>NC_057849.1:115139549-116515382 GCF_015237465.2 Chelonia mydas
CAGCCTATCTTCCCCAGATAGGGTATTAAACAGTAGTACCTCAAAAGTGGAAAGGGAAGATCCAGAGAGATCAAACGAGGGACATCGTCCTGTGGCAGTAGTGGATGTTAAAACATTGGATTTGGTAACTAAAAATGTTGGTCTGTTTAAAAAGGGCGATCTAATTGCCCTGCACACTAGGAGAACTGTGAATAATAGTCAAATGTTTCAATCGGATAATAGGTATTGATTTAAGGTTTTACAAATGTCAGGGGAGCCTTGTTTATGGTATGTTCTCCCACCACATTTTCAGTCAGGAGCTAAGGATTTTGCTGAAATGCTGGATAAATTGGAAGAGATTTTATATCCAGTACAGGCTGGGATGGCACAGTTAGTAAATATTAAAAGAAAGATGTCTCCTCGTGCCTATCATGAAAAGACAGCTGGAGCCTGGGATAGCACTAACATGCAAGGGGATTTTCCTGAATAAGTAGATTTATTAATTAATAATGTTTTGCCTGCTATTAAAAAGAAAGAAGATTCACATATGAACAGGTTTCAGAGTAACAGCCGTGTTAGTCTGTATTCGTAAAAAGAAAAGGAGTACTTGTGGCACCTTAGAGACTAACCAGTTTATTTGAGCATGAGCTTTCGTGAGCTACAGCTCACTTCATCGGATGCATAGCATATCGTGGAAACTGCAGAAGACATTATATACACACAGAGACCATGAAACAAAACTTCCTCCCACCCCACTCCCCCGCTGGAAACAGCTTATCTAAAGTGATCATCAAGTAGAGCCATTTCCGGGGGGGGGGAGGGGGGGGGGGAGGGTGAGAAAACCTGGATTTGTGCTGGAAATGGCTCTACTTGAGGATCACTTTAGATAAGCTGTTGCCAGCGAGGGAGTGGGGTGGGAGGAAGTTTTGTTTCATGGTCTCTGTGTGTATATAATGTCTTCTGCAGTTTCCACGATATGCTATGCATCCGATGAAGTGAGCTGTAGCTCACGAAAGCTCATGCTCAAATAAACTGGTTAGTCTCTAAGGTGCCACAAGTACTCCACATATGAACAAGGAATCAGCACTGACCCAAATGTTGGAGCTGATGACCAAAGCTGCTGAGATAGTCATTGAAGAGACTGTGCAGCCAACGAGGGGTAAAAACAGAAAGTTTCCTGTAGCTGCAGCAGGACGTGAATGGGTTGAAGCACCCAGCCATGCTCCTGCAACCAAGTCTTGACCAACAGAGTGGAGGTTTGAGACTTCTCAGACTAAAGAAAAGCTCCCAGTCAGCCCCAACATAGGCTCCTGCTAAGAAGCTTAGAGCACAGAAATTCTTATGAACCTAATCGGTCCTATGACCTGTTAAAACCCTAATCCTTCACTAAATCAAGATTCAAAAACTCCTAAGTCATTTTGGGGTCGGGGGGGGGGGGGGAGAGATCAGTGGAGCCTGTGGGCCCCTGCCCAATCTGATTCACTGAATCAATGAGATGAAACGGTGGCAGATATTCGCCGTACGAATGTTGCCTTTGTAGCCCAAGTGAAGGAACTGAAGTGGTTACACAAGCAACTGGATCCTAATGAGGAAGACTAATCAGAAACCCAGCAGCTTCCTCCTCTCTATTGGAATGGGATACCTGGTTTTCTGGACCAGTTAATCAGGCCTGTGGCACCAGAAACCAAGTAAGGTGAGGGGGAGAGGGAGAGTATACACATTCACAACTATGCCACCAGACTCCATCATGTCGTATAATGTCCTCCTTAGGTACAGACAGAGCAGGGAGACTAACTGTCAGCTCTCATAAGGGGGTCACAAGATAATGTTTATTGTTGATACAGATGCAAATATATCTGTATTAAATGATCCTCACTCAGCCATGTCACCACTGGCAGGAAGAGGAGTCATGTCTTTTGAAACCTTTATGAAACAGCCTACCACACCCACTGCTAGCCCACATAGGAGTTTTATGCAGGACGTGTGTTTTCTCTGGCAAAATTACCAAAACCACACAGCCTGTTGGGAGCAGATTTTCTGATGAAGCACAGGTTAATTTTAGATTTGACTAACAAGCTGATTTGTCAAACAATGGTAAAAGATTTGAGGAAAGAACCTCATGTGATTCCAGAATTACATGAGCCATGTCCCAAAGAGATATGCATAGCTGGAAAATTATGCAGTTATACTGTATTCAGACACTGTTTGGGTGTACAACTCCTTAACAGAATTTTTACTTTTCTGGCTTAGAAGTGGTTTTACCTCTACTGATGGCTCCATGATAAAATACCCTATTTTAGTATCTAATATGGTTGAGTTAGTCTTTTGTTTACATAAGCCCCCTTTGATTAAAAAGGTTAAGGCTCACAGTAAAACTGATCCATGAGCCATCCAAAAACAGAAACCAGACTGGCTGGCTAAGTAAGAAGCAGCAGGAAAAGATTTGTCAGTGTGTAATCAATTATAAACAGGAAAAGAGTACTTGTGGCACCTTAGAGACTAACCAATTTATTTGAGCATAAGCTTTCGTGAGCTACAGCTCACTTCATCGGATGCATTCAGTGGAAAATACAGTGGGAGATTTATATACATAGAGAACATGAAACAATGGGTGTTACCATACACACTGTAATGAGAGTGATCACTTGAGGTGAGCTATTACCAGCAGGAGAGCAAGGATGGGGGGGAACCTTTTGTAGTGATAATCAAGGTGAGCCATTTCCAGCAGTTCACAAGAACGTCTGAGGAACAGTGGGGTGGGGGTGGAGGGGTGGGAAATAAACAAGGGGAAATAGTTTACTTTGTGTAATGACCCATCCACTCCCAGTCTCCATTCAAGCCTAAGTTAATTGTATCCAGTTTGCAAATTAATTTCAATTCAGCAGTCTCTCGTTGGAGTCTGTTTTTGAAGTTTTTTTGTTGAAGAATTGCAACTTTTAGGTCTGTAATTGAGTGGCTAAAGAGATTGAAGTGTTCTCCAACTGGTTTTTGAATGTTATAATTCTTGACGTCTGATTTGTGTCCATTTATTCTTTTACGTAGAGACTGTCCAGTTTGACCAATGTACATGGCAGAGGGGCATTGCTGACACATGATGGCATATATCGCACTGGTAGATGTGTAGGTGAACGAGCCTCTGATAGTGTAGTTGATGTGGTTAGGCCCTATAATGGTGTCCCCTGAATAGATATGTGGACACATTTGGCAACGGGCCTAGACACACTCCTGGAACCCCGACCTGGGGTATTCTATCTGTTACGCAAGATCCATAAACCTGGAAATCCTGGACGCCCCATCATCTCAGGCATTGGCACCCTGACAGCAGGATTGTCTGGCTATGTAGACTCCCTCCTCAGGCCCTACGCTACCAGCACTCCCAGCTATCTTCGAGACACCACTGACTTCCTGAGGAAACTACAATCCAACGGTGATCTTCCTGAACACACCATCCTAGCCACTATGGATGTAGAAGCCCTCTACACCAACATTCCACACAAACATGGACAACACGCTGTCAGAAACAGTATCCCCGATAACGTCATGGCAAACCTGGTGGCTGAACTTTGTGACTTTGTCCTCACCCATAACTATTTCACATTTGGGGACAATGTATACCTTCAAATCAGCGGCACTGCAATGGGTACCCGCATGGCCCACAGTATGTCAACATTTTTATGGCTGACTTAGAACAACGCTTCCTCAGTTCTCGTCCCCTAATGCATCTACTCTACTTGCGCTACATTGATGACATCTTCATCATCTGGACCCATGGAAAAGAAGCCCTTGAGGAATTCCACCAGGATTTCAACAATTTCCATCCCACTATCAACCTCAGCCTGGACTAGTACACACAAGAGATCCACTTCCTGGACACTACAGTGCTAATAAGCGATGGGCACATAAACACCACTCTATACCGGAAACCTACTGATCGCTACTCCTACCTACATGCCTCCGGCTTTCATCCAGACCACATCACACGATCCATTGTCTACAGCCAAGCTCTACGATACAACCACATTTGCTCCAACCCCTCAGACAGAGACCAACACCAACAAGATCTCTATCAAGCATTCTTACAACTACAATACCCACCTGCTGAAGTGAAGAAACAGACTGGCAGAGCCAGAAGAGTACCCAGAAGTCACCTACTACAGGACAGGCCCAACAAAGAAAATAACAGAAGGTCACTAGCCATCACCTTCAGCCCCCAACTAAAACCTCTCAAACGCATCATCAAGGATCTACAACCTATCCTGAAGGACGACCCATCACTCTCACAGATCTTGGGAGACAGGCCGGTCCCTGGTTACAGACAGCCCCGCAACCTGAAGCAAATACTCACCAGCAACCACACAACAGAACCACTAACCCAGGAACCAATCTTTGCAACAAAGCCTGTTGCCAACTGTGTCCACATATCTATTCAGGGGACACCATCATAGGGCCTAACCACATCAATCACACTATCACAGGCTTGTTCACCTGCACATCTACCAATGTGATATATGCCATCATGTGCCAGCAATGCTCCCCTGCCATGTACATTGGTCAAACTGGACAGTCTCTACGTAAAAAAATTAATGGACACAAATCAGACGTCAAGAATTATAACATTCAAAATCCAGTCGGAGAACACCTCAATCTCTTTGGCCACTCGATTACAGACCTAAAAGTTGCAATTCTTCAACAAAAAAACTTCAAAAACAGACTCCAACGAGAGACTGCTGAATTGAAATTAATTTGCAAACTGGACACAATTAACTTAGGCTCGAAGAGAGACTGGGAGTGGATGGGTCATTACACAAAGTAAAACTATTTCCCCATGTTTATTCCCCCCACCCCCACCCCACTGCTCCTCAGACGTTCTTGTCAACTGCGGGAAATGGCCCATCTTGATTATCACTACAAAAGGTTTTTCCCCCCCGCTCTCCTCCTGCTAATAGCTCACCTTAAGTGATCACTCTCCTTACAGCGTGTAGGGTAACACCCACTGCTTCATGCTCTCTATGTGTACAAATCTCCCACTGTATTTTCCACTGCATGCATCCGATGAAGTGAGCTGTAGCTCACGAAAGCTTATGCTCAAATAAATTGGTTAGTCTCTAAGGTGCCACAAGTACTCCTTTTCTTTTTGTGAATACAGACTAACATGGCTGCTACTCTGAAACTAATCAATTCTAGTAAAACACATCCTTAATCTAGCACCTGTGGCCTCCTAAAAGGAAAAGATTCAGGATGTTATTCCAAACCTAAGAGAATTCAATAAATTCTCTTAGATTTAGAATAACATCCTGAACCTTGACATGGCTGGATCAGGTTTTCAGTCAGACTATTTAATAAATGCCTGGGTTAATGACCCAAGGAGTTGTAGGTGCAGGTTGGATTGCGAATAATGCTCTGCCTGAGAATTCACCTTACAAATCTTTTGAAGGAAATGTTGAAATAATTGATGGGATTGGAATGTACATCAAAGATGTGGGTGATGCCTACGGCTCTAAGAAGAGAGCTCATTCGTTTGGTTCATGATTCCCCCGTGGGAGGACATGAGGGAACTGAAAAGACGCTCCAACAGTTGTCCCTCTAGGATGGTGGATCACTATGAGGGAAGATATTCGTGAATATTGACAGTCTTGTCTTTTTTGTGCTGAAGACAATCTCACACCAGGAAAAAGAAATACTCTTTCAAGGTCACAAAGGCACAAGGGCCTTGGTATACCTTACCAAGCAATTGTGTAGGATCCCTGCCAATTACTCGGAAGGAAAAAAAATATTTGTTTGTGATTGATTCCTTTTTGAAATGTTTGGAAGCTTTCCCCATGTAAACAAATGCAGCACTAGTCTCAGCTAAAGTTCTGGTACTACAGGTGAATCTTCTGGTACTATAGGTGATCAATCAGGCCTTGCAGCACCATGGAGAGATACCCCTTCCTGTTGATAAATAGTCTTTCTATACTGCAACTGGGAAGTGTGATTGCAGCATATGTAGACATACCTGAACTAGCTTTGATCTAGCTAGGTCTAAAGTAGCTTAAACTTTATTATGTTCCCAGGTTATGCTGCCACAGCTTCACTGCTATTGTTATTTGAGCCACTTTTGATCTAGCTAAAGGTACGTCTACACATGCTGCAATCACACCTCCCAGTTGCAATGCAGACTTATCAAAAGATTTTGGGGTGATGTGGTTGGCGTAGAATAGGAATGTGTGTCCCTTCAATACCCACAGTTGGGAACCCCATCTATGCAAAGCCCTCAATAACCTCCTCATTGCCAAACTTTAAGACATGCAGTGCCTCATTTTGGCATCAAGCGTGCAGAGCTTGGAAGAGTATCCCTACCCTATTAAACTACTTGTATTCTTCTCAAGGAACAGCCATTACAAATAATTTACTCAAAAAATTATACAGCATAGCAGTATTTCTCACTTAACACTATCTCTTAAGAGAAAAAATTTAGATAACAAAGATACTTTAAAAATATCCATGGTTCTGAATTAAGGATTAAATTAACTTTATTTTCTGTGGTAAATGGTGGTTTTATTATGCTGGCCACTTAAGATTTGGAGAGTCCGGTTAACTTCCCTGCTTTTAAATGTTTTGATTTTGCAATTGATATGATAGGTAAGCACATCATCACTCTCCAGTCTTAACTTGCTTTAGAAACACCCTGTTCTGAGACTAATATAGAAATGTGGCCAAATGTGTAAAAACCAAGTAATGAAGGAGGATGGGGGGAAAGAGACTCATATTTTTGCTAAAGTCCCTGATGAAATCCTACACATTTGGGATAGATTCCCACAGATGGCCATGACTGCAAATGACACTAATTTTATGGGCTCATTCTGGCTTCTAGCTAATATCTCATCACCACAAGCCATTTTTAGAACAGAGATCCAAGACTGGAATAACAGAGTTGCTTGTCTAATTTGATGTGCACTAGCAGATTTGCAAATGGAAACCTGACAATCTCTTACCCCACCAATACCTCACTCTAATCAATACTTGATACTGGAGATTGACAAAATCCCCTTGAAAGTGGCTACTATGATGCTGTCTCTAGTGAGTGTAAGGGCCAATGCTATACTTTTCTGAAAAATTTCAGCATTCATTTAAAATATTAAATTTCTAGCTCTTATGGTTAAAAATAACCTTACAAATGTAAGCCAAGACATTGTTGTCTCCTGAATTTGCACTGACTATGCTCAGTGCTTTGCCAAGCAGAAGCGGAAAATTAACACAACTGATAGATTTAATTGCCAGTATTCAGTATGATTGTTAAAAGTCAATTCAGTTTCACACTGCTGACTTTTCTGGGACAGCTACGAGTAGAGGCAGAGTCAAAGTCAAACTGGAGCTACTCACTTTTTTGGGGGTGGTTGTCTCCTGTAGCAGGGACTCCCTTACTTCCACCACTCCTTGCATCAGTCATTATATAGTCAACTTCAAAGTGACAGCATAAATTATGTGTAGGTTATTTGAAAAAAAGCCATTCTAACTATGTATCACTCCAATCTATCTTGTTACAGATTCAGCATTCTGGACTTATTTGCTTACACTGGACAACACAGCAAAGAAAGCAGTAAAGTATTAAGGACAACTTCAGATCCTGGGTCACTGTCAGTTAACCAAAATTAAGTCTCCTTATTAGTCATTTCAAATATATGGTTTTTGGTAATTTTTCGGGGATTTCAAAGGTTAATTCCAAAATTTATCCCATTTCCTGTTACAAATACTTCCAAACATTACATGGAAAGAGTGCAGTACTGCTACAATTTTACTTTCTAAATATGATTTCCTACCTGTGTTTGAGCACAGTGATACACTATTTGTAGGTAGACAATGCAAACCTAAAATAAAAATCACTGACTAGCAAGGAATCTAATTCTTTATAAGCAGTAAAACCAAGAAATGTAAACAAAGACATTCTAGTCATGCAAACATACAAATCAAATCCAAATCAAATAATAAATTCAACTAAAATACAACTAAATTTAACCCAGACACTTGAGATAGATCCAAATTTTTGGCTGAATAGTTTATTCACTGAAAAAATATAGTTTCAGGTCACCAAAACTAGTTGCAAATTTGAAAAAAAAAAAAAAAATGGGTGTGCTAGATTCACAGAAAGAGTGAGGATGTCTCTGTTGCCCAAGGTTAGGGCACTCACTTAAGAGGGGGAAGGCCCCCAGCTCCAGTCTCTGCTCCTGAGCAGAAATTCAAGTCTGGGTTTCTCACATCCCAGGTGAGTGCCTTAACCACTAGCCTTTTAGTACAAAGGCAGACCTGACATCACCAGTTTTATTAATCTAGCCCTTCATTTCCTTTGCTTTTATTTTAAAAAAGCCAAAGGTTAAAAATGCCCCCAAAACAAAATAAAATATTCAATTCAACATTGCATTCCTTTTTCAATTCACAACAAAATTCCAAATGGTTTTAGTCAAGCCAAATTTCTGGTTTTTTGGAACTGTCTGTGAACCAAAAAAATCAGTTTTTCCCACAGCCGTACTAGACACTGAGTTTTCAGACTCAAAACCCTTTACAAGAGCACGCAGTGTATCCAAATTTGTGAATACTACTCTTTATTCTGCTCTTTACAACAGCAAGCAATGTATCCAAATTTGTGGCTCCAGATAAGAAATGTCGTAGTTGCTATTAACAATTGAGACATACCATACTGAAGTCAGTGCAGAAAGAGAGCTGCTCTCTGTAAATCAAAGTAGCAATTCACAAAGTGACAAAATACACAACTTTGAAAACTTGACAATGTAAGTATCTGTTTGCACATATCCACTGTTTCCCTAAACATTTTTTTACATGATATTCTTTACCATTAGATAAATACAGTTTGATTGGTAAGTAGCATTTGGGGACAACGGTAAGAAATTGGTCTAGAAACTAACATCAAATACTGAAATATGAACACGAAAAAGCCTGGTTTCAGAAAGAATCTAAACTTCAACCGATTTAATGGCATCTATTCCAAAATAAAACAGAGACACTAACTCCTGTCATCCCACCTCCATATGGCCTTGTATTGATGACAAGTTCAAAAAAGCTCAAGAAATGGCACCGTTTTTTGTGAAATTATTCATAAGGACCAGTCCCTAATCAAATCAGTTAATGCATCCTTCTGTTGGTGATGCACCCTACCTCCCTAATTTCACTTGCCACCAATTTGACAGGCAAGGTAATGTAAGCATGCAGTACATTAATTAAACCCTGCACACAAGGATAAGCCGACAGATGCACAGTTCCTGGCTGTGAAGCTCCAGGGTAACAACCCACAGGGCTGTAGGTTATGGCAGTGATTTTCAACCTGTGGCCCAAGGACCCCTAAGAGTCTGCAAACTATGTCTGTGATTTCCAAATGGGTCCACACCTCCATCTGAAATTTTTTAGGGCTCTGCAAATGAAAAAAAGTAGAAAGCCACTGGCTTCCAGGGCTGCTGGAACAATTGGTATAGTGGGGGTGCGGAGAGCCATTGATCCAAACCTGTGAACCCGCCCTATCTATGATGGAAACCACTTCAGGCCAGGGGGTGCAGGCCACCCCTAGTTCCAGCACCTATGCTGGCTCCGGGCATCCAGAGGCCTTTCTCAGCCAGCCTGCTTTCAGCTAGATCACAACAGTTCCTACAGAGGCTGCTCTAAGAGCTCCTGCTGCTTCCCGGGAGCCCAGGCACTTCTCGGGGGGCTTCGCTTGGAGGCGGGTGTTCAAGGGAGAGGTGCCGCGGGGCAGAGCCAGGGAGCAAGGCTGGGGCCAGCCCGGCTCTGGCTCACCCGCCCCCGGGGCTCGGCAGAGACGCCCCCGCCCCAAATCCCGGGCGGCTCCGCCGGCGCTCCAGGGCCGGGGCTGCAGAGAGGCGGGCTCCCTCTGCCGCCGCCCGGCCCCAGAGCAGAGGCCGCCAAAGGCCGGCAGCGGGGAGCTCCCGGCCCCGCTGCCCTCTCACCTCCGCCAGCTCCGTCCGGGCGCCGCCAGCAGCACCAGCGCGGCTCGCTGCGGCCCGGGGCGCTCGGCAGCCAGGCAGGCGGCGCGCTCCGCCCCCACTGAGCCAGGAGCCCGGCCCCGCCCCAGCCCGGAGCGAGCGCCCCGCGGGCTGCGCTCTAGGTCCGCAGCACGGGCCCCGCCCGGCAGCCGTGTCCGGAGCACCCCAGCGTGGGGGGCCCAGCCCGTCCGTGGGCCTGCGCCCCGCACTCAGGGACCTCGCTCCAGTGCGGGCTGAGGGCCCTGAATTAGTCCCGACTCCCAGCCCTTCACGAGCTAGAGCTGAGTTTAAGGGCAGCTCGGGCTCAGAGGGGCAGGGAAAAGCAGGAGCTCCCACAGGCTAGAAAGGGGGGGATTTGCTTCCTGCCCTGGGCTGCTGCGTCTGCTTCCCCTTCCTTCCTTCCCTCCCCCCACGGGCTGTCCCCCTGCATCCGATGCAGCCCAGTCCCATCCACCCCTCCCCCGGAGCTCTACCCTTCCCTGGGGTGCTTTATAAGTGGAAGGCAGAGCAGGGGAAACTCATACTGGTTCAGTTCAAAGCATAGGAGGGGCATCTGCTCCCCTTATGATGTTATATTATTAAAACATGACAAGGCTTCGCCAGATTTGATTTTTATCGATAAATGTCAGTTTCACCGTAGGCGGTGGAGGTGCAGCCCTGTTGCTCCCAGGATATTAGAGAGACAAGGTAGGGAGGTAAGATCAGTTGGACCAACTTTTCACTGTACACACACAAACTGAGGAAAAAAATATTTGTCTATAATAATCCAACTTGACAGATGGCAAAGTAAGAAAGATGCTTCTTGAGTAATTATTGGTTTGATTTAAGGATATTTAGCTTTAGTCTACTTTTAAAATGTAGGTCAGCCTAGGTACATCGCTTCAGGGGATGGGTGTGAAAAATTCACAGAAAAAAACAATTCTTCTGTCAGTCATCCGATCTACTGCTGCTCAGGGAGGTGGATGACTCACAATCAGGTAGGAAACATCTACGCTACAGTGGTACAAGTGTAGCTCCCATAGTGTAGACATGCCCTTACCTTGTATGGTTTGACATGTGATGTTGACAGTTCGTGTTTTAACAGTTATAAAGCTTTATCTTTTTGAATCTTAACACCTATTTTCATTAAATAATTGTCTGACCCTCCCCCAATAGTTTCCCACAACTATGGAAAAGTAAATAAAAATCTTTTAAAATGCTTTAAAATAAACATTGATATTAATTGAAATAAAAAATAAAATTGAATTCCATCAAGCCTAAATATGACACACAATGGCGAATGCTTATTAAACAGACATTAAAGTGCTCAGCTTGCTTCAAAGACTCAGAAACGCCCTGTCCATTAGAACTAGATACTTACAATTAACTAATGGCAAGTTAGGTTGTAAGAACACAGAACTTTCTGCATCATTTGGACACATGCATGCAGAGGACTGACTGCCAAAAAATATCTCCAACAATTCTAAGAAATTTCCTCAGTAGTGTAAGACAGTGATTGGAAAGTGATTTCCACCTTCGCTGCATCATTTGTCCGTGGCAGAGTGGACTCATATTACAATACACCTCCACTGTTATTGTCAATAACTTCACACTAAGGATCAGTCGATATTTCAAGTGACCCTATTTTCAAAATAAAAAACTGGATCACTTGTTTGGCATTTCTTTTTAGAGTCACGAAACGAAAGTCATACAAAACTCAAAAGTACACTATACAAAACAGAAGTGTGCCGTCATCACTGCCAGCTTGTGACTCAGTGATATTTGCACATTTCTCCTGGTGAAGGATTTTTCTTGGTAAGAGTGTTCTAAATAAACTCATGAAACTCAAGAACAATTTTAGTGTCTGCTCTCGTTCAACTTGTCTGTTCCCTTTATGCCTGTTTTTTCCCCCATGGTGTTACAACCTGGCCCAATACCCTACTGTGTGTCATTAATCTGTTGCAAATGGACCCAGTTGCTATGTCCCACATGCTTCCAAGTCAATGGGGCAGAATCTAGTCACTGTTTCTAGTCTTGGGGATCCAGGGCGCACACTCTCTCTGACCTCTTTTTTGACACCCTTCCTCAGCATGTCACCGTCCATCTGCCCTAGATCCCTCAACCAGTGTGAGACCTCCTGCCCCCCCCCCCCCAGTCACTTACAACTGCTTCCTCAAACCCTACCTAGATTGTGGACACTGGACTTCTAGTTTAATCCCTTCAGGGACAACATGGTGGAAAAGCAAGGAGCACAGGCTTAGCAAAAGAATTTTCTTAACCACAGAAACATTACTCTTCCAACAGTCAAGAGTTACAGACCTTTGAAAATGACAAAAGACTTGACCTGCATGTCTGTGTTGACCCCTTTTGTGAATCTCAGGTTTGTCAGCATTTCAGGGTGGGCAGAGTACCTCCGATACTCTCTCTCCTGCAAGTCCTTTTAATGTGGGGTGATGGTGGGCCTCCTACTCAGAGCAGAACCCCAGTCTTAAATAGGGCCTACAGTGCTAAGCCATGTGCTCAGACTGAAGCTACAGACCCACCACTCATGCTTTCCCCTTCCCCACTGTAGGTCCTGGTATAGAAAACTCATTGTACAAGGGGAGCAGGCCAGCTGTTGAGAGACAACCAGAGTCATTGCCCCAGATTGCAGTGTTGAAGGTTCTTAGTTGTTAGTCCTTCAAAGGTGTCAAGCATCTTTCCCAGACAGGGTGGCTGTCTGGAATGCAGTGCAATAGTTATCATTGATCAGGCCCATGCTTCAGCAGTAGCAGTGTCCATTATTTCCACTCGTAGACTAAGACATATCCCACTGTCACAATAAGTACAGAGCAGATTCTACACTGCGTAGCAATACAGGTTGAACAGATGTTTTGTAGTGCTTTTTTAAATGGGTTGATTGATTAAAGGAAAAACCAGGATATTTTAGATACCCCAAAAGAAGTTTCTGGGAGCCTGGACATAAGATCACTTTTATTAACGTGCCCCACCTCAGTTCCAGATGCTTGTGTTCATTATTTTATTCCTTTTCAGATTGCTTTGTTTTCCATTGTGAGCAGGGTGCCAGGGGATCAGCACTGAGGTCACTAACTGCAAAGAATGGGGCAGACAATCCCCAAAGCTGGTGGATATTCCAATACTTAGATTTACCAAACCAGCACAAAACAGCTTTTATAATACCTCACTGGTTACCCAGAAGCCAACACAGTTCCCTTAAAGCAACCCAGCCTCAGGCCTCCATCCAGACACTCACGTCAAATATGATGGGGATTAGTGAAAATCTAATCAATCATACAAGAAAGTTCTACCAATCCAAGAAGATCAGACACATTACCTCCCACATTAATGAATATTCCAGATTTTACCCAAATACACACTTACAGACAATCCTTATTAACTAAACTAGAATTTATTAAAGAAAAAAGAGAGAGTACAGACATGAGTACAGTTCTGAGATCAGATTCATAGTAGAGATGGTGAGCTTTGTAGTTGCAAAGAGTTCTTTCAGAATTAGTCCATAGGTTATCGTTCAATGTTCACATTCAGGGTGATCCGGATTAAGACTGGAGATCTCAGTTTTAGGACTTAAGCTTCCCCTGCATGAAGTATCAAGCAGATCTGAGATAAAAAGGATCAGAATCCAAGGGGTTTTTATACAGTTCCAGGCTCTCTCTTGACAGGTCAGAGTCCTTAGGCCAGTAATTCTCAAACTTTTGTACTGGTGACCCCTTTCACGTAGCAAGCCTCTGAGTGTGACCCCCTTATAAATTAAAAACACTTTTTAATATATTTAACACCACTATAAATGCTGGAGGCAAAGTGGGGTTTGTGGTGGAGGCTAACAACTCGTGACCCCCCCCCCGTAATTACCTGACGACCCTCTGAGGGGTCCTGACCCCCAGTTTGAGAACCCCTGCCTTAGGCGAACAATAGGCAATCATGGAAACTTTGAAGACTACCTATTTCCTAAGCATCACCAGTAATTACCTACACAGATTAACATAAGGCATTTTATTCACTAGGCAGTTTATCACAAACTTTAAAGAGACATATAGACAATGACATTATTTCACCTAAGATTCATTTAAATGTTAATATTCCCTTTTGATCTCTAAATCAATAGCTATAGTGACAGACAGGAACTGTCAGTTTAGATGGCTAACATCTAACAAGATGTAAGCACACACATACAATTAGTGTCACCTCTAATTCTCTAACAATACAGGTTTGCACTTCAAAGTTCTAGCCCATCTAAGATGGAATAGCCCTAATTACCATTTATATACTTTTATAACAGGTCTCTAAAGGTTGACTCTGGGGTATTTAGCCTGCGAGCCACTTAACCCTTTCTGGCCATGCGCCACATACTGTATAAGATTCATTGCAATTATATAACAGTGGTAGCAACGATGATTTGCATGGTCATACTCTAATCAGATAACATTACATCCACTTTTATTTTCAGCTCTCCAGTTCTGACATTTATAGGACTGTTCTGCTTATCTCCTGACTCCAGTATTTTCAGCTGTCAGGGTTTTATCTGAACTAAATGGATAGATCTGGAACATGAGGTCCAGCACCTAGGAATTTTATAGCCTTACTTTTTGCAACATGATTGAACTGATCCAAAATATTTGCTTTCTTGGCTCTATCACTGTGCTGTATAGGTAAGCTGTCAGTGCTTGAATCACTGGTAATAACCAAATATTGTTGGTTTAGAGACAAAGAGAATCTCCTCAGTCAGATCCATGAATGGTTCCAGGGCTTGAATTTGTCTCTGTAAGACTTCACTGAAGTGGAGTCAATAGTATGATGCTAAGATCATTGGGGGGAGGAGTAATTTATTATCCACCAGACCCCACACTTTATTGAAATTGGAATTCCACAATTTCTCTGCCTGTTAACAATCATTCAAGATCTAATTCTATTTTGTACAGTGTGAAGGTTGGAAACAACAGAACCATAGGTGCTGGAATTAGGGATGCTGCAGCACCCTCTGGCTTGAAGTGGTTTCCATTATATACAGGGTTTACAGTTTGGTTCAATGGCTTTCACCACCCCACTATACAAATTGTTTCAGCGCTCCTTAACAGAACTTTGGTTGCAACAGGTGACTAGTTTCAAGTTCTTCACAATCAAGCTTCTATGGATGATTACTGCTATAATGCAGCCTTTATACAGAGCTACAGTTTGGGTATGGAATACCCCAAATGGTACACGCTAAGGTGTGAATTTATAGCCCACTAGCTACTCTGCACTAACTCATTGTGCAGGACCTACTCCAGCTTGCATGCAGAGATGGTCTGTCACTTACCCTCCTGTCTCTGGACCAGGAGAAGGCATATGACAGGATGGATTGTGCGTGCCCTGTTTTATGGGTTTCCTCCAGGTGCTGTATGCCTCTTTGGAGTGTCTGGTCAAGCTCAACTGAACCCTCACCAAACCAGTCATCTTTGGTCGAGGGGTGCATCAGGGTTGTCCGCAGTCCGGCCAGCTCTATACCATCATGATGGAGCCCTTCCTCCTCCTCCTTTGTGAGAGAATGATGGGGTCGGTGCTTTGGGCTCCAGACCTGCGGGTGGTCCTGTTGGCATATGCAATGTCATGGTCCTCATGGCCCAGGACCCGGGAGACCTGGTGCGGATGGAGGCTTGCCAAGCCATCTATGTGACGGCCTCCTCCACCCTGGTCAATTTGGTCAAGAGCTCTGACCTGGTAGTTGGGGAGGGGTGGCGGGTCCACTGCTCTATCTGGGCATGTACCTTTCTGCCACCCATCCTTCCCTGCTAGAGAACTGGGTCAAAAATCAAGGCCAGGGTGGCTGATTGATGGCAGAGGTGAATGGGGCTGCTGCGGTGCCTTTCCTTTTGGAAGAGTGCACTGTTGCTTAACCAGCTTGTCCTGTCCATGACCTGGCATTGGTTCAACACCCTGACTCCACCCCAGGGAACTCTGGCCAGGCTCCAGAAGATGATGCTGGAGTCTTTTTGGCCAGGGCTGCACTGGGTCTCTGCAGGAGTCCTGAGCTTCCCCAGGAGGGAGGGTGGACAGCGGTTGGTCTATATCCACAGCTAGGACCATCCCTTCTGCAGTCAGGCCCTGCAGAGACTCACAGTGCTAGTAGTCCAGCATGGAGTATGCTGGTGCACACCTTCCTCTGCCACCTCCCAGGGCTCTGATACAACTGGCAACTCTCTTTTCCTTCACCTGAGAGGTCTCCCCCCGAGACCTCTCTGAGCTGCTGGTTTTTTACCAGGACCTGGAAGCTAGTTCCAGTGACCAGATCCACAGTGGCCGCCACAGGGAAGGACCTCCTAGCAGAATCCCTGCTATACAACGCCCATCTCCGTGTGCAGGTGGTGGAGTCCCCCTTGATGCGGCAGAGGTTGGTACCACCAGAACTGGAGACCACCTGGACTAGAAACTGGGTGGACCCTGCAGTGCTCGGTCAGCACATGGAGCTGCCCACTCTGCGCATCCCTTGTCATGTGCTCCAAGAGGAGAGGGCAGCCTTGACTCCTGCTTCTCTTGCTTTTCTCGTGTGGGTCCTGTGGGCAGATGCTCCCCACCCACCTCTCACCCCTGGCTCTCCGGACCTAGTCATCAGGCCCCTGCCTGAGAGCCTCCCCAGCCACCCCCGACATCACCTGAACCAGTTGCATGGTATCCAGCTGGTCCACCTCCAAACTGTGCCCAAAGAGCATCTGTACATGCTTGTGCTTCATACCATCCACTTCCTCACCCCCATGTCCTGCCCAGACACCAAGTAATGGGACATGCTGCCACCTGAGGAGGGCGAGGAACCCCATTGGGCCACCCTGTACTCCAGTCTGGTTCCATGGCCTGCTAGGGATATTAGTTAGCGGCTCCTTCAGAGCCATGAGCATGGGCATGTACCTGGCATAGTTCACAAACTCCCCTGACACCTGTGCCTTCTGCAGTGAGAGGGAGACTCTGGCACACATCTTTGTGGAGTGTGTCAGGTTGCAGCCCCTTTTCTGGCTTTTCCAGAACCTCTTCCTGAGGTTCTGGTTGCACTTCTCCCTGCACCTCCTGATCCAGGCACACGCCATTCATGGCCCCACAAAGTCATGGGACTTCCTTGTCAGCCTCCTCCTGATGCTGGCCAGTGCAGCCATCCATCACACCAGGGGCAGGAAGCTGGATGGGGGGGGGAGTACTCTGCAACTGTGGGGCCTATTTCTGGTCCCTTATCTGATCACACCTCCAGGCAGAGTTCCTCTGAGCAGTGTTCACTGACTCCCTGGACACTTTTGAGGAGCAGTGGACACTGCCAGGGATTCTCTGCTCAGTGTCCCCCTCTGGATCCCCGATTCTTTATCTCTGAACTCACCCCCATTCCTGGGGGTTTTTTTCCATTTGTTGTCCCCCATAATCAATTGATGCCTTGGTCCAGTGATTTCTTCCCCTTAAAGGGAGACCTTTAGTTTTCGGTGGTTCTACACCTGCTCATCCGCCCAGTGCTTCAAATAGTACTAACTCCCAGTGTTGACACTCCTAGGGTATGTCTCCACTGCAATTAAAAACCCGCAGCTGGCCCATGCCAACTGAGTCAGTCTCCCGGGGCTCTGACTAAGGGCTGTTTAATTGCTGTGTGGACATTTGGGCTTGGGCTGGACCCCGGGTTCTAGAACCCTGTGAGGTGGGAGGGTCCCAGAGATTGGGCTTCAGCCCAAGCCTAAATTTTATGTGGCAATTAAATAGCCCCTTAGCCCAAGCCCTGCAAACCCGAGTCGGCTGATATGGGCCAGATATGGATGTCTAATTGCAGCATAGACATAACCTTACTGTGCACTAACAGAGCACCCAGGCAGTTTAGCTGAGGTTGCAGTTTATCTCTGCCCCCTTGTACATATGCATTACAGTGCAGTTTTGGTCATGCTGATCTTTCTCAAATACAAATAGTTTACCATAACTGAACGAGGGTAAATGAGGAACTGATTTTAGAGCCCTTATTCAGCATTCTAAAAAGGATTAAAATTTTGCCAGAAAAAGAGGAAGAGATACACAGGGGACAAAAGAGAGCTGTTCAAGGGAGGGATAATGGATATAGAAATGGATTTACATAATGGAAATAGAGAGACATGCATATACATGTCATTGAGAAGGAGATGCTGCACTGCTGCAATATAATAAAGACTTGTGCCAGAATATAGCTTTTGACACAAGTTGTCCAGAGCCATAATATGATCTTTAAATAAAAATTAATTTTCTTTCTCTGAGAAATGGATTGCTTTTGAATATGAGATACAATTGTATTGTGGTTTCTAGATACAATCAAAAATCACCTAAAATGCAACCTAGATGGAACAACTATAAGGTGGGTGCAAATCTGGTTGGAAAACCATTCCCAGAGAGCAGTTATCAGTGGTTCACTGTCGTGATGGAAGGGCATAACGAGTGGGGTCCTGCAAGGATCAGTTCTGGGTCCGGTTCTGTTTAATATCTTCATCAATGATTTAGATAAGGACATATAGAGTACACTTATAGTTTGTGGACGATACCAAGCTGGGAGGGGTTGCAAGTGTTTTGGAGCAGAGGATTAAAATTCAAATGATCTCGACAAATTGGAAAAGTAAATAGGATGAAATTCAATAAGGACAAACACAAAGTACTCCATTTAGGAAGGAGCAACCAGTTGCACACATACAAAATGGGAAATGACTGCTTAGGAAGGAGTACTGCGGAAAGGGATCTGGGGGTCATAGTGGACTACAAGCTAAATTTGAGTCAACAGTGTAACGCTGTTGCAAAAAAAGTGAACATCATTCTGGGATGTATTAGCAGGTGTGTTGTGAGCAAGACACGAGAAGTAATTCTTCCGCTCTACTCCGCACTGATTAGGCCTCAACTGGAGCACTGTGTCCAGTTCTGAGCGCCACATTTCAGGAAGGATGTGGACAAATTGGAGAGAGTCCAGAGAAGAGCAACAAAAATAATTAAAGGTCTAGAAAACATGACCTATGAGGGAAGATTGGGTTTGTTTAGTCTGGAAAAGAGAAGACAGAGGGGACAGGATAACAGTTTTCAAGTACGTAAAAGGTTGTTAAAAGGAGGTGGAAGAAAAATTGTTTTTCTTAACCTCTGAGGATAGCAATGGGCTTAAATTGCAGCAAGGGAGGTTTAGGTTGAACATCAGGAAAAACTTCCAAACTGTCAGGGTAGGTAAGCACTTGAATAAATTGCCTAGGGAGGTTGTGGAATCTCTATCATTGGAGATTTTTAGAAGCAGGTTAGACAAACACCTGTCAGGAATGGTCTAGATAATTAGTCCTGCCACGTGTGCAGGGGACTTTACTAGATGACCTCTCGAGGTCCCTTCCCGTTCTATGATTCTGTAACTCCCACCACTGGTTACACCACATGCAGACTAGGATTAGCAATTTCTTACTACTTTCATGTTTAACAGTAATTTTTTTTGTTCCACAAGTGAAATGTTTCCATTACCTGGACAGCTGCTCTTCTTATCAGCCAGGAGAGACCAAATCTAACTGTGACATACACTGCTATGCAAGGAGAGCTCATGGTTTGGTTTTCTGCACACTGCACTTTTAAATATAAGGAGTTTGCTAGGGGCAGACAACAGAGTTAAGCAATACAGGATTAGAGTCATACATAATGCAGCACTCCATTATGCTTTCTCTCTTGGAAGCATTTGTTCTTTCTTTATACGTTATTTTTCTTAGTATAAAAGTCACCTCGACTGAAAGTACACGTTTGGTTTCTGGATATGGAAGAATGAATATCAGCTGTCATTTTCAACAGCCATGCAACATTCTGATTCCAACATGCCATCTCTTCTCCCATTAAGGGGGCATTACCCAAACCACTACACTTGCTTTTTGAGTACAGGGGGAAAAGAATATCACCCCATATATACACTTTTACACCTACAGCAATGTCTTCAACTCCGATGGCCCCAGTTTAACTGCAGTGGCAGCCTGCCCTTGATGATGGAGTTACAGAAAATATTGTCACACTCATAGGACTAGCTAGCTATAAACTGTATTTTGGCTCTGGTCTGGCATCCAGCACCACCATCATACCCACTAAGAATGACATGGCAGAAGGCAGAAAGGTTGCTTTGTCCCCAACAGAATGAGGTCTTCAAGTGAGTCATTAATAATATTTTACAAACAAAAACAAAAAAACAAAAAAAACCCACACCAGACTAAATGCTTCTTTTCTCTGGGTTTTCCAGTGCACCCCTTCTGCCCTAGGGCTGTTCTTTAGATTTCATAGGACTTCTCTCCCCCCATGAGAAAGGAAGGCAGACATTTTACTACAACTATTTTTTGCTACTTGCTGTACTGGGGATGATAGGAAACCATGAAAAGAGACAACTATAAGAATTTTTGCCTGCTCTACACTAAAGAAATAAAACTGATTATAAAGCCCCTACATTTAGAAAAATCTGAAGAACATTTTTTGTCTATATGCTTCCTCCAAATGGTTTACAAATGTCCTAATAATCATTTAGAAGAGACTTACTTTCAACAGGCTTAATAACCAATTAAAGCTTAACCGCTTCAGTGTAAATTTTTTTTACCATTGTGGATCTGAAATAGTTCGACTACTCTTCTCAGTACTGTCCCACAGTGGATTGGTGGCCTCGGAAAATCTCCCAGAATTGACCGTTTCTAGGAGTTGAGCGGGGAACTATGAAATAGGTACCTAGAGGGCATTGCAACTGAAACAGTTTGGGACAGTACTAGCCTGGAAATGGAAGAAAACTGAAACCAATTCAGCTTGGCAAGCGCGTGGAAGCTATAGTAGTTGTGCTTAAACCAATTCAATTATATTTAGTCTCTGGTGTAGACAAGGCATTGTGTGGCAAAAGTAAAATCAGAGATTTAATAGGTGTCTTCTGGCAATGTTTTATAGAGGAAGCATAAAATGATAAATTATTTTGCTACTGGAAGCAAATTCTGAGAGAACCATGATTTCACAGGGAGGGAAAAATGGATGTGAGCTGGTGATTGCTTTTTCTGTGGTTTGCTGAGGGTTTTACCTTTGATTTTTTCTTTCTGAGCACTTTGGCTTGTGAAAGATCACAGTGCTTACAAGGCCTTCCTGACCCAGAAGAGGGGTGCATTGTTAGCATCAGGTTTTCATCCCAGTGAATCACAGACAAAGGTTACTTAAATCATTGCTAAGATTCCCTTGAAGTAGAGAACAAATAAAATAAGGAAAGTGCACAGATTTATTTTTGAAGATTTAAAGTTTGGTGGGAATATGCTCTTAACTATAGAAGAACTAAAGAATATTTAATGCATTGTGAACTTGTGATACCTACTAAGGCTAACCCTAAGTAGACCTTTCCTATTAAAATACCATTATTTTACCTCTTCACCGTTCTTTATTCCCCACATCAAAAGTCAGCGTATACTGCATAAACAAACCTAGGAAGATCCAAATTCCTATACAAGGCTCAGAGACAGATCTCGCACTGACTGCAAATGCTGCATGGAAATGTCTCAATTTGATATGTCCCAGAATTGGGCGCAACTCTGGATGTTGCTGATGAAATACAAGATGTTAGACCTGCTGGATGATGGTGGTGTGAGGCTGTTCCTGAAAGTTCCTCTGAACCTTTTCTCATAGACTCTTAGGACCAGAAGGAACCATCGTGGTCATCAGTCTGACCTCCTGCACATTGCAGGCCACAGAACCTCACCCACCCACTGCGGTAATAGACAACCTCTGGCTGAGTTATGGAAGTCCTCAAATCTTGATTTATAGACTTCAAGTTACAGACAATCCACCATTTACACTAGTTTAAACCTGCAAGTGACCTGTGCCGCATGCTGCAGAGGAAGGCAAAAAAAACCCAGGGTCTCTGCCAATCTAACCCAGAGGAAAATTCTTTCCCGACTCCAAATACAATGATCAGCTAGACCCTAAGCATGTGGACAAGAGCCACCAGTCAGAAACCTAGGAAAGAATTCTCTGTAGTAAAACAGAGCTCTGCCCACCTAGTATCCCATCATCGGCCATCGGAGATATTTGCTGCTAACTGTTGCAGATTGCCTACATGCCAGTGTAGGCAGTCTCATCATACCATCCCTTCCATAAACTTATCAAGCTCAGTCCTGAAGCCAGTTAGGTTTTTTGGACCCCACTGTTGCCCTTGGGAAACTATTTGAGAACTTCACTCCTCTGATGGCTAGAAACCTTTGTTTAATTTCAAGCCTAAACTTGTTGATGGCCAGTTTATATCTATTTGTTCTTGTGTCCACACTGGCAATTAATTTAAATAACTCCTCTCACTCCCTAGTATTTATCCCTCGGACATATTCATAGAAAGCAATCATATCTCCTCACAGCCTTCTTTTAGTTTGGCTAAACAAGTCAAGCTCTTTGAGTCTCCTTTCATAAGGTAGATTCTTCATTCCTCGGATCACCCATATTACCCTTCTCTGCACCTGTTCCAGTTTGAATTAATCTTTCTTAAACATGGGAAACCAAAATGGCACACAATATTCCAGATGAAGTCTCATCAAGGTACTGAAGTACCTTGTTTAATGGTACTAACACTTCCCTGTCTCTACTGGAAATACGTAGACTGCATTACTCTTTTTCACAGCCGGTTCACACTGGCAGCTCATAGTCATCCTGTGATCAACCAGTACACCCAGGTCTTTCTGCTCTCCTGCCACTTCCAACTGATAAGTCCCCAGCTTATAGCAAAAATTCTTGTTGTTAGTCCTTAAGTGCATGACCGTGCACTTTGCACTATTAAATTTCATCCCATTTCTATTAGTCCAATTTTCAAGGTCATCCAGATCTTCTTGTATGATATTCTGGTCCTCCTCAGCGATACCTCCCAACTTTGTGTCATCTGCAAATTTTATTAGCAGACTCCCACTTTTTGTGCCACGGTCATTAATACAAATGTTAAATAAGATTGGTCCCAAGACCGATCTGTGAGGAACTCCACTAGTAACTTCCCTCCAGCCTGACAGTTCAACTTTCAAAGTACGACCCATTATAGTCTGCCATTTAACCAGTTCCTTGCCCTTATTTCTAGCTCTTTTGCTTTCCTTTCTATCCCACCAAAGAGCAGCTTCTTTGTCTTCCTCAGTAGGAGGCAACAACCAAACTCACATTTCTCTCAGTTTAGAAAGGTTTCAGAGTAACAGCCGTGTTAGTCTGTATTCACAAAAAGAAAAGGAGTACTTGTGGCACCTTAGAGACTAACCAATTTATTTGAGCATGAGCTTAGAAAGAGCTTACAACATAGCTTAAAACAAGATGAAACAGTTGGTGTAAAAATGAACTGTAGGGAGATGGGGAAGGAGGACAAGGAGGTAGTGACAGGAAAGAGTTATTAGACTGTAAACTCTTTGGAGTAGGGACCATTTTGTGTGTGTGTTTGTACAGTGCCTTGAAAAACGGTCCATAACTAGTACTCCCAGATGATATGGTAACAACAACAACAACTGTAGATTGGCTATTTGCACAATTTGAAGGTTTGTTTTTATTTAAAAAACAAAAAACAAATAAGAGACATTAATGTCGTCACTATTCCCTCCCTTCCGCCCTTCTAGTCATCATCAGCTGGCTATTTACCATAAGAAGCAACATGAGATACAAAAGGAATAAAGAATCTTAAAACTGAGGTGATAGTAATTTGTAAGAGCAGTGCAGTCAAATATGTCACGTACCCGTCTGCTGATTTACCATCAGCAGCTGGAGAACTGCTATTGCTGTGCAGGATCAGCCTAAAATATACATGAACCAAAGCCATACTTCAAAATTGTGCTGTAAGATCATCAAGTCTAAGCAGAGTAAAGTAGTATAAAAATGTACTAATTAAATCAGACACCTGCCCCAGGAATATCACTGAAACTGCCATTTACAATATTTTAGAGGGTACTGTGATAGCAAGCACAAATCTTTTGTCACTGCTGGAGGGGACCCCAAAGTCCAGCTGTACCCCCACCACATTGCTGCCCCTAGGAGAAGGGGTTCCGCTGAGCCAGCCAATAGCAATAGGGAGTTACCCAGGGTCTGGAGGCAGCTCAGGGAGGCACTACCAGCTAGGTAGTGCTGATCACAGTAAGAGTCATCCATATTTCAGTCATTGCTTATGTAAATGTGGAAAATTAACTGTCAACATACAAACTTGCATATTTAATTGCTTAAGTTTTCCTGACTGTGACCTTATAGCATATCTCTCTCTTTAAAATAGCAAACGGAAAAAAATCCACCCAAAAAATAGACATTCCATCATGTGGCATCATATTGATTCCTACCTGGGTCATGGATCTAAAGGGTACAATTTTGCACATTACACAGGCTTTTGCCACTAGAGCTAATGAGAGCAGTAGTACATTACCATTGTCTATGTGGACCAGCACTATAGAGGGACGATACACACTTTGCCAGTACACCTCATAGCTATTTGCTGACAGAGGAATGGTGGGACCCGGGGACTTGGGTTTCATTCCAGGCTCTGGAAAAGAGCGTGTTCTCTAGTGGGCAGACATTCTTCTGCCCATTCCCCTCAAATCTGCCCCCCTCTCCTAAATCCACTCCTACCAACTTTGTTCCAGTTTTGTTTCTTACCCATCCTTGTTCTTTGTCCCAGTCACATTCTCTTTGCCTACCCAGTCTCAGGCTTCTCACTGCAGTCCCAGTCTCCCTGCCCAGCCAGTCCCAATTCCTCCATTTCCGTCCCCATTCCTTGTCCCCAATTTCCTTGCCCAGCCACTTCCAGTTCCCTTCTCCCAGCTCCTCATCCAATCTGTCTCCGTGCTCCACCTCCCCACTGGATCTTATTCTCCCTCCCCAGGCTCCTCATCCAATCTCAGTATTTTCCCCACCCCCTGCATGGCTCTTTGTCGCAGTGTCACCCTTCCTTGGCTCCTTGTTCCAAGCTGTTTGCCCATGTAATCCCAGTTCTCACCCCCGCACTGGAGTTCCTTGTCCACTCAGTGGACCCCCCCACCAATATTGGTTCCTAATCCCCCCATCTCCTAATCCAACTAATCTAGTTTCTCACAATCCCCCAAATACAATGTTCCACCAACTGGCTCCCAGTTCACCTCCATTTCCCTCACTGGCTCCTAGTCCCTCTTTCTCTGTCCAAACAGTGCCAGCCTCCTCTCCTCTCACTCCTCTCCCTGCCCCAGCTCCCAGGCTCCTCTCCCAACCAGTCCCAGCCGCTCCTCCCCTCAGCTCCCAGGCCCAGTCTCCTTGCCCACTTATTATCGCTCTCCCCCACAAACTCTCAGTTACAGTTTCTCTCCCCCATACAGTTCCAGTCTAGCAGCCTCCTCGTTCCAGTCTAATCCTTTCTCTCTCCCTTGTCTGCTTTTCTCCCCTATTCATTTGAATCAGACGGCTTCCTCTGCCATACTGCCTGGGTGCCGGTGGGGAGAGGGGTGTCATTAAGCACACAGGAGAGACAGGCTTTCTGCTCTTAGGTTCCAGTACCCAACCCCGCCCTTGCCTGGAGCAGCCATGACAGTGAAGCCCTAGGCTGGAGCACACTCAGTACCTCTGTGGGCATGCAACATGTACAGTCTGGTCAGCACTAGGAGCAGTGAGAGGCTCAGGCATGCTCAGTGAGGATGGAATCTTCACATGTTTCAGCTGCTAAAATTGAAATCTCTGAGCATGTGACACTTGCAATTTTTTTTTTTTTTTTTAAGGCTTGTAACTTGGCTAAGTTGGAATGGATTTTCATGGGAATGGCAAAATGCACATCCCTGACAAGAAGGGCACCTCCCTGCCAAATTTCAAGTTCCTGCTCCAAAGCAAGAAGGTGCTAGAAAAAAGGGGGCGGGGGGAGAAAATCACCAGAATATTTTTAACATGGGTAAAAACGTTTTTCTTTAGCCTCATTCTTGGAAACATGTAAACCATTTTGGCTGAAAGGTTCCGAAAAATTCAGCCGGAGACAAAACGAGCATGGAAAATTGCAGCCTGAACAATTAATATTTGGCAACATTATAAGGAACAGAAAACAGGGCTTTTCTCCCACCCTCTTAATAGGGCAATCTGAATAAAAGGTGATGCTACCAGTCCCACCTATAATATGTATCTGTGTGTTCCTTCGTCTGCAACATCACGTGTCATACGAATCAAAACAACTCCACACATCATCATCTGCTTCCATGAGTCTGAAGTCCAAGTTGTACAAATAGCTGTGGAGGAGCGCTATTCCCATGTTTGTATATAAAAGCAATGGCTGGACATATTCCATTGTCCTACAGTATTTCCCCACATACATTTAGGAAACAAGCTGTCAACGGTGAACATTTTTATGATCTCCTGAGTTCAACAATAGCAAGTTTCCACTGTGACCAAAACAAATGTGGCTGGATTGGACAGTGAAAGAAGGGAGGTGGAGGAACAGGAGACAGAAACGGATGAGAAAGAAGATATGTGAGGAGGATAAATATGTTTGAAGGAAAGGGTTAATTCAATGAAATAGTCATATAATTTTACCAAACAGTCAAAGAAAACTGAAGAGAAAAAGAGAGACAGAAATAAAAAGCTAAAAAGACAGAATCCAAAAAGTGTCCTGAAGAGGCTGTTCGAGTGAAAAAAACAAACAAAAAAAACACCCCAGAACATTTAAAAATTATGGGAAAATAGATGAAGGTAAGAGACCAAAAAACAAAAAACAAAACAAAAACATCCAAGGAAAGGTTACACGAAAGCAAACAAATATGAGAGAGAGATGGAAGGCAGACCAAGTAAATTCAGTTTTTGAAACGAAGTTATGGAAGGTTTGAGGCCAAAGTATCAAAATGAAATACACACTTTATTTTTCTTAGAAGACATCAAAGAGCATAGTTAAATGCAAATAGAAGCAGGTGATTGTGGCTAGGTGACCTAATTGTTGAAGGCAGGAAATAACTGTTGGTGGCAGGAAATAACCTGTTTTAATTGAATAGGGAGGTGTTTTTGGGGGGAGAGGGATTGGTTTTTGTTTTTTTTAAAGAAACCCTAAGCTTTTTTTAAGAAATCAATGCTTTGTACACTTCATAGAATGGCTTTTGTATCTGTTCTAGTTACTAATGGAAAGTTTGAGAGTGCATGTGTGCTTTGTTTTGGTACTTTTTTTAATTGAAGATATCTTTATAGTGTATTTTTCTGATACAGAATTTCAGATAAATACTTGGAAAACTATCTTTTATGCAAAATAATAATAATTTTCTTTTACAAAGCCTTTAATAGAAGTAATGAACTGCTTTTTAAATATAAATCTCCTTAAGAGGTCTTTAATACTTCTGGGCATAGGCGCAGACTCCGTGGGTGCTCCAGGGCTGGAGCATCCATGGACAAAAATTAGTGGGTGTTCAGGACCCATTGGCAGCCAGCTCCCTCCTACCCCCCAGCACCTGCCAAATGCCTGGTGCCCTGCCAATCAGCACCTCCCCCTCTCTCGCAGCATCTGCCGCCCGCTGCAATCAGCTGTTTCATGGTCTGCAGGAGGCTCTGGGAGGGAGTGGGAGGCATGGGGATGGGGCACACTGTGGGGAGGTGGGAAAGAGGAGGGGAAGTGGCAGGGTGAGGACTTGGGGGAAGGGATGGGGGGGGGGAAGAGGTGGGGCGGGGGCTTGGGGGAAGCGGTCAGGTGGAGGCAGCGCCTGGGGCGGAGTTGGGGGTTGAGCATCCCCGGGGACCGGAGGAAGCTGGTGCCTATGTTTCTGGACCAGATGCTGGCACCCTTATTCACCTGGAGTAGGACAAGTAATTATAGGCCTGTTAGTTTGACATCTGTAGTATGCAAGGTCTTGGAAAAAATTTTGAAGGAGAAGGTAGTTAAGGACATTGAAGTCAATGGTAAATGGGACAAAATACAACATGGTTTTACAAAAGGTAGATCGTGCCAAACCAACCTGATCTCCTTCTTTGAGAAAGTAACAGATTTTTTAGATAAAGGAAACGCAGTGGATCTAATTTACTTAGATTTTAGTAAGGCGTTTGATACGGTGCCACATGGGGAATTATTAGTTAAATTGGATAAGATGGGCATCAATAGGAAAATTGAAAGGTGGATAGGGAATTGGTTAAAGGGGAGACTACAACGGGTCCTACTGAAAGGTGAACTGTCAAGTTGGAGGGAGGTTACCAGTGGAGTTCCTCAGGGATCGGTTTTGGGACCAATCTTATTTAATCTTTTTATTACTGACCTGGGCACAAAAAGTGGGAGTGTGCTAATAAAGTTTGCAGATGATACAAAGCTGGGAGGTATTGCTAATTTAGAGAAGGATAGGGATACCCTACAGGAGGATCTGGATGACCTTGTAAACTGGAGTAATAGGAATAGGATGAAATTTAATAGGACAAGATTGTGGGTTGAGCCCAGCCCCTGAATCCTGGGTCCAGCCTGGTCTGGGTTACGAGGACTCTACCACAGAGGAGAGTGGAAGGGGAATCCTCGAGGTTAGGCAGACCTCTGGGTAAAGAGTGGGAGTGAGGACTGAGATCCTTTCGCTAGCCAATTCCACCAGCATAGTGTATAAGCCAGGAAAGTCCCCCACAATACTGGGACCATTCCCCCACTTACACATACAAATTGGTGGTGAGCATCAGGCTACTGAAAAGTAGCCAATGTGACATTAATTTGTGAATAATCTCTCCCGCCCCCAGACCAGGATTTGGAGAATGCAGAGATAGCTCAAAGCCTCCATAGTTTCCCTTTTCCCAGGGCCTCTACACAGAATCTCACCCACTGCCTTACAGCACAACTCTGGTAAAAGTTTGCATGTCTGTATGCGGATATCTTTCAGCAAGTGAACGACCAGCATTAAAGACAGATGTGAACTGGCAATTGTGTTACACCAGTCTTATGCTGATTAACCAGTAGAGATGTGGAATTACACCACTGTAAATCTTGACTAATTTAGTGTTGAATGTGGCTCTTTATGTTTTGCTATTCTTTTTTCTCCCCATTATGTTTGTCTCCTTTTGTCTTAAGAGCTAGACTTTAACCCCAAAACCTAAGAGCTACCACCTTAAATTTACCCTCTGAACAAGAGCATTTGCAAGCCATCAGAAAGTCTTTCAAGCAAGGACTTTCCCTTAAAAAAAAACTCCATATAAAAGAGAGAAAGGGTATAAAGGGAGATTAATTTTAAGTTCAGTAAACCTTAATTTGGCAAAGTGGTTTTTCCTCCTTTTTGATGTTTAATAAATGTTGAAGTTTTCTGGAGGTGGGGGGTTGGTAATGCAGAAAAAGCGAGACCAAACCGTTGGTGTCACAACCACAAACTATAATTACTGTGAATGCTAGGCCAGAAAAGAAAGTAACAGCTAGGAATGGTTTTAAACCAACTCCTAAATGCTTATCTGATCCTTACAATATGGCAAAGAAGCCAGGGTAGGGGCAGGGCACTGTGGTCCAGTGAACAACTGGGAAAGCGGGGATGAGTCATCTGCTATTCCTTGAAAATGTCAAGGAGAGATAGAGAGGCTCTGACTTTCCATTCAAGAGCTTTTGCTTGCACATCATATACAAGCGAAAAGGGCACAGGGATAATTTATTTTCCATTTTCAGATCACCTTTAAGGTGACTAATTTAGAAAAAATAGTGCATAACTGCTCAATTCCAAACAATACCTCAGATATATTTAGCAAATATGGTTACAATAGTGGTGTCAGTCCATTTCTTAGTGGTCTGACCTCCTTGTTATGATGAAACTGTGACAGACATCTGTTTCTCTCTCTGGGAAGGAGAGGGGAACCTTGCTGTTCTGGTCCCTGCCCCCTGACAGATACCATAACCACCTTACTCTGCACAAAACCCTGCCATTCCAATAGATTTGAACTCTATGCAGGCAGATCTTTTTGTAGGATCAGGACCTAAGCTGGTACACACACAAAATGAAAACAAGAATTTCTAACATGTATATGTCTTAATAATAAAGAAGTGGATTGGTACAAGGCATTGTACTTTAATTGACCTTAATTTCCCCAGTCCTAGCAACAAGGAGGAAAGCAGATCCTGCTCTAGCTATATGAGATAATTATGCTGACTTGTTTTTACCATCTGAGCTAAGTAAGATAAATGAAAGTGGGAGAACTCTGAGTCATCTTAATTGAAAGGCTGTTTGGAAGGAATGACACATATAATAAATTGAGAGGTTTTTCCATGTGTTCCTTAACTCATTAAAAGACTTAATGCACAGGATTTCCTAGCCAGGAACTACAACATTATTTATCTAACGACCATGCTAATGTGACTCGATTAGGATAATGTTTTCTCCATCTGGCCCACTGTAAAAAATTCTGCTTTAAACTCCAGCCCTGAAATATTTAGATATCAGATTTTATTTTTATTTATTTATTCTTAGACTTGGAAAGATTTAATTTTTATTGTTTATAAAACTTGACAAACAATATTTGCTTTGTTTTTAATCAATGAAAGTTATTGCAGTACCAGGAAATGTAATAAAGCTAAGACACTAATTATTTACTTTAATTTTATAAACATAAAAGTCAGTTTATAACAGGTACAGAAATAAAATGTCATAATATTGTATATGGATTGCCAGTTCAAACCGAGTGCACATCTTACAAGTGCACTATATAACAACTTTTTCTTTCTGTATCTGTAAAATTAGTTTTGGAGAAGTAAGTGGAGCAAAAAACTAGATGAATGCCACTATATAAGCCCAAATCCTACAGATTTACAAATGTGCTTAACTTTATATTGTGAGTAGTCACACTGGGTGAAATCCTTGCCCCACTGAAGTCAACGGGAATTTTGCCATTGACTTCAATGGGGCTAGGATTATACTGACTTCAGTGGGACTGTTCATGATGTGTAAAGTTAATCATATGTATAAGTCTTTCCAGGATTGGGGCCTTCCTCATTAAAACCTAACCCTTCTAAGACTACTTATATTGCATTTTACATTTTTTAATTCTACTGGGCTTCAGTAGGATTTCCCCCCAAGAGGGTAAGCAATTTGGAGCAGGGACATTCTTTTGTCACCTAGCACAATGGGGTCCTGGTCCATCGCTAGGGCTCCTAGATGGTAATACAAATAAATAAATATACTCTGCACAGGGATGAATTTCACTCTAGAAGAGCAATGCTGGTACATTGAATATTACTTTCTAAATTCTGTATCCTGCATCCCTAAGTACATGGAAGTAGTATTGAAGTTATTAGTAGTTTGAGGAATGTATCAAGAGCTTGCAGAATTGAACTCCTAAATCAAAAGTTGTACTTTAAAGATGAAATGTACCCACCGTCTATAACAAGCAATATTTTGCACTTTCTTGGTGCCTTCCACCAGAGGATCTCAAAATGCTTTAAAAGCATGAATGACTTAAACTTTACCGCTGTGTCTTTAACAGAGACACAGGAAGCTTAAATTACTTAAGAAAGTCTGTGGAGGAGCCAGAAATGAAAACCAGATCTCCTTGCTTCCAGTCTTTCTCTAACCAAGAGCTTTGGCCTCTCACATTTTCAAAGAACCTACAGAAGTTATGCACCCAGTTTCCAGAAGTCCCAGTCTTAAATCTCAAACTCTAACTAATGCAAGTGGTCTCATTTATTCAAATGATTGAAGTCAGAGTTTTCAAGACTAGGCCAAAAAAAAATATATAGTTTTCCTGAGGATAGAACTACATAGGGATGATCTCTTGAAAGTGCATAGACCGACATTTTCCAAATACTTTTAATAATAGTGCACCGGATAATTTCAAAATTGGAGCAAAATAAAAGTATCTATAGGACATTTCTAAATTGGATCAATAGCTAGTGCTTTCCAGAAAGTGGTCCAAACAACGCTGATAGGTTTGTAGCGACTACTTTTCCACAAACTTCATCTATTCAGTTTGGAGCATTACCAGGGTTTATTACGGCAATTCCTTGATAAAAAACTAAAAACCACTGAACCCGATGGACAGACTCCATTTTACTACAGTGGCTTTGGATCAGGCCTTAAATGCTAGTAACTCTGGACTTAATATTGAACAGGTGCAGAACAAAGATAAGAGGCTCTGGAAAAGTACTGCTTTCCTCTGACTGGCTGTATAAGTTGCAAGAATTCATAATACAGGAGGTGCAAAGGACACTTCAAAACATATCCAGCCTGAGTCTCCTCTCACTTTCAGTAAATCAGGAGCAACTCCATAGAAATCAGTGGGGTTGCAGTGGTGCAAACGAGATCAAAATCAGGCCTTATTGTTTTATAAACACCCATTAGAATTCCACAGGGACCCATCATCTTTCAACACTATATGTAGCTGCTTTTTAATCAGGAGATTAAATGTATTAAAGTAACTAAGGTTTCAGAGTAGCAGCCGTGTTAGTCTATATTCTCAAAAAGAAAAAGGAAGACTTGTGGCACCTTAGAGACTAACCAATTTATTTGAGCATAAGCTTTCGTGAGCTACAGCTCACTTCATCGAATGCATCCGATGAAGTGAGCTGTAGCTCACGAAAGCTTATGCTCAAATAAATTGGTTAGTCTCTAAAGTGCCACAAGTCCTCCTTTTCTTTTAAAGTAACAGTACAAGATGACTTTATAGAAAGATGCAATATAATCATAGAAATGACATTATACAGTTACCAAACTTTTTAAATGAATTGTGTAAACTGTTGTGTAACTACAGTATATTGTTACAAAACTGGATTTTTTTTTTAAAGTTACTTAATATAAAGGAAATGATTAACAATAGAACAGGTTGAGAGATTATTTTACAATCCAAGCTAATTAAAGACTCAGTTTAAGTCTCACCTCCAATATCTGGGTGTCTCTCTAGATAAGATACTTGTTTAATTAGACATACTGCATTTTGCTAATATAGGTCAGTTTTAACTGTACATTTGCTTATTTATTACTATTCTTTACCACCTTAACATTTTTTGGACCAAATCCTCTCAATCCATGCAAAGTTCAACTAATACTAATGGGTGTTCCCCCAGGACTGATTGACTCTTGCCTTTGCTGCCTTGGAGTGCTCATGCTGACGCTTCACAGCAGGCATTACAGCCATGGGCAGGGGCTGAGGCCACTGAACATCCCAACCCAGGTGGTTCTGGCCAGTGAATCTGCCTAGCCACTGACCATGCATCTGTACCCAAAAACAAACAAAAAAACAACAAACATTCATCTGGAATCAACGCCAGATACTGCCTCATTGCCTTCTCCCCACACAGAAAAACTAAAAGAAGGGCCAAAGCTATTAAAAAAAAAATCATATGAGTTTCCATGTGCAGAGTTTTCAGGTCTCATGCAGGCAGGGGAGCTGGATTTACCTTCCCATTTTGTGGGCAGGAGGCCAGATATCACAGAGCACCATGGAAGCATAGAATGTCCATGCAGGTGGCCAAACTTCATCTTCTCCCTCTCCCCTATCAACATAGCTCCACCTCATCTGGCCCCTTCCACTTCTGTCCTTACTTCCCCAAAGGTTTAGCATTAAGTCCTGTAGATATTTGCTGGGGCACAATTCAATGTAGAGTGGATCTCCCCCAGCCATGACCTTCATTGCTCAATGATGCCCACTAAACAAGAACCCAAATTTATAGCATTTGTCCAGAGAAGTTTCAGAAGAACCAGAGGGAAAGAAGGGATGATGCTGTTTAAATTCAGCTCCTCTCCCTCATTTTGCTAACATTTAAACAAGTTTTCCTAACTTCTCATCCCTTCTTAGCTGAGGGCTGATAGAGACGGGAAAATAATAAAAGCTCTTAAATTTAGTCTTCAGATTGCGAATTTCCTGTTATACAGCATGCACTTGAAGTTCATTCCTTATTCATACTTGGAATTTTTCCATTTTATCTCCCAATCTCCACATTGGTTCTGTAACAACTATCCTGGGAAATAGATTCAGCCTCCTCCTCCTTTTGATTAAACTCTATTTTATCAAGGACATGTTGATAAGTAATAGACCTCACATTTCACCCCTGCACTGTCATATATAGTAGTCTTGATTCCTCCCTCTCTTTTATACACTAGGTTAATTAACTGACTTCAGTAGAATTACTGCCAATTTCCAACAGTATAAATGAAAAGACAATCAGTCTCAGTGAGTTTACAATGCTCAGCCTTTTACTAGCCTAGGAAGGAACTGCAGATGTAGGACCAAATCTTGTTTGCCTTGCTCCTGTGAACAGTCCTATTGATAAGTAGGGCCAGCAGTATTTGGTCCATAGTCTAGTATCATCTTGGATCTCCAGCTTTGCTTCCCAATATAGCTACATAGCCTCCACTATCTGCTTATCTGTTGGTCCATTTCCAAAGAAGTGAACAACTCACACTTAGTTTAGGTGAATAACCCGGAGCAAGTATGTGAGTGACCATCACAATGACAGGTTGTAAGAATATAAAAAAGGATTCTGTAGGAAGTGAGCAAATTATCTAAGTTTTTTTCAGAACCTTTAATTAACCCTGTTTGTTACAGCAGTGTTAGTCATCCTGGCCCAGATCCTCAAATGGTATATAGGCACCCACCTCCCAATAAAATCAATGGAATTAGGTGCCTAATCACCTTTGATTATTTGGGCCCATGTCCCTAGATGACTTCAACCTCTTATTGTTTACATTTCTTTCTTTTTTTAAAAGAAAGATTCTGAACTTAGAAAAAGGCATCATCTCAGACCCTAAGGACCACCTGAGTTTACTACACTCATGAACCCTTTGTGAAGTAAAGCTTGTTTAAAGTATTGCCATCCCTGCTCAGTCCAAATAGTTGGTGTAGGGCAGAAGCAAGTGGGAAAACAAAAGTTGTGCAGAGAGGTTTATGCTCCTTCTTCCAGACTCCCACAGATCAAGTATATGCATTGCTTAAATATGCACAAATACATTGGCCCCAAATGTCCTCCTGATTCATGAAGCAAAATACACAATTCTGACATCTCAAGGTCCAGGTTTCCTGAAATGATCAACTGCCACTACAAGCAAACAACAACAAAAATCAGGTTCTGGGCAACTTTAAATAGTCAGTTTGTGACCTAGGCCCAATCCAACTCCTATTAAAGTCAAAATGACTTCAGGGTGAATTGGCCTGGACCACATCCCCTAGCAAAAGGAATTTGGAATTGATCCTGACCAATGGGAAATCTTGGCAAGTGATCATAACAAGTGGTGCCATCGTCTTCATCAGCGTATCAAAGTCCATGACAGGAGCTGGCTCCTACAGCTTGAAGAGAGAAGAGCCCATAGGAAGCAAGCAGTTCCCAACCAAGATACAGACATTTGCAATAACTGCCAAAGATCGTGCAAGCCTCAGATTGGCCCATTCAGTCACATGAGACATTGCAAACCATCTACATCATAAGCTGCAATTCCCACAGTCTCTTGCAGACGAAAGGATGCCAACACAGGTTTAAAAACAAAGCTGGAAAAATGAAAACACTTCTGAAACTGAATCTAGTGTAAGATGCGGTATTATTGTAGCTATGTTGGTCCCAAGATGGGAGAGAGAGATTGAGAAGGTAGGTGAGGTAATGTCTTTTATTGGACCAACTTCTGTCTCTCTCACCAACAGAATAAAAACAGATTACCCACCCAACTTGTCTCTCTAGTGTCAGACTCTTTTTCAGCTCATGAAAATACACAAGTTCACCCTAGTGTGACACTGTTGTAACTGGAGTAAGTCAGCTTTGGCCCCTTACTTGTGCTCTGGTTTATACAATTGTCTTTTGTCATTTCAGAGTTATTTCATACGATTGAAACAGGAACAACATTTCATAACAGGCAGAAGCACTTGTCGTAGAATTTCTAAGACAGACAGACTTAAAGAACTAAATAAAGACTTTTCCCACAGCATTAATTCAAGCTTATGTTTCGGTCTACCTACCTCTTAGATTCTAAAATATATTTTATGGGAATGTAAAACCCACTCAATCATCTTAATCACTTCCTCAGAGAGGAAGCGTGGTCCAGTAGCTAGGGTGTTAGTCTGGGCTTGCAACTGAAGTTAGACACGATGGTGCTTTTGAAAATTCCAGTAGGTGCCTAAATACCATTTAAATTCAGAATTTTAAATTCTGTCCCTTAGTTTCAGTGTTCCTCAGTTCCCCATCTGTAAAGTAGGGATAGCAGCAGCTCCCTACCTCACGGGGCAGTTGTGAGGATAAATCCATTAAAGATGGTTAGGTGCTCAGATACTACCGTGATGGGGCCATAAGTAGCTTAGACAGATGGTTCATGTACATGCATGTGAGAGCAAGACCTATTTTGTGAATGTATTAAACCAAAAAATATATATATTCTTGTGTGTTCCATAAACAGACTCATCATACGAATTCCATAAAATGCCTTCATACCTGCCTCTAACTCAGGTCAAATCACTATATATACATATTAATATTTATAACTGAGTGGGCTTGAAAGCAACACTAGCATCAAAAAATTGCTGAGCTATATGAACTGGCTGATGAGGAGGCCTCGTTCAGTGGACTGGTTTTAACCCCAGCTACCTTTGTCTTCTGATTAGAAGACTGATTAGAATGCCTCCAATAGCCATTTTACCAAATTGCCCATGACCTGTTCTTCTACAACAGCCTTAGAAACTCTTATCGATTGCTTGGCCACAGTTGTACAGGAAAGAAAACTGTGACTGATCTAAAATAAGGCTCAAGGCAGCGGGGAAGGTCTGGAGCTCATTTGTGTGAGCATTCCTCTCATCTCAGAGTGTTGCAATTCCCTGTGACGCAGGGACTTTTTTGGTATCCCACCACAGGCTGACCTTTTCCCTGACTAGGGGAGTCATTGTCTACAGCTTCCTACAGACTGCAGTTCCTGAGTGCTCAGGGAGGACTTGGTGTTCTACGGTTCTCAATTTTCATATCTATTATAAACTATAGATACGCAGGGTATAGATTATCTTTATTCAAGCTTTCCTACAATGCAATGCATGCATTAGCTTAATTTATACTCACAAACAACTGTAAACGTTTGTTACAATGCCTGGAAGTAATGAGAAATCAATGGCAGATAGATACCCTTTGAGGGCCTGATCCAAAGTCTAGGACACCACTGAAACCTCAGTGGGCTTTGGTTTAGCCCTTAAAGCCAGTCAGAACTTCTCATAAAATTTAGTCATTTTACTGCACAACATAGAAAAGCTAATGACAACATTAAATCCAGAGAAAAGATCACATAGCCCAATAAACATTTGACTTTAACTATCTTACTTCACATGTAAATTGGGAACGGCACCTCCACTTCTGTCTTATAGGTGATCCTCCAAAAGAAGAATGCTGAGCTGTAGCTGGCCTTTTAAAAACCTGTATATGAAGAAAATTAAGAAAACACTTTCAACAAGCAGCACTTCAGTTCTCCATCTTTTTCCTCCCCCAAAGTTTTTATACCCAGTTTTTACACTATATTAAAATATACATACAGGACAGTTGCTAGTATGTTTTTATCTTGCTATTAATTACCGCTGTTTGTGAAAGAGTAGCAACAAAAGGGAAAGTTCTTGTCTTATACTTTTGTTACGCTGAATCAGTTAGTTCTTGAATCCTCTAGGAACGGCACTTTCAGGAAGTCTGAACAGGAAACTATGAGCTGGGCATATTGTCAAGAAGTGTCAGAAAGATGCCAGAAAGTTGCAAAACACAAGCTTTAGTCAACTCACATGAACCACTAAATGGTTCTCTTTTTAACCATTCCCTTCACTCAAAAATTCTGTGAAAAGCCGCTGAACTGAATAGCAGCATCAATTTCAGTAACAAAATCCATGGTACTGTTTTTCATTCTGTACTATAAACCTCTTCATTTCCTCATCTGTCACACCATCTCCTTTGGTATTTTTCATGAATGCACACACAAAGTCTAATCTTATCTCCCACCGATTTTACACACAAGTACTTCAAATAAAGTTATCCCAAATGTACACAGGGGTAAGTGAGATTAAAAAAAATCAGACCTAAATGTGTAAACATTCTGTATAGCAGATCAATGAGTTCATAAAGATCAAAGCTTTTAGAAAGTCTATATTGTTAAAGGAAATTTGCCAGCATCTGTCAAACCATCTAGCTTTTTTCCCAAGACAACTGCAGTCAGAGCTGCTTACATTTGAGCCTGACAGTAGCAACAATGTGACATTAGCATTTTAATAACCAATATAAAGTTATTGCAAAACCATGTATATAGTACAAATCTCTCATTGCACTAAATGTGAACTCACTTCAGCCTTGCCACGCCCATTAAAATACATAAGACTTTAAACTTTATTTAACAAAATGTATTTCATTTGATAGAACCATGTAGAGAAAGAGGTATATGTATGTTTAAAGATGAATGAAGTTGATACAAGACAAAAAGTGCTGGAAAGACTTCATTGTCCAGTCATCTCTGCTGAACAGACAGAGGGGAATCAGAAAGACGTGTTTCTATGTTAAGGCCTCACACCCTGCCTGTTGAGGCTAATAATCAGGCCCTAATGCAGCCATGAGTGCCCTCTCCAGCCAGAGATAGAACTGATCCTGGAATCCTGTCAACAGTGGCCACATGCAAGCTGCAGCAGTCAGGAGCTGTCTGAGAATACAACTTTCCTTTTTTGACCCTAAAAATAAAAAACCTAATAACCACCACAAAATGAAAGAATTGGCTTTTTTCTTTCCCACAGATAACTGTGGAGTAAATATGCTCAGGAATATGGGTGGGAGAAAAGCTATTAATTCTGAAAGTTAGCCTAGGAAAAATAAGCCCTTTTAATACTTAACCTTGAAAGATTTTTAGTGCTAGAAACAATCATAAGACTCCCACTTAAGCCCTGTTTGGAGGGCCTTGTGCTGACCTCACACAGGAGTGAATTGCACCCCGGTGAAGCAATTAGGACATTGTGTGATAGAAGGGAATATACCCTTCTGTCATGGGGTACACTCACCACTAGGGGGTGCCTTCTCCTGGCCACTCTGGGAATTAGCTCCAGTCATGTCTCGTGTCCCCTCTGTCACTTGTCCATGCACCTTGCTGCTTCTCTCTCTCTTTCTGCAACTCATGATGCTCTCTTTGTAATTTGGCCCTCCAGCCAGCTCACTATAGTCCTCCCACTGGATGACTGTCCTAGACAGTCTTCTGCTCCACTGCCTGGTCTGTGCCACCTCCCCAGTGTTTGGTAGGGAACCAGGGCCCACGTACTATTCCAGGTTCCATCCCAGGGACCCTGCAACCAGCAGCCAACATCTGCACTGTCCCAAACCTTCCTACTGTTTCACTGGGCTGCTGCTACTTCACCTCTGTCGGGCTTTTTCTCCACTCTTCTCTGGGTTGGCCCTTCCCTCAGGACCAGGGCCTCCGGGCTTCTATTCTCCCCCATTTTCCTCCTTTCCCTCCCTAAGGCTAGAGAGAGAGTGTGACTGCAGCTCCATTCTGCTTCCAGGCTTTATCATAGCTCAGCCAGCTCCTTCTCAGCTGGGCTCAATTCCTAATCAGGGGTTGTTTATCTAGCTTAATTTCCCTCAGGTGCAGCCTATCAAGTTAATTGGCCCCTTCTCAGTCTCATTAACCCTTTCAAGGCTGGTGTGGGGTGAACACCCCATCATACCTCCCAAATCTTTCCTTCTTTTTATTAACTAAAGCCTTGAAGAGATGGAAACTTAACAGTTAATTATTCTGAGTCCTGCTAATAAAGCTTTGGAAGCTGCCAAAACCATATCATTTGAGGATAATTTGAGTAAAAGCTTGCCTCTCTCCTTTTTTATGCCAAATACCCTATGCAAATTCTCATATTACCCAAAATGTAAGTCTTTCAGGGGAGGTGTACAGGGTGAAATCCTTGCTCTACTGAAGACAATGTACATCCAGTAAAGTGACTAAGGCATCAGGATTTCATGGAACTATGATGTTGTGTGTACCCATTTTTCATTCTAATGACTGACACACAATAGAACTGACTTGTTTCCTGGTAGCTACTCAAACAAGACTTTAAACCTCTCCTATGCAGGAAGCGTTTAGCCTCTCTCTTATCTCACCCTGATTTTTCATTCTTTTTTCTTCATCCTCCTTCTATATTATAAGTAATGGGAAGTAAATGAAAATAAAATGAGATACCTTGATTGGGGCAGGGGGTTGGAGTGCAGGAGGGAGTGCAGGGGTCAGCCTCTGAGAGGGAATTTGGGTGCTGGCTCTGGGCTGGGACAGGGGGTTGGGATGTGGGAGGAGGTGAGGGCTCTGGACTGGGGCAGGGGGTTGGGATGCAGGAGAAGGTGACAGGGGCAGCACTTACCTCAGGCGGTGCAGCTCCTAAAGCGACTGGCACACAACCCTCTGGCAGTGGCTCCTAGGCAGGGGTGGGGGGGCAGGCGGTCTCTGTGTGCCACTGCCCGCAGGCGCCGCCCCTGCAGCTCCCATTGGCTGCTGTTCCAGGCCAATGGGAGCTGTGGAGTCAGTCGTTGGGCAGCACGCTGAGACACTCCCCCCCACCCCCCAAGGGGCTGCAGGGACGTGCCGGCCACTTCCGGGAGCAGTGTGGGGCCACCGGCCATGGCAGACAGGCAGGCAGCCTGCCTGAGCCCTGCTGCGCCGCTAGACAGGACTCAGGGACAGGTTGTCAGATGAGATTTGTCCTGCATTTTGGGGGCCCCATCGTTGGGGGCCCTGTGCCACCACATGGTTTGTTTCATGGTAAATCCACTCCTGAGCTGGCCCACAAGGACTCCCCCATTTTCTTCATTTAAACCCTTCCACTTATTCTGTGACGCACACAAGAAATTAAGCTATCTACTTAGCTGTTGAACTGATAACTCTTCATCACTATGGAGGGAGGGGCGAGAGGACACCAGAAGCTGGGGGTGGGGAACTTGCTGTGAAGAGAAGACAAGAGGGTTGAAGGATGGAGAGAACAGGGGAGAGTCTTAAAAATAGAAACAAGCAAATGTATGACTATTAAGACCCATACCTCTCATCACCCTCATTGCTCTACTTATGTGTCACAATCCTTTCCTCCCAGCCTTTCCCTGTGTGTCTTTTTAAAATATTTATCCCAAAGAGCACGGGATAAGAGGCTGTGTTTTTATTTGTGTTTGGAAAGTGCATAGCACAGTTTGGGGCACTACAGCAATCTTAATATTAAATACAGATCTACTCACAATGCTATGGAAATGGTCATCCCACATCTCAGCTCCCGCCCTAGTTATGCAGCCTGAACCCTGAGAGCTGCTGGGAAGTCATTAGAAAGAAGCACAAATGCCTTCGAGACTAGTACATTTTGGCCATGGGTAATTAGTGGAATAGGTGGCTGTCATAAGGCTGCCCCTCCTAGAGTGCCCTGCAGCAAGCCAGGTTCACCTACCTCAGTTTCCCCCTCAGAGTCCCCAGTAACTTCACATGAGCTTTCTTGACTCAGTAATACTCTACCTTGGGGACAGTTATCATCAAAACACAGCCCAAACTAGTCCATAACAAAAATCCCCAGCAAAGTGCCTATATCACACCAGCTTACATTGTCCTTACAGACCCATGACATGATGCCCCACCTGCCACACCTGGCTCTAACAATCATCTTCAGTCCCTCTACCAAGAGGTCCACCCCAGCCTTTCCAACTGGAGTGCAACCCTACTCTTCCTGGTAGGAACCCCTACAACATCTTGGCTGGGAAACCATCTTCACCATTGTACTCTAAGGCAACCCTAACTCCTCTCTCTTGTAGCACTCAGGTGCCCTCTTTTAAGCTTAAGTGGGTCAGCTGATAAGGCACAGGTGCAATGACCCAGCTCCCTCTTAAAGGGCTAGTATCATCCTGTGACTGGGGTGAACTGTAAGGGCATTTGCTTGCACTTCATAGGAATAGATGCAAGCAGTCTGAGATGAGAAATCAGAGCTCAGTACACATTTGGGGCCAACAATCCTTACTCATGCAGAATTCCCACTGTATTCAATGAGAGTAGGAATGGCAGGATCAAGACTTTGAAAGTTAATGTTATTGTCTGCATGACAGAGGGGCTAAACAATATACAATGCTCCACTGAAGTAACTATATACTGACTCTTTAAGAATATGTAGCTCGTATATTGGTTCTCCAGCACCATGGAGCTGAAGCTGTACTTCATGTTATGTCATGTTTCAATTTTCTAAGGTACCAATTGATGCAAACTCTGATCTTCCTCCAGGATGTCATTTCAACACTGTCCAGTACAAAGTGGTTAGAAGCTACCCTATGTCCTAACCTCCTATGCACTTCAAGCATAGTTGCTGACAGGAAGCCTCTTACACCAAGCCCAAGATTTGTAAAGTTGTTAGTAATGGGGAAACTCACCAAGACACTGACATATCCTTTCAGGTAGTTCAGCTGTATAATAATTTATGCCATCTTGCTGCCAAGGTACTGTAATTGCATGCAATATACCCACAGTAGCACCACACTTTGAGTTTCTTTAAACATTTTGAGGGTTGTAGAGCTGGGATCTAAGTGTGCTGTGAATCAGCTGCAGGTGTAACTAGGCACTTTATGTAATGGAGAAGGGAGAAACAACCTTTAGCATGTTTTTCCTTCTCTCGTTTTAAATGGAATAATTACGGAAAAATCCCTGCACCCTTCTAAAAAAAAGTTACTTCTCATGGCTGTCGTCATCAGAAGGCTAAATCTGTTGTCTGTGATGTTATAGTCATGAATAATATATAGTCATGAATGATCTCTGGAATTTTTTTTTCAGTAGCAACCTTCAATTTGGCACCCATGTCCTTATGTAGGCAAATAGTTCTTAGTGCATTTTATAGCACCCCCAAATCAGGCAGTTATGTTTGTAATTGCAATAAAATATCAGTGCACCTGTTTGAGGCCACTGTTATTTGCAGGTATAAAATTATCAGAGCCAAATCAGAAGCCAAGTTCAGCTTAAGAAAATTCTCAAACAACTTTTGCAACATTATAATCAATAGGGTTGTGAACATCAAACATTAATGTGAACCATTTGCTGACTTGCTTCTGACGTCCAATTCCCAGCTGCCAAAATAGCCATTGCGTAAGTCACTTGAAAACAAACATTGAGGGCAAATAACATTTGAAATGTCTTCTTGGTAAAAGCAAATAACTCATAATGGAAACTTACAGAAGACAAGACAGACGGAAACTTAAGACAAAAATACAAAAAGAAAGTTTATACCATTTTTTTCAATGTGATGTCTGACAGCTTTATTATGTAACCATATTATTATTTTACCTGTGTACTTGCAATAAAAGAGAATTAATATATCGAGAGAGTGTTTTGGTCTGGTTAAAATCTTTAGCAGTCCATGAATAAATACAAGAAAAGATCTCTAGGTTCTGATTACTTTACTTGAGTTTACTCTCATAGTTACGATGACCTCACTAGAGCTACAGGTTTGTGTGTGCCCTAATAGCCTGGGACAAAAAACGACACAGGGGCTTCAAACTCCATGGATTTAAGTATTAATTTTACATGCACATAACACCACTCGTTCTGAAGGATCCCAAAATACTTTTCAGATGGCATACCGTGTCCGGATCATTCATTCAACAATGAAATGCAGCCAGCCATTCTGAACCACTAACAGTACACAAAGTCAAGAATAACTTCCTACCTAAAGCTAAAGGGAAAGTTCAGCTTGCCACAATGTGCTTCAAGACTTCCCTACAGATTGTCATTTAAACTTTTCATTAAAAAAGAAGTCTCAGTTGTCAATACAAGGTGTTGGTGCTTTAGCAAAGAATCCAACCCCTCCCTCAATAAGATCAAGAAAAAAAAAGATGAGCTCTTCAAAGATTTACAAAAACTCTGCTAAAGAAGTTCCAAAACTATGGAAATGCCAAGGTTAAATGGCTGCATTGGTGTACTGTAGCCTGGAGAAAAGGAATGGTTCATAAACTCCCCTATACTAGGAGTAAAGAACAAAAATCTCCTCTTAATTACATTATTAATGTCATTATTAATTACTTAATTATGTACATAACTAATCAAATGACAACCAATAATTCTACAATGTAAATAAGAAAAACAACAAGAAACATTGTCTGAGAATAAATTCAGTGTCAGGACACACAGAATATTGGGATATATTGTTTCTTACAGGTCTAATTTACAAAATTTCAATTCTAGCCTCTTCCATGCAGGTTCTTATATCATGCTCATCCTGTAGGGTCTGATTGCCTTCCAGTAGTGCATTAATCAATGTGACTAACATCTGTCACGTCTCTGTTTCTCTCATCCTTTTCCCAGGAGGAGAAGCATGTGCAGTGGTGTACATTATTTTGGAAGGGTTTTGTTTGTGTTTAATATACAGAGTGCTATGTTTTTATTCTGGAAAAAGGAAGGTTAAAGAAACGGGCCTTGCACTTGGAGAGGAAGGTGGTGAGGTTTGGGATGGTCCATAGTTCCTGTGGGATTTCATTCTGGACTGGCCCCTGAGAAAGTACTGTTTCCTGTTCAGACAAGCTTGACCCTTATTGTTGAGAATTTCATTATGCCTGAGGAGCGGAGCTGTTGACCACAGTCAGTATCCTGGAGCTTTAGATGATCTTTTAGATACACTGGACCCAGGGCAGAGAGTGTGTCATAAAAATAAAGGGAAGGGTAAAACCCCTTTAAAATCCCTCCTGGCCAGAGGAAAAATCCTCTCACCTGTAAAGGGTTAAGAAGCTAAAGGTAACCTCGCTGGCACCTGACCAAAATGACCAATGAGGAGACAAGATACTTTCAAAAGCTGGGAGAAGGGAGAAAAACAAAGGGTCTGTGTCTGTCTCTATGATGCTTTTGCCAGGGACAGAACAGGAATGGAGTCTTAGAACTTAGTAAGTAATCTAGCTAGGTATGTGTTAGATTATGATTTCTTTAAATGGCTAAGAAAATAGCTGTGCTGAATAGAATGAATATTCCTGTCTGTGTGTCTTTTTTGTAACTTAAGGTTTTGCCTAGAGGGATTCTCTATGTTTTGAATCTAATTATCCTGTAAGGTATTTACCATCCTGATTTTACAGAGATGATTTTTTTTTTTATTTCTATTAAAAGTCTTCTTGTAAGGAAACTGAATGCTTTTTCATCGTTCTAAGATCCCAGGGTTTGGGTCTGTGATCACCTATGCAAATTGGTGAGGATTTTTACCAAACCTTCCCCAGAAAGTGGGGTGCAAGGGTTGGGAGGATCTGGGGGGGAAAGACGTGTCCAAACTCCGTTTTTTTCAGGAACCCAGATAAAGTTTAGTGGTGGCAGTGGAAATCCAAGGGCAAAGGGTAAAATTAATTTGTACCTTGGGGAAGTTTTAACCTAAGCTGGTAAAAGTAAGCTTAGGAGGTTTTCATGCACGTCCCCACATCTGTACCCTAGAGTTCAGAGTGGGGAAAGAACCTTGACAGAGTGTTTTGAAGATAAAGACTGAGACTTTGAACTTGATTCAAAACTCTGTGGGTATCCAGCGTGTAGAGCAGAGGACAGGTCTGATGTGCTCACAGTGGCCTGTGTTGCTGAGAAGGCATGCTGCAGCATTCTGTACTAGTTTGAGTTTCCTAAATACGTAGGCTTCATACCCCGGTATGCATGGCTGTAGTCCAGCTGAGAGGTGACACAAGTGTGAATAAATGACGCAAGGTCATCATCTGGCACGATCATCTGTCTAGGCAACCAGAGATGGTAGAAAGCATTACTCGCAGAACATGTGGAACATATTACTCTAACTGACACATATTTGTGAACAGGAAAACAACTGCTCTCCTGGAGCTAGAATCCAGGATGTGACGGAGTGTTTCCCGAGACTGATCAAGACCTCGGACCACTACCCCTTCCTACTTCTCCACGTGGGCACCAGTGATGCTGCCAAGAATGACCTTGAGTGGATTACTGCAGACTACGTGGCTCTGGGAAGAAGGATAAAGGAGTTTGAGGTGCACGTCATGTTCTTGTCCATCCTCCCTGTTGAAGGAAAAGGCCCAGGTAGGGACCGTCGAATTGTGGAGGTGAATGCATGGTTGCGCAGGTGGTGTCGGAGGAGGGCTTTGGATTTTTTGACCATGGGATGTTGTTCCAGAAAGAAGGATTCCTAGGAAGAGATGGGATCCATCTAATGAAGAGAGGGAAGAGCATCTTCGCAGGCAGGCTTGCTAACCTAGTGAGGAGGGCTTTAAACTAGGTTCACCAGGGGATGGTGACCAAAGCCTAGAGGTAAGTGGGGGATTGGGATACCAGAGGAAACACAAGGAGGAGGGTACAAGATAGGAAGCCTCCTGATTCATACTGAGAAAGTAGGGAAATCGGCTAGTTTTCTTAGGTGCATATACACGAACGCAAGAAGCCTGGGAAACAAACAGGAAGAATTGGAAGTCCTGGCACAATCAAGGAACTATGATGTGACTGAAATAACAGAAACTTGGTGGGGCACTTCATATGATTGGAGCACTGTCATAGATGGGTATAAATTCTTCAGGAAGGACAGGTACGGGAGGAAAGGTGGAGGAGTTGCATTGTATGTAAGAGAGTGGTATGATGGCTCAGAGCTCCAGTTTGAAACTGGAGAAAAGCCTGTTGAGAGTCTTTGGGTAAGTTTAGAGGGGAGAGCAACAAGGGTGATGTCGTGGGGGGCATGTGCTATAGACCACCAGATCAGAATGACGAGGTAGACGAGGCTTTCTTCGGACAACTAACTGAAGTCTCCAGATCCAGAGGCCCTGGTTCTAATGCGGGACTTCAGTCACCCTGACCTCTGCTGGGAGAGCAATACAGCAGAGCATAGACAATCCAGGAAGTTTTTGGAGAGTGTTGGGGACAAATTCCTGGTACAACTGACTAGGGGCCTTGCTCCTCTTGACCTGCTGCTTACAAACAGGGAAGAATTGGTAGGGGAAGTAGAAGTGGGTGGCAACCTAGGCAGCAGTGACCATGAGATGGTTAAGTTCAGGATCCTGAAAAAAGGAAGAAAGGAGAATAGCAAAATACAGACCTGGACTTCAGAAAAGCAGACTTAGACTCCCTTAGGAAACTGATGGGCAGGCTCCCTTGGGAGGCTAATATAAGGGGGCAAGGAGTCCATGAGAGCTGGCTGTATTTTAAAGAAGCCTTATTGAGGGTGCAGGAACAAATCATCCTGAAGTGCAGAAAGAATAGCAAATATGGCAAGCAACCAGCTTGGCTTAATAGTAAAATCTTCAGTGAGCTTAAACTCAAAAAGGAAGCTTACAAGAAGTGGAAATTTGGACAGACAACTAAGGAGGAGTGTAAAAAGATTGCTAGAGCATGCAGGGGTATAATCAGGAAGGCCAAGGCACAATTGGAGTTGCAACTAGCAAGGGATGTGAAAGGTAACAAGAAGGGTTTCTACAGGTATGTTAGCAACAAGAAGGTGGTCAGGGAAAGTGTGGGACCCTTACTGAATGGGGGAGGCAACACAGTGACAGATGATGTGGTAAAAGCTGGAGTACTCAATGCTTTTTTTGCCTCGATCTTCACAGACAAGGGCAGCTCCCAGACTACTGCACTGGGCAACGGAGCATGGGGAGTAGGTGAGCAGCCCTCAGTGGTGAAAGAACAGGTTAAGGACCATTTAGAAAAGCTAGACATGCACAAGTCCATGGATCCAGATCTAATGCATCCAAGGGTGCTGAGGGAGTTGACTGATGTGATTGCAGAGCCATTGGCCATTATCTTTGAAAATTCGTGGCAATCGGGGGAGGTGCCAGACAATTGGAAAAAGGCAAGAAAGAGAACCCAGGGAACTACAGACCAGTCAGCCTCACTTCAGTCCGCAGCAAAATCATGGAGCAGGTCCTCAAGGAATCCATTTTGAAGCACTTGGAGGAGAGGAAGGTTATCAGGAACAGTCAACATGGATTCATCAAGGACAAGTCATGCATGACCAACCTGATTGCCTTCTATGATGAGATAACTGTCTCTGTGGAAAGCAATAGATGTGATATATCTTGACTTTAGCAAAGCTTTTGATATGGTCTCCCACAGTATCCTTGCCAGCAAGTTAAAGTATGGATTGGATGAATAGACTATAAGGTGAATAGAAAGCTGTCTAGATTGTCAGGCTCAATGGGTAGTGATCAATGGTTCGATGTCTAGTTGGCAGCCAGTATCAAGCAGAGTGCCCCAGGGGTCAGTCCTGGGGCCGGTTTTGTTCAACATCTTTACTAATGATCTGGATGATGGGATTAATTGCACCCTCAGCAAGTTCGCAGATGACACTAAGCTGGGGGAAGAGGTAGATACAATGGAGGGTAGGAATAGGATCCAGAGTGACCTAGACAAATTGGAGGATTGGGCCAAAAGAAATCTGATGAGGTTCAACAAGGACAAGTGCAGAGTTCCGCACTTAGGAAGGAAGAATCCCATGCACCGCAACAGGCTGGGGACTGACTAGCTAAGCAGCAGTTCTGCAGAAAAGGACCTGGGGATTACAGTGGATGAGAAGCTGGATATTAGTCAGCTGTGTGCTCTTGTTGCCAAGAAGACCAATGGCATATTGGGCTATATTAGTAGGAACATTGCCAGCAGATCGAGGGAAGTGATTATTCCCCTCTATTCAGCACTGGTGAGGCCGTCTGGAGTATTGCGTCCAGTTTTGGTCCCTCCACTAGAGAAGGGATGTGGACAAATAGGAGAGAGTCCAGCAGAGGGCAACAAAAATGATTAGGGGGCTGGGGCACGTGACTTACAAGGAGAGGCTGAGGGAACTGGGGTTATTTATTCTGCAGAAGAGAAGAGTGAGGGGGGATTTGATAGCAGCCTTCAATTACCTGAAGGGAGGTTCCAAAGAGGATGGAGCTAGGCTGTTCTCAGTGGTGGCAGATGACAGAACAAGAAGCAGTGGTCTCAAGTTGCAGTGGGGGAGGTCGAGGTTGGATATTAGGAAAAACTATTTCACTAGGAGGGTGGTGAAGCACTGGAATGGGTTACCTAGGGAAGTGGTGGAATCTCCATCCTTAGAGGTTTTTAAGGCCTGACTTGACAAAGCTTTGGCTGGGATGATTTAGTTGGGGTTGGTCCTGCTTTGAGCAGAGGATTGGACTAGATGACCTGCTGAGGTCTCTTCCAACACTGATAGGCTATGATTCTATGATCTGAAATGAATTTCCTAAATATACCCTTTTCTGTCATTTTGCCATTGTGCCTTGTCATTTGTGATATCATTACATCACAACCACAAACAGCAAATTCCACAGGACCAGTAAAATCTTTGATCCAAAAGTGTGTTCTGCCTCACAGAGGGCCAAATTGTGCCACTAAGGCTTGTATTAAGTAGAGCCACTGCACCACCCATGGTAGAGGAGAGGTCAATGTCATGGTACCATCTCCCCATTGCCTCTTCATGACTCCTTTGGAGAAGATAAGGTCTGAACGGATGCTACCCTTGTGTTCTTGTGTTCTGCAAGAGCTGCAGCCACTCTGGCTAGTCTCTTCGGGGTGAGGGGTGGAGAGGGGATGGAAGTAGATTAAGATAATTCAGAATAAGGCATTCTAATTCCAGAATAAGAACGTCCACACAGGGACTTACTTAGGAATACCTATTCTGAAATAATTCCCTGTGTAAATGAGACCTTAGCTAGATTTATTTTAACCCAAAAAAAGGGTTAAAAACACCTGAAAACAAAGAATGTATCTCTAAGGTCACCTCAGAAGCCCTTCTTGCTTTTCTTATATTTTCCTTGACTCTTGGTCTATTCTCACCCACTGTAGAAACAACAGGTGAGGGAGAAAAAAACAATCTCCTCACATCTCGCCTGCCTCCTCCCTGTTACCATGTTCTCTACCCAGCCCACATTACTAGTCATCTCCCATTTCTCCTTCCACTGGGACAATCCTTTCCATTTTTCTATGAAATGACAAATTTACTGAGGGTCTCTCTCTCTTCAGAAGCCATTTCATTCACTTCAATAGGAGTTGGAACGGATCCTATTCTGGGTGTTAGCAAGGAACTGTAATCAAGGGTGTTGTCACAAATTGTCATGACTCACTGGTCTCAGACTTTTAGAGCAAGAGGTTTTCACCCGCTGAGAGGAAACTGGTTTGGCCCACTGGGAGCTGTTTTACAGTCTCAGAGTTCAAGAAGTCAAACTATATAGCAGGGGGAAAGGATGCAGCTTCATTACACAGACATATCTGAGGCTCAAATGTTTCCTGAAAGAGAGCTGCGCAGGGGCAGAACCTTGCCACTGAATATCAAAAATGAAGCAGGTAAGTTAAGATGCAATATGTTTATCACCTAATGACTACAGAGCAAAATACTTTAGGAACTGATTGACCTTTGAAATTCAATTACACTTTTCTAGCAAACTAGTTCATTCCAAAAATGTAGAGAGGAGATGTCTCTGTTTGTAAATCCTGGGGTGACAGAAATCATGTGATCCTTTTACTGTAATCAACAAGCTTGATTCCAGATTAGGTTGTCATCAGTTGGCAGAAGTTCAAGGAAACCATTCTCTTCTTCAGTAGAGCTAAGCAAGCAGCACGACGATGCTGTGTGTGAGCATGACATGATTTCACACAATATTTTTCTAGCCAAATTGCAGGCAATCAATAGCCTGAGAACAGGGGAGAGAGATAAGAATGTAACAGAGAGAACCTGAGGAGTGGGAGTGGATAATCAAAGAGAACAGGACTGGGACAAGGAGCTGGGGTGGGGAAGAGACCAGGTTGGGACAGGGACAGGTTGGCAGGGATGAAGCGGAAGGGGTCAAGCTTAGAGGAACAGGCCACTAAAACACACTCCCCTGCAGAACCTGGAATGAAACTTGAGATTTCTGAGGCCTGGTCTACACTGGGCGGGGGGGCCAAGCTAAGTCAGTTTAAGTTACACAACTTCAGCTATGAAAATAGAGTAACTGAAGTCAACATACTTAGAGCTACTTACCGCGGTGTCTTCATTGCGGTAGGTCGACTGCTGCCACCCCCCCGTCGACTCCGCATATGCTTCTTGCTCCGGTGGAGTACTGGAGTCGACAGGAGAGCTCTTGGAGGTCAATTTATCACGTCTTCACTAGATGCGATAAATTGACCCTCCCCACTGGACTGATCGCTCTGGAGGTAAGTTTAGACATGCCCTGTAGACATGAGGTAAGTGTCGACATGAGTCTTGCCATTCACTTGCTGTCAGGAAATACCTGTGAAACTCATGGCAGATTATATGTCTCATCCTCCTCTAATGCTGGTCCACACAGAGGATTACAACCAATACTGCCATCAGTTACTCCATTAGCTCAAGCAGCAGAGATCTGTGCAGTGGATATAAAGGTTCCAACCCAGCTGATGACTCAAGTGGGTGTTTTCTGAAAAAGCATATTAAAAGAACAGTATTAAGGCTGCAAAGTCAAGCACTCAAAAGCAGGAAATGCCAGAATTAAGATTGCCTGTGCTACCTTAATTCAGCTCTCTTATGTGCATCAAAAAAAGACAGAGAATCAAGTATGCCCTCATTTGCAGATGACAGGGTGAGATGGAAACTCTATTTCTGGATCCTAAAGTAACTTTGCGCACCTTATATATAAAAGGGTGAAATCCTGGTCCTGTTGAAGCCAACCAGAGTTTTGTCATTTACTTCACCGAAACCAGAATTTCACCCAAAGTATCTTTGTGTAACATAGAAACTCCTTTGGTGGCACACAATTGGGTGTATTTATTACCAAGCAGCTCTCTAGTTGTTAATATCCTATGTTAGTATAATGACTACTGTGAAAAATAATGGGTTCTGAATACCTGGAGAGCTGTTCTAAGGTTTTTTTTTTCTTTGTCTTTTCCAAAATAATTCACTAAAAGTAACCCGTCTTCAAAGCAGAACACAGAGACTATTTGATACAGCTCAGGGTTTGAAACCTTAGTTTTAAATCGTAGGAAGGGCTGACAACTACAAAAAAAGCTGTCCAGGAGGCATAGGCAGCTGTATAGAATGTGTATGAACTGCATAAAATTGAAACAATTAACTGAACATTAAGTGTTGAGTTAAACTTTTGGGGTAGACTATATCAAATAAATCACAAAGGCCCCGATCCTCAAAGCTAGGGGTGAGGCACCTAAAGACCTTTGAGAAACTTGTCCAAAAAGTCTAAAATAGTATCATCCATCACCTTGAAGGCAATTTGAGAGGATAATAGTTCCACAACCATCTTCCTTTTAACCGTGATGGTTTGAATTTAAAAATGAATGTTTCACTGATACTGGGAATTAGCAAAATTCCCCTGTGCAGATATTGACATTTAAGCAGAGATCAGTGATTTTTTTTTTTTTTTTCATTAAACAGATTGAATTATAGTTAGTGTGTGTGCAGGGAAGTAAAAAAAAAAAACCTCTCTAAATTGCATTTAAAAAGCCACATGTAACAGAAAATTATTTTGGTGATTTTAAAAAAAAGTAATGCTTCCTTCAACTAAAATGTAAACAACTCTTGTGCTCAGACTGATACAGTCTTAAGAGATCAGATTCAGACTTGGTGTAAACAGCAGCAATTCTGTTGGTAAGGACATGAGGACATATGGTGCTTCATCAAGTTGGTAATTTTTTTTAACACAACTTTAATTCTCGCCCCCATGAACTTGGTGTTCTCACTGTTTATTAGTATTAATTATTGGCACCACAGAAATGCAAGATCTTGAATGTACAGTCCTAGATAACTTCATATTAGAAGCATTTACTCCGTGTCATTTTAAGTTTCCTGTTCTATTTTTTTTTTTTTTTAAGGTTCCTAGGTTTTTGTTGTTGTGTGTATCATTTATGATCTCGGGCACGTATTTTAAAGGCTAGTGCCACACATTTTTGGATGTCTTGGATGGGCTGAGTGCTTACGTTTATGACACATTGTGATGATATAGATTATAAAAAGAAAAGGAGGACTTGTGGCACCTTAGAGACTAACCAATTTATTTGAGCATAAGCTTTCGTGAGCTACAGCTCACTTCATCGGATTGTGTTAACTCAAAGATTATGTTAACTCAGGGCTTAATCTGGAAACAGAGAGGTGCCAGGCTCAAAATGGTATCCTCCACCTAGCATGACCTTGCACACACCATACATGCAAGGTCATGCCACACGAAGGACTCTGTTTTGTTCTAAGCAATGTCATCTTCCACATCTTGCATGCATGATACAACATGAGGTCACGCCTTGCACAACAGACAGAAGAGGTGCCGGGAATAAGACCTGAGTCAACAAATTAAGCCCTGTGATAATTGTATATTTTTACCTGTATCCAAAATATTATGTATCTGCTTGATTTCTAAGCTTGTGTGTGTCATACTTACAAAGGGTCCTATCTGCTCAGACAGTTTCAATACCCTCAGCCACAAAGGAGACAGTCATCAAACCACTGATTACAATCCATTAAGACTGACTTGGTCCAACTGCCCAAACAATTGTGCAGCCAAGACTAGGGTATACTCCTGGCCAGACATCACTTGAATGCTCCAGCCTGCCAGGGGGAAAAAAACAACCTAAAAACCAGTCTGTGGCGCCAGGAGAGTTCATGCCCAGACCTGGAACAAAGACAACTATTGAGCAATACGGTAATGCATTACCACTAGAACAGCAGAGCCTCTCTTCTACTTGAGACTGAGACAGATTCTCATGCAGAGACCCGTGGGAAGACAGCAGGGCATGTTGTCAGCTGTGATCAGGATGGGTCACAGGATGATCTTTGCTTTCCAAGGAACTGTGAGTTGTGGGTCACAGGACGATCTTTGCTTTCCAAGGAACTGTGAGTTGGTTCATTGCTGCTCTGCTGTAAGTTAAGTTGGAAGCCTGTCTAACTTGTAATGAAGTGTAAGGCTAAAGGAGACTAAATATTTTGCTGTTTTAAAATCATTGTTCTCTAATGCTCTGTCCCCACTGCCAAATACAATATTTTAAGGAAAGGGTTGAGTGTCAGGAAATCCACACTGATCATCTCACCTCTGAAGAGGCTCATGTAGGCACCCTACCCAGAAGGGTCTACAAGGTAACAGAAGTATGGGCTCTGATGCATTCACCCTTCTTTTGGTCCGGAAAAGCCTGGATTGTTGAATCCAGACTTGCTACTCTACAGGTTCTCCCCAGTCGACTACATGTTTTCAGACCCTTGCAGAGACGAGGAGGGAAAAATCCTAGCCTACAGAGAATTCCTTTCTGATTGACTGGCTTGCCCATGCACCCATCTCCTGCAGTAGGAGAGCCAAACAGAGCTTCTATACGGGCTGATGGACAGATCAATCCATCAGCCTGTGTAGCAGGCCGGAGCATTGCCCCACCTCCCCCAGCTGTGTAAACAGAGAGCTGAGAGGAGTGAAGCTTCAGCCCTTGGATCTCAGACTCTACTGGGGAGCAGCTGCTCCCTGCTCTCTCTGCTCATGTGCCCTGCACCCACATGCACCTCTGACTTCAGCACCCACACACACACACCCCAGTATCCCCATATTCATCCCCATCATCCCTATGTGCCCTCTGCCCCCACCCATGTACCACGGGCCACCTAGTGCCTTCTGCCTCCCCATGTAGGTGTGGAGTGTGTGACTGGGTGCACAGGGTGTGAGGCTACTTCGATTCAGGGTGGGCATTGAATATGTGGTTAGGGGAGGCTGGAATACATGGAGGTACATGGTGGAGCAAGTTGTGTCTTGGGAATGTGTGTGTAAATGAATGTGTGGGTGGAAGATAGGATGGAGCAAAAGCAGTTGTGGAATGAATGCTAGTTGAGATGTCTGATGTGGGCATTATGAGGACAAATGGGCAGCATGTTTGAATTTATGCAAATTTATGTAAAATAGACTACCTGGTTTTTGTTTGCAAAGGTTGGCTGGTAGGTATATCCATCCTGTAAAGGGGAGGGTTGAGAGACCCAGGGAAACAAGCTGGTGCAATTGTCCTACCCTATCAGGAGTGCCAGAAGAACTGCAGAAAAGTTCCCCCCCAATCCCAAGCACCAGGTCATACTGCTACTCATTCAAATTTGGCCTGGCTGCCCCTCCATCATAACTGTTCCACAATTATACCACCCAGCTCTGGACAGGGGCCATGGAGGCCTGGACCTCCCCCTCATTGTGTTCAAGATCTCAAAAATCTCCAGTATCCATGTCCCAGGAGACTGGGTCATAGGCAGTTGGTCCTAATGGTTAGAACAGGAGTCAGGCCTAGTAGTCTGAGACCAAACACTAATGACCAAGGTGAACGCAGTCAGAGCCAGGATGGGAGCCAAAGGTCAGAACCAAAGCCAGAGTCCAAATGCTAAAGCCAAGGGTCAAGAGAGAGTTGGAGCCAGGACTCAAAGCCACGGGTCAGAAGCAGAATACTTGGAGTCAGGGAAGACAGGAGCAGGGCTCAGACAGGACTGGAACAAGGCCAAGTGTAGGACAAGGTCTAGGCTGGAGCAAGGCTGGGTGCAGGGCAGTATCTAGAGTGGAGCAGTGCAGGAGCAGGGCTTGGAATCAGGCAAGTACAGGAAAGCAAAGTATCCACAGACATATGTGTTGAGTAGCCACTGATCTTCTGCAGCTTCTGGGCTTAAGAGCTGCTTTGCCTTAGCCAATCAGATGGTTCTGCTGTGGCCCAGTTGCACTCATTGGCTGCGTGATGACTGGGCCGGCACAGCTGCGGGCCTTCATGACTGACACCATGTACCCTATATGTGTACGTCCATTAAACACAACATGCCCTTCTTACTTACCTTTCACATGGAACCACGGTTTTGTCCTTCCCACTCGTCCCTCTATCATTAAACATTCCCTAAGGTTCTAAGGCTGAAGGGAGTGAACATATAGTACCTTCTGCAGCAACCCCCTTCTATAGCCGGTCCAATTTCTGCATCCTCGCGAGTGCTTTTATAAAAACACACTACAGGTGAAAGCTAAGAGGGCACAGACATGTAACTACTGAAACTGAATGTCTGGGACATTTGCCCAGAAAGAACTAGAACCAAACTTATTCTACGTAAATTATACTTTGTCTGTGCAAACAAGATGCAACATGAACACTTCATCACAGCGTTACTGCATTCCTTTCATTGCTTTCTTTTTTTGAGAGTGAAGGAGATTAAAATTCCTTTAAAACTAATCCATCAGCTTTTTTGGTTTTGTTTTTAATTTTTGCCCAAGGAGAATTAAATATATTTTTGCCCTTTTGAACCAAGCAGCTAGTCAAAGTCTGGGGCTCTGGGAATGTTCCATTGGGAAGTAGAAATTGGTGAAAATCAGATATTTCTTTGAAGCTGTTTTGTTTATTCACAAAGAAGGTACAAAGTCCTATATGTCTCTAAATGCAGAAGGAACCAAGAACAAATGGAGCAGGTGTTTAGCTTACAGCCCCCAAACTTCTTTAGCCAACACCAGACCCAAAAGCGCTCTCTCTAGCTTTTTCCATGGTCACTCTGTGCTTAATAGGCCCCCTGCTCGCCTTTTCTTGCCTCTCTTACTCTGTCTGCCTCTCTCGCTCTCTGTTCCTGTCTGTGACCTCAGGATCTGTGTGTTCTCTCACACTCCCACGCACACCTACCCAAAACAATACGCAGTCCAAAAGCTCCTGGGCAGATTCTCACATGTTTGTCTTAGGTGGGGCTTACGTTTACAGTTATGAGCTGTGAATCTACTAGCAGCCTCAACAGTGTATTAACCCAACCCATAACAATGTTTCACCCTGACCCAATTCACAACAGTGTTTTCTTATCTGGTAGAAAAAACAATCGATGTCAAAGTTAAATGCTCACAACAGGAAAATTAAGTTACAGATTTGTTGACTGATGCGCACACATAACGTCAGATTGCCACATATCTGGACCTTGCCTTTATTAAATAACAGGAAGACTGAAAGATCAGATCAGTGGTTTAGGAAAAAGTAGCTTTTCATCCCCATAAATCAACATTCTATTTTCTAGTTGAAGTAGAAAGCCAGCTCTACAGAGCAGCATTAATTCTGCAGAGTGTTTTTATAAATGCAGAGATGTCAAAGGTAAAACCCATGGGCCGGGCACAGCCCACACAACAGTTTCATCTGGCCCATGGACTTCCCAAGAACCTTTGGGCTTGTCTGCATGACCCCAGAGTCTATACAGTAGAGGTGAGATTTGTAGAGTGCAACACACCCTGTATAGTCAATACAGTGGAGTTCGAGCTCAACACACTGGTGCACGCTACAAATCACACCCCTGGAGTCCAGGCACAGGTGCAGCAATCCAGAAAAACCTCATGTACAAGCATAGAACTACTTTGTCAATTTTAGAGATGTGGATAGGCATAAGCTACTACGTGTCCAGGTGAGGGGAAATGGCACTGAAAAATGCTTACTTACACCTGGAGAATAGATACCCCAACCTGGCAAGTCAAAGAAAGGAAACTTCAAATAGTCAAAGCATGAATATATTACCAATTGGTTTATCTCTGGGCATGTCTACACTAGAAAGGTAAATAATTCTCAGTAATTCATGTCCACACTACCTTCCTTCTGTCAACGGTGTGCGTCTTCACCAGAAGCACTTCCACTGACTTAAGAGGGGCAGTAGGGGTGGGGGTGAGAGCCCGGGTTCTCAGCTCCACACGCAGCTCTCCACCAAGAGCCCAGCTGCCCCCTCCCCTGGCTCTTGGCTCCCCGCCACTGGTAGCCCGGCTGCCCACCCCTCCCAGCTCTCGGCTCCCCACCGCAGCCGGAACCCCGGCTGTGAGTCTGGACAGCTTCCAGGCTCCCAGCAAGGAGCAGCGAGCCTCGGTACAGCCACTGGGCTCCCCCGAGAGAGTGAGGAGATGGAGGCCTCCAGGCAGCCAGGCTGTGCCCACCAGGCTCCCTGCTCCCCACTCCCACCCAGGCTGCACCTTGGGCTCCCTCCTCACTGTCGGGTGCCCGGTTGCGGTGGGGAGCCAAAAGCCTGGGAGGCACCTTGGCTTCCATAGTGGGGAGCCGAGAACCTGGGGGGGCAGCAGGGCAGCACCAGGGCTCCCCGCATGGAGCAGGGAGCCGGAAGCCTCCAGGCAGCAGCCCAGCTGCTAGCAGGGAGCCTGGTGGGCACAGTCTGGCTTAGAGCAGGGCGTGGGGAGCCCAGGCAGCAGCAGGGAGCAGTCCAGGGGCAGCCGGGCTCCCTGCAGGGAGTGGAGTGGGCACAGGCTGGTTGGGAGCGGGAAGCTTTCTTCTCAGTTTCACTTCTCCAGCATAGAGCTGTGAAATTGACAAGAATGACAGCTAGCAGCCCATGTAAGTAACCAGCATCTATGGGGACAGTGTGTCACCCTAACTACACCAACATAAGCCCTATGCTTCTTCTGGAGATGGCTTTATGAAGTCAGTGTTGTAGGGCACTTACATTGGTGGGAGCAAGACTGTAATGTGCACACTGATATAATTAGGTCAACGTAAGTGCCTTATGTTGACCTAACTCTAGTGTAGACCAAGCCACAATCTATTTCGGTTTTACCCACTTTTGTTGAATGTGGCCCATGCCAAGTGGCAGGTATCAGCTCAGGCCTGCCATTGCAAAGAGTTTGCCCTGCCTGTTCCCCGCCTGCACACCTCTATGGATTATGTTTCAGCAACTGGGCACCATCGTTGTTCTATAACAATTTTCTTCTGATGTACATTGGACTCTACTGTGCCATACCACTGCTGTGCTTTTAGCACGTTATCACTCCTGAGCTGCCTGGCAGGTGAATGTTCTTTCTGGGGCGTAGCAGTGTGTACACTCCCTCTGCTCACTTCTAGTCTCTAAGAGGACTTTTTCTTGCCTGAGTCCCAAAGCCTACTGGTGCTCCCTCTGGGGCAGCATTGCTCCACAATGCCCCCAGTCTGGGACTGCAGCTAGAAGCCACAATTCTAGCCCTCTGTACATAGGAAAGTGTGTTAAGCAACTAAACAAACAAAGCAAGAGTGGTATTCATAAAGCAGTGTGGGAAAGGAAATACCAGTATGAGAAGATCCTCCTCCATCCTGCTTAACATAAGACGCTCGGGTCATAACGACAGATAACTATTAGAGTTGGAACGCACACCCCAGCGCAAGATCCAGACTCCAATACAGACTATTGTCCTGAGGCAACTGGCAGCTCTCTTCATCAGCTAGAATGCATTAGGGCTTGGGACAGGATTACAAAGCTTTGCAGCTTAGCAGGCATATCCAGCAATTGTGTTCAATATTTACATCTCTTGATCAGCCAAATCTCTTCGCTCAGGAAAGGGCTGAAAATAAGGACACTGGAAGTTTAACTGAGGAAAAAGGGATGATGATAAATTCCTTAACAATGTTTACAACCCAGATTTGATTCCCAGCGGCATAGTGTAGTACCTGCACTGGAGCGCATTAACAGCCTAGCTCATTTTCAGCGTATGTCTAACAAAACAGCCTGCAGCCGGGAACACTGAGCCTCATATGCCAAAACTGTGTTTAAAAAAAGGGAGGATAAAATTTACAGTTGCCACCAATTTGTCATGTAAAATCAATGAAATGGCAACGTTTACTGAGTGTGAAACAGACCCTGCTATCCCTTCTCACTCAGACCAACTTCCCAATTCAATCAATTGGTGTGCCGGCTGAGAGAGGCTTGTACAATTTGGCCCTGTGAAAGCCAAACCTTAGCTGAGCATCCGGTACTTCATTGGGCATGTGATATTAGTGAACAGATAACCTGCTATGTGACAGGAAAGTTATCATGGTATTATAGATACACTAAAGAGCAGGGAGCCAGATCCTCAACGGGTGTAAATTGTCATAGTTCGATTGAAGCAAATGGAGCTGTGACAATGGACACCAGTTCAGGCTCTGGCCCAAGGTTCTGAATGGAAATAATCACAATACATACTGGCACTGGGTTACACCCTACTAAAAGAGATGGCTGTAGCGCCCAAAGATTCCATGCAAGATGAGGCCCCATTGTGCAGCCGCTTTCCCAAAATGCTTCCAATCTAGTTAAAGACAAGTTACCACAGGTTAAGGCAAAACATAAACATAGACTGTCAGCTCTTTGGGTCAAGAACTGTCTTTTTGCTCTGTGTTTGTACAGCACCTAGCACAACGGGATCCCCGGCGAGGGCTAGGGCTCCTACAGGCTACAGTAACACAAATAAATAATAAAAATAACAGTCATAATGGAAAGATGGGGTGGAGGCACAGTAATAAAATCACACCATTGCTTCAGTTAGCTATTTGCACAGCTTGAGGGTTCCAAGTCATTTAAGACATTTTTTTGCACGTAAATAAATACATATCAGCTCTTCCCCCTCTCAGTCACCCATTCCCAGCATTGCAGACCTATATAACTAATCTGCAGAAGCCAAACCAACCACCAGGGTGACTCCTCTATCGCCACATCTCCAACTCAGCTGAATGTAACTGCCAGAGGACTCTATCCAAGGCAGAATAGGCCCACTCACATGTTAAATGAAACATTATATATGATGAAAGTACCATGGACTAGAAAAACAGTAGAAAGGCACATCAGTTGCAAATTACATAGCTTGAGTCTTGCATTTCTATTAAATTTAAAAGCATATTTATAAGTGAAGCTCCAGGAATGCTTCCCAGTAAGTTATTCTGCATGTGTATAAAAAGGGTGCTCTCACTTTTGAGATAGTTATGTTCTTTGGTGTTCAGTTTACAAAGGAGTTTACTTATTAATGCATAGAACTGTGTTTAGATTCTGTGGTCATTAAAGCCTAAACTGAGGGGGAGCGAGTAAAGCAATTTAAATATTTTTAAAAAGCCAATAGCCTGTCACAGTCTGACAGTCTCCGATATATTTGCAGATGTGTGCTTTTTTTTTTTTTTTTTTTCCCCAAGAGTGCAACACCTATATCAAGCCGAATCTTCAGGTGTGCCGGAACAGCACACCTGGGGAAGGAGTGGCTTTCTGCCACATTTCCACCCACACTCTCAGATCCCAAGGGCTGCATGGGCTGGTTTGCCCCAGGGCACAGCTTAGAACAGACTTAAAACTGCTTTGGCCTGTAACTGCAGCACACTTCAGTCAGAGTCCTTCACACTCAGTGTTTTGGAAACTTAGCACTGAGTTATGCCAGACAAGTAAAATCACTATTTTGCATCTCAGTGAGCTGAAGTGTCACAGATAGGTGAACTATGTTGGCCCAGTGCTATAGGATGACACAGAAGCAGCAAATCTCTTCAATAAGGTAGAGCCATTTTTACTTCATTACTTTCTGAATACATACAAATAAGGAAATTCCAAGTTATGGTTCTAGAGCAGAGGTGGGCCACATCCAGCCCACGCGACTGTCCTGCCCAGCCCCTGAGCTCCCGGCTGGGGAGGCTAGCCCCCGGCCCCTCCCCCGCTGTTCCCCCTCCCCCACAGCCATGCCACCACGTGGGTAGTGCGGCTTGCACCTGCCCACCCCGCAGGCTTTCCAATAAGCCTGTCCTGCCGCTCTGAGCAGCATGGTAAGGGAGAGGGGGGAGGAGGGGTTGGATAAGGGGCAGGAGGTCCCAGGGGGCAGTCAGGAGACAGGGAGCAGTTGGATGGGGCAGGGGTTTGGGGGGGGCGCAGTGGTCAGGAGACAGGGAGCGGGGGGGTTGGATAGAGGATGGGGTCCCAGGGTGGTGGGGGGTCCCGGGAAAGGGGGGGACAGGGAGCAGGAGGGGTTGGATAGGGGGTGGGGTCCTGGGGGGGACAGTTAGGGATGGGGATCCCAGGAGGGGTGGTCAGGGGACAAGGAGTGGGGGCTTAGATGGTTTGGGAGTCCTGGGGGGCCTGTCGGGGTGTGGCTAGGGGTCGGGGCAGTCAGGGGACAGGGAGCAGGGGGGCTGGATAGGGGGGTCCTGGGAGGGGGTGGTCAGGGGACAAGGGGCAGGGGGGGTTGGATGGGTCAGGGGTTCTGAGGGGGGCGGTCAGGGGATGGAAAGTGGGAGGGGCAGGGGCCAGGCTGTTTGGGGAGGCACAGCTTTCCCTACCTGGCCCTCCATACAGTTTTGCAACCCCAATGTGGCCCTCGGGCCAAAAAGTTTGCCCACCCCTCTGCTATAGCAACCATATGGTCTGGAAAGTGGCAAGAGAGTGGAAGGGAGAACATTCAAATGTGAGCCTGTGATGTAAAAATGCCTCTCTTTGGTATTTTATTCCTCTTCAGGTCTGAATATAAAACAGTCTAAAGATTAGTTTTTCCCATAATTCAAGGTTGGGGTGCATTGAGACTAATGGTGGGTAACCGCAAAATATACAAAGCCTCAGTTAAAGTATACACATGAAACACTGAACATGTTTATCTGATCTGCAAAACTAAGCTGGAAATTTCACAAGCACAGATCCACAAGATCACTACTGCTTCTTGTTGTGGGGGAGAGTAGGCAATACTGCAAAACCAGCCTCTCTTGTGGTGTTTTGGCACATTCGTTTCCAGCCACAAGTGGAACAAGAAAATGTAAGGCTAGGAAGGGGGAAAAAAAGTTAGCCAAGCTGTTTGGCTCCTCAGGGTCAGCTCCTTACTGCAGAGTCAGGATGATTGTTGGGTGGAGAGATCTTCTCCCTCCTTGGTGGAGGACCCGGGAAGAACTGATAGCATAAATAATATGGTTTCTGATTAGAAAAGGTGGTGGGAAGAGCAATGTAAATAAACTACAGCTGTTCAACAAGGGAAGGTGTCTGAATAGTAGAGGGATTTTGCCCTGTCACACCCCAATACATTGTTTGGGTTAAACTCTGAGCTACCTACAATGGGTGGTGGAAATTAAGTAGCTTGTTTGAAGTTTTGTCCCAGATATCTAGGGACGTTTATAGTGTAAATGGATCATTGTTAACAGTGTAGTTTCTATATGTTCTTGAAATGCATGGGACTATACTCCCTGGCCTTTCTCAGTGTATTATGATTCCTTTATTTGGAATCAATGCTTGTCTTGACTCTGTCCCAACCAGTTTAGAATTCCTCTCAACTGAAATATCTGAACATATAATTTTACATGGGGGATTGTGACGCCTGCTAATTTTGGGAACCTATACAAATCTGAAGCCTTAACTTTAGTTCTCCTCCTTTCCCATGCACATGGAGATAATAGCCACTGCATGTCATGTAACTGTTCCTCTACTTTCACATATATTATTGCTTGCAAGAGAAAGAATAATCTAGATACTATGTTCATTTTAATCACCAAGATTCTACCAGTCCAAGACATAGCATATTTATTCAATGTTTGTCTCTCTCTGTTGTGTGTCAGCAATGGAGTAGCATTAGATTAATCTAATTGGTCCAACGGGGCTGTGATTTGTTCCTTATGTATTTGATTTGACTCTTTGTATATTTCAATTTTAAAGTACAACACATTGAGCCTGATTCTGATCTCACAGCAGTTTTATACTTGTGTAATTTCGTTGATTTTAGGGAAGTAATTGAACTGATGAATCAGGCCCACTATATGTAACAGTGGTACGTAAAATAAGTAGAGGCTCTGAGACAAGGTTATGGTATTTTTACTGGTGGGTTGTCAAATCACTTCCAGGAACCAAAGCGAGGATTAGTCAAATGATTTATGGAAAATGCATTTACAGTCCCAAGACTACAGTAGTGTCCCTCCGGATTGTTTTAATAGCAAAAGTAAAAACCATGTTATATTTGCCTATGAATCTCTAGCTACCAGGCTTCTGCTGACTAAATAAAATAGAATTCTCCATTATATTTACTGTATTATACTGATGTGGAACTGTGTGTTTCTTTTGGAAAGCATATGTTAGTGAATAATATCCTAAGTAGAACACGATCCAACAAAACTTGAGATTTCTGTGGAAAAGCACAGTAAGCAGGCAAGAAAATAATTCCTGTTGTCATGATGACTCTATTTGGCAGTGGAAAGGAGCCTGGCTCTTTTTCAGTCTGAGAAAAGATAAGGACAGGCAGTGCAAACAAACAATACCTTTGCCCCCACTGGAATTGTTCTTCTGGGAAGGAGCATGCTTAAGTCACTCTTTTAATAATTATTTTCTGAGTGATAAGATTATAGTAGTTACAAGGACTAGGGACAACTCCTTTCCTCTGCCACATAACCAGAAGACACACCAGAGATACGCAGACACATTCATGACACTGCAAAAATCTCTCCAATTGCAGAATAATGGCCCACCTTTTTTCTGTACATAGTCGTTTATACAAAAAACACCATATTTACAGATTAACCCAGTCAAACAACTTTAGATAAGAGAAAGTATCTAATATCTACCCTCCTAGAAAATAATGTGGCTGGCCTGAGATATTTTGCCTTGTTTCATTTAAAGTATAGGCTGGATGAAAACGTTTCGGTTGATGGCTGAAGAGTAACACAGGTTTTCCCAGTTACAACTTGGCTATAGCATATCCGTTACCAGCTCTCCGCTTCCAGCATTTGTGCATGCATAATCCCCCCAAAATCAGGCAGGTCAGGGCTACTGGAATTGCTGCAGTATGCCAGGGCAAACTGGATGCTGTAAAAATCCAGAGAAAAACATTATGTATATTTTAAAAAGACAATTACCTAAATTCAGAAAAGCCTCCCCAGAAAAATCGGTGTCTGATCCTACAGCCCTTTCTCACATGAATAATCCCATTGGTTTTAATGGGGTTAACTCCATGGGTGAGAAGAATAGTGTAGAATGAAGACTGCAGGATCAGAACCTTAAATTACTATGAACAAAACAAACTAAAGCTGAAATTTTTATTAAAGTAAATTGGACTGATTTCCAAGAGTAAATATTTTCCAATGGAAAAAGTATAATGCAGCTCATTTTGGATTATACTTTATCTTTCACATCGGAACCAAAAACTAGCAGAAGATCCATCTCCATCCATGTCATTTCCTTCACCTGAGTAATATCTAGGTACCTAAACAACTCAGGGAAGCTGTGAGCAATATAACAAAACAGCCCAAATCACACAGTTGACATGAGTGAATTGTGACTATGATGAAGGCAGTAAATGTTACTGTGCCTTTCCAGTGCCAAGTGAGCAAGCTTTAGTCACTCACCAACATCATGCAAAGAAAAATCAGTATTATTTCATACTGTTTTCACAGCTGTTTCTCAATCCATGTGTCCAGTGGTCTTTTACATTATAACACAGTTGCATTAAACTAAGGGCCACTCTCCACACAAACGTGAACCAAAATATCTAAGCCAGTTGTAATTTTCACCTTTTGCTATTTCGGAGCCCGCTCATGTGTGACAAACTGGGACATTAAGCGTATCCTTGTTCTCACCATTTCCCTTATTTGTTGGTCTCACCTGAGGCACTGGGTGAAATCCTGGCTCTTTGAAGTCAATGGGAGTTTGTCATTGACTTCATTGAGGCCAAAATGTCACCCATTATCTTTAAAAACCTAGGCCCCTCCAGCAACAGGATCCCTCACATGAAGCCCTTAAACCTGGGCAGAATGTCACTGAAGTCACCTACAGGCAGTTTCTATAGAGACAGTGGACAGTGCCTTTCATGCTAGAAATACCCCAAAGTACTGTCCTGAACAGTGAGTAGGCAGGTACATGAAGAAGCCATTATGTGCCGAACAATAATTCAAACACAGCCCTAGCTATTCAAACGTGGCTTAGCTGGATTTCACAGCCAGTAACAAATACAGTGTGCTTTTCCCACTAGCATGCAGTTAAGATAAATACCTCCTTGTCTGACCCGTGTTGGCAGCACTTGGCGTCCATGATTATTCTGGGCTTCACACTTAAAATCTGTATAAAAATCCATTTCTCTGACTGGATCAAAAATCAGTGGCACCTCAATGTAGTTCTTGTCATTTTCTACAATTTCCCTGGAACAAAAACAATGCATTTGTCATTTTTTTTATACCTGACTTTTCCAGACTATAATAATTTTGGTGATTTTGATCTGTTCAGTTACCAGTTTCTAACACTAAAATCTATTGAATATTGATTTATTTCCAAAATCACTATGGGATGCATTCTAAACCACCCTGTTCACATCCCAGTGCATTCATGGCATCCATTTTGATTAGTCTAGTTATTTAATGGCCTGATTTTTCAGTGTTCTCCATTTTTTCATTCATAGAGTCTTCAGGAAAAACAGGGTAGACAAGATCCGAATTTCTTATTCAACAAAATGCAAGCCAAATTTATTTTTAAAGCCTTTCAGATCTTCTTTGTGCATCATAAAAGCAGCAAAACAGACACATGCTCAACTGATTTTCCTCTGCAGGGTCACCTTCTCATTTGACATCACAGACAGCCTTTCTGAGACTAGTTCTTGATGTCACCTGGGATAATGACCAAAGAGGGCCCAATCCTGTTCATGCTTACTCAAGTTAGAATGCTGTTTGAAACCACTCACCCGAGTAAGGACTGCTCACATGTAAGGGGATTAGTCTTGTGCCCATATTGAGAGCTGAGTGGAAAAGACTATCAAAACAGTTCCAGCCTGCTTTAATAATGGCTTAAATGGAGAGGGAAAGGAATATCTCGAATTAAACATTTTCTTCAGGGTTCTTTTTATGTTTGAACCATTATTGAGCTGATGGCAAATGATTAAACAATCATAAATGTGTTGTGCACTGGAGGGTTATAGCCCTACTCGTGCACCCACTCCACTGGTGCCTTCCCTCTGTGCAGTAGAGCTGGAGTCATTCCGGAGGGCTGGAGGCTTCTGGTATGAATTTTGATTGTCTAATGAAATTATAGGATCCATGGGACTAGAACCCAAATCTGTAGAGGCTAGGACAGCTGAGAGTCCCACATCACCGCCAGGAGGCCATGCAGAACCCCACCCAAGGAGCTCTGTGGAGATTAGGTGCCACAGGAAGTACTGCCCCAAGGGACCAGAGCGACAGCTCCCTTCAGCCTTCTGGTTGGCCCATGCTCCCTATTTAACCTTGGGTGCCCTGGGAAGTTGTCTGGGCAAACACACAGACTTCTGGCCTGCTGTGACTCCTGACCACACCTTGCTTTCCTGATTCCTGCCACCTGATTCCAGCCCGATAACCACCTCTGATCTCCTGTCTCTGACCCCAACTCTTGCCTATCAATCCCAGTTCTAGCAATTACTATGATCCCCACTTGCTATCAACTTGTGAACACTAGTCCAGCTGACCGCCAGGCCAGACTGCATATACCCCGTCCCACAAAGAAATTCACCCCTGTGCAGAAATTCACCACTAAAATCTCACTTACAGTGTCTATTCTGAGGCCTTGAGAAGGATTTAAGAGGTGCATAGACCTTGTGCTGGCCCTGGCCACAGCAATGAACTTCACCCCCAGTTAGAATGACTCCTTTTCTCGTCGTGATTATCTCAAACTTCTACAGTATTAATGAGACACCATCGCTGCAATTTTCTTTTAAAGCCGATAGAAATTGTACCTCTCCCTCAGCGCATTTTCTGTCGCACAACCGTTGCTATAAAGGCCTGATCATTTGTGCAGGTGAATAAGTCAATAGATGTGAATAGTTTCATTGGGAATCAATTGGACTATTTGCGGCATAAGAGTCCTCGCTTGCTGAGCAGGGCTTAAATGATGACATTAAATAAACTCATTGATTTTATTCAGAAACCAATAGTTGGGGCGTTTTTGGTTCAGTTTAATTTGCTTGTTTGTTTCCTTTTTTTTTTTTCCCCAGCTCTACCATTTTCAGCAGAACGTTTCCCACTTCACTCCCTGACGTCAGTAGCATGGTATGTCCCTGTAACGTTTCTGAGAGACAAACAAAGAAACAAAGAGCGTGACATTTCCTTAATACTTACAGACGCTCTCCCTCTGTAACTCTGCCCTGTCTGTAAGTTATATCAACGTAAGTGTCATTTGCTAGCCACCCGACGACCGTGTGAAAACGTTTACTTGATCCAATAAATACTTTACATGGAAGGATCAGTTTGGAGCCTGTTTAAAAAGAAATAAGAAAAAGAAAACATTCACAGATGTATTAGCAAGTACTGTTTCACATACTGAAAACTCCCACTGAAAGAGTTGGTAAACTCCCTACATACACTGAGCATGGGTTTCTCTTCTGACCTTGTACGCAGAGAATTTTTGTCCACCTAGCCCATCCTCTGCTTCTCGGCAGCTATCCCCATTATTTAGAGACTAACTGATTATCTATTTTTTTCCAAACATTAGTTGGTAACATTTGCTCTAACCACATTACTCAGAAGATAAGACCACATTCCACTGGCACGAAGCTTTGAGACACTGCAGTTACTGTGCGTCAAGGGAACAATTTACAGTTCAAGAAAAACCTGACTAGCCAGCAGTGTAATGTCATTCACAGCTGGACTGTCTGCTCGAGGCAAGCCTGTTAAAACCGGACCTCAAATACAAAAAGGGGCCTCCAAAAATAGGCAAACACCACAGTGCAAAAATTAGAACCTTTGCAAGAATAATTGTAATATGGACTTAGCACAATGTATCTTCACCAGGATGCACCTACTTTATATTAAAAATAAAGAGCCCAATAAAACACCTAGTTTAATCATTTATACTTGTGTGGAGTGAGTGCAAAGTTAGTGTAAAATGCAAACCCTGAGGTAGACAAGGGAAGAATTCCCATTTGCTATTAGTTTTAGGCAACAGAAGGTGCAAGGCAGTGAATAATCAAACTCATAGAGCACAACTTCATGTACAATATAGACTAAAATAGCCTATTAAAATATATGCTGGATTTGGTGGGAGGGGGGGTAGAGGAAAGGGGGCTTAAAGTTTATGTCATAAAATAATCTATGAGGAAATGACACTGAGACCATACCAATCTGCTCTGTAATTAGTGAACAGAGTGGCTGAGAAGTTACAGTTCAAACATCATGGGCAAGGAAATCATTTCTTTCCCCCAAAAAACCACGTGGGCCCGTCAAAACTACCACATACCCTAGATCCTTTTTACAGAATGCACTGAATGCATCCGATGAAGTGAGCTGTAGCTCATGAAAGCTTATGCTCATATAAATGTGTTAGTCTCTAAGGTGCCACAAGTACTCCTTTTCTTAGAGCAGGGAAAGTTACTGATGGAAAGGATAAGCTCATCCAACACTCTAAGGATCTTCAAAAAGAAAAGAAGGACTTGTGGCACCTTAGAGACTAACAAATTTATTTGAGCATAAGCTTTCATGGGCTACTGCCCACTTCATTGGATGCATTCAGTGGAAAATACAGTGGGGAGAGTTATATACATAGAGAACATGAAATAATGGGTGTTACCATACACACTGTAACGAGAGTGGTCACTTAAGATGAGTTATTACCAGCAGGAGAGCGGGGAGGGTGGGGGGGGAGAAAACCTTTTGTAGTGATAATCAAGGTGGGCCATTTCCAGCAGTTGACAAGAACGTCTGAGGAACGGTGGGGGGTGGGGAAATAAACATGGGGAAATAGTTTTACTTTGTGTAATGACCCATCCACTCCCAGTCACTATTCAAGCCTAAATTAATTGTATCCAGTTTGCAAATTAATTCCAATTCAGCAGTCTCTCATTGGATTCTGTTTTTGAAGTTTTTTTGTTGAAGAATTGCAACTTTTAGGTCTGTAATCGAGTGACCAGAGATGTTGAAGTGTTCTCCGACTGGTTTTTGAATGTTATAGTTATTGACGTCTGATTTGTGTCCATTTATTCTTTTACATAGAGACTGTCCAGTTTGACCAATGTACATGGCAGAGGGGCACTGCTGGCACATGACGGCATATATTGCATTGGTGGATGTGCATGTGAACTAGCCTCTGATAGTGTGGCTAATGTGATATATGCCCCCCCGCTCTATCCTTTTTGCGAATACAGACTAACACGGCTGCTACTCTGAAACCTCTAAGGATCCTGAAATTGCTTTACTAACTATTAAAACATATTGTCATTTTTCTTTAGTAACGGCTACTGGAAAACAATCTGTGATACTTTTAAAGAGAACAAATGAAAATCACCACAGGGCAGATCCTCAGATAGTATAAATCAAAGTCAGTGGAGCTGAATACACCCTATATTCTCTTGCTTTTGGAAACAAGTGAATAGTTATTGGCCTTACCAAGAGCAGCTAATGTAGTCTTCTGATCTGGATATACAATCACTGGACTGAATCTCTTTTCTTGGTCTGCCAGGATTGAGAGAACAATAATCATGGTGAGTGCAATAGACAATTTAATAGACTTACAAGAACACAAATAGAAGTTTGCCATTTTTATTGCTTTTATTCTGCTGTAAAGCATTTTGTGATACCTTCACAAGCAGAATTGTGGTTTCAAGGGAAGGGACACAGGTTAGGGAACATTGTTATAGATGTGCTTAGACTCAGGTCTTGATCCCAAAAGTAGTGGCACATGGTGGGGAGCTTAAAGGTAGATGTGAGCAAGTGGGGAATACCTGCAAGACTAGGCACCAGACATACAGTCCTTTCTATGGAGCAATAAGTCTCAAGTTCCCAGCACATCCACTCCCAAACTCAGAAGAACACAGAGTGAAAAATGCATGAGTTGTGAGCAGAGGATGTAAGTGTCTGAGGAGTCAAGAAGTCAAGAATGAGCCCCTGCATCCAAATGAAACCCTTAGCAGCATACTTCCCTTTTAAACTTTGCTCCTGCTATTAGGTAGCAGTATTCTGGCAGCCCTGAGGCACCATTTTCATTAATGCACTGTTTCTTCTGCACAACTTGTTCTGCTTGTCCCTTTTAACATTGTGGTTATATGCACCACACACTGCATCGTCTCTGTCCACAGGCTAGCTGAATACTACAATAAGAAGGCATTTACCGAATAACTACTTCTATGCAGATTACCCAGACCATTCTGCAGTCAGGTATGAGAGATTAAATTGCAGACTGCAGTCTGACAGGCACTACTCAGGCAAGGAAGGGTTGAAGGATTTGCGCCATTTGCAGGGTTAATAGAATAAATACAGAGTCATGTTTCTAGGTCTTCACATATTCTGAACAACGTACATGTAACACTCCTGCCCTCTGTTGTTTGTGTTGTGTACAGACAGCCATCATGTGCGTTTCTTAGTGCAGCAGGCAAAGCAATTTGTACCATTTTACAAAAGAGAAAGTGAAATGAATGTCTTTTCCCACCATTCCCTATTAGTTAAACTAAATATTATATTTCCTAAGCCCTCTGAAGACATTTGCATTGACTCTTGTGACAAATTATTCAGTTTAATGACTACAGGCACTTTCAACATATGTTCTATTGCCCAGAAATGTGGTGCTTAATGTCAATGCTGGCTCAACTGTTAGCCAAACAAAGCGCTGAGCTGAGCAGTGCCTGGGGGTTTTCTGTGAAACTGTTTTGGACCATTATTAAAAGTAAGCAGCATGCATGCTGCTCTAATATCCCAGTTTCCCTGGCAGCTAACCAGCAGCAACAGTGAGAGACTTAACGTGAGTTCCCGTCTGTACATTGCAGTGACAAAGACCATTCCGGCCAAATGGTTTGTTAAGTACTGTACCATCTCAAGTGGGAAGTATTTACCCAAAGTCTGTAGCTGGATAGTTCTGGTGATGTTATACGGTGTGCCTCCAGAGGTAAAAGACATTTCACAGGTGTAATAGCCAGAATCTTTTGATGACACAAAGCTGATGTAGAGATAGCGTGTGCCTTTCAAGCTTTTGAATTTTTTATTGTCTTCATCCAAAGGTACAGAATCCTAAAGAAATAACAACCACCAAATGGTTAAAATAGGCCAGGGAGTGAAGAGACCTGGATTTGATTTTCTGTGTAACCCTTGGGGAAATTACTTATTCTCTTATCTAAGATTTTATATCACATTTATGATTACAGTATCTAAGCACCTCTATTTCCCTACCTGTAAAATAGACAGAATAACACTTGTGCTACTTCAAGGGTGAGCATTGCAAGGCTGAATTCATCAATAATTGTAAAACACTTTGCAATCCACCAATGTGAGGCCCTATGTGAAGTGTGATACATTGTTATTATTAACATGTATTTTCAAATGCTGTCATCTTAAATTATGCATGTTGGCTAAAGAGAATATATAATGAGCTTCTTTCCAGAATAGGGATGATCTTGTATGAGATACAAGAACATCTTAGCAATCATACATCTTCCCATGGCACCATATTATTTTCCCGTGCCAAGTCTCGCAAGATGTGACATGTTGCCAAGCTGTTATCACCGATACTCTGTTGAGCTTTGCTAGCAACAAGTGTGTTCTTTCCCACTGTGGACAGGCCTGTTTTTTCCTGACAGCCAGGGCCGGCTCCAGGCACCAGCAAACCAAGCAGGTGCCTGGGGCGGCAAATGTAAAGGGGCAGCAGTACATCGGGCTCTGGGGCGGCAATCCGCCCTCAGCGGTGGCGGGAATTCTTTGACTCTTCTTCGGTCACCAGCATCAATTCGGCGGCCACACCATCACTCCGCCTCTGTGTTCGGTGGCTAGGCTTTTTGTTTTGTTTTTTTTTGCCACTTGGGGTGGCAAAAACGCTGGAGCCGGCCCTGCTGACAGCCATGTTATTAATCAAGCTGTAGAGCTGAACTTTATGTTACCTAGGCAAATAAACTACAGCATGTTTCTCAGGTGAAAGCTGAACAGGGAAACTTTGCTAGCATGATTTCAACCCCAGTAAAAAGGATGCCTTGTAAACCAGCCTAATGACCTATGCTCTTTATTTGCTGTACAACTAGGTACTGTGGAATTTCAAACTGTACAGAAGAGACTTCTGGACAAAATGATTATCGCTATTGATTTGTGATGCATTCAAACAAGAGCATGGTAAATCAGTAATGCATTTTGCACAGTCCCAACATGCAACGAGCAAGTCACAGGAACTTCTCACATAAAAGAAGACAGAGAGAAGGTGAGTTAGTGCCTGGGTTAGGCAAACTCTGAAACAGCTCAGCTTCTAGTTCATGTCTGATGTTCCTAAAAGTTCACCATTCAGGGCTTCAGTCAGTCACCTGCAGGGGTCAGAAAGGGATCCCTCCGCCCCGCCATGTATTCTGGGATTATTATTTTTTTCTGTCTCCTTTTCTGAAGCCTGAGAGGGGGCCAAAGCTACAGCTGGGACACTGGACAGGGTGGGTTGATGCTCTGAGGCGGTACCAAGTATTCTGTCTCTCGGGTGCTTGGCTGACTGGTTCGTGCTCACATGCTCAGCGTCTACCTGATCACCCTATGCTGAACAAGGAAGAAATTTTTCCCCAGGTCAGATTAGTAGGGACCTTGAGCTTTCTGCCTTCCTCAGCAGCAAAAGGCATGGGTCACTTGCCAGGATTATCTAGATCTCTCTCACTTGATCAATTCTCTGCCACTGCAGGAGTCTTGGACATTGGGTGCACCTTGTTCCCACCTATTCTCTGCCTGTGGCACGTTATCATCTAGTCTCCTGTGGCCTGTAATACTTTAGTCTAATTTCAGTTGTTGGGTTTATTGTGCAGGTGCCAAGTGGTGGCGGTGGTGGCCTGTGACACACAGGCCAGACTAGATGATTGGGTGATCCTTTCTGGCATTAAACTCTATGACTCTGATTCTTTAGAAGAGGTGAAAGCTCTACCTTGTACCATTTTAGCTCCAAGTCTGTTTCCTTTTGTATGAAATCCCCCAGATCAGGGCAAACAAGTTTTCCAGAAGTAAACGTGAAGAGAATTTGATGATAGGAAATCTCATGAACAGCAGTTTTCTCAATAACTGTTAGGTGAATGGTGACAATAGCACAGTAAGAGGAATTCCTGCAAGCACATGAAGGACAGATGTTAACAGGTGTGCACCCACACAGAAAGGGGCGGGATGGCATGCATTTAATGCTTGTGCAAGGTGCTTGATTGACAGCCCTAGACACCAAAGTCCACTGCTTACCAACCGAACCAACACAGCATGGGCAGTACAAGCCTCCTCATACTGTCCTACTGCCATGACTCAATTCTGAGGTGAGAGAGGCCACTTTAGCTGCCTTGCTCCTTCAGTCTTTAGGACTAATGTTATAAATAATCCTGTTAAAATACAAAGAAGAGTCTCATTTCTCTTCATAATGACCACAAGTCATTCAGCCGGAACTCCAAGGTCAGACGTCACCTATTATTCCTTTCCACTGTATTGTACACTGTATTCCACAGATTGTATTAAATTTTGGTGGCACAGTGACTGCAGGGATAGTCTGAACATTTTATGTCTTTCTTGCCATCAACAGATTCAGATTACATCTGGGAATACCTCAGTCAGCACAAAGGCAGCATTGTCAGTGCTTAAAGTAGGGGGCTGGTAGGTTCTAATCTCTACCCGGTGACCTTGGACGGATCAGTTAACCTCTTTGTACCTTGCTTTCTCTCAGTAGCCGGTTTCTGGTAAGTCAAGTGTGAGTCAATACTAGGTCACGAGCAGGGATTCTGGGAAGTCACCCGTGTTATTTTTGGAAGAATGAAAACTTTTTGGTGGTGGGTTGTTGATTTTAAAGTTCAAGCTTTTCTTTTGGAACACTGAGTTTGTTGCATTCCCTGAGGAAATCTTTCCCTGCTAGCCCGGCCTTGCAGGGAAAAAAGAAAGAATGTACCCTGCTGAACAGCAGCAGCTCTGTTGCGAACTGTGTGCTTCTGCACCCATTCGCTTCAATAAGATCTTAATTGTACAGTGCAGGTGCTGGAGCCTGTCAGTGGCAATCTAAGCAACGAATATGAAAGCTGAGTCAGAGCACTTCTTAAAAATATGGCTGCTGCTGTTTTATTATTGACAGGCATTTATAGAGTAACAGGTGTACATAGTACTTTACAAAACCTAGAAAAAAGGACACCTTCTCTGCTTTGATGTGTTTACAGTATTTAGTATCTCCTTCCCATTTGACCCAATGGGGCTTTTGTTTATGTAAGTTTCAAAGCAGGACTTTCCAGACAGACTATATCTACTGGATAGATCGATAGGGATTCTCTCTGTCCATCCTCTGATGGAATTGTTCACTTTAGTTCCCAGTCTTACATCCTCTGTAATAATTGCATAGTGGCGGTTTGCTTCCAACCCAGAAGACTGAACAAAAGAGCTATTTACCTGTTGTTGTTTTAAGCAGAATTGCTTCATCATAAAATACCTGTCAGGTATTGCAAAGTAAGTTCACAACCCCAGCAAGTTTACCTCTGAGACCCCAATCCTGCAAACATTTAAATGAATTTGCTTTAACTTTATGCATTGATAAAAATGGTCTGCATATGCTTGCAAGACTGGGACCTGTTCTTTTGCAATGTTCAGGCTCTTGCGTTCACCCACTGCTGTCTGTTGCTGTTAATATTGTGATAACGTCATTATAGCGTTGCACATATAGCTGTAATCCATAATAATTGCTAATCAGTATGAAATTGCCAGTCAGTAGCAAAATAATTGCTAATCAGGCGGAGGTGGAGAACTGTCATAGTTTGCCAATACCCTCATTTCACAGTGTACTGAAAAGTATGGTAAATTCCTTAACGGTGATTTGCAAGAGGAAAATTAGATTTGCTTGTTTGTGCGTTAGTGCTCCTTTATGAAGGCAGCTTCAAATATTTACATTTTTAAATTCTGTCTGTTTCTTACTTTATAAATCTCAGGTGCTAGCTTTGTAGTGGAGGGCTGAATGGAGGATAGGAGAACTGGGTCAGGATGGTGGCAGGTATAGCCTTTAAGAGTCAGAAAGAATCAAGATTCAGCCTATTGTGATGTCATTATCCCTCTTCTCTGCTCCAGACATTCAAGCAGCACCACCAGATTCTGGATCCTTCCTTGAACCTTAAAGTTTCTTTCAAATTTGTAAACCTTCCAAGTGTGACTGTGACAAGCAGCTAGATTCACAAAGGGATTTAGGCATTGGCACATTCAGTGTCACCAACCCTAACTTTTAGGTGCCTAGAAATCACTTGGATTCAAAAGCCTGTGTTCAGCTCTCAGGCTTCCTGTACAATGAATGCAGGGAGACAGGTGCCCAAGAATACACCAGGCACCAGGCACCTCTCTGCCTAAAGATAGCCAATGGGAGATGCCAAGGAGAGGTGTGCATCCTAAGCTCCACCCCTCTCAGGGAGTTCAGTGCCTAAATCTGGCCTGGAGGGAGGCACCTATCTCTGCTTGGGATTCTCATGTGGGATCCATTTCTTGGAGGTAGGGTGCCTCTTGTGAGAAGACCGGGGGCGGAGGAGAGGCAGTTAGCTGCCCAAGTCCCTTTGTGCCTTGGTCTTCCCTGAAGGTTGGAAAAGTCACAGTTCAAGTTTCAGCCTAGTTTGACATAATTATTTTACTCTAGCAGTCCAGTCCTATAAAGGGTCTTCCTGCAAAATCAAGGAGATCAAGACTTACTATTTTAAATGTAAAACAGAGCAGAAAAAAATAGGGGAAATAATTCTGAAGCCCTCTCTATGGTATAATCAAGATTACAAATATATATTTACTTCATGAACTTTACTACAGGGATCCAAAGATAGTGGGTGTTTTTCATGGACTTCACTGAGCTTTGGATGAAGCCAATAAGATCTTTTAGGCACAGTCAAATAGTTTAGTGGACTGGATTTTTATTTAAATGCCTACCTTCGAGTGCAGATATATTGTCCAGAGTCCTCTAACGATGCTGGTAAAAACCAAAGAGCATCGTCTTGTGCCCAGATTCTTGGTTCCTCATCTCCTCCTGAGGTCATCATTTTTGAATCATTTTTAGACCATGTCAGATTACACGGATGGCTGGAAAAGTCCAAGTGTTTGTATTTGAGGGAAGGGCATTTCAGGATCACAGGTTCTCCTTTCAGTGCAAAGTAGCGTTTGAAATTCGTGGTGTCACCCTGGCAATTTTCTACGTAAACCAGAGAAATTGTTTCGTTAGTGTCTCACTTTTAAAAAAATAAATAAATAAAGGTAGGAAAACAAATGCTCTAGCTCAAATCCTTGATATGAGCTTTGCTGTTACCTGTGCTTTCCACATGCTGGATTCTGAAGGCAGAGGCATCTACTATGTATGTACAGATAACAAACAGGAGCCCAGCCATCTTCTTCCAGAGGAAACAGGAAAGAGAAAAATGGGGAACAGCATCTTGAAACCTGCAGGTGAGAAGATCACATGTATAACAATACATAAGATAATGTGCATCACCTCACATCGTATAATATATTTTAACGGCTAACTGCTCTTGCCCTATCACTCTTTGCCCCCTTGTAGTGCCCAGCCTACATAAAATCTGTTCCAATACAGTTTTGAAGATAGTGGTCATTGGATTGTGCGGACTAACGAGAGCAACAACTCAGCAGCTTTTCTTTGTATTCAGTTTCTTTTGGAATCTGGACCAGTAGCAGGGTACACTTCAGTTGGGGTTGAATCCTGACCTCCAGGATGGATTCAGACTGGTTCTCAAATATCTCTGGCTATATCAGTTGACGAGCAGAAATAAAGGCCCTATCGCCGTTACACATAAACTATCCTGAAGAGCATCTGAAACTGCAGAAGCTCCAAAATAAGCTTGTTTTAAGCTATGAGCTTCAGGAGACTCAACTGACATATAGTTCATTGGCTCCCATGGGACGAAGCAGGGAAAGAGATATCTGAGCAAATACTGGCAGGAACTGATGCTTCGTGAGCCTCTGTCATCCCTGCAAGGGGATGACGATGATGCCTGGCTTCCTAGCTAATGCACTGCTACAGGCTGGGGACCAACTGGCTAAGTGGCAGTTCTGCAGAAAAAGATTTGGGGATTACAGTGGATGAGAAGCTGGATATGAGTCAACAGTGTGCCCTTGTTGCCAACAAGGCTAACAGCATATGCGGCTGCATTAGTAGGAGCATAGCCAGTAGATCGAGGGAAGTGATTATTCCCCTCTGTTCAGCACTGGTGAGGCCACATCTGGAGTAGTGTGTCCAATTTTGGGCCCCCCACTACAAAAGGGATGTGGAAAAATTGGAGAGAGTCTAGCGGAGGGCAAGGAAAATGATTAGAGGGCTGGTGCACATAACTTATGAGGAGAGGCTGAGGGAACTGGGGTTATTTAGTCTGCAGAAGAGAAGAGTGAGGGGGGATTTGATAGCAGCCTTCAACTACCTGAAGGGGGGTTCCAAAGAGGCTAAAGCTAGGCAGTTCTCAGTGGTGGCAGATGACAGAACAAGGAGCAATGGTCTCAAGTTGCAGTGGGGGAGGTCTAGGTTGGATATTAGGAAACACTATTTCACTAGGAGGGTGGTGCAGCACGGGAATGGGTTACCTAGGGAGGTGGTGGAATCTCCTTCCTTAGAGGTTTTTAAGGCCCAGCTTGACAAAGCCCTGGCTGGGATGATTTAGATGGGGTTGGTCCTGCTTTGAGCAGGGGGTTGGACTAGATGACCTCCTGAGGTCTCTTCCAACCCTAATCTCCTATGATTCTATGATTCTATAATTAACACCAATGGGAGAGTTGATAGGACCATGTTGAGGTCTCTTCCAACCCTAATCTCCTATGATTCTATAATTAACACCAATGGGAGAGTTGACAGGACCATGTTGTGCAGGTGGATGATGGCTGTGTTTATCTTGTATAACTCCCATCACTGTAAACTCTCATAAGAGATTGTTAATAGAAAGAAAGACAAAACAAAAATCCTGATTAAAAGTAATACTGCCTGCAGAGAGGAGAGGGTAAATATTAAAAACCAAACCACTTTGCATGAATTGAGATTATTGGGATGCCAGTGGAGAGAGCTATTCCAAATCTTTTGAATGGGAAAACATCTCCTGTTAATTTGCTAGGTCTAACTGTTTGGAAGAAGCCTCTCTGCATAGAAAAGTGCTAGCTGGTCTCAACACACTGTAGAGATGAAAATGGCCTCCCAAGAGGGAGTGTTAGGGTAAGTCTACCCTGCAATAGAAGACCTGCAGCATGGCCACTGCAAGACATGCAACTATGTATGATTTACACACATAACTTGCATGAGTGCATACAACTCATGAATTATCAAGGATATCACTGGCACCAGACAAAGGGCAGGAGGGAGTAGTTGTCAAAAATACATTTAGAAAAAGTTTAGTGTTAGCCACACAGGCAAAGAGGAAAAGTCTCTTATGGGAAAGCGAAGTATAAATAACAGACTTTCTTGAGAGATTAGAAGAAAGGTCTGCGTGCTTAAACTTTTGGTACATCTGGGACCTGGCTAGCTTTGATCCAGTCCACCCTTAGCAAACAGAAACCTCTAACCTGCACTGGTTCAACTTAAAAAAAAAAATAAAAAAAGGTTGAATTGTCCCTTCACTATGAAACAGGAAAAGTCAAATGCTGCATATACTGTAAGAATGTGGAAAACAATTGCATCTCCCTAGCAGTCACTACAGTAGATAAACAAAATCAGCCAAATGGAAGTCTGAGGAGACAAATATTCAGACTGTAAAGCTTCAAATCCAATTGGTTGGCCAGCACACTTGATATGAAAATTGTGCACGCACTTAGACCCATTTGTCACCAGAGAAATCCCATGTGGTGAATGAGCTTTGTGACAATGCTAACAGAGTTCTGCAGCCTGTGCCCCACATCCATGCAAATACAGACTTGCTTGACTTGTTATTGCTCCCATACAACCTACTATTATCAGTGTCAGGACCTAGGAAGGGGTTCACTCACCGCAGCTGCAGCTCCCTGTGGCCAACAGTGGCTCCATCTCTGCAGTGGTCTCTCTTCCTGCAACTTGCCCCTCCAACCAGGACACACTTTAGTCCATCCCTTCCATCATTTCAGAGAGTCCACCCAAGCAATAGTCCAGTGACCTTACAGCAGGTCTTAGACTCACAGACTTTAAGGTCAGAAGGGACCATCATGATCATCTAGTCTGACCTACTGCACATGGCAGGCCACAGAATCTCACCCACCAACTCCTGTAATAGTTAACTCTAGTTCAAATCAGAAAGTGACCCATGCCCCTCACTGCAGAGGAAGGTGAAAAATCCTCAGGGTCTTTGTCAATGTGACCGGGGGAAAACTCCTTCCTGATCCCAAATATGATAATCAGTAACACCTTAGGCATGTGGGCAAGACCCAATAGACAGACACCTGGGAACAAATTCTCAGTAGTAACTCAGAGCCCTCCATATCTAGTGTCCCATCTCTGGCTGTTGGAGAGATTTGCTAATAGCAGTCACAGCAGGCATATTTGGGCCATATGCCATTGCAGGCAATCTCATCATACCATCCCTTCCATAAACTTATCAAGCTCAATCTTAAAACAAGTTAGTTTTTTTGCCCTCACTACTTCCCTCTTCTGACTTGTGGCATGATAGAGTCTGGATGAAATATCACATAGATACATCAGCTTTGTCATTCTTTTCATTTCATAAGACCCATACAACCTGCCACAGAATCTGCAGCCCCTACAGCTCTGGTGGAACAATCCCTCATAACAACAAGCATGAAAATGATGACTCAACACTTTTATGGGACTTCATCCTAGTCTTAATTTGGGGTGTACATCTTGGCCGCCAAATCACATGCACACCCAAGTTGTTAGGTGTTCAATTTGTGTGCCAATGGGTTTTCAGCATGAAAATGATCATTGGTGCATACAAGTAATTATGAGCAAAACCCACATACAAAGTTCCACTCCCACAAATAAAAACTATTTTAAAATCTGAGGCAGAGATAGGAGAAGGAATTTAAAATAGAATGGATATGCTCCACTGCCAATCATTCACTAGCCACCATATATGCTGACTTAGCAAGGGAAAGGTGTATCTCTCTGTGCATATATGCTAATGCTACAGGACCGTTTCTTATCTCACACCAGTTTTAAACTCCACTGATTTCAGTAGGGTTCTTCTTGATTAGCACTGTGCACACACAATATAGAATAGACACATAATATACATATAGTATACAATTCACATCCATTGTGTTTAAATAGAAACATGCTACACAGACACACACGCTATATACATAGATATCTGTTACACACACATACACTTAAGGTTACCTAACAGTGTTAGTGCCCGGATACCAAGGAGAATCACCTTGAATTCTCTCCAAAAGAAAAAAAAAGACATACTTTTCCTGGCACACACATCATATTCACACACAGACATAAATAGGCTTCTTCTACTTATGTTACCAATCTGTTTATTCAGACTTTCTCCTTTCTACTAGCTCAGTTTAGCTAACGACTGCTGGTTTGACTATAACCGTGCATTTTGAAGGTAGGGCTATTTACCTTCTTCACAGGGTTGACCAAAACAAAATTCCATTAAGAAATACTGTATTATTTCAAACTTCTCTTAACATCTCCCCTGGTTTTTTGGAAGGGGTGAGGGAGTTGTTGAATTAACAGTTCCTAAGATACACATGACATCCTACAGCAAAGTTCTCTCTCTCTCTCCTTTTGATTATTTGCATGATGAAAATATTTTGCTGCTTTGTTCACCTATTTAAGTTCCCTCTATTGTGCTGACCAGCAGTCTCCACAAACCAGTAGACAACTTATTTTTTCCAGATGACATTTCCCTCCCATTTACTTACCTCTGATTCTGCATTCTTTTGCCCAGTGGTTTCTCCTGTGGAACTGTAGGCAAGGCTTTCATGTAGCATTGCAAGGGTCCTAATAGATGGCTTTATATGCAACTCAACACACAACGGAAATGTTTTCACATTGTGCAATCAGCTGTGTGTCAGAACCAACAACTTTTTTGGATGCACCTTTCCCATTCCAAAGAGTGAGAATGAGAGAAAAGGGGGCAGGGGAAAAGGGGGGAGATTTCCCAACAGGGGAAATGACTGCTGCTAAATATGTTACTACGTTTCCCTTTTTGTGACGAACAATAATTTACTTATGTCCTGTTGATGGTGAGTTCAGCTGACAGTTTTACTTCCTAATTCACCACAAAAATACACAATGTATTTAACAACCAAAGAGTTGATGATCTTTGCTTCTTTATCTTCAGTAAGTTTTGTTACGGAACCCTAATGAACATTACTTCAGGCTCTGAGTTTTTCTGCTATTTGTGCTGTTTGAAATTTGTGAATCAAAAATGGGTCTTTTTTTCTTTGCCTATTTATTCCACAACATTGACAGTGGATTTTGTTTGTCACACTTTATGCTAAAGTTCTATTTATAAATGATATATAAAGGATTAACAAATGATGAATGGATTTCATAAGCATGTTCCAGACATGTAATAAGCATATCAGCAGCAGATGTTATAGAGGATTATAAGCTATGTTGATATTGTTCTAGGCCCTACAAACAGGTCAGGTCTGGTCAATAAGTTTCTGTTGGGTGCCTAGGATGCCACAAGACAAATAATAAATAAAAATCATATCACAATTAACTATTTAAGACAACAATCATTTATTAACCCTTTATAAATCAGTTATAAATTGAACCTGAATATAAATTGTGACCATTTTGTTTAGCTGTTCTCAGTGTATTGTACATTTTCACAAGCAGGACCTTAAAGTATTGCTTAAGAACTAGGCATTTGACTGATATTATGGTCACCCTGCTACTTTGTAAACAGAGTAGGAAAAACATCCTTGGTGAAATCTTTCCTCCACTGGCTGGCTTTAATCACTGGGGAAAACTGCTTCTGTGGATAGAGAGAGGACTTAAGTCTGCAGGCCTCACAACTAGACACCTCTCACCAGCATTAATTCAACTTACAGTAAAAAAAAATGACTAAAAACACTCCACACAATTATAAAGGGCACTCCACAAAATGTAGGTTATTGTCTAGATTTATTAATCCTGAACATGGCAAAGGAGCCAGTAAAGGCTTCCTGATCCATTCGGGGGACATATCCATTGGCTTTATGGCCCCTTTGCACCACTGTTTAAAGCAGAGAATCTGACCCCATAAATCACAGAATTATGAAAGGAGGAAAAGAGTATTAGATCATAGTCCATCCTTTGCCAGTGCAGCACATAGGTCCTCTATCTAAGTGCTATTAAAAATGATCTAATTTTAATGTAGGTCAAAGTTTGGGTTTATATTATATGACCATCTTCCCTCACAAACAATACAGGTTGGAGTCTCTTCTTGAAATCCAATAGGAGGATTTTACCCAGTTTTCACCAAGTGTTGAAAGAACAAGCTCAATAGGAAAAGATAGTGGTTTTCAACGTAAGGGTGCAAGCCTGCCGAATGGCGCAGACACATTCATTCTGTTCAGTGAACACTGCTGCCAAAGGAATGGGGGCACCCCAAAAAGTATATGCTACTTTCATACATTTTCAAGAAAACCATCAGGTTCAACCAGCCCCATTCTGAACTGGGTGAAATCCTCCTCTAATATTCCAAGAAGAGACTCTTACCATTGATATTTGCGAGGGAAGATGGTCACAGAATATAAACCCAAACTTGGAGCTACTCTAAAATTGTTATATCATTTTAATAGCAGCTAGCTAGAGAACCTATGTGGTGCACTGGCAAAAGGTGGACTATGCTCTAATACTCTTTGCCTCCTTTCGTCGTTCTTTTTTTCTCCTAAAAGTCAGTGCAGAATGACTGACTAAACTCATGCTCTCATCATGAGGCACTGCGTTCAAATATGATGTCTATAAAGGCTAAAAGTCCTGTTTAATATAGCTCAGGAGGAAATGAAAGATAAACCAATGGTTTTGGCAGCCTGGTGCACTGAAAACTATGCCATTTTGTGATGAGCTGTTACCGATACCACCCTCTAAAAAGAGAAATTGATGCAATCCTGATTCACACTCATAGACCATATTTAAGGAAGCTTGTGTAGTTTTGTGGTTTGGTTATATATGAAATTTATTTCACAGAAATCAATATCATAGAATAGAATCATAGAATATCAGGGTTGGAAGGGACCTCAGGAGGTCATCTCGTTCAACCCCCTGCTCAAAGCAGGACCAATCCCCAACTAAATCATCCCAGCCAGGGCTTTGTCAAGCCTGACCTTAAAAACTTCTAAGGAAGGAGATTCCACCACCTCCCTAGGTAACGCATTCCAGTGCTTCACCACCCTCCTAGTGAAAAAGTTTTGCCTAATATCCAACCTAAACCTTCCCCCTGCAATTTGAGACCATTACTCCTCGTTCTATGCCAGAACACACCGCTGTACAATTTCTGGTTCCGATACACGAATAAAGGTTTACTTATTCCCAATGTCTCTCTCTCGCCTCACTTCTCCACAAAGATTTCTGTTTTCCCCCCTCTAGCCAGTGTGCAGTGTTATGCCTCTTTCAATCACCCTGACAGTTACATTAAGAATGATTTTTTTCCTTCACTAAAACATCACAATCAACCAAGAAACAACAAAAGCATCGAGTGCTATGTAGCGTTTGTGCAGTTCTTTACGTAAGAGGCTCTTCAAGTGCTTACGAAGTAGGAAAAGTATCACTATCCCCAGTTTACAGATGGAGAAACTTAAGCGCCGGCACCAGGGAGGTTGAGCAACTATTGACTAAGTGGCAGTCACAGACTGAATCCATTTCTCCTGCCTCTCTGTTCCATGGCTTCCCCACTGGCTCGGAGACTAGTGCTGAATGAATCAACTCCATTCAGATGGACATTTCTATGTATTATGCCATTCAACTGTCAAATGCAATCCATTTTGCTGAGACAGCCTCATGTGATCAAATACAGAGCAAAATGTCCTTGACTGGGAAAGCCATTGTGAATTAATGAATTTGGCAAGATATTAAGTAAATACACACAAAGTAAATCAAAGCACCACAAAATGTTCTTTGTTTATTGATTTTGGCAACCCTAGTTTAGTTTTAATTATTTACAGTGTATTAGTGAGGAGTACTACATCACTAGTGGTCCACAGAGGGCTGGGAGAAAAGAGGCTAATCAACTCTAACAGAAACTGAACAGATGGGAAGGAGAGATGAAATAAAGAGCAGAAGTAGATAGTGTGATTAGATGTATTGAACTAAAGAAGGCTATAAATACATAAATACTTGCCTGGTATTGCTTTGCAACCTCAGCAGTTGCTGTAATTGCCACAGATAGCGTGTGGTCTTGACTGGGGAGAAGCATTGTTCCATGTGATCATGAACAGAGGGAGATGAATGATGAGATGTTCTTGGTTAAGATTTGTAGTATATTTTGTTAAAGTAGTGATGGCTCAGTAATGGGTGGCACCACTACATTGCTGCTTTAAATCTTTGCCTTTTCTGGGTGAATTATAAAGTGTGCATGTAATGGGGTGTACCACTCACAGCTGGTTCACAACCCATAGCATGGCACCTCCTCCTGATCATTCTGGGGATTAGCTCAAAGCCAACAACCCTGGCTGCAGTTTGCACACCATCATTCTATCTCTGGTCTGCAGCTTTTCTTGTTCCAAGACCCTCAGTGGCTCCTTCGTGACTCAGCGTTTCCCCTTCTGGGGTAAAATGTCCAACAGGGCCTATCTTCAGCCCTCTTTCTGGGCTCAGTTCTCACTGAGTTCAAGTCCCTTCCCAGGGCTTTGTCCACTCTGCCTGTGAGGGGGACCCAGGCCCGCCCACTACTCCAGATCCCAATCCAGGGACCTGCAAATATCAGCACCATCCTGCTTCCTTTAACTCCGTTGCTGCTATTCCCTGGACCACTTCCCATGTATCTAGCTTCCCCCCTCTCTGGGTTTGCTAGCCTACAAACTCCATCCACTCAGGTAGTGACTGCAATTTGTCTACAGTCTTTTCCAGCTGCCCTCCTCTGTTGCCAGCTAGCTTGCATTATATAGGCCCCACCTCTTCCTGCCCAGCTAAGCCTGCTTTCACTCCCTGTTCCCTGGCTCCTCTTCCAGGTGTGCCCTGTGGAGTTAATTAGCCTGTCTGGACACCTTAACCCCTGTCACTCTTGTGTGCAGTGGACACCCCATCACAGTGCAGAACAGAGAAGTGCATATCAGCCAAGTTCTACTACCCTTTTGTTCCTCTGGGAGTCAAAAAGCTGCTGGCTGGCTGGAAACTGGCTACACATGGTCACATCTTAGCCAACGCAGCTGTTTCACAACTCACAGCATGGAGACTTTCCTTCATCTTTCATAATAATCTTTTACATTCTCCGCTCCTATCCCTTCTTTCCTTCCGGAGTGGCTATGGGGAGAGACGAATGACATTATCCCACTTTCCCTTTTCTATCTGCTGCAGTAGATACCAATTTTGATATAAACCCTTGTCACCATCTGTCATAAATATAAAGGGAAGGGTAACCACCTTTCTGTATACAGTGCTATGAAATCCCTCCTGGCCAGAGGCAACATCCTGTTATCTGTAAAGGGTTAAGAAGCTAAGATAACCCAGCTGGCACCTGACCCAAAGGACCAATAAGGGTACAAGATACTTTCAAATCTTGGGCGTGGGGGGAAGGTTTTTGTTTGTGCTCTTTGTTTACGGGGTTGTTCTCTTTTGGGCCTGAGAGAGGCCAGACAGAAATCCATCTTCTCCAACCCATCCTAATCCAAGTCTCCAATATTGCAACCAGTATAGGTAAGCCAGGCAAGACGGATTAGTTTATCTTTTGTTTTATGTAGCTGGAAAAGAAAAATATCCCAGTCCCAAGAGTCACCAGACTGACTGATGCAAAGGCAACAGTTCAAAAATCCAGGGCCTGCGGCTATTAAGACAGAACCACCACAGTAGAAGTAAAGAGAAACAGGAACTTTGTCTGCCATAGAGTGACCAACAATGTAACTAATTAGTGGGAAACTTTACTAAAATTAGCTAAAATAGAAAGGCCTTAGTGACATGATGTCTATCACACTTTTTGTAACAAATAGGGTTGTCCCATCTACACTAACCCTTACTCTGTTTTCAATATGAGTTGAGGGACTTGGGGCAAGCGAGAAGCATTGGGTCATTTTCCTTGTATAGACCAGGTCTTAGTTTGCCTATGTAAATTCCACTGATAGAAGCTTGTGGTTTTGATGTAGACAGTTCTGTGTTCTGTCCTCCCGTGTTACATCCATGCAGCTAGCAGCTGACCATGTCCTTTCCAATCCAGCCTTGGACTGATACAATGAAGAAATAATGAATAAAAAAGAGGGTTGTTGGTGGTTGTTTTTAGTTTTTAAGGGAGAAGATAATCCAAAGCACTGAATTTGAGAAATAGGGTGGCAATGTGGACCAGTGTGATTTAGGGCTAGGCATTTTGTGCTCTTCTTTATGCAACATAAAGCCCAGATTGTTTTGTAGTAAAGATGACAAGGTGTCGGGGTGAAAGTAAGTTAAAGGACTTACCGGTACGCCAGAGTCCTGAGCAGGGGGCATGGCCTTAACTAGAAGAGGCAGGGCCTTAAATCTCCAGGCCCTTTAAATCAAGATTTAAAGGGCCAGGGCTCCAGCTGCGGTAGTGGCGGCTCGGACCCCAGGGCCCTTTAAATCACCCCCGAGCTACCAGCTGCAGAGGTGGCTGGGAACCCCAGGGTTGGCGGGCAATTTAAAGGGCCCAGGGCTCCAGCTGCCACTACCGCCCCAGCCCTTTAAATCCACTCTGGAGCCCTGCCGCCGCTACCCCAGGGCTTTGGCAGCAGGGCTCAGGTGGGGATTTAAAGGGCTCTGGGGCGGTAGTGGGGGCTGGAGCTCCAGGGCCCTTTAAATCCCCGCCAGAGTCCCACCGCCGCTACCCCAGGGCTCGGGCAGCAGGGCTCAGTCGGGGATTTAAAGGCCCGGGGTGGTAGCAGGGGCTGGAGCTCCGGGGCCCTTTACATCCCCACCAGAGCCCCACCGCCACTACCCCAGGGCTTTAAATTGCCATCTGGGAAAGCCGGTCCCGGTACGGTGCACCGGTTCTTACCGATATGCCATACCGGGGCGTACCGGCTTACTTTCACCTCTGCAAAGTGTTAACTCAGTTCTTGTGCGTTAAACCAAAGAGACTATTTATCTAACTTTTAGCAACTAGTATGGCTCTCATCATCACAGTATTTGAGTGCTTCCCAAATTTTGAAAGGAAACTGAACAATTTCTCGCATTTGCCTCCCTCCCTTCTCTGTGGGTAAAACCATAAGATGGACAGCCTGTATTAAGTTGAGTCAGCTTTCTCAAGAAATGCTGAATGATTCAGGAATGACTGCACTGAGATCCATGTGATAAAAATAAATAGTCAGTATTATCTTTGTAATAGCATTTATATTTACAGTAACTCATAACCTATATTGCCTCAATTGTGTGGTATCCTTTTATATTCCATAAATCGTACACTGACTTTTACTGCTTATGAAAATAACTTATATTGTCAACAATTTTAAGCGCTTCTTTCTTCCTGACTTTTTTTTAAGCAAAAGTGGGGTGCAGAGGAACATGTGGGGGGTGAGCAATGATGCCAGCCCTGCGTTGGGGGGGAGGCAGGGCTCAAGCGAGCAGCAACACCAGCCCCAGTCCTGTGCTGGGGGCAGGCTGGGCTCGGATGACCAGCGATGCCAGCCCCAGGCAGGGATGGGGGGATGGGCTCTGGCCAGCCCCATGCAGAGGGGAGGGAGGGGCTTGGGCAAGTGGCTTGGGCTAGCCCCATGCGATGTCCCATTTTCCCTATGGGAAATATGGTCACCCTATTTAGCCATCACTGAAATGCAAGCATCTTTGTGTTAAAACACAACAGTACTTTTATAGCATACAGCAAACACAATACATGAAAGGAAGAATACTATATCCAGTTGAAACTACAGGGAGATAGTAAATTAAGTAGAGAGCATGTAATTACGTGGATTGGAACAATGATAACAAAATTGATTTTTTTAAAATAAACAAGTTTTAGCAGATGGTTTAAACAAAACAAAGTATTTCAAAAGGCTTTGAAGAAAGAACAGCTGGAAAAAAACCCAGCTTTTGGTCACTGATTTTTTAATTAAAGGTAAACATAATTGTTGACAGTACTAGTTATTTTCGTAAGCAATAGCAGACAGAGTATAATATATAGAATATGAGAAGAGGATACCGCACAATTAAGGCAATATGGTTTACAGTTACTGTAAATATAAATGCTACTATAAAGATAATACCAACAATTTGAAAAGGCTCAGTCAACTTAATACAAGCTGTACATCTTTCCATTTCTCTTAATTTTTTTATTTTTGTGAATCACAATTTTATGAGGTGAATTTATTTTTACAAATATAGAGATGAAAAAATTACTAGCCAAGTCCCAATAGGTAGCTGTATTTATTTCATACAAACTACTAGAAGGTTCTGAATCACCGTTTTAGAGTACCTTTTGACAAGTGAAAAATAGTGAAATGAAAGTATAGACTTTAAAGAAACAAACACTCAAGTCTCAGTTCTAATCTGTGTCATATACATTTCTGTGTAAAGATGCAGGCGAATAGGAGCAGCACACAGGGGAATTCTGAAGGATTTTTAAAGAAGGAGTGTGAGAGTCTCTCTTCCTAGGTGAGGTTCTATGCTCAATACCGCGATGGCCAACAACGGAACAGTGGCTGTGACCTACTACCGACATGACATGTTTTCGTTCCTGCCTGAAGCCAGAAGAGACTTCCTCTGTATGAAGTCTAAGTTGGCAGCTATTTTCGAAGAAAAGATTTGTGGTTTTCAAGGGCAAGTACAGACATTAGCAGAGCATTAGAGAGGCTGAAGAGTATTTGGACAATCAGATTCAGGAAACATCACCACCCCAGATTCAAGAAAGAAAGGAATTGGTGACCAAGAAACCAGAAAATGGAAACCGTGGAAATGAGAGAGGAGGCTTGGCAGTTCATAACCACCAGAACCAAGAGTATGAGGCAGCATTCTGCACAGCTGAAGGCAGATGAAGATGGACAGGCTGTGACCCCAAGAGAGAAGAGGGCCATGGGGAACGCCAAACAGCTAGAAGTATCCAGTCACTATCAGGTCTCAGTGTGAAACATGCAGAAAATATACCTGAAGCTCCAGCTGGCAATGGAATAGAGAGCTATAAGGGACATACCTGAGGAAGGCTGTTCAGCCCAATCCACCAAGACTATCAAGAATGTCCACAAAGAGATGTCCAAACAGCCAACAAAGCTAGTTGGACATTCTGTGCTAAGAGAACAGAAAAATGTTCTGCAAGAGACAGGTGGGTAACAGGATGGTTTGCTGTTTTCCCATAGCCAAGACATGAGATCTGAATGCAAGATTAGATAGGCTTCTAAAGTCAGTGGGTTCATATCAGCACCAACATTCCTTCATATACACCTGAGAGATTATAGACTATTCAGAGAAATTGGAAGGGTGCTGAAAGAAAGGAATGTCCTAGTGATCTTCTCAGAGATTTTTACTGTCCCACAAGCCAAGGAAGATGAAAAGCAGAAGATTCTATATGTTAACCACTAGCTAGTTTAATGGTATAAAATTTTGGTTTTACAGAATATTGATCTACCTTCTATGGGGAAAGAGGGCCGTTGAGTTTGGACAGCCTCCATCTCTGTAGAAAGACAACCAATCTTCTAAGGGACAGTCTGGCTAGAGTAGTCAGGATAGCTTTAAATAGCAACAGAGGAAAATAAAAAGGAGGAACAATGGAGCACTCATTTAGCACAAAATCAAAAGGTCTAGAACAAAATTACTTAGGGCATCAAGAGACATGAAGATAAATACTTTAATTGACTATACCCCAATGCTAGGAGCCTAAAAAGCAAGAAGAACTGGGTTTGCTTATTTATAAGAATAAATTTGACCTAGTTGGTACTACTGAAACCTGGTGGGAAAATCCGCATGATTGTTAAAGATCAAGTGGGAAAAGGGAATGGCTCTTTATAAAAATGACATTACCTGTTTCCAAGTCACTGACAACTTTGAAGCAAATGATCTTGAATGTTTATGGATCAATGTTCTAACTTATAAAGCACATGGCAAACCAATTGGTGTCTCCTACAGAGCATCAAGTCACACTAAGGAACAGGATGACCCGCTCCTTAAGTACCTTTCTATAATGTGTAGGAGAAAAACTGTGCTATCATGGGATATTTCAATCTGAGTGATATATACTGGTGTTCTTATTTAGCCAATGCTAAAACGTCCTTGGAATTTCTAAAAATTATAGATCAGAATTTCCTAAGTGAAAAAGTGCTAGATCCAATACAGGTAAATTCTATATGAGACCTCATCTTGACAGATAAAGAGGACTTGATCACAGAACTAAAAATTAGTGTTTTTATAGGCATAAGTAATCATGGCTTGATTATATTTTTTAGGTGCAAACAGAATGAACCCCCAAATAATAATAAATATATACTTGGTGCTTTAAAGGGTCAATTTTACAAAGCTGAAAACAATTATAAGTCAAATCAACTGGGAAGAAAAATCCAAACAGAAAAATGTGACTGATAATTGAGAATGGTTTAAAAACAGTTTACTAGATGTCTAAGAAGATACTATCAAGAAAGACTATGCCTGTTAAAAAACAGCCTAGCTGAAGAGGGGGAATTAATGTAAAAATAATTAACAAAATAATTATATAACAAATGAGTAAAAAAGGATATTTGATAGAAATGAATATAGGAATTGTAAAACATTGATAAGGGAAACAAAAGTCCTCAAGGAGAAATCTATGGCCAGCAGAGTTAAGGACAATGAAAAGGATTATTATTAATATATCTGGAACAAAAGAAATCCTGACAATGATATTAATCCATTACTAGATGGACATGGTAGCAGTGTCAATAATAATGCAGAGGAAGCAGAAGTGTCCAATAAATAATTCTGTTCTGTATTTGGAGAAAAGCCAGATGATGTATTCATATCATATGATGATGATAAAATACTTTCTAGTCCAAGAGTAACTAAGGCTAATGTTAAACAGCCACTACTATAGTTAGACATTTTTAAATCAGCAGGCTGGGTAATTTTCATCAAAGTGTTTTAATAGTCCTGGCTGAGAAGCTCTTTGGACCATTAATGTTGATTTTTCACGCAGTTTTGAAATGCTGGGCAGGTTACAGAGGCCTGGAAGAAACCTAACGATGTGCCCGTATTTTAAAGGGGGTAAACAAGATGACCCCAGTATTTTAAAGAGGGTAAACAAGATGACCCAGGTAATTATAGGCTTGTCAGCTGCCCCAAGCAAAATAATGAAATAGCTGAAAAGAAGTTGATAAATTAAGACTTAAAGCAGCGTAATATAATTAATGCCAGACACCATGGGTTTATGGAAAATAATGTTGTCAAATTAACTTAGTGTAAGGGGGCTCTTTGCCCCCTTATTAAAACTTCATGGATTTTTTTGGTTGGCCTTCTTCTCCCCATAAGAGGAGAAAGGGGAAGGCCCAAAGAGGAGTCTGGATCCTGGGGCTGACAGGGCCTCCAGCCAATCAGAGCACTCCAGACCAGGGCCAGTCAACAGTAGCCAGCACTTCAAGTCAGCCTGATTGACCAGGCAGCGAGGCCAATCAGAATGCCCCAGCTCAGGTCCCAACCTCCATGTGTGCTGGGAATAGGGGAGAGAGAGAGCAGCACCAGTGGGCAGGGTGTGAGGGAGTTGTGCTGGGAACTCAGGAGCAGAAAGACAGTGTGAGAGGCTGGGGGGTCGGGGGAGAGAGCTGCTGGAAGACACAATGAAAATTAGAACAGAGCGGAGTGAAGGGGCGGGTCAGCGAGGAAAGCTGAAACCCCACTGTAATAAAGGTGAAAGAACCAGCAGGGAGAGGGAATTAACTGTGAGAGCCCAATAACAACCCACCCCACATACTGCCCTGAGACCAGCTGTGCAGGGAGCTGTAACTAGCACTGGCCTGGGGAGTTCCCAGCAGTCCATGCAGAAGGCAGGGAGGTTTGTCTGGTCCGGTACAGTCCTGAGGCAAAGACCTGTGTGAGCTGTGCATAGCCCCGCACAATGGCGGCCCCACCTCGCAGAAGACAGAGGAGCCTGGAGCTCAGAGAAGGACTTTTTTACCCTCTCCTGTTCAGTCAACCCTTGGCAGGACAGGTGAGTACTTGGTCAGTTCATTCACCCGATTGAGAGGTGGGTCTTCTGCCTTCACTCAAGCCTACTGGGGAACAACATTTCATGATCTTTTGAACCAGAGTCTCTGATGTAGGGGGAGATTTGGGGCTTGCACAGAAAAGAAAAAAAAGTGGGGCTGGACACTGCTGCACTGTGCAGAACGCTGAGTGACACCATACCCTGGTGGGCAGGGCATTATCCTCATCACATACCCATTCTGGAACTATCAACCTGAAGAGCCAAGTTTCACCATCCCACAGAAGAGGCAGCTACTGGTTAAAGTGGGGCGGAGAGCAGGTTGAATGTATACATATAGAGTAAATAGTTTAGCATGTCGTTTTATCAGGGTGTCGGAAGTAGTGTAAGAATTGCTTTAGTATATTTTTGAACCTTTCAGCTGCTTAATATATTTTGCTAACCTGCTAACAATCTTTCTCCTGTTTTCAGGCTGTTTCTGAAGAAGATAAAACTTGATTTGGTGTTTTGTATGTATGTCCTTTTTAAAACAGTGTAAAGATAAAGCTACTATGCCAGTTAGGGGTATGTTGCTTATTGGAAATGCATCTAATAACTGGCTGGTAGCACTCCACCTCACAGACAGATCTGACGTGGTTAAGAGGAGCAACTGTGGAAGAGGTACTGTGAGAAGAGGACGAGCTGATTTGGAAGCTCCTTCACCATAGCCTCCAGTATTCAGGCTTGGTCCCAGGGTATCATGAGCAGTTGTAATGTCCCTCATGAAGGAGGGGGTTTCACCCTAAAACCTGATAAATTGGCGAGGGTTCAAAGAAGAGCCACAAGAATGATGAAAGGATTGAAAAACAAGCACTACAGTAAGATACTCAAGAGGGGGTGACTTCATCAGTCTATAACTACCTACAGGGGGAACAAAAATTTGCTAATAGTAGGCTTTTTAATCTATCAGACAAAGGTATAAAAAGCTCTCATGTTGGAAGCTGAAGCTAGACAAACTCAAATGAGAATTAAAGCATAGATTCTTAGAGAGAGAGTAATTAACCACTGGAACAACTTAAGGGCTGTGGTGGATTCAAGACTGGATCATTGTCTAAAAGATATGCTATAGATCAACAACAGCCATTGGACTGGGAAGTCCTATGGCCTGTGTTATGCAGCAGGCCAGACTATAAGAACACACTGGTCCCTTCTGGCCTTAAAATCTGTGAAATGTAAACATTTTAGTGGTATATAGTAGACCTGAATGTATTGCTGTTACAATCTTTATAAAAGTGTCAATAAAAGTGATGGGGGGGCAATACAAAACTAATTTTTTTAAATGACTGTATCAGAACTATAAAGTACAGAAGAAATTAGGCATATTGGGCCTGTTTCTTTAACTCCCCATATTACATGGTAAAAGGCTGCAAGCTCTCAGCTCATAAATTCCCATTAACTTCAAATTTTCTCCCTGAGTTACCACTGATTTATTAGTGGACTCCAAAACAAGGCAGCGAACCCTTGCCTTCACTATGAGACTTACCCATTGCTAACAAGTGCAGAATCAGCAATGGTTGCAGCTGCACTAAATACAGCAAGACAAGCCATGTGTAGCACTGTTTCAGGAACTGTGGTGCTGAACACAGTTTGTCTTTGCCTCCAGGTCCAGATTAAAATAATCTAGAGCCCAATGCACACCCCCAACTGGGGTACGACCCATGGCCTGACCCCTTGTTGATGTGGTAGTCTGCAGGGGATCCTGCCACAAGAGCTATCTGTGGACTGATGGAGGGCCCACTGTGGAGCACTACTGCTCTAGGCAGATAGGAATCCACACCAGAGTCAGCCCTCACCGACCCAAGCAGAGGGCTTTGTTGTGGGAGCTGTGGGTGGCCTTTAACCACTGTGATGGGGTGGCAGCAGTTAGGGTTGATACATGCAGCACTTCACTGGGGTCTCCCAAAACAGCAGGTTTCAAAATTAAGATAAACAAAAGAGTTTTATACCCTCTCAGGGCTGTGGTTTCAGGCTGAGTTATACGGGCATGTAGTGCCCGTGCTCCACCAATATTTAGGAAAGTGGGCCTGGCTCCACCAATGTGTGGGCTTACCACACTTTGGGGGGCCCCGCACGTCAGGGAGCCATGGGGTCCAGGGTGGTCTGGGGGGCCTGGCGCCAGCAGCAGCAAGCAACCCAGCCCTGTCCCACCCTGCTCCGCCCCGCCGGCTCCCAGCATCACTCGGGGGAGGGGACGGAAGCTGGAAAGAGGCAAGATGGGGGTAGGAGTTTGAGGGAAGGGGTGGAATGGGGGTGGGGAGGGGGTGGAGCAGGGGTGGGCTGGGGCCGGGTTGCTCTCTGCTGCCAACGCCAGGCCTCCTGCTAACCCCTCAGGCTGCCCTGGGCCACGAGGACACTTTCTTAGGGTGGAGTGTGCCAATATGATGGGCAATATGATGGGGCTTCTGGCAGGGAGCATCAAATACCTGGTACGCACTATCATAGGTGTCTTAACAAACACTAGCTGTCCTTATTAAAATTAATTGCTTCCATATGCTATGACAATGATTCCCAAATCCTTTTCACTTCAATGAGTCTATTTTTATTTGGTTTTTTTTAAATGTGCTCATCAAAATAACTCAGAGTGCACAAACGCATTGAAATTGATACAGCAGAAAAACAAAGAATAAATATACGCAACCTTCATTGGAAGCAAACACAGGAGTCAAAAACAGGTCCTGGCTTGCTGCACCACAGGATACCCTTGTCACCTGTCCCCCATACTCCTCCTTGTCACTGTTAACAGCTGGGGCCTGTGACCACCTGCTCCCCCAAAGTATCCACAGGGCCCTTGGGATGGTGCTGGGGATGGCATGCGGCTCTTTGTAAAATCAGCATGTCTGCAGCTCCCATCAGAATGACTGTTAGGTTCCCTGGCCTTCTGTTGCAGCTCCTTGGCTTTCATGGAGCACTGCTGCAGGTCCCTCTTGCAGCCCTTTTCCTCCATGCCCAAGTGATCTGCTTGTAGATATTGACGTTTCTATGCTGGATCATCTACAGTATAAAATTAAGCCTCTTCTCCACGCAGACCCAGGAAATCCAACACCTGTCTACTCCAGGCAGGAGCACATCTGCAGCATGTAGCTGGCATGGTCGGCTGGGCAGTTGCTAGGTGAGCTCTCCGTGCTGAGCAAACAGGAAACGGAATTTCAAAAATTCACAGGGTTTTGAGAGGGGTGTAAACCTGTGTACCTGGCCAGGCAGTGGACTTCAAAATAAGACATTGTGGGACACCTCCTAGAGGCCACTACAGTTAACATAAGTAACACAGTGTCCATACTGACACTCCGTAGACCTAACACCTTCGAACTAAGCGCTACGCCTCTCGCAGAGGTGGAGGTATTAAGTCGATGTAGTGGGCGAGTTACATCGGTGGGAGCAACATTTTAGTGTAGAAGCTTACAGAGTTAGGGCAATATAAGCTGCCTTGCATCGACCTAACTCTGTAGTGTAGCCCCGGCCTAAGGAATGAAGTCAGAGAGAGAGAGAGAGAGAGAAAGAGAGGGCCTGAAAATGGAGCTCACTACAGCTTGGCTGGGGAACTGTGGTTTGACCAGAAAGGACTGTGCTTTACCCTTTATTTCTCAGTGCTAATCTAAAGACTTCCAATGCAGTGTTCCACTTGACTAATAAACCCGAAAACACTGTTCGGGGTGTCACTGCAAATGCTGCCTGGGGTGCATTCGTCTCTGAAGAGCAGTCAAGTCTTTCCTAGGAGTCTCTCTCAGTTGGACTCCCCAAGTAGAGCGCTCGGAGTGAAGCAGGAGGTGCTGGAGCCCAGTAGTTCAGTCTAGGAGTCAGTGAGGCTGCATAGCCAACCCAGAAGGGAGAATGAGACCCCTGGGGGGTCTGGCACACTAAAGGGGTTCCTCCAAGAGATTGTTTAAGAAATGGGGTGTAGCACAGATCCTGTGGATCCATGACATCTGTGAAGGGTCCAAATAGCTAATTAAGATTTGATTCCTGGACACGTTCACAGTCAACTATGCCACTGCCCAAAATATTACCAAAACACTAGGGAAAAAAAGCTACCTAATCCAAGGATTAGCCCAGGTAGTTTGCTCCCCCCAGATTTTCTAGGGAATCTCCTCTATTGCTTTGAGAAGAGTGCAAAAGGAAAGGAACAAGCACAAGAGAAACTGTGTCAGAGAGAGCAACCCATCAGGAAATTGTACAATGAGCAGGAGAACACGTTGGTTAACACGTCCTGTACCCTGTGAAAGCCTAGGGGGTTTTTCGTAAGTGAAATTTTGCAGTGGATGAACAAAGAATAGTATTGCATCAAAAATCATCTGCTTTATTGCTGTGCAGTGTGCCAGTTATGTGAGGCAAAAGACAACTCAAAGCTGCTCTGTACAACGTTTGTCACCTTTGAAGGCTCTAATGGAGTGTCAGCACCTTCTAAGAATGCTGTGGCATTCTAGTACCACACAGACTCACAGCTCAGTGGAGAAAAAACAAAGGCTCAACTTCTAGGAAAGGACCCATTTTTCTAACAAGCTAAATGTTTTCAAGAAGGAATATCATCTAGCTATTAAAGCAAAGGGGATCAGGAGTCTAGGGCTCTGTTTCCAGCACTGCGGGTTTGTCTTCACTCCAGAGTTAACTCTGGCTCTTATGTGGGTGTTCCCGCTAACTATTGCTCTTGCCAATACACGCAATTCTCTTAGCTGAGTTTAGTAGCGCTTTTATTCTGGGCTAGATGGCTTGTCTGGGATGGCTGCTAAAACCTGAGTGAAGGACCCACGAGTTTTCCCACAATTCACTGGGAAAGAATCAGAACAGCTCAGCTTACTGCAGAACAAAGACCCATGGGATGTGCGCCCATAAGTCCTAGTGACTCACATTGGTGCGTGCAGCAGCAATAAGGACACAGTAACTTGGGCGCGGCTTTGCAGTGTGGAGGATCAGACCTAAAGTAGGCTAACCCTGGTGCTGATCACCCGAGTTAACCCTGCAGTGAAAACCTTCTCTGTGTGACCTTGGGTGAGTCATTTATGGCTTAATTTTTCAGATATATTGGTCACCCACAATTCCCATAAATTAGACTCAACAGAGTGTTGTGAGGGTTCATTCGTTAATGTTTGGAAAGTACCTTAAGATTCTCAAATGCAAGTTGCCAAACAAGTTCAAAATGATGGAATAGATGTAACCGATTATATGCAAAACAATCATGAGAGAGAGAAGACCAAGAAGAAAAGACATGTTACAATGTAAACAATCAACTATCCATTTACAAGAACTGTGGGGATCAATGAAATGGATTCCTAATTATTTAATGGATTCATCCTGCTACAAAACTCCAAAAAAAAAGCCCCTCTAAATTTGCTAATATTTCCTCCATTCTTACAATCCTTGCATCGATCTTGCAATCTTGCATCTCTCTTTGCTGCAGAGGATGTGAGAGATTCCCCCACACCTGAGCTATTCTCTTTAGGTGACAATCTGAGGAACTGTCCCAGATTGAGGTGTCAATAGAGGTGGTTTTGGAACAAACTGCTAAATTAAACAGCAATAAGTTACCAGGACCAGACGCTATTCACCCAAGAGTTCTGAAGGAACTCAAATATGAAACTGCAGAACTTCTAACTGTGGTATACTTTTCATACTCTGTACCAGATAACTAGAGGATGGCTAATGTAACACTGATTTATGGCTCCAGAGGTGATCCTGGAAATTACAGCCTGGTAAGTCTAACCTGAGTACCAGGCAAATTGATTGAAACTATAGTAAAGAACAGAATTAACAGACACATAGATGAACACTATGAGTTGGGGGGAGTCAACACAACTTTTGTAAAGGAAAATCATGCCTCGCCAATCTATTGGAATTCTTTGAGGGTGTCAACAAGCATGTGGACAAGGGTAAGTCAGTGGATATAGTGTACTTGGACTTTCAGAAAGGGTGCCTCACCAAAGGCTCTTAAGGAAGATAAGCTGCCATGGGATAAAAGGGTAGGTCCTCTCATAGATCAGTAACTGGGTAAAAGATAGGAAAAGGGTGGGAATAAATGGTCAGTTTTCACAATGGAAAGTGGTAAATAGTGGGGTCCCCTAAGGATCTATACTGGGACCAGTGCTATTCAACATATTCATAAATGATCTGGAAAAGGGAGTGAAAGCTGAGGTGGCAAAATTTGTAGACAGTACTGTACTACATTATTCAAGACTGTTAAGTCCAAAGCTGACAGTGAAGAGTTACAGAACAGGGGACCAGGCAACAAAATGAAAGATGAAATTCAGTGTTGATAAATGCAAAATAATGCACACTGGAAGATTTAATCCCAACTATACATATAAAATGATGGGGTCTAAATTAGTTTTTAGCATTCAAGAAAGAGACTTTGGAGTCTCAGAAAGCATCTGCTCAGTGTGCAACGGCAGTAAAAAAAAAAAAACCTAACAAAAACTAGGAATAGTAGGAAAGGGATAGATAAGACAGAAACTATCATAATGCCACTATATAAATCCATGGTACGCCCACACCTTGAATACTGTGTTCAGTTCTAGTCATCCCATCTCAAAAAATGATACATGAGAACTGGAAAAAGTACAGAGAAGGGAAACAAAAATTATTGGGATCTGGAACAGCTTCCATGTGAGGAGAGGTTAGAAAGACGTGGGTTGTTCAGCTTGAAAAAAAGATGACAAAAGGGGGATATATTACAGGTCTATACAATCATGAATTGTGTGGAAAAAGTAAATATGGAAGTGTTGTTTTCCCCTCCACATAATACAAGAACCAGAGGTTACCCAATGAAATTAATAGGCAGCAAATTTAAAACAAATATGAGGAAGTACTTCTTTATGCAATACACAGTTAACCTGTAGAACTTGTTGCCGGGGGATGATGTGAAGGCCAAAAGTATAAATGGGTTGAAAAAAGAACTAATTAAGTTCATGGAGATAGCTCCATTAAAGGCAATTAGCCAAGATGGTCAGGAATACAACCCCATGTTCTGGGTGTCCCTAAATCTCTGACTTCCAGAAGCTTGCACTGGAAGACAGGAGATGGATCACTCAACAATTGCCATGTTCTGTTCAGTCCCTCTGAAGCATAACTGACTGACTCCTTAAGCACCTGTCTGGAACATGTGGAAAGAACAACTGTGTTGTAGGGAATGTTAATAATGGGGTACTTATACTAAAGCCCGTATGCAGCCAGTATCAAAACATCATTAGAATTTCTAAAAATTTCTACCAGCAAAGGTATTGCACCCAACATGAAGTAACACTATTTTGAACCTCATTATGATGGATAAAGACGAATTAATCACAGGACTAGAAGTTAGTGGTTGCCTAGGGAGCAGTGATCATGCTTTGATTACATTCAATATGGACAAACAGAGGACAGTTAAACCAGTAATGTACATATCTGGTGCTTCAAAAGGGCTTATTTTCCAAAGCTGAGGAAAATTATGAGCGAAACTTATTGAGGGGGAAAATTTAGGTGGAAAAATGTGAATAAAAATTGGGAGTTCTTTAAGAAGAGTTTATTAGATGGCCAAAAAGCCATGATTCCATAATCAAGAAAGAGGACAAATTTGGCTAAAAGCCCATCCTGGTTCAGTGGCAAAGTGAAGGCAGCAATTAGAAATAAAAAATAATATATAATGAATGGGAAAAGGGGAAATATCAATCTGTAGAAATTAGAAGTTATGAAGTATAGAAATTTGATAAGGGAAGCTAAAGACAAGGAAAATTCCTGGGCAGGCATAGCTAATTACAATAAGGAGACCATAAGAGTGGCTATAGTGGCCCAGACCAATGGTCCACCTAGCCCAATATCCTGTCTTCTGGCAGTGGTCAATGCCAGGTGCTTCAGAGGGAATGAACAGAACAAGCAATCATCAAGTGATCCATCCCTTCGCCCATTCCCAGCTTCTTGCAAACAGAGGCTAGGGATACTTACAGCATAGGGATGCATCCCTGACCATCCTGGCTAATAGACATTGATGGAGAAGGGTTTTTAAAATTATATTAGTAACAAGGGAAATCCTAGCAATGGTATCATCCCATTGCTAGAGGGAGATGGTAAAACTGTTAATAACGATGCAGCTTTTACCTAGGAATGCAGGGAAGACAGGTGGGAGATGCTCATGCAATCTCCATGCCTGATTCTAATATTGAGCAGGAGATAAATTAAGTAAAAGAAGATACTGGGGAAAGGAACAACAGAGGATAGGAAAATGTACCAATGACAGTAATAGCCAGGTAGGCAATACCAGTAGTAAAATGACTGTACCTAGTCTGGCACTGAACCTGGGTGAGGCCAAGTGAAAACAACAATGAAGTCTGTACACCATGCAAAGAGCCTGGGTAACAAAATGGAGGAACTAGAATTACTGGCACAGGAAGTGAAACCAGATATTATAGAAATAATGGAAATATGGAGGATTATTAGTCATGACTGGCATATAGGTTGAAGGGTATGTGCTGTTCAGGAAAGACTGAAATAAAGGGACAGGTGGTGGAGTACCATTGCATATTAATGATGAGGTAGACAGTAAAGAAATAAGAAGTGATGGAATGGCTAAAACAGAATCTGTTTGGTCAAAATCACCTTAGGGAAGAAATCTAACAGAGACTTGACGAGAATAGTGCTTGGGGTCTGCTACAGACCCCCCAGGACCTGATTTACATATGGATAGAGTTCACTAATATTTTTAATGAAATAAATGCTACTGAGAATTGTGTGATTATAGGAGACTTTAATTTCCCAGCTATAGATTGGAGGACAAATGCTACTAATTATGATAAGGCCCAGATATTCCTGGATGTGGTAACTGACCGATTTCTTCACTGGTTGTAGGGGACAATCATGGTTTGAGTGATCATGAGTTAATTCAGTTTAAACTAAAAGAAAGGATAAACAAACATAGCTCTGCAACTAGGGTCCTTGATTTCAACAGGACAAACCTTTTATAAAATGAAGGGAATTAGTTAGGGATACTGACTGTACTGATGAACTCAATTATTTGAATGTGGAGGAGGCTTGGAATTACTTTGTCAAAGTTGCAGAAACTATCTGGAGCCTGCATCCCAAGCAAGGGAGAAAAAACTCATAGGGATGAGTTGCAGACCAAACTGGATAAACAAGCATCTTAAATAGGTTATTAAGAGAGAGCAGAAAGCCTATAAGGAATGGAAGAAGGGATGGCTCATCCAGGAAAGCTACCTCTTGGAGGTCAGAAAGTGCAGGGATAAAGTGAGACCTACCAGAAACCATCCAGAGTTGGACCTTGCGGAAGAAATTAAAACCAAGGGTCGTAAAAGGATTGTTAGCCATATTTAAAAAAAAAAAGAAAAGAAAACAAGGAAAGAATAAGTGGGACCACTAAACACTGAGGATGGGGTGGAGCTTAGTTAATCTAGGTATGTCCCAACACATAAACAAATATTTTGCCTCCATTTTTAATAAGGGTAATGAGGAACTTGAGGGTGGTAGCACAGTGGCTAATGAGAACAAGGATATGGAAATAGAAATTACCACATCCAAGCCGGAAGCCAAACTCAACGTCTTAATGAGACTCATGTCAGGGGCCCAGACAATCTCCATCCAAGAATATTAAAGGAACTGGCACATGAAATTGCAAATAGCCAGGATTTTTAGTGAATCCATAAACTTCAGGGTTTGTACCCTATGACTAAAGAATTGCTAATACAGTACCTATTTTTAAGAAAGGAAAAAAGTAATCCAGGAAACTACAGTCCTGTTAGTTTTCCCTCAATTGTATACAAGATCTTAGAACAAATTTTGAGAGAGAGAGAGAGAGAGGGAGAAATTAAAGACATCAAGGTAAATGGTAATTGGGATAAAATACAACGTGGATTTACAAAAGATTGCCCGACCAACCTGATCTTTCTTTAAGAAGCTAACTCATTTTTTCTAGACAAAGGAAATGCAGTAGACCTAATCGACCTGGATTTCAGTGAAATATTTGATACAGTTCCTTATGGGAAATAATTAGTTAAATTGTACAAGACAGGGAATAATATGAGAATTTAAAGGTGGGTAAGGAACTGATTAAAGGGGAGACTACAACAGGTCATACTGAAAGATGAATTGTCAGGCTGGAGGGAGGTTACCAGTGGAGTTCCTCAAAGATCCATCTTGGGGCCAATCTCATTTAACATTTTAAGTAATGAAGGGGACAAAAAGTGGGAGTGGGCTAATAAAATTTGTGGATGACACAAAGTTGGGAGGTTCTGCCAATACAAAGGAGAACTGGAATATCCTACAAGATTTGGACAACCTTAAAAACTGGAGTAATAGAAACGGGATGAAATTAAATAGTGCAAAGTGCAAGGTCATGCACTTAAGGAAACAACAGATGCGATAAAGGAGAAAGACTTGGCTGTGTTGGTCCATCACAGGATGACTGTGAGCCACCACCAATATGATGCAGCTGTAAAAAAGATTGATGCAGTCCCAAGAAACATCAGGCAAGGTATTTCCAGTAGAGACAGGGTAGTGTTAGTACCATTGTACAAGGCATGGGTGAGACTTCATCTGGAATACTGTGTGAAGTTCTGGTCTCTCATGTTTAAGAAATATGAATTTAAACTGGAATAGCTGCAGAGAAGGGCTACAAGGATGATCAGAGGAATGGAGAATGTGCCTTACAAGAAGAGACTCGAGGAGCATGGCTTATTTAGCCTAACCAAATGAAGACTGAGCGGAGACATGATTTCTCTCTATAAACAAATCAGTGGGACAAATACCCTGGAGGGAGAGGAGTTATTTAAGGCAAGGGCCAATTTTGGCACAAGAACAAATGGATATAAACTGGCCCTCAACAAGTTTAGGCTTGAAATTAGACAAAGGTTTCTAACCAGCAGAAGAGTGAAGTTCTGGAATAGCCTTCCAAGCCAAGCAGTGGAGGCAAAAAAAAACTAACTTGTTTCAAGACTGAGCGTGGTAAGTTTATGGAAAGGATGGTACAATGAGGTTGCCTACAATGGCATATAGCCCATGTGTGTCTGCTATAGCAAATATCTCCAACAGCCAGAGATGAAACACTAGATGTGGAGGCCTCTGAGTTATTACAGAGAATTCTTTCCCAGGTGTCTGGCTGGTGGGTCTCACCCACATGCTCAGGGTCTTACTGATAGCTGTATTTGGGGTCAGGAAGGAATTTCCCCCCAGGCCAAATTGGCAGAGACCCCTATGAAAGTTTTTCACCCTTCTCTGCAGCATCAGGCATTGGGTCACTTGGAGTTTGGACTAGTGTAAATGGTGGATTCTCTGTAACTTGAATTTTTTTACATCAAGATTTGAGGACTTCAGTAACTCAGCCAGAGGTTATGTTCCTAATGCTGGAGTGAGTCAGTGAGGTTCTGTGGCCTACAATATGCAGAAGGTCAGAGTAGATTACCAAGATTGTCCCTTCTGGCCTTAAAGTCTATGAGTACTCCTGTCACATGAGGATAATCAAATACTTTCCAGTCCATTAGTAACAAAGGGCAATGTTAAACAACATTTAGTAGTGATAAAGATTTTAAAATCAATAGCCTGGATAATTTGTACCTGAATGTCCTTAAAGAGCTGGCTGAGGATATTTCTAGCCTGCTGATGTTCCTTTTTTAATAAATCCTAGAATACCAGGGAAATTCCAGAAGACTTGAAGAGTCCTAATGTTATGCTAATATTCAGAAAGGGCAAGCAGGATGACCTGGGTAATTATAGGCCAATTAACCTCACATCAATCCCAAGCAAAATAATGGAAAAGCTGATACGGGATTCAACCAGTAAAGAACTAAAGGATAGGAATATAATTAAATGACCATCAACATGGTTTTATGGAAAATAGGTCTTGTCAAACAAACCTGCTTTCATTCTTTGAGGAGATTCCAAGCATAGGTGCTGGAACTAGGGGTACTGGGGGAAGCTGCCGCACCCCCTTGCTTGAAGTGGTTTCCATCATATACAGGGGTTTACAGTTTGGTTCAATGGCTCTCAGCAACTCCACTATACAAATTGTTCCAGCACGCCTGATTCCAAGTCTGGTTGATAAAGGTAACTGTAATATTCTGTAAAGTGTTTGAATTAATAATGCACAATATTCTGATTACAAATTAGCACTATACAATATCAAAAATTCCCCTATTAAATGGATTAAGACTGGCTAACTGACATTTCAGAGTATTCATCACTGGGGAATCATCACTGAACTGGGGTGTTTCTAGTGAGGTTCTGCAAGGATTGGTACTAGGACCTGAGGCTATTCAACATTTTCATCAATGATCTGTAAGTAAATAGAAAATCACTGCTGAGAAAATTTGCAGTTGACACAAACACATGGAGTGGTAACTAATCATGAGGAAGGGCAGTCACACAGAGCAACCTGGATTGTTTAGTAAGATGATCCCATTCATACAAAATGCTTTTTTAAAACACAGCTAAATGCAAGTTCTACATCAAGAAAAAGGGAATGCAGGCTGTGCCTACAGAATGGGGGACTGAATGCTGGAAAGCAGTGCCTCTCAAAAGGATGTAGGGATTATAGCGGACAAGCAACCAAACATGAAGTCCCAGTGTGACACTGTGGCAAAAAGGGCTAAAGAGATCCTTGGATGTATAAACAGGGGTGCAGTAAGCAGAAGTAGGGTGGTGATTTTACTTCTGTAAAAGGCATTGGTGAGACTGATACTAGAATACCGAGTCCAGTTCTAGAGCCCACATTTTAAAAAGGATGTTGAAAAACTAGAGGGTGCAGAAAAGAGCCAGAAAAATGATTTGAGTGCTGGAGAAAATGCCGTACAGGGAGAGAAAAGAAGATTGAGAGATAACTTGATTACAGTCTATCCTTTATAGGGATGATATACTGGGTACTAAAGAGCTCTTGATCTGGTGGAGAAAAGCAGAATAAGAACCAAGAATTAGAAACTGAAGCCAGACAATTTCATATTTAAAATCAGGTACACATTTTTAACCATGGGGGTGATTAACAATTGGAACAAAATACCAAGGGAAGTCCTTCCCCTGAAAGAGCTTTGTCTCTGTCTTTAATACCATTCTGTCTGAACTTTGTGACCTGCATTGACCCAGAGCAGCACAACCGTCACGGTGGTTCATCGATTGAAGTGAAGTGCCTAACTTCTACTGGACTTGATCCATTGATTGCTTTGAAGTTAAGGACCAAGGCCTTAAAGTGGGAGCAGTGGAAGGACTAGAGCCCAGGCTAGATGCTTACAGTTTTATTTATTTATTTGTTATTCCCTGGTGTTTTACATGCTGGGGTCCCAGTAGTCACATGTGGTAGATTCCTCAATCTTTTGGTTTTCCTCAAAAGTCTGTTCCATTCCAGCTGACAAAAGTTTTAGCCAAATACAGAACCTATTAGGGCTGAGTCAACAGTTTCCATGAGAACTTTCACTTCCCTGAGCACCACAGGAGGGATTTAGAACAATGGAGGCACATCAGAGTGTGCATGACGTGAGATGAGTCAGAGAAGGAGCAACATCACATATGGATCATTTCTAGGGGAAAAAATCTTAGCTTTTGCACATAAACTAATAGGCAGCAAAAGAAACTGAGTCAGCTCTGAATGAAAAGGATAAATTCTAATAGCTTCCATTACATCGTAGGAAAGAAATGCCATAATATTCTAAAATAAGGATCCAAAAATGCTGCAATAATAATGACTAGTGTGCAAGATCCCGTGTTTGCTTGCAATCAAGGCTGCATATGTTTATTCTTTGTTTTTCTGCTGTATTAATTTCAATGTGTTTGTGCACTCTGAGCTATTTTGATGAGCACATTTTTAAAAAATGAATAAAAATAAACTCATTAAAGTGAACGGGATTTGGGAATCATTATCATAGCATAGGGAAGTAATTTGCTTTAATAAGGACAGCTAGTGTTGTTAAGACACCTGTGATGGTATGTACTAGGTATTCGATGCCAGAAGCCCCATCATATTGGCACAGTCCACCCAACGAAAGTGTCCTCATGGAAGGAAAGAGCAGCAAGTTCAGACCACCAGGTTTGCCTAGAGAGGCCTTCCATGATCTGTTGGCAGGCAGAACCAGCAAGAGTTGGTCCTCTGGCACCTAGAAGAGCCAGGACCAGACAGAGGCCAATCAGAGACCAGCAAGCCAGATAAAAGGGGCTGGCTGCTTTTACTGGGGGCAAATTCTGGGTACAGCCAGGGTAGGGAAGGAAGGCTCTTCCTGTCCTAATCAATTAACCTGGCCCAGTCAGGGGCCTAACCTTCATATATTCCAAGGCCAGAAGGGATCGTTGTGATCATCTAATCTGTCCTCCTGCATAACTTGGGCCACAGAACTTCTCCAAAATAATTCCAATAAAAATTAAGAAAAAACATCCATTCTTGATTTAAAAATTGTCAGTTATGGAGAATCTACCATGGCCCTTGGTAAATTGTTCCCAGGGTTAATTACTCTCCCTATTAAAAATGTACACCTTATTTCCAGTCTGAAACTGTCTAGCTTCATGCTACACCTTTTTTCCCTGCTCAAATGAAGAGCCCCATTATTAAATATTTGTTCCCCATATACATACTTATAGATTGTAATCCACTCATCCCTTAAACTTCTCTTTATTAAGATAAATAGATGGAGCTCTGAGTATATCACTATAAGCCACTTTTTTTTTTTAATCCTTTAATCAGACCCATGGCTCTTCTCTGAATCATCACCAATTTATTAACATATTTCTTGAACTTTGGGCACCAGAACTGGACGCAGCATTCCACCAGTGGTTGAACCAGTGCCGAATACAGGCGTAAAAAATCGCTGTACTCTTACACCGGATTCCCATTTGTGCATCCCAGGATTGCATTAGCTCTTTTGGCTACGTGTCACACTGGGAGCTCATGTTCAGTTGATTATCCACCCCCACATCTTTTACAAAGTCACAACTTCCCAGAATAGTTTCTCTCATTGTGTAAATATGGCTTACATTCTTTGTTCCTAGATATATACATTTACACTTAATATGTATTTTAATGTGGCTTGCTTGCACCCCAGTTTACCAAGCCATCCAGATCACTGTGAATCAATGACCTATCCTCTTCATTTCTTACGACTCCCCCAATTTTGTGTCATCTACAAACTTTAAGTGATTTTTTGTTTTTTTCCTAGTTATTGATAAAAATATTAAATAGCGTAGGGCCAAAAAGCAAGCCTTACTGGACCGCACAAGAAACACCCAATGATAAACACTAAATGATAATTCCCTGATTACAGTTACATTTGGGGACCTATCAGTTAGCCAGTTTTTAATCCATTTAATGTGTGTCATGTTAATTTTATATTATTCTAGTTTTTGAACCAAAATGTCATGCAGTACCAAATCAAATGCCTTACAGAAATCTAAGTATATTTTGTCACCACTATTACTTTTATCGACCAAACTTGTAATCTCATCATAAAAAGAGAAGTTATTTTGACAGGAGCTATGTCCCTAAACTCATGTTGATTTATATTAATTACATTACCCTTCTTTAATTCTTTATTAATAGAGACCCGTTTCAGCCACTCCTTTATCTTGCCTGGGATCACTATCAGGCTGACAGGCCTATAATTACCCAGGTCGTCCCATTTACCCCTTTTAAAAATTGGTACAACCCTAGCTTATTCCAGACTTTTGGAACTTCCCCAGTGCTCCAAGACTTAGTGAAAATCAGCATAAATGGAGCAACAAGCTCCTCAGGCAACTTTTTAAAAACTCTTGGATGCAAATTATCTGGACCTGCTGATTTAAAAATGTCTAACTTTAGTAGCTTCTGTTTAACATGCTCCTGAAATACTAGTGAAATAGAAAGAATATCATCAGCAGCGTATGCTGAGCCTATAGTTTTGGTTTTCCCCAAATACAGAATTGCAATGTTTATTGAATACTTCCACCTTTTCTGCATTATTATTGATAATTCTACTATTTCCATCTAGCAACGGATCCATACTATTGTCAGGATTGTTTTTTTTTCTTTTAAATATTGGGAACAAAATTAACACAACTCTGCTGGCCATAGAGTTCTCCTTGTGTCTCCTTGCTTCCCTTATCAATTTTCTACAATACCTAACTTCTGATTTATCATCACCTTTCCCTTTCTTATATATTTTCTTTTATTTTTTATAGCTGACTTTACTTCCCTTCTAAATTAAGTCTGTTTCTTAATCAGCATGGCCTTCTTCCTCAATTGTGGCTTTTTGGGCCTCTAGTAAGGTGTTCTCAAATGATTCCCAATTATCATTCATGCTTTTCTGATTACATTCTACATCCCAGATGATTTGGCTCATAATTGTTTTCAGCTTTGTGAAATTGGCTCTTTGTGAAATTGGCACCAACAATATATATATTACTGGTCTGCACACTATTCTGTTTCTATGTTATAAATGTGATCAATACATGATCACTTGTATCTAAGCTACCACTAATTTTTAGCTCTATGTGCAGTTCCTCTTTATCTGTTAAGACAGGGTCTAATAAAGAATTCCCCTGTGGTGGTTGCAACATTTTTGTTTAATTAGAAAATTGTCAACATTGGCCTTGGGTCTTTGTGAGGGAACAGTGTTTATATTATGGTCTTTAATGCCCAAGTAGGGCATTATAGGGTATTTTGAGGTGAGATGTAACTTGTTCCCCCAGTAAGGGGCCTGGCCTGAGAGCTAACCTGGCCAGAGGTGTGAGCCTCAAAGGCAGCAGACCATTGCAGAATCAGGACATGGGGGCACTAGAGAGGAAGAGTTCCTGCAATGCCGCATCCTGACATGACAAGGCACTCTGGTGGGGACTGCATATTATACCACCACCTTGGAAGGTAATGTTAATTTCATGACCTCTGACTAAACAAACAGGCATACAAACATAGACCAGGGAGGCAAATTTGTTTAAAACTGAAGCCAGATTTTGGCAAACTGATTCCCCAAGTGGCTCTGCATTCTTGCCGGTCCAAACAATTTCAGATTGTGGAGGATACTGGGACAGAGCCTTCTCAGAAAACAAATCAGTTGGCTTCAAAGGAAATTGAAGGTGCTCAGTGTCACAGTTTCAGGGCTAACTGCACCTCCCACCCGCCATTCTTCCTCCAAGGCACCGACCTAGTTACCACCTCTCTTGAGCTGAGACCTTCTCTCTCTTCTTCTGGACTGAAGGTTTAGACTTGCAGTCTTTCTGTACCTCACTGTGGTTTCCCTAGCAAGTCTGATCAGCATCCAGCTCCTGTGATTAAATTTTCTCCAGGGGCTACGACAGTGTATGCCAGTTGCCAACCAGACTTCACAAAGCAAAATACATTTAGTCTCAGGTAAAAGCATTACAGATAAAACATAAAAAAAAACAGAGGTTCCTAAATGCATGCTAAAAGCTTACCAGCAATCACCCATTAGTCTGATGAAGCCCTAGGAGTCTTTCCAACTCGTCCTCAAGAGTTGAGGCCTGCTTGACAGAAGATCCTGCCCGTTTGTGGACTCAAAAGAAGGGCCTGCATCAGTTAAATTCAGCTTTTTTAAACTGAACACCCTTTCTTTGTCTGGTCTCTGAACCAGTATATGTAAGCCACCGCCGGGGGTGGTACCTCTCTGGAGTTGCTTACAGTTTCAGCGACTGGCCTTAATCATTCCCCACTGTTAAATGCCTGGAGGAACTGTGGTAACATTCCCCTACCCGCCATAGTTGTATACAAATCCCTGGCCCACAATGATTCATAAAATTAATACGTTTCCCCCTAAGTCACTGCATGAAGATGCAGTGTTTCACATTTAGCATCTCTGCAGATCACGACACTGCTTAATATATACATGACCCTCATCAGTTTTCTATCTATTCTACTTTGAATAAGTGAGCCAGAAGTCCACTGACAACACCAAGGTTTTATGACGTAGAATCTCCTGGCTCACACTAAAGAAGTGATAGTGATGGTGTTGTATGCAACTGTAGGGCTATTGTCTATGTAGTAGCCTTAGTTGCTTCCCCAAGCCTGTCATAAGGGCACTCACTGAGAGTTAGTTCAGGATGGCTGCTGTTAGAAATTGAGTCACATACACTGTGCTCTCACATGGAAACTTTATTGTTAGTTTCTTTTCTTTAACATGAACCAAACAGCATCCAGACCAAAAGTACATGGTTGCTCTTCATCTATAGAAACACATGTCAAGTTCCTATATACTGCTCCAGGCTGAGTAATATTGCAGGGTTCAGCTCAGTTCCCCATTTCTCAAGTTGCCATGACTATTGAGCGGATCCCAGAGGTGTAACAGTTCCCGCGTATTCTGAAAAGTATAGTCTCTAAAGCTTCCGAAAAGAGATCCGGATCTGTTCTGCCAGAAGCCATCCATATAATTGCAGGTAACATAGGGAAAGTGAGAGGGAGACCAGTAAGCAAATACATAATCCTGGGAGGTAAGTTTGCGATGGCAAGCTCTAGTCTAATTAGAAGGGAGAGAGGGAGATGCTGCCATCTAATGTTAGCAAAGAACATTTACTTCAGGTAGGTGAGAGATATTGGTTCCAAAGAGACACAAACGTCAGAGAAAGGAGAAGGTGAAAATAGGCAGTGCTAGAGGAGATTAACAGAAAATGGCTCTGTGAACATGGAAAGACTTAGTTTCCAAAACCAAAGCCAACAGTGACTCAACTTTGGGTCTCATTTTACCCAAGACTGAGAAGATTTGGATATATAGCTCACTTTGGCCCATCTATATTGGGCCACATTTTGTCCTGTGGGAATTAAACCCATGAGAATGCTCTTCTATGACATGGCACTTCATAAGAGCAAGATGGAGGAAACCGCAACTTGCGGGAACTGTTTTGGAAAGACATGATGCTGTTCTAGTATTTTGCTGGCTGAGCTACTAAAGTTGCACAGCACATTTTGCAGACATTTTATTTCCTGAGCTAGAAGCCTCCCCTTCTTTTTCCTTTTAATTTCTGAGACAAGTAACGAAGAGAGACACCTTCCCATGCCCTTGTTCTGCTTTGATGCTAGAACACTTCGAAAGCAACAGGAAAAGTCAGAGTACTTGCCCCACTAGTATAACATCTCTCTCTAGAGAGATTTGAAAAGATCACTTGAAAAAATGTCAGTGTTATTTTCTAACTGAAGTTCATTGACAAAGAATATGAGGAAAATAAACCTGCCTTGTGGAAAATATTGTCAAGGGGACTGCATAGTATTCACCACTTTTAGAATCTCATTTTAGCTGTATTAGCAGGATTTGTGAAATTTTACAAAAGGAAAAATATTTGCCTTGTCCCTTTGGTGAAAATATATCTAGCTTAATGAGCGCTTAAAAATACTCTGTTCTCTTGTAGCCATGTACACTGCCCCCTTCTGGATGATTCCTAATCCATTATGAGCCAGAGAAGTGACCTGCAGGGTTCCAACTACTGCTGTTTCTAAGGCCTTGTCGACACTATGAAATTAGGTCGAATTTATAGAAGTCGGTTTTGTAGAAAGTGTTTTTATACAGTCCATTGTGTGTGTCCCCACACAAATGCTCTAAGTGCATGTAGTCAGCGGAGTGCATCCACAGTACCGAGGCAACTGTCGACTTCCGGAGCGTTGCACTGTGGGTAGCTATCCCACAGTTCCCGCAGTCTCCGCTGCCCATTTGAATTCTGGGTAGAAATCCCAATGCCTGATGGGGCTAAAACATTGTCACGGGTGGTTCTGGGTACATATCGTCAGGCCCCCCTTCCCTCCCTCCCTCCATGAAAGCAACGGCAGACAATTGTTTCGCGCCTTTTTTCCTGGGTTACCCGTGCAGACATCATACCACGGCAAGCACGGAGCCCGCTCAGCTAACCGTCACTGTATGTCTCCTGGGTGCTGGCAGACTCGGTACTGCATTGCTACACAGCAGCAGCTTATTGCCTTTTGGCAGCAGACAGTGCAGTATGACTGGTAGCCATCGTCGACATAGTCCAGGGTGCTCTTTTAACCGACCTCGATGAGGTCGGGGTGCCTGGGCAAACATGGGAGTGACTCAGCCAGGTCATTTCCCTTTTAAGTTTCGTCTCATGGTGATTGAGTCCTACCGGCAGTCCTAGTGCACTGTCTTGTAATCAGCAGCCAGAAGAAGACGATGGCCAGCAGTCGTAGTGCACCGTCTTCTGCCGAGCACCCAGGAGATGACGATGGCTAGCGGTCGTACTGCATAGTCTGCTGCCAGCAAGATGTATAAAGATAGATGAAGTGGATCAAAACAAGAAATAGACCAGATTTGTTTTGTATTCATTTTCTCCTCCCTCCCTCCATGAAATCAATGGCCTGCTAAACCCAGCTTTGAGTTCTATCCTTGAGGGGGGGGCCATTCTGTTTCTCACAAAGCCACCCCCTTTGTTGATTTTAATTCCCTGTAAGCCATGTTGTCGGTCACCCCTCCCTGAGTCAGAGAAATGGCAAACAATCATTTCGCGCCCTTTTCCCTGAATTGCCCGAACAGGAGCAGACGCCATAGCACAGCAAGCATGGAGCCTGTTCAGCTCACCACAGCAGTTATAACTATTGTAAACACCTCGCGCATTATTGTGCAGTTTATGCAGAACCAGCACCTGAAAAACCAGGTGAGGAGGTGACGGCAGCGCGGTGATGAGGACATGAACACACTTTTCTCTAAAACTGCGTTCCCCCACAATTTGGAGATCTTGGTGTTAATGGGGCAGGCTAATGCCGTGGAACACCAATTCTGGGCCTGGTAAACAAGCACAGAGTGGTGGGACTGCATAGTGTTGCAGGTCTGGGATGATTCCCAGTGGCTCCGAAACTTTCGCATGCATAAGGGCACTTTCATGGAACTTTGTGACTTGCTTTCCCCTGCCCTGAAGTGCAAGAATACCAAGATGAGAGCAGCCCTCACAGTTCACAAGCGAGTGACAATAGCCCTGTGGAAGCTTGCAACGCCAGACAGCTACCAGTCAGTCGGTAATCAATTTGGAGTGGGCAGATCTACTGTGGGGGTTGCTGTGATGCAAGTAGCCAACACAATCATTGAGCTGCTGCTATCAAAGGTAATGACTCTGGGAAATGTGCAGGTCATACTAGATGGCTTTGCTGCAATGGGATTCCCTAACTGTGGTGGGGCTATAGAGGGAACGCATATCCCTATCTTGGGACTGGACCACCAGGGCAGCCAGTGCATAAACCGCAAGGGGTACTTTTCCATGGTGCTGCAAGCACTGGTGGATCACAAGGGACGTTTCACCGACATCAAAGTGGGGTGGCTGGGAAAGGTTCATGACGCTCACGTCTTCAGGAACTCTGGTTTGTTTAAACGACTGCAGGAAGGGATTTACTTCCCAGACCAGAAAATAACTGTTGGGGATGTTGAAATGCCTATAGTAATCCTTGGGGACCCAGCCTACCCCTTAATGCCGTGGCTCATGAAGCCGTACACAGGCAACCTGGACGTAGTCAGGAGCTGTTCAGCTATAGGCTGAGCAAGTGCAGAATGGTGATAGAATGTGCATTTGGATATTTAAAGGGTCGCTGGTGCAGTTTACTGACTCACTCAGACCTCAGCAAAACCAATACTCCTATTGTTATTGCTGCTTGCTGTGTGCTCCACAATCTCTGTGAGAGTAAGGGGGGAGACGTTTATGGCAGGGTGGGAGGTTGAGGCAAATCACCTGGCCGCTGAATATGCGCAGTCAGACACCAGGGCAGTTAGAAGAGCACAGCAGGAAGCGCTGCGCATCAGAGAAGCTTTGAAAACCAGTTTCATGACTGGCCAGGGTACTGTGTGACACTTCTGTTTGTTTCTCTTTGATGAAAACCCGCCCCCTTGGTTGCCTCTAAATTCCCTGTAAGCCACCCGCCCTCCCCCCTTCGATCACAGCTTGCTTGCCAAGGAAATAAAGTCACTCTCATTTAAAAAACATGTATTCTTTATTAATTGATTATAAAAATAGGGAGATAACTCACAAGTAGCCCAGGTGGGGTGTGGGAGGAGGGTAGGAGGGAAGGAAAAGGCCACTTTAAAACTTGTTGAATGACAGCCTTCTGTTGCTTGGGCTGTCCACTGGGGTGGAGTGGTTGGGTGCCCGGTTCTTGGGTGTCTGGGTGAGGCGGCTACGGAACTTGGGGAGGACGGAAGGCGGTTAAGCAGGGGCTGCAGTGGCAGTCTGTGATCCTGCTGCCGTTCATGAACCTCCATCAGATGCCGGAGCATGTCCGTTTGATCCCGCAGTAGCCCCAGAGTTGCCTCATGCCTCCTCTGATCTTCCTGCCGCCACCTCTCCTCATGTTCATCGGCCACTGTTCAGTACTCTGCTACTGTGTCCCTCCACACAGCTCTGTCAGTGCCGGACGACTGCATGAGCTCAGAGAACATGTCAGCGCGCATGCGGTTTTTTCGCCGCCTTATCTGAGATAGCCTTTGGGATGCAGGAGGGAGGCTTGAAACATTTGCAGCTGCTGGAGGAAAAAAAGGGAGTGAAGTATTTAAAAATATACATTTTACAGAACAATGGCTATACGCTTTCACGGTAAACAACACTATTCACATTATGTAGCACATGTGATTATGGTACAAGGTCGCATTTTGCATCTTATATTGAGTGCCTGCGGCTTTGGTGTTAGAGATCACACACGCAGGGCCGGGCAACAGAATTCGGCTTGCAGGCGGCCATGGTAAGCCATAGTCTTTTGGCTTCTGCAACCTTCATAACAGCAGCGCCCTCCTTTCCCATACCAAGCAAAGCCCGTTGAGTTGGCCATTTAGTGCTGTGGTTTTCCTGTTAACGTGCAGCAGCGGAAACCAAACTAACCCCCTCCCCCCATCCAATTCTCTGGGATGATCGCTTTACCCCTCCTCCCACTGCCTGGCTGGTATCAGGGAAGATCCCTGCTAGCCAGACGTGAACAGCTCAGTGCCAATGCCCCTCCCCCCCCCGCCCCCAGCATGGCTAACTGTGGGGAGGATTTCTTTTCAGCCACAGGCAAACAGCCCATTAGGAACAGGCACCTCTGAATGTCCCCTTAATTAAATTCAACCAGGTTACCATGAACGATACCACTCTCCTGAGGATAACACAGAGAGATAAAGAACCGAAGTTGCTTGAATGCCAGCAAACACCGGGACCATACGCTGCCAGGCTTTGTCATGCAATGATACCAGATTACTTGCTATTAGCATGGCGTGGTAAAGTGTCCTACCATGGAGGACGGAATAAGGCTGCTTTCTCCAGAAACCTTCTGCAAAGACTTTTAGAATACCTCCAGGAGAGCTTCATGGAGATGTCCCTGGAGGACTTCCGCTCCATCCCCACACACGTTAACAGACTTCTCCAGTATCAGTAGTGGCCACAAATGCATCCCAAGTCCTCAGGGCTACTTAATCATTAAAAAACGCTTGCTTTTATAACATGTATTATATTTTAAAAGGTACACTCACCAGAGGTCCCTTCTCCGGGTTCATTGGGTTGGGAGGGTATTTCAGTCAGGGTGATAAAAAGATCCTGGCTGTTGGGGAGAACGGTGTGCTGTGTGCTCTCCCCAAGCTCGTCCTCCTCCTCCTCCTCCTCTTCCCCATCTGCAAAATCCTCAGGCATAGCGGAGAGGACCCCATCATCGGAGTCCACGGACAGGGGTGGGGTAGTGGTGGCGGCCCCCCCTAGAATTGCATGTAGCTCAGCGTAGAAGCGGCATGTCTGGGGCTCTGTCCCGGAGCGTCCGTTTGATTCTTTGGCTTTCTGGTACGCTTGTCTGAGCTCCTTAAGTTTCACTCGGCACTGTGTTGCGTCCTTGCTGTACCCTCTGTCCCCCATGGCCTCTGAGATTTTTTGAAACGTTTTGGCATTTCGTCTTTTGGAACATAGTTCTGATAGCACAAATTCCTCTCTCCATACAGTGATCAGATCCAGTACCTCCTCTTCGGTCCATGCTGGAGCTCTTTTTCGATTCTGGGACTGCATGGTGACCTGTGCTGATGAGCTCTGCATGGTCACCTGTGCTGATGAGCTCGCCTGGCCAAACAGGAAATGAGATTCAAAAGTTCCCAGGGCTTTTCCTGTACACCTGGCCAGTGCATCTGGGTTCAAAGTGCTGTCCAGAGCGGTCACAATGGTGCACTGTGGGATAGCTCCCGGAGGCCAATACCTTTGAATTGTGTCCACACTAACCCTAATTCGAAACAGCGATGTCGATTTCAGTGCTAATCCCCTCATTGGGGAGGAGTACAGAAATCGGTTTTAAGAGTCCTTTATGTAGAAAAAATGGCTTAATTGCGTGGATGGGTGCAGGGTTAATTCGGATTTAACGCTGCTAAATCCGACAAACTCGTAGTGTAGACCAGGCCTAATGCAGTTAACTACATCTGCAACTGTAGACAACATCGGTTTTAGGTGTTGTCTATAGCTTCAAGCAAGTGTTTTGGTTTTGTATCTTTCAGCTAGAATACCTGGAGAACAATCTCATTCCTGTCTTTGAAGAAAGCAGGTAGGTAGTTCAGTGGAGCAATTGATCTCTAAAAGTTTTGTTCAAAGGGATAACCGTCACAGATTTTATCCAGCATATTTTGTTAGGGATCAGCAAACCAGTTGAGATATAAGATGATCCATCCAAAACCTTTGCTTATGACCACGACCTCTAACTGTGATTCAAAAAAGTTTGTGTGGCTCAAAAGCTTCTCTCTCTCACCAACAGAAGTTGGCCCAATGAAAGTTATTACCTCATGCACCTTGTCTCTCTGTTTTCCACTTCTCATTTTTGGGCTGTTCTGTGCAATTGGAACTAGAAGTCGCAAAATATTGTGTGAAATCCTGCTCTTGGGAGATTTTCATCCTGATTTTGTAAAAAGTCAATTGGTTTGGATAAACTTCACCGAGCATCCAAATGTTCATATGCTTGTTGAAACCCATCTGATATGTTGACAGATAGCCACTACCGGTTTCTAGCATGGAAAATCTGGTGAGAGAGGTAATTTAACACGTTTAGGTATACAGCTACAATTTACAAAACAAATCACTAGCAACAGTTTTGTATTTTCAGGGTGTGATGAATTTATTCTAATGATGAAATACTTGTAACTTGACACCCTCCTGGGGAGTTATGGTAGCTATATGTTTGTGGAACAACCAGAGTTTGAATTTCATTTTCTTCAGCTTGATCATGCAGTTTAATCTCTTACTCTTAATAAAATTTGCCTTTTCTCTTTCCAGATTCAAACTTTGTTTTTTCTATTTACAGATTCAAGAGCTATTATCCAGACAATATAAAAACAAAAGTTTTTCAGCCTCAAATTCTCACAGATCTTATCACTGCCTGGATTTCTGATCGGGTAGAAGTGATGTCTTCTGAAATTTTCTGGCAAGGTATGTCTGCCCAAGAAAGATATGCTGTGTTGTCTCTTTACAACTCAAGTAGCCAGTAATAAAGATTTCAGCCTTAACAAATTTAACTTAAACAAGTGTTTCAAAACCCTATAATGTAACCATGAAAGAAGATTTGCAGAATTGGTCCTTGGAATTGCTGCTTCTCAGAAGATGAAGAAACAGCACCTTACAAGATCCTGTTATTTTGCCAACTTTGAGGTTGTTGTAAGAGGTATTTTCATCATGTGTGGTGTATATGAGGCACAAATCTTTAAGACTCATGTTTTAAAGATTCAAATAGTCTGTGGTCAAGGCAGTGCTTTTTCCTGACTCACTGACAAGAAGAGAACGGTAGTGTGATTGTGCAAAGGTCACTATCCCCAGTGTACTAATGCACAAGGATCTCTAACCCTGCTTCAGTGACATGGAGAGATGGGTGTGCAATGGACATCAGTGCTGGTGTACAAGTGTGTCAGGGTCACTCCCTTCCACACAGTGCCCTTGAGGTGCCATTGTGCAATGGCTACCAGCCCCAAAGCAGTGATCTGGAGTCCTGGAGTGTGCAAAAGTCACCGGGGTCATGCAAAACCCTACGACCCCAGTGCAGAGCAGCCTCCTGTGCCAGGGTGGAGCAGGTAATCCTGTAATTTGCTATCTAGTCCCTTTGCATTCTATAAAATTCAGTAACTTAAAGGACTGGGTTCAAATTACGTAATATTTCATCATACCAGATTTTGTATTATGTTCAGTCTTAAAAGGGCAATACATATATATTTTTGCTTCACAAACATGATCAAGAATGAGAAGAACACTGAGTTATATTTACACAATTGTGGTGTACTTCTGAAGTGTTTTCCCTGATTGCACCATTCCTGTGATAATCTGTGTGACGGGTTGGATCACAGAAACCCCCTTGGGACTGCCACCTGATGTGCCAAGACTACTTCTGCCACTGCTTTCCCTGCCAGCTTGAGACTCCAGCACCCTGTCTTATTGAGACGGACATGCCAGTCTGCTCCAACACAGATGCACTGTCTGAACCACGTGCTCCAAAGCTGCAGACTTAGCTGAAAGCAACTTAAGAAGTGTACCTGCCTTTAACACTCAGAAGCCCAACTCCCAGTGGGGTCCAAACCCCAAATAAATCTGTTTTACCCTGTATAAAGCTTATACAGGGTAAACTCATAAATTGTTCGCCCTCCATAATACAGAGATATGCACAGCTGTTTTCCCCCCAGGTATTAATACATACTCTGGGTTAATTAATCAGTAAAAAGTAATTTTATTAAATACAGAAAGTAGGATTTAAGTGGTTCCAAGTAGTAACAGACAGAACAAAGCGAATTACCAAGCAAAACAAAATAAAACCCGCAAATCTATGCTAATACAGTAAGAAGCTGAATACAGATAAAATCTCACCCTCAGAGATGTTCCAATAAGCCTCTTTTACAGACTAGCCTCCTTTTAGTCTGGGTCCAGCAAGCACTCACACCCCCTGTAGTTACTGTCCTTTGTTCCAGTTTCTTTCAGGTATCCTTGTGGGTGGAGAGGTTCTCTCTTGAGCAAGCTGAAGACAAAATGGAGGGGTCTCCCAGGGGTTTAAATAGACTTTTCCTTGTGGGTGGAGACCCCCTCCTCTCTCCTATGCAAAGTCCAGCTCCAAGATGGAGTTTTGGAGTCACATGGGCAAAGTCACCTATCCATGCATGACTCAGAACTTATAGGTGGCAGCCATGGTTCACATGCTTCCTTGAACGTCCTCAGGTAAACTTATGTGGATTGGAGCATTCCAAGATCCATTGTTCATTAAGTGCTTCTTGTTTGGGCATTTAACTTGCACATTCCTTTCTCAAGAAGCTGACCAAATGCTTACAAAGGCTACTTAAAAATCAAGCCAGTACACACCCAATATTCATAACTTTGAACACAAAAATGATACATGCGTACAAATAGGATTAATAGATTCAATAGATCATAACCTTCACAGAGATATGTTACATGGCATATGTAGCATAAAACATATTCCAGTCATGTCACATATTTATTTATATATATATATACACACACACACACACACATTCATAAGCATATTTCCATAAAGCCTTACGGGGGGGCACCGTCACAATCAGTTACAGAAGTCAAGTGCCGTTTTAAGACCAATCTGAGGCAGCATTTGGTGTGGATGGAGAAAACTTAAAGTTTACTTCAAATAATATCATCCAGAACACTGGCGTTTGCACTAGTGCAGCAGGGCTGCGTGTTGAACACTGTGTCAGAGCATTCCCAGGCTGCAGATGTTAGCAAGATACAACTATACAGGAAGCCCAGTATACTTCAGGATGTGTGTGTGGTGTGGGGGGAGGCAGGGGAAAATCAAACAAGCTTGAAAACATGTTGTTTCAAGACTCCGTGCATATTACAACATGCAGGGTTGCCTAATAATATTTCAGGTTCAAAAGGAACTAAGGCAGACCTGCGCATGTGCCACCTTGAGAAATACAGGTCGTTGTTAGCGGCTGTGGTTTATAATGAGTAGGAAAGACGAGTGTTATGAAATATCATTAGCCAGATTTAAAGTTAGCACAGTCATGTCAGAATATTAGAGGGCATCTATGCAGAATGTGTGGTTAACACTAATAGTTTTCAGTCTTGGCAACCCCAAACATTCAAAACTCATGAATCAGCTCCCCTCAAATCCCCCCCTAAAATTAGCTTCAGAACGCATGGTTTTTTTTTAATTTCAGGTATTGATTTGCCATCTGGTTTTTGAGCGCTCAGGTCACATTTTCAAGTTTTTCTCTGCAACTGTGAAAGCTAAAAACATTCTTATTTAATGAAAACAGAGATCCTCACATAATCACTTTACTTAAAGCTTGAAGGAAAACATGAAGTATCACAAGAGTCCTGGTAAAATTACGAGAGTTGGTGACACTGAGCTGTACTGGTACACATGCTGAATATCAAATCAGTGACAAGTACCTACATCTTAGCTGCCATTATAGTTAAATTGGCCATTCAGTGAAGTTTGTTGATTCACAAGCTGATATACCTCTCGATTCAGTCCCATCCCTACCTCTCTTTCAATGAACTCCTTGGCGAGGATTATAAAATTAAAGCTAATCAACATTTTTCAAAATTTGAAAATTTTGATGAAAAAATTCACGATGTTTCTACGAAAATTTTACTTTGTGAAAACGTTGTCCTGTTTTGGACCAGCTGTTTCAAAAAAAATTGAATCGCTATTTTAATATTCAATAAAAAAAGGGAAAATGGATCATTTGTCAACTAGCACTAAAATAGTAGTCCTCTCCCCATCTCTGATCCATAACAAATATATATGTTTGTTATGTACTGTACACTTTCAACATTCACTTTATTCCCCCACCACCCAGCAGCACTACACAAAGGTAACTTTGAACTCACTGTCTTGTTTCTGTTCTTGTACTCTGGAAAAATGGACATTTTGCATCAAATATGGCCATGTTCATTTTGAAAAAAACATTCTGGTTTTTGATGTTTTGTAAATTCTTATTCATCATTATGCAAGTTTATCACTGATCAGATAAAACGCATTCCTCTTTCCTAGTTTATACACTGTATCTTTGTGTGTCTCAGCGGGACACAGCTGGTACCCATCTGTTTGGGTAAAAATGATGCTAATGATGTTATTTGGCTAGTTAGCTCTATTTTTAGAAACGTTCTCAGCCTTCCTCTCTCATCTCCCACATCAGTTACTGTTCCCTTCAGTAATGCCAGACTTTCTTGAAATGTGTCTCAAATACATCCCCAAATGAAAATAGTTCCCGCTTACAAAGCAGCTCATTGCAATCAATCCAAATAAGTTACGGTTCATTCTTTTAGTCAAGTCTCACACCATCAGTACAACCATTTGTGAATTAATATAATAGCACAATCTTTAATGAATTAACTGTGTAACTCTTAAAAAAAATAAGCATGAGCCCAAATCAAAATACCAGGCCTGGACAACCCCAAATTTAAGAGGTGCTGGAATCTATTCTTGAAACTAAATTACATAGTTTGGTACGCTCTCTAGTCAAAGTGAAAACTGAGAGCAGAGCATCCCAAAACTAGCCCTTTCCACACCCAGATCCAAAGTTTACAGTTCAAACCCATCTCTAGTAGTGGTGTTTAAAGAATTCACACATACTATTTTGGTGAGGATGTGCCTAAGTTCCCAGAAGGGATTTATAAAAGGCATGGATATCACTACCTAGTGGGACGGTGCCCCCCATAAGGCTTTATGGAAATATACTTATGAATGTATATATGACATAACTAGAATGTGTTATGCTATTTATGCCATGTAACATATCTCTGTAAAGGTTATGATCTATTGAATCTATTAATCCTATTTGTATGCATGTATCATTTTTGTATTCAAAGTTATGAATATTGGCTGCACACTTGTTTGATTCTGAGTAGGTTTTAGTGAAGCAGTTGGTCAGCTTCCTGAGACAAGACTATTCTCAGTAAGTGCCCAGTCAAGAAGCCCTTAAGCCAACAATGAACTTGGAGACGACAATCCACATCTGGGCTTTCCCAGGAATGTGGCTTGGCTGGTAAGGAACTCAGTCATGAATGGACATGTGACTTGCCCAGGTGACTCCAAAATTCCATTTTGTAGCTGGACTTAGCATAGGAGAGAGGAGGGGATCTCCACCCACAAGGAAAAGTCTATTTAAACCCCTGGGAGACCCCTCCATTTTGTCTTCAGCTTGCTCAAGAGAGAGCCTCTCCACCCACAAGGATACCTGAAAGAAACTGGAACAAAGGACAGTAACTACAGGAGGTGTGAGTGATTGCTGGACCGAGACTAAAAGGAGGCTAGTCTGTAAAAGAGGCTTATTGGAACATCTCTGAGGGTGAGATTTTATCTGTATTCAGCTTCTTACTGTATTAGCATAGATTTGCGGGTTTTATTTTGTTTTGCTTGGTAATTCACTTTGTTCTGTCTGTTACTATTTGGAACCACTTAAATCCTACTTTCTGTATTTAATAAAATTACTTTTTACTGATTGATTAACCCAGAGTATGTATTAATACTTGTGGGGCAAACAGCTCTGCATATCTCTCTATCAGTGTTATAGAGGGCGAACAATTTATGAATTCACCCTGTATAAGCTTTATACAGGGTAAAACAGATTTATTTAGGGTTTGGACCCCATTGAGAATTGGGCATCTGAGTGTTAAAGACAGGAACACTTTTGTAAGCTGCTTTCAGTTAAGCCTACAGCTGTTAGGGGACGTGGTTCAGACCTGGGTCTGGGTTTGCAGCAGGCTAGCGGGTCTGGCTCAAACCAGGCAGGGCACTGAAGTCCTAAGCTGCCAGGGCAGGAAAGCAGGGGCAGAAGTAGTCTGGGCACATCAGGTGGCATCTCCCAGGGGGTTTCTGTGATCCAACCCGTTACACAAGGATATTTAAATTGTTTCTAAGATATAACAAAAAGAAAGAGACATGAACCAGAGATAAGCAGCTGTAATTACCTTCCAATAAAGCAATTGTAAGGGGACTGTTGTCCCCTTACTAACATTCAGTGGGGGTGTTTCAGTTGCTAGCTCCCAGTACTAAAAGGGGGAAGGGTCGATGGGGAATCAGGATCCTGAGACTGACAGCCCCCAGGAACAATGGGGAGAGGCCAATGCTCCAGGTCAGCCTGAATGACAGAGCGAGCAGGCTAATCAGGGAGTCAGGAGGCCCCGTCCTCCATGTGAGCTGGATTTGCCTGGGTCAGACAGAGTGGGGCCGAGCTAAGGAGAAAGCAGGGGCCCAAGCTAAGCTGGGGAGCAGAGCTATGCCAGATGCAGAGGGACCAGAAAAGCAGCCCAGAGAGAGCAGACCCTGTCCTGGGAGCAGAGCTACAGCCTCAAAGCCAGAGGCACACCCCTGAGAGAGCAGACTTGCCCTGGGAGGAGATCTGCAGCAACCAGAGCCAGAGGGGCCAGAAAAGCAGCCCACGAAGCAGGTCAGTGCAGGGAGCAGAGTCACAGAAGCAGCCCGCAGAGCAGACCTGTCCTGGGAGCAGAGCTGCAGCAACCAGAGGCAGAGGGGCCAGAGAAGCAGCCCAGGGAGCTGGAGGCAGAGCAGCAGAGACCGAGTGGTGGAGCTGGGGCTGGAGCAGTCCGGAGCTGGGTATGGTGAGCAGCTGGGGAGAGCGAGGGGGACCCTGGGCAGCGGGCCCAGCACAGGGAGACACCTCAGCCAAGAGGCTCTGCAGGCCAGGCGTGGATCATAACCCCGACAGGGCGGGGGCGACACTGGGCAGAAGGGTCATACCACTTAGAGCCTGAGAGCGTGTGGCCACCACCAGAGCAAGTGTCCAACCCACAGCATCCCTGCAGCACAGCCAGGGCCTCAGAAGGAGGCCTGGGACTTACAAGGAACAGACTGTGAACTGCCCTGACATTCCAGAGACACTGTTTGTGATGTTCCCTGCCACAGAGCGGGTTGATGTGTTTCCTTTAACCTTTCGCATTTTTCCTTATTCTTTTTAAAATAATTGTTGATTAAATAACTTGTATTTGCTTTAACTTGTATGTAATGGTCAGTGGGTCAGAAAAGTGCCCAGTGCAGAAAGAGTACCCCGGAGTGGGGACACTCTAGCCTGTCCTAGGTGACCACAGCAGGGTTGGGGGTCGAGCCCCCCCAGGAATCCTGGGCCCAGTCTTGTTGGGGTTACGAGGACTCTGCCAGACAGAGTGGAAGGGGAGCCCTCAAGGGCAGGGAGGCCACTGGGAAAGGAAGTGGGAGCAAGGACTCAGATCCTTTCGCTAGTGCACTTCACTGGGATAGTGCAGAAGCCAGGAAAGTTCCCCACAAGAGCGGGACTACTCCCCCGCTTACACAATCACAGAACTAAATAGATACAAAGTGCGACTGGGCTGAGTTATTCAAATATAAATTCACATTATTTTAAGAGTAACACAAATGTTCACTTGTAAAATATTAAAGAATTAACTAACATGCAGGTATTATAGTTGATGGACAGAAGCTCAGTGGAGAGATACAACAGTAGTGCCTCCAACCATCTTAATCAGAGTATAAAACATTTGTTCAAGAAGCCCTATCCACTTGAGCATAATAAAATAGAATAGACCAGGGGTAGGCAACCTATGGCACGTGTGCCAAAGGCGGCACACGAGCTGATTTTCAGAGGCACTCACACTGCCCGGGTCCTGGCCACCAGTCTGGGGGGCTCTGCATTTTAATTTAATTTTAAATGAAGCTTCTTAAACATTTTAAAAACCTTATTTACTTTACATACAACAATAGTTTAGTTATATATTATAGACATAGAAAAAGAATTTCTAAAAACGTTAAAATGTATTACTGGCACGCGAAACCTTAAATTAGAGTGACTAAATGAAGACTCGGCACACCACTTCTGAAAGGTTGCCGACCCCTGGAATAGACTATAAAACTTCCAGGCCAAGTGATGAAGGGATACAACCACTACCACTCTGAACTCCAAACTCTCTCCCAATCAGAAGGGGGATAAGCACATTTTAAAAACAGACACTGTAGTGTTAAATGATGTCCTGCCAGCAGACAGATGCATCAAATCTGGGAAAGTTCTAGAACAACTGCTGCTGCTGAGGTAGATCAAACAAGGTGTTGACCTGACATTACATATCATCTAGCTGAAGTAGTTTAGGGTGCTTGTGCATATAGCATGGTCATGTTTTTGGAACACAGTCCTCACAAAGATCCCATCAATTCCTTCCTAGATACCAAGCTGACAGGCAGTGCTTAATTTGTACCAGGGCTGAGCCCCGGCACCTCTAGGCTTGGCAGTTCATAGTCCCAGCACCTCTGGGCTTGCTGCATCAATTATGAATGTAAAAAAATGTCTTGAGCCCCGGCACTTAATTGTTTGAGCCCTGGCACCTCTTTCATTACAAATTAAGCACTGCTGATAGGGCATTATACATACCTTAGTATTTTGGAGGGGGCTGTGGACCAAAAGAAGCAAGGTGGCTTCTTCTCATGTCCCTCTTTAATGTATTCTTGAGTACTTGCCTCCTGCAGCCAATCCCAAGTCCTCTTCCCCGCTCACCTGTCAATGTGGTAGCTTGAAATATTCCTACACACACACACACACGTCAGAGGGAGACTGTTTGGGTCTCGTCCATGAATTACAGATGAGTTTATATGGCAGAAGTTGTGATTCACAGTTCTGATTTCCTCAGCATATTGCATATGTTATTTATATTTTTGCCTCCACATGCATATGAGAAAGTACAGGAATAATGTAGCTGCATAAGGTGCCTGAGTTACAACTGCTGTAGGGACAATGTATTTTCCTAAGTTTTTAAAAAAAAAAACTGAAAAAATTCATCCTGGTAGAACCATATTGACCCCCACATTGGTCAACAGCAGGGTTGGAATCCCTAGATCCACAGCCCAGTCCTCTACCACTTGACAGAGTAACTGTAGCAGTAAAAGGCTATGTGGCATTTCCACTATAGAAGGACAGAGAGATGTACTTTGCCAGGACATTTCACAGCTCTTCCTAGACAGTAGAGGAATGTTGAGACTCAGAAATAATGGGTTCTATTCTGAGTTCTGGAGGTGAGTGTCCTCCTCTAGTGCTTACAGACCTTTCTGCCCCTCTCCTTCCCCAACCTCTCCCTGATCACTTCTGCTTCTATCCTCCCTTCTCTAGCTCCTGCCCCTGTTTTGTCCCCCACCTCTGCTGTCCCCTTCCCTGGCTTCTGCCCCAACATTCCCTCACCTCCGACTCCCATCTTCCCCACTCCATGGCTCCTACCTTTCTTCCTCCCAGTATACATATTCTCCCCCCAACCCCAGTCATCTGCTCCCGTCTGTCTCCCTCCCAGGACCTGCTCATGACCGCCCTTCCAGGTTCTATCTCCCTCTCCTCCTTTGCTCCATACCTTGTTCCTCACTCCACTGTATTCAAGTCAGGCTTCTTCCGCCAACTCCTTGCTGCCTGGGTGCCAGCAGGGGGAGCATTGAGAGTGCAGGTGACAAACTCCCTGCTGTTGGTTTTGGCGGCCAGGGCAGAAAATGAGTAAAACAGAAAAACACACAGCAATATGGTAACACTGGGGTGACTAGCCTGCTTGCCTGCCCTTAGAACCGGACCTGGCAACCATGACCCCCACTTGGATCATCCAGAGGGAGTAACTGAAGGGGAGGTCCTGCTCAGCTCCTGCAACCCAAGGCTCGAGCATGCTCAGTTGCTCTGAGGCGTGGTGCACAGGAGGTAGGCGGGGATGCAACATGCTCAGTGCAGAAGTCATCTTTGGGGAATTTATCTGCCAAACTCTAACAAGTCTCCACTGAGCATGTGCGAATGGCAATTTTTCAGCCTTATAACCTGGCTAAATTTGAAGGAGGGAAGGAAGAATGTGTTAAGCTCCATTAGGAAGAGCTACCTTTTCCTTAGAGCGATGCTTTATGGCTCATGTTTTGTAAGAGAAGAGCTTCTGGATACCCTTCTTGCCAACATCCAGTTGTCTCAGATTGTGGGGCAAGGTCAGTCCCAGAAAGGCAATTGTCCGGTAACAAATGTTCATTTCCCCAAAAGGCAGTATGATGGTGGTGGTGGAGGTATTGCCACTGTTGTGGAAAACGAGTCACACCGTCTGTTTGGTTCAAACAATCTGAGGTCTTTTATTGAATACAAGCATGCAGGGAGAAGGAGACAGAGATGGTCACATGCAGGTGTCACCCTAGTCTCTCTCTGTCCTGCCCCTATAATACCAGTCTTATATAGTTTTTTTACATCCAAGTCAATTGATACATTTCCTTAATTTCTTTATTACTCAAGCATTGTTAATAAGGCCTTATAAGGAGCTAAAATAAATAGTTTCATAATTAGCACTGTGCTGAGGCACTTCGTTATTGTCAAGATCTGCGGTTTGCTTGTGGCAGTTTTGTCTAGGGGCTTTTGCAGGTTTGTGGGGGGTTGCATATAATGGACAGCTAGGGACTTGAGCTAGGCTAGAGGTTGGCCTAGTTCGTTATCTGGGTCAAAATACAACGGTCCAGCTTAAGCTAAGTCTTCCAGGATGCAGGCCTCTGTAGGCCTCTTGCATTACCACTCTTGCCTATGCTGCATATAGTGCGTAGATCTTGTTGCAGAGTGGGATGGGGTCAGATCAACAATACTTTCCCCCACACCACCTTGGAGACTTAATAAGCCCTTTGCCCTGACTGCAGCAGGAGCTCCTTTCTGTCGCTGGAGCTTGGAGTTGTACCCTTTAGAGCAGTGTCTATGCTGGGGATTTTTCTATTAGTGTGTAGCTACCAGTATTTCAGGCTGGGGTACCACACCAGTCCAAGCACTGTATTGTACTGGCATAGCAGTTCTACACTGCAGTTTATACGAATATCCCCAATATGGAGATCAAACCAATTTTGCCTGATCTGGAAATTCATGCACATAATATTTTAGCTGCATGAATGTGTGAATACTGCAAATGATGATATTCTGAACAGGTTGAATTGAAAACCTGTTTCTAACCCGTTGAACTGTTTGCAAACCAAACCAATTTTTACACTATATGACCAGCTCTAGTTTTCACTTACACATCCAAATCTTCTGAGCTGACTGGCGTCCTGACTAATGCAATTGTGTAAGAGAATTCTGAACCACTAACTCTGAACTCAGCTGGCTGTGTTGACTCTTATTCCCCAACCACTGCGTGCATAAAGACCCACATAAGTTCCTTTTGGATTTGAAATACTATTAAGCAAGCATATGTTGCAAGGTCTAATCAAACTACAAAAAAAAAATAGCTCCCATGAGGAGGTGACAAACAATGAAGAGCATGCAGCTTCCAATAAAGTCTTTATTTGTCTAACATCTGTCAGCAGGATGTGCTTTCCTAGCATGCAGAGCAAAAGCCTTGTATAAATTTTGTGCAATAAAGAATTACAGGCTGTGAGTGGCTCTCACACGATTGTGGGTCTTCCTGGGGCAGCAAGACCAAGACCAAATTCTTCCAACCACCCAAGCTACTGTAATGTTAAAAAAATGTTTTAAAAAATGTACAGTTCTGTACAAAGTTGACACAGTTAAATGACAATGTTGAGGGTGTAAATGCTGAAAATCAGGACATTCACTTACAGTTCTCACAGCATCATATGTGTTTAGACAATGCTTTAGCATGGTGGATCCCTGACTGTGGTCCATGGAGCTGTTAGTGGTCCATGCCACCTATGGAGATGAAGGCCCTTTTGTGAGACTTGGGGGGTGGCGGTGGGAGGGAGGGAGTGTATGTGCATGGCCTGGGAAGACTTAGGAGGTGGTTGAGATTCCATTCTAAATGTTGGGGTGGGGGGAGGAAGGATATTAGTAGGGAGGGAGTCACAGTTGTGGAAGGAGAGAGACAGACGCTGTGATTACTTCACTGCCATAACTCTCCTTAGAGTTGTAATGCCAAGGGTTATTATTTTTAAAGTTCTAAGAGTTTTGCCATTTAGTCCCTACAAAAAAGACTTCTGAGAAAATAGATGTCTCTTTTCCATATCTAGTGAAGCCTGGCATTAGAATGCCTAGTCAATGCAAATGAACCACATTCATGCCAAATGATGGCTGAGATTTTAAATGTATAATGTCAGTAATCAGTTATTAAGTAAGATTGAAGCTTGCCCTGTTGTTTGTGTAGTGAATGAGGCTGTTGTCTGTGGGACCGAAGAAGTTGCAAAGCTGGAAGGCATATAACAGAGGCTGGGAACTACAGGAAGGGAAAAGATGATCTCATGGTTAAACCAACTGAATATGATGTCCCTAGAGAATTGGATTTTATCCCTGCTTCTGCCACAGAATTCCAGCGTGATGTTTGGCAAGTCACAAATTAAATTTTTCATAAATTTGTCACTTTCTACTTCTCATTTTCTGGGTACTCAACTTGAGACACCCACTGTCTGATTCGCAGAAGTGCTAAGCACTCAGAACTGCAACTGGGACCGCTGTTGTAAATATATAAAGTGCTAAAAAATGGTAATTACTCTGAAAAATTCCATCCTGGGCTTCTCAGATTGGGTACTCAAAATGAGTGGATACTTCAGATAATTTTGGCTTTAATCTCTGTGCCTCAGTTTTCCTTGAGTAAAATGGGGACGATAATGAGAATTGGCCTGGAAAAATCTAGAACATGATTTTCCAACAGAAAATACAATTTCTGCCAAAATTGAAATTTTCTGCAGGAATATCTATTTTGCCAAAACATTTTGAAAATTGAAATTAAATATTTAGTTTCAGGTCAGTTTGACCCACATGGGAATATTTTGTTTTGTTGTACTGATCTGATACATTTAATTTCAAGTCAGTTCAATAAAACGTTTACACGTTCCAATTTCAGCTCACTGCCTAATGGAAGTTATAGTTTGGGCCCCCATTCTCTCCACTGGGCCCAAGCTCCCTGGAGGACTGCATCTCCCAAAAAGTCTCCATCAGACCAAGCTCTGAGTGGTACATCATGGGAGTCACATGACCCTGGGTGCATCATGGGACATGTAGTCCAGCCAGAGAGCCTGGCCCATAAGGGATCTGGGGGTATCATGTTCATGAGGGTATCAAGCTACTATTACCATGAAACAATGTGGCACGATGGGAAAATGCAGTTTACTGTTGAAGTGACTTGAAAGAAGGGTCAGTTAGGGTCATTTCAAACAAACATACATTTGGATTTTGGAAAAGTTGACATTTTTATTGCCATTGCAAATGCTGAAACATTTTGTTTCAACAGTTCCAAATAGATGGTTTTTTTCCAGAATCTCCATTCTGTGAAAAATTTCAACTGTCTCCCCCATAAGTTGAGCCCCATTGTGCAAGACCAGTGGCCGTCAACCATTCCAGACTACTGTACCCCTTTCACGTGTACTCCCAAATTTCATCTCACTTAAAATCTACTTGCTTACAAAATCAGACATAAAAATACAAAAGTGTCACAGCAAGCTATTAGTGATAAATTGCTTACTTTCTCCTTTTTACCATATAAAATATGGTTTATAAAATAAATCAATTGGAATATATATATATTGCACTTTCATGTCAGTGTATAGTATATAGAGCAGTACAAGCAAGTCATTTTCTGTATGACATTTTAGTTTGTAGTGACTTTACTAATTACTTTTATGTAGCCTATTGTAAAACTAGGCAAATATCTAGATGAGTTGATGTACCCCTCCCCTCAAAGACCTCTGTGTACCCCCAGAGGTATGCATATCCCTGGTTGAGAACCACTGTGCTAGATATCAGAATCATAGAATATCAGGGTTGGAAGGGACCTCAGGTGGTCAACTAGTCCAACCCCCTGCTCATAGCAGGGCCAACACCACTAAATCATCCCAGCCAGGGCTTTGTCAAGCCTGACCTTAAAAACCTCAAAGGAAGGAGATTCCACCACCTCCCTAGGTAACCCATTCCAATGCTTCACCACCTTCCTAGTGAAAATTTTTTTCCTAATATCCAACTAAATCTCTTCCACTGCAACTTGAGACCATTACTCCTTGTTCTGTCATCTGATACCACTGAGAATTGTCTAGATCCATCCTCTTTGGAACCTCCTTTCAGGTAGTTGAAGGCAGCTATCAAATCCCCCCTCATTCTTCTCTTCCGCAGACTAAATAATCCCAGTTCCCTAAGCCTCTCTTCATAAGTCATGTGCTCCAGCCCCCTAATCATTTTTGTTGCCCTCTGCTGGACTCTTTCCAATTTTTCCACATCCTTCTTGTAGTGTGGGGTCCAAAACTGGACACAGTACTCCAGATGTGGCCTCACCAATGCCGAATAGAGGGGAATGATGACATCCCTCGATCTGCTGGCAATGCTCCTATTTATACAACCCAAAATGCCATTAGCCTTCTTGGCAACAAGGTCATGCAAACATAATAAATGACAGCCCCTGCACCAAAAAGTGTACAATCTTGACAAGTGTATTGAGACACTAAAAATCCATGCAGTGGATGCAGCTTCATAGCAACCCTGATATGAACAACTTCTGGTTAATAGGAATATTTTGCTGGGAACCAATCGTGTCTTACTGGCTTTAATGTCGGACATTGGCACCTGCACACCACTTATTGAGAACTCTTTTTGGAAGAAAGGCCCTGGCCACAGACAGATTTGCGAGGCTGCAACCAGGGGAGGAAGCTCTGGGACATGCTTTCCCTAGCTGCAGTCCCGCAAACCCACCTGCAGCAGATGCTGGCATGTCCCAGAGCTTCCTCCCCTGGCTGCATCCAGGGACCACACAGAAGGTAAGGACTGAGGGGCCCACATCCCCACCAACAAGGGGAGCCCCTGCCAGAGTCCTGTGCTGCAGGCTGAGAGGGGAAGTTATGGGCATGACAGCAGTAGGAAGGGGTATGCTGGGCCTTGTGGAGCTGCATGGTACCTTCCCCCACAGCTGCCCTGTCCACAGGCAGGTTTGCAGGGCTGAAGCAGGAAAGTCACATCCCAGGGCCTCCTTCCCTGGCTGCAGCCCCACAAACCTGCCTTCCACTTATTGGCAACTGCTGGATAAAGGCAACTTTTTGCTGGCAACTGAGGAGTTGCAAATAAGTGGAAACTACTGTATTATAATCCACGGGCCATTAAGTCAGTGCCAAAATAGGGGCTAGAACCCAATTTCCCCAGTCATTTGCTCTAGCCACTGCACATCCCAGGCCTAGTTTTCTACTGCTTTGCCCCTAACATGGGCACTTACATCTGGGAAAAGAGGAAGTAAATTGCTACCAAATGACAAAGTTAGTACAGTAAAAGTTGTTTTATCCAGCATGTTGCGGGGTGGGAGGTACCAGTAAGTGAAAAATGCCGGTTAACTAAGAGGAAGGGAGTTTGGGTGCAGGAGGGAGCTCTGCATGCTGTTCCCATGCTGCCCCAAGTGCTAGCTCTGCATCTCCCATTGGCCGGGAACCACGGCCAATAGAAGTTGTGGGGGCGGTGCCTGTGGGCAGAGGCAGTACGAAGAGCTGCCTGCTATGCCTCCGCCTAGGAGCAGCTGGGACAGGTCGCTGCTTGCGGGGAGCTGCCCAAGGTGAGTGCCCACCCCCGGATCCAGCACCCCGCACCCCAACCCGCTGCCCCGTGCCCCATCCTGCACCCAAACTCCTTCCCAGAGCCTGTGCTCCATACCCTCTTCCACACCCCAACCCCCTGCAGGCCGCATGCCAACCAGACTATAAACGGAATTTCAATGAAGATCAGAAATGCTGGTTTATAAAGCTGTCCGGTTGGTGAAGTGCTAGATAAAACAGCTTTTACTGTATTTTATACACCCTTGGCACTACTGAAAGGATGCAAGGCATAGTGAATCAGGCCCTCTGCCTTAACTAGCACTTAGTATATTATAAATAAGGCTCCAGTTTAGCAAGATTTGTAAGCAAGTGGCTACGTTCAAGCATGTAAGTAATTCTATTGAAGTAAATGGTTCTGCTCACCTCATTAAAGTTAGACATGAACTTAAGTACCTTGCTGAATTGGGGTTTCAATCATGAGCCAGTGATCAGTTGTGTGATCTTGGACAAGGGAGGGCATGGATCAGCGTTCACGTCGCACTCCCTGTCAGTACCCAGGCTGGGCCGGGCAAGCTAATGTTCCAACCAGTGGACCAAATACCATGATGAATCCTGGTCACGTGCCACCTGCAGCACGTTAGGAATATGCTAAGATGATCTTGGACAAGTCACTTCAAAACTCAGTGCAGTTTCTACGTCTGCAGAATGGGAATCATTCCCACTCTGAGATCTTACAAAGTGCTAGGTCATTTTGTTGTTTTATCCAAGTACAATAGTTAAAACCATTATTACTACTTCTTAAAACAATCAGAAGAGAATAAAAAAATATATCAGCAAGCTACAGTGATGATAATTACAGCTTAATTATCCATAACTGATTCTTTATGCCCTAAAATTTATTCTCCTCAGTCTGGTTGCTGATATCTGGTAGATTCATCACAAATGTGAATCTGTACTTATGTACTTAACATTTTAACATTCCATGTTGCTCCCTTTCCTTTTATTTTTCAGAGTCAGTTTATTTCACTACAGGAACATCAGGGAAAGTTCTTATGAGTATCTGCAGGAAGTCTACAAAGGGAGTTTTAGATCTCTTAGAATTCTTCATTTTTGTGTCTTTAAGTAGGATACAAGCTTTTACACTTTTGCGCAATTTTTTGCAAATGCCAACATCTTTATCCCTTCCAAACAAACGCTGCACATACCACAGTTGTCAGCATGGCTCCTCTTTAAGGTCTAGATTCAGCACAACACAAACATGCTGAAGTCCCATTAAGGTCATTTGGATTTAAAAACATAATTAAAGTGTTTAGCTGAATAGGGATGGAATTGTACATGTGGTTGAAGTTAAATACATGCCTAAGTGCGTTGCTGAATCCACGCCTACAACTGGGAAGTGATTCCTTAATTTAAAAATTAATAAATGCCAAATAACTAAAATCCAGAAACCAGGTATAATATCTTTTTAACATACTGCAGGCATGAACGCCTATGTTCAAAGAACATTGTTAAGGTTGCAAAGTCAAACACTCAAATTAGGAAATGCCAGAATTCAGGTTGCCCGTGCAACCTTAATTCAACTCCCTTTGTGCATGTGCATTATGATCATCTACATGATCCCAGACTATTTTTCCCACAAGTTCCTGTCTCCTTCAGTGCACAAAATAGAGGATACTCACTTAGGAAGCAGCTATTCAATATTTTGTTTTATCCTCATTGCTCAGCATACAGCCGTAGCCTTACTTATTGCACACTATTCAAACCATGGTCTGAAGACAGAATTATCAATTTATCCATGGGTTTTTCTATGGCATTCACCACCACCGTATCCGAGTGCTTCACAAACATTCATTTATCTCATAACGTCCCTGTGAGATGAGGGGATATTATCATCCCCATTCTAGAGGTGGGAAACGGGGCAGAGAGATGGATTATCCACTAATTTGGGGTGCCCCCCCGGGACACGTAGACCATTTTTTTCAGGGTGCTTAGCCCCTGCAGCACTTTATATATTCAAGCACAAATCCCACTGACTTCAGTTGCAGTTGTGAGTGCTCAGCACTTCTACAGATTAGGCTCCAGAGCCTCATGTCAGGCACCTAGAAAATGAAGAACGCACAATTAGTGACCATCTGTGAAAAGCTGGTTGAAGTGACTTGCTTAGAATCACACAGAAACTCTCTGCCAGGGGTAGGAATAGGATCCAGGTCAGAATTCAGCTGTCTTGACCACAAGATCCTTCTGTTTTTCTTGCAGCCCCCTGCATTTACTACACCCCTTTCAACTTCTGCAACAAATAAGGCAGGAGTCAAAAGGACAACAGCCTCCTTTGCTACACAACTCTGGTCCATCCCCAAAGCAGGTCCGGCCCATGCACTGGAGGCAGGGGTCCGATGGGGAAAAAATAGTATGTGATCATGTACTTCAAGACTGTTACCATAATGCACATGCCCAAGAGGGCAGAGTTAAAGCTGCACAGGCATTTCTGAATTTTCAAGTGCTTAACTTTGCAACCTTGATGTTCTTTTAACATAGTTTTTGTTGGTGTGTAATTTTCTAGACTTTTTTAAAAAGGAAACAAAAAAACCCCAGATTCCATCATGTATCATCATATGACCCACTAGGGTCATCATCAGACCCTTTGCCAGTGGAGCTAATGGAATAACTGACAGCAATAGTAGGCTGGCGTCCAGTATCTGGACCAGCCCAGGGGTGGGAGAGAGACACACGCTTTGCCAAAAGGTTTCGCAGATATTTGATGACAGCAGAGGAATGGTGAAACTCAGGAATCTTGGGTTCCATTCAAGGCTCTGGAGGGGTCTTTACTCTGGTGGGAAAGCTCTTATGCCTGTTCCCCTCCAAATTTGACCCCTTCTGCCCTGTCTCTTCCAACCTTTCCCTGTTCCAGTCCTATCTCTACCCCACCCCCTGATTCCTTGTCCTAGTCCCATTCTACTTGCCTAACCCAAACCCAATCTCTACTCCTGAAGCTTCTCATCTCAGTCTCCTTGCTCAGCCAGTCCTGGTCTCCTGTTCTGGGCCTGATGTCCGAGTCCCAATCTCCTTTCCTGGGTTTTTCACCAATATCAGCCTTCTCCCAGTCGTCGTCCCCAACCCCCGCATCCTTGCACCTTGTCAGTTCTCTCTCTCCTCCCCGTGCCTTCCCCACCCCACGGCTTCCTGGGCTGTCTCCTTGTGCAGCCGCAGTCCCCTCCAGCTCCTTGTCTGATCTCACTGTCCACCCCACTCTCCCAACCAACTGGCTCCCATTCCTCTTCCCCATTTCCCTTACGGACTCCCAGTTCCAGTCTCCCCCTTCAATTGCCAGTCACCGTATCTCTTCTCTCCTCCACTTTAGTCCCAGTCTCACCAGACTTCTCATCCTGATCTACTCCTTTCCCCCAGGTCCACCTTTTGTGCCCTCTGCATTCGAAATAGACAGCTTCCTCCTCCACGCTGCCTGGACGCCAGCAGGGGGTCACTGAGAACACTGAAGAGATAAGCTCCCTGGTGCCAGCCCCCACCACAAAAGAGAGCAACTGACACCAGAGATTACAGGGGAAATCTTTCTGAGCCCCTGTAGACACGGCTGGAGCATGCTCAGTCACTGTGTGGGGATGGCACTTGCCTAGTCTGGTCACACGTAGGAGCTGTGAGGGCATAGAGCATCTTGAGTTGCGCTATGTGAATGGTGCCTGCGCAGTCTGGTCAGCAACAGGAGCTGCGAGGCTCAAGCGTGCTCCATGAGGACAGAATCCTGGAAGTTTTTAGTTACCAAGATCTAGCAACTCTCAACTGCGCATGTAAGTATGCAGCCTGCCAGGGGCCTGTATCCGAGACACTACAGAGGGATTGTCAATGAACATCCGGCCCTCTGATTAATACCTATGCTACTCATCCATGTGGGCACTAATGATACTGCAAGGTATGACCCTCCGCAGATCAGAAGTGACTACAGGGCTCTGGGAGCATGGGTGAAGGAGTTGGGAGTGCAGGTGCTGTTCTCTTCGATCCTTCCGGTCAAGGGTAGAGGCCCAGGCAGAGACAGATGCATCCTGGCGGTGAATGCCTGGCTGCAAGGATTGCGTTGCCAGGAGGCCTTTAGCTTCCTTGACCACGGGATGCTGTTCCAGGAAGCAGGACTGCTAAGCAGAGATGGGGTCCACCTATTGAGGAAGAGGAAGAGCATATTTGGATACAGACTGGCTAACCTAGTGAGGAGGGCTTTAAACTAGGTTAGAAGGGGGCAGGTGACCAACGCCCATGTTTTCGACTTACCTGTGGAGACTTGGGAGAAAGGTTGGAATTTGGGGGGAGCATGGGCTGTTATAGGAGGGATAAAGGAGAGACAAGACAGAACTGGTTGGGGGGAGAGGGGGAAAATCAAATCAGTATCTTAGATATCTGAATACTAATGCAAGAAGTATGGAGAATAAACAAGAAGAACTTGAAATGCTAGTAAATAAACACAACTATGACATGGTTGGCATCACAGTCTGACTTGGTGGGATAATACAAATGACTGGAATATTGGTATAGAAAGGTACAGCTTGCTCAGGAAGGACAGGCAAGGGAAAAAAGGGAGGAGATGTTGTCTTATATATTAAAAATGTGTACACTTGGACTGAGGTTCAGATGGAAATAGGAGATAGACTTGTTGAAAGTCTCTGGGTAAGGATAAAAGAGGTAAAAAACAAGGGTGATGTCATGGTAGGGATCTACTATAGGCCACTTAACCGGGAAGAAGAGGTGGATGAGGCTTTTTTTAAACAACTAACAAAATCATCCAAAGTAGGACTTGGTGGTGATGGGGGACTTCAGCTACTCAGACATCTGTTGGGAAAATAACACAGCAGGGCACAGTTTATCCAACAAGTTCTGGGAATGTATTGGTATTGGAGACTATTTTTATTTCAGAAGGTGTAGAAAGCTACTAAGGGAGATTCTGTTCTAGATTTGATTTTGACAAATAGGGAAGAACTGGTTGACATTTTGAAAGTGGAAGGCAGCTTGTGTGAAAGTGATCATGAAATGGTAGAGTTCATAAATCTAAGGTACGGTAGGAGGGAGAACAGCAAATAAAGATAATGAAGAAGGCAGATTTTAGAAAACTCAGGGAGTTGGTAGGTAAGATCCCATGGGAAGCAAGTCTAAGGGGAAAAACAACTGAAGACAGTTTGAAAAACTGCCAAGAGACATTATTAAGGGCACAAGAGCAAACTATCCAACTGCATAGGAAAGATAGGAAGTATGGCAAGAGACTACTCTGGCTTAACCAGGAGATCTTCAATGATCTTTAAAAAAAAAAAAAAAGTCCTACAAAAAGTGGGAACTAGGTCAAATTACAAAGGATGAATATAAACAAATCACACAAGTATGTAGGGACAAAATTAGAAAGGCCAAGGCAAAAACGAGATCAAACTAGCTAGAGACATAAAGGGTAACAAGAAATGTATTCTACAAATACATTAAAAGCAAGAGGAAGACCAAGGGCAGGGTAGGTCGATTACTCAATGGGGGGGGTGGGGGGGGACAACAGAAAAATGTTGAAATGGCAGAGGTGCTTAATGACTTATTTGCTTCGGTTTTCATCAAGAAGGTTGGTGGTGATTTGATGTCTAACATAGTGAATGCCAGTGAAAATGAGGTAAGATCAGAGGCTAAAATAGGGAAGAACAAGTTACAAATTATTTAGATAAATTAGATGTCTTCAGGACACCAGAGCCTGATGAAATGCATTCTAGAATACTCAAGGAGCTGACTGAGGAGATATCTGAGCCATTAGCGATTATCTTTGAAAAGTCAGTCATGGAAGACAGGAGAGATTCCAGAAGACTGGACAACCCAGGGAATTACAGACCAGTGAGCTTAACTTCTGTAACCGTAAAGATAATGGAGCAAATAATTAATCAATTTGCAAACATCTAGAATAAGGTGATAAGTAACAGTCAGCATGGATTTGTAAAGAACAAATTGTGTCAAACCAACCTGACAGCTTTTTTTGACAGGGTAACAAGCATTGTGGATGGGGGGGGAGTGGTACACATGGTATATCTTGACTTTAGTAAAGCTTTTGATATGGTCTCGCATGACCTTCTCATAAACAAACTAGGGAAATGCAACCTAGATGGAGCTACTTTAAGGTGGGTGCAAAACTGGTTGGAAAACCATTCCCAGAGAGTAGTTATCAGTGATTCACAGTTATGCTGGAAGGGCATATTGAGTGGGGTCCTGAAGGAATCAGTCCTTCGTCCGGTTCTGTTCAATATCTCCATCAATGATTTAGATAATGGTAGAGAGTACACTTATAAAGTTTGCAGATGATACCAGGCTGGGAGGGGTTGCAAGTGCTTTGGAAGATAGGATTAAAATTCAAAATGATCTGGACAAACTGGAGAAATGGTCTGAAGTAAATAGGATGAAATTCAATAAGGACAAATGCAAAGTACTCCACTTAGGGAAGGAACCATCAGTTGCCCACATACAAAATGGGAAACGATTGCCTAGGAAGGAGATCTGCAGAAAGGGATCTGGGGGGTCATAGTTGACCACAAGTTAAATATGAGTCAACAGTGTAACATTGTTGCAAAAAAAGCGATCATCATTTGGGGATGTATTAGCAGCAATGTTGTAGGCAAGATATAAGAAGTAATCCTTCCGCTCTGCTTCGCATTCATTAGGCCTCAACTGGAGTATTGTGCCCAGTTCTGGGTGCCATATTTCAGGAAAGATGTGGACAAATTGGAGAAAATCCACAGAAGGGCAACAAAAATGATTAACGGTCTAGAAAACCTGACTTCTGAGGGAAGACTGAAAAAATTGGGCTTGTTTAGTCTGGAAAAGAGAAGACACAAGGGACATAACAGTTTTCAAGTACATAAAAGGTTGTTACAAGGAGGAGGGAGAAGAATTGTTCTTTTTCACCTCTGGGGATAGGACAAGAAGCAATGGGCTTAAATTGCAGCAAGGGAGGTTTAGGTTGGGCATCAGGAAAAACTTCCGAACTGTCAGGGTGGTGAAGCACTGGAATAAATTGCGTAGGGAGGTTGTGGAATCTCCATCATTGGAGATTTTTAGGAGCAGGTTAGACAAACACCTGTCAGGGATGGTCTAGATAATACTTAGACCTGCCCTGAGTGCAGGACCCTGGACTAGATGACCTCTCAAGGTCCTTTCCAGTCCTATGATTCTATGTGTGAACACGGATATTTCAAAGGCCTGTAACTTGGCCAATATGGGCAGATTACCACAGGGATAGCAAAAGGCACATCCCTAACGCAAAAGCCAATCCTCCCTGCCCATGGCCAAATTTCAAGTCTCTGCCCCAAGTAGCAGGGGCACTAGATCATTTTAAAGACATGGTTTCAGGAATTTAATATGGACAAAACAATGCATTTCCCCCTAGCTTTATTCTCTGAAACAGCTGCACCACTTTGGCTGAAATTTTCCCCAAAACCCCAGCCTGAGGCATCCAGTTTTCAACTGGAATGCTGGGTCAAAAAGGAACCCTGGTGGCTCCAGTCAGCACTGCTGACCATGACGTAAAAAAGTCTGGTTGGTGGCGCAGCAGGACCCTGGGGCTAACGCAGGCTCCCTGCCTGCCCTGGTTCCATGCGGCTCCCGGAAGCAGCTGGCATATCCCTGCGGCCCCTAGGTGCATGGGTGGCCAGGGAGGCTTCACGTGCTGCCCCAGGCTCAAGCACGGACTCCGCAGCTCCCATTGGCCGCACCTCTGCCTAGGAGCCAGAGGACGTCGCCGCTTCCAGGAGCCACCACAGGTAAGTGCCACCCGAAACCCACACCGCACCCCCTTCTACACCCCAAACCTCTCATCCCTGGCCCAACCCCAGATCCTGCACCCCCAGCCGGAGCCCTCACCCACTCCCACACCCAACCCCCCTGCTTCAGCCTGGTGAAAATGAATGAGCGAGGGTGGGGGAGAGCAAGTGACAGAGGGAGGGGAGATGGAGTGATTGGGAGCGAGGCCTCAGAGGAGTGGAGCAGGGGTGTTTGGTTTTCTGCAATTAGAAAGTTGGCAACCCTACCTGAAGTCAGGCATGGGAAGTCAGGCAACCCTAACAGGCTATGAGCCCTGCCTAGAATGAGGAGGAGCTCAGATCAGGCGACTCTGAATCAGAACCTGGGGGTGTTCTGTTCACAACTCTGCCAGTATTTGACTACTTTAGCAAGCCACTTAAGCGGGTTGTAGGTTGTGTCAAATGTAGATAGTCCTCACCATAAATACATGCAAGCACTCAAACCCTGGATGTTGTTCACACACAGAGTTAATGAGTCAGATTGATTCCAGCACCTGGGAACTGAGTCAGCAAGGGACTGACATGAGAATTACATTAATAAAATGAAAAAAATTGCATTTTACTAAGGGCTGGTCAAATTATTGGAAAAATCAAATTTCAACAAAATATTAAAATTTCCCTTTATAACAATGATGAATTCCCACGTCTGCTTCCTTTTCTGACCACATCTAAATTTGCAAATATTTTTTAGTCTGAATAAGCCAAAATGCTAGTGATTGGTGAATTTCTTGCTAATGGAAAGACTCAGTGTTTCATGTAACGGCTAGTCTGCCATCCTGAGGAGGTAGTTTCAGTTAGTGGTTAGAGTGCTGGACTATCTGGAATTCTGTTTTATTGTGGACTCTGCCACTGGCTCCCTGGGAGACCTGGGGCAAATCACTTACCCTCATCTGTGCTTCAACGCCCCCTATTTCAAAAACTGGAATCTTATCAATCATCCCTCACAGGGTTCTCCTGAGAATTGTTGTAAGCACTTTGAGATAAAAGGCTAAGTGTAAAATACTACGAAATCCCCTTACTTTTTTGTGTTTGTTTCAGAGTACTGAAAACACTGAAACATGGGTAACCCGGTGTGGGCAAAGGTTATTTAATATATACAAATATGAAATTAAATTTAAACTGAATGCGCCAAAATCCCTTTTTAATTGACAAATTATGCCGAATGACAAGCATGAAGTTGTAAAACAGCATTTCACAGAGAGGATAAGAAAAGTGTGAGTGGCATAAAGCACAGTTGGAAGAAATTAGATTAGCTTTCCCATGTCACATACTATTTACCCTGTAGAACCACAATAGCCTCTGTGTGAAATGTTAAACCCAATTTCCTTTTTCAATTCAATGGAGGAAAAACCCCTGCCACGTAGCACGGGGAAATTCTGCAGAACTGGAATTAATTTGCAAACTGGACACCATCAAATTAGGCCTGAATAAAGACTGGGAGTGGATGGGTCACCACAAGAACTAAAAAAAATCTAAACTTCCCCATGCTAATTTCCCTCTACTGTTACTCACACCTTCTTATTAACAGTTTGAAATGAGCCACCCTGATTACCACTACAAAAGTGATTTTTCATCCTGTTGATAATAGCCCACTTTAATTGAATTGTCTCGACCCCACATTTGGTAAGGCAACTCCCATCTTTTCATGTACTGCTATATATATGTTCCTACTGTATTTTCTACTCCATGCATCTGATGAAGTGGGTTTTAGCCCACGAAAGCTTATGCTCAAATAGATTTGTTAGTTTCTAAGGTGCCACAAGTACTCCTCGTTGTTTTTGCTGATACAGACTAACACGGCTACCCTTCTAAAACCTCTTCAGGAATTGTTAGCCAAGGCAGAACTTCACACAGAAAGCGACTCCCACAGAGTAGCATTCTTTGTGTTATTGTTAAGTGACATGACCACAAAGAAAACTGAGACTGAAGCTACCCTTCCCCCTCTCCTAATTCTGTGATATGTGGCCTTTACAGCAGTATCACCTATCCCCCATTCACAACAATATCAATGCACTCAGTTTTAAATCCTTCTTTTATGTCACCTCAGAACGTTGCATTGATGTTTTTAAAATAAAAAGGGGTTCTACATTTTAAGATCTAACGTGTGATCCTGGGCTGAAAATTATCATCATCATCTTGATGCCAGAGCTCCACCGAAGGTGTGTATGTACTGGGATCCATCCTTGCTCCACCAGTTCTCACAGCTATTCTGCAAAAGCTGCTCTTTGAACTTTCATCCCAGACATGTACTGTATTGTTTTCTTTAGATGAGCAGGGAGAATAATCCCCACTGCCTGGAGCTTACATTCTGGCAATTGAGATATTCTTCTCAAGTTGTCAAACAAGTATTCTAACCATTTAACTTCTGGGACTAAAAAAAATGAATGAAAGAAGAAAAAAAAAGCAGCCACCCATAAGTCGACAAGATTAGTTTTGACAAACATTTTCCTTATGATAGTCTTCAAAACTAATACTGAATGAGCCATTTGGAATTAAACTGGTTTCTTCTTCACTATGCTGCATGGCAATGTGCCCATGTGACTTTGAGGCAGCTTGCCAAGAGATCTGGAAGTTCTGCACCCGTCATAGAGTTAGTCACAGTAACACAGAGATGGACGCTACAGTTGACAGTAAAATGGGCTGGTGTTAAATGCTAAAAGTGGAAATGGAACACACATCATTATAAGCAAGGTCTCGTGGTTTCTGCAGAATCCAGTGTTAAATTTACGGTGCTGCAGAAACCTTCTACCTGCCCTAGGTATGCTTCTTTCGTTTGCACTTGTGACATTTCTGCGGCATCTTTTTTTATTACTATGTCAATTTTCCACTTCAAATTCCAACATGAGAGTCCTCATCTCAGACTCTAGGCATCCATGACAAATGATCAAAAATCCAGTCCAACAAAGACACTCTGCATACCAACAGCCTCTCTCCACAAAGGAAAAACTGAAGTTTGCTCCTGCCCAGCTCCCACAAAATCCTAATTCCACAGCAAGCATCCTTCTCCAGATCTGCCACCCTTTCGTTTTGTTTTTATATTTACATAGTTTTAACTTGAATCTTCTGTTTACCAACTGGTCTTTGCTTTTATATCTTTCATATTTATTTTCAACTTGAATGTAAATATTTAAAGCTTGCATGGGTTTTATTTTTTCAACCGCTTTTTTGGTTTTTAGCATTTACTTTATCTGGCTAACTGCAATTTATTGTTATTACTCAATACCCTGGTTTTCCTTTGTTATGTTGCAGTCTCCCCCCCCCCCCCCCCCACACAAAAAAACATTTTTCCTTGGGCCTGATCCACTTGCCCATTTGCATATACACAAGCCACACAGAAGGATGATATTTGGCTCCCAGCTTTTAAGATTTGTTGGCTTCTTCCTGTGTCTTCCCCACTGCAATCGTGTAATTTTTTTTTTCCTGTGGAGTATGCTGCCTTTCCATGTTTTCCATTGCCTTTGTTAACACTCAGTATGTGGACATCAAATATGATCACTAGCATTAACCACAATCAGCTGCCCCAATATTAAATATGACAGTCTTTGCCTATGATGAGTGCTAACTTGTGTTTATCATCATTTTAGCAAATGTTCTAAAATTATATGATTTTCTAATGTAGACAAGCCCTCAAGGTGAACATGCTTGTTTTCTTCTTTGACGGCTTGCCAGTTTCACTGAGGAAATCCTGTAGCTCTGGCTCAGGCATTAGGCAAGAGTCAGTTTGAGTTTAGCTAGCAATTAATTGCTTCTGCTACTTTTTGTTGTTATTTAACACCAGCTGGATTCTAACGTCAAGAGAACGGGGTATCCGTGGGTCTGAACTATCTGCAGAAGCCTTTCCTGTCTATATAAAATGAAAGAAGCACAGACATATTTTTTTTATTAATTTACAACCTATGGCTAGCTTCTACAGCTCAAAAGGAGAGGGAAACCAGAACACATGCCTGCTGTGTGAGCACAGACTTCCTGTTTCGGTAGCAGCCTAACTAACAGGTCAACTTGTTTAGAATAGGCATTTTCCCACTACCGAAAGAAAACAGCGCATGGTGGGAAGCATGTACAGGGTACGGCCAGGACCAGTGCAAGTCGGAGCTCTGTACCAATTTTGTCCGCTACTCCCTTACTTACACTTGGCAGGCCTGGACTTCAATGGAGCTACGTCATCTACACCTGCTGAAACCTGCCCCTAGATTTCAGTTCACCATACTTGCTTAGAAATACTACCCCCCAAAATCACGAGATTTCACGAGATTTTAAAAACCATCACCATTTTAGGTTTCCTTTGAGTGTCTTCTGTTTTCCGAGCCTCTGGGTGCCACTGATTTACATTTTAAAGCTTTTCAACACAACCACGAGGACCAAAAATTAAAACCACAGACAAGAAAGCGGAGAAATCATTTGGCTCCAGGAGCTGGGGCTTAAATAAAAATATCAAATATTGCTGAACTTGCAGTAAAATCATGAAATTTGGTAACGTTGCTTTTTCTCACCTTCAATGGAATAAGGCAATAAACACCTTGGCTCTCCAGGAGCAGAAAAATATTTAAAATACTTTCCACATACAGTAGGTGTCATTTTGACTTTATTTAAGGAAAAATGGGGGGGGGGGAGGGGGGGAAACAGTAATATCCATAATACACAGAAGACAAGTTAGATAGCACTGCAGAAAAAAGGCTGTTTACTTGTCTCCAGCCTGCTTTGCAGCTCTATAATTAGTCATTTTAATGCAGTTTGTCAATTGTATTATTGTTGAGCATCTTTATAATCAGCAGAGTTTGGGGTTATAAGTCACAAAAAGTGTACTATTACTAATATGAAAAACTAAAAAAAAAAAAAAAAACCCCACAAAAATCACTTTCAAATAAACCATAAATATGTGATGCACATTAGTGTAACAAAACCATTTTTGTAAACATTTTCTCCAACATAACATGTGCATAAGATAAAAATAAAACACTGCAGTCATACAGTTAGGGTTACTTCGACAAAGATACAGGAAGTTATTACTTATTAAAGCTTAAAACTAAACCTAGGAGCTTTTTCCCTGCTCTGACAAAAGCACTGTTTAAAGAGTCCAACGTTCTATATGTGGTGGTTTGGTAACACTGTTTTTACTTGTCGTTTGGCCACCTTGGCACTTCTGTGGAGGCAGAAGCTGCCATCCGGCAGTTCCAGTGAATAAGTTTCCCTCAGGAAAAAGCACATATCCGTAATCTGGGGAATCCCTGGAACATTCTCACGTACATGAATCGTATTGATTTCGCAGGTAGTGTGTGAGGTGGGGACAAGAACTGAATCCATTTTAATCACACAGCACTGTAAGTATTAAAACCATGCAGAATGACATTGAACTGATCAGTGTCAGCTAATTATGCTACAGGGCCATCTTGTGATTACATCCCTGTCTATGATTATGTTGGACTTCAGAGTCCCTTTAGTTCATTATAGTACAGAGAACTGATAGCTCTTCTGGCTGATTGTAACAGATACTGAAGAAATGGGTCCCCACCCTTGACCTTCAGTGCTATCCAAAAGTCAAACAATTTAAAAAAATATTTCTAAGTACTCTTCTGCCAGCAAATGTAAGGCTTTCTTGATATATGTGTGTGTGTGTGTGTACACGTGTGTGTGTGTTTGTGTACACGTGTGTGTACACACCAGCTCCCTTTTAAACTGTTTCTGATGTTCAAAGGAGAACTTTCAGCAAAAACGCTGATTCGATTAGAAGAATTTACAGTAGTCAGGGTTGATGCCAAAAGGGTTCCTTGAGCAAAACACTTGCCCAGTTGGTGCTGTTAATGTTAAAGCAATCAAGTGACCAGTCACTTGAACAATCAATCTGTTTGATTAAAGAATGTTAAAAAAGCCCTACCTGTCATGCCATGAAAGTAAATTAAGCACAGCAAAAGACAAAGACCGTGAAACACTGAGAGCCTGTTCACTGAATGAACAGCTTAAGGCAGCTGTCAACAAAGTACCCCACCAAAACAAAACAAAACAAAAAAAAAATGGTTGAATCATGACACTGTGCATTATTACATCACCAACAGACTATTATACACTCAAGATTTCTCAAGTAATGAACATGTAGCCATTAAACATATTATTACTCTTGAGACATTTATTACAAATGTCAGAAACTTATTCATAAAATAAAACTGACTTTTTTTTTAAAAAAAAAAAAGGGGTGGGGGGGTGGAGGGGAGCCAGAGCTGGGATCTTACACCTAAACACAAGTATATGCTGTTTTATGAATAAGCAGTATTAACTACATTCTTAAAATAGTTTTAGTGCATTGCATTCTTAGAAAAGAAAAACATCACCTCCCCAAAATGTTTCCTACAACATTTAACAGTTTATAGAACTAGACTAGTTATTGTTACCTGTCTGTTACTAAGCCCACATGTTAGAAGAGTGAAACCTCTGGTTTTAGGCTAAATTCATCAATCTTCCATTACTGATGAAGTTGGTAAAAATGTTTGATTTCCAACTTAGTAAGCAATTACATTAGTCAGTGTCTCACTGCCATAAGGCTATTTCAACCATCTCAATGGACTACTCTCCCCTTCTGCTGAAACTTGCTACAGAATAACAGTCAAACCTTTCATCTGGTAGTTTTGGTATTAAGATTAAATTAGACATTAATGGTTTTTCCTCTAAAAACGTATAAACTAAACCACCTCTTTTATGCATTAAAAACAATGAGGTAGGCACAAAAAAATAAACATATGCTGTTTGGAATTTTTTCTTCTTCTCATTCTGCAAGTGCAGACTGTGGTAAAACTGTTGTTGCACTTCTAGGTTTAAACAAAAATTAAACCTTTAACTGAGGCAGTGCTAATACTGTGACATCACCAAGTTCTGTCCTAACACAGAATCATTGTAGAAAATGAACAAATTTTTTTATCATCTGCACATGTTTCAGGCAAAACCTGGTACACAGAAAAATGACTAAGCTCTTGGCCAGGCCAAAATAAAACCAACCAACCAGAACCAAGAATTCCACCCCCCCGCCCCACCCCATCCCCAAGAAAGAAATTATCCTAGCCACTGTGTCGTTCACATTTTATAAATATTAACTTCTTAAAACCTGCACCTTCCTCTTTGTCCACATATTGTCACATTACAAAAAAAGAAATGTCAATTAAATACATTGTTAACATTACTAGATTAGATCTGCCCTCTGCTTCAGCAAGACTGTCTCTCACCACCACTTGTCACCTTCTCTTGCCTGCCTCCTGCCAAATCAACAACATGTTCATGATAAGCCTTTCTCTTTTCACACTAACAAACAGAGTCATTCAAAGCCTAGGAATTCTGGAGCTGAAGGAGGTGGGGGGGGGGGGGAAAGAGGGGGAAAGACCTGTTGTTTTCTAGTGTGATCCCAAATCTCAAAGACTTATAGCACCCGATGGTAATATCTTTACAGCACCAGCTGCATTGCAGCCTCAGTTTAAAAACAAAAAGAAACCTAACACTAGTGATGCCTGCACACACATTCACATGGAGTGCTTGCATCAGTGCAGGTCTGTACTCCAGTTACTAATAATTCCAAGTTATGAGGATCTCGAAGACTCTGGATGTCAGCAATCCCTTGTCAAATCACACTGCTTCTACCAGCTCAGAAGAGAAGTCCTGCCTAGGGTCATGAAATAAACTTGACTGCTTCCACCAGACCGCACAGAGGCAAAGAAAACCTGTGAAGAAAGAGATAAAAACTATTTACGATGGTAGCCAAGCGTTCAGATCATTTGCTTGCTCACCGAAGTCTGATGAAGAAGAAAGAAAGCAGAGATTTGTGTTAAGCTTTAATGTTCAAGATATTTATAATGCGATTAGAGAACATGGTGTAACTGAAGGCAAAGTTGCAAGCAAAAAAAAAAAAAAAAAAAAAAAGACTACCTTGTCATTCCGTTCACATAAGAACTTGAGTCTTTGTGCCCTTTTGTGCATGAACACGCCATCCAAGTGCCCAGTTTCCACTGATCGTATCTCAATAGCCTTTTCTCCCCAGCCCATAATCTGATTGGATCGAATGTATGCTATAGAAACAAACAAAAACCAACATGTATTAAAAAGCAACAGACAGCAATTGTAAAACCCTCTGTCTTAAAAGTGGCTTGCAAAGAAAACACACTTACCTTTTTATTTAAAAAAAAATTCTTTATGATGCATAAGAAGGAGAGAACAGTTTAATTTTTTTTTTTTTTTTTTAAAAGAGAGAAGGATTTTTGTTGTTGTTTGTTTTTTACCAAAAGTATCATTTTTGCTGCAGTATTCACTGGAAGCCTAAAGTGAAAATGGGAGCTTTCACAACTCTCAATGAAATGAGTTGAGTGTTCAGTTTTACACAGAGCTTTTCTCTTAAGTGTTGCCAGCAGATAGGGTTAATTAGATGTAGGCAATAATGAAAAAACAGAACTCAAGATTTAAATGGAGTAAAATCCTTTCCCTTCTTAACTGCCCAGGTTTCAGTTATGTCTCTTGTGGTGTTATAATTCCACTAATTATAATTCTCAGCAAAAACAGAAATTGATACGGTGTGGGGGGGGAGGGGGAGGGGGAATTGCTCATGTAAAAAACAAAAGTATTTTACAGTTGGCATATTTTTAAAAAAGTTTCTTCCATTCTGAAAAATTGTACTACTTTGAAAGGTATTCTCTATATTATATAGGAGTCCATAATACAGTAAAAGCTTTGATATCCAGCATGTTGGGGGAATGGGGTTGGGGGTGGGGGTGCCAGAAAATCAAAAATTCCGGTTAGCTAAAAGGGAGGGAATTTGGGTGTGGCGGGGGCTGGGGCAGGGGATTGGGGCGCAGGAGGGGTTTTCGGACACATCTCCACTTGTGGGGAGCCGCCTGAGGTGAGCAGCGCCTGGATCCAGAACCCTGAAACCCCTCCTGTGCCCCAAACCCCAGCCCAGAGCCCCCGCCCGCATCCAAACTCCCTCCCAGAGCCTACAGCCCACACCTGCTCCCGAAATGCCCATTTATAGAGCTTTCCGGTTTGTAAAGTGCCGGATAACACAGCTTTCCCTATAGTTTTCAAAGCGCGACTGTAGGTCTCCTTTCCATCATCATAAAAAAGCAAAATAGGACCTTTTTTCTTTGAATGTCACTTCTAATCTCCATTAGGTAAAGAGCTTGGTACTAGCAGAACGAAAAGAATTCTTGTAGTCGTTCAGTAATTACTACTGGGATGTAGTAAAACCTCAAGAAGAAAAAGTTGTCATTATAAAAAACACAGTCAACAGATAATCCAGGTGTTATTCTGATGAGCTCTAACAAAGATAAATGGAGGTGACTTACGTAACTGGAGGTTCTTTGAGATGCAAAGTCCCTATCTGTATTCCACACATGGTTACGCACGTGCGTCATGCACCTGAGTCCAGAAATTCTTCAAAGCAGTGTCCATTGACCCACAAACGTGCAGCAGTGCCCCTGGCACGCCCATCCAAGGGCATAAAAGGCAGTGTGGGTCGACACCCCTCCAGTTCTTCTTCCTGCAACCCAACTGGATCCGAAGCAGAAGGGATGGAGGGCAGGTAGTGGAATACAGACAGGGACCACACATCTCAAAGAACCTCCAGTTACAGTAAAGGAACCTCCATTTCTTCTTCGAGTAATGGTCCCTGGGTGTCACGTGGGTGACTGGCAAGCAGTGTTCAGACTGGAGGAGAGTGTGAGAAAGGTGGCAGCAGAGATGCCAGTAGTACTGCCATTCCGACGGCTGCATCTGCAGTCGCTGCTTGGACTAGAGCGTAGTACATCGAGAACACATGGACAGACCTCCAAGTTGCTGCCCTGCAATGTCCTGCAGCGGAACGTACCAAAGGATGCTATGGAAGCAGCTTGTGTTCACAGGGAGTGAGCGGTTATACCCCCAGGAGGGGAAATTTTTGCTATTTTGTAGTATTCTAAGATTCATCCCGAAACCCACTTAGAAATCTTTTGGGAGGATATGGCTTGCCCACATGATCTTTCTGCTATGGCAGTTATTTTTAACCTGTGGTCCGTAGACCCCTGGGGGTCTGCAGACTATGTGTAAGATTTCCAAAGGGATCTGCACCTCCATTCAAAATTTTTTAGGGGTCCACAAATGAAAAAAGGTTGAAAACCACTGTGCTATGGCAATAAAGAATCTTGGAGATCTTCTAATGGGTTTGGTTCTCTGCTGGTAGAATGCCAGGGCACGCCTGACATCGAGGGAGTGAAGTCTCTTATCTTCAGAAGAGGCATGGGGTTTGGGGAAAAATACAGGTAACTACTGACTGACTGATGTGGAACTCAGAAACAATTGTGGGAAGAAATTTTGGGCATAACCTAAAGGAAACTTCCCTTCGTGAAACACTGAGGGGAAATACCTTCCCCTAAAGGAAACCTTCCCTTCGTGAAATAGGGAGGGTCTACCATTATGGCTCCTAGTTCACTGACCCTTCTGGCCAAAGTGATGACCACGAAGAAGGTCATGGCACATGTTGCCATAGATTCGAAGGGAAGACCTGTGAGTGCCAATAGGACAATTGTACAGTTGCCGGGTGAGTAAAGACAGAACATCCTTCTGCTGGAGGGAGGAAAGCACTAACCGCTGCTAGGTGTAAATATGGGGAAGCAGAACCCTCTCCCTTGCTACCGAAAAGGGATTCCGCCTTCTGACGAAGAATCAATTGGTGACAGTGGTCCCCAAAGGGAGACCAGGAAGGGGGTTTGTGAGGAGGGAAGGAGACAAACTCTATCGAGTATCCCTGCTAGATAATCTCCAAGACCCAACTGGTGATCCAGCTGTTGGCAAAGAGCATGTGACAGCCCCTAAAGCTGACAGGAGGAGTGGTTGGCATCGCTTTGAAGAATTTCTGGACTTGGGCGTATGACGTGCATGCATACCCACGTGTGGGATACATGTAGGGATCATCACTCAAAGAAGATCAAAAGATTAAACAAGGGAAAAAGGAGCTGCCTCTGGTTTGTGGGTGTATTTTCAACAGAACAGAATCGAATCAAATCATAAAATTATGATTTAGCAGATCTTAGCAAGGATGTCCTAAAATGTTAAGGCTCAAATATTTAATAGCACTCCCATTTCATACAAGAACGTATTTGACTGTTTATTTATAGGGGATTTAAATTACATAACTTGCTATGGTATAAGCATATTTACCATAATAATGAACTTTTAATTTATTTAGGGGTTTTTTGGGGGAGAGGGGGGGTGGAAGACAATTTGACCACTAACACATCATCTTAAAAGCACTAAGCAAGATCTTCAGTTGGTGTAAACTGTTATAGCTCCATTGACTTCAGTTGGAGCTATGACCATTCATACAAGTTGAGAACCTGGCCCCTAACGTTTACAAGAACACACTGTAGGGGCCCAATCCAATTCTCATTGAAATTAGTTTAAATCTTTCCACTTACTTTAATGGGAATTAGTCTGTAGTTAACGATCATAGAAAGAAATGTGGTAGGTCATTATGGTATGAGACATTTTGTCTCATTAAAGTGCCTTCTCTATACTCTAGATAACTACGGTAATTAAAAAATATTTTTAATATAAAATGCTTTACTGCTTAAGATCACAAAAAGACTAATCAAATCACATATAAGCCTATTAACAATTAAGAAATCTCTCAAAATAATACCAGCCCAAATCCCTTTAGAAATGCAGGTTATCACAATTTAGCAAAAATATATCTATTTTCAACAGGCTACTAGGAACCTAATGCTCAATAAGTTATTTTGTTCCCAGTACGCCATAACATTTATTTGGATTTCATTCTAAGAGAAACTAAACAAAAACTACCAGATTAATACCATCTCACCATTTTGGCACTTGTCTACCAATAATATTTACAGCATAACTGCTTCAGAATGAAACACCTGAAGACCAAGTATCCCCACCCTGTTATCCCCTAACTTTGCAGATTATGTTTGATTCTCACAGGATACATACCAACTGATGTGGGCATCTCTCCCCACTGCAGAACCACATCTTTGGTGATCCTCCCATAGGTATTAACATAAACCCCTTCATCCTCATAGCAAACCAGCAGCTCCATCCCATCGGTGTTTGGGAGAATGATGATTGCGTGTGGTTGGATGCTGCTCTGGATCTACAGAAGCAAAACAAAAGCAAAGGCACTATTTTTCACTTGAGCTGCTCCCAGTATAAAGGGCTGGATACTTTTTTTTTTTTTTTTTAAAGCAGACTGTAGAAAGGAAGAAAACATAGGTCACTGGGGCCATGATGAGGTAAAGGCCCTGAGGAGAGACATATCAATAACTAAGTCCCATCAAACGGTCATCTCCAGAATATTTGATTGACCAGTTCTATGGAATGACCTGTAGTTATTCCTTCATTAGTCTGCGGTTGAGATTTTCAGTGCTGACTTAGCTACACGGTAACATGGCAAAGCAAACCGGAGCAAAGAGCACTGGACTGGAACTCTAAAGACTGGGTTGTCTTCCCAGTTCTGCCGTTCACTTGCAGTGTGACCTTGAGCAAGTCACTTCACCTCTCTGTCCTTCTGTGTCCATTCCCACCATTTATCTGCTTAGATTGTAAGCACTTTGGGGCAGGGATGATCTCTGATGGTGTGTTTGTACAGTGCCTAGCACAGGGAGGCCCTGGTCTTGGTTGGGGCCTCTAGGTGCAAATAAAGATAATATATTCAGGTGATCTTTAAGACCCATAAAATATTTATTCTTCAAGCTATTACCCAGTTTATATTTAATTACTGATGTCATTTTATCTCATTTTTTAAATTTAATTTTCTCAGTGCACCAGCTGCTCTGTAATTACCTGTGTCTACTGCAATAAAATGATAATTCATTTTATTTTTTTAATAATTCTGGTCAATTCATTTTAAAGGTAGAAAAGAAAAATTAAAGTCAGTAATATTTCTACTAATGACTTGGAAGTGGACTTGATTAATAATTCTAGGGTATACATATGAAGGAATTATGCAATTTACTATTTTTTCCAAATTGATATAAGACTAGCTATAGCTATATATTCTATCATCATCCTATTTTTGTTCTCTCTCTAAATTTTGGAGGGCTTAATGTTTGCAAGTCTTGAACACTTACCAATAGTAACCTTCTAAGGCAGAAATGTATTGAACAGCTTTACTTTTTTCTTTTAAGTTAAAAAAAAGTTTGTCTTGCACAAAATCCACAACAGAATTCCACTCCCATACAGAACTGTCCTTAAAAACTACCAATGACTGTAACGGACGCCTCCTCCTTTAGCCTTGTCCTGCCTACGCTGTGAGAGTGGCCACAGGGAACTGTTGCCCTGCTCTGCCTCCTCTTTCCACCCACTTGATGGTGATCTCACCACTGTTTTAGGCTTCCAGGGACTGTCCTTTCGCTGCATGTCAAAGGTCGCTCCTCTTGCATTCATCTGACTTCATCCCTCTCTGCTTCCAAAGATTTTTTTGTCAATATGCTCACATAATTATACTTTACCATCCCTTTTCGGTTTTTTGTTTTTTAAATTTAAGAGCCCGTATACGTTCTGATATAGGATGGTTTTATATCTTTTATAGCCGTCAGTCTTAACCAGGGGTACATGTAACCCTGGGGGTACTCAGAGGTCTTCCAAGGGGTACATCAACTCATCTAGATCGGTGTTTCTCAACATGGGGCTTGCAGCCCCCCTCCCCCCCCCGGGGGGGGTGTCATGGAATAGGTTTAGGGGAGTTGCAAGTGCAGGGCCAGCATTAAGGGATGACAAGCAGGGCAAATGCTGGGGTTCCATGCCATAGGAGGCCTCGCAAAGCTAAGTTACATGCTTCAGCCCCGCTGCCTGGGGCTCAGGCTTCAGACAAGGCTCACAAGTGAAAAACAGGCTCAAGAATCACACTGAAATGTAAGTACAAATACTTATATTCCAATCAATTTATTTTATAATTATATGGTAAAAATGAGAAAGTAAGCAATTTTTCAGTAATAGTGTGCTGTGACACTTTTGTATTTTTATGTCTGATTTTGGAAGCAAGTTGTTTTTAAGTGAGGTGAAACTAGTGTACGCAAGACAAATCAGACTCCTGAAAGGGGTACAGTCATCTGGAAAGATTGAGAGCCTTTGTTTTACACAACATCTATTTTAACAAAATTACATTCTTTTCATTCTTGCTGTAAAACATGTTAGCCACCACAAGGAATGAAGTAGCAAGCCCTCAAGATCTTGAACTGTATTATTTTGAGCATGCATTAGGACTGACATTAACAAAATGTGTTTTGTACCTAGTATTCAGAGGAGGTGTAATGTTCTATGAAGGAAAAGAGGTTTAGGATTTTTTATTTGTGGGTTTGGGGATTTTTTATTAAGTGCAAGATGCTCTTATCTTTTAACTAACCCACAAGTGATAATCACAATTTCAGAAGTTAGAGAAGCATCGTGAAGGGAATAGATGACTTTTTTGCATGGTTGCTCACGGTATGATCACACCACAGCATTTGAACACCTGTATATCTTTTCAGTGTGAAGTAAGTGAAAAAAACCTAAGAAATAAAAATCCCATACTGAGCCACAATTCTTACATGCGTTGGCAGATAAATATCATAGACTGATCCCGAGTCCACATCAACAGCATGGAAACCAGCACAGGAACCATAGATCACCTTCAGCCTCTGACCTTCCTCTACAGTTAGATCCACCAGCAATGGCTTATGTACCAATTCTCCAAATGACTGCAAGACAGTAATTAAAAGGAGGAGTCAGATCTACATCTCCGCTTAGCACACAACATTGAGATGACAGGTTTCAGAGTAACAGCCGTGTTAGTCTGTATTCGCAAAAAGAAAAGGAGGACTTGTGGCACCTTAGAGACTAACCAATTTATTTGAGCATAAGCTTTCGTGAGCTACAGCTCACTGCATCGGATGCATCCGATGAAGTGAGCTGTAGCTCACGAAAGCTTATGCTCAAATAAATTGGTTAGTCTCTAAGGTGCCACAAGTCCTCCTTTTCTCTTTGTGAACATTGAGATGGGAGTCCTTAAAAACATGCTTATCACACACACACACACACACGCTGGCAGCTTGCTCCTGCAAAGTCATCCCACTTGATCCAGCAGTGTGGTTAAGTACATGCCTTTACAGATGTGAGGCATTCCACTGAGGTTAAGTCCCTGGATTATGTGCTTTGCTGGATTGAGGTCAGAATAGTCATATCTGTGCAGGACTCAGCCATATAACACTATGAACTAAAACAACTTCCCTGGACTAAAAAAGCAGAAATAAAAACTAATCATCAACCCACGTTAAACTCCTTTAGTATATTTTTAATTTGTAAGTGACAATCTCATTTTCTGCACAACAGTTTGGGTAGTGTGCGGTGTAGCCTCCCTCTGACCCAGAGAGGGAGGAACCACCCTCTGTGCCCAAGTGGGCGGAGCCAGACCTGGCTCACCCTGCCCTCCAGACGTGGGTAACCGGAACCGGAAGTATAAAGGGCAGCGCCTCTGGCTCAGTTGGAGCCAGGACACTGAGGGAGACAGACATGTCCTGCTCGCTCCAGCCACCTGAGACTGCGGCTGAGCCAAGTGACCCCCTGCCCGCTGGGGAACCTGTCTCTGCTAGGGACCCTCCAGGATTGCCGCTGGCCACCTACCTGGAGGAAATGGAAGACGCCCCATGGTCCCAAGTACAACCCCAGGGGAGGGGAGGAAGTGGCCCAGCGACAGCCGACTTCAGTCTGGCTGTAGCACTGCCTGAAGCATGGTCGGTGTGTTGCAGCTGGATTCCCTGCTGACCCAGTGGTGGATCACTCCGCCCCCTGGGTCGGGGCCCAGTGGAGTAGGGTGGATCCCCTGGGGTGGCAGCCTCCCTTTGCCAGGTCAAGAGGCCTGCATTTGTCAGTTGTCCACTGGAGCTAGGACACCTGACCCCTGGGTTTTTCCTCTGTCCTTGCACCACGGGCCCAGAGCCAATTGACTCCTGGGTTTTCGCTCTGCCCCTGCACCAGGAGCCCAGAGCTAATTGACTATTGTATTTGCCCTGCCCCTGACTAAAAAGCTTGGAGCTAATTGTCTCCTGTGTTTGCTCTGCCCCTAACTAAAGGGCCCAGAGAATATAGATGGCTGGGTTTACTCTGGCCCCTGCTTAATGAACCCAGAGCCTGCAGACTACGGTGTCTGCTCTGGCCCCTGCCAAAAGGGCCCCGAGACCACAGACTAAGGTGTTTGCCCGGCCCCTGCTTAAAGGGCCCAGAGGTATAGATGGTTGGCTGCTCAGCCCCAGCCTAATGGCCAGAGCCTACTGGCCCTGGGATTCCTGCTTCTGCCTAAGGGCCGGGACCAATTGACTATATGGGGGCTCAACCCTGTTAGGCCGGTCGGAACACTAACTCCTAACGCTAATTCCTCTGATACTAGGCAGCAGTCCTGACGGTGCAGAGAGGTGGTGTGGCCTCCCTCTGACCCAGAGGGGGAGGGGCTACTGCCCCACGACTAGTTTGGGAATGATACCATGTGACCAATGATATTTTACAGCACTCATAAAAACAAGTGAGACTAACATAATTTAGTGATTTGTTCACTTGCAGCAAGATTGGGATTTGGTTCAATTATCTGTCTCTTGATTTGTATATGTAGAGGACAACAAACACACCTGTATAGTATCTCAAAAATTAATCTGCCTAGAATTGAAGCATGGTCTGGAGGTTCACAACCCTAGTGAGCTTCTTCTACATGTTTAATGTGACCACGTAAAATAAATTACTCGCCGAGAAGAGAGAAGTCCAGCAGGGCTTTAAATTTTTCACTCTCCTTAAGCAAGAGTGAAGCTGTGGCAGTGACAACTGACTGCTCTTCGGCAGCTGCCATATGATGCTGTCACCCTGAGCAATCTCCTTGTTAGGTTTTCCATTTATGGTTTATATTCAGAGTTCAATTCAGAATGTTAATTTAGTTACATACACTGACTCTTTCATTTAACAAACATCAATAATGGCATTAAAATGTAATCCAGAATTAGTGACAGATTTACTAGAGAACATGTAACTATATATCAACATTGTGGGTTGTTCAAACATTTTTATAAAAGCAGCTCTGTAACTGCAAATACACATTAGAAAGCCCAAAGACGGTTAAAATAAACTGTTACCTTAAAGGCCATAAATTTGTGGTATGGCTTTGGTGCCCATGCATAGACTTCCACAGAACTCTTCAAAGCAATTACCAAGAATTTGATTCTTTCATATTTTACTGAAATCAAACAAGAAAATAAACTCAGCAGCAACTCCAAACTTTTAACTAACTTTAGGAAACAAGAAAACAATAAAGTTGCCATATAATTTTAAATATTTGAAGGTTCCAGTTAATATTGCAATAACATTCCTATTTCTAAGTAGTTTAAAGTAGGGTTTAAAAAGTAATACATATGTTTAGTCATCTGCTTCTCAAGAATATTTAATCTTGTCAGTGACTCAATGAATATCCATGTCTGGATTAGCCTTGCTAATACACTATACATTATTCTATACAAAACACAGATGCTGTTTACATAACAAAATGGAAAGTTAACTTTTGGGTCAGGGTCCTTTTTCACCTAAAAAGCTGGTTTAGAGTTAATGGGCAGACTTGCTTTCACCACATTGCTGTTATTAATGCATCATGATTAAGCTGAAGCATGAGGCACTAGAGGAAGACAACAAGGACTCAAATGAAAGAAGGAAGATAAAGCCAGTTTTAAAAGCAAAAGTAACAACAAGTTTGCTAATGGAGCACTTTCCTTTACCTCCAAGATCTAAAATTATTGTGTTAGTAGGGGACACATTAAATAGGGGACATGGGTGGTGAATAGTAGGGGACATGGGTGGTGAATAGGGGGATAATCATCCTCATGGAAAGGTAGGAAGAGGGGTGTGGGGGGGGAGGGGAAAATGTTCCCAAAAAGTCACAAAGAGAGGCTAACATGTCAAGTACTGGTCATCATCTGCTCTTCTTCCCTTATAGTTTAGACTCCCCCTGCTAGGGCAAAATGAAAAAATTCTCCAAACTGGTAAAGAGTTAGAATTTCTTTAGAAAATACTTCAAAAAAATGATTTCTAGGCAAACATGGAACATTTTTGAGGGATGTTCCCCTCCCCCTCTTCCCCCAACCAAGAAGTTGCAAAGCAGCCCCACACACACAAAAACATTTTGCTGCATCACTAGCAAAGTCTCATTACAGTCTTAGGGAGGAAAAAAGCTGCATGTGTCAGGAAAGGTAAAATTTTCATCGTGTAGCAAATCTGTGAATTCTCAAACTTCTTCTGCATTCAGATACAAGACAAAAACTGGTCCTGTGGTAGAGCTCTGCTGGCAACTACTGTTCAGACTGTTTAAGATATAGGGGATTGGGAAGGACCAGGAGAAGTAGGAAGTGGCTATTCAACTAGAGGTGCAGACTCTCCATTTTCCACTTCCATCTGAGTTTTTGAAGGACAGTACTATGGTCTTCCTCAATTTCTATTTCTGCTAGACTCTTTTGTGATACCAGTTGTGGATGGGTGATGCACAATCAGCTTGACATGTTTCTTCTTTCCAGCTAGCCCAGGTAACAAAGGATGTGAAAGTTTCCTGAAGTAGTGAGAAATCCTTTCCCCTTACATTTCACATCCAGCCTTGATGCAATGTGACTGTACTGCAGAACAATCCCACTGTTTTAATACATACTATTTTCATGGCTTCTCACGACTCTCTTTATTGCCATGTGGGTCTACATTTGTTTTCTCCAGGCATGCGGTAGGGAGATGGAGCTGTTCTTCAGCGGGAACTTTGCTCCGTTTACTTAACAGGGAAGTAAAAGCAGTGAATTTTAAGTGCTGAAGACCTGACACATTTTCATCTACAAAAAGGATGTTTCAAGTCTCCAGTTGTACTGAGTCTGCCTCTCTGCAAAATACAACTTTTGTCCAATCTTGTCTATCTTGAAAGAATTCTTAGGGATTTTGTGCATGAACGTCATCTTATCTGTGAAAAGGAACTTTGATGCCCTTCCGTGTCTGCCTAGGGTGCTTTCTGGAACATACCCAGACTTAGCTACCAAAGAGTAATTTATCATCTGGGAGAGTCATAAACTGCCTCAAGCATCTCTGAGATCCATCCATACCACCTCACCCTTAAGTCTGAACCCCCTGCTGCATCAAAGAGACAAGGAAGACATCAATGCCAGCTGTTTCAGTGCACAAAGCCACAGAGGGTCAGCTCCAAGACTGCACTGTTATTAGATCTGCAAACACAACTATTTCCAGAGCTCATCATTCTTGGGAACTAAAATGTACTTGTCAAAGAGGCCTTCCTACTACCTGAGAAGATCTACTGTATATTTATGGTTCACAGTATAGTTCAGTGTCAAACTATAGCTGAGTGTAACAAATCACTCTTCATCTGGAAAAAAATGCTCTCAGTTTCATGTCCTTCACTGTTGGAGAGTGCCTTTTATATAGCTCTTAACGTATTGTTAAACAGGTTGCTTCATTAGGCTGATGAAACTCTTGGGTATGACACAGGAGAAGTAAGTTATAAACTGCTTTCTGGATCAAGTTTTTGGTTCAGCAGTTTCTTACTGAGATATTTATTGACTACTCACTACTGGTAGATTTTTCAAATGTGTGCACAAGACAGACTGATTGATTACAGTCCAATTGCTCAAACTGCTACTATAGACTGACCAGCACAGTTTGACAAAAGATAAGGCTTTGAAGCAAAAAGACAGGAGTTTGAAAGACAGGTTAGTTGCAGTAAAGAGTATACCTTAAAGTGAAAACAAAGCAAAAATCATTCCAAGGCAATAGTGGTGCATCATCACGGCAAGATCTCATTTTGAAGCTGAGCCAGCAGAAGCAATACTAACTTACTGATATTTTCTGGGTACCCCACAGCAGGTCAACAGGCTTATATGTACTCTCTGCCGTCCATCACAGGTTTTGGTTCAGAGGGGGTCTATAACCCAATTAATCTCAGCAATTTAAGAAGCACTAAAAACAATCTATTTAATGGAAAGACACTTCACCCCACAATTGCACTTGGCTCAGTCTGAGAGTGCATTAGGAAATGCAATGAGGTAAGGGAAATCAATGCATCATCATTAACTTAAACATATGTTCCTGTTACCATAAACCCCTACAAAGCTAGCATGCTTTTTTGTTGTTGTTGTTTTTACAACGATCAGCTTCTAAGAGAAAAATAAAAAATGCGTTCTTTTTCCTTCCAGTGTAACTGGAGGTTACTGATCTGTAACCGGAAGTTCTTCGAGTGTGTGGTCCCTCTCTGTGTTCCCCACACGGGTACACAGGTGCACCATGTGCTTGAGTCTGGAATTTCTTGTAAGCAGTATCCGTTGGCCCACACACGCTCAGTAGCTCTCTTTGTGCTCCAACAGAGGGCATAAAGGGCAGTGTGGGCTGCCACCACTCCAGTTTCCCCATTCTTACCACAGTGTAACCAATCTGCGGCAGAGGGGATGGAGGATGGGTGGTGGAATACAGATAAGGGCCACACATCTCAAAGAACTTCCAGATACAGGTAAGTAACCTCTATTTCTTCTTCGAGTGATGGTCCCTATGTGTATTCCACACATGGGAGGTTAACAAGTACTAGTCAACCAGGTGGTGGGTGCCAGGACACAGAAGCAATAGCTGACTGTAGTAGTGCTGTCCCCACAGCCATATCTGCAGTTGATGACTGTACCAAGGTGTAATGTCTCGTAAAGGTATGCAAAGAGCTCCAAGTAGCTGCCCTACAGACCTCTAGTAGGGGTATGTCTCTCAGAGATGCAGCTGAAGTAGCTTGCCCCATGGTGGAATGAACCTTTTCTCCTTCCAGGATGGTGGAGAGGGGCAAAAAGGAGGATGCCAGCTAATTGGTAACCATGAACAATACAACCCGAGGTACATTTTGAAAGTCTCTACGCTGATATACGTTGACCTTTTTATTGCTCTGCTATGAGGAAAAAAAAAAAAAAAGGGTCTTTCTCACATCCTTTGTTCTTGGCAGATAAAACGCCGAAGCCTTCCGGACATCCAGAGAATGCAGCCTTCTTGCCTCTTCCAAGGCACACGCTTTAGGGAAAAATACATGTAAGTGGACTCATATCAAATGCAGAAACTATCTTGGGTATGAATCTGGGGTGGGGGCGAAGCGAGACCTTTTCTTTATAGAAGGTAGTATATGGTGGGCCCACTCTAAATGTTCCCAGCTTACCAACTCTTTTGGCCAATGTTATAGCTATAAGAAAGCCCACCTTCATGGGTGGCCATAGAGCGTATGGCCAGTGGCTCAAACGGAGCCTTAGTGAGAGAACAGAACAAAATTTAAGTCCCACTGAGGTGCAAACTTCACTGCTGGTGGAAAGGATCTGAGAATTCCCTTTAAAACTCTCATTGTGACAGGGTGTGTGAAGATTGTATGGTTATGCACCAAGAGGATGGAAAGCGCTGACTGCCGCTAAATGCACCCACAGGAAACTGAACGCATGACCAGAAGACTTAAAAGTAAGTAGATACTCTAAGATATAAGGGATTTCAACAGAATCCAGAGACAAATTATATTGATGAGCCCAAGTGGAGAAATGCTTCCAGTTAGCTGAGTAACAGCTTCTCATAGAATTTTTTTCTATTTTGGTTAAGGATGTTTTGCACCTTCTTGGACCATGAGCATTCTATCTCTGATGCTCATCCACATACCAGGCTCTGAGTTGCAGTGGCCTTGGATTGGGGTGTGTGACGTTGTCCCTGTGTTATGCTCTTGGGTGGGTGCACTGAAAGCTTCAACAGATCCATGTACTGGAACTGTCTCAGCCAACTGGACACGATGAAGATGACTCAAGCTCTGTCTTGACAGATCTTCCACAAATCCTGCGCTATCAGAGGAATTGGAGGTAAAGCAAACCCCAGGTAACCCTTCCATGACATCAGGAGGGCATCTCTCAATGAGTCTTTGCCCAGGGCTGCTCTGGAGTAATACCAAAGAAATTTCCTGTTCGTTTGTGAGGCAAAAAGGTCCAAGGCCGGCATCCCACACTGAGCAAAGACATTGTTGAGAATCGAACTGTAAACCTCCCATTTGTGATTCATGAAAAAGTGTTTACTTAGGTAGTCTGCTAGGGAATTTTGCACTCCTGATAAATATGTTGCTGATTCCAGAGGATGACTGCCTCTGTACACAAAGAAAAAAATAGCTTCCCTACCCCCACTTACTTGTTTATATAAAATACTGTTGTCAAATTGTCCAACATTATCTGAACATGTTTGTATTGGATAAGTAGAAGGAAGGCATTGCAGGCTGGATAGACTGCCCTGGGTTCTAGTAAGTTGATGTGCATTCTGGACTCCTGCGGGGCCCAGACGCCCTATGTCATTTGATCGCCCATGCACGCACCCCAGCCCAAGTAGGAGGCATCAGTAACAATAGTTTGACTTAGGTGTCGGTGTAAGGAAAGGGATCCCTGCCCGCATCTTCTCCAGTTTTGTCCGCCACACAAGAGAGCTTAATACCTTGGGTGGAATTGTGACCTTGTCGTTCATGATGCCCTCCTCTAGCACAGAGAGAAGTCAGGGTTTTAGGTAACACAGATGTAGCCTGGTGAACGGTGTCACATGTGTGCATGAAGCCATGTGACCGAAGAGGGAAGGCAAGTTCTGACTGATACCCTGGGTCTGATAACAACCTGCTGTATAAGGGTGCTCATGGCCTGAAACCTTTCGAGAGGTAGACATGTTCTTGCTGTAGTTGAGTCTAATGTCCCTATGAAGTCTACGTACCTCGTGGAGGTCAACATGGATTTTTCGTGAATGATGCAGACACTTAGGGAAGGTAAAAAGGCTGAGCAGAACCCGGGTTGCCCTGTGGACTACCTCATAGGAACTGCCTGCGAGAAGCCAGTCGCTGAGGTCTGGGAAGACTGTAAATCCCTGTCTTCTCATCCAAACAGCCAGCACAGAAAAAAAGTTTGTAAATACCTTGGGTGCTGTCGCCAGACTGAAGGGGAGGACTCTGAATTGGTGGTGCTTCTGGTCGAAGAGGAACCTGAAGAACCTCTTGTGGGCTGTTGAGAGCCACAAACACTGTGCTCTCTTCTAATGAGGTAATTATTGATGCCCAGGACATCGTGCAGAATTTTAATTGTTGGATAAACTTATTTAACTGACATAGATAGAGAATCAGCCTCCATCCTCCACTCTTCTTGGGGATCAAGGAGAATAGAAACCCGTATCATGGCGTTGAGCTGGAACCTTTTCTATGGCTCCCTGAGGAACAGGGTGTTCACATCCTGTCGTAAAATCTCCTAGCGAGAGTGGTCCCTGAAGAGGAAATGAGAAGGAGGTTTGTGGGAAGGAGTTTTCAGAAACTCAGTTAGATAGCCACCATGGACAACCTCATGGACAACTATTTGTCTGTAGTTTAGGGCCCTCTGGTTTTTGATAAATTGGGGAAGGCAACCTTCAAACATTTGAAGAGGAGAATGAATATAGTCGTCATAAAAGGGGCTCGGGTCTCAACAGTCCCATCAAAAGAAACACTTTTTGTCTGGGGTTAGTGTACAAAGTGGCAGTGGATGTTGCAGAGGCTGGGTTCATTGGTCTAATTTGTGTGATGGCTCCTGAAGACACTGATGATAAAAGGGCTGAGGAGGTGGTTTTGCCTTATAACCTTGTCTATGATGGTTCCTCTTGAGGGGCAGGAGTATAAATGCCCATCGAGCAAAGAATTGTTCTTGACTCTTTGAGGGAGTGGAGAGACCCATCCATTTTCTAGTGGAATAGGTTGATAGTATCAACGGGTAGATCTTGAATGTACTCTGCACCTCTCCAGTGAAATCCAAGGATTACAACCACAAGTCTCTCATCTGTACAGTCTCATGACTGTAGCCATCCCCCTTGATGCAGTATCTGCCACGTCCACCATGGCTTGGAGTGAAGCTCTGGCCACAAATGTGCCCTCACTCACTAAGGCCTGGAAGTGTTCTCTATCCTCCTCAGAGAGCTTGTCCTTAAACTCTAGAAATTTAGCATAATTGATAAAATCGTATTTGGCCAAAAGAGGCTGATAATTAGAGATCCTGAACTGGAGGGAGGTGGAAGAGAAGACCTTTCTTCCCGAAGGTTGAGTCTCTTGTGTCCCTTATCAGAGGGAGTAGCCTGTGGGTACTGTTGCTTCGACCGCTCTGTAGCCACCTGCAACACCAGAGAGTTTGAATGAGAGTGAGAGAAGAAGAGCTCTCCCCACTTGGACGGGACAAAGTAGTACTTTGCAGCACTTGTAAGGGTGGTAGCACAAGAAGCAGGGGTGCACCAAACCACCTTTTCTGGATCTATAATGGCCTAGTTGATGGAGAGGACCACACTACTGGGACTGGGAGGAAATGTCTAGTAAGCCATGCTGAGGCTCCTGAATTTCCACCAGCTGGATGTGCAGCTCTGCAATAGGAGTGGTGACTGCAGATGGGAGAGAGCAAAGTTGTCTTCTGGGAAGACACGTCTCCGACCATCCCAGAGTATGAAGAGAGTCAACTGGTGGAGCTGGCAAAGCCAGAGCCTCTCTGGTCAACATGGCTGTTGGCTCCTTCTGGGGCCACAGCACCACCAGTACCACCTTGGTTCCCAAAGTGGAGAGAAGCACCAGGAGCTGTCTATCCCACATCTTCACCATCAGTGCTGGTGTCTGAACCGTCAGACCTGTACTCTGGCAAACCTCCTTCTCTGGTCGAGAAGATTTAATTGTGCCCTAAGATCTCAGCACCTGTGTGAACTGGCTCTTCTTACTTCGATGGGGTCAGGGAGGGATCCCTTCTTTTTGGGACAGTCTTAGACATAGATGATTTGTCCTTACGTTTATGAGAGTGCCCTTACTCTCCTGTGAAGCCTTCTCTTTAGGCTTAACAGACTTACCCTCCATTCAAGCTTGGAGGGGCACTGCCCACTTGTTGAGGCTGATGTACTTGGGGTGTGTGGTGGTGGGGGGGGGAGAATGCAGGCTCGGCCCAGATCTGATTGGGGTTTCATTGTCTTCTCCCTGAGGTGTTTTTTGAGTATCAGGTCCCGACCCTCACAAGTTCTGGAGAAAAGAGCAGCACATGCTGATCTTGGCAGAAATGAGAACCTCACACTGGAACAAAAGGCAGCCTTGATGTTCACTGCTCACAGAAAAGGAGCGAAGGCAGGAAACAGTTTTTGAATGCCAGGACCCTGGGCATAATCCCAGATCTCTTGGGGGGGAAATCTTGAGACAGAGAAAAAAATGTTTACTATATATGCTATACCACACTATAAAAACTACTAAAAAACCTAATTAGATACAGTTTTTTATAGGAATGACGCAGTATAAAGGATCTGAGGACACTGAAGATTTCAACTCAGACCATGCGCAGTAAGAAGGAACTGGAGAGGCATCAGCTTGCACCATGCTTTATGCCCTCAGTTGGGAGCATGGGGAGAGCTACGGCACATGTGCTCTTCAATTGACATTGCTTGCAAGAAATTCGGGACTCAGACACATAGGGTGCATGTGTTTCCCACATGTGGAATACAGATAGGGACCATCACTCGAAGAAGAACATGGCAAAACAAAAGTTAAGAGGAATCAGTTAATATAAACAGCAACTATCTTAGTAAGATTTCTCTGTTACCTAATTTTATCCTGACAGATTGTCACAATTCATTTGCTACTTACCAACTTTATAGTGCACACAGCCTTCCAAGTCGCCCACAGTTGTCCAACCCTGTTTCTTTTCTACTTCAGGATCATTATGTAGGATTTTATTTCTTAACCAGGACAAGTAGTAAACTCGCAACTTGTTCTTCTTACCTAGCCACAAAATGCAACATTTGTTTTAACAAGAATTTCATGCTAATCACAACAAAAAGATAACCAAAAGACCATCATGAGATGAGAAACTGCTGTGAAAGCAAAGTGATCCTGCTAAGCATTTCACGGTCACACTAAAGAGTTTTGAAGCCAGAAGAATCAGTCAGTCATCTAGTCTGACCTCCTAGGTATCACAGGCCATTAACTTTCATCCAATTATTGCTATATTGACCCCAATAACTTGTCTCTGTCTAATTTGTGTTTGACTAAATTTACGTTTGTGATCAATACTGAGTGTACAAGATTATAGCATCACCAGCACTATTCCAGAATCCCTCCAAACATTATTTCATAATAACCTTATGATACTATTGCATGAACATAAAATGACAAACTTAAAGAAATAGTTCTGGGGGGTTTTGTTTTTGATGTTAAAACCGCCCCACTTTTTAATAGTAAGATTGTAATTCCACAATAGCAAGCACCAATCCTTTGTGTGTGGAGACTGAAAACAACTCTGATATACAGCAGCAGTTATGTGTGTGACACCAGAAAAGAGAGTGGGGAGAAAGAGTTTTGTGGTTGAAAATCATTTACACACACATCAGAAAATGGCCGTCACTATTGGGACCAGGTCTGAAAGGAGGTAAAAGCAAAGCAGGCTATGAAATTAACATCTATGTTCAGAGTTTCAGTACCAAGTGACCAGCACTTTTCGATCACTCTAATCATCCCTCAGTACCCAAACAGAACAGGTTTTATTAGTAAATTATTCAAACAGGGAAGAAGTTGTACCACAGAATAGTCTTAAACAGTCTCTCATTGAGTTACATTTATTTACATGTACAATGTAAAAAAGTTTTTAACAACAACGCTAAGATCCAGCTGTGGTGACTTATAGTGAGAGTATCATGTGTTGCTAAAACACATTCTTCCTCTCACTAAATGTTGACACAAGCTTGGCTGGCAGATTACTTGTGTCCCAAATGGTGCAACACTGCAAGCAGGATAGGAAGCAGGAGATGCTTGTTTACCAGAGATGTAATCATCTCGATTTTGGGAGAAAGGGCAGCTTGGACACATATTATAGGGACACTCGTAATGGCCACATCTAGCCCAAGCTTCAAGCTAGAATGATAGAAGAAGAAAGAAACCATGCATGTGATGGGAAAGAACTAAAATAATAATAATGAAACTTATTTTAAATAGGACATGTTACCAAATATGGAAATGGTAGCATCATAGTCAAGTTCATTAATGGCTCTTGCACAATGTTCAATGAACAACTGCTTGGCTATACAGCACTTGCTATATTATCTGTGAAGAGCTGGCAAGTTACTGCTTCTTCTAGTCCTGGCTTCTTCTCCTTGCTTCCAGCTGTTTCATTGTAAAGAAGTAAGTGCAGGCCCATAAATACAGCTGGAAACAGAGAGGAGGCAGGCTCTCTGCTTCCAATAGGAGTTTTCATGGACCACACCTACCAGAAGAACAGTTACACACAATTAAATGTTTTCCCATTAATACCACTACTCCACATAAGCATTTGAGAGAGGGAAGCTGTGTGATTGTGAAGAGACAGGGGGTTGACAGGGCTCAGAATAGAGAGAGTAGTTGTAGTGGGTGTCTATTATAGTCAATGGAATTGGTCCCTAAGGCACTCTATGATGTGGGTCCATATTATGAAAAAAAGGAGAACCCACAAACTACATTGTCTACCATAGTTAGATTCCTCAGGAGAAACATGCTGCAAAGCATAAAAGACATGAAGATCCTAGGTCCAAAAGCAACCACGAATGCACAGCCAGATCACACACTACAGTGCCATAGTGTGGGTCGCTACCATTCTATACATTAATCAACATTAATTTTCATCTTTTTTGTCATAAATTTATATTGCTGGCCATGAAAATTTGCTTTGGGCAAACAAGGTATCCCAGGAACAAGCTTTTAAAATGATTTTTGAGGAAGTTGAGGGAGAGTATGTGATGAGAGGACCAATTAACTTCACTGAGTTAAAAAGTGTGTGAAGAGGAATTTCATTTGAAACACTGTAACTTAGAACCGACATTCATTTTTAAATGGTCTTTCTGCTTTGATAGGACCAAAACATACTGAAAAAAAAGTAATGAAATGTAAGGGTAATGTTGTCCTTAACTTATCCTTATTATGCTTCGGTACAGCAGGGTCTACAGAAGGAGGTCACGTACCATTCAGGTTGTTGGTACAGACCATCCCGACAACACAGCTCTTTGGCACAGGATCTGTGCCCTCTGTGCTTGAGAAGTGTTTAGTACATTATGAGTCGTTACACTACAATACATATAAAGTAAATTTTAAAACCCTGTGTTACAAAGCTATTATTAAGGATGCAAAATTAAGCATTCAGGAGTTAGGAAATGCCAGAATTAAGTTTGCTGATGCAACCTTCACCTGCCACTTCATATGTATGCACAATACAGTGCCCCTGTTTGAAGTTTACTGGTCAGAGTTGCAGCAAATAGTTCAGTTACAATATCTACCTTTCAGGGATTTCTCATCATTAAAAATCCACCAAGCGGAAAGTTGGCATCAGAGATCCAGGGCCAGGATGAAATTCTCTCTAAGTCCCATTAAAAAGTGGAGTCATATAAATGTAGTATGTATAAATGAATCAGCAAAAGGTCCCAAATTGCTACATTAATAGTGTTGACTGTGAACAGCCACTTGAGCATATGGCTCATAATATGTATTACTTTTTCACATCTATTTGAACTAATTGAGTAAAGGACAGATGCTTCAATTGGGTTAGAATACACTGGGGATTAACCATTTTTGGGGAGAGGAGAGGGAATACTTAATGGCAGGCTTTACTAAGCTTGGCTCTTTAAATATTAAGGGTGTGGCCTCCTCACCTCTGCGCCGGACCCTGGACACCAAGTAAAAGGGCTAGAGTGGTGTAAAGTAGCCCTAGGGGCCCCAAATCTGACCAAGGGAAGATTCTCTCTGGCACAGGCACTGTGAACACAGCCAGGAGGCTGCCTGTAGAGAATCCTTTCGCAAGCCCTGGAGTAGAGACTGGAGCCAAGGTACTGCAGAGATCCTGGGTAGCGTCATAGCCCATTGGGCAGCCCAGGGAGGCTGCCGTAACTTAGACAGCCCTGGGGACCTCTCTAAGTCACACTGGAGTCCTCTCCAGACCAGGACAGTGCAACACGTGGTTTAAAACCACCGTAACAGCCTGAACCCCCAGGCTGCAAGATGTCTCTTAGAGGATTAAATGGAATCTGGCAAAAGTGGGTAACATTCAAGAGTCTCCTAAAGAAAACCAGTGAAAAACATGCCAACTCCCAGAGCACATGGTTTGGTTTTCTTTCCCCATCATTTATTAAAATTCACCAAATGAAGACCAGTAACAAGTGATACAGATGGATTTTCCCCAGTATGTGATTCTTTGTTCATGTCTGGCCACAAGATAAGCAAGCACAGGGAGTTTCTCAAAAAAAAAATCTTTGTGGTCTAGAAACAAAAAGAATCACATGAGAGACAGGAAACTCCTCTGCCTTCCAGAATGCATCCATTCTGACATATAAGGTTAGTTACATAAATGTGGCTATGCATGTATTTACACAACTGCTAAACAAAGTAAACTGATCTGACACTGTAGTCACAGACAGACTCATTTATAACTGGCATATTCCCTATGAAGCATTCACAGAAGCGGAGCACCAAGGATAAAGAGAAAACTAAGAAGAGTCTTTTAGGTTTAGAGCTGTAAATTGTTCTAAAAATCTGGTGTTTTTGCCAATTGTTAATGCTGAGACAAGCAAAAACTCTATTTTGGCTCTTGAATAAAAACATCATTTCTTGCGAGAACCACCATGGACTAGCAGTTGAACTGTACAACTGAAAGTCAGGAGATTTGATTTCTATTTCTGGCTCTGTCACGGGCTTTCTGCAAGATTAAACTCAAATCACTTAATATGCAACATTTTCCTTATTTGTAATACAGGAAAATTTCAACTAGCTCCACTTATTTGTGATTCTAGCCTATTTCCCTGGGGTGCTGCAACTGTTCATTAACGTTTGTAAAATCCCTAGGAATGTGCTAAGTAAGGACAAGCAATTGCTTTTATTACTGCTGAATTATTTACTTTGTTTTCAGCCATTTCTACAATGTTCATCACTATAGTATCTGAGCATCTAATATATCTTTGCCTTCTAACAGGTTAAGGACCTGCAACTTGCTTTTGTTAACTTGCTTCAAACTCTTTTGAGTGTCACAAAAACAAAATAAAAGCATCTAAGCAATTCATTTTTCAGCTTTTCATGAAAGTAGTAAACACATCAGCTAAAGATTTACAGTTTTGAAAACTAAAAATAAAATTACTAATAATAATTTTTATTATTTTAATTTTATTAAATTTTCCTCCTAAAATCCTCAAGCAAGACATTTCATTCAAACATGGTGGAGATGCTTTTCAAACTTTACCATCACATACATTCAAACATTTATTTCCCGAAAAAGGTGTTTAAATATATTGTGGACCCAGTTACTTATATACTTACATTGCTTAAAGTGAAGTTCCTTTAAACAAACCCAAACCAAACCCCAAAGAGACAATTACATGACTATGCCCATTAAGCCAACTGTTGGGAGAAGTTTCGTTAAAAGTCAACATTTCCATTTGCTCTGAGTGATGTAGGCAAAGAGAACATCTTAAATAGGGAATCGAAAGATACCCAAGGAAAAGCTCAGGCCAGGAACTGGTGATAGAGTGGGAGGAGGGGGTGGAAGAATGGGACATAGAGCATAGCAGGAAGGAGACCTGGGAGGAAAAGGGCAGTGGGCTTCCCCCACAAATTCATCTCATGAGCCACAATCTCTGCTAGCTCTCATCGAGCTCCCATGCTAAATATAGTAGGGTAGCTGTGGTAGCATGGGCAACAGTGGCATGGGCTAGCTGCCCTAAGTACAAACCCATCTGGACCCCATGGTATGTACTCAGGGTGGCCAGCCCATGCTGCCATTGCTGCTACCCGAGATACTGTAGCTACACTCCTATTTTTAGCATGTTAGCTCAGTGAGAGTTAGCGCGAGTATGTCTACTCAAGCTGGGCATCAACCCCTAGCTCCAAATGTAGATGCAGCCTCTGTGGGTAGAAACCCTCCTTCCTCACTGTACTCTGGTGACCTCCTGTAAAACCCAGGATAGAGAACAGTGCTTAAGGCATAAGCCAGCTTCAGCTCAAACAATTTCTTCAGGGTTAATGTAACGTGTCTGAATAGAGGAAGCAATATTCTTGAAGGAAACGAACAGGACGTGTCAGGGTGTTTGAATCGTGACTCACGCAACTGTAAACAAAGCTAAAAGAATTTCACATGAGATTTTGCCACAGATTCTCGTCACCAACGTGGGATACATTAACTAATGGACATTACACAAGCTGGGTTAGGTGGTCTCTTTGTTTACAGTTCTATTGTACTATACACTGCGTCAGACGATCTAATGGTGCCATTCAAATAGATACCCAGGAAGCACATTAGAAGCTATCATGAAATATTGTACATTATACAGGTATAGGGTTTTTAAAGTTCCTGGTTTAATTTTTTTTTTGTAATTCAGTCGTCAGCCATAAGTGAAATTTAAATGAGTTACAGCCGATGAAAATATTACAGGTGTGTTTAAATGGAAATGCAGAGACAGGCTTTACTACACTGGCACAAAGATGGTACTTTAGATAACAAACATGTACACTCTCATACTGCACTGAGCTGGCTAGGGTCTATGTGTACCACTATCTTCTAGCCAATGGCATCAGAAACTGCTCCATTGTATATTGTAGAATTGTATACAGTTAATACAGAATGGAGAGTCTCCTTTAGCTCCAGTGTTAGGGGTCTATGTTCTTGGAGCAGAAGGATCAGAGTCCTATGCCTGCTGCCACCGGTTCTGAGTGCCTCTGGAGTGCAACATAGTGACCACTGTGTGAAGCCCTAAATGACCTGGGGTTTCATACAATAGAGCATGGCAAAAGGTAAAATGCAGGAGAAAGGTAGACTGCTAAAAAACAGATCTATAAGAACCATTTGCAGTAAACTCAGATTGTGTAATAAGCCCTTTTAAATAGTGCCTTGGAGCCCAAAGTGTCTGGAATTCCCAGCTTTAGTAAGAAACCATTATTCATCAGGACACGTTAAAGCGTGAACTATTTAAAGAATGGCCGTATCTCTCACTGTTAGCTCAACAGGCAACAGTCTCACTAAGTAAAGACACATCCAGATGCAACATCCATCTACTCCATTGTATCAGTAACTTAACCATGCCCATCTATGCTGCCCTTCCTCCCCGTCCTTCCATGCTGCCCTACAGCTGTACCCTGCAATGTATTTTCTATTCTAGTGACAGACTCAAAAGAGGACTTCTAACTTCCTGCACGCATCCTCTCCCAAACACAATACAAATAAATATTTCATCATGTTATCCTCCAAACTTGTGAAAAAAATTTCCTTCAAGGCATGCAGTTTGGGGTATTTTGTGCAAAGGTTGGTTCTTAGCATTAAAAAAAGTGAAAACATGAAGACTGAAAAATCCTGGCCCCACAGATGTCAATGGCAAAAACTCCCATGGACTTCAATGAGGTCCAGATTTCAGAAAAATAACATATTGAAAAATGGGCATTACCAGATATTGTCACCAAGACATTCAGGCCTTCGAGTACATCCATCTGCTGGAACCGTCTTCGATTTATTAGAGGATAAACCTTCCCCTGGCCACTTCTGTCTAGCAGCATCAGACCACTCTCAGTTCCCACTAACAAATTCACTCCTATGTTAAAAAACAAAACAAAAACACCCAAATTATAATGCGTGTTTTCCTGGTATTTTGATTAAGTCATGCTTTACAGAACAACTTGCATTACTTTCGGTATTCAAACCCAACACTGATTCCATCTGCACACCTGGCAGAGGGGTGGAGTAGCAGAGACCCCCCATGCTCACTGGGATAGATAGGTGGAACATCAAATTTATCACACATACACTCGCAAGAGGCTGATATGCAAGAAGAAGCCTTCCAGAGCAGGGTCCATCCTCCACTTCCCAAGAGCTGAAGATAACAAGGGTCTGGCCCTTATGAAAAAAGTCATGCAGAATTGAATAGAGAAAGACAGCTTAAAACCATTCTATAAAACTTAACAGAATGATCTTTCTGCAACTGAATTCTATGGAGTGGTTTTAAAAACCTACAGATATATCACTATTAAATATTATAGGGTTTAGAATAATTTTTATAGAATCCTATTTCATTTTTATAGAACCTTATTGGTTTCATCCCTATCTAGTTCTATAAGACTTTATTACAAAGGGGGTTTTCAATGGGGAATTGTCCTTGATCTCAATAGTTCCCCCTTCACATACTCCACACTCATCTGGTTAGTAGATGTCTATTCAATTTTTCAATGCTTGCCACCATAACAGACAGCTATTACCACAAATTATGTGAAGAGAGCAAAAGGACAGTTGAAATACAGCACTAGGGATGAGAGTCAAACCAATTTTGTGACTCGCTTGATTAGACCTCCTCAAACATTTATTAGAGATCACAACATAAAGCTATTGTTTTTAAATGCAATAAAACAGGTTGAAATAACACAGGTAAATTAACAAAGCTATACAATTATGGTTCTTGTGAGTTAGAAGTTGTCACAGTAGGCCAAATTAATCCCTGGTTTAAGTGTACTGGTGATAAAATTACACCAGGGACTAATTTGGCCTTGTATCCTAAACTGAGCACTACTAATCTGATTCTGATCAGATCTGATTCAGCTACACAGAAATTAAACAGTGGGCAGCCTTGCAAACTACATTTATGGCATTATCTAAACACAACAGGGCAACATTTTAGGATGCTATGGACAGCCTTAAATCAGCAGGCTCCTTGCTTTTATTGATTACTGTCTTGTAATTTCAAAAGGTACATTCTTCCCTACTTCTCAAAGATCATTATCTCTACGCTGTGAGGACAAGTACCTAATCATACTGTAGCGATAGCACTAATTAGCACTAATTAGTAGAGCAGATATTGCGGGACTGGGCATCTACTTCTCTGATATTCTGTCTATATTATTAGCATTGAACTTAACTATTTAGATAACTTCCTGGGAGAATCTTATAAAAATTACAGCCTTAAACATTATTTCATTACAATTAGTAAAGGAAATAAAAAAACCCTCTCTCTTTACAGGAGCTATCATACTTAGTATCGCAAGGACCAAACTCCCAGCAGGGGTAAGTAGGCACAAATCCATTGAGAATAAAGATGTGCCTGCGTACACCAGAATTAATTTGGCCTAAATGTTTAGCAGGGAAGTGTTTTGTTATAGCTGTAAAATACCTCCAGGATTTTATTTTAAATCAACAGAAGAATGAAATATGTAGATCAAAGAAACATGAAAGTGCTAAACATGAGTGATGGCCCAGCCCCTATTGGCAGAGCAATTTGGTTTGGCATGGAAGTTTGACACTTGTTCCCAATTTATTTAGTGTGATTTCATTTTCCCTTCTCTCTTTACCCGCCTCTCACTGACATCTTCCATTTGCACAAAGTTATAAATTTGGACTGAAAATTATTCACACAAAAGCATGTAAAAATATTAAGCCCTCATTTGGGCAAAAACTGACACTGGTGAACTTTGATAAAGCTGATTGATGAAGAGGTGTTGGAATGGCGACAGCTCCCCAAACACACATAGCTTCATAGAATGAATACTGGGCAGTAATTGCTTCAACCCCCATTCCTACTCCCATCCCCCCCCCCTCTTCCCCGCAACACACATTTGATGATAACTGGCCATACTCCTATTTTTGAATATAACACTTTAAAAACATGTAATCATGAAGAAGGTAAATATAATTATCCTTGCTTTATAGATAGCAAAACTAGTCTAGAGATGTAAAGTGAAACAGATGAAGCTAGGTGGTGTCAGAGCCAAGATTAGAATCCAGGTCTCTTATGTCTATCAAGCCCTTCTCTTCATGTATCAGTATATTTATGCCTGCATCTGTACTTTTCACTCCATGCATCTGAAGTGGGTTTTTTACCCACGAAAGCTTATGGCCAGATAAAGCTGTTAGTCTTTAAGGTGCCACCGGACTCCTCGTTGTTTTTATGTCTATCTGGACGATTGTGCTTTCCAGGCAAGTTGTTTAGATCAACTACCTCAAACTATCACACCTAAACCCATTTTTAGGCACCTAATTGTCTTAATTTTCAAGTGTTCTGAGTATCTGCAGGACTTTCACTAAATTCACACCCCCAGGTTTGAAAAATTGCAGTAAGACAGCTTTGCTGAACCAATTTCCTCATACACAGAAGGAGAACAACATATCTACCTTCCAGCATCTTAAATCACGCATGTTTTCAGACCTCCTATATAGTAAATATCATTGCCCACTATTTCACAGATGGAGAAATGGTCATATGAAGGCTAAGAGACTTGCTTGTGGACAACTGTGATTTAGTGGAGCAAGTATAGAACCAAGAGGCCTAGATTTTGAGCCTAGTTTTTATATATTTATATATATAAAAAACTTTGAGCAAGTCACTTTACTTCTCTGAGCACCCCCTGTAAAAATAGCGAACAATATTTATTTACACAGAGTGGTGAGCTGGAACCGGTTCGCTAGAACCGGCGAGGGACAACCAGTTCTAAAAGGGCTTCTAAATTTCACAACCGGCCAAAAGTGGCACCTTAAGCGCCGACTCCGTGGGTGCTCCAGCCCTGGAGCACCCACCGGGAAAATTTGATGGGTGCAGAGCACCCACCAGCAGCTCCCCGCCCTGCGCCTGGCCCCAGCTCACCTCCGCTCCGCCTCCTCCCCTGAACGCGCTGCCCCGCTCTGCTTCTCCGTCCCCCCCCACCCCCACCCCCACCCCCGCGAATCAGCTGTTCGCGCAGGAAGCCTGGGAGAACTGAGAAGCAGGCTCACCTCTGCTCCGCCTCCTCCCCTGAAGCACCGCCCTGCTCTGCTTCTCCTCCGCCCCCCCCCAGCTCCCCACAAATCAGTGTTCCCATGAGAAGCCTGGGAGGGCAGAGAAGCAGGTGGCGGCTTCCCACTCAGGCCCAGGGAGGCGGAGCGGAGGTGAGCTGGGGCCAGGGTGGAGCGGGAAGCTGCTGGTGGGGGCTCTGCACCCACCAAATTTTCCCTGTGGGTGCTCCAGTCCCGGAGCACCCAGGAAGTTGGCGCCAAAGGCGCCATTTTTGATGTGATCAGTGGGGGGAGCGGCTGCTCCCCCCCAGCTACGCTCCCCTGCCCCTAGGAGCCAGAGGGACCTGCCGGATGCTTCCTGGGAGCCGCCCCAGGTAAGCACCTCTGGGACTCCCCACCTCGCCCCCTGGCAGGTCCCTCTGGCTCTTAGGGGCAGGGTGGGCACCCACTACAGTGGCCCACGAGAGCCTCCTGCCCGGTTCTGGGGGCAGTCAGGGGACGGGGAGGGGGATGGATAGGGCAGGGGTCCCGGGGGCGGCGTCAAGAAACGCGGGGGGTTGGATGGGGCAGGAGTCCCGGTGGAGCCCCGGCCGGGGCGGCCCCTCCCCGGTTGTTAAGATTTTGGCAGCTCATCACTGCCTACACACCATAACTGGTAAAGTGCTATGTAAATGAAACTATTACAGCAGCCCCATGCTTAATCTACTGATCATGTGACTTTGGGGAAGGACCAACTCTTTCTCCTCCAGCTTTTTCAACATTTACAACTGTTTAATGTTTTTGTTTTAAACCGTTAAAACAGATATCAGTATCAAAAGGGCAGGATTCTGGCAATGCGTGTGGCCAGTGTTGAATTCTCATGGCATGGGCAATTTTTCTGCTGCTGTAAAGCCAGTGGAAATGACTCCTCTACAAAACCATCCTGGGTGTAGGGGGCATCTCAAGGTAGGAAATGGGCATCGGACCAATCCTTCTCTGGCATAAGATAAATAAGAGCCATAACTGTAAATGGCACATTGGCACCCCATGAGCCTAATCCCAAATGCACTGAGCAGAGCTTGGAAGAGAATGCGGCCCACAGTCTCAAAGAGAAGAAGTTTCCTAGTTACTTGCCCTATTCTCCCCAGATAATTATGTGATTCCAACTAAACTGATGTGAGATCACTAATAGAGAAGTTATAACATGAAATGTGTTCTAATCAAGCCCTTTGATTTGTCAGCAAGAATTTTGAGAAGCAAAATCAAATATGAATGTATTATTAACCTAACAACCTTGTACTGACACAAAATGCCCACAAAAGCTGCAGACATATACTAAAAAGAGGTTTAAAAAGTTGACAAGAACATCCCAATTGGCTGACAAAATTCTGAATGATTATTATTCAGTTCTGAGACTATACCAGTCAGAACTTGCCATCAAGCCAGACCTCAGAATAGCCACATCATAAGCACAATAGTAACCAGATCTCACTGTGATGACATCAGACTGAGCTTTGATTACTATGTAGATATTCCAAAATATCAGATACTTATTTGTCCTTGCTCCTTAAATGAATTTATGAACAGTCTAGACCCCATTTCTAGGTCATTAAGCTTATACTGGTGTATTTTCATATACACCAAGAAGTTGTACGAGACAACTTTCCATCCCTCCTTGTGTTGTAATCTATGGCTTATCTGGACACTGGATAATTGCTGCACTACAAATCCCTCTCACTCTTCATGCACTTTGATTGATTTTATGAACTCTCTCTGAGTAAATGACAAAGAAAAACAAAGAAATAAGGGAAGGAGAGGAGGGAAGGGAGGGATGCAGATATACATTACCCCATAAGGCAGCACACAAAATCTCAGAATTGAATCTCTTCTTGTATTTGCGAATCTCTGGGGTGTCGCTTTGTGGTCGTGTATTAGTAGGATTCACATTGACAACTGATCCTTTCCTGGTGGGATCTTGCCTTATTGCCTCTGACCTCATGGCTTCACTGGAAAATCCCACTGGGGGGGGAAAAAAAAAAAAGTAGTAAATGAAATACTATCTTCTAAGTGCCAAATATTTACCATATACTTTCTATTAAATAACTCAGATCAGTGACTGACAATATTAAGCAAGTCTTTCTTTTTGTAAGAAATGTAAATGGAAAAAGGAAATAAACTATGCAATCCCGTGCAAATCAAGTAACAAGCATGATGGAAACATTCTAAACTACTTTAAAGAGCAACTCAAGTCACTGAACCCCCCTTTTTTTTTTTTCGGCTGTCTTCTTGCATCTACATTACTTACCCACAGAAGTCACAGTTGTCCCACTAGATGGAGAAATCTGTAGTAATCTGGGGTCTATAAAAGGTGTAAAGGAGGAGGAAGATTTGTGTTTCTGGAGTGTGTTACTAGCGGACTGAGTCTGCAATGTAAATTTCAACTTTATTAATATAAATGACAACAAAAAGTGACGATAACAATGAACATTTCTAAGTCACTACAGAATTTTACTGCTTTTCTGAAGCCCTTTCCCACCCACCCCCAACCTTCTATACTTCCTATATACATACGGCAGGCACCATAGATGCACATTTCACACATTACCACTGCATGTAGTCAGTGTGTTCTTTACCCCTATAATCTCAGATTTTAAAGGAGATGTTTGAGGAATGGTCACTACAACAGGCAAAAAAGTAAGGGAACGTCTCCTTATCACCGGTTAAAATATGTACGGTACTTATGAAGTTATTAGAAGCTAGCACTACTTCGTTCCATATTTTAATTTTCTATTTGTGAACTGCCCACTACATACTTCTATTTGTTATGCATCTCCTGAAATGAGCTTGTTTAATATGTTATGGAATTTGATCTCTTAGTCTGAGCAACAAAATCTAAATAATCTGGGATCAGGCATTCACTTCTATGATTAATGAAATTTCAATGTCTAGTACTTCATGTTAATTCTCTACTTTTGTTTCTTAAAACTGAGCCTCTTGCCAGAAAGCTCCAGCAGTTTCTTCCACCATCATTTCACATAGCAAATATTACACCTGTATCAAACAAGGGGCTCATTAGTGTGAAAGGTTCAGTAAACAGTGATATGAAGCTATGAATATGTAGTTGATAAAAGCACTGGTGCTTTATTTAGTTTTGTATTCTAAACACAAAAAAGGTAGAAAGACAAGTGAAACAATGAACTGTTAAAAGTGGAGATGGAATGACTGAAAAATCCTTGCCAGTTTAGTGAGTTAAGTGTTATAGTGATAACATTGCACATTAAAGCAGAATGGCACAAATAAAAAACAATCAAAAAGTACGAGTGTTTTTCTCTGTACATGTAAAAATTACTGTGGACAAAAGGAATGTGTCTCTGCTCAGCTTGTTTTATGCCTTTGCAAACAAGATTGGAGGAGCTTCCTCACTGTTAACCAGCCTAAAGCCTCTGTCCCCTCTAAACCTCCACCTTCCTCACCAAATACAATTACACCGGACCCTCGCTAGAATGCGCGTCTATATAGCATGAATTCGCATATAACGTGGTCGTGGATCCCAAATTTAATTACTTTAATTGCAATTCATTTTAAGGCGGTCCCCATGCATGGATCCCAAATCCCGCGTTCTAGTGAGTGTCCACTGTATTGGGCTTAATCATACTGAACTTTTCTGCAAAGCAAAATATTTTCAACCACATTACTAATAACTTCAATGCCACCACAAACAACTGCCATTGTCTCCTTATCAAAACTCAGTTTGAGCTAAATTGATTGAACCCTGCTTATTTGTTGCTTAGAGCAAAGTAACGAACAGGTATATCCTTGAATCACTGAACTGGTCTATGTAACCTGTCAGAGTATATTTTTACAAAGTTAAAGACTAGTGAAGCACAGCTGAAAATGAAGAATGGCAAGCATTACACGGACTGAACTTCTGTGAAAATGAATGCTTGCCGTCACATGGTTCAATACGTTTCAAAAGCGTTTTTCATCCTATTGTGAAAATTGTGCATCACCATTAACTCAGGTTCTTTGGTAACTGTACACAGAATACCTCAGCTTGGCACCGATGTCAAAGCACCTATGTGTTTAAAGTTCACTTCTATTCTGAGAAGCAGCAGCATGTTGTTGCACATTTATAGTGGCTGGTTGACTCTACAGCATACTTGTTTACAAGTCTAAAGATGTTTTCTCTAAATGCCAGGCCTGCCTGTTCAACCTGGAAACTGAAAGTAATGCTGGGTGCTTTCCTTCTCATTCCTCGCCACCAGCATTACAGGATGAGCAGGACAAATTCATTCACACCAGTGCATCCCCATCACCTTCAAAGAGTCGCAAAAGTACAAGGATTGACTATATAACTGGGATTTAATGAACAATTCTGTTGTAGGTTTAGAAGAATGAAACATAGTCCCTCTTAGCACTGCAGAGCCAGCAAAGATAACAGGAGTAAAATTCTGGAACAGTGAAGTCCTCAGATAGGACTCCAACTAGAGATAGAGAGCAGACTTGGAGAATAAGCAGGAGTCAATTTTCATAGCACAGCTAGACCTTAAAAACCTGAAGATCTCCTGCAGTACACTATTCCAAACAGCTAATACCCCAAACAACCTAGCTTTCCTCAAATGGTCACCAACCCCATGTGGCAATTTCAAAGAGTAAAATCCTTCAGTGAGGCTGGAATCAGCTTCCTATCCTGTGCTGGTAGTTTGCACAAGTGAGTTACTTGTGCATGCCTAGTTATTTGCTCCTTTTTTATGGTAACATCAAGACAAAATTACCAGGTTTGATTTAATTATTTTTTAAAACCCCGGCAGATTCTTGCAACTAGCCTGTTCCCAAAATACAGAAATTTCAAACAAAACAAAACAAAAAAAACTTGTCTGAATATATGGTAATCAAGTTTAATTTAAACAAAAGCCATGCAATTAATGACTCACTGTAGAAAGCAAAAATAGTAAACTAGCAAGTTTGGGGTAAAACTGATCTAGAGTTAAGGGCTTTTCACACAGAACTGAAATGTGTTATTTTGGGGGAGGGAGAAAAGTGACAGAAAAAAGCAGGGGAAGATTGGCTAGAGTTCCTCTGCAAACTAGCTATTAGGCAATACTGGAATAACCCTAAGAAAGCAGCCAGCTGTGGTGCAAGACATACCTCATTAGTAGTTAGCTTGTCCTGGGGTGTCTGTGGGGACATGATGGGTGTCGGCTGGCTGGAGGATGGGGAGGAGGAGGTGGAAGAAGTGGAGGAGGAATGGCTTTGCTGTAAGAGATCTGGCAAGAGGTGAATGCGACCGGCAAAGCCATTGCTCTCATGATGGCTGGCACGCTTTGTGTCAACTGTACTCTGTAGAAAAAACAGGCACACTTGTCTTGCTCAAGTGCTGCTTAAGGCTTTCATCCCTATCAGCTGTATCTACTCTCTCGCTCTCTCTCTTTTTTTTTTTTTTTTTTTTTTTTTAAATGTACCAATATTCTATGCCTTGATGCCTGGGTTAGAAGTGTGCTGAGCTTCCAGAACTCAGTAAATACTGCACCTCTGGCAAGCAGAATTGAGCCTCTCACTTAATCTGATTCACTTGCAAGGCCAGCTCCTTTACCAGAAAAATAATTGTGCCAGTAAGTCTATGCTGCTTCTACTATGGCTACATGGAAAAGCTCTCTGTATTTGTTGTTTCCCATCATTTTATTTAATTCTAGCTTGAGTCATGTTCTGATAAGAACTTGAAATCTGGTGAATTCCCTAATCTAGCTATTTAAACAGTCACCATGAAATCTTAATTAGCAAACCGTAGGGTTCAACTAAAAAAATTACATTCAGTTGCAAAACTCAAGAATGTGATTACTGAGGAAGTCCTAGGAGCTGACAGACTCATTAACAGATGAGCTAGTTTAATACACAAGGAAGCATCATCTTCACAATCATAAAGATACAACATTTCAAAATAGAAGGAAACCAAACAACAAACCTAGATTCATCCACAGTCACTGCCCTGCACCTTGTAACGTTCCCTCCCAGCCCCCGGCACCAATTGTTTGCTACCTTGCTTTTTTGTTAGTTTGTTCTTGACTTTAGGCTTAAAGTAGTTAAAAGAATTGAGCACTTTTCCCCCACCCCCTTCTAATTCCGAGATCCAGCATCTGGTTTTTAACATAAAACCAGGTTAAGTTCTTCTGTGCTGAGTGCTTTCTTCACACACCTGCAGCTTTTCTATCACTTTTTTGACACAGACTTTGAGGTGCTCTGCATGGTGCTATAATGGATGTCATTGCAAGGCATGCAAAACAGTAGCAGCAAGGGATGGAGGCTACTCTTTTCTCTGCATGCATCAAGTGTCTGCACATCCAAAATATGCTACATCTGTGTCTTGATAACGTGGACAACAAATATAATGTAGAAACAGTATGGGTGAATGAACAAGCGGGTTAATGATCACAGTAAAGACACAGCACTGTGCAGGGAAGGAAATACAATACCTGTCGGACGATTAAAGTACCCTCCTTGGAAGGTGTCATGGCAGGTTCACTCTCCACATCATCGTGGACAATCATGGTTTTCACTGACTCTGTTTCACCATTGCTCAGGTTCAGAGTTGATCTATCCATCAAGCAAGAAATAATTTGGATAAAATAACCCCATAGTATTTCTTTTTTAGTCTTTCTTCATGTATTCGTATGAAGTGCATGTCATAGATCATTTACAGTGGCATCCAAAGTGGAATATTGACATAAATCATCAAGGAAGAGCTTCTTCAAGAAGCAAATAAATCGTAAAATAGCTAAACACAATTCTTCACCATTTATAAAATGCAAATGAGGGAAGGGAACGACACACAATATCATAATTTGGCTTCTAGTAACACAAGACAAACATTAAGATTTAAAGGATCAAATTTTCAAATGGTGCCAAAGTGACTTAGGAGCTTAAGTCCTATTTTAAAAAGTGATTTAGGCACTTGCTCATTAACTTTCAAAGGCACTTAGACGAAATGCTAAAGTCACTTTTGAAAAAGGAACATTTTTGAAGATGTTACCCTATGTGTTTCAGAAACGTGCGCATTAACTGACTGTTAAGTACTTTTGATGGACTCCTGAATACTGTCTTGGTAAAAGAGGGCTAATGAACGAAACATACGTTGAGGTCTTTTCCCCATAGCCACACAAAATAGAAAAAAACAGAACAACTAACACAGCTCTGGCATCCTCCGGCCCAGACGTAGATTCATCTGCTCCTTCTTGTTCCATATCGTCATCCTCCTCGTCTGTCGTCCCCGACTCTTCACTGGATGATGAATAGTCTGTCACCTTGTGTGGAGGTCGCACATCCTCTACAGCTCGCAATTCCTTTGCCAAGGCAGTTAAATCCTAATGAGAATGAGACAAAGGGGAAAAAAAGAATATGAAATGCAACAGTGAGGTTGCAGATTGGAGAGGAGGAGAGGCAACGTATCAGCAACACAGCCACGGGGAATGAGTTTGTTCAGTTTGTTGCTGCACTTCCATCGTTCCCAGCAACAGGGGTTTTTTTAATTGGTTTACTGATTTCTTTGTGCTTTACTGGCAAATTTTAAAAAAAAAAAACCCTAGAAATTTAAGACTATGTAGGTCTTTGCCCCCTCTTGCTCCCACCAGAACTGCTAGAGCAATGAACACGCTATAATACATTGTTTTAAGGAGTCCATCATTTTCCCTCCCCAACTGTTCTGCATATTGACAGGCTACAGTGCACAGAAATTTGGGCAGCAAAGTTGTAAGACAGCCTAAATTTACTGAGCTGTCTGTTCGGCTGAACACTGTTCGTATAAAATATTTCACATAGTTTATAAACTGATGGGATGGGAGCCACCATCTTCCTTTAAAGGACTTCATTTGATTGGGGCCTTTGAGTGCGATGGCAATATTAGAATAAACATCAGATTCATAGATTTTGATTCAGATGAAACCACTGAAATCATCTACGCTGACCTCTTGGATACCAAAGGCGCAAAATGTAATGATAATACAGCATATTTTTTTTTTTTTTTTTGCAGTTAACATTTGATTGTAATAGCTAAGCACTTACCACTTCTCCCTGCACCATTCAGCACAGCAATAGTATGGTTGGGTCATATGAATCATCATTGGTCCAGCCACATGAAAAGTATACAGGATGGTAGGAGAGGTTTGAAAGGAGGAAAATGAAAAAACACAAAAATTCAAGAAGCAAATAAAATGCATTTAAATATTTAACACTTCATAGTATGCAACTGCCAAACTGAATCTCTAATTCATTCACAATGCTTCAGTTCACCACATAAGTATTTGTAATGGACCTATCTAACATCAAGTGAAAAATCAGATAACCAGAACAGTTAGGTTTAGCTTACAGCAGGCTTGCTGGGTCTGAAGACTTCCTTCTTCTCTTCAGGTTTTTTTACTGCATTTTCATGACGTTGAGACGGTGAACCTTCAGATTTGGATGATGCTACATGCGTCAAGACCCCCCCCCAAAAAAAAACACAAAAAAGGGGGGTCACTGTTAAGTTAGGAATTTTTTATTTCTGCAGCAAAAGAAACACAAGACCTTGTCTACACTGGGTATTTCAGCCTTAGGGGGCCAGCCACAAGTTTACCTCCACCAGAGCAAACCTCTCGTGCTGACAGGAAAAACCACAAGCAGTTGTTATTTGCACTGCAGCTTACCAGTGACTGAAAACATGGAAAGAGGAACATGACTTACAGCAGCTTTGCCCATCTATACTAGGGAGTTAATAGCATGCAACATTGAGCATTCTGGGGTTTCCACAGACTATTTCATTCCAAGCTCCTTTCCCTTAGCTACCTCTATAGTGTGTCTTACACCGTACAACTGAATATGCTCTCACACCACATAGCAGCAGTGTCCTGCTCAATTCAAAAAGCTATAGTGAACCTTTTCTATTTTTGCTGTATGTTTACAGAGGGGGATTGGAACTGCTTTTCAGATATAATTTTTGTAGGTTTTCATTGACACCCTCTCTAACATTAAAAAAAAAACTATCGAGGATTTGATCTCGAGTCAAAAGGAAACATGACATCTTGACATTAGGAAAAAAGAAACCCAAATGCGAAAATAATTAAAATGCTAATGAATCTGGCTCCGGAAAAAAGTGTCTATCCTTGTACTCATGGAGAGAGTTGATGTGCAACGTATGATCAAAAAGTATCCGGGATGCTCACACATATGAAGGAAGTTAGTTCAAAGATCGTATATGAAAAGGAATGGACTCACATTGATGAATAAAACTGTAATTGAGTCTGAATTGGAGAAAGAGGCTAAAACCTATTATTGAAGATTTCTACACATACAACCCCCTCAAAACAAGGGCTATGAAAAGGGGTGGCACATACAGAGGATCAAAACGTCCCAGCCTGATACTCTACATTAAAAATTCCTTTTAAGTGAAGATTCATTGTCCTTCATTTGTATTACTATTATTATTAGCTGTTGCACAATGCAAATACTACAGATTAATCTAGAAATCCTAAAAAAAAAAAGGGTGGGGGGGGGGCGGGGGGAGAAGAGGACTTACATCTCATTCGGAACCGTTCACCAGAGCCACTCTGAGATCCAGGATGGGACCCTGGCTGTGAGCTGGAGTTACTTGAGCCCGAGGAACTGCCGCTGCCTGGTCTCGGCACGAGTTTCTCCACCCTCTCCCATAGCAGACGAGGCTCTATATTGCTATCTCAAGAAAAGTGCATTTGTCAACTTTACTTTCAGATATCGCACTTTAAACTTAAAATCAAGCTTGGTTACTCATCAATATTTTGTTAATGACTGATCAGAAGGAGTGTACTAATCCTTGTGCTTAGGACTTTCTCAGCAATTCACATCCTACACAGCAGCCACACTAGCCATCTTAATACCTGAGGAACCAAACTTTCACTCACAAAAAAGAAATTAAAACAATGCTTAATTGCTTTTTGTGCTTCTTTTTGTTTGAGGACTGGCTATACAACACTACAACATTTGAGAGCTGAAAAGCCTCTGGGTTCCCTTAGGACTAGATCCTGTAGATACTTACTACTGGGCACCATGCTTGCTCCTGGGAAAAGCTTCCGCTGCAACACAAGGGGACCATTTGCAGCAATACGTACAATACCTGATAGCAAGCACTTGCCTGCCTGGGCCCTTTTTTCTAAATGTTAAGACTACTCTGAAAATATTGCAAGACTTACTAAAACAGCCCCTTCAAAGAGGCAGAGGCAAGAAGAAAATTCATTAAGGTTTGTTGAACTATTTAGTGCCAAAGAAACTCAACATTAACTGCTAAGAGAGAATGGGTCCACCTTCCTCCTTCCTTCACGTCCGAGAGATAATGCCACTGATCCTTTCTCTGGCTTCCAACTAACTTTCCTTACAAAACAGGAGAGATAGGGAGATCCAGGCTTACGAACCTCGTGGAGTTTCTTTGCCCTGCTTGATTATTTTGCTGCCCACTGCCCTGCAGTGGAGAATCTCGACGTGATAGGACGGGAGACCTGGACGTTGTTCTCACAGGTACCTTGGGTGAAAAGAGAAACAGTAAAAATTAATGAAGGGAGAAGGGGGAAAAATTAAGAATCTCCTGCCACAGCAAATATATTTTGAACAACATTATTCTAAGCCAAAGTCAGTATAACTGAACAAAATGAAAGAAAACAAAAGAAAAAATGAAGAATCTTTAGCGGGGCTGCTGTTTGGATACTGAAAAGAACTGAAAGTTTAGACTAACATACCTAAATAGCTACCACACAAACATACACGCCCCTTGCCCCCAGACTACGGAGACATTTTAAAAGAATATGGCATTTTGACTGAAGCAAGGGACACACAAAGCAATTTTCTGAAATAGCATGAGGATTAGGAAAATAAAACTCAAAGGAACCAAATGAATGCCTGGTAATGGATCAGCAGGAGACAGAGACTGGTGGGAAGCAAGAACATATTCAGAAGAAGCAAATCCCAAGCAGAAAGGAAAAAATATTGAATGTTTCTTTTTTGTTCAGTTCCATCTAAACTTTAAATAAGTTCATGGTTTACAGCTTGGTTTTCCAACCAGAAATAGAAGAAAATAAACTTTAAGCTATCATGCCAGGGAAGTTTTAAATTCTTTCCTGAATATTGTAATGATTATTTAACTTTGCATAATAAATCACTTCTCTGCAAGAGCTACAGTGTGTAAATATTTGTCATTTTCATCAGAGATTTTGTAATTCATTTTTTTTAACATGTTATCATGGGACAATTGACTAGATATCTACAGTATAAACTCCCTTCAAAAATATGTTCCCCAATAATGGCACTGTTCTGTGGACCCGGCTTTTCCAGTGCGTAAACGATCACACTCTTCAAATTAAAAAAGGAAAAAAAAAAAAAAGCAGCACACTTCTGTCTTTCTACTCCTTACCCTTGGAGGCACCTCGTCACTGTCTGATCTAGCCCAAGCCTTTTGAGTGGGGTCAGGTACCTCCGACTTAGAGTCAGAACTCTGATTTAGCACTTCACTGCGTGAAGGTGGATATGGGTCCTGAGAACGAAGATGGTGATGTGCAAATTTGGGAGAAGGGTCACTGAAGGAATGGGATCGCGAGACAGGGGAAACATTGTTCTTGAGAGATGCCAGATGGGACCACTGTACCTTACAAGAAAACAAAACATAAAACATTCAATGCGCTCTGTACAACTGGCTTTTTTAACAGAATAAAGGCGAGTGGGTGGGGAGAGACAAATTGGTTATGACATAAGGTAAGCGTGAGGTGGAATCAAAAAGCAAGGAAGGTGCCCAGAGAACGTAACAGACTTAGAACACAGCATGTATGCATTTTGGTGAGGTACGCTCTCCAAATACACATACACTAGTAACCAGAAAATAAACAAACATAAGATCTGCACTATGGGCCTGATCCAGAGCCCAATGAAATCAACAGGAGCTTTTCCTCTGGCTTCACTGGACTCTGATCAGGTCTTAGATAGCAGCACCTGTTGGATGGACAATTTGAAAGCAGATATCAAAGTGAAGAAATCCATAAGTTAGGAATACTGCCAAATGTGCAAACCTAAATATATTCTGATTTATATTATAACTAAAGTCTTAAATTTACTAGCCAACACAAAACTTTTGAAGGACGATCATAAAACAAAAGCCTTTATTCCTTTACAGTCATTGCAGTATTTTTCTATATATATTACATACATAATATATATTTATATATTATGTGTGTTATATGTATATTATACACTGTTACATATTATTTATAATGCATATTATACATAAACCATATATCATACTGTACATACAAACACACACACACACACACACAATGGATGCACAGCAGCAACTCCATAGTTAAAGCCCATTAGCAGTTCTATTTGTAAGCCTCAAATTGATGCTCCACCCTATTCCCTTTTCAATTGCGAGCTCAGTAAGCCATTTGTTTGAAAAATGCTTTCTGAAACAGATTAGGAGGAAAACCCTTTCCAGATAAGATCATAACTCTAGGATACATTGTTTTCACCCACTCATTAATCAACAATTAGCATTTAATCTTAGCTTTATGAGAGTGTCTCTATTCGGTTTTATAAGTATATTATTGAATTGTTTTATTACACACAGCTGTGCAAGAGACACATTCATCTGAGTACAAGTCCAAGGCAGGACTACAGAAATACTTGACATGGTTAAGGTTAAAGTAACACACACAAACCCAAGATTGTCAAATACTGCTAGAAGTCTCTCTGACAGCCAGGAAAATCTGAGTTGAGGATGAAATTTTTTCACGATTCCTCCCACTCTCCCTTCTGATCAGATTTTGCAGTTGCCCCAAACATTTGCAATAGTTAGTCACAACAAGGTAAGCAGGGACAGTTTTAGTCATCACTGTCATCAATTATGTATAGACTTATCAAAAGAAAAAAGGCAACATTTTATGTTCTGCATGGATACATAAGTTGCACACCAAGTTTAATTTAATTAATGTATTTAAATTTTATATATAGCCTTTTTGTAAATTTGAGCCTGTATTTATTTGTACATTCATACTCTAAACTCTATAAAATACAGGCTCCCAAAATTTAGAGATTCATTAGGAAACAGAACAATCAAGACAAACATCTGTTCTTGCATCTAGTTAGTTTTCCTACAGGGATGTAAAAGTCAAGCTTGATTATTTCGTTCTTGCACATCATTTCCAGTAATTAAAGGCTGTTTGGCCCACATTATGACCTGTGCAACCTCACTGTTAACTTTGACTGGAATGAAGCCAACCATTCTGCTGGTGCACACCAAGGGACAGAATGCAACTAGCTCTCTTAGGTAGGCTGTCTCTGCTCAAAAGCAAAAAGCAATTAAACCCACATGATCATCACTAAAATAAGCAGGCATGACTCTGAATATATACAGAGAGCAAATCCGTTCAATAAGCCCCTTTGAAAAGTAGTAATACACTTTAAATATGTATTTTTATATGCCAAGATCTTCAAACCTAAAGTTAAGTGAACTGGGGCCTCTAGGTTTCTTCCACCCCTTCCCAGATTTTCTGCTTTTACCTGGGGTTCCATCGGTCTTTGCAGTGCAGGCTGAACAGGCTCTGAGTTTCCATTGGAAAAGGACTCCGATCTTGAAGGCACTGGTGGCTCCAACGCTTTGCCCGTTTGTTTGGACTGTGCTTCAGGGGACCCCTGATTAGTTTTTCTAAATCTATCCTCCACCTAAACCAAAGTTACAGAACGTTAGAAGCAGTAATCAATAAAGTGGAGCATGTAGGAATAACAGAGCAATCACCTCTCTTTCTTTACAAACACCTTTTATGTTTGAAGAAAAATCTTTCCCCAGGTATGTGAAATCCTAAATGAGCAAGAGCAAAACACAGGTAAGTCTAGACTGGAATCCATACCCGGATAAAGGATGGAAGAACTGAGACATGCCTTGACACAATGAAAAACTGTTATACAGCCTTGTCAACCTCAAGAGATCACAATTTTTCAGGTGTAAAAAAAACAAAACAAAACATCAAATCACATTGTTGAGCCTGTCTTGTCTACTCCTCAACTAATGTGAGTGAGATAATTTTAGGTTGGAACATCAGTCTTTAGTGCACACAAAAATGCCTCTCCCTGGCTGTTCGGATGGAGACTGCCCTTATCCTCTCCTCATCCCTAATACAAGGAAACTGCCATCCATTTCCTGGTGGTGTCTTTACTCTCCACTCCTGGTTTATTTCCTTTGATAAAAGGAGGATTGGATGGTACATAGTTTGAGAACCACTGACCTAATTAATGCATCATCATTCACACCTGCACGTAGAACTTGCACACTTTTTAGGGTCGATGAGTTACAGATATATGTATTAAAGAACTTTAAACTTATATCAATCCTTCGGATAACTGATAATGCCACAATGTGTGATTGTTTTAGCCTTTTGCAAGAAGCAACCCTTCCCTGACACTCCTCTCTATCTGACTTCTCTGCCAGAGACCTGCCATCACCCCACCCCGACTCCTCCCTTCCCTCTCCTGTTTCTCCACTGCTACCTCCCCTACCAATTCCTGCCATGCCTCCCCCTGTTGTGGACCCACTTCGAGCCCCCCCTTTTCAAAAAACCCTAAATCTGACTCCTGCTCCCCATCCATCTTTCACAGTGTCTCTGCTGTTCCTCACAGTCTCTGTATCCTGGCCAGCTCCCTGAACCATGCAGTAGCCATCATTCTGCCCTTGGACATGTCTTCAGTCTCACTAAAAAGAGGGGAAATGGCAGCCAACTTTATTAAGGGCAGCCTCACTTTCACATGCAGATAGACTGTAGGGAAATGGTGGCCATCTTGCTGGCTACAGACCCATTGACAGAAATAGGAGTAAATGAAAATTCATGAGTGGGCAGCCTTTCATCATGTTTCCAAGAACACGGCCAAATTGCTAGAGTCATGATACAATCACAAAAGTTGGCAATACAGGTTATAATACTACAATTTACCAGATTTACTGATCAACCCTGTTTTCTTCTCAGCCAGGAAGATAAATGAAAACAAAGCCATTATCTTAAGAACATAAAAAAAATATTTTTCATATAATACTCTGTGATATTAGTTCTTATTAAAAGAAAGAATCTGTGGAAGTTTTTTTTTTACCACATGGATTTACTTCATAGAACTTACTTCTTCCACAAACCAAAATATTTGGACTGCACCTCTCTTCCTGCAAATACAGATCAAATTTGTGCATAAGGCTTCAGTATTTGACGACAGATCTTCTGCCCTCGTCTCAGGTGAGTATTTCCAAAGCTCTATCACAGCATAACAGTCTGATTTGGTAGAATGAACAGAACTGCACCCACCATCTTATCTGTGTGAACTCTACAGATGGGCCCTACGGATAGAGGCTATTGCATCGTAACCTGGAGAACTTATTTTGGGTGACACCAACTGGAAGAGGGGTCAGTCCCAGAAAGGAAATCAGGTGACCAAGTTTCCATTCTCGATCTTTACCTCTCCCTAGTCTGTGACAAGTGGAACCAAGTGGGTACTAAGAAAAAGCTAGTAGGGAGAGAAAGGGAAGACAGATAGATGGGAAATGTTCTTCCGCTTCCCTAAAATTAGAAGTATTAATCTGCTTTGGAATCACTGCCTGGCGTACCTTCCTGCCAAAGGATCTGCTGTAGAGGAACAGAGATCAATCCTGCATTGCTCCATGGAAGTGTTGAGAGGTGACCTGGTAGCAGCTTGTTTGATTTCTTTTGTGGATTTCTGCTCAGAAGGCCACTGTGGTCTTTGGCCACTGCTTTATCTAACTATGCTTCCACAATGAAGGAATTGTTCCATGTCACTGTGGAGCATTTGGACGATTTCAGGCCAGGGCATTTAGGGTGGCAGTAAGTGAATAACCATGTTTCCCTGAATAGGTCAGTTCTATGTTTTTTAAACTGTTCTCCTCACATCCAATATTATTCATGCTTTTTCTTTAAAGTGGTGAAGTTGGGGGAGAAATTAAGGAAGAATGATTTCCTGCGACGTATGGAACAGAGTTTACTTTGGTTACCAGTGACCCTGGAACAATGAGTTACCGTATCCTCCTGGAAAATGCAAGGAGGTTCAAGTCTTCTATGAGCAGAGATTTCAGAGACCCTTCTTGTCAATGTGATTATAACTAGACATCTTTATGGGAAAAAAAAATATACAGGGATTGGTTTGTTAGCACTTGTAGCAATATTGGGCTGTATTAGGAGGAGCATTGCCAGCAGATCGAGGGAAGTGATTATTCCCCTCTGTTCGGCACGGGTGAGGCCACACCTGGAGTATTGTGTCCAATTTTGGTCCCCGCACTACAGAAGGGATGTGGACAAATGGGAGAGAGTCCAGGGGAGGGCAACAAAAATGATTAGAGGGCTGGGACACATGACTTACAAGGAGAGGCTGAGGGAACTCGGGTTATTTAGTCTGCAGAAGAGAAGAGTGAGGGGGGATTTGATAGCAGCCTTCAACTACCTGAAGGGGGGTTCCAAAGAGGATGGAGCGAGGCTATTCTCAGTGGTGGCAGATGACAGAACAAGAAGCAATGGTCTCAAGTTGCAGTGGGGAGGTTTTGGTTGGATATGAGAAAACACTATTTCACTAGGAGGGAATGCACTGGAATGAGTTACCTAGGGAAGCGGTGGAATCTCCATCCTTCGAAGTTTTTAAGGCTCGGCTTGACAAAGCCCTGGCTGGGATGATTTAGTTGGGGATTGGTCCTGCTTTGAGCAGGGGGTTGGACTAGATGACCTCCTGAGGTCTCTTCCAACCCTGATATTCTATGATTCTGTGAGTAGATCTCAGGCAGGAAAGACAAAGCAGCACATTTCCTCAAACCAATAATCAGATGTAAAGAATCTCATCACTTTATGTTAGTGTTTAGTGATGAATCATGAGATGCCATGGTGAAGATGTTAGGCCCAAATCCATAAATGCTGGAAGGTTGTGTTTTCTAGACTTGATCTTCTATCTTGACATCAGTAGGAGAAATCCGTCTGATCCCCTTCGTAGGCCAAGAAAAAGGAAGGCGTGTGTGAGGCTAGAAGAGTCTCTACTGTTTTGAAGGAAAGGAGTACTTGTGGCACCTTAGAGACTAACAAATTTATTTGAGCATAAGCTTTCGTGAGCTACAGCATATCATCCCAACATATTTATGATTTGCTGTTCAACAGTCCAGCTGTTAGGCTCAGGTAGCCTGAACCGGGATGCATTAGTAGGCCAGAGAACAGGAGTTCCTGCCTCCTGTGTAGATGAATGGAGCCTTCTGAGATATCTCCATTACATCCAAGTACCATGGTGCTGTTGGCCATTTTGGAGCGATAAGAATGATTGGGCATACTTCTTTCTGATATTATGAATAATTCTTTCTCGTACAGGGGTTCTCAAACTGGGGGTCATGAGGTTATTACCAGGGGGTCGCGAGCTGTAATCCTCCTTGGACTTCGCTGGAGTGGGGAAGAAACTCCAGCTAGTAGGCATAGAGAGTCAGTGGGCCCCTCTACCACACAAAAAGGAGTACTTGTGGCACCTTAGAGACAAACCAATTTATTTGAGCATAAGCTTTCGTGAGCTACAGCTCGAAAGCTTATGCTCAAATAAATTGGTTAGTCTCTAAGGTGCCACAAGTACTCCTTTTCTTTTTGCGAATACAGACTAACACGGCTGTTACTCTGAAATCTACCACACACACACACACACACACACAAAGAAAGGCCATACTGGGTCAGACCAAAGGTCCATCTAGCCCAGTATCCTGTCTTCCAACAGTGACCAATGCCAGGTGCCCCACAGGGAATGACCAGAACAGGTAATCATCAAGTGATCCTTTCCCTGTTGCTCATTCCCAGCTTCTGGCAAACAGAGGCTAGGGTCACCACCCCTGCCCATCCTGTCGAAAAAGCTATTGATGGACCTATCCTCCGTGAATTTATCTAGTTCTTTTTTTAACCCTATTATAGTCTTGGCCTTCACAACATCCTCTGGCAAGGAGTTCCACAGGTTGACTGTGTGTTATGTGACAAAATACTTCCTTTTGTTTGCTTTGAACCTGCTGCCTATTAATTTCATTTGGTGATCCCTAGTTCTTGTGTTATGAGAATAACACTTCCTTATTTACTTTCTCCACACCAGTCATAATTTTATAGACCTCTTATCATATCCCCCCTTTGTCATCTTTTTTCCAAGCTGAAAAGTCCAGTCTTATTAATCTTTCCTCATATGGCAGATTCTCCATGCCTCTAATCATTTTTGTTGCCCTTTTCTGAACCTTTTCCAATTCCAATATATCTTTTTTGAGATGGGGCAACCACATCAGCATGCAGTATTCAAGATGTGGGCGTACCATGGATTTATATAGAGGCAATATGATATTTTCTGTCGTATTATCTACGTCTTTCTTAATGATTCCCAACATTCTGTTAGCTTTTTTGACTGCCGCTGCACATTCAGTGGATGTTTTCAAAGAACTATCCACTAAGACTCCAAGACCTCTTTCTTGAGTGGTAACAGCTAATTTAGATCCCATCATTTTATAGGTATAGTTGGGATTATGTTTTCCAATGTGCATTACTTTACATTTATCAACATTGAATTTCATCTGCCATTTTGTTGCCCAGTCATCCAGTTTTGAGAGATCCTTTTGTAGCTCTTTGCAGTCTGCCTGGGACTTAACTATCTTGAGTAGTTTTGTATCATCTGCAAATTTTTCCACCTCATTGTTTACCCCTTTTTCCAGATCTCTCTCTCTCTCTCTTTCCCACACACACACAGGCTATAAATATCTTCTTTAAAAAGATAAATACATTGTGAAGCTCCTCAGCGTATCAAATCATAGCTGGGATCCTTCTTTCCCTTCAGCTTACTCCATTTAGCCTGCTCAGACATGATAGGGGACAGGGGAACAAACAAACAGAAAGGGCTAAGTGGTTCTGTCCATGGACAGGACCCCCTGAAATCTCAGTACCTGATGGAAGAAGAAAGTGGGAAGAAAAGATTTTGCCCCAAAATCTGCTTTAAAAAGATGATGCTAATGAATAAGACAAGTGCTCAACTACCACTGTGCTTCCACTCCCACAGGCTCAGAATCTGAGACACAGGCAGAAGGATTGGGCCAAGCCCCAGGGCTTTGCAAACAAGCCTGAATTGCCTCCAGCATAAGCAGGAAGAGAGGCACAGCCCAAATATTTCAGACTACAGGAGAGGACAAGACCTAGAAACACAGCATATGAGGAATCCATATAGTAGCACCTGTGGTAAGTAAAGCGTGTGTTAACCGTATTCCTCTGGTAAAAAGTAGCAATACTTTAACAATGATTAAGGGTAGTGCTAAAGATGTACTGAAAGCTGTTCTATTATTTTCAATGTGCATTTTTGCTCAACATCCCTGAGGGTATTTTTATTCTCCTTCCAGAACATATTTAAGTTGGGGGCCTGAGGTTGCCACATGATATGCACTAATCTACAATTATGAGTACCACTAAGTATCCAGATGAAACGCACTGACTAAAATGGGAGTTGAGAGCACGCAGCACTTCCTAGGATCAGGGCCCGATACTTTCACATCAGTAGCACAGGATGCCATAATGGAATATTTAATTCACTAATGTCACTTTTAAAGCACAGACTTACATTAATGGAAAGAAATAACTAGCAGTACTGGTTAAAGCAATCAGCAATGGTGTGAGCAGGTGGTGTGCAAGCTTCCTCACACAATATACCAATGCTCTTCAATTTACCCAGCCAAAACCTTGCTTTCTCAGTCCTTAAGCAGTTAAAAATAGAGACCACCAACTGTGCCAAGAGGAAGTTACTTACTTTGTGGTAACAGGAGGTTCTTCAAGACATGTGGTTGTTATCTGTATTCCTCCGTGAGTGCACATGTGCTCCATGCATCCGGAGTAGGAGAATTCTTGCAAGCAGTGTCTGTTGGTCCACTCATGAGCCCTTGACTTCTTCACGCTTCCAAGTGAAAGCATAAAGAGTGGCGTGGACCAACTCCAGTTCCTTCTCTACCATGAATCCAGTAAAGATCCGAAGCAGAGGGGAAGGAGGGCAGATAGTGGAATACAGATAGGGACCACACATCTTGAAGAACCTCCAGTTACCACAAGAACTTTCTGTTCTTCTTTGAGTGCTGGTCCCAATGTGTATTCCACTGTGGGTGAGTGACAGGCAGTACTCAAACAGGAGAGGGTGCGAGGATGCTGACGGCAAAGCCACTTGGAGGACTGCTGTCCCAAAGGATGCATCAGAGGAGTTCTGCACTAGAGCATAATGTCTCGCAAACATGTGGCTGGAACGTCACGTAGCTGCCCCTAGTGATGCCAGTGAAGTTGCTTGTGCTTTTGCAGAATGAGTCCTCACTCCATGAGTTGGAGGAAGATGCAACAACTGGTAACAGAGCAGGATACAGACCAAGATGCATTCAGAGATCCTCTGGGAGGATACAACTTGACCTCAGACTTGTTCTGTATAGCACAAAACAATCTAGGTGGTTTTCTCATTGTTTTGTCCTTTGCAGGAGGAAGGTGAGAACTCTTCATATGTAGAAATCTCCTCTCTTCCTCCGATGCATGTGATTTCAGAAAAACACAGGTAAGTGGATGGATTGGTTTACATGAAACTCCAAAACTACTTTGCAGGAGAATTTTGGATGTAGTCATAAAGAGACTTTGTGTATGGTGGATCTGCTATCAGTAATTCAAGCTCACTTACCCTTTTGGCTGAAGTGATGGCCATAAGGAATGCCACTTTCATTGATAAGTGAGACATGGAACATGTAATTAATGGCTCGAAGGGAATCTTAGCAAGACAAGATTTAAGTCCCAATGAGGAGTAGGTTTCCTTACTGGCGGGAAAATTCTGATTAGGCCCTTTAAGAATCTGACAGTCAATGGGTGAGTGAAAATTGAATAACCAGGCTGATGGTGGAAAGTATGCACGGATTGTTGCCAGCTGAACTTGAACAGAACTCAAGGAAAGCCCAGCTGTTATGAGAAAAAGATGATAATCCAAAATGAGGGGAATATCTGCTGACCCACGAGATACACCAAGATGGAAAAATGCTTCCATTTGACAGACTAGCATTTCCTAGCGGAGTCTTTTCTGCTCTTATATAGAAGTGGCTCTCAATAGTTCCAGACTACTGTACCCTGATTTGTCTTGCACACCTCCAAGTTTCACCTCACCTAAAAACTATTTGCTTACAAAATGAAACATAAAAATATAAAAGTGTCACAGCACACTATAGCTGAAAATTTGCTTACTTTCATTTTTACCATATAATTATAAAATAAATCAATTGGAATATAAATATTGCACTTACATTTCAGTGTACACAGAGGTATAAGCAAGTCATTGTCTGTATGAAATTTTAGTTTGTACTAACTTTGCTAGTGCTTTTTATGTAACCTTTTGTAAAACTAGGCAAATATCTAGATGAGTCGATGCACCCCCGGAAGACCTCTGCATACCCCCAGAGCTACACGTACTCCTGGTTGACAATCACTGTTATAAAGGATGGTTTGTACAGCTTCAGAGCAGTAATGTTCTAATGTTGATGCCCATCCATACACCAAGTCTTGAGATGAAACTCTTTGGGGCTGGGATGCTTGACCCTGCCCTTCTCCCAAGTCAAGAGATCAGGAAAGGACTGATTTGAGGAAGAGATGACAGTCGTAAGAAATTTGAGAACCAAAACTTTCTGGGCCAATTGGGGATGATGAGGAGACCCGTGCCCTGTCCTGACAAACTTTCCATAAGACCTGGTAGGAGCAGTAAGGGAGGAGAGGCACAGCACAGATGGTCTGACCAGGGGAGAAGAAAAGCATTGCCTTCAGAGCATAGATCTGGAGCTCACCTGGAACAGTTCATGTTGCATTTCTTGTTCGCCTGAGAGGTGAACAGATCCAAGTTGGGGATCCGCCACTGAGCAAAGATTCTGTTCACTACTGAATCGTGCAATTCCCACTTCTGAGCAATGGCGAAATGCCTGCTGACGGTGCCTGCCAATACATTCTGAGTTACTGGAAGGTAAGATACCGACACATGGTGATTCAACTCCTGATACATCAATTCCATAGGGAGACTGCGTCTACATATAAGGGTGGATCTCACCCTTCCATGTTTGTTGATGTAAAAGACGGAGGTCATATAGTCTGATACTATGAGGACATGGTGGGACTGGATAAATTGCAGAAAAACTTCACAAGCTTTTTGGACTGCCTAGAGTTCCGGAAGGTTGACGTGCATCCTGTCCTCTTGAGGTGCCCAAGTACCCTGTGGGATCCCTAGCCTGAAAGGGAGAAGTGTCTGTTATGATCACCTTGTCCGGCGAGGCTGCTGGGAAGGGGACACCCACACATCTCTGATGTAGTGGAAAGATCCCCATCGGGTAAGGCGTTACTCTGGAAGGAATTGTAACCAGGATAGTCATGCTGTGATTGGTTGGTGAATACATGGCCTGGAGCCATGCCTGAAAGCAACATAGATGGAGGCTGGCAAATGGGATAACATAAGCGCATGAAACCATGTGCCCCAGGAGAGAAAGAAAAGTTCTGACTGGAGCATAAGGGTTATGCATAACCTGATCTATCAAAGTACTCATGGTGCAAAACCTGTCCCTTGGTGGATAAGCTCTTGCAATGAGTGAATCTAGGGAGGCCCCGATGAAATCTACAGTCTGTGTCATTCTGAAGATAGACTATTTCAAGTTCAGCCAGACTTCTAGGGAAGAAAGTAGTTGAAGCCATTAATGAGGTTGATTCCTAGGCTTCCTGATGTGTCCTGGCAATGAGAAGACAATCATTGAGATAGGTAAGACAGTGAAGCCGTTCCATTTGAAATGAGCTGCTACTACCAGAAAGACATTGGTGAAGGTCCTGGGGGCAATGGTGAGGCTGAATGGGAGAACCCTGTACTGGAAGTTGTTGGGACCCTGCCTGTGGGCGGGGTGAATATCCATTGAAAGTAAGTGTCCTTCATATTGAGAGATGTAGACCAAAAGTCTTCTTCTAAGGATGGGATTACTGATACCAGAGTGACTATGTGAAATTTCATCTTGCGAATAAAGCCGTTGAGACTGCAGAGATCCAGGACAAGTCTCCAACCTCCCTTATTTTTGGGAACTAGAAATATGTACAGCAAAAAAGTTTCCCTTGGTGTCGAAGTATGTGCTCTATTGCTCTTTGCTGGAGGAGGGATTCCACCCCCTGCTGGAGAATCTACCTCAGAGAATGGTCCCAGAAGGAGGACAGGGATGGGGCTTTTGGAAAGGTATGGAAGTAAACTTGATCACGTAGCTGGATTGGATGATATCTAATACCTACTTGCCTGTTGTCATGGCACTCAGGTTTTGAAAATAAAAGTGCTAAATGACCCCCAAAGGGTTTGTGAGGATTTAATTACTAGTGGCATTATTAATGGTTTGCAGCTCTTGAACTCCTGTCAAAAATATCTTTTCACGGGGGGGGGTTGAGATTGAGACGGTGCTATAGACATGGCATTTTCAGGAAAATGAGTCTTCTGTACTCTGTCTCTCACAAGGAGGGTCATAAGATTGCTGGGGATAAAACTGTTGAAATGGCAGTCTAGGTCTGTAAGGCTGAAAGTGATAACTTCCTTTTGGGGCAGGTGTATATATGCCCTGGAAGCACAGGGTGGCCCTGAAGTCTTTTAAAGTATGTAAGGACTCATCCATCTTCTCATTGAAAAGTTGGGCTTCATCAAAAGGGTAAACTCTCCATGGTGTTTTGGACCTCCCTGGGAAATCCCGAAGCACGTAGCCATGATTCACGGTGCATCACTGCCATTGACATCGACCCACATGATGTATCCGCTGCATCAACCATGGATTAAAGTGTGGTTCTGGCCACCAGCTTATATCCTTTAATGAGAGCCTGGAAGTAAGCTCTGTCTTGCTTTGGTAGTTTGTCTACTAAGTCTGTGAATTTGGAATCATTCAGATAGTTATCCTTAGTCAACAGTGACTGATCATTCGCAATATGAAATTGAAGGCTAGAAAAAGGCTGGTTTCTTCCCAACAAGACATTTAGCCTCCTTGTCAGAAGGAGTAGATTTAAGATGATGTTATCTAGATGCCTCTGTGGCAGCCTGTACAACCAGAGAGCTCAGTGCAGGGTGGGTAAAGAGAAATTCCACTCCTTTAGCTGGAATGAAATAGTGTTTCTCTGTCCTCTTGCGGGTAGCGACGTATGTGGCTGATGTATGCCAGACTGCTCTAGCAGCTTCCAGACTAGCTTCATTAACTGGAGCTGCTATTTGACTGGATCTGGTGGTTTGCAGGATATCCCAGAGTTTGTGTTGAGGGTCCTGAACCTCCTTGAGGAAGATCTGGAGTTCCCCTACCACCCTTTGCAATAAATCCTGAACTATTTATGATCATCTGGAGGGGATGGAGATGCTTCATCAGGAGTTGAAGAAGACAATCTTGTTGGTACTGGCAGAACTGGTCCAGGGGGTCAGGAGGAAACTGACTTTTCCCTCAGAGTGGAATGGTGGAGTGACTCAATGGCATAAAACATGGGCTCTGTATTTCTGGCATACGGGTCCCAGGTTCCCCAGTATGGCCAGTACACTGGGTTAGGAGGGGGTTTTGGGGGTCCCCATAACATGGGGCAAATGTCAAGATAGAGGTTGGTACAAGGAGGCTCTGGATCTCCTGTCTGGATTAACATGTCTCAGAGGAGAAGATGATAGCTCCTCTGGTGGTTCAGATTTTCACAAAGAAGAGAAGAAAGGCTCTGGATCCAATGGAGATACAAACGGTTCCGATAGAGGAAAGGCCCAGCTGGCAGATGGAAGAGGGCATAGGCTTCTCTCAACAGTAACCTCTCCTGAGAGAAGGTCCTGATGATGGGGGGAACTGAAGCTCGGGAAGAGCAAAGACGTCTTCTGGTGTAGTATAAGACTCTGACCTCCCTAGAGCAAGGGGTAGGATCCACTCGTGCCAAAGAGGGCAGAGGAGGGAGGCTCCGTGTGGCCAGAGTGAGAGACAGTGATGGCACCGCCAGCAAGAGCCCTTAGGGGTTGAACAAGCAGATTTGCTCAATTTAGGCAGAGCTGTGTTGGACGTCTTCGAAGCAGACGTTGAGGGAGACCTGCTCTTATGCTTCTGTGAGCATTCTTTGCCTTCCCAACAAGGCCACAACAGGGCGTCTGTGGGTATGGATTACCATGCAACAGAGTTGGACCTCATGATGGGAGGCACATTCCATGTTGATTCAGGCAATGTACCAGGAGTCCCTCAGCCTGAGTCCAACTGTGACCGCACGGCTTTCTTCATGGCATAATCCAATACCTGTAATGGGGTGGGAGGCAGGGAATCTATCTCACTAGGAAAAAAAAAACTGGTAAAATCTATAAAAACTATTAAAAACTTACTAACTGTAAGGAACTATACACAAAAGGCACTAAGGCAATCTTTGAAATATTTACAGATTGAAGTTCAAATGAGAGCTGCAGACACTGGAGGTTCCAACCAAGGTCATGCAGTGGTAAGAAGGAACTGAAGAGGCAGTCGGTCTGCTCCACTCTTTATTCCTTCAGTTGGAAGCACAAGGAAGGCCAGGCCACATGCGCAGACCAGCAGACACTACTTGCAAGAATTCTATAATTTCAGCTGCAGGGAGTGCATGTGCACCCACAGTGACATACACAGAGGGACCAGCACTTGAAGTAGTGCTGCTTGTGATAAAAATACATGTCCACTACAAAGTAGGTGAAACTACTGTGATTTAACAAACTTGAAACCAATTCTCACCACTGCTCTCGTTGAGAGCTTTTCCTTCCACCCTTTATATGTCAGCCTCCCTGGGCCTCAGAGCCTGGGGATCTAGCCTGAGCCAGAACATCTGCTCTGCTCATTTTAGCTCTGCAGCACGAGCCTGGGTCAGTTGACCCGGGATCTGAGACTCGCTGCCGTGGGATTTTGCTTTGTTTTGTTCTGCACAGATGTACCTTAAGTGACTTAAAAACCTAATTCCAATTTTCAAAAGTGATTTAGGCTTCTAAGTTCCACAGTGAGCCTCAGAGGAGCCTAAGTCACCTCTGAAATGACTACCCAACATCTCATTTTGGTACTTTGGCTTCCAATTCTTTTGAGCCCTGTTATAACAGAATCATAGCTGTCAAGATGTTTGATCACTGAGCACAGACGAGCACATAACGGGAATAATATAAGAGAACAAAAGTTACCTCACGTGCTCTTTCAGTAGGTTCATAATGGGATTTAGGCTCAGGGATATGATAGCTTTGTTTATTCCTTTCTTGTTGCTGCTGCTGCTGCCGCCTGTGATCATGCTGCAGTGACAGGAGATACGCTTGCTCCTGTTGCAACTGGCGCTGGAGTCTCTCTGCTTGTCGATGCTCCTCCATCTCTCGCCATCTGTATTCCTTTGAGAAAAAGTGTGAGTAATTCAAGACGTGACACAGAACTTATGGAAGATATTTCCCTCTCCATCCCATTAACAAAAACTCATTTTTTTCCCCTTAAGTGTAAGGTATAGAGAACTAAGCTGGACCAAAATGGCACATAGGTTTCCTGCTGGGAAAGTTGAGAGTGTTTCGCTATCCTTGACGGAACTGGAGAGCTACAGCAAAATGTATTTTAATAAATCCACTATAATGTTCAAAAAACAGTGATTTGGAACAACACTAGGCCATTGTATCCTGGGGTTAATTTACATATCATGTGTTTTTGATCTGCAGCATAAGCCCTCTAGTTCTTCACTGAATGCCAAGGTCTGTTCAAAAACTTGACCACCAAACCAAAACTGTTCAACTTTAACGTAAATCCTCCTCTTACTGCACAGAAAGCAGTATGACCATACAGTCCTTCTCATATGTGCCTGTCAGCCCACTACGCTAGCATAAATGGCCCTTTAATCAAGCTCCAATGTTCATACAGTAGGTGCAGCTGTGTCCGACTAAGGGAAGCCTAGGACTGGCCAGATGAATGAATCCTATAGCTACTGAACAAAACAGATACAGTGCGTTACCAGTAACATGGCCTGCTCCTGGAGCAGCTGCTGCTGAAGAATTTCCAAGTGCCGCTGCTCCTCTTCTAGCTGTCGCCTGATATACTCCTGTCACATAGAAATTACCCAGCAATAAATTTATTCAAAAGGAATGCATCAGAACCACCTGAGTGGAACACCACAAGCTACTTTCCCAGTCATCTTTAGTAATAAATTCCCTTAGTGCTGGATTAATGCCTAGAGAACAATTTAGAAAACCCTATAATCTAAAATTCTTAGTTGGCTGATGTATCCTGTTCGGACTATTGTAATATTCAGGGCATGGGCCATAGCTCGTTTATGTATTTTTGAGAGTGGTTTCAAAAAAAGCAAATGCACTTAAGAAAAGTTTTGAGAGTTAAACACAGCAAGTCTTACTCAATCCAGCCAACACAAATCACATGCAAGTTTTATTTTAAATTAGTTTTTCACGCTTGTGTGATGAACAGTTAGCAACAGCAAGAGCCAGGCTTAGTATAGGCAGACCCTTGTGCAAGCTTCCCCACGGGGGCCCTGCCAAATGCAGTTGACACCTGACCTGCCATCTCCCATACTAGCCCAATCAGAAGCCTCTCCTAAGCAGACACTGCCAATCTTGCTGAATTATGCGATGGTTATGACACAAACAAACATCCACTAGGAAACAGATTTTAGACCAAACAAACTCACTTTCTCTTGTGACCTAGCCATAGTTAAACCTACATCGAGAGGTCAAAAGCGAATATGTTGACCCACTATGTCACCAGGCCCCCTATACCAACCCTAACTATGAAGCACCCTATCCAAGCAGATAACATCCTATCATGCAAGTAATGAAAGTATGTAATATATGCATGCGTGCAACATATATATATACACACACACACGTACAGTGTATGCATAAAGAAATTAATGGGTCAGTGCTATGGAGACAGGAGCTACAGAAAAGTCTAATGACAGATCAATGATGTACACCAGCTTATCACAGGAACCCTGGCAAGTCCACAGGTCAGGTTAAGAAAAATAAAGAAGAAATGTGTTACATTTCTTTAAAATATGTAGCGGCACAATTTGACTCTTCCAGTTAATGATTGCCATCATTGCCACTGCATTTTTGTGATTTCATAATTAGCATCTAAACATTTTAAGTTGCTACTTGGGATAAAAGGCATCTGCCTAAAAGCAAATTACGCTTCTTTCATTCATCCCAGTAGGCTCAAATTATTATTTTGTGCCCCATCACTCCCAAATGTCTTAAAAACAAAAACAAAAAGTCCATTGCATTCAGAAGGGCAACAGTCCATAACATAAAGGTACCACACCTTTAAGTAGATGTTAGATATTTCTGGCCAAATCCTGCTCCCACTGAAGTTACTGGGAATTTTGGCCTTGATATCTGTGGAAGCACGATTGGGCCCTTCATTTGGAATGAATATTTAAAGAGTACAAAAAGTAATTACCCTGATTAAAGTTTATAACGGGTTTTTAAGTGTGCAGGTTTCATGCATAATTTCCACAGCTCAGTGACACACAGTTTGAAAGACCTCACTTATACTTTAAACATTAAGAACACATTTACAGTACATAAGATATTCTAAACGTTGTCTGTATTGGCATACACGACTGTGGATTTCCCCCGCATTCCCAACACAGAAAAGGAAAATACGGTACAACTCAAATTAATATAGCGTTACGGGTTCATTTTTCAACTCAGCATATTCAGAGTTATAACTAAGCCTTTGATTTAACTCATCCAACATGCCAAAGCATTACAAATAATATGTCTATCTTCCTCTGAGGTCTTCTGGACCTGGCTGATCCTGTGAGAGCTACTGTTCAACAAGGAGAATCAAGAACCAGTTTTCAGTATTTGTTCAGATTCCATCTTCAGAGGATTTTAGTCAAATGCTGGGTGTAAATTTAGTTTAGAGCCATCTGTGGGTGTCATTTAAGACTTCACTTTGCAAGCAACATGAACGTTACTTTATATCCCCGTAGAGCTTTATGTTCTACTTTTCTGTGTTTTTTGTCAAGGACAACAAAGAGGTCGGCTGGACTTTTCGGTGTTGGTTCTTTTATATTGAACTAATTTTTAAAAAATAGAACAAACCTAATGCACTTGTATCATGGACTCACCTGCTCTCTCTCCACTCTCCTTTTCTCTTCCTCTGCTCTCCTCCTCTCTTCCTCTTCCTTACGCCTCCTCTCCATTTCTTCTAGCCGTCTTTTCTCCTCCTGTTCTCTTCGCCTCTGCTCACGCTCTTGTTGCCTTCGAGCTTCCCGTTCTCTTCTTTGTTGCTAGAGCAAGGGGAAAAAATGAAATGTTACTTTTATGGTTACCAAAGAGAGAAAGTTGGGGTTGATTTCTACTGGAAGGCTGGTAAGTAAAGTATGTAGGCCCCAGCAACTAACAAAGGAGTGTGCAGTAAACTATTCCATACATAAGAAGCAAGTATCCTGACATGGTCAGTTATACTCTTGAGCTTCTTCACAAGGCTGCACATAACGTTTTCCCAAACACTAAGAGGTTCACTGCTGCTGCTGCCCCAAGACCAGATGTAAAGCTCAAACTGAAGCATCTTTGAAGAAAGAACGCAGCGAGGTAGTAACATGCTATCAGTCACCTTCTGAATTCCATCAGCCTTTCCCATTATCCAAATATTGCCAAAAAAAGAAAATGAAATGAAATCATCACTTTCTGGATCACTTGCAGCAAAAATAACAATCTTATGAATACTTTATAAGCTTTTTAGTCAACATGATATGTCCTATGCGAAGAATTTATCTGCTGGTGCAACAACCCAACTGATGAAAAGGTGCCATACATTAATTCACTGGCAAAAAAATTTGTTAGTGAAGAACTGAGGTTGCCTAGAAGTGCCTCACCTTTCCAGAACATAAAATGCACCTATTTTTAAACCTCTGAAAATCAAGAAACACAGGTTTACATCTTTATGGTCGCATAGATAAGCTTCCAAACACGAATCAAATGTAAGCTGGTGCAGTGATGTCTGCCTGAGTCTGCAGAGAGCCCTGAACAATAGCTCTGAGAGGTGTGAACTGATAGATTCATGTCCATATAGCACAAACTTAGTAAGCAAGACTGATATTTATGCTTCAGTCTAACTGCTGATAATTGTAGCAGAACCGTCCAGCTAATCTTCCTACTTCAAAATCTTAAATTGCCTCCCACGCGTCCTCAAGTGCCAAGAGACCCAGCTGTCTCCGGCTTAGCTGCCAAAACCTATTTCCCCTGACAATTTCTACAACATGCTTACAGGCTTCTAATACAGAATTCTACAACTTGTTGAGAATAAAATGTAGAAGCCATGTAACAAGAGATAACTATAATGATTATTCTTTTTCACATTTAATTAAATAAAAATTCAGTTTTTTAGTTTATCTGAAGCTGCCACAGAATCATGTCTGCTGAGCCAGAGTGCCACAGTAAGCAGGGGCCTTACCAGAGAATTTAGTCAAACCTGTGATGGAGTTCACATGGTCATGGCTATAGGTGCTCTCTCTGTAACTGTGCACACTGAAGCACTAAAGGCCATGCTTCACTCCCCTCCCTTCCTGCACCTGCTGCTTGCTTTGCTAAGTACACACACAACTTGACTGCTCAAGTAAAAATGCAACTGCTTTTTCCTTCCCACTGGGATCAACACTTTGCCCCAGGTGTAGAGGAGAGTGGTTGAGAGGAAGGTGACTAACGCAGTTTAAGGCTCAGAAATACATAGCTAATGCTCTGCGCTTCCAGTGCTTCTTGACTAGTAGCGCTTCTGGAAGCTATGCAGCTTTCTTAGAGATATTTGTTCACATACACCCACACCACATCTATTGGCAGCATTCGTGCTTTTCTTTAGAGTCACCTGGGGTTCACCACCACCTTTCTTCTCTTCCAATTTCATTAGACATAATTATGCCCTTTTCTCCAGTATGTATTTTACAAGTCTCTACACACACGACCTTTGCACTTTTTCCTCTAAGTAGGAACCTAGATTTTGCTGATCTGAACAACTTCTCTTCAATGAGTAGAGATACAAAAATAGTAAAGGCAGCTCAGGAAAACAGTGGTGTTCTTAGGTTTTACTACTTGTTTTTTAAAGCACATTGAAAAGGGTTAAGTGGGCTCTTTTGTTTCAGAATCTACACATCTCTTGTCAAACAAATTCTGTATTTAAGTGAAAACATTCAGGTGCCTCTTGGCTAATCAAATCTCACAGGCTCTAAGTTTTGAAGCAGAACAGTTTGGTTGCCCAGAGAATGCAAGAGGCAACAAACTGTGATTAGTTAAGATGCATGTTTATTAACTCTAACTCATCTTATACACAATTGCTCTACCACTTCTTAAACATAATTTTTTCAAAGAAAATAATTCTAGGCTTAAGAAAACCTCTTGACCCCAAAAAGCAAAGGCAAAAATACTTTCTGTATACAAATAGTCATCATGGGTCAACATTTTTTTCTAGGTTTCAGAGTAGCAGCCGTGTTAGTCTGTATTCGCAAAAAGAAAAGGAAGACTTGTGGCACCTTAAAGACTAACAAATTTATTTGAGCATAAGCTTTCATGAGCGACAGTGGGGCTGGGTGAGGACATGGAGTGAAGTGCAGATGTGGTTGTCTGGCTCACTGCCCCCCAGAATGGACCCAGCTGAGGGGTCCTGTTCTCTGCACCTACAAGCTCTGTGTTAGACCATGTTCCTGTCGTCTAATAAACCTTCTGTTTTACTGGCTGGCTGAGAGTCACGTCTGACTGCGAAGCTGGGGTGCAGGACCCTCTGGCTTCCCCAGGACCCCGCCTGGGTGGACTCACTGTGGGAAGCGCACGGAGGGGCAGAGGAACTGAATGCATCCGATGAAGTGAGCTGTAGCTTACAAAAGCTTATGCTCAAATAAATTTGTTAGTCTCTAAAGGTGCCACAAGTACTCCTTTTCATTTTTTTCTAGTTATTGCTGCGGGGCCAGTAATAAATAAACAAACTGCACCGGTTTGCTGCAGTATCTATATCCCTAACAGGTCATGATAACAGATCTTAAAATTATATTATTCAGATTACTTTCTTGCTATCCTCCTCCCCCATTTTAACTCGAGCTGTTCTCAAAATACTGACAGCTAAAAATCAAGTCAGAGATAGAGACCTATGCTTGCTCTACCTAAAACAAATACTTTACACCAGCTATCAAAGTATATAAATCATTGATATGCAATTCAATGGCTCATGAGCCACACAGCTGCTTGGTTAGTGTCACTAATAAGCTTGGAGAAAGAACGAACGAACGAACATGAGAATAATTCAGTTCTAAGGTCCATCTTCATGACATACCCATGCTAGAAATCGAATTGGTATACCATTGGGAAGACGAGAATCCCAGCATGTGTTTCTCATCTTCATGGTTCACGAGATATTGCACCTTCAATCTGACACCAGTCTCTCTGCCTAACAGTATTTATTGACACGATACAGGACATATTGCAAATCTTGGACCAGGGTCTTTCATTCCTTGGAAGATGGACACAGTTTGCGTCAAAAGAAAAGGAGTACTTGTGGCACCTTAGAGACTAACCAATTTATTTGAGCATAAGCTTTCGTGAGCTACAGCTCACTTCATCGGATGCATACCGTGGAAACTGCAGAAGACATTATATACACAGAGACCATGAAACAATACCTCCTCCCACCCCACTCTCCTGCTGCTAATAGCTTATCTAAAGTGATCACTCTCCTTATAATGTGCATGATAATCAAGGTGGGCCATTGCCAGCACAAATCCAGGTTCTCTCACCCCCCCACCCTCCCAACACACACACACAAACTCACTCTCCTGATGGTAATAGCTCATCCAAACTGACCACTCTCCTTACAATGTGTATGACAATCAAGGTGGGCCATTTCCAGCATAAATCCAAGTTTAACCAGAACGTCGGGGGGGGGGGGGGGGGGGGAGGAAAAAACAAGGGGAAATAGGCTACCTTGCATAATGACTTAGCCACTCCCAGTCTCTATTTAAGCCTAAATTAATAGTATCCAATTTGCAAATGAATTCCAATTCAGCAGTTTCTCGCTGGAGTCTGGATTTGAAGTTTTTTTGTTGTAAGATAGCGACCTTCATGTCTGTTATTGCGTGACCAGAGAGATTGAAGTGTTCTCCGACTGGTTTTTGAATGTTATAATTCTTGACATCTGATTTGTGTCCATTTATTCTTCTACGTAGAGACTGTCCAGTTTGACCAATGTACATGGCAAAGGGGCATTGCTGGCACATGATGGCATATATCACATTGGTGGATGTGCAGGTGAACGAGCCTCTGATAGTGTGGTTGATGTGGTTAGGCCCTGTGATGATGTCCCCTGAATAGATATGTGGGCACAGTTGGCAACGGGCTTTGTTGCAAGGATAAGTTCCTGGGTTAGTGGGTCTGTTGTGTGGTATGTGGTTGTTGGTGAGTATTTGCTTCAGGTTGGGGGGCTGTCTGTAGGCAAGGACTGGCCTGTCTCCCAAGATTTGTGAGAGTGCCGTGCAGAACACAATGCCATCCACAGCCTCAGAAACAACTCTGACATCATAATCAAAAAGGCTGACAAAGGAGGTGCTGTTGTCATCATGAATAGGTTGGAATATGAACAAGAGGCTGCTCGGCAGCTCTCCAACACCACTTTCTACAAGCCATTACCCTATGATCCCACTGGGAGTTACCAAAAGCAACTACAGCATTTGCTCAAGAAACTTCCTGAAAAAGCACAAGATCAAATCCGCACAGACACACCCCTGGAACCCCAACCTGGGATATTCTACCTACTACCCAAGATCCATAAACCTGGAAATCCTGGGCGCCCCATCATCTCAGGCATTGGCACCCTGACAGCAGGATTGTCTGGCTATGTAGACTCCCTCCTCAGGCCCTACGCTACCAGCACTCCCAGCTACCTTCGAGACACCACTGACTTCCTGAGGAAACTACAATCCATCGGTGATCTTCCTGCTAACACCATCCTGGCCACTATGGATGTAGAAGCCCTCTACACCAACATTCCACACAAAGATGGACAACAAGCCGTCAGAAACAGTATCCCCGATAATGTCACGGCTAACCTGGTGGCTGAACTTTGTGACTTTGTCCTTACCCATAACTATTTTACATTTGGGGACAATGTATACCTTCAGATCAGCGGCACTGCTATGGGTACCCGCATGGCCGCACAGTATGCCAACATTTTTATGGCTGATTTAGAGCAACGCTTCCTCAGCTCTCGTCCCCTAAAGCCCCTACTCTACTTGCACTATATTGATGACATCTTCATCATCTGGACCCATGGAAAAGAAGCCCTTGAGGAATTCCACCATGATTTCAACAATTTCCATTCCACCATCAACCTCAGCCTGGTCCAGTCCACACAAGAGATCCACTTCCTGGACACTACAGTGCTAATAAACAATGGTCACATAAACACCACCCTCTACCGGAAACCTACTGATCGCTATTCCTACCTACATGCCTCCAGCTTTCACCCTGACCACACCACACGATCCATCGTCTACAGCCAAGCTCTGCGATACAACCGCATTTGCTCCAACCCCTCAGACAGAGACAAACACCTACAAGATCTCTATCAAGCATTCTTACAACTACAATACCCACCTGCGGAAGTGAAGAAACAGATTGACAGAGCCAGAAGAGTTCCCAGAAGTCACCTACTACAGGACAGGCCTAACAAAGAAAATAACAGAACGCCACTAGCCGTCACCTTCAGCCCCCAACTAAAACCCCTCCAACGCATTATTAAGGATCTACAACCTACCCTGAAGGATGACCCAACACTCTCACAAATCTTGGGAGACAGTCCTTGCCTACAGACAGCCCCCCAACCTGAAGCAAATACTCACCAACAACCACATACCACACAACAGAACCACTAACCCAGGAACCTATCCTTGCAACAAAGCCCGTTGCCAACTGTGCCCACATATCTATTCAGGGGACATCATCACAGGGCCTACCCACATCAACCACACTATCAGAGGCTCGTTCACCTGCACATCCACCAATGTGATATATGCCATCATGTGCCAGCAATGCCCCCCTGCCATGTACATTGGTCAAACTGGACAGTCTCTACGTAAAAGAAGAAATGGACACAAATCAGATGTCAAGAATTATAACATTCAAAAACCAGTCGGAGAACACTTCAATCTCTCTGGTCACGCAATAACAGACATGAAGGTCGCTATCTTACAACAAAAAAACTTCAAATCCAGAGTCCAGCGAGAAACTGCTGAATTGGAATTCATTTGCAAATTGGATACTATTAATTTAGGCTTAAATAGAGACTGGGAGTGGCTAAGTCATTATGCAAGGTAGCCTATTTCCCCTTGTTTTTTCCTACCCTCCCCCCCGAGACGTTCTGGTTAAACTTGGATTTATGCTGGAAATGGCCCACCTTGATTGTCATACACATTGTAAGGAGAGTGGTCAGTTTGGATGAGCTATTACCATCAGGAGAGTGAGTTTGTGTGTGTGTGTTGGGAGGGTGGGGGGGGGGGGTGAGAAAACCTGGATTTGTGCTGGAAATGGCCCACCTTGATTATCATGCACGTTGTAGGGAGAGTGGTCACTTTGGATAAGCTATTACCAGCAGGAGAGTGAGTTTGTGTGTGTGGTTTTGGGGGGGGGGGGGGGGGGGGGGTGAGAAAACCTGGATTTGTGCTGGAAATGGCCCAACTTGATTATCATACACATTGTAAAGAGAGTGGTCACTTTGGATGGGCTATTACCAGCAGGAGAGTGAGTTTGCGTGGGGGGGGGGTGGATGGTAAGAAAACCTGGATTTGTGCTGGAAATGGCCCAACTTGATTATCATACACATTGTAAGGAGAGTGATCACTTTAGATAAGCTATTACCAGCAGGAGAGTGGGGTGGGAGGAGGTATTGTTTCATGGTCTCTGTGTATATAATGTCTTCTGCAGTTTCCACAGTATGCATCCGATGAAGTGAGCTGTAGCTCACGAAAGCTTATGCTCAAATAAATTGGTTAGTCTCTAAGGTGCCACAAGTACTCCTTTTCTTTTTGCGAATACAGACTAACACGGCTGTTACTCTGAAACAGTTTGGGTCATTTTAATGAGATCAATCTATCATTTCTTGAAGCTATGGAGAGGTTTTTAGCAGTGACTATAAATAGCAACACCTGATAAGATAGCAACAAACAACAAAGGAGTTCAAAATTGACTGGAGGAGTGCGGCACTCTGTACCTCAGAGCAGCAGCCTGGAACCCCCATCTTCTCCAATATCATATAATGATGATATGTTTTGTACAAAGTATTCCTTATGAGGTATCATTTTAAAAGTCTTGATCTGTTGAACATTAATATTCTCTTGGATTGCATGTGCTCTCATTGTATGTGAAGTTATGGAAGTTTTCCTACGTGTGTGTTACTGAAATATGTTGTGGGAGATGCCCACAGCCAAGCTTTCAGGTATAACAGTGGAGTAGCCAGATGTGCTGATGGCCCATTGAAGGGAATCCACTCTCCCAATGACTAACCATCTCAGAGATAACACGTATACAATGGAGACTGCTTGATCCACACCATAGCTAAAGATCTTTCCAGCAAGCTGGAAGAAACAATAAAAGCAGGGCAAGTGACATCACAACCTGGCCTCACTCCCTCCACAACTCAACACCTGGTAACATGTCTGGAGGACAAAGACTTGGAACAGGGGAGGGTGGTCCTGGGCTGGAAGACAGTTCCAGCTTGTGTATTAAAGATCCGCGAACTGTTTGTGCCATCTGTCAGGATGAGACACTGCTTGATTCCTGTTTAGTTTATAGAACTCATATTGCGAATTTACTTTTATTTCTTAGGTAACCAACTTTGATCTCTACGCTTACTGCTTATAATCACTTAAAATCTATCTTTTTGTAGTTCATAAATCTGTTTTATATTTTACCTAAAACAGTGTGTTTTGGTTGAAGTGCTTGTGAAATCTCAGCTCAGTTTACAAAGGCTAGTGTGTGTCCTCTCCACATCGAGGGAGGGATGGACTCGATAATGAACTTACACTGGTCAGGCTTCTGACGAGGGCAAGATAGTACAGTTCTGGGGTGCAAGCCTAGGGAGCTGGGGGCAATTGACTGGAGCCTCTCTCTTGTTGGTTCATGAGTGGCTGGCAAAGCATTCATGTAACTCAATTGGGTGTGCCCCTGCCCGTGGATGTCTGTGTAAGCGTAGTACCTGTCAGAGGTTTGTAGCGTGGCAACAGCATCATGGGGTGGGAGGGATACACCAAAGTTGGTGGGACAGAGGGTTCAGTGGTCCCACAGTCCAGGTTGCACCCTGGGGGTCCCATCACAAGGAACATGTCAGTTTCCCATACCATGATGTAAATAAAAGAATAAAATTCTATTTAAAAAAAAAAAATCTTGAGTTTCAACATCCACAGTGCATGTTTACCACCCACTAGAAGATAAAGAAATATGAACTCTGCCACCAATCTGCACTTAAAGCAAATCTCTGAAGCACAACCATGATGTTGTCTGTGTGCCAAAGCACACAAAGGGATGGAGTTTCTCTACACCAGTTCTACCTTCCTGTTAGCACCACTTTAGTGGACTTGCTAAATGGATGGAAGTCTAGGCACCTGGCACTGCTTACCAAGAACACCACCTACCCACGGTCCACCGAATATGCAGAGTCCAACTTATAAGACTTCCCTTTCTTTGAATATGGCCTGTGAAAACCAAGCCACTGAAGCAGCAAACACTAAATACACAGAATTATTTTCAACCAGTGAGGAGAGGAGAGATGTATTGTAATAAAAACAGAGTAGGCTCAGAGAAGTTTTCAACATGAATAATGATGCTACTAGCTAGCTACAGATTTCCTTACTTTTAAAGCAAGATGAGCCACCTGACCTCCCACTGTGCACTTGTGCTTTTTAACCTAAGATCACCTCACTGGCTAGACAAACTTTTTTTAAGGAGTGAATACTGACAGGGTATGTTCACAGTGGCGTTTGGGCTTGACATCGGAAGCATCACTCATGATGGACTTTTTTGGTGTAAGACCAACTGTAAGTGCCGCTAATATAATTTTCTTCTTGATTTTAAAAGTAAGCGCGTTAGTCACTATACCTCTACTTATACATCACAAAAAATACACAAAATTTAGTATATAGCCTGGCTCCTGTACATACGGAGCTGGCTAGGTGGCACAGGCTGTTGCACTGTGGCTCAAGACAGTCTTTCAGATCTTCTTTAGCTGGACGAGAGACATGGTAGTCTAGTACCAACCTTTCATGATGCTGTACGTCAGATGAGCAGATTATTTTCAGACAACTAGCCACTAAAGAAAAGGCAAGCTCCAGAGTGCTGAAAGGAAATTTCTAATAGGTGCAGATAGAGCAATGGTAAAACTGCTAGGATGCTGACAACTGTCCTCTTAATGTCACCCATACCGCATTCTAACTCAGCTCTCAGAATGGTTCATGATTTTATAGGTCTGAGCTCACAGACTATGCTGTGTACCATGATTTACCAGAAGGGGGCAATGCAGCTACACATGCAAACTGCTCGTTTGCATATAAAAACAAATACAGTACCCTAGCTCACACAAGAAAACACTATCGATGAATGCCTGTATTAGAATACATATAAAACCACCTCTATATATCTGTCTTATATCCACATGAAGGTAGATATATACATGCATTAATGTTGGTGACGGAGTACTTGGAGGTGGGGAGAGGATAAAATAATCATATTGGACCTGAGTCCACAGTGTAACCAACCCAAAATGTGGGCAATTCAAATGAAGTGGACCTGGATGGAAACCTTTCCTCTTTTAGTGTTGTAAAACAAAGTCCTGGCAAAATCACCCTCTCCACCTCATTGTGCCTAGCTTAATTGGAACCAATGAGATCAGAACCCTCTGAACCGTGGACGTTATTTTTATTATTTGTATTATGGTAGCACTTAGGAGACCTAGTCATAGAGGCTCAGTACCTGCATCGCAACTAGTTCTCATTTTGCAAAATCAAAACTAGACTCGGTTTTGCCAAGCACAAATTCTGATGCTTCTTCATTCCCTTCAAGCCCAGGATTGCTTTTTTCCATTTTGTTGTAGAGAAAAGCTCAGATGCAGGCACATTTAAATAATAATAATAATAATAACAATAATAATAATAATAAAGTCGAGGACAGCTCAGATTTCTTTTTTTAACCACCTAAGTCTTAAGTGTCATACAAGTGATCGTTATATAAAAGCATATGTCTAACCAAAAACTTGCAAAGCTTCAGATAATCTTCTACACTTCAGCAATGTATAATTTCCTCCTTCTAAGTAATTCAGAAATTATAAGGTCTCTGAAACTATTGTTTTCACTAGTCACTTATATGCCTTTTAAAAGCAATCTTCTCTCTAATACTGCTGAGAATAATGCACTTTTGGCACGTGTCCTAAACTCTGTTCTTGTGGCAGTCTCAGTCAAAACTGTCTAGGATCTGTGCCAGAATTGTAAGAACAAGCGCTCAATTTTAATTTAAGAAAGAAAAAGAAAAAATAGACATGTCGGCAATATGTCCAGGGAGACTACCTATGGTCTAAAACGTTCCTCTAATTCTCACAAGTGAATGTCAAACACAAATGCCAAAAAATGCAACTTCCACCACTTCCACCAAAAGCAGCACCAGAAACCCAAACCGACAAAAGCCAGGGAATTTGAAAGCGACACTATTCTTAACTCACGTTATTAAGCTTTTCTTTCTTCATAACACAAAGTAAGTTAAGAACAAAGGTTCATCCTTTTGGTTTCTTGGCTTTCATCACTCTGTGCCACAATATTAATGTTATCTTAGAACGTTTCTTCCCCTCACCCTCTTAAAGAAGGTTTGTTCTGGCTAAAGTTTTCCTAAGAATCTCTCAGATGGACGGATGCTTCTCCAAGAATAGAAGATCCAAAACAAAAAAAAGTTCAAAAGAACTACATATGCTTGTAAGCATTTTGGTGGGGGCCATGTTCTTTTTTAAACTAATTTCCTATTGATGACAAGGCTTTTTTTCTAAAAAAGCTTATATGGTAATTTCACCACAAAAAGTGAGGGAGTTTGGCAGCAGTTATAGATTTGGCAGACGCAGAAGTTTTTCTCCTCCAAATCTTCATGGTCTATTGTGGAACTCTATTCACAAATGCATCAATCCTCAATACGCAGTGTCACTGTGTTGCTAACGTTGTAATCAATCAGTTTGAAGTCTTTTTTTCAGCAGCAAATTATTCAAAATTGTTCTGACTTTTTAAAAAAGGGTGAAAGGATATATTTAAGCAAAAGAAAACATGATTTTATAAACTAAAAAAAAAAAAAAAAGCTATCCAACATGCATATGCTGGAATAAACTGAAGAGTCAAGTGAAGGATAGGCTATCTAAAGACAGAAAATTAATCATATTGCCACACAGATCCATCCTTGAAGGAGGTAGGTTTATACATATCAAATACTGGGGTTTTTTTAAATACATAAAAACATTCACTTACAGGGCCTTTTTGAAAAGAGTGGGATTGACCTAAATGCAACTTCCACCTGATTTAGCATTTTCATTTTTCTAAGTTTTGCACGTATTTACACACACTCTCTAACACCTAAGTAACCCCTTCAATTAAACTTTAGACTCTTTCTAGCAAACAGACACATTGTTCTCTTTCTGTTATTTGCAGCATTTTTCCTTTTGTATTGAGAGCAATTTCAGATTTAAAAGGTCATATTGATCATGGCAGATTAAATGGGTTACATCACTTCGTTATTAAAAAAAAAAAAGCCTAGGATTAGAGTTTTCAGATGTTTAAAAGAAAAAAAAAGTTTTACTTTTGTATTAAGTGGGATTTCAGATTAACAACATCATGCAGGGGACTAAGCGAGTCATTAGATTAGGGTCACCTCAAAGGTTTTAATTCAAATCCTGACTCAAGTGAAAAATAAGCATCTCATTTTAGCTTTCCCCAGTCTGCTTTATGACCAAATAATAAAATTGCTGCACAACTGACAGTCTCTTTAAGACAGGCCAAGACCTGGAATGGCAATGATATTTATCTTGGCAATTTGGGGATGGTGGGGGAGAGACAGAAGAGAAAAGAAGCTTGCATAGCTCCTTCCTGCTGCATATGTGTGGCTGGGTCCTTGCTATCAGTTCCTCCTTATAGAAGCAGTAAATTCACTCACACATTTGAAGGGGGTTGGGAAAAAAGTCTTAAGGTAACCTGCAAAGCTTTTTTGAATTTTATGTTACATTATTGATCATGTTAATACATAATGCAAATCTTAAAGTTATGAATCGTAAATGTATGTGTAAACTTGACGTACTACGTGGAGCTAATCGATCATCATGGAGCTAATCTGGTCATCGTTGCACTGTTAAACATTATCAGTGCTTGGAAAACTAGATAGCTTTGATGAAGAACTACATGCCAAACGAACAGCTGTAACAGCAAATCAAACAAGGATCTTTGAGGACAATTGGAATTTGACCCTGTACTTCCTGAAGAGCCAAATGATTGGTTTCACTTCATCTCCCTGACTCAGTTTTGGTCTGCAAAATTTTTTAGAAAACTTTCCATCTGCCAGATCCTAAAGAACCTTTTATTTCCTCACTTACTAGCTGTCTTGTGTGAGCATTTAAATAAAAAAAGTTTAGAAACAAAATAATTAAGACAGACTCACAAGGGACAAGGTGATGTACAAAAAACTTTTGAGCAAGAAAATCCGAACAAATTATGTAAGCAAACCGTCAGTATATCCCAAAGGGTAAACATGCAAAAATTTACCTGGGGTTTTGTTAAAAAATTCAGATGGATATAGATACAAAAATGTATGAAAATGGCATGTCTCCTACAGGACAAATGGGAAAAAAATCCAGTATATTATGTATGATTTGCTACCTATGACATTGAGAAAAATGAATAATGGGTATTCTATACCATATACCTGTATGCTACTACACATAGAATTGTAGGTCTGGAAGGGACCTCAAGAAGCCCTCAAGTCCAGCCTCCCGCACTGAGGCAGGACCAAGTGAACCTACACCATTCCCTGACAGGTATTTGTCCAACCTGTTCTAAAAACCTCCAATGATGGTGACTCCACAACCTCTTTTGGAAACCTATTCCAGAGCTTAGCTATTGTTATAGTTAAAAGTTTTTCCTAATACCTAACCTAAATCTCCCTTGCTGCAGATTAAGCTCATTACTTCTTGTTTTATCTTCAGTGGACATCGAGAACGATTGATCACAGTCCTCTTCATAACAGCCTTTAACATATCAGACTGTTAAAAAGTGCCCCCCCCTCAAGGCTAAACATGCCCAATTTTGTTTAACCTTTCTTCATAAGCAGATTTTCAAAATCTTTCATCATTTTTGTTGCTCTCCGCTGGACTCTCTCCACGATTTGTCCAGAATTGGACACATTACTCCAACAGAGGGCCTCACCAGTACCAACTAGAGCAGGACAATTACCTCCCATATCTTACACGAGTCTGCACTGCATCAAAAAAGAGGTTGCCATCCACCACGCACTAATGCCAAATGCAGATATTTAAGAAAGCTCTAAAAGAACTCGGATACATACCATGAACAGATATTTCTCAAAGCCTTTTAAGCGGCATGATCTGGTTTAAGAAAGCTGTACACTGATAACTAAACATAAAAGTCTTTCCTTCTGTACAGCTACACCAAAAGTCTCTAGGCCAATTGCCTGGTATTTTAAATAGCAATAGAGATATACATACACAATTATCTTCATTCAAAACCACCACGTCTACACATGGATGCAAGAGCTTTACTTTAGGATCCTGGTTTTGAAAATCTTAGCTAATGGATATATATACTGTTCTTGCACAATACACAGGGAATATTTCTTAAGAACTTGGGACAATAAGCATAACAGGAGCTCTGCCACCTTAGCTCCAGTCTTCTATTTCTACCTCTTCTAGCCGCCTCCTTTGCTCTTTCTGCTGCTCTATGCGTTTCTGTCTCTCTGCCAACAGCTGCCTCTTGTACTCCTCCTGCTCTCGGAGCTGCTGTTCCTGTAGCAGCTGCTGTCTCCGAAGGGCCTCCGAACGTTCCTTGTTTTCCTGCTGCAGTCTCAGGAAATCACGTCGGAGGGTAGATTCTCCAGGCACGTTGACAATCGAACTGCAAAAGCAGAAAGTTAAGCCTCCCATACCACAGAGCTGATACATTATATATATACACATTCACATACATACACACATACATACACACACACACACACACACACACACATATATATAATTAGTTTAAATTTTAATCTCTTGTCTTTCAAAATAAAGATACTGGATACATATCAAATAGATACTCTCTCTGGAAGGTGTCAAACCAGGTCAGGCAAAATAAGAGCCAACACAAACTTTTTTCCAGTCCTTGAACCGAGCCTACATCCTCTCTTTAAAGACAGAGAGATCTGATTAGAACCGCAGCTACCTGTGTACTTTGCCCCAGACACACCCACAACCTCTACAACAGTGGTTCTCAACCAGGGGTACGCGTACCCCGTGGTGGAAGCAGAGGTCTTCCAGAGGGTACACCAACTCATCTAGATATTTGCCTAGTTTTACAACAGGCTACATAAAAAGCACTAGCAAAATCAGTACAAACTAAAATTTCATACCATCGCTTGTTTATACTGCTCTATATACACTGAAATGTAAGTGCAATATTTATATTCCAATTGATTTATTTTGTATTTATGTGGTAAAAAGGAGAAAGTAAGCAATTTTTCAGTAACAGTGTGCTATGGCACTTTTGTATTTTTATGTCTGATTTTGTAAGCAAGTAGTTTTAAGTGAGGTGAACCTTGGAGGTACGCAAGACAAATCAGACTGCTGAAAGGGGTACAGAAGTCTGGAAAGGTTGAGAGCCAACAGGTATCAAGTCCCTCTGTGATGTATCCAAGTTTAGAGTGGACAGGATGGGGACCTCAAAAAAGTTCAGAGGTCTGAGCGAATGTTCAAACCTTTTGAGGTTCATGTCTCATTAGTGTATGTGATTAATTATATTTAGTAACAGGTGTAAAGGCTTATGAAATAAAAGTAAACTCCAGATTTGTCAAGGCAGGTTATAAAACTATTTGTCTAGATCTTTTAATGGCCTCCCATCAGCAATTATTACCTTGGCTCTCCCTCTTGTTCAGGCACTTCCTCCTCCTCTTCCTCACTTCCGCTATATTCATATTCTGTTTCATCTAGCAAGAAAGAGGAAACAATATTCCAGGTGGCTCTTACAATTGTTTATTTTAAAATACTTAGCTCCGGCTATAGGCCTCAGCAATCCAGTTCTGACCAGCTTAAATGATCAGATTTACATACAACATTTTGGAACAATTCAAATGTCATCTCATCCTACAGACATAAGGAGACCTTCATTTGGATGTGAGCTTCAGTTTAATCCACAGGCTTTGTCTACAATGATAACTATATGGTCTTAGATTTTTTTGTAAAATCAGAGGTTGGTAGAATATCAAATAAACTGTTTCTAATAATATATACAAGTAAACACAGGCTTAGTTTTAAAAGTCTGCTTACCCTTCTCTCCTCTCTTCTTTCTGGTCCTGTCTATATGGTCCTTAAGCTGGATTCGGACTTGCCTTTCATTTGGCTGATCGCGTATAAAAGGATGTTTTAAAAGCTGTTCGGTGGAGGGTCTCTGCATATAGTTCTTCACTAAACAACCTTCTATAAAACTAAAGAACTTTTTTGACCTGAGGGGAAAAAAAAAGTGTAAAGCTAAGACTCAAATAATCCATTTTTCAGTTTTTCCTCATTAGTCCAAAAACCTTCAGTTCTCTTTCCCAAAATAGCATGCTTCTGTCTAGCAGCATAAATGGTGTCTTAGATAGATGTCTTCAAAAAAGCCACAAGAATGCTGCCAAGACAATTTGGGGACTCTTCCATTATTGCAAGTAATACCAACCTGTTTTTATATGCACTTGGCTTAGTGGGAATTGAAGAACATTTTGTTTTTTTAACTGAATAACTATGCATTTTTTAAAATAACATTTTCTGAATACTTAATGCCATATAATTTGTTCAATCAGGGCACACAGGACCAAATTAATCCCTGTTTTAACTACTGAAGTTAGTAATGGAATTCAATTCATCTCTGTCTAGTGGATAAAGGGATGAGGAATACATGTTTGGTAAATCAGAACATTATCTTGCTAAAGTAGTAACTACTCCATGGTACTCCTGGGGGAGTTCTGTGCCACTGCACAATGCAGAATTTTGCAGAAATTAATGTTGTGCACGTAGAATTTCGTTTCCTCCCCTGCAGTGCTGCTAGCCATCACTAGAGGCCACTGGACTCGGCAGAACCCAGCTTACATACAGAAGACACTGCTGGGGGGAAGGAGAGGGAGCTAGAGGGTTCCTGGCAGCTGCAGTTCCCAGCATGCCCTGAGGGAAGAAGGCGGCACACAGGAAACTCCATGCAAACCTGGGACCAAGCATCAGGCTGTTTCTCCCTCCGGATCCCTGGACTCAGGGGGTCTGTATTGTTACTGACATACTTACTGACAGGTATTTTGAAATAAATTACCAAAATAATTGAAACTGGCGATTATGTAGTGTAGGAGGACATGAGGCACTCTTAAACAGACACTTTCAGGATAAAAATAATTTAATTTTTTTCCTTACCTCTGTTTCTAACAAAACTTTAGAAACAGAGTGAAAATAATGCTTAAAATTGTATTTTTCATCCCTTATCCTGTTTCCTTTTTGCCCTTCATTCACCTTGCTAAGTAAAAACAGTATCATTACTACTGCTGTTTTTAGCCAGTTTAACTTTCTGATTCTTATGCACTAGCAAAATGCGGCAATATTGGGGTTATAAACACTACAGGTAACGCTTACATCTAAAACAAACATTTTTTCATCCTTTTTCAAAACTATATGAATAGGTATGTATTCATAAACTCTGTTTTATAAAAGTTTATTTAAAATACACACACTCACACAGATGCTCCAATAGTAAATTACTGTATGAGAAAGTCATTCCAAACAATGATCCAGTGCACCAAGTCAACAAAGTAAATTATGTTATTTATAGATCGGTGTAACTGGTCACATCACTTTACTAATTTCTTTTTTGACAGGACTCTAGCATTCAACCTCATAGTCATGCAATTTCCATTCACAGAGGGCATATTTCTTGTGTGAAACAAACACACACACACACACACACACTTTTCCTTCACTTAAGAAGAAAGCACAGTAAAGCATTTCTTTGGTTAATGTTGAGGCTTTCATTGAGGATTTTAAGATTCTCATCTTCAACCTACATAAACCCTCATTCTAGTGAAAATTATTGCTTCATACAAATCAGTTGTGTCTAATAATGGGGAGGAAAATCCCATATTGTTAAGCGATTATTCCCAGCTGGCAAGAAGAACAATTTCAATCGTTTGCAATAATTATAGTAAAAGCCTTCATTAATTTTAATAGTTCCTTTCAACTCAGCATCTAGAAGTCAATGGCGCTGTCCTGTTTCTTTATAATACTGTATCTTAGAAAAGATATTGCATATTAGAAATGCAGCAGAAGTCTAGGCTTTGAGCTGTGGTATAATTTGTCACCTTAATATGATGCTGCTCTGTCAACAGAACAGCTCATTTTTTGTCTCATGATTCAAAAGAGAAAATTTCTCTAAAAAAAAAAATAGAGCTAAAAATAATCAATGCACATCTCATTTTGTGCTTTGATTTAATAGTGCAGAAGATAATAAAAAGAGTGATTTTAGCCAGCTTAAATTATTTTACATTTCTATGGAAATGGTAAGAAAAAAGCATGCCATGAAAGAAGAGATAAAAAAGTGCTATGCTGTAAAGAAAACAATGAAACAGACTACAGAAAACATAGGAGCCTCTACATACCATTTCTTGGATTTTAGACGTGGAGGAGGGTTTCTGGGTATAAGAAACAGCGCCCTCATTGGATGCATGTCACAGAGGGCTGGAAAAAAATATAATTTTGTTCAGTTGTTTTTCCACTTCTCGTGGTTCTGCATTTTCACTATCTTCACTTCAGGATTATTTCATTTTCATAGACATTTCCCCATCACCAACCCCTACATGTGATGGACACGGGAATGACATTAAGCAGAATTAAACAGAAATGCAAAAGTTAAGACAACAGTTCTGCCCCTAACTGCGAGTTTAATGCGGCCAAAAATAAAGACCTAGATTATCCGCTCAGATCCAAACATGGAAGGGACCTCTGTGCAGAGATCTCCACCTCCCTCATGGAAGGGAGAGTCAGCCTCCTCTGCAGCACTGTCCCCACACCGTTCTCCAAACACAAGGGCACTCCGTAGTGTCAGGGTCCATAAAGGCGGCGGGGCTAGAGACAGAGCAGATTGGGGGCCAAAATGAGGCCAGGAGCAAGGGGCCCCTGTGGCAAAGGAGAACATCCTTATATTTCAACTTCAGCTGAACACCACTGCCAATGAGTGAAGAGAAAAAGGAGGTGCTGAGGGCTAGAGATGGTAGGAGGCAAAGGACTCTGTGCAGATGGCCCTAATCTCCCATGCTTGGCAGTGGATCTCTCAACCTCTCCTGCAGGGAGAGCAAACCTAAAGGAATGACCAGAGAGGATACCGGTGAGGGGTTCATTATGACTCATTTCCTCCCCCAACAGACCCTGTTGTGAGTTCTTCTGTAAGAGGGGCCAATCTGAACCCAACAGTTTAGCATGAAGTAATATCAATTACCAATTCCAATCAAGTGAAATGCGCACACAGGTTACGGAGCCCAATGACAGAGATTTAATGAAAGCAAGAGGAGGTTACGTACCTGTAACTGGAGATATATGGTCCCTGTCTGTATTCCACTGTATTCCATCATGCGTCTAGACCGAGAGATTTTGAAAGTAGTAGTGTCCGTTGGTCCACCCCACCTTTTATTGCCTCAGATGAAACCATGAGGTAAACCGACCATGACTCCAGTTCTTTCTCCCCCACAAATCCAATGGCTCCGCAGCGGAGGGGAAGGAGGGCAGGAAGTGGAATAGAGATAGGGACCACACATCTTGAAGAGACTCCAATTACAGGTTAGTAACCTCATAGTCCCTATCTATATTCCACTGAGGGTGATTAACAAGCAGGACCTACATCAGAGGAGGGTGCGAGGATGAGGATGGAATGGCTGAGTGGAGGACAGCCGTGCCAAATACGGCGTTGATAGCGGAGTCCTGCACCCAGACGTAATGCGTAGAGAAGGTATGTACTGAATTCTACGTGGCCACCCTACATGTGTCCTGAAGCAGCACATCTTAGAGGGTGACCGTGGTCGAAACCAGGGCTCTCATGGAAGGGGCTCTCACCCTGGGGGAGGAGGCAATCCTGACAGCTGATAGCACAATGCAAGGCAATGCACCCCAAAATTAATTTAGATATTCTCTGTGTGGAGATTGCCTGTTCTTTAACTCTCTCAACTATAGCAGTAAACAATCTAGGAGATTTCCTGATCGGTCTTGTCCTCTGCAGGTAGAAGACCAAAGCCCAATCATGTCGAAGGAGTGAAGTTGTCGTGCCTCTTCTGAGGCATCAGGCTTCGGAAAGGAAGCAGGTAAGTGGATGGGTTGGTTCAGATGAAACTTGGATACGACCTTTGACAGAAATTTGGGATGTAGGTTCAGAGAGACTTTATCCTAATGGAAAGTGGTAAAAGGAGGGTCTGCCATCATGGCCACATGTTCACCTACCCTTCTCGCCGAAGGGACAGCCACAAGGAAGGCAACTTCCATAGAAAGGAGTGACATAGAACATGAAGCCAGCAGCTCGAAGGGCTGTTTCATTAGTGCCAACAGAACGAGGTTAACGTCCCACTGGTGAGCAATAGGCTGTAGGGTGTGATGAGGCGTTTCTGAAACCTAAAAGTCAATGGGTGTGTAAATATGAAGTGTCCCTCCATGGTGGGGAGTGGAAGGCACTAACTGCAGCTAGATATATCTTGAGGGAGAGATGCAAAGCCTTCAAGGGCAGGAGGTAATCCAAAAATAGGGGAATTGGCACCTCTTCTAGGGAAAGCCCCTTCTGTTGGGCCCAGGGGGTGAAGCGGTTCCACTTGGCCTGGTAGGAATGCCTAGTGGACTCTTTCCTGCTGCTCAAGAGGCTGTTTTGCACCTCTCATGAGCACACCCATTCTAGAGAATATGCCCATCCAAATACCACACCCCGAGGTGAAGCATCTGCATATCTGATCCTGTTGTGGCACTGCCTCAGTAGCTTGGAGAAAGTAGGGACGGGCTGACACGTGATGTAGGTTGGAAAACCACAACTGCCTGGGCCAGCATGGGAAAATCAAGGTAACCATTGCTCTGACCCGCCTGATCTTGTGAAGTACTCGTGGCAGGAGTGGTAGAGGGGAGAAGGCATTGTTAATCTGGTCCAACCAGTAGAGTATGAGCGCATCACCTTGAAGGAAGGGATCACTACCCCCCTGGAGCAATAAGCGCTGCATTTGTTGTTGACGGCAGAGTTGAAAAGGTCCCTGGTCAGAATCCCCCCATTGGTGGAAGATATCACATACTACGGTGTCGTGGAGTTCCCACTCATGATCGATCACAAATTGTCTGCTGAGAGAGAGTCTGCAATCACATTCTGAGTCCCCGGGAGGTAGGCTGAAAATAACAGGATCTGGTGGATGATGCACCAATTCCAGAGGTTGACCACCTCAGTACAGAGAGCAGTTGATTTTGTGCACCCTTGTTTGTTGATGTGGTAAAAAGTGGTGGTGGTGTCCAACATGATAAGAATACGATGGGGATGGATGGATGGGAGAAATACACAGCATGCCTTCCTTACAGCCCGGAGTTCCAGAATGTTGATGTGCATTGTGGATTCCCAAGGGGTCCATGTTCCCTCTGTCATGTAATCTCCTGTGTGCACTCCGCATCCTACGAGGGATGTGTCAATGACGATCGCCCTGTCTAGGGAAGATGGGAGAAAGGGGACTCCCACACAAACCTGTCACAGGTCCATCCAACACTGGAAGGAAGAGTACCACATGCTTCCTTACCTCCCGGCTAGACCCTGGCGCATGGTCCATAGCGGTGGTACCACAGTGCTGACTTCAGACTCCGTAGCTGGAGGCGCACTCCTGGCAGCACCAGGCCGATGTACAGTGGAGGCTACCCAGCCAGGGTATGAATGAGGTCTCATGGCGACTTCCATGAGGGGCTTCCGGAAGGAGAGAGCTCAACCTTCTCGGGTACGGCTGGGGAAGCACTGGCAGATACTGCACCTGGATGCAATGTGGGCTTTCCCCAAGCAGTAGAGGCAGTGTTGATGTTCGTCGCAGACCGAGAAGGAATGCAGGCAAGAGGCACAGATTTTAAAGCCTGAGGTTTTCAGCACAGTCCAGTATCCACACGTGAGTATGGGTGGGAGGGTCCACGCAGAATAAAACTCTCCAGGAAGAACCCCAATTCTACTCCTAAAACTAGCAAATTACTATAAAAACAATAGAAACAGTAAACTACTCTAAAAACTATGTTCAATTGTGTATTTTAAGGTGCATCACATGCAAGAGGACACTAATAATTCCAACCCGGACCATGCAACAGTAAGAAGAAACTGGTGATATGATCAGTCTGCCTCTCCCTTTGTCACCTCAGACAAAACCATGAAGCTAGCCAGGGGCATAAGCATGGACCAACAGACGCTACTACTTCCCAAATCTCCGGCTCCGGATACATAGTGCACACGTGTAAACCCTCAGTGGAATACAACAGGGACTAGCACTGGATGAAGAGCAAAAAGTATGTACATGTTCTGAACCAAAAAGTGGTTTAAGAAACCTAAAGAACTAAAGTTACATGCAGACTAATAGCCAAACAGTAGTTCTAATGCTGTTAGCTTTGTGCTAGTCGATTTGTCCTGGGAGAAGCCTCTGTAGATTTGGACCCATGCAAATGTGCAATTATGAGAAAAACCCATCAGATCTCTTAAAACGTGCATGTGAATACGAACAGTGAGCTGTATGTTAGATTTAAAAATCAGAGTTGTAAGCATGGGCTACAATGAAGCTACCACTTTGTGACTAGGCAGAAGTCAACACCCCTGAATGATTGAGTATGGTGGTAGGAAAAAAGCCAATTTGCAGTTTTACAAGTAAAATAGTTACTTTATGCTTTGTTAATCTTCACAGAGGACATGTGGGAGAAAAAAGCACTATGGAAAAGTTAGGCATTTTTAATTTTACCCCTCAAAAATCATCAGACTTGACAGCTGAATATACTCAAATAGTCTGCTTTTAAAAGTTCTTCACTGACAGTATTAAAACTAGGTTATAATTTAAACCACTGTCTTCCAAGAGTCTTCTCCTCTGTCCAATGAAAGCGAAAACAATTCATAATAGGAGATTTAAATAGATAAGTCTCAGAGTTCAAGAAGAATGTTACCATTACACAGACTCATGGAAATCAGAGATAGAAAGGACCTGCTAAGCCATGCAGTCTATCTCCCTGACAGAACAGGATTTTTCAAGCCAGTACACTTTTAGCATATTTTTCTCGCAGTCTGGTTTAAATATCCCAAGCAATAGGGCTTCCACCACTTCCCTGTGGATACAATTCCAAAGCCTAATATATCTCATGGTCAGGAAGTTTACAGATCCATTGGCTTCCAAATAGTCCTGTCATTGCTATTATACTACTACAATTACAATCACTGCACAGTAATGCTTTAACACTGTAGTATCTTTATCAACAGAGTTGCCATTTATAGAATTTTATATTTATGGTGCAGGAAAAACCAAGGAGTAAAGACACACCATCAGTGCATTTTCAGAAACCTCAAAACTGGGTTTGGATTACAACCAGCAACTTCTAAGTATATGTTTCTGTCTTAATGAACCCTTAAGAAAAAGCACACATATCACTTACGGGGAGCTCCTTCTGCCATCTCAATGGCCGTAATGCCACATGACCAAAGGTCACTCTGCAGAGAAAGAGACCATATGTTAGTAGGTACACTTTGTCACACTAGGTAACGGCATCTACTAATGCACTGCAGGTAAGAAACTAAAACAAGCTACCAAGGTTATTTAAACAACAGTTTTTAAAATGGCTTTTCTTCTTTTAATCCTAATATAAAATGCTAAATATGATACCATACAGTATTTATGTTGTATACACACACAATTATGCACACATAAGTTCTTAATAGTATACAAACACTTTCATATTAGGACATTTCAAGACATAATTAGGTCATAATTGCCCAAACGTTAAGTTCTGTAAAAAATTATATTTCCCATGGATATAGTTATTGTAAGAGGTGAACATTCCCCGGTAGTATTTGCAATCCAAACATTGCAGCCCTCTCCTAGCATATGAGACCCTGAAAATGTATAGACTAGAAGCAAAAGTGAAACCAACAAGTCAGTTTTCAGATGTGTTCATTATCAGACATACAAAACATTAAATAAAATAGTTCTAATAATTAGATTTTTAAAATTCTTTTCTGCTGTTGATAATCTAATAGTATTTTTACGTAGGGATTTTTTTAAAAAATTGAGCCCATCATTGCTTATTGGCAGTTCAGCCAAACCTCTACCTTTACATTGCCCAATAAAATTAGAACATGCCATAGCAGCATGAATTCCTAATGCCAGGAGACACAGGCAACCGGCTATGCGCCCAAGAAAAATAAGAAGCTACTGTCCCTTGGAACACTGGTGGCCAGAGTGAGCACCTCATTCCAGCAGTCTCATATTATTTGTGGCATTACACAAGCGGGATCCTGGAATGGAAATCTTTCAGGATATTAGCACTGGATAGCCACTAGGACCAGAGGATAACTGCATTCCTTGCTGAATCAGAACTATGGTTTAGAAATTCTCTTCCACCATAGGAACACCAAGAATAAGTAACTGCTGAATAGTCCTGGAGTGGAACTGAACTCAAGGGGCTACAGTAGGTCCTGACAGGAGACCGTATCATCCCCATTCGGGATGTGGGGAAGAGAAATACTGTTGAAGAAAATGGTGCTCACAGCTTCCAGGTTGATAATCCTTTTAGAATATGGGAACACATACTGGAATGGGTGAACAAACTCTTCTCTGTGCTCATCATTAGCTCCAAGCAATGGAACAACTGCATTTTCAGGCCCCAGAAGCTTCCCAACCAGGCACCAGTTTCTTCTGGCTCAACCCATCAGTTGCAATGATTAAATTAAGCTTGTAAAACACTAATTTTCTAAGAAAAAGAATATGTTATTGAGATGTCTCCATGTGAAGTACCTCCACTTCACATCAGGAGCAATAAGGGAGCATTTTAAGAGACATAAGCGTAAATCACAGGCTTTGTACACCTCATGGAATTGCTTACATTTGATCCCCTTTAATTATTAAACGTAGATTAGTTTGGGGGTTTTCTCCCCCTCAGAACAATTTCTATCTATTGAGGTCTGTTATCTTACTTTAACCTTTAACCTTATGTCTTATCAACTCCACCCTGAAAGGGATTACATTTTTTCACAGATCTCAATCAGGACAAGGAATATGTAAAGTTATCAGTCAAGACAAATGGGCTCAATCCTAGCTAGATGTTCAGGTATGCATAATATCAACCATGGACATTCATATATCTAACATGAGTATCAACCCCAATTCACTAGCTCCAATGCTCTTGATGTAACTATAATCAGACTTTCACATTTCCTAGCTACCTCTCCTAGTTTTAATGCTTGAAGAGATGCATTAGTCTGAGTAAAGATTAAAAACACATTTCATATTTTATTCCCTCTCTTGTGGCTCCCTGAAACAAGCTATAAGGTACTTGGGAGATTTCCAGAAAGCTTCTATCAAGGAATTTAGCTTTAGAAGATGTGGCAAAAACAAAAAGAACTGTTGGTGCAAATACCATCAAGCCAATTTTACTTTTAGGGAGGTTAGATTTGATGTTTGCAGCTCAGTGAAGGACCAGTTGTGTCCAATTAATTTTTGGAGAAATATATCGTTTGATGGATAAATCTTCTATGTGATTGTGACAGAGTGCTGAGAACAAGCAGCTGAACCATCACTCTGGTCACTGTAAATCCAAGTAGTTCCCCCACACCAGGGGCAAGGAGTGACTAGTTACTAGAGCAGCCTCAGCTGGGGAGAAATAAGGAGATAATTAGCCCATTAACAGTAAGCGTAGAAAAGGAGCACAGGAAGGAAGTGCAAGAGAGGGAGACAGAAAGGCCAGCAAGGCTAACAAAGGGAGATCTCTGTGTGGAGGAGCTCTCTTCTCTCTGGCAAAAGGGGATGATGATTGTATGTCACTGTAAATAGAAGTGCTGCACAGGGGTGGTGGCTGATATAACAAAAATAAACTACATGATGTGGGTTACAAACAAGAGGTGGTAAAGCCATTTGTGCAGAAAGATAAAAGTGGAGAGCCGTGCCCAGCCATAGTGATTAACATTCAGATGATCTCTCAAACCAGGATAGCGCATGCTTTAATCAGCTCCTTCTGTATTACACTGTAACTTAACGCTTCTATTCTGGCAAAAAGATGCATTTGAGCTGGGAGCTCTATTTAAGGCAAGTGTTAAAATGTATTGTTCTGAGATTACCGCAATAAGCAGGATATATTAAACAAATTAAAATGCTAAGATATTCATAGAAATTGAAAACAACAAAATTTCTTGCTAGACTCTTTCTACACCATTTTGAACAGTGCCTAGCACAAGGAGGTCTCTGTCCTTGACTGAGGCTCTTAGGAGCTACTGCAGTACAAGTAACAAATACGGTGTTATTAATTATGATAATCTAGTAACGATCTGTTCTTTGTATTCACGTTATACAGATTTACCTTTACAAGAAATCACTCTCAACCATACACAGAGACAATGTAAGAGACAAATATAAGAACTACCTTCACTCATGGTTATTAGACAATAGATATCACTATTTTATTACTGTGTAAACAGGACTTTCTTACTCTGTAATCATAAGTAGCATCTGGATTTTCATCACAGGCAATAACTTCAGGAGCCATCCAGTATGGGGTTCCAATAAATGTGTTTCTCCTGCCAACCGTCCTGTCCAGCTGGGCACTAACACCAAAATCCACTGTGGGCGGAAAAAAGATTAAAATAAAGTAAGAGGGGGGGAAAAACATGCTGCGTTACTTCTCTAAGATAATTTGGAAAATAAACCCATGTGGAAGATCCAGGTGGGAGAGCCATGTTCAGGAGAAACCATTAAGGTTAATACTCAAACTTGCCAGTGTCCTCAGGCATCAGACCACAAAAATCAGGAGAAAGAGCAAAACACAACTAGCTCTTCAAGACCTCTTACTGGGCTGCCAGCACAGTCTTCCCATTATCTGTGGAGCTACTCTTCCCATAGCAGAGAAAACGGATGCAAACATATTGTCTTGGGGGCAGAGGGAGACTTGCTATCTCCAGTAATCATGAGACAGGGTGTCTTGGCTTATCCAGAGTGACCCTGCTTTCCACAGATGCTCTCATGGTGTGGCAGCATCACCAAGTCAGCTGGGCCACCAACTGATCCTCCACTCTCTCTGCCCAAAATTCAGGACAGAAAATCAAGTATTGCTCACAGGGACTGCTTCCTGTCCTAACGCATGTGAATGAGGCACAGTGGGAAGCAAATGTGGAGCGCAGTTCAAAAAAACAGTTACTTACTTTCTTGTAACTGTTGTTCTTTGAGATGTATTGTTCACGTCCATTCCACATTAGCTGTGCGCACGCCGCGTACACAAGCGTCGGAAACTTTTTCCCTTAGCGCCTCCCATCGGGGCCCCCCAAATGGCGCCACTGCGCCGTGCATATATACCCCTGCCGGCCCGACCCCCTCCAGTTCCTCCTTGTCGGCGACTCCGACAGAGGAGTAGGAGGGTGGGTGGTGGAATGGACGTGAACACCACATCTCGAAGAACAACAGTTACGAGAAAGTAAGTAACCGTTTTTTCTTCTTCGAGTGCTTGTTCACGTCCATTCCAAAATTAGGTGAATTACAAGCTTACCTCTGGAGGAGGGTAGGAGTCACGGAACAACTGCTCGGAGGACCACTCTGCCAACTGCCACGTCTTCTCTGGCCTGCTGGTTGACTCCGTAGTGGGTTGTGAAGGTGTGCACCCGGATTCTCTGCCTCTGTAAGAAGGCCGCCCCCACCGCCATGCACTTCGTGAACACCCGTGGGGCCGCGGCTAGACCTAACGGGAGAACTGCAAACTGGTAATGTTCTTGGCCCACGGTGAAGCGTAGGAACCGCCGATGTGCTGGGTGGATGGCGATATGAAAGTACGCGTCCTTCATGTCGAGGGCAGGGTACCAGTCCCCTGGATCCAGGGAAGGGATGATGGTGCCCAGAGAGACCATGCGGAACCGGGCCTTGACCAGGAACTTGTTGAGCCCGCGCAGGTCTAGGATGGGGCGAAGACCCCCTTTGGCCTTGGGGATGAGAAAGTACCAGGAGTAGAACCCCTCCTGCCTTAGGCTGTGCGGCAGCGTGTCTACTGCCCCCACCTCTAGCAGCGAGCGGACTTCCTTCTCTAGGAGATGCTCGTGAGAGGGGTCCCTGAAGAGGGATGGGGAAGGGGGGTGGGAGGGAGGAGAATTGCAGCGAGTACACGTTCCGCACCGTGCGTAAGACCCAGCAGTCTGACGTAATGGTGGAACACACAGGAGAAACGGGACAGGTGGTTCAGGAAACAAAGGGACAGATCCAGTGACTGGTCTGGTACGCTTGTCCTCGAGCGCACCTTCAGAAGCCTGGCTTAGTGCCCGGCTGGGGTTTGTGCTGGCCTTGGTCCTGGCCCGGCGCATTATTGTTACCGTTGTTGTGCCATCGCCCTTTATCCCTGCCTCGCCTCAGTAAGGCTCATGCCTCTGGCGAGGCTGGTACTGGCGTTGAGGGGGAGGCTGCGGCTTAAAGGGCTTCTCTGGGTCGCCGGGGCGTGCATACCCAGTGACTTAAGCGTAGCTTGCGAGTCCTTAAGACTGGGCAGCCTCGTGTCTGTCTGGTCCGAGAAGAGCCTGGACCCTTTGAAGGGGAGGTCCTGAAGTGTGCTCTGGACCTCGGGAGGCAGACCTGACTCCTGGAGCCACGCCGAGCGCCTCATGACCACCCCTGATGCTATTGTTCTGGCCGTCGCGTCTGCTGAATCCAGGGAGGCCTGGAGAGAGGTCTTGGCTACTGCCTTGCCCCCGTCCACCAGGGCCGTGAACTCCTGTTAGGGACCTTGCAGGAGGTTGTCCTTAAACTTCCCCACCGCCGCCCAGGAGTTGAAATTGTGCCTGTTGAGGATGGCCTGCTGGTTCGCAATCCTCAGCTGAAGGCCCCCAGATGAGTACACCTTTCTGCCAAAAAGATCCAGGTGTTTTGTCTCCTTGGCCTTAGGGGCCGGGGCCTGCTGTCCATGGCGCTCCCCTTTGTTTACCGCTGAGACCACTAGGGAGCATGGACTTGGGTGGCAGAACAGGAACTCACAGCCCTTAGATGTGGCAAAGTATTTACGCTGCGCTCTTTTGGCCGTTGGAGCGCTGGAGGCTGGGGTCTGACATATGGTCTTATAGTTGGACTGAATGGTCTTAATGAGCGGGAGCGCTATTCTGGATGGACCTTCGGGGCTCAAAATGTCCACCATGGGGTTCTCCTGCTCAACCATCTCCTTGGCCTGCAGCCCCAAGTTCTGGGCGAACCTATGCAGCAACTCCTGGTGGGTTCTATGGTCTATTGGTGGAGGGTCGGACACCGCTGTACCCGCCACCACCTCATCTGAGGATGACGAGGAGGTTAGCTGCTGCTCAACCCCCTCTGGCTGGTCCTCCTGCTCCCCTTCTCTCATGGGAAGGGCCTCCGGCTCGGGTGGGAGTCCATGGGACGGCACCGGACTCGGTGCCAGGCTCTCCGGTTTATCCTGGGGCGGATGCTGGAGGCCTGGATACTGTAGCCTCCGGCACTGTCTGGCATCAGTACGGGGACCGGGACTGCTGCACCGAGTAACTTGCCCTGGATGGGGCCCCTTGGCGCTCCTGATAGGCGCAGGGGGTTTAGAAGGGCCAATGGCCTGGCAGCCCCCATTGAGTTTGCTAGCCCACCTGAAGGTCTCTGCTGTCCAGGGCCTGGTGCGGGTAGCTATAGCGGCCGGAGCTGACGCCAGGCTGCGGCAACGCCGATCGTGAAGGCACAGCGGTGCCCATGATCTGGGCCAGCGGGAGAACGAGTGGCTCCTGGCTGAGCGGGAGTGGTTCCAGTATCCCCAGGACTGGGACCAGGATCTGGACGGGGACCGGTGCCGGTGTTCCCTGGACCGGGACCGTCTGCAGGAGTCCTCTGGGTAGGGCCGTCTCGACTCCTTCCGGTGCTGGTCTCTAGGTGGTGCCGGAGAGCGGTGTGCCCTTTCCGGTGCTTCCTCACGCCGAGCCACTCCCGGTGCCGCGACCTCCTTCTGGGCAGCTGGTAACTGTGAGTCCACGGAGTCGGAGCTCGACTGGGACCAACTCCATGAGTGGTGCCGGGACACTGTCCTCGAGCAGCACACCATTGCTGGCTTACCCTTCGACGGCACCCATGGCATGGGTGCCGGAGGGTTCTCCCTATGCGGGAGGGGGTTCGCCGCCAACAGCTCGATGAGGTCCTTTGCAGCCTCAAAGGTGCCAGGCGTGGAGGGTGATCCATCATGCCCTCAAGCCCATCGTCCACACTGAGCTCTCTTAAGTCTGGGCTCGGTGGGGCTTATGCTGCCGCGACCGCCAGTGTCGGCACCGGTACCGCGGCCTTCCCGCTCTTATCGGCACTCAGGGCCTTGGGAGGCAATGGCCTCCTGTGTGGGGAACGACCGCGCCTTCCTTTCGGCTGCACCGGGGGCTGCACCGGAGAGGACGAGCAGTGCCGGGGCCTAGTCTGGCGCTCTGGGACCGACAGTTTACGGTGGTTAGCCAGTGCCAGGTCTGAAGACGGCTCCGGGGCACTACGCACCGAGGATGCCTGAGCCGGTATCGGGCGCTCCGGGCCCAGTGGCTGCAATGCAGCCTCCATCAACAGCTGCTTTTAACGAAAGTCTTTCTTTCCTTGTTCTTGGCTTAAAAGCCTTGCAAATCCTACACCACTCAGTTTGATGTTCATCCCCCAGGCAACGCAGACACGAGTCATGGGGGTCACTAACTGGCATAGGTTTGCGGCACGTGGCGCAAGCCTTGAAGCCCTCATGCCCTGTGGGGGGTGCGGGAAGCCTCCAAGCACCTAATCACTTAAGTGTCCACAATCAAGGTATGTTAAGTAACTGATAATAGCTACTCTGAAAAGGCTAAGGGACTGCTCTTCTGAGAGAGAGAGAGGGGGGGGGGTGGAGGTGGGGGGGGGCGTTGTTCCAACGGTAAGAAGGAACTGGAGGGGGTTGGGCCGGCAGGGGTATATATGCACGGTGCAGTGGCGCCACTAGGGGGGCCCCGCCGGGAGCCGCTAAGGGAAAATGTTTCCGATGCTCGTGCACGTGGCATGCGCATACCTAATGTGGAATGGATGTGAACAAGCACTCAAAGAAGCAAGTACTAATTCAGGGCTCATCTACACACAGCTTTTGCAGTTACTGATTCATTAAATTGGGAGAAAAACCATTTCATTAAATTCATGCAACTGCCCTTGCACGGACATGGTTATACAGGTATAACTTGTTTTCGTAGACGTAAATTTAATGCAACAAACTATGTAGATACAAACCCCTTCATATGGTGTGACTGCATTCGTACTAGGTGTTGCATTCATTTAACTAAATCTGTTTTTCTACCAATTTAGTTAAATCAGTGCAAAACCTGTGTGGACAAGCCCTATTGAAACAGTACAGGAGCTGCTGTGTCCTGCTTAGAGGACCAAGGAATGGGTAGCTCCCCGGAACACTTCCATCCCAGCAGACAAGACATCTTTCAGAGTGCCATCTAAAAAGAAAGTACAAGGCATGATATAAGGGGTGTGGGCTGGGTGGGAGGTCCTGAACTTGGGTCTGTATTTCACCAAATGAAAGGTGGCCACCTTACAGTACAACAAACACTCAGCGTAACTGAAAGAGGCAAAATAAATCAGCATGGAAGCGTCCCACCCACTTGGAGCCTGGAGGACGAGTATCAAAACAAACATCTTTAAACCTCAATATGTGTAAACCACTAACTACACAGTACATGTCTGAGAAATTAATTTGTAATTGGTTGGTGATAGGGATAAAAGAACAGATCTCATGTGACCTCCTCTGTCTGGAACCAAAGTAGCTAGGAATGATAATAGGTTCAAATGTTCCAAATGGGCATTCCAGGGACCCATGTTAGACTTTCTGCCACAGACCAATTGTGAGTGCTGTTATACATTACGTAGATGTTTGGGTCTGGAGCCTGAACAGCCAACATTTCTTTAATTGAATGCAGAAACAAAGAAAGACACCCACCACATCCTATAATTTTGTGCCATTGGCTTCTAAGCCCAAATTCAATGGAAGCAGAACCAATTCTGGCTCTAAGCTGACCCGCAGAGTCATACAAAGAATAAGTGAAGGACATGGAGTGATCTACCCACTGATTTTGGTATGAGAGCCAACAATCTCCAGCAACAACCCTAAGAATCCCTGCATTCCTTGAGAGACGGGGAGGGAATAAGGCCAGTGTCCTGTCTCAGACTGCAGCAATGACACAGGATATATTACTGTACTAAGGAGCATGCCACACTCTTAAGAGATCAAATAAAGTTAGGGAACATACAAAAAACATAAACAAACCAGGAAGCGAACATGCTTGCCTACTTACCAAGCTTCACCTCTGCATTTTCTGTTAACAATACATTCTGCCCTTTGATGTCCCGATGAATCACATGGTGGGCATGAAGATGTGCCAATCCCTTCATTTAAAAAAGGAAGACGTCTAGGTTTAGGCTCTTAGCTTAGCAGCAACAGTCTCATAAAACGTCTGAGTTGACGCAGGCAACATACTTAATTAGTTACCCTGAGAGCTGTTTTAAAAAGAGCCCACCTCATTCTCCAGTGGCTCTTGGAGTCCTGTCCTGAATGCATGAAACATGATCCACAGTAGACTTCTAGCAGTGTGCCACCCACCTACATTTTCATAAGCTAGCAAGGAGAAAGGCTTCAGGTTGTGCACATACTGTACACAAATAAAGTCCAACATTAAGAAATTTTAGATGACATGAAGTTTTAGATTTAGTTTTAGATGACATGAAGTTTCACACACAGATTCACCCTTAGAAGAATGGGAATTTAGAGTGGGAAATGAACCAACCCACCTATATTTTAATGTGAGAGATCTCACAAGAAGAAAAGGGGGTACCCAATTTATGTTTGGGGGTAAAAGGATACTGGCAACACACAACAGCACACTTGCAAAGTTACAGTTCTGTTGTTTAGCCTCCATAAATTTGATCTCTGATCATTCTCCTTCAAAACAGACCACATTAAAAAAAAAAGCATGATACTTTCCAAAGGAAACAAAACCTACTGGCAGATGGTGCTTTTTGTGGATACAGCACCTGGATGCATGCCCCAAAGCATCACACTGTACAAGTCCTGTGGAGGGGAGAAGGAGCAAGACGTATGTGGTATTTTACTGTCTACTGCAATTTGTGGAGCAACAGACAAACGTCTCAGCAACTGACTTGATTTTGGTTTCTCTCCAGCAGTCAGTTTGGAAAATTATACTCTCTAGTGGCATCATCTTGCTTGCTCATGCTGCCCTCACATATTTTTAATTTTTTTAACGTTACAGTTACAGAAGGTTAAAAGAGCAATAAGTTGCTGTAAAACAGTATTTTCTAACACATGTTCTTCATTAAAAACTCAATTTACCAGTTTGGTTATTCTTTTTTTAAACCGTTAGTAAGTATGACAAACAATACAGTTTGGAACTCCTCCTTGCAGAGGTTATGCTATGAACGGTTAATGTCCTTGACATCATCTGCTGGGCGTTAACACTAAGGTTAGATTTGTGTCCTGTGAAAATTAAGACTTCTGGTTGCCCGGGCTCGGCACAACAATTTGCAAAGCCTCATGTCACACTGCACCAGCCAGGAAGATAGTCATGTGTTTTCACCTCTTTACATCTGATCATATGATAAAGTACATGTGTGTTTGGGATGGAATAGGAGGACAGAGAAAGGTCAAAGACTAGTTACTTCTTGCAATTCAAATTTTGAACAGTCGCCCCCCCACCACCTGGCATACAAAAATGCATTTTGTATACTCTCCCCTAGGTTTTCACTTGCACAAATCTTTAGCCCACTAGCTCATCTAACTTTCATTCTCTGTATTATACACTGAGTGTGGCTTCACATCCTTACCTTATGGGAACCTAGAATGTGCATAACACTATATGTTGCACTTCAGAAAGAATTTACATAAAGTCTCATAAGTTTTGTAGATCAAATGTAACTTTAACATTGTAACATTTAGCTTGACCAATACTGAAGTCAGTTATCCATGTGACTAAAATACAGCTGCCATCGGGTATTCATGTCACCCACATTCCTATTTGCTAGTAAACAAGAATAAAAAATGTGCTCAAATGCCCAACAGCAGCAATTTGCACCACAGCTCAGAGTTAGGGCAGGAAGCCAAGATTCTTCTCTTGCTCCCTCATCTCCCCGAAAATCACTCGGCTGGAAGTGTACAAATGCACAACGAACAAATGTGGATTCCAGAAGTACTGATTTATATAAGTACCACTTATGCTTTTCTTTAACATAATTCCCTTAACTACAGGGATTATTATTGGAACAATTCTATTCACATACTTTACTAAGGGTAAGGTTGTGAGGCTTTTTGCTTTTTAAATTAACTATGGAAAGCTGGACCAGTTTTACTCAGCGTAGCAATCAAATGCCAAATCAAGAGGCACTATTCACTTGTACCAGCGGGAAATTAAGACTTGAAAAGTAATGAACCAAAAATCTCCATTTTTCAAACTACTGTAGATGGCAGCCATCTTTCTAAAAAGTACAATTACTTAGGCCATGTCTGCACTATCCGCTGGATCGGCAGGTAGTGATCGATCTATCGGGGATCGATGTATTGTGTCTAGCGTAGACGCAATACATCGATCCCCGATCGCTCTGCCGTCAACTCCGGAACTCCACCACGGTGAGAGGCGAAAGCAGAGTCCACGGGGGAGCGGCGGCCGTCGATCCCGCGCTGCGAGGACGCGAAGGAAGTGATTCTAAGTCGATCTAAGATACGTCAACTTCAGCTACACTATTCCCGTAGCTGAAGTTGCGTATCTTAGACTGATTCCCCACCCACGTGTAGACCAGGCCTTAGTACTGTACTCCAGTAACAGAGGTGCCTAATTGAACACACCAGTTTGTATTCTGCCTTACGTGTGATTTCAGAACAGATTCATGTGTAAACATTAAGAGTCGTATTTTCAAAGGCATGCAGTATTGGCCTCGTTCAACTCCCACTGGCTTCAAGAGGAACGACGGTAAGGCCAGTACTGAGCACTTCTGAAAGTGTTAGCCTAAATCTCATTTTTTATTATGTAACTGCTGGTATTGAGGTGTTATATTAGTCAGTGTGCTACAGTGATATGGAAAATGGTTCTCAAACTCTAAACTGGTTTCTCATGACACAGTTATCCACTTTTCAGCAAGACTGCCTTTGGAGTACACAGCAGCTATTCAAGGCTTTTATTCCTAGAAGCTCAGCCTAGACATCATTCTTAGGTTGTACCTGTGTTAGTACAGAAACAGGACTGTATTTTTTCCAGACACAACAGATTATCTTCCTCACCCTGAGAATCTCTCTGGAGATATACGCTATCCAGTCTTCTTTTAGAGTGTTCCCTTTTGTGTTCTTCACAAGGTCTGTGATGGAGCCTGCTCCACAAAATTCCATAACAAGCTGCAAAAGAAACATAAGGACAAAGCCAGTATTAAGCAAAAAACTCACATCTGTGTACAGCAGCAAAAGAGCTAAGGGTACAGGCGCAGTGATGTTCGGTACAATGCTCATGTCACACAAAGACAACGGTCAAGTTTAATGTCTCCACATGGAGAGTGGATCCAAACCCAGTGTCTCTATTATGACCTACAGTACCCCCTTGCTATAATGAACCCCCTTTCACTACAACCAACCCCTGGCTATTCTGAAAAATGACTTGGAAACAGCTCCTCTGGCATGGGGCTGCGGTTGCGAGAGAGAGCTCCTTCAGCCCCAGGGAGGAGTGCACTGTCAGTCCCCCACCGTAGCCCCAGGCGGGAGGAGTTCTTAGCGCCACCACCACAGTGGTCAGGGCTGGAGGTGGAATCCAGGGACCACATTTGCTATAGCTCAAGGTTCGCTATTGCAGAGGGCGTTATAGCAAGTGTCTACTGTATATGGAATATGTCTCATATTGGTTAGCTCATCTTCAATGGCTGATCTCTTCTCTGTAATTTGATGCTGGGCATCTGGATTTTCTCAATTAACAACACTGCTCAACAAGCCTAGTGCTAAAGAGTTAAACTGATCACACCATCACATCCGTCTCCTGTATTTACAAGGGTCAGGAACAGCTATTGGTTTTGCATGCACAGCTTCCTGAGGGGCTGGATACTGTTACCCAAAGCAAACTCAAATGAAAACATTTAACATTAAAATATTTTCTACTTGTCCAAGCACTAAAAACCAACTTCCCTCTGTTCACAGCACGCTTAGAGATTTCCAATATTTGATTTAGAAACTAACAGATTTAAGGTATGCTGATTCTAAAACATGTGCATATCTGTCTTACATCTCTTGCACTACTGAAAGCTAGATTCATTCCTAGGTACTACATGTTTTAACTAAACATAACTATACACACATGAAAAGTATCTTACAAGACTCAATTTACTGTACGCTGTACAATAGTTAACTGTATTTTAAATACTTATCAGTTATCAGGGCACAGAATGAAAATGTTACCGTTAAGGGGAGAATAATGCAATGCAGAGAGTGCTGATAATGCAGGTGGCTATGCTGTGGACATCCCACACGTATTAAAGAAAAGAGAAATCATAAGTGCTGCTTTATTTTCAAGGCAACATTCTCTTGCTGCTCAGTATCTCTGCTTCATTAGCAGGAAATGTGTTACTATCCAGCTGGGAAAGGAAAAAGTTACTTATCACAGAATCATAGAAATGTAGGGCTTGAAAGGACCTTTAGAAGTCATCAAGTCCAGCCCCCTGTAGAAGTCATCAAGTCCAGCCCCTTACACTGAGGTAGGACCATGTTTACGTAGACTATCCCTGGCACATATTTGTCTAACCTGTTTTTAAAAACTTCCAATGATGGAGATTCCACAACATCCCTTTGAAGCCTATTCCAGATCTCAACTACCCTTATAGTTAGAAAGTTTTTCCTAATACCTAACCTAAATCTCCCTTGCTCCAGATCAGGGGTAGGCAACCTATGGCATGAGCTGATTTTCAGTGGCACTCACACTGCTCGGGTCCTGGCCACCAGTCCAGGGGGCTCTGCATTTTAATTTAATTTTAAATGAAGCATCTTAAACATTTTAAAAACCTTATTTACTTTACATACAACAATAGTTTAGTTAAATATTATAGACTTATAGAAAGAGACCTTCTAAAAACGTTAAAATGTATTACTGGCACGAGAAACCTTAAATTAGAGTGAATAAATGAAGACTCGGCACACCACTTCTGAAAGGTTGCCGACCCCTGCTCCACATTAAGCCCATTACTTCTTATCCTACCTTCAGTGCACATGGAAAACAACTGATCACTGTCCTCTTTCAGCAGCCCTTAATATATTTGAAGACTGTTGTCATGGCCCCCATCAGTCTTCTTTTCTCAAGACTAAACATGCCCAGTTTTTTTTAACCTTTACTCATAGGTCAAGTTTTCTAAACCTTTTGTCTTTTTTGTTGCTCTCCTCTGGACTCTCTTCAATTTGTTCACACCTTTCCTAAAGCGTGGTGCTGAGAATTAGACACTACGACAGCTGAGGCCTCACTATCACTGAATAAAGTGGGACAATTACCTCCCATGTCGATTTTTCCTTCCTAAGTCAAGTACTTTGCACTTGTCTTTATTGAATTTCAGATCAACTCTCCAATTTGTCAAGGTTGTTTTGAATTCTAATCCTGTCCTTGAAAGTGCTTGCAAAGCCTCCCAGCTTGATGTCATCTGCAAATTTCATAAGCAAGCTCTCCCCTCCATCTTCCAAGTCACTAATGAAAATATTAAATAGTACTGACCCTGGACTGACCGTGGGCCCAATTAGATATGCTCTCCCAGTTTGCCAGCAAATCACTGATAACTAAGGCTGCGAGCCTGTCATGGAAGTCACGGATTCCATGACTTTCTGCAACCTCCGTGAAATTCCGCAGCTGAAGTGGCCAGTGTGGCTGATCCCATGGCCACCCCAGCAACTGGATCCAGGGGAATAATTGAGCAGTGGCCAGTGCAGCTGGCTTTGGGGACCACCTCAACAGCAAGGCCCCGGGGGCAGCCCGAGTAGGGCCCCCCCAGAACAGCGGGACCCCAGGGCAGCTAATATTTAGTCAGGGGTGTTTACAGTAAAAGTCATGGACAAGTCACGGGCTGTGAATTTTATTTTTTTATTTTTTTTTTTTATTGCCCATGACCTGTCCATGACTTTTACTAAAAATACCTGTGACTAAATCTTAGCCTTATTGATGACTACTCCAAGTACGGTCTTTCAAACAGTTGTGCACCAACCTTACAGCAATTTCATCTAGACCAGGGATTCTCAAACTTCATTGCACCACAACCCCCTTCTGACAACAAAAATTACTACACGACCCCAGGAGGGCGGACCCAAGCCTGAGTCCACTTGATTCTCGCTGCCCTGGGTGGGGGAGCAGGAGCCAAAGCCAAAGCCTGAGCCCCACTGCCCTGGGCAGGGGAGGGGTCAAAGCTGAAGACCAAGGGCTTTAGCCCAAGCCAGGAGGCCTGTAACCTGAGCCCTGCTACCCAGGGCTGAATCCCTCCATGGCCCCAGGTGGCGCTGCTTGGACTTCAGCCCCGAGCCCCAGCAAGTCGCCAGCCCTGGCAAACGCCATTAAAATGGGGTCGCTACCCACTTTGGGGTCCTGACCCATAGTTTGAGAACGACTGATCTAGATGGCATTTCCCTACTTTGCTTATGAGAATATCATGTGGGACAATGTCAAAGGTCTTACAAAAAATAATATATATTACGGCTACTGTTCCTCCTCCCCCTCCCCCGCCACAAATCCAGTAAAGGTTGGTTTGTCATTATTTGTTTTTGACAGATCCATGCTGGCTATTCCTTAAAACCCTATTATCCTCTAAGCGCTCACCAACTGATTGCTTAATAATTTGTTCCAGTATCTTTTGAGGTATCAAAGTTAGGATGATTGGGTCAATCCCCTAGGTCCTCTTTGTTTCTCTTTTTAAAGACAGATAATATGTTTGCCCTTCTGCATTCTTTTGAGATCCCACTCGGCCTCCATGAGTTCTCAAAGATAATTGTCCCAAGATTGCTTCAGCTGCTCCTGAAGTACCCTTGGATAAATTTCATCAGGCCCTGCTGACTTGAATACATGTAACTTATCTAAATATTGTTTAACCTGTTATTTCCCTATTTTAGCTTGCGTTCCTTCCCCCTTGTTATTAATATTGTGTTGAGTATCTAGTCATCATTAACCTTTTTAGTGAGGACTGAAGCAAAACATGCTTCTTGATATGATTAGTTATTAGCTCTCCTCCTCTGCTATGTATAGGACTGTTAACCTATGCCCTATTTTGCCTTTGTAACAACACTACAGGGGTATAGTGTTGATAGGTTTGAAATGCTATTAACTTGAAACATGCTAAGGAAAAGTAGAAAACATAAATATGAGGGATATTAGGCATTTATGAAGTGTAAGGCCTAGTGTGATGTTTGATTTTTAGTTATCCAAAGTAGGCCTCAGGACTTAATCACAGCTCATAAAGCTGTGCCTTCTCATTCTGCATACAAACAAGTTCACAGCAGAAAAACAGGTACACTGCATGCCTGCAAAGTTACCTTGATATAGCAGGACAGCTGGGGGCTTTTGCAATATTTTGTAACATAGTAACTAGGCATCTAGACTGCCCTGATATACATGATTTAGTAAGAAACTGATAGACACAAATTGCTGAGGTCAGTGATCAGAATTAGAATTATGGTTATCTGGAATACCACATAAATAATGGGCAGAAATAAAGGTTATTATGATCACGGAAAGGGTCAAATATGGGCACGTATCTGAAAGGTCACATAAAGGATGGGTATAAAAGATCTGACTTTGTTCCCTAAATTTTGGGTGTATCAGGTTCCTGAAACAGTAGCAACTAGTTCATGACTTGCTTTCTTTCGATGTACTCCACTGACTGAATTCTTCCGGCTTTGTTTTACATAATGTTTAAGGATATGTGAGTATGCTATCCATCCTAAAACCTATTTCTCTGTATGCGTTATGCTGTTTGGTTATATTAATGAGCCGACTTATTTGGATGTTAAGTGAAGCTTATGTTTATATTTATCATCTCTGTTGTCTGTCACATAAATCCAGAAACGAACAACAAACTTCTGTGTAGCCACCTGAAAGGGAAGACCCTGTGCTAAAGAATTAACAATCCTAGTATACACACTAGCAATAATTGATCAGGCTACAGGATCTCCACTTTACTTCATCTTTCTCTTGCTCCTAATGTATTTAAAAGAACCTTTTAGGTCCCTTGCTAAGTGTAACTCATTTTCTTCTTCTCCTCCTCCTCTTCTTCTTCAAGCCCTTCTGATTTTCTCCCTACATGCTTGTTATATCCTTTTGTACTCCTCCTTAGCAATTTGTCCATGTTTCCATTTTTTTTTTTTTTAATAGGATTCCTTTTTGACTTTCAGGTCATTAAAGAGCTGCTGATGGAGTCATATTGGCCTTATTATTCTTCCCATTTTTCCTTTGCAACAGGATAGTTTGCAGTTGTGCCTTTAATATGGTCTCTTTGACAAACTAGCAATTATCCTGAACTTCTTTTTCCCTTAGATTTTCTTTCCATGGGTCTTTACCTATCAGTTCTCTGAGTTTGTTCAAGTCTGCTTTTTTGAAGTCCATTGTACTTACTCGGCTGCTCTCAGTCCTTCCTTTCCTTAGAATCATGAAATCTACTATTCCACAATTGCTTTCACCCAAATTGCCTTCCACCTTCATATTCATTACCAGTTCCTCCCTGTTGACCAGAATCAAGTCAAAAGCAGCTGTGCCCCGGTTACTTCCTCCACTTTCTGAAACAAACGGTTGTCCCCAATACATTTCAAGAACCTACCAGAAATTTTGTGTTTTGCCATATTACTTTTCTAACAGTTGTCTGGATAGTTTAAGTTCTCCATTACTACCAGGTCTTAGGTTTTAAATATTTCTGTTATTTGTTCTAAGAATGCCTCATTCACCTCCTCTTCCTGATTTGGTGGTCTAAGTAGACCCCTACCAGGATGCCACCCCTATTTTTTTTTTTGTTACCCCTTTATCTTTACCAAGATACTTTCACCTGGTCTACTTCTCACCTCCTTTTGGACCTCAGCACAAGTGTATATATTCTTCATGTACAATGCAACACTTCCCTTTTTATCCTGCCTGTCCGTGCTGAACAAGCTATACCCCTCTATACCAATTATCCAGTCATGAGACTTATCCCATCAAGTCTCTGTGACACCAAGTCATTATTTAGCTTACGTTCTAAAGCTTTCAGGTCTTCCTGTATATTCTGCCTACTCCTTGTGTACAGACATTAAGATTTTCATGGTGAATTAAACATTACATAGCAAATTAAACATTAATAGCACATTTTAGCTTGATTTTCTGGTTAAGGCTGCGCAATCAGCCTGTGTGATTTATAATAAAACCACCTTCATAAAACACCACATTTCATTAATGTTGTTCTCCCAATATGATCTTTCTGTTGTCCTCAAATTATAACCAAAGGGGAAAAGCCTATGAGCATGCTTGGGAAACATCAGCTTACCCACAATTGGTCATCATGTCCTGGGGGACTTTTCTTAATGAAAGCACCGTAATAAGTTGCAATGTTTCTATGATGCGAATATTTCTTTAGCATATTTATCTCCAGTTTGATTTCTTCTTCTTCATCCTTTGGAACAAAACAAAAAGCACGTATTTTATATGACAAATACATTATTTATCTCTTGTCTCACATGCATGGATAGATATAACGGAAAGTTCAATTTATATCAGCAGCATGATCAGTAAACACAATCTGGCTTCATGCCACAGAACTTCAGTGCTTATTGGGAAAATTATCTGAAACAAACATTTATTCTCCAGAACTTCAGTAATGCTGAAAGGAAATAAATGACTGAAAAGATATACACATAACTAATTTCGATTCCATGAAAGATTCCTATAAGTAGTGTTTTGAAACAAAAGTGTTTTGGAAAGACCAGAAGGGTTCACTTATCAAAAGTAATGGTAAATAGGACAGTATCTCTCTTCAAAGTTATTATAAGCATAGAATTTATAAAAAAAACAAAACAAAAAAACTTGCTGACAAGCCTTCTAACATGAAGGCAATTCAAAACTAGAATGGATCCAAAAAAACCCACCCTGAATTGGTGGAGTGGGGGGGATTTTCCCCTTCTTGAAACATTTTTAAAGTTGAAAAAAAATTGACCAGTTATATTAAAATGCCACAATCACTGAGCTGAACAGGTTTTCACAGTTGAAGTGTGCTTTCAGGAGTGGGTTGGATGGAAGCCCATCTTTTGCAAAGAGCAGCAGACAGAGTGGGTCTGCATCAGGAAGACAACTTGGGAACTGAGGAAGTTGTCTCACTTATGTGAATGAGTCATTTGCACTGCTCATTAGAGTTCGCTCCTGCTCCATATGGCCATAGAGGAAGAGCAAGTGCATCAGGAAGAGCATGACTGGGAGTCCAGCATGTAAACAGGATACTGTACACAAAGACAGAGGAAGGGGTTTCACTCCCTTGGCCAAGCATTCCTGCACAGGCGAAGAAAGGCATCTGGTTTTCTCCAGACCCAAACTGAGCAGAATAAGAGGTTTTCTGCAACAGATAACAGTACACTCAGCAAATCACTGATTTTTTTGGTTCGGTGGCTGAACCACCCCCCAAAAATGTGTTTTGTTTGAAACCAAAACTAAATGTTTTTCATTTTTTTGTGAAGCAAAACACTAAAAACGTTTCGTTGGGGTGAATGAATATTTTGAATATTGTTTCAAAGCAACATTTAAAAAAACCTGATTTGAAACCAAAGTGTCAAACGGGCTCATTTTGACATTTCCAAAATTTGTTTTCAAGGTTTGTCTCACACAAAACATATTCAAACTGAATTCAGCCCAAATTTACAAATAGTTTGGTACTCCAAAAATGCATTTCCAGGAAAAATGCCACACAAATGTAATCCAGCTCTACACATAACGCCTTAGAGGCAGCTCGAACCTGGGGACTGGAAAGGGTTTAAAGAACAGGTAGGGTGCATGATGTGGGAGGAGTAAGGTGGCTTTGGGGGTGAGATGTAGAACACATGCAGGGGTGAAAGTAACTTAAGGGACTTACTGGTACACAGAGTTCCCAGGGTCCTGGGGGGCAGGGCGGGGCGGGGCGAGGCGAGGCGAGGGAGGTCAACCAGAAGGAGCAGGGCTGGGGCCAGACTCCCCCAGCCAGCCCTTCAGTGTTGCTCAGCCCACCGGGCAGCGATTTAAAGGGCCCGGGGCTCACCGCCGTTGCCGCTACCGCTACCCCCTGGGGCTCCAGCTGCTGGACATGGTAGGCCCCAGGCCCTTTAAATTGCCACCGGAGCCCCAGGGCAGCGGCAGCGGCTGGGAGCCCCAGGGCTCCAGTGGTGATTTAAAGGGCATGGGGCTCCTGGCCGTTGCGACCGCCGGGAGCCCCTGGCCCTTTTAAGTTGTCGGGCCCTGGGGAAGCCGCCCCTTTTGACCCCCCTCATCAGCGGTCCTGCCAGTACGGTCTGGTCGGCTGTGTACTGGCTCTTACCGGTGCTGGACCGGACCAGACCAGCTTATTTTCACCTCTGAACACATGGCTGGAGGCAGTATGGGTGGAGGTAGTATGGCTGTCTATGGAGGGAAATATTAAGAAGGAAGAGGAAGCGGGAAACCTACTAGTGAGGAGAAACAGCTCCTATCCTAACCAACAATCACTCTGGAGTCCTTTTAATAGACCAGGGGTGGCCAAAAACTTCAGCTCTTTTACAGTTAAAGTGCAGCTTGCGGAGTCTCCCCATTGCCCCCTCCATTCTCCGCCCAGACTTTGGAAGGCGGGGGGGGAGAGGGGAGGAGGAGGAGGCTTTTGCCCTGCGGCAGGAGGTGGGACTAGGCGCTTCTGCCAGAGACAGCTGGTGCCTACCAGGGGAGAGGGTGTGCACAATTTAAAGGCTCCCACCCAACAGCTTGAATCATGCCCCCGCCAGGCATGCCCCCCTCTTACCCTCAGTGGCCCCTCCCTGCTGCTCCCACCTGTTTGCCACTGGCTCTCCCCTCCACCGCAGCTCCCAGCTTGCTGGCTCCAGCAGCTGTTGTGCAGAGAGGGGGCCTGGTGGCACCATGTGACCGAGCGGGGCCAGAAAACCCTAGCAAAAATCTGAGGGGGCACATAGGGTTACATGCCCCCACACACACATTGCCTCTGGCTTCTGCCCATGTGGGAGGAGAGTCTCGGGGCTTCAGCTTCACGGAATGCACCTTCTGGGGCTCAGGGCTTCGCAGGTGTGGGGCTGAAGCCTCAAGCCTGGGCAGGCACCTCCCGCAGGGCTGAAGCCGCAAGCCTCCCCTGAAGGGCTGAAGCCCTTAACCTAACCACCCTGCAGTGGGGATGAGGCCATGAGCCCCAGCAGGCTCTTGAACTTCTGAAGATTGGTGCATGTGGCTGGGAGGGTCAGTAAGTTTGGCCACCCCCTAAAAGAACAAGACAGTGGGTGGCCTAGCTTTGTTGGTCTCAATCACTTTGCATTCTAATACATCTCAAATTTACAGGGGAAAGACACCTGTAATGAGAAACTAAAGCCTCAGTTTGACTGGAGGACAAGCTAACCAACAGCCCAGCAAAACTGTTGATTCTTCCACAGTATCAGCCACTGATATGGGGAAATTATCAGTAAATTTCTTTGCAATCTGTAAAATGCCTAATAGTTAAAGTATACTATTCACAACATGTGCAGGTGTCAGGTAACAGAACACTCGCTATATATTAACCACACTGCTTTAGCTTTTTTCTTAGCATAAAAGGAACAACCACTGCTCAAAACAAAAAGTAATTACTTTATGAATAAATGTTGTCCTCCATCTTAGTCTATTTTAATTATTAATCTGGGAGAACCCCAAATGCACCACAATTAACCTGTTTTTATCTTTTCACTAAGTTTTCTTTTTTAAAACATGTTTTGTAAGTGCTGGGTATGTTTAGAACATTGTATAAAATATAAAAATGATATGGTGAATCAGAGTCGTCTATAAACATTGTTCCTGTGAAAGAACGATCATTTCATCATTTCTAACTATGAGGCATGATGTTTGAAGTAACTGGACTCATCTGCTATTTGGAGTGACTTCTGATACATGAAAGTTCTTTCGTATTCTTTTGTCGAATCCACAAAAACACAACAAACCTTGAAATACAATGGACAGGCCATGCTGAAGGCTGGTCACACATATTTATGGTCATAGGCAAAAAGACTTTGCTTACAAAGGATATATTTCTCAAAAATAGTATTTAAAGAGACTCCTAAGTAGTGCAGGTCTCAGTCCTGCTCACAATGATTTTAACAGGAACAGGACTGGCCCCTCAGAACTATGGTCGGGGTTTCCGTTCCGTCTAGTAGCTTTTAGGAGTAAATCTAGTGACATTTTAGAGTGACAAAAGGAAGGTTGATAAAACTGGATAAATCTAGCAGAGTGCACGCAGACAATGCACTATCAGTTATCCCATTCCCATGCAGTTGTGTCAATGCACTTCAGTCCCTGACCAGCAGCAGCCGCCCTGCTTTTCCATGTCTGGGCCTCTTTCTTAATAATAACCACCAATCATAATGCAATACGACAAACTGTTAAGACTAGTTTCCAAGGGACATTTGTCCACATCCCAAAAGAAAGACCATACCATATGGTTTCCATCAAATTTGAACTCTGGATTACAGAGGTGAACGTCTCTGGTGCTCTAAGCATCACCAAATCTTTAAAGAGGACTCAATTTTTCCCCACACTTAAATCAATAACCTTGTATGCCATTAAATTATTTCTTTTTTGGTGAGCTCGCTGTTGGAACCGATTCTTTATACTCCGACTAGTGCCCCCTAATTACTTGAGATATACTATATAGGCAGCTCAACCTAGCAATTTAGGAATTTGTGACTTTGGTCTTTAAAGCGGACAACCAAGTTACTCTAATCTTCCATTATATTTCATCATTCTTTGTCTACTAATTAATTAACTAATTACACATACAAACGAGAAAGAAGCAATGACAATGAAAGATAATAAAAGGTACGGAATCACTAAGTTATGGTAAAGTAGTTCAGCAAGCGTAAGTCTGAAAGATACTGACTTGCCTGGCAATATCACAGGTTTTTTTAAAAATGTGACAAAGGCCTTCCAAAATCTGTCCAGAAATAATCAGACCAATTCTGCCTGCTAACAAATCTATATTTTTCTGTTTGTTGAATATTTAAAATATGTTGGAATACAAATAAAAAATAAAAAACTTTTCTTCCATCGACCTGAAGGTACAGACAATTAAAATGGGATATCATACATCGATGAATATTACTCCTGGGGGAATTCTATGCCACTGCGCATGTGCAGAATTTATGTCCCTCCACAGATTTCTTTGCTTCCCCACAGAAAAATGACTTTCTGACAGGGAAGCCACAAGAGCGGTCATGCGCCTCTCCCCAGCAGTATGTTTCAGGTGCCCAAGGCAGCCGGCAGAGAGGTAAATCACTGTGGGGCAGGAGGCGCACAACACAGCTCCCTACCCTGCGCCGGGCGCAGCTGCTAGTCCTGGCTGGGCTTGGGAGGACAGGACTTCCTCTTCTCCTGTGCACGGCATCTGGGGCTGGGTCAGACCCACCCTCTGATTTCGCCCCCAGCTGCAGGAAGCTCCGCAAACTCTCCCCCCCTCCCACCCCCACACACCCCTTCCTGTACCCATTGCTCCTCAGCTGCAGAGGGAGGGATCTCTGCACAGGGATCTGCTCCCCCATCCACCTAACCCCCATGCATCCAGACCCTCCCACCGATCCTCAACCCCTCGCACTCAGAACTCCACTCCCTTTGCACCTGGACCATCTTGAGGAGCCACCCACACTGACACCCACACCTCCACCCCACCAAGCCTCAATAAGTCACACCTGGATCCCCACTCCACTGAGCCCCACTCCTCCAGTATCTGGACAACCCCCGAGCCCTCCACACTCAAACCGCCCTGCTGAGCTCTATCCCCCACACATTCAGACTCCTCCCCCCTCCCCCCGCAGCTGAGCCCCAACCACCTTCACCTGGACCCCCCTGCAGAGTCCCATTACTGTTGCACCCAGAACGCCCTAACAAGCCCCTGTGCATCCAGATCTCCCCCGCACCTGGTTCCCCCACTGAGCCGCCCGCACCCAGATTGCCCCACACAGAACCCTCTCAACCCACACCTGGCTCCCACACACACACTAAGCTCCTCCACACTTGGATCCTGCCTTGCTGAGCCTGCCTGCCCACAGTTGGTGCACCTGGCACGGAGGGGCAGGGCCCTGGGGTGTTTCTGCAGCAGGCCCAGTCCATGCGCTGTATCAAGGTTGGGTGTAGCCTCACCACTGAGTCTGTGTCTGGGGAGCTGTACAGTGATCTCCCATCTCCGCGCTGTCTGTGGCCTGTGCTCCCCAATGCCATGCTGGAGCCTCTGCATTTATTTGGCAAATAAAATTTGCAGAATTTTGCAGAATCTTAAAATATTGTGCGCAGTTTTTTTAATGTTTTGGCACAGAATGCCCTCAGGAGTAGATCATCATTAAAAACAATCAAGTACTGTTTAAGGCAAAAAATACATAACCATTTAACTATATTTGCTCACTTGAATCTTAATTCTGAGCATTACAATTTTTTGAACCCAAGGATTAATGTGTCAGCCTTTAGGTTTAAATCATTCTTTGGCTGCAAGTACAGTAAAACCTGCCCTCAGAGACCACCTGTAAAGTGAGACAACTGTCACGAGCACCTATGTGCAGAGGCCATGGAACACCTCCGCTCTCTGGTGTGCAAACCTTTGGAGAGAGACCACCTCTCGCAAGAAACCCCTTTTGCTAACTTCCATGAATGGTCGCTCTTGGCAGGTTTTACTGTAGTAAATACTTAGACCCCAATACTGCAGGTGGTTACAATGTGTAAGCATTTGCTGGATTGGGGCCTTAGACTGTAAGCTCTACAAGGCAGGGACTGCATATGTTTGAACAATGCCAAGTAGGAAAATGGGACTAAGGTTTCCAGGCGCCATGGCAAGACAAATAATAGTAAGAAAAAGTGGTGTCTCATCAGCAGAGCTGGTTGCTAATTTTCTGACTACGTTTCATCAAAAAAATGCTAAATTTGTCACAAGTGAAATTGTTCATGGGAAAGGATCACTTTTGACCAATCTCCCGATTACAAAACTTTTTTTGGAAAAAAGTTTAGAGGCCGTCAAAACATTCCACTTTGACATTTTTGAAATGAAAAGTTCCATTTTCCCATTTAAAATCACTTTTCATTTTGAAATTTTAGTTTATTTATATTAAACAAGGTTAAAAATAAGAAAGTGCCAAAACCTAAGTGAAATGTTTTGATTGACCTAATCCAAAAAGATTTTTTTGATTTAATCAATTCATGAAATTTTTTGAGATTGACTTGTTTGTCACTGTTTAGATGGGAAAAAAACTTGGAAGTCTCTAAAGCTCTCACAGGACAGGAAAACTATTTCCCACCCAGCACTACTCATTAATGCAAGCTTCACTGAAAGGATATTTTGTAACATGACTGGCAACATCTGCGCAGAAAAGACCTGGGGCTTGAACAGAAAGGTTGTTGTATGTTAGGATTAAGGTGCGTCGAAAGCTGGCACTCCAGCCTATACTATATTCCTTGCAGTTACTACTTTTATTCTGTCAATTTCCAGAGACCACTGGTCACAAAGACAAAGAGTAAGTTTAAAATGATTGCGGAGAGAAAGTATCCCTCTCAGGAAGAAATACAAGGCTACATCCTATTCCTTGGAAGGCAGAGGCAGCTGGTAAACCCCACTTAGTGATTTTATGCAGCTGGCACCAATTACCACTGTAGGCCATTATCAGTGATACAAACTCTCAAAGAAACATTCTTTGTCTCTGCCTGCAATACCACTGCTCTAAGTGTTTTCACTTGTACATTCACCAGCTGTTTGTGACAGAATGTCTGATTACTAGTAATTTTTGCAGTAAGCTATATTTTTGTAAGAGGTGCATGATTAAATCAAGTGGACTCCTCTCCAGTTTTCATTATTTAAACTACAGATATTACTTTAACATTTTACGGCCATTTAGTATCTCTAGGAATTTCCAAATATAGTCATTCTAACAAAGGACCTTGCCTGTAAATTGATTAGTGGTTACAACACTAGTTATGCTGAGATCCAACACAATACAATAATACCATTTCTCAAGATTTAAACTCATATTCATCACAAACAAACAGAATTCGGACCTTTATCTGTAATAACGCCATCTGGCGGCCACCATATACCTTGCACTTGGAAATTACAAAAGTTTTTGTTCCCTTCGCAACAGATACTCTGTGTGTTAAATGCATTATTAGTACACCCAATAGATATGTGACAGTATGTTTATTGCAGTATGTGACTTCCTGAACGTCTTGCTAAGGCCCAGCATTGTGTAGCTGACCTAGAAGGCAGAGCTGCCAAGCAATTACAGTTGCCTCAAAAACCACCCGTTGAGCTGTCCTATGTTATGATTCTATACTCCTAAGATAGGGAAAAAACAAAAATATTTTTGAAACATCCTGCATGTTAGGGCAATACCTGGTCTATGAAGTGAATGATAAACCATATCCAGGCAATCTTGCCCACAAACCAAAACTGCTTCAACATGTATCACCTGATATCATCATCACAGCAGCAGAATGGCAATGCACTGACCTAGTGTCCTGGATGGACTTCACAAAATAAGAATATTCTTGCTATGGCAAAACCAGCGCTTCACTGAAACTGGCCAGGACACCAGGATTGTTCTTCACAACCATATGCCTGGGCACTTTTTGCTTCAAGTTTCTATCAAATGGGTTAAAAATACACAGCTGCATTCAAAACAGAGGGAGCCTTTTCTACCCTTGGGACAGTATTCTCTTTATTGTGTGTTGAGGGTAGAGTTCGAGGCAGCCATTGCAGAGCAAATGAGTTGAAAACTCCTGCTTTACATCCACAGCCTCACTGATCTCATTGCAAGTGAAAGGTAACTGGACGAGGGAGTATGACAGATGGCTATGGTTTTTAAAGGATTTTCAGCAATGCCTGAAGCAGCCTGTGCAAGCAGCAATGTGTGAACGCAGGCTGGAATCGTTTGCATGAAAATAGAAGCCAAAACCACTTAAAGACAATACTCATTTGTTGTCTACTTAAAAGAACTTCCTCCCCTAATCTCTATGTCTAGGATATTCCCTCTTTTATCTCATTCTGCCTCTGGCACCTTTGTTACTCACTGCATGACTTGTATTAAGGCCACAACTGAAAGAAGCTATGTAATGTTAGGGGTGCATTGCAACTGACCTTATTAAGACAAAGACACTACAGTATCTGCAGAGGGCAATCAAGAAAGCAACCCCTCAGGGCAAAACCATTTAAAATATTTCCCAGGTTGGTGCCCTGATTCTTGGTCATGGTTACTTAATGTTTTACTTCTCAAATGCATATTTATCTCATCTGTATAATGTAATTGTCCATCTTCATCACATCTGTATTATTTACACATTAGATAAACTAGCCTTTAACTTTCTTGAGCTCCCACAAAATGTAGAGTGTTTAGTACTCTTCTTACGTTACCATTACTTTACATCACTGTTACTTGTATTAAAAATATTTGTTCTTGCTCTAGAATAATATTTCAGATCTTCAGACCTACACGATTACAGGAAAATTCTAGCTACAGGATGTAAAAAACGACACTGCAACACAAATGAAAATGTCTTTCTGACTGATTTTCCTATATGGGGGACCTCTGACAAAAAGAGATGTGGTTGCCATAAAGATAGATTTTTCTTGTGCAAAAAAAAAAGTTAGGTGGCATTTCTGTGCTCAGAGGAAGGCCAGCTTTGACGCAGAAGTAAGCTGGGAAGACTAAATATGTTAGTGTACATTGTTGCTTCATGTCACACAAAAAACCATATTAAAAGAAAAGTTCATGTGGAAAAGTGAAGCACTCATGTCAGGAAGTGAAAATGCTGCTGTAACCTTAGCTCTGGCTAGGGTTGCCAATTTCTTAACCGCACAAAACCGAACACCCTAGCCCTGCCCCTTCCCCGAGGCCCCATCCCCGCTCACTAGGAGCCAGACCTGCTGCTGGCCACTTCCGAGGCGCAGCGCAGTGCCAGGACAGGTAGGAACTAGCCTGCCTTAGACCCGCAGCACCGCCAACCAGACTTTTAACGGCCTGGTCAGCGGTGCTGACCGGAACCGCCAAGGGTCCCTTTTCGAGCAGGCGTTCCGGCCGAAAACCAGATGCCTGGCATCCCTAGCTCTGGCCTTGTACATGCATTATGATATTCTATAACTAAACAAGCAATTTAAAAATCATTTCCACAAGACATCTGACTCATTCAGTGTTCACGATATAATCAGCGAACAAATCACACAGTGCTCAGGGATCAAGGTTAAATAGATATTTTTCTCCTTACTGTTCGAAGTATGGCCCAATGTATCACATGCTGTAGCCATCCAATTCATCCACTGAATGAAGCAATGGTTTGGCTTTACTCTTTACATTCCGGCTTTACTCACTACACAATCCTGCCTCATTCACCATCCAGCATCTGCCATGAATGAGGCAGAAACTATGAAAACCAAAAAAAAGTATGTGATCACGCAATCAAATATCGTATCAGAATGCATACCATCAAAGAGGCAGAGTTAAGGCTGTGTGGGCAAACTAACTTTGCCATTTTCTGTACTTTATTTAGTAGCCTTATTTTGGGGGAGGTGAGGTCGGAGGGGACAGGCTGAGAAGGTATGGAATTTTTGTAAAGAAAAATTGAAGTCCACCATGTGTAATTATTTGTTAGACAGCAATGATGGGGCTCTGTACTGCAATTCATGGAGCCATGTGAAATGCGAAACCCACGTGAATCCTGGGGTGCCGTCACTAATCTCTTGCTTCTCCCCCTCCCAGCAGCATGACTGACTCATTGACTGTGCCAACACAGTCCTATACATGTTAGTTTCAGCACAACTGTAAGTGGTAAGGGGCTGGAAGCCATGGCACTGCTATCGTCCAATTTTAGAAAATGTCATCTTCCCAATGACAATCCACTAACATGAGTGTTTGCTGTGTAATTGGTGAGCCACATCTAGGGCTTACATGTCCATTCAGTCTCCATACCTAATCAATCCATGCTCTCTCTTTGCAGACTTCAGTACCCTTTGCGTGCCAGCCATGATGGTTGGTGCACTTAGCCACTAACAAGTACCAACCCTTTTCTCAAAGGCCACCAAATAGCCACTGGAGGACTTACAGAGAGATTGATTACTACTAACCTGAACTGGCTTCAAAACCACAGACTGGAGGTAAAATAGCTTTGTATCACATTGCTAACCACTTTGGCCATCCAGCTCCAAAAAGTCTGATCGAGCTTTAATTAAGCAAATACTCCTCACTAATATTTCTACACTAGCACTTTTGTCAGAAAACCTTTGGTCATTCAGGGGTGTAAAAAACCACACCCTTGACCGACGTAAGTTACACCAACAGAAGTGCCGGTGCAGACAGCGCTATGTCAGTGGGACACGCTCTCCTGCCCCCATAGCTATCGCCACTCATTTGTAGTGGTTTAAGTATGCCAGCAGGAGAGCTCTCTCCCGTCGGCACAGAGCAACTATATAGGAGACTGTACAGCGGTGCAGTTGCATCGGTGCAGCCGTGCCACTGTAAGGTCTCCAATGCAGACATAGCCTAAAACGTTGCCAAGGCTCGGTTTCTCCTTTAAGTGTCGCAAAGTGCAAAGGCAATGCTGACAACTGGGGCGCTGTGTTAGAAAAGTGGCTTTAAAAAATAAAAACACACGTAAAACATTTTGTCTCCAACCTGGCAATCCACTTAAATCCACTTCACTTAACACACACTATGAAGAAGCAAATTTAGCACCTTTTTTTTTTTTTTTTTTTTTTTTTTTTTTTAAAGAAGTCCTATTGAGGTAAACTGCCAGACATAACAACGTCTAATACACTGCTAGCAAGTCTCTGAACATCTAGGTAACAGGTTGGTGTCGCTAACAGCCACGTTTAATACCGACCTTCACATACACCCTGGTTTATACCCAAAGAGCAAAGTTTCACATATGGAGCCAAGCTGTAACCACCACAGGCTCCTTAGCCAAGGTCTAGCTTCAGACTATAAGGAGCCTTATTCAACATAGGATTTCTTTAATGAAGCAGCCAGGATATGTAAATTATTAATAAAATGGACCTCAAATCTGCACACCTCTCCACAAGCATGACTAAGGGACACAGTGAGTAAGTGTACTTACTAAGAGTCTTAACTTAAAAGTAATCTCAGCCCCTTTTTGGATGTTCTGGTCCAATATCACTCCAAATTTTGAGTTTTTGATTAAAAATTCAATTTTCAATAGCCCCTGGAAATGTCTAACATTTCATTAATATTTCCCCCTCTCCCCCCCCCCAAAAAAAAGAAACCCAAGCCCCACAGCAATCCCAAACATTCTTTAAAATTTCCATTACATTTTTTTACCTTTTTTTGACCACAAGCAGCATTTAGTAAGAACAGTTCCGCCCAGATTATGTTGCAATAGCATCTATACGACTAGATTAGGGCTGGGGGGGACACACTGTACAATAAGCACTATACAAACACATGGGAAGATGCCAGCCTTGCCCCCAAGAGGCTACCATCCAAGAAATGGGTTAGTGGCTGTGGTGTTGGAGAGGGTTAGTTTAGAAGGTGACTGCTATGCCTTTTGACTTCCTGCATGCTTCCGCACAGGACTGCAGGAAAGGACACTGTGGCTGTGCAGAAGCCCCTGACACTTTTCCTTGGGAGGAGTGTCTCTCATTGCAAAGGGTAAAAATGAGCCTGAGAACAGATCCACTATTGGTGCCCTTTTATCTTCTTCTGTAGCCTGACTGAAGCCTTCTGTCAAGAGACACCTTTGAGAAAAAAGTTAAAGAGCTGAGTTAGTCTGTGTGAATGAACCATGTGGCAGAAAGGAAGCAATTAGAAAAAAAGACAGGCCGAGAGCAGCTTTGCTGAAGCAAAGATTTCTGCTCCAATTGCTTGTTCTCATAAGAAGAAGGATCCACGTACGCAACCCTGAGGGTTATAGAAGCAGGAAGAAAAGGAGTACTTGTGGCACCTCAGAGACTAACAAATTTATTTGAGCATAAGCTTTCGTGAGCTAGGTATTTTCCACTGAATGCATCCGATGAAGTGGGCTGTAGCTCACGAAAGCTTATGCTCAAATAAATTTGTTAGTCTCTAAGGTGCCACAAGTCCTCCTTTTCTAGAAGCAGGAAGGAATACATCTTCTAGGCTCAGCAGACTGTATTTTATCTTTAGAGCCTGTTTGTACTTGGAAAATTAACCATTAAAAGGGAATACCATTATAGAATGATTTACAACTGAGTGACAAGATGATTACTCTATCAGTCTAGTATCATTATTAGACCTAATCACTCCAGTTATAATTTACCCTCAGACAATCAAGTCACTTGATTCACTGCTAACATTTTCTTCAGCGTATACTAAATGCTGCTCATGTGGACAAGACACACACTATCTCAGTCAGTGACCATAAATGTGGCCATCAGAGAAACGCATTCAGGGATGGCAGTCCATGTCAAGTTTAACCTTATGTTTGTGCAAACTCATCAGTCCGGTGGACGACAAGAACAGTGCTGAAGAGGTTTTTATCCTGTGCCAGACGGAGAACAGCCGGTAAGGTAGGTACATGAGCATGTATGCGTGTGCCTGCCTGCTAAGTATATAAATTGGTTGCTGAGGTTTTGCTTTTGGTCGGTACATCTACACTGGGTTGCTAGATATGTATTCAGGCTGTGTACTTTAGCGTACAAGTAAATGTGTTTGGCATTTCTCCATCATGTACAAAATCATTTTCATACAGCTGCCAGCAAAAAAGAACTATATTCTTGGACCAGATGTTTTTGGTATCGGTGTTGCCAAGCATGCATGGAAACCTCACAGCTGAGTTGCTTTGGGAGAGTGAATTAACAATGAACAGAGTCACAAAATGCTAGTGTCCATCTATCAGACATGACGTCACAGCCCTGTTAGAGGCAAGAGAGCTGAAGACAGCCGGCTAATTACTGTACCTGTTTGAGAACAATTACTCTTCCCCTCCTGTGAATAGAAATAAAGACAGCTAATATTTCTAGAAACATTATACCTCCACGGCTTTTTATAGCCCTAGCTGAGCAGTTGACAAGGAGGCTGTGATTAACAGCTAAGCAAATAAGTCTGGAGAACATATAAACAGGCCCTATATCAAAACACAAGATTGTTTTCATCACGGGGCTGTGAACAGGCTTCCATTTATAAAACAATGTGTTCTAGTTGAAAATCGGAGCTGCTGTGGCATTTCACTGCCCCACTAAAAACAACAGGAGTAAAAACCAGAGCTGCCAGGGCAAATTGCTCCTCAATCCACATCCTGATGAACAGAAAGGATGGAGCCTGAGAAAGAAAGGCTTTGTGGTGAAGATGCTGGCCCAGGGCTTGGGAGATCTAGGTTCAATTCCCAGCTCTGCTCACAGACTTCCTGTGAGACTCCATGCAAGTCACTTCAGCTCTCTAACTCAGTTCTGAAAATTGGATCATAACTTCCTTCCTCCCAGCATTTGTCCATCTTGTCTCTCTGGACTGCAAGCAATTTGGGATGGGGACTCTCTCTTACGATATGTTTGTACAGCATCTAATGCACTGAGGCCTCTAGATGATACTGTAATACAAATAAACTATAACACTGCTCTTTGCAATGGTGGACTCAGTTTTATAGCCAGTTAGCAGCAAAGTGACATAATGGCGGGGGGGTGGAAATACTCACCTGCAATAGAATTGAAATTAGGTTCACCCAGCCCACCAGTAGAGAAACTCATCGACTCATCCCACTCTAAACAAACCATGAAAATTATGGCAGAATGTTGAAAGACCAGACTATCCTATGCTGTCCAAAATAGAAAAGGCCAAGACATAAAACTTGATCCATGTCATGATTCTTGTATATTTGGGTGCTACTTCTGACAGCACAAGAGTGGGAAAAAGTTGAGTCTACTAGAAACTGTTCTGGTCTTTCCCTTCTTCTCTAAGACAGACAGTTCAGGCTAAAACAAGTCCCAGCCGCCTGCTGTTATACCTCACACCCACAGACACTGTCCTAGCCTGTAAGTGTCAGAACATGATCATTTATAGCTCAGCTGCCTCCTGTTCCCCATCTGACTGAAAACATATGCACATATTTGCACAGTCACTTCCCAAGCAGATTGTTTTATGCTTTCAACGGCAGCATTATTGTTTTTCAAATGAAGTCACAAAATAGATGGCCTTCCCATTTTCTCAGTTAAAAATTATACGCAGCAGCTTGACTGTAAAATAAATGCACATGTAATGTGTTTTACTGAAATCCTCCTAGACAGAAATAATCTGCTCTCTCTTGGAAAGAAGAGCGTTTCAGTTTCCTAGCCTCCAGTGGCTACAGCATCTTCTGTGCCAATCACAGCTCCAGCCCATTTAGCCTAGCCAATCAGCAAGCATCTGCAGAATAACAGCAGTTAAATCTAACGTCTGAGTATGGCTTCATTTAAGGACTATTCAAATGTTACATGTGCAAAATGGGCAGCCATTCTCTTCTGCATAAACAGTTTCTTTCTCAAGCCGTTTACAGAAGTAACACTATCACCCCAGGGTCTCCTGGGAAGATGATTCATACGCAGGAAAAGCACTAGAACTGCATGCTCAGCCTACTCAACCTAACAACTATTACGACTTTCACTGTCCTAGCCCAATAATATGACAAAGTCACAGACTGCAAAACCTTTAATTATTTTGAAAGAAACACACACACACAGTGGACCCAATTCACCTCTCACTTATACCAGATAGCACTAAAATAGCTCCACTGACTAAGATGGAGAGAAACTCCATTTACACCAGTGGAACGGAAAGGACAGCCGGATGGCTAAATTCAGGACTCCATGCAGACCTCATGCTTTGGGGAGTGGGATTCATTAAAGGAGAATACATTTCATGTATTTAAAAATGAGCCATATCATGAAGGGACCAACTGAAGCAAGCATGCCAGTCACACAAAGAGGGTTAGAACCTTGAGGTTGGCTTGGAAAGTTTGTCAAGCAGCATGCCAAATGCAGACGTCCCCAGAAGTTTTGTGTAAGTCTCTCACACAGGAATAAGATCTCTTTTAGCTGGAGAGAAGAAGTAAAGTGAAAGTCCATGCATGCTGAAGGTCAGCTTCTGCGAGCTTTGAAATATCTGAACAATGCCAATCACTGCTGGTGTTCCTACTCCCAAGCAACAGAAGAAGAAAACCCTATAATGTACATAAGATTGTTTTCTGGGAGGTTCTGGGTTCAGTTTATGTGCATTTGCCTTTATGCTAACCAATGCCAACCCATTAGAACAAGAGAAGATAAAAAGGGAAAGGAAGACGAGAGAGGGTATTATAAAGGAAGCAAAACCTAATAAAGGAGGCAGAAGTTATGGTCCTTGGGATAACGGATAGAAGCTTTTGGGATAACGGATAGAAGCTTTCATAATCGGTTCCAAGTAGAGTCCCAGGTAGCTGGACATTTCTGCCAAACTGTTCAAGAGCTAACGAGCTAATGTTGTCTTTTAATTGTGGTGTGCTAACTTTGAAACATATAATGACTACAGAGATAAATGGAAGAAGTCCAGAATTCTTAGGACTAAATGTTGAGCTTCCTACACAAACCTGATCAAATTATTATGGTGTATACTATATATAAAGTACAAAGCACTGCGGGATAAAAGGTATAATGTAAACAGGCAACATATAAATGCTTCCCACAAAAAATTAAGAACAAGTAAGGTTGGCCAAGAGCAAGACCCATCCCCCACACAAACCCTGTTAAAAGTAAGATGTCTAGTAAAGGTAGCCTTTAACTGAACCCCCTATCAACACATTGCCCACTTTCACTGACCGACTCTGTCCCTCTATAAATGTCTCATACTCCTCCAGTACAGAGTAATGCAATACATACACCATATTCCTCATGTCTACACTAGAACACAAACTTCTATTCCGACCACAGCAGCAGGAGCATGCATGCCTGTTAGACATATGTGCACTGGTGAACTATATGATGTAGGTTTTTTTCCTAGAAGAAAATATGGGAGCATTCAAAAAACAATCAGTCACTGCCTACCAGGTACTCTTTGCATGCCTCATTTCTGGAAGAAAAACCTCACCCTATTTTACATTCCCAGTATAAAGACAACTACAAGGCAAAGCAATAAAAAACATGAAACTAAATTCTCCACCAAGAAAGTAGCTGAGAAAACTGCCAACACCAGTAAAAGCTGGAAGTAGTGTAACCTATCGGTCAATAAGTGTTACAGGTCCCTCCTTCTGTACTTGGTCAACAGAGGATATGGGTTTTTTATAGCTCCCAAAAACAGAGCCTGGATCTTTCACTCATGCCGTCAACACTCAGGCTTTTAGCTCCTGATGTCCCCAGTTCTCTTGGTGTCAGCCAAGATGGCGGTCATCACATAAGTGACGCTAGCTAGCAAGTTATCCCCAGGGGAAAAAGCACCAAATCGTGTTATGAATGATCCTGGATTTGGCACTGAGTCTGACAGTCATCAATCCACCATGAGTGGCTCTTATCTAAAGCTTTTCCAGCAAAACAATATACTTCAAGACAACTGTGGAAACCACACAGTGAGTTAAGCAGAACACGAATGCTACTGGCCCTGATACTGCCAAGTCCAGTCTTCCAGTCTATCTTCATCCTTACCACTACGCACAATCTTCATTTGCCATTGACTAGAGCCAGAGCCGGCTCCAGGCACCAGCTTTCCAAGCAGGTGCTTGGGGCGGCATTCAGAATGGGGCAGCAGTCCATGTCCCGTGGCAGCTCCGCCGCTCTTCCGGGCAATTCGGCGGCAGCGGCAATTCAGCAGCGACTGCTTGGGGTGGCAAAATTGGTAGAGCCGCCCCTGACTAGAGCTGCAGTTTTTGGAATTCTCACCACTACACTGACTCCACTCTTCTTTGCTATATAAAAGGCTGATATAAGTGGTCTCTTCATTCGGCTTTGAAATAACCTCTCCACTCCTACCAGACATACCAGCTACTCTCAGTCTCACCTCCAGAACAACTAAATCCTGGAGGGACACTATTGCGAGTATGTTAGATAGGGAGGCCTTTCTATGCAAGCTTGCAGTACCTTTGCCCAAATCCACCTACTTTAAACCCTTCTGCTTCAACAGCCTGTTTGCTCAAAATGGAGTTTTACCTATTACGTGGCTGAACGCACTTTTAATCAGAAAGCAGCAGTCATTAAACACAGTGCATAGAATCACATCCAAGTGGGCGCTGTTCTCCACCCTGACCAATAAACTGTGCTCCAACATTCAAATCTCTGAACCTTTTTACAGCTGCTGCCAAGGAAATTAGGGCTTTAAAGCAGAGGTTCCCAAACAGTAGGAGGGAGACCTGATGTGGCCGCACTGAAAGGCTGGAGTCAGGAGGGGGCTCTGTGCAGCAGGGGAAGCAGACCGGGCTGTGTGTGGGCCGGATCAGCTGCCAGGACCGGTTCTCTGCCCATCTCACTCTCCCAGTGACACAGCTACCAACTGTCACCCTCCTCTGCTTGGGATGCTGGCAGGGACTCTGCGAGCAGGGAGGCAAAGGCTGCATCCTGTGAGTGCTGACTCCCCTGGCAGACAGAGCCCTCTCCTGACCATAGCCCATCAGCACTACCCCATCTGATTCTCCTGCCAGACAGAGCCTGACTGCACAGGGGGAGCAGACGGAGCCACACTGAAAGGCTGGGGTAAAGAAGGGGTTGTGTCTGGCATGGGGGTCAGTACTCACGGGGTGCAGCTTTCCGCTCCTCTCCTGATCCAGGTCCCACCAAGACCACCTGACCACTTTAGGGAGTGGAAGGCTTCCTTGACGGCCACATGGCGAGCACACACCCCCAACCCCTGTGGGTACCAGGTTCTCTTCCCTCTGCCATCAGAAGCACAGGACACTCCTTTCCTGCAGCCCCCATGGGGGTCGGGGGTGTCATACATGAATCATGAGCCTCTGAAAGGAGGAGGGTGGGGGAGCCTCAGCAAAAGGAAGTTTAGGAACCTCTGCTTTACATCACATCATTAAGTCAATTTAAGCCTCTCATAAACCTGATGAAAATCTCCAAAAAGGAGGCAATACCCAGTGAATTAACTCGGTTCAGTGGAATTACAGAGGTGTAAATGAGGGCAGAGTTTGGACAACTACGTTTTCATCTGGAACATATTCTGAGCCAGTCAATGCTTTGCACAAACATACCTACTTCCAATGACTATCTGAACCAACCCATTTGAGGTTCACCACCTGTCACCAGTGAAAGCACTATTACATGCCAGAAAAATATTTCCTAGATCAGCAAGGTTCATAGTCTGTAAATACAGGTCACAGTACATAAATGTGGCCTTTCTAAGCCAGCCTCCTTCAGGTGACGAATTCATAAAGTCAGTTTGCATTGCACACTTTTCCAACTGTACTTTTCTTGGCAAGTTTTGCTTTAATTTTGAAGCCATATACCCAGCTGCCTCTTTGCCTCCTATTTTTTTGTGCAGCAGAGTCTTGATCTTGACTTTGGTATCACAATAAATGCTATGGCAATGGGGCCAATGTGAAAAATAAAGTAATTTCTGAGCCAGGCAAATGGCCTAGAGCTAGAAGGTGCGGAGAGAGCGGGTGGGGGAATCCCAGCTCAAGAGCCTTATCGGGTTCTTTGTTCCCAAGTCTATAATGTGTTTGAGCCCTGCAGAGCTGCCCTGCTTAGCACCTACCAGGGAGGGAATAGCCCTCTAGCAACCTCTCCAAATGAATGGAGATGCTACCATGGACTAGCTCCAATAGGAGTCACAGCCAAAGCTGCTTCAGAGCCTAGTGAAAGATGTTCCAAAATCAGGTCCTTGCAGGGTGGAAGGCATGGGGAGACTCTCTAGGTACTGATATGGCCCCCATCATTTTAACAGCAAAGTGCCTCCCAACTATTTAAAGAGACACGGTGGGTGAGGTAATATCTTTTAGTGGACCAGTTTCTCTTGGTGAGAAACACAACTAAAAAGCTTGTCTCTCTCACCAACTGAAGTTGGTCCAGTAAAAGATATTACCTCACTCACCTGGTCTCTCTAATATCCTGGAACCAACACAAAGGCTACAACAACACTACATATCCCACATATTTAAACATAGAAAAAAGCAGGTGCAATTCCTCTTCCTCCCTTCCCAGTGCGCAGGAGAAATCCCTTGATTAATTTGTTTGCTTTGTTGTGTTTGTACAGGAGAGAGAATGGGTTTAGGATTTAAATGCTGATTGTCCCTTTTGCCATAGCACTGCCAATGACAACACTCCACTAATTTGTATTGCAAATGAAGGATTAGCAATGTAGGTTTAGAAAAAGGGTTGTCTCTCAATTATTTAGGCTATCTACTCAAATTCACCCCCAGATTTTAACCAGAACTGGGGAGCGGGAGCTATATCCTGGCATGGAAACAGGCTATTCCCTCAGTGCCTTGGGTTAAATGGAGACCTATTTCATGATGCTTTACCCACAACACTCACTTGTCTATAAATCAGTCCACACAACTCCATATAATTTTATAGTTCAACTAGGGCTTTGTAAAATCTTTTTAATTAAATACAATAATTGTTTCAAAGTGCAGTAGCTAAATTTTTACAGCAAGGGAGGTGGGAGCAAGGGAAATTTGCCATTCAAAAAATAAACAAAATGCATCTCATTAGTTTAGAAGTGGGTCAGTTGCACAGTAAGAACAAAGAAAAATGACAGCGAAAAAGCTATGAGGTGAAATATGCAACACTCAGTTAAACATTCCTAAATCACATTTTAGCATCACTATTGCCAGGGCCGTCACCAGCTATTCTGGGGCCCTACGCAGCCTTCCTGCGCGGGGAGGAGTGGGCCCCAGGCTTCCGCGGGAGAGGAACGTGCCCCAGGCCTCTGCCGGGGGGGGGGGGGGGAGTCTTGGCTTGGGGGGCATGGGGGGAACCACCCCCCAGCACTCACCAGCGGTGCTACGCAACTGGGGCCAGGTCGCGGCACTTTCCGCCACCAGTGAGTGCAGTCCCGGCCCTGTTGCAGTAGCATTCATGGGGACAAGCTAGTGGATAAGGGAGTGGAGACTTCATTCACAGGGATTTCCCTTTTGCTTGTGGTATGTTTTTCCAGCTAAATTTCTGGTTGCTAAAAAAAACTCCAATTAAGTGACAGATTTTCAAGGATCATGTGTGTGTGTTCTCATTGCCCGCTCCTGTACTTGCATCCAAGATGCTTTGACAAGCTAGTTACAGTTAATTTAAGTTATATGGGCTGTTTAATTTATACTGGGATTTCCACTCAGTTACTAGCAACACATGAAACAGCCATTGGAATTCAATTCGGGGGGCGGAAAACTGGCTGCAGTGGAAAATATCCATGTAGTGGTGAAAAGGTGCAGAAACACCTCATATATCCTTCTGGCAAATGGAAGTTTTGTTGCCTGACCATTTCATTTCTGAGACTGACCTCTTCACGAGAGACACGGACATCTGTGGTGCCCCTCTTTTCCTGCAAATACCAGAAATAGTTTAGACCAGTCCATGGGGCCCCATGTACGGCCACAAAATGAGTCATGAATGATAGATAAACATGACCAAAAGATGATGGTACCTTTTCCCTAACCATAGCACTAATGATCTATTTTGGGGATTGCCGATTGGAGCAACTTCCTGCTGAAGAAAGCCAGTGCTGAGAACTGGAGATTAAGCCGGTAGTGCTTTTATAAAGACGGTATTGATGATCTTTGCAGATTTCTTCTGTGGTGGCTGAATACCTTTCTCCCCAGGAGACTATATGGGAAGATCTTAGATACAGCTGAATGTATGCCAGTGACACACTTAAAGCACCTAGCTATGGAGGATTTGGACACTTTCAGGCCCAGGCTATTCAGGTGAAAAGAAACAAGAGAGTGTTTCCTGAACGGATCATTTGCACTAAGATAAATCTGCACAGCATCTTCACAGTTCTTCTCACACCTTGCATGCATCATATGCTGCTTCTTTTGGATTCTGAGGAATTGGGCAAAACCAAGGGAGAACATTTTCCTTTGAGGTACAGAAGGGAGTGTTAACTTGGTTACAAGTTAGCTTGGCCCATGGAAAATTACCTTATTCTTGCATATCAGCACTTCCGGTCATAAAATCTACATCTAGGGTTTGGTTTTAAGACTGCAGTTTAGGCAGCGACTTTCATATGCAACCTCTCATATGTTCTGTTTTGTAAAGGAACGCCATCAAGGGAGTCATACTAGATACTTCTCTCTCATTAACAATTAAAATGCTATTTTACATTTATATACATACAGCTGCACACACGCCTTTGAAAAAACAGATCACACCAGATAATCTGAAATGTACACTACAATTTTTGTAGGCCCATAACCTAAGGAAAGTGCCAACAGGAGGTTTTTAAATGCCTAAAAGTTGTTTCTTTGTTCCACTCTGGATGGGTTCCCACAGCTACAGCTTCTCCACATAAAAGAAATACACTAGGCTTGTTTCTTTTTAAATTATCTACTTCCTCTTGTTTTAACGACATTGCTGGAAAACATCTTTGATCAAAAGAATGCTACTGGGACAGAAGACCGGATACTGGGCTAGTTCAATCATTGGTATAGCCATTCTTATGTTACTTATATGGAGAAGGGGGAGAAACAACTGAAAAGGAGAGGATGAGAGAATGGAGACTGATTCCACAATGAAATGCTACATGATATACGGCAATCATGATGTATGGTGAATGTGTCCCATTTAAAGAGACATCAACTTAAACAAAATAAAAAATCCATCTGAATATTTTTAAACTACTGTAACAAGGAAAATTTAAGATTACTGTAACAAAGGGGCTAATGATTATTCTTCTTTGATTTCCCCTCCTCCCCCAAGTTTGCTTAACTTTGTGCATTTAGCAGTACTTTGGATACAGAAAGTTTCACTGTTTCCCCTCTATAGTTAGCCAGTTTTCACTGTGTAGATCTTTCACACAGCAAAAGGGGAATTTTTCAGAAATAAGGAATGTAATTATAAAAATCATAAAACTTTGGCTGGAGGGACTCTGGGGCAGGTGTAGTTCAAGAACTACAATTAACACAAAAAAAAGTTTAAGACTGACTAGATTTCACATTAATATAAGCAAATGAATTCCCAATCCTGAACCCTCATTCCACACTCCAAGACTAAGGCCCCATCTACACAAAAATAACCACATTTAAAGAGTTTGGGCTACAATAATTAGTTTACTACTTATTCTTGCCCACATGGACAAAATAAACATGTTATAAAACTGTGTTATAGCCTAGGTGCCTACCAGAATTCAATCTGGTTCTCTAACCTGGTTATAACAGGTTTTTATTCTGGCAAGAAACCACATGTAGCATTTTATGGCCACCTTGTCTTGACTACTCTAGGAAAATGAGATATCTAATTCGCCACCCATGGAAAAGCTGCAATGTAAAGTAGACAGTACAGCCCGTTTAAAAAAAAAAAAAAAAAGGAGGGAGGGAGGGCAGGGGGGAGAATTTAGCACAAATATTCACACAAGAACTTTCTGGTTTTAGTCAACAAAATTTCAAAGTTTGACATTTTTTCTACTAGCTCAGGAGACAGAACTCTGAATTTGACAACACAATAGTACCAAACCTCACATTACTGCTACTCCTGGTAGAGATGCACCATCATTAGAACAATGGCAGGAGATTTCTCAAAATAACGTTAATGTAGGCACAGCCCTTAAGCGGAGTTAGATGGCCTGACTGTGAAAGCTAACTCCTTTCTGAATTGCAGCATCCACCAATGAAGAGTTTGAATTTTCCCACTGTAGGTGTAACCAAGTACTAAAGCCGAGATCCTGCAGAAATTTACACATACTTAACTTTATGGGGGACTATGTATCAGAACTACTCACAAGCTGAAACTTAAGCATAAGTGTGTTTGCATGTTCGGGACCTGTATCACTTATCCTGGTCATAACGGGTCTAAACCAGTGTAAAAGCAGCAATAGCTGGTCTACGCTAGTGGCACTACATTGCTGTTGATGACAACATAGCTGCACTGGTGCTAGGGCAACAGACGGATATTTTAAGAAAAGGGTCAGTGCAGACAAGGTAGATCCTAAACTTGTCCACAAGATAAAAACCATTCACACCGAACAACAACTCACACAAAGCTTCCAACAATAGCACAGTTACTGCCACAGTGGGGTACCCACTTCTTATCTGGTGCTCCGCAACATGCTATAACATGGCTCACTTATGCCTAGGAAGAAATAATTAAACAGTGCCCATATTAAGGGAATTATGTTGCACTCAGGTTTGCAGCACAGTTCCCTCAAAGGGTTGTAAACTCAATTTGGCCCCAGCTACACAGGTATAACACAAACCACATTATAGTATTTTATGGGACACCCAAATGGAAACTGGGTCTCTCAACAAGGCTGCTCTGGCAGATGGGACCAAAGCCTTAGAGATTACAACTGGCATAATTAAGGTGTGTGGCAGGAGTATAGACACCACAGCTCTCCTCCCTAATACTGCAATATACTGTCAGCATTGGGTAAGAGGCCAATTCCTGAGGCAGGCCTTGAGCCCAGAAATGGGAGTGTTACCAAATGAGCCATATTGATACTTCCTGGTCAAAAATCCTTTAACGCACGCACGCACACGCACAGGATATGAAAGTAATGTTGCTATGCGACCCCCGAGCATGCTTAAATAAATTGGTTAGTCTCTAAGGTGCCACAAGTACTCCTTTTCTTGTTGCTATCAAGGATCTTTATGAAAGTCCGATAACCTTTGTTTCTTCCAGCCTTGAAACAATTAGGTTCTCTGATAAGGAACGTTTAAAAAACAAAATCAATTATTTTTACTAGAGTCTCACAAGAGACAGTGTGTGTAATCAGTCTTTCGGAAAAATTAAAGCTTTTGCACAAAAGAGGAACAAGCAGGTATAAGTTTAAAAAGTCCTCCTTTATAGGTCAGATGTTTTCAACCATTTTTCTCTACTGTCCCTCCTTCTGCCATGTTAGCTGACATCTTTGTGAAGCTCCTCTCTGCTGGAACCTTGACAGCCCAGTACCTTCTTACTGGACAATTCCCTTCTCCCCGCTTCCTCCCCCGGGCCTGCCGCATTTCCCTCCCCGTATTGCTTCCTGCGGCTCCCTCCCCCCGCAACCCCCCCACCCTAGCTCACCTCCACTCCGCCTGCTCCCCTGAACATGCTGTCGCTCCGCTTCTCCCCCCTCCCTCTCAGGCAAGGAAGAGGCAGCGCGTTCAGGGGAGCAGGTGGAGCAGAGGTGAGGCGCAGGAAGTAACGGGGTGGGGGGTAGAGGAACCGCTCCCCGCCCCAGCTCACCTCCACTCCACCACCACAGCCTCCCCCGAGCACGCTGCCGCTCAGCTTCTCCTCTGTCCCTCCTTCCCTCCCAGGCTTGCCGCAAAACAACAAGCCGGGGGGTGGGGAGCGGTGGCGGCAGCGCGCTCAGGGGAGCGGACGGAGGCGAGCTGGGGCGGCGGGGGCACATTTCTAGGGGTGGCAGGACTGGCACCAGAACGCCGCCCCTAGAAATGTGCCGCCCCAAGCCCCTGCTTGTTTTGCTGGTGCCTAGAGACGGCCCTGCCTTCTCCATAGTTGTGCTTTGCATTGTCCGCAGCTTCCCACATGATTCTTCTTCAGTCACCCTGACAGTGCTTAATTTGTGCCAGGGCTGAGCCCCAGCACCTTTAGGAATCGCAGTTCATAGCCCCGGCACCTGTGGGCCACTTGCCCCCTCAGTTATGAATGTAAAATAAATTGCTTGAGGCAGCATTTCTTTCATTACAAATTAAGCACGGCACCCTAAGCTCCCCAACGCCCAACAGCTTATTCCACCAGTGGCACCCTCTCCTCATTTTCACTTAGACTCCCCCATTGCTATGGACACCTTTCCAGCTGCTGATTAGTCTTCTTGCTCCCCAGTTCAGACTTCTTTAGCATGACAGCCTTGCTATCCATCCCAGAACTCTGAACAGATACTGAACACATGTCCTCTTTAGCAACTGGCTCCAGTATTGCAATGGGAAAGTTATTTGGAATATGTCCAATATCCAAATAACTGACTAGATTCAGTTGTTAAATTGGTTCTCTTTGTGGAGGAATAAAATCATTGTTTCCACTAGTTGGGTTCTTTTCACCGTTGAGGGAAAAATCTGTCTTGAATTAACTTAATTCTACTGTGTATCAACTATGAAATGACAGATGACCATCCATCTGCCACAAAAGGATTGTGATATAACTTCAGCGTTGTGAGCTTCACTGAACGATCTAATATGCAGACAAGTCTCTTTGTGACAATGGATGCCCTTGTTTGAACAGAAGTATCACGCACAATTTGTGGAGCAGAGCTAACCAGGGGGATCCAGTAAGTTGGTACAGGGATGTTCAGGGCTCCAGCAAAGAATAGCCCCATATAGATGTCAGTCAACATGGCAGATTGTGCAAGCATTGCTCTGTTAATTGGCTGAGCCTCTGACACAACTGCAAAGAGATCAATTGCCATGGTGAGCAGTGATGGGGGGGGAAGTTATATTGCTCAGGACTGGTGAAGAAGCGGTGTTAGATCTGAATTGGCTAATGGTAACGATTAATTATACAAATACTCTTTTCAGAGTTGTCCAATTGGCAGCAGAGCCATGTCACTTTTTGTAACCCCTTCTCCAAAATGATACTTTAAGGCTTGATGGACCATACTGCCCCGCTTTCTAAACTTCCTCGCAACTTAAGAGAAGTTTCCAGAAATTTCTTTGGACTCAAACTGAAAGTAACTTTGGAACAAATTAGACTAGGAGAGAGGTATGTGTGGACTTCAGGAGAGTGTGGTTTGGAAAGGATGCAGACTGAGCACTCTCCCTATCCTCCTCCATGTCATAATTCTTCAAGCTGAAGTTGCCCATCCAAGAATTGTACAACCCTCTACAAACATCAAACAAGCCTCTCGGAGGTCAGCAATCAGATACAACTGCAACAAACACCTGGATACATAAGCATTACAGATGGGCAAACTCAGACCTGATCCACATTAGGAAGTAGGAACATATCAGTATGGTTGTCAGCAACTGTGAGAGCTGAATTAAGGCTAAAAGCAAATTTACCTGTAAAGCACAGACAATCTGGCAGCACAATGTATTAAAATCTCATTCCATGGGCAAGTTAGTGATAGAAAAGTAGGGGAGAAGTCATTTGAGTCGTAGAAATCTACAGAATCATAATTTCAATGGTGTCACCCTCTGTGGCGTGGCATGGCAAGGGCGCTGCCCCCCAGCTCCCGGTCCTCTGGTTAGTGGAAAAGTTTGATAATACAATGTCATTGGAAATGGGACAAGTTGAGTATCATTCGAAAGCCCTCTCCCACAAACACAATGGTACTAAATATGACAAACCTAGAAGAAACCTAAAACAAGTGTGTGTGTGTATATATATTTGAGAAAATGCTTTAAAAAAACCAACTTTTTAAAATTATACTTTAACACAGGGATTCACTGCTTACCTAAAAAAGACAGTGATCTTTGATAACTTTAAGAAAGTAGGTTTGAGAAGTAGGACTGAAAACATTTATTCAGAATCATCATGTCATCTCCATCTAGGGCGCCAATACAAGACATGTTCTCACACTAATCCTCGTCCATGCCACACTCACATATCTCCATACTGCTGGCAAAAAATTTGCAGGGTGGTGAGCGTCTAGCCTTTGGCCATGAGCATTAGCAATTATGTTCAAAAACTCCTGGAAGACAGGAGAGATTTTAGAGGACTGGAAAAGGGCAAATTTAGCAATCTATAAAAAGCGGAATAAGGCCAACCTAGGGAATTACAGACGAATCAGCTTAACTTCAGTACCCAGACACACAATGGAACAAGTAATCAAGCAATCAATTTGAAAACACCTAGAAAATAATAAGGTGATAAGTAACAGTCAGCATGGATTTGTCAATAACAAATCATGTCAAACCAACCTAATAGCTTTCTTCAATAGGGTAACAAGCCTTGTGTATAGGGGAGAAGTGGTAGATGTGGTATATTAATTTTAGTAAGGTTTTTGATACTGTCTTGCATGACCTTCTTGTAAACAAACTAGGTAAATACAGCCCAGATGGAGCTACTATAAGGTAAGTACATAACTGGCTGGAAAACCATTCCCAGAGAGTAGTTATCCGTGGTTCACAGTCAAGCTGGAAGACCATATTGAGTGGGGTCCCGAAGGGATCGGTCCTGGGTTCAGTTTGATTCATAAATTATTTGGATAATGGCATAGAGAGTACACTTATAAAGTTTGAGGGCGATACCAAGCTGAGAGGGATTGCAAGTGCTTTGGAGGATAGGATTAAAATTCAAAATGATCTGGACAAACTGGAGATCAATGAAATTCAGTAAGGACAAATACAAAGGATTCCACTTAGGAAGGAACACTCAGTCGCATACATACAAAATAGGAAATGACTGCCTAGGAAGGAGTACTGCAGAAAGGGATCTGGAGGTTATCATGGATCACAAGCAAATACTGTTGCAAAAAAAACAAAACAAACAAAAAGAAAAAACAACAACAAAAAAACAAAACAAAAAAAACCCACAAACACTATTCTGGGAAATATTAGCAGGAGTGTTGTAAGCAAGACACTTCCACTCTATTCCACACTGATAAGGCCTCAGTAGAAATAGCGTGTCCATTTCTGGCCACTACGTTTCAGGACAGATGTGGACAGATTGGAGAACATCCAGAGCAGAGCAACAAAAATTATTCAAGGTCTAGAAAACGTGACCTATGAGGAAAAATTGAAAAAAATGGATTTGTTTCGTCTGGAGAAGAGAAGACTGGGGGACGGGGGGCACATAATAGTTTTCAAGTTCACAAAAGGTTGTTACAAGTAGGAGAGTGAAAAATTGTTCCCGTTAACCTCTGAGGTTAGAACAAGAAGCAATGGGCCTAAATTGCAGCAAGGGCGGTTTAGGTTGGACATTAGGAAAAACTTCCTAACTGTCAGAGTGGTTAAGCACTGGAACAAACTGCGTAGGGAGGTTGTGGAATCTCTGCCATTGAAAGTTTTTAAGAACAACTTAGACAAACAACTGCCAGGAATGGCCTAGCTGTTAAGTACTCATGCCTTGAGTGAAGGGGACTGGACTAGATGACCTATTGAGGTCCCTTCCAGTCTTACACTTCTAAGATTCTGTGATTAGCTGAAAGATTGATTTGGAAGCACATATTATTTCACACAAAACTGGTGTCATAATCCATCCTCCAAGACCCAAGAGGGTAGTTTTAGATGTGCTCAACGATCCTAGAGCTATTCCACTTCTTAATAATTTGTCCTCTTAGTAGCAGGTATAAATTCACCCCTCATCAGGGTCAATTCTTCTCCATTTGTCTGTTTCTGGGAAAATATTCACCAATGTAGTTCGGCAAGTGTGGTAATGCTGGTCTTCAAATGGTAAACTCAGCATATGAACTCCTCCCCATGTATTTATGAACTTATCAGTGACTCTCTTGGCCATCCCAAGGACCTTCAGAGCAAGGAGAGTGTCTTCAGAGGCTGAATCAAATGTTCTTTCCAGCCAACCTTCCAGTAGCATGACATCCTGAAAAGGCGTGAAAGCCTGGCAGTGCAGCGGCTGTCAGTGGTCCAAGTGGTAGGAAAACACCTGAGGGATATACAGCAATTCCGTTTCCCAAAAGCAAGCACAAAAACAGAATCTTGGAATGGGGTGGCACCCACCTCTCACAAGTGCCCCCTTTTGGTCAGGTGTGAGCTTGCTGTTTTTTCTGTTTGAAACAGGGATGGCACTCACCTCCCCAGCAGCTCAGCCCTCTGACCGAGTCACACATGCTGTCCCCCCCTTCCAGGGTACACAGTCTCTAGTTCTTTCTCACGGCCATGGTATGGGGCCATAGCACTAAGGCTTCCCCCGGAGGCACTGCCTTCTTTAACAGCCCAACAGGGGCCATCTTGACACCCTTGGTCGGTGTCTTTTCAGCAACACTCACATGGGCTCAGTCTTCAACCAGACCAGCAGGGCTCATCATGGTACCCTCGCCCTGTCTGGCTAGGTTCTGGGCTCAGACCCATGGGCTCAGCCTGCAGGGCAGCCTGCCTGCGCTGACCTGTCTATGGTCCTGTTGCTCTTCCAGCCAGACAGGCACCCATTCCTCCTCCTTCGAGCTCCAGGGAGCAACTGACTGCTCTGCTTCTTCCTTTTATATGGCTCTTCTGAACCCTGATTCATTGCTCCAACAGCCCCTCTGCGTGGCTGCTCCCCGTAGCCTCTCTAGGCTGACTGGAGGACTTCTCTACTCTTTTTGGGGGCGGGGTGAGGCAGAGCCACGAGGTCTCCAGCAGAGAGACTCCAGACCTAGTCCACCCTGTAACAGGAAGTCTTGAGTAGCATCTCACAGAGTGCACTAGAACATCTGTTTCTTGTGCAAAAATGGGATTTAGTGGTACTTCTCATGCGGCACTGATGGCATGCAACATAATTTTAGTGGCAGCCTCTGCTGAACAGCGCAAGGCAGCTGCTTCATTATGCTATGTGACGATGAAATTCTTTGCATGCTGGAGCATTTTTCCTGCAAGGTGTGCAGTTAACTTATCCTTTGTGCGAGTCCGAGTCAGCAGCTTCTTTATTGTGACACTGGAGATATTCGTGGAGTCAGTGGTTTTGTGTTGGACAGGTGCAACAACATAGTCTTTCTAGTAATATTTTTTAATTGATTCCTCCGCATACGAGTCAAACATGAGGTGGATTTTGTCATATGTCTAGTATTTTCGCTGTAGCCTCACAATAAAGTGTTCGGCCAAATCTCGGCAGATGTTAACAGTTTCTGGTTTGTTGTGAGCTTGACAAGATCGTTAATGATTGGTATGCTGAAAGGCCTCTGTTGGCATAAGGTACTTAGTCACATTGTCAGTAGGTGCTGGCTTAGGAAGACCATATGAGATGTGTGTTAGTTTGCTTTTCGCCATGCACATATGCATTGTTCCGTCACACTCAAACGTCAATTGTGATACCATGGAGAACTCGTAATTTCCCAAAGTCTCACACAGATCAACATCTTGCCGTCATCTGGACACAACCAGTAGATGAGCAAACAATGACCCCTCTACGTTTAGCTCTTTAATAGTCCCTGCCACTTTCACTCTGACTTTCTTCTTTGCATTCGAGCACAGCTTTAGTCTGTTCTTCAGATCAATGGAGCCTTGAATAATACTTTGAGTTTTGAAGGCTTCATACAAGTCATGACCCAAAATATCTATTCAACTGACATCTTTAGCGATCTCATGACTGAAGAGTACTTTCATCATGATTATTAATGAGCTCCAGTCTGCCACTCACAAACGGGTTGCCAGTGCAAGCAAGCTCATCCAGTAGCTTTAAAATTGCTCCTTCTTGGACAGCAGCTAATGAGTCTAGATGGTGCTTGGTTGTTTTTGGGGAAGTCATCCCACCCATGTTTAATGTTTTGTTCGAATCATGATGAAGCTCTGGGTATGTCAGGAAAGAGCATTTGGATGCTGTGTTATCCCCCACCAATTCCCCCAAAGGCTTTCACCGCTCTGTTTTCATGTTCTAGGGCTTCATCTAAGCCAAGTGCACAGAAGGGAACTGGTGACCTTCTAACAACCCAATTTCCTTTTTGAAATTCCTCCCATATGTGATTAATACCACTGAACCGCTTCTTTTTTTGCCGATGATGACAAATCAACTTGAAGCACTCCTTCCATTTATAGCAATCTGTAACATTTTAAAAAATTAATCAGATATCACGCTCCGAGCATTAACTTGAGAATCACACTACTATCAGTCAAGGGCCACAATTTAACTTTCTCAGGGCTAAGTGTTTGCCCTGCCCTTTCCCTTTATTAACTTGCCCACAGAATTACACATGTTGCCAGACTTCAAGGACTAACTGTGATCAATGTCTCATCAGCTAGCTATGATAAAATCAGCTGAAACTGTGGTGAACCTGGTATGGCCTTGTCTACTCTCACAGTTAAACCACGTTCAGCTAGCACAACAGCTAACAACCATTCTACAACTACGTTAGAAGCAAAAGGAAGACCAAGAACAGGATAGGCCCATTACTCAATGGGGGGGGGGGGGGGGAGAATAACAACAGAAAATGTGGAAATGGCAGAGGTGCTTAATAACTTGTTTCGGTTTTCACCAAGAAGGTTGGTGGTATTTGGATGTCTAACATAGTGAATACCAGTGAAAATGAGAAAGGATCAGAAAAGGCTAAAATACAGAAAGAACAAGTTGAAGACATCTAATTTGTCTAAGTAATTTTAAGTCACCACGGCCTGATGAAATGCATCCTAGAATACTCAAGGAGCTGGCTGAGGCAGTATCTCAGCCATTAGCAATTATCTTTGAAAAGTCATGGACGATGGGGAGAGATTCCAGAAGACTGGAAAAAAGCAAATACAGTGCCAATCTATAAAAAGGGCAATAAGGACAATCTGGGGAATTACAGACGAATGAGCTTCACTTCAGTACCCAGACACACAATGGAGCAAGTAATCAAGCAATCAATTTGCAAACACCTAGAAGGTAATAAGGTGAAAAGTAACAGTCAGCATGGATTTGTAAAGAACAAATTGTGCCAAACCAACCTGATAGCTTTCTTCAACAGGGTAACAAGCTTTGTGGATAGGGGGAAGCGGTAGACATGGCATATCTTGACTTTAGTAAAGCTTTTGATACTGTCTTGCATGACCTTCTCATAAATAAACTAGGGAAATACAGCCCAGATGGAGCTACTATAAGGTGGATGCATAACTGGTTGGAAAACCGTTCCCAGACAGTAATTATCACTGGTTCATAGTTATGCTGGAAGGATGTTAATGAGTGGGGTCCCGCAGGGATCAGTTCTGGGTCCGGTACTGTTCAATTTCTTCATCAGTGATTTAGATAATGCTAGAGAGAGTACACTTATAAAGTTTGCAGACAATATCAAGCTGGGAGGGGTTGCAAGTGCTTTGGAGGATAGGATTAAAATTCAAAATGATTTGGACAAACTGGAGAAACGATCTGAAGTAAATAGGATGAAATTCAATAAGGACAAATGCAAAGTACTCCATTTAGGGAGGAACCATCAGTTGCACACATACAAAATGGGAAATGACTGCCTAGGAAGGAGTGCCGCAGAAAGGGATCTGGGGGTCATAGTGGACCACAAGCTAAATATGAGTCAACAATGTAACGCTGTTGCAAAAAACATGAACATCATTCTGGGATGGATTAGCAGGAGTGTTGTAAGCAAACACAGAAGTAATTCTTCTGCTCTACTCTGCTCTGATTAGGCCTCAACTTGAGTATTGTGTCCAGTTCTGGGCGCCACATTTCAGGAAGGATGTGGACAAATTGCAGAAAGTCCAAAGAAGAGCAACAAAAATTATTAAAGGCCTAGAAAACATGACCTATGAGGGAAGATTGAAAAAACTGGGTTTGTTTAGTCTGGAAAAAAGAAAACTGAGGGGGAACATGATAACAGTTTTCAAGTATGTAAAAGGTTGTTACAAGGAGGATGGGGGGGGAATTCTTAACCTCTGAGGATAGGACAAGAAGCAATGGGCTTAAATTGCAGCAAGGGAGGTTTAGATTGGACATTAGGAAAAACTTCCTAACTGTCAGGGTGGTTAAGCACTGGAATAAATTGTCTAGGGAGGTTGTGGAATCTCCATCACTGGAGATTTTTAAGAGCAGATTAGACAAACACCTGTCAGGAATGGTCTAGATAATACTTAGTCCTGCCATGAGTGCAGGGGACTGGACTAGATGACCTCTCAAGGTCCCTTCGAGGCCTATGATTTTATAGTCTGTCACTGTTAAATTGTGTAGTGTAGACCACAAAAAGAGGATAAGCAGCTTGTCTACAGTAGTACACAAAGGCAGTGGCAAAGTTGGTGAGAGAACCTAGATCTCCTAACCCAGTTCTATATTTTCACTATCTAAATGCAAGAGATTTGACAAGTGTTTCTGCCATTGGCTGCTTACATTTTTGTGTTGGACATGGGGAAGGGGAAAAAAAAGAGGGGCAATAAAAATAATCCAACTTTTCCTTTACAAATCAGCAAGGTATCTTATCCAGTCATTTACTTGCATAGTTTTATACAGTAACTCCTCGCTTAATGTTGTAGTTATGTTCCTGAAAAATGCTACTTTAAGCGAAACAATGTTAAGCAAATCCAGTTTGTTCATAAGAATTTATGTAAAGAGAGGGGGTTAGGTTCCAGGGAAATTTTTTTCACCAGACAAAAGACACAATATACATATACAATATAAGTTTTAAATAACTGTAAACAAATTAATACCGTACTCAGCAATGATGATTGTGAAGCTTGGTTGAGGCAGGGGCATACCTAGGTCAGGGCGTGAGGGCTTGTCCCGCTCCATCCGCCCGGCGCTCCTGCCGGGGAGCGGGGTCTTCCCAGTCCGCCTGCCCAGTGCTCCTGCCAGGGAGCGGGGTCGGGGGCTTGCCTGCTCCCCATGTGGGCAGGCAGAGCAGGGCAGGAGTGCCCCAGCAGGAGTGCTGGGCGGGTGGAGCAGGGCAAACCAAACAATCTTATAACGGAACATTGCATGACTTTAAACTAGTATGTTCTCTAATAGATCGCCAACCTAATAACAAAACAATGCTAACTGGGACGACTTTAAGTGAGGAGTTCAGTGTAGTCTATACAGTAACAAGTCAGGGAACGCTGGACATGTGATCTCAGAGTTGCTGCTGTTAAAAAGGCATGTGAAAAACTTTCACAAGTCAAGTCCAGCAGGGACCCAAAAATGGGGGGGGGGCAAGGGGAAGGAGAAGCAATGTCAGGTATATGACAGACAGACAGACAGACACAGGAGAAGTAATTTGGTACAGTAATTGTATGTTTCACTCAAAACCATAAAAGGAAGCATAAAAGAAAGTGTCTCCTACTCAAGAATAAGATTTATTCCTGGAGAGATCAATACAGAAAGTCCCTGAAAGAGTTAAACAGCTATCAAAAATGGATACAACAGATACAACTAACAAACAATTCAGATACAAGCAGGTTTGCAAGGTACATTTTGCTAAGTTTAAAAGGTTCTTGCTTTATATGAAAATGAGTGGATTCAAATCAAACAATGACCATCAAACTTTAATCATAGTTAAATCATATTTGATATTAATACCAGTCATGCTTAATTTGATGCGCTAGATGAATACACTACAGTAATATCCTACAGGTCAAAAACACATGACAATGTGATGCCAGGGCCTGTAAGTGCAGTTAGGGGGGTGACCAGCATGAGGTACCATCTGTCCAAGTACAGTCATTTCTAAAATATGTGTCCGGTAAGGAACATAGAATCTGCGATGGAATGATCAAAGACTGACTGTGAGGACTTTTTTTGAAAAGTTATTTTCCCACACATATACACATAGCCTGCGATACACAAGAGATAGATAAAATATGATACAGTCCTGAAAATAATTTTTAAAATATGCATATGCTAACAGTTCATACATCTTTACCTTTTAGGGCAGTTAATTCCCTCCAGCTGCAGAGTATCTTTTAGTTCATAAACACGGCTTAAGCTTGTTTTGTATTTTTATTTCCTATTGAAATGTTCTATGCACCAGTAAGAGCTCTCTCATCCTATATCCACTGCTGCTCCAACAGTATAAAGTGAAAGTGTGAGCTATAAACCTGATTTAAAAAAAAATAAATAAGTTGCAAGTTTTGTTTGTTTGTTTTAAAAGCCAGGCATTTCTGTATAAAACAGTGCTTATGTTTCAATACTATGACTAACTAGTCTCAAAAAGAAATTTCAGCGTCTAATCTGACATGGGATTTTCAGCCCACAATGTTTTCCTTTTTCAAAATTAAATCTAAACAAGGCACAGCAACATAAGCATTGAACCAAGAACAACATTTTTACAGCTCTGTGTAAGGTTTGAGCTGCACAATTTCCATTTACTTTAGCGGGCATTATATGACTCTATTTCTTTGCACTGATCAAAAAGCTACGTTCACTTTAAATTGAAAGTTACTGACAATTGGTTTGTCAAAACCTTATGGCCCAATCCCACATCTTAGCAACTCCACACGGTATTAACTCACAGCAGCAGAGAATGTTTGCAGGATTGGGCCTTTATTATTTACAAGTTGAAGTTTGGCTATGTGTTGCTATCAGGTATCTTGAACATTTTTACCTTCTTAAATCTTCAGCAAAGCATTAATTAGAGCAAGGTGATTAAAAAGGAGGCAATTTGTGTGGTCTCCTATTCTTTATAGAGTATGGACAAAATCATCACTTATGTCCATCCATGCCACCAGTCAGATTGAAAAAGTTCTGGTCTTGAAGCAGATCGACAAGCTCAATAGTAACGCTTTTACCAGCAAAACTAACACTGCTAGAGCTGTAGTACAGCAGTCATACTGATCCCAATCCCTGCAGTTAAGTTTGTAAAACAGCTTCCATTCAAATCCCATGTGCACATATGCACCCACAGTTCTTTAACCCAGCAACCTCTGGAATTTACAAGTCCAGCTATGGAAGAAGGATGAGATTCTAAATATGAGAAACCCAATGTCTTCAGAGCAAAGAGAAGTGATGGAAGATGCTTAGCCCAACACTGAAGAATGTACAGCGTCTCTGTAACCTCCACAAACCTATTACATTGGAACAAAGAACTTACAAAGTCTATTGGGGAAGCCTGTGATACTTGCAAGCTCCCACAAGCTAGTATCTCAAAATTTTCTCCTCCTTTCCTTCTTCCCCCACACCCCCAACAGTCTAGGGCTGTTAAGTGAAAACAGTGTTTCTACAGTATTAAGGCTGCAAAATCAAGCACTCAAAAGAAGAAAAAATTCTATAGCTAAGGCATCTCCCCCTAACATTAACTCAGTCGCAATGTACATGACTAATTTTTTTCTACTGTTTTCCTTGTTTAATGTAACCTTTCGATCCAAACTGCTAGTTATTAATGCATGCCATAAAAAGAGATCTAGGATGTGTAGCATAATCGAATTCGGGTTGTGGAAGAACCCTTAATTTTGTAATAACCTGATTTGTGAGTATTTGCTGTACTGATACTATCATCTGCCATTAAAGAGCACTCACTCTAAGTCAACGCACCCTAGTATTCCCTGCTTTGCCTACATGCTGACTATAGTGAATACAACCGTGCCCCTTCACAAAGGCAGCCTTGGACAATCTTACAGCTGAAAATTGATTTTTATTAGCCCGTTTTATGAAGAAAGCATGTCTAGCTCTTGGCAGACATAACAGCTTAACTTAAGATCAGCAGTCTCACTCTGATACAATCACACAGAGATCCAGAGACATAACTGAAGTCCTATCAGTTAACATATCCCTGGCTGCTGCTTTATACATTTTTTAAATGGTTTAGCCATAAGGCTCTAATCCACCCTCCTGGGATCCTGTGTCCAAGGTAACATGTCCAGTTGGGAGTGTGCACGCATGCATATGTCAAAACATAAAACGAGTAGCAATCTTCTTAACAAATTAATATGTCTAAGGTGTACATTTACTTGTAACATAATCGTTCTGCTGATTAAAGACTCTGCTTTGAGTACAACCCACCATGAGCTTTGATGCATTTTTTTAAAAAAATAACCATAGGAGATGAATGGGGTTGAGAACAATAGGATGCTTGGTTTGATGATGGGTTCTTCAGAGGCTGCTCAGCCAGTATAATGCTACTGAAACACATACAAAGATTTTGTCCAATTCTAAATCTGAAGTCTATGTGATAACTGCATATAGAATTCAATACAACACAAGTGGAATCTACAGAAAAAATCCTCTTTATTCTGATCTGTTTTAAATATTTTAATTAAAACTAATCTCCTTTTGAACAGAGTAAACTAAAGTTATTATATATGTACAGGTTTAAAAATAGACACATTTTTATTTTTTTTGGCTGGGTTAATTTCCCCTCTTTCCCATCTGAACTCCACAGTGAATCCCCCTGAGTCAGTTACAACTACTACTTTACACAGCTGAATTCTGCCAGCAATCTGCTCATCATTCTAGCAGATGTTTCTGCTTTCAGGCCACTGGGAGCTTTATTGGACCCACTTCCTTTTCAGCCTAAAAAGGGTATAAAGTGTATTCAAAAGTACTAGCGGAACTATGATCCTCCAGTTCCTGCCCCATGTGTCCCCAATAACCTTCTTCTATAAAAGCAGAAGGTTGAAGTCACATTTAAAAATCAGTATCGTCATCGTTCTTTGAGAACTTTCTGCAAAGGAGATGCTCCTGATTCCGAGATACTTTGGGACCACCTGCAGCAACTCAAGCAAATGTCCCTCATGAACACAGAAAGCCACAGAAGGGCAGACTGTCTGGCAGGTCAGCTCCTGCAAACAGAAAGTGATCACTCTCACCTGAGAACTGCCATTAAAAAAAAAAAAGGTTAAACCACTTACCAACTCCTATTGTTCAGTTTTTTTCTATTTCTAAAAAACGAAAGAATGTTTTCTTTGCTCACCTCAGTAACGTCCATGACTTTGATGGCTGCCAGTTGACCTGTTTTGACATGCCGACCCTGAAAAACAGAAAGAAGAGTCAGCACCGCCATTCCATTTAATCATTTAAACACACACAGAGCAGTACCATTAAGACAAGATTTCCAGACAGTGGGTTTTCCCCATCCCGGCTTGCCTATTATCTTTCCTATTATTTCATGTTGAAGACAGGAGATAAATACTTTAGATAGCTAACCAAAAGAGTTTCATTTAAAAATACTTACAGAATCCATTGAGATAAATCACTTCTCATTAAAAGGATAATTAGCAAGATTGTCAAATTATAATTAAGCACAAAAGCAATGCATTTGCATTTACCATTCCTTTCCATTTTCTTTAGCATAATTCACACAATCTACATCAATCTCCCATAGCGAGGCAACTGACATTGTAGCCATGTTTATAAGGCAAACTACTCCAGATACTGTGCATTCTAAAAAGGTATCTTCGGAGCACACTTAGGTAAGGCAGAGATTCCTTCAGTATTCTGCATTTATATTTTGCTGTGAACTCTGAGAAACACTGTGTAAAACCATGCAAGTCAGACCACCACTGAAAGAGGACATTTTCTTAGAGCTTATCTTCACTGTTTTAAAAAGGGGTGGTTTCGGGGGGAAGAGTTTACAGGGGGGAAAAAAAAAACCACACAATTATCTCACTGTAAAATCTTTAGTGGAGAGAGGCTCCTGCAGTGTTTTCCACAAGGTAGTCCAGCGAGGTCAGCACTATACCTTTGCATGGGGTTGACCTCTCCTTGTTTTCCTGGCAGTAACCCTGATGTGCCTATGTTTTTACACTGCAGTAGCTAATGTGCTTTAGTCATCCCAGGGTATAACACGCCCCTCCCCCGCACCCTCCAAAATTCTCCACTTCTTCCATGTAGACCCCTATGCCTAGAACTCCAGCCTCACAACCCAATCTGTTTTCGCTTCCCTCAAGTCCACCTTAACATACATTTCTCTGAACCAGCCAACGAAGTCAAGTAATTTGTCCAACCTCAGACTTTCTTCTTACCCCCATTCCCCTCCAGATAAATACAGTTAAAAACACAAATCACAGAGGTCATCAGTCTCCCATGCTAGACTACACTGACCAGTCACACTGCCTCTTGTTAGAACCATTCCCTCTCCATAATCTGTAAACTTTTCAGGAGAGGAACCATGGCCAAGACTTTCAAAAGTAACCAGTAGCTTTGTTTGACTAATTTTGACACACCTGAATGAGGCCTTATTTTCTCAGTGACTTTCTGAAAATACGGACCTGGTAACCATCCCTAGCTTGGTACCCCAAAGTTGAAGCACCCCCAAACCACTAGCCACTTTTGAGCCATGTACACCTAAGAGATGTTACCTATCAGTAGAGCGCCTAATATGTTGTTGGTGCCATAAACAAACAGTTCTAGTAATAGGAAGATTTTCTGTCTCCATTTTCATTTAGAACTTCGAAGAGCGGACCCACTCCTCTCCAAATGACCATTCCAACCCCTTTCTTTAAATAAGTTACTGTGCTTATGCTACTGTCTGTTCCAAGCAGCTCCTTTGCTGCATCCATTTCTTTTAATATTTTTTTCACCTTAAATTAGTAATACAATCGCTTTTTCACTGAACTGGTTTGGGTATGAGAACAAAAGTAGAGCATCTGGATGCACGGAAGTACAGGCACATACGTGTGCTGTAGGGAGTCAATAGCCACATTACAATGCCTGTGGGTTTCTGTGTCCCATGGCATCCTTTCAGCTGGCCTAGGAAGGAGAGGTTAAAGTCAAGTTAGGGCTGGCTACTACATGTTAGGTTAGCCAACCTTGACCTAACTTTGACAAACCCTTTCAGTAAGCCCAAGAGGGGCCTAAACATCCTATCTCATGACAAGAGCCACTGGCCTGGTCCCTAAGGCTCACCAACACAGCTGCCTCCCTTAACCTGCTGCGGGGAAGGAAGAAATGTTGCAATAGACCCAGATAAACAGTGCTTCCCATCTCAGACTCTCCCTCTTCTTCACTGTGGATGGAGTTGAAGCACCAAGAGTCCAGGAAGGTGTGGGGGAATGGAAATATGAAATGGTGGGTACAGAGAGAAAAGACACTAAAGCTAAAAACAGAGGGGACAGAAGCCAGATCTGAAAAGGAAACTGAGTCAGAGAAAAGGGAGAAAATATTTTTTTTAAATAAATTAGAAGTTAATATTAACTCTGCAGGAAAAAACAAACTCTGGAAAAGTGAAGGAACAATATACCAAGACACATGGTAGACAAAAGTTGCGTGGTTAGAAAGGAAAAGAATAAAGAAAATAACAAACGATAGACAGGATGCCATTTATTTTCACGTAAAGTTTTTTTTATTTGCTGCTTTAAATCCATGAGCTACTGATGGCCTGGCCATTTCCAGAAAGAGATCTGAAATTATTCCCAGCCTTTGCCAAGAAGAGGAGACATTCCGCTCAGAGAGGTTAGCCCACTTTGGATGACTAGCACATATCATGCTCATTTCCTCTTGGAAAAGCTGTCCTTCCCCAACAGCTTCAAAAGATCCTGCTGGTCCCTCTGTTGCTCCTTGTCATCTTGAGGCCACAGCAGCTGCAGCGAAGTGTAGCTACAACTAACTTCACTCTCCTGATCCTAGGGAAGGGATGGAAACTGCTTTGCCATAAACCTCCTAAGGGACTGTAAAGCAGGGGAATTGCAGACTGTGGGAAATGCAGGATTCCCAGCATCCCAGGCCAAATTTAAGCCCCAGTCATATTCACAATATTGTTAATCATTCCAGATACCTTCTTCATAATGTATGGAATACTTCAGATGCTCTGTATTTAAAGTACACCATGGGATTTCTCTGTATGACAAACAGATTTATGCATCAAAACCACAGCAACATTTTGAAGCATTTCTTTTCCTTTACAATATACGTTCAAAGGAAAAAGCAAGCGCTAAATCAAAATATAGGCATCGGCATGGCTTTTGTTGTTCACCTCTTTGCCTTCTCAAGTGCTCCCTTCCAGAACGTAGACTGTAGACTGCTAGCGTAACATTACCTGCTACATCAGGAAGTTTCTAGGTACTTCTGTTTTGGAAAGTGCTCGTCAGATTACCATTGCCAGGTTTGGTTTTGGGAAGGCTCACAGAAGACGTTCTTTTATAAAATTACTTAATATCAAAGAATTATAGATGTGAAGATGGAAGAAATCCAGATGAGCAGGATAGTACCCAGTTCCAAAGACACTTAAAGACTTGGGATTAAGGCTTCATCCACACAGCAGCTCTTTAGCACACGTGTAACCTGTTACACTTACAGCTGGCAAAACCCACTGTTTCCACACTGCACACAGCAAATCACCGTGGCACCATCCCTGCAAGCAGCCCAATGACGCATAGTTTGGTTCCTGTTAGACACATGGCTATTTTGCTGTGCACCAAAGAACCCCTTAACGACTGCCACTGTAACCAACATCCTCTTCCTGTTGTGTGGTATGGGGGGTGGGGGGACGACGACCAGCCTACCCACCCCCAGAAACCTCCCCCAGCTGCAGGAAGCTCAGCATCCTCCCCTGCTTCCTGCCCCCATTACTCCTCAGCTGCAGGGAGAGGGGTCACTGTACAGGGAGCTCCTCCTCCATCCACCCAACCACCGTGCATCTGGACCTCCCATGCCCAGACACCCCTGCCAAGCCTCAACCAGAACCCCCCTAGCCTTCCCCCACTGAACCTCAACCCCTGCATCTGGAGGCACCCTGCCTCCGAACCCCCACTCCTGCACCCAGTCCACCCCCCAGAGCTCCCTGCACTCCCACCCTGATGAACCTGAGCCCCCACCCCATTGACCCCCAACTAGCTGCACCGACCCCCACCCCACCAAGCCCCACTCCCCCAGCACCCAGACCCCCCCTGCTGAGACCCCCACACTCAGAACCCTCTGCCGATTCCCAACCACTTTCACCTGGAAGCTCCTACAGAATCCCATGGCCCCTGCACACACACCCCCCAAACAAGCCTCTGTGCATCCAGATCCCCTCCAGACCCCCCACTGAGCTGCCTGCACCCAGAATGTTCCACAGAGAATCCTCCCACCCCACACCTGGATCCCTCCCACACTAAGCCCCTCCATATTTGGATCCTGCCTGGTTGAGCCTGCCGGCCCCACACCTGGTGCGCCTGGCACCGAGGGGCAGGGCCCTAAGGTGTTTCTGGGGCAGGCCCAGGCCTTGTGCTGTGTCAGGGTCGGGTGCAGCCTCACCACTGAGTCCATGACCCGGGGTTGGAGAGGCTGCAGGGTGATCTCCCATCTTCATACAGCCAGTGGCCTCTGCTCCCCAATGCCATGATGGAGCCCCTGCATTTATTTATTGACAAATAAAACTTTTAAAATTCTGCAATACTGTGTACAGAATTTTTAATTTTTTGGTGCAAAATGTCCTCAGGAGTAAAAAGGATCACTACTATTGTCTAGGTACCTGAATAACTCTCTGAGACTGCAAACACTCGCAATACTGTAACTACTACTGCCTCTCTTAGGTGGAAAGGGGAGAGACTCCTTAAAAATTTCCATAGACACCAACACATATGGGATAATTACCCAGAAATAAAACATTAAAGCCAAGAACTCGGCATGAACACAAAATATGGGGTCAAGATGGCAGAAACTCAGGTGTAGGGACATATATTTAACAATAATAACTATAAGCAGTTAAGCTAACAGAGACTCCAAGAGATTACAAAATCACAGCTGTAGGTTTACTGTGGGTGGACCTTAATGATAAAGTCCTACACACAATTTCAGTCAATTTAGTTCACCGATTGAACTCTCCCACTTCCATGCACCTTACTGATTGCTGTTTCTGAAGCACCTACTTCTGTCTTCTTGCTTTCACTTATTTATTTTAAAGCATTTGTTTCTCCTCCCCAAAAAGGAATTCAAGCGTTTCTTTTTTTAAAGACGACTACTCCACGGTTTTATTTTTAAATCATCCATTCAGGGCCTAATGCAGAGCTAGGATGAGCAGGTCAATAGAGTTTCACCTACTCACCCCAAGTCTTAATCTAGCTGTATTTTTCTTCTCATGTTGTGGTCAGAAAGTTCATATACATATCAAGATCCAGGATAAAAAATTGTGTTCTGATCACATATGCTTCACGGAAAGTGAAGCATACAACATTAACTGGATCACATGATGCCTAAGCATGTTCCCAACAGAGCATCAAAGCAGTCTGCAGTTTATTTCTCATCTCTGTGATGTTAAGACATACATACTTGAGAAAAAAAATCAAATATGCAGTCCTTAATAAGTTGCCAAGATATGCATAATGCTATAAATTCCAGCCCTACCTAAAATCTTCAAGTCAGGCAAAACATGTACACTGCATCTCCTTCTCCCCTCTCACCACACACAGCCAAGTTACCCAGTATATGTACATCAAGTAAGCTGCATTCATTACCCAACATATTGCTGTGCCTTCAGGGAGACTGTTCCTGGAATTCTGCTCCCCAGCCAAGTGGCAAGAACACGCAATATGAGGTGATGCTACTAATTACAGGTGGAAGGCAGCCCGCACTGCTCATAACTCACAGGGCTGGATTATCTTGTGCACCAGGTGCCATTAGCTTCTGAGAAAACCTAACCTATCTTCCATTGTGGAGATAACTATAGGGTGAGGAAGAGAGAGATTTAACCGAAAATGTACCGATAGTTCAACGTTTAACTGCTACAAGATATGCATAAGCAATAGACACTATCTAAACACATTATAAAGTGAACATTGTGGTCTCATTTTACTGGATTGCTTCCCTAAAGTAGTGCCCTTGTGCTAATCAGTTTTTCCATTATGTTTCTCATTTAGTGGATTCTGATATACAGAGTCCTAACAGCCTTGGGCAATATGCAGTGCTGCAATACTAGAGTATCACTCTACAGTATTCTAATGGTTGACGCCTTCAGGCAATGCTACTGTATTATTCCAATTTGTGCTTCCAATACAACTCCTCTGTCACAGATAGCAGCTCTCAGGTAGCCAACCTCATGCTGAGTATCTTAAACCTTACTCACTGAACACACAAAGACCTACAAGGAGCCGCTTCTCACAGAAACATGGAATCTGCCCATGCAAAAAACCAAAAGCAAAGCCAAGGGCAGGTCAAAGTAAAAGTAACTGGCAAGGGGAGAGAGAGAGAGAGTTTAGGAAAAAATTAAATAAACCTCATCTGTGGAAAAAATGAAACAGTCATAAGTAAGAACAACAAGTTGCATTTCTAGTTAAAACAGTATTACTGCTAAGGATTTGTACAGTACTTTACAGAGGAACTAATTAGCCCTCCTAACACCAGCTATGCAGATAAGTATTATCCCCATTTTACAGATTAAATGAGCATGAAAGTTCTCAAAAATTAGTAAACAACCAATGCTAGTACTAAGGCCTAACAAATTACTTCAGATCTGTACAAATAATGCAATTAAGCAGAGAAACAAGAAAAAAAGGTTTCAGAGTAGCAGCCCTGTTAGTCTGTATTCGCAAAAAGAAAAGGAGGACTTGTGGCACCTTAGAGACTAACCAATTTATTTGAGCATAAGCTTTCGTGAGCTACAGCTCACTTCATCGGATGCATTCAGTGGAAAATACAGTGGGGAGATTTATATACACAGAGAACATGAAACAATGGGTGTTACCATACAAACTGTAAGGAGAGTGATCAGATACGGTGAGCTATTACCAGCGGGGGGGTGGGGGGGGGGGGGTGGGGGGGGGGGGAGAGACCTTTTGCAGTGATAATCAAAGTGGGCCATTTCCAGCAGTTGACAAGAACATCTGAGGAACGGGGGGGGGGGGGGGGGGGGGGGGGATAAACATGGGGAAATAGTTTACTTTGTGTAATGACCCATCCACTCCCAGTCTCTAGTCAAGCCTAAGTTAATTGTATCCAGTTTGCAAATTAATTCCAATTCAGCAGTCTCTCATTGGAGTCTGGTTCTGAAGTTTTTTTGTTGAAGAATTGCAACTTTTAGGTCTGTAATCAAGTGACCAAAGAGACTGAACTGTTCTCCGACTGGTTTTTGAATGTTATAATTCTTGACGTCTGATTTGTGTCCATTTATTCTTCTACGTAGAGACTGTCCTGTTTGACCAATGTACATGGCAAAGGGGCATTGCTGGTACATGATGGCATATATCACATTGGTAGATGTGCAGGTGAACGAGCCTCTGATAGTGTGGCTGATGTGATTAGGCCCTATGGTGGTGTCCCCTGAATAGATATGTGGACACAGTTGGCAAGAGGCTTTGTTGCAAGGATAGGTTCCTCGGTTAGTGGTTCTGTTGTGTGGTGTGTGGTTGCTGGTCAGTATTTGCTTCAGGTTGGGGGGCTGTCTGTAAGCAAGGACTGGCCTGTCTCCCAGGATCTGAGAGAGTGATGGGTCATCCTTCAGGATAGGTTGTAGATCCCTGATGATGCGTTGGATAGGTTTTAGTTGGGGGCTGAAGGTGACGGCTAGTGGCGTTCTGTTATTTTCTTTGTTGGGCCTGTCCTGTAGTAGGTGACTTCTGGGTACTCTTCTGACTCTGTCAATCTGTTTCTTCACTTCAGCAGGTGGGTATTGTAGTTGTAAGAATCTTGATAGAGATCTTGTAAGTGTGTGTCTCTGTCTGAGGGGTTGGAGCAAATGCGGTTGTATCATAGAGCTTGGCTGTAGACAATGGATCGTGTGGTGTGGTCTGGATGAAAGCTGGAGGCATGTAGGTAGGAATAGCGGTCAGTAGGTTTCCGGTATAGGGTGGTGTTTATGTGACCATCGCTTATTAGCACCATACTGTGCAGGAAGTGGATCTCTTGTGTGGACTGGTCCAGGCTGAGGTTGATTGTGGGATGGAAATTGTTGAAATCATGGTGGAATTCCTCAAGGGCTTCTTTTCCATGGGTCCAAATGATGAAGATGTCATCAACGTAGCGCAAGTAGAGTAGGGGCATTAGGGGACGAGAGCTGAGGAAGCATTGTTCTAAGTCAGCCATAAAAATGTTGGCATGCTGTGGGGCCATGCAGGTACCCACAGCAGTGCCACTGATTTGAAGGTATACATTGTCCCCAAATTTGAAATAGTTATGGGTGAGGACAAAGTCACAAAGTTCAGCCACTAGGTTTGCCGTGACATTATCGGGGATATTGTTCCTGACGGCTTGTAGTCCATCTTTGTGTGGAATGTTGGTGTAGAGGGCTTCTACATCCATAGTGGCCAGGATGGTGTTTTCAGGAAGATCACCGATGGATTGTAGTTTCCTCAGGAAGTCAGTGGTGTCTCGAAGATAGCTGGGAGTGCTGGTAGCGTACGGCCTGAGGAGGGAGTCTACATAGCCAGACAATCCTGCTGAAAAAAAGGCTAAACCAAGTTCTCTTTTGTGAACTATATATGTTTTCTTCTGCCAGCTGTATTTAAAAAACAGTATTAAATAATCAAAAGGAATGAAAAAAATAAATTATAGGCATAAGGACAGGGCAGGATTCTGTGTTGTGCCATTAACTCTTGACATCAAAAAGCCTCAGAGCACAGAAGGCCGATGTACACCTATTCTTTACCTCGCTTTAGAAATTACTGATCCAATCTGCTGTATTAGGGAAACATGACGATAGTGTATTTGTGTATCGTGCCATGCCCTGGTCTCTGTTTGTGACCTACGAAAGGCAGACCGTCCGTATAAAGCTACCCTCGTAGTCCCATGTTTCCTATGACACCTTCACCATCTGAGGCACAGTATGGAAAGCAGCTCTGTGCTGCCATTTAGTGTTATTGTTTGTATTACGCTAGTATCTCCATTGTGGTAGGCACTGTACTCACATAGTGAGAGAGGCAGTAGCCGACACGAAGAGATCGCTATCTAAACAGACAAGGCAGGAAAAAGATGGAAGGGGAACAGAGGCAGCAGCGTTCCAAAGGTGTCATAGTAGATCAGTAGCAGAGCTGGGAATAGATCCCCAGTCTCCTGACTCCTAAGGCAGTGCCCTATCCACCGGACCACACTGCCTCTCACAAGTCACCAAGCAAAATCTTTATTGATGTTATCTACTGCTAGGAGAGAATCAGAATCCTGAACCTGGGTTCTGGCAGATGGACCATCCCAGAAAATCATAGAATATCAGGGTTGGAAGGGACCTCAGGAGGTCATCTAGTCCAACCCCCTGCTCAAAGCAGGACCAATCCCCAATTAAATCATCCCAGCCAGGGCTTTGTCAAGCCTGACCTTAAAAACTTCCAAGGAAGGAGATTCTACCACCTCCCTAGGTAACGCATTCCAGTGTTTCACCACCCTCCTAGTGAAAAAGTTTTTCCTAATATCTAACCTAAACCTCCCCCACTGCAACTTGAGACCATTACTCCTTGTCCTGTCCTCTTCTACCACTGAGAATAGTCTAGAACCATCCTCTCTAAACCACCTCTCAGGTAGTTGAAAGCAGCTATCAAATCCCCCCTCATTCTTCTCTTCTGCAGACTAAACAATCCCAGTTCCCTCAGCCTCTCCTCATAAGTCATGTGTTCCAGACCCCTAATCATTTTTGTTGCCCTTCGCTGGACTCTCTCCAATTTATCCACATCCTTCTTGTAGTGTGGGGCCCAAAACTGGACACAGTACTCCAGATGAGGCCTCACCAATGTCGAATAGAGGGGGACGATCACGTCCCTCGATCTGCTCGCTATGCCCCTACTTATATATCCCAAAATGCCATTGGTCTTCTTGGCAACAAGGGCACACTGCTGACTCATATCCAGCTTCTCGTCCACTGTCACCCCTAGGTCCTTTTCCTCAGAACTGCTGTCTAGCCATTCGGTCCCTAGTCTGTAGCGGTGCATTGGGTTCTTCCGTCCTAAGTGCAGGACCCTGCACTTACCCTTACTGAACCTCATCAGATTTCTTTTGGCCCAATCCTCCAATTTGTCTAGGTCCCTCTGTATCCTATCCCTGCCCTCCAGCGTATCTACCACTCCTCCTAGTTTAGTATCATCCACAAATTTGCTGAGAGTGCAATCCACATCATCCTCCAGATCATTTATGAAGATATTGAACAAAACCGGCCCCAGGACCGACCCCTGGGGCACTCCACTTGACACCGGCAGCCAACTAGACATGGAGCCATTGATCACTACCCGTTGAGCCCGACAATCTAGCCAACTTTCTACCCACCTTATTGTGCATTCATCCAGCCCATACTTCTTTAACTTGCTGACAAGAATACTGTGGAAGACCATGTCAAAAGCTTTGCTAAAGTCAAGAAACAATACATCCACTGCTTTCCCTTCATCCACAGAACCAGTAATCTCATCATAAAAGGCGATTAGATTAGTCAGGCATGACCTTCCCTTGGTGAATCCATGCTGACTGTTCCTGATCACTTTCCTCTCCTCTAAGTGCTTCAGGATTGATTCTTTGAGGACCTGCTCCATGATTTTTCCGGGGACTGAGGTGAGGGTGACTGGCCTGTAGTTCCCAGGATCCTCCTTCTTCCCTTTTTTAAAGATGGGCACTACATTAGCCTTTTTCCAGTCATCTGGGACTTCCCCCTTTCGCCACAAGTTTTCAAAGATAATGGCCAATGGCTCTGCAATCACAGCGGCCAATTCCTTTAGCACTCTCGGATGCAGCTCGTCCGGCCCCATGGACTTGTGCACGTCCAGCTTTTCGAAATAGTCCCTAACCACCTCTTTCTCCACAGAGGGCTGGCCATCTACTCCCCACGCTGTGATGTCCAGCGCAGCAGTCTGGGAGCTGACCTTGTTAGTGAAGACAGAGGCAAAAAAAGCATTGAGTACATTAGCTTTTTCCACATCCTCTGTCACTAGGTTGCCTCCCTCATTCAGTAAGGGGCCCACACTTTCCTTGGCTTTCTTCTTGTTGCCAACATACCTGAAGAAACCCTTCTTGTTACTCTTGACATCTCTTGCTAGCTGCAGCTCCAGGTGCGATTTGGCCCTCCTGATTTCATTCCTACATGCCCGAGCAATATTTTTATACTCTTCCCTGGTCATATGTCCAACCTTCCACTTCTTGTAAGCTTCTTTTTTATGTTTAAGATCCGCTAGGATTTCACAGTTAAGCCAAGCTGGTCGCCTGCCATATTTACTATTCTTTCGACACATCGGGATGGTTTGTCCCTATAACCTCAACAGGGATTCCTTGAAATACAGCCAGCTCTCCTGGACTCCTTTCCACTTCATGTTAGTCCCCCAGGGGATCCTACCCATCCGTTCCCTGAGGGAGTCGAAGTCTGCTTTCCTGAAGTCCAGGGTCCGTATCCTGCTGCTTACCTTTCTTCCCTGTGTCAGGATCCTGAACTCAACCAACTCATGGTCACTGCCTCCCAAATTCCCATCCACTTTTGCTTCCCCCACTAATTCTTCCCGGTTTGTGAGCAGCAGGTCAAGAAAAGCTCCCTCCCTAGTTGGCTCCTCTAGCATTGCACCAGGAAAATTGTCCCTTACGTTTTCCAAAAACTTCCTGGATTGTCTATGCACCGCATAGTTGTTTCTTGTATTTGCCCTCAGCGGCTTTTGTGTCCAAATCTTTGCTGTTCCTGTAGAGTAGATTTGCCCAGCAGGAGTCAACCATGAAAACTGAGACTGACGTCAGTTTCATTCTACTGGGAAAGCAGCATGTAGGTAAGTGACCCTGGAATTGGGGAAAGAGCACAGTGGTGGGAAAAAAGGGATGAGGGATCTAATGTGCTGGGCCCATTACTCCCCAGCTCTGTCAAGTAAAATGCTGAGGAGTGAGAACACACAGGCAACTCTGTGTGCTTTAAGGCTCTATATTCAGCAACTCGAGAGCAGCAAAAATATACACCATTAGCAGGTGGAGTTTGCAGAATCCCTCTCTGCCAAACAGAAAGGGCTGATGACCGTTAGGATCATCAGCAACATCTGCAGCGAAGCTGCAACGCATTTTGCATGGTCCTACACCTTCAATCCATCTGGAAAGTGCAGCTAGATCAGAATGCACCTTCCCAGAAGGAACGCCTGTACTCTGTGAGCGGCACTGGCCACTGAACTCTGGATGAAGTTTAACATCTCAGTTTTGCTCTATTTAAGTGTTTGGGGTCCTGCCGACTTCAGAAATCTCACGTGACTGGGGCACACAAGCCACCACATGAGGCAGGAAGGGGTTAATGGGCTACTAAAGCCCAAGTAACCCAACTTAAGGCACCTGGAGCAGGAAGCAGGCTTCCAGGGAGAGGCTTACAAAGAAGAGCCCTGCTCAGCTGGAAGGGAACAGGCAAGGAGAGCAGATGCAGACCTCTCACTGTTGGGGAGAAGGCTGGCTAGGGCCAGGGACTGGTGCCTAGCTGATCTCTTGGAAGAGAGGGCAGAATTTATGTTTACGTTGCTTCAGGCTCATTCTGGATTTTCAGAGTGCCTCGGAAGGAGTGGAACTGTAAGTGACGGAGCCAGAGGGCAACCCAGAAAACAATGGAGGGTGGGAAGAGCAGTCGGCAAACTGAGGCTGAGTGGCTGCTGCAGTCCATAATATGCCTTAAGAGAGCGTTCTGATCAGGATGTACTGTAACACCTCTTCTCCCTCCCGCCCCCATCCCATGACACCATAATCAACTGAGGCACTTGAGCAACCAGCCCACTGATTTAAATGGGGGAGGCTGGCAGCAAACATTCTTAGTGAGGAGCCCCCAGATCTGGATTTCACTGCCTCCCTTTATCCACTAAAGCCCAGATGTAGTGACCTTCAGGAAACACTGTCTGTCTCACTTTCCCGGGATTTTACTAGGGGCAGGTCCATGCTCCCCCTCCCCCCACATCTCTGTCCTCTCAGAGAAGGTGCCCCACCCACTCCCCACCCCAACTGTTCTTTAGATACATGCTACTACTCTTTGTGCTTTTACATTTTTAAAAGTGTTCCTAGATAATCTGATAGGGTCAGGACTGAAAAAATTGGAATAAAATACCGGTAAGGGAACTCTCTCACCTCCCACATATGCGCACTTGGCTCAGTGCGCTACTAGCTTCCTCAGAGCGCTGGCCACAGCTTCCAGCAGAAAACTCACCTCTGTCCGTGCCACTCCCTGCTCTCACATTCAAATATCTTCTTCACCATATCTTTAAGAATTAACCATTTATTAAACCCTCTACTTCTAACACTGATTCATTCCTGCTGGCATGAATGTACAGTCTCTTTACACACTACAATCTATTGCAGACAACTATAATTAAAGACAGGCCTATAAACAGGATGAAGAACCACAGAAGCAGCATTTAGATCAAAATGAAAAACATGAGCCTACACATTCAGAATAATGTGGGCTACAGCCATTTAGGGCCCCATAAGTTTCACTGTGTTTGATGCCTATGTGCCCTTTTCCATCCCAAAGCACTTTACTAATCTGTGTAGACCACCACTATTGAAATGAAGATACTTCTGGGATGATGGCTGTAACCAATCTGACAAAGACAAACGGCATGGTCATGGAGAACAGGGAAATATAGCCAAGGACACCAGGGCAAACTGCTACTCCAACAAGAAGTGACATGGGAACTTAATTGATCAAACAGAGCAGACAGGACTAAATTTAAAGGTATTTTTCTAAAACATAGTGAGAGTCATGCTGTACTGAATATATCTACCTCGCAACAAAGAAAGGTTGAATCCACCCAGCTAGTTCAGAATATCCTCACTCAGACTGGGGGAGAAAAGGGTGAAGGGCACTTCTCCAAGGAAGAAAGATCTGCCCACGTGACTCACCAGAATCAGGTGCTACTCAGAGTAGTTTGTGTAGATATTCAAAGTATGATCATGGAGCTCCCTGAGCTCTTTGATCTTGGCTCTCTTTGGTGGGATTCTAATATACCCAAGAGCTCCGCCAGACTCCTTGCACTTGGCCCCCTCTTGGTTCAGGAAAAAAGTAAATGGTAGTGTATCCCAATCACCATCCACTTGTGGCAGATTTGTGACCCTCTCTGTTTTTGTTTTTTAAAAGAATGAAATAACATTGACATTTACATCACTACCACCAGACATGCAAGTTCACTCCTCCCTCAGATAAATGGAGCAGTTAACATCTTTTGTTTCAGGCTTTCTGCAGACAAACATTTGCGCTGTGGTTACACTAAGCGCATATTTTTGATGTTTTCTGTGCAACCATAACAGCTGCAGATTTACCTTCAAAAAACAAATAAAAACAGATTCTGAAGAACAAGATACTAGCTTCAAACTGATACTGGTATGGGGTATCAACATGTACACAGTGTTTCCAAGGCATAGGCATAGATGGCATGCAAGCCAGCCTCAACCCAGCTTAGTACAAAAGTATAAAGTGCACTGAAAAAAAAAACAGAACTGCCGTTATCCTTCAAAAATCCACCACGCTTGCTACATTCACGTACACAGGGCTGTTTTGAAAAGTGTTGAGTTCTCCTGGGACACTTCAGTGCCAAAGTTCCTTGGCCAAAGGAAAAAAGATCCTTTTCTTAAACCATGAGAGAGGGAAAGTGAGCATATGCACATGCAAACCTTGGTTCATCTGTTCTACAATCAAGAAAGCAATGGTTACAGCTGCTGGACTGGCACTGGACAAGGTAACAGAATTCAAACCAGAGAGCACGGCAGCTATATGGCTTTAAATAACACCAACATGCAATGAGGGAAAACAAAACAGTGTTATGATCAGAATGCTGCAACGATCCTTGAAAGCACAGCAAGTGAAAGTATCCATCACTGGCTGGCATTAGGCAGGCAGCGAAAGCATACATGATCGTCCAAGAGTTTGAAGGTTCACAATTAACCATTATTGGGCTAACCCTTTCAATGCCATCAGCTGCTGCTGCTGACACACTAGTACATGTACGGCTATAATGCTTTGGGACTAGAAGACAAAAAAGAAGAAGAAGAAAATCACAACAGAGTTCTGCAGTACCGAGCTGTATCCAATAAGGCACTGAAAGGGTTAATGAAATGACTATCCATTTTTAGTTCTGAATACCACCAACAGACGGAGTTCTTTCACACAGCTATTTTGGAAACCTTCACAACCCATCCAAGTTCTCCATCAAAAAGAGGGAAAGAGGGGGAGGGGAGAAAAGCAGCCTCATTCAGACTAGCCAGCAAAGAAGAGGCTTACATGCTGCAACATTCAGAATTAAAGCAGGCTGCTGGAAATCCCTCTTCAGACCAGTTGGAGCAGGGACACTAACAGACCTGTTTTAAGAACGGAGTTGCACACACGAGGTATAACGGAATATATTAATCGTACTTGGGAGAAATATCACTTATGAGTCAAGTATAATGTAGATTAACTATATTAAGGAGGGCAGGACGGGGCTGATTTCAATGGAACCAACATAACATGCAGGTCGTACAGATCCTCCCTACGTCTTTCCTTTCCTCTTCTGCTCCCCTCACTTTGGTCTGTTTATGATCCTCACTTGTATCCTATCTAATTTAGATTGCATGCTCTTTGGGGTCTGAAGCATGTATGGTCTTGGTTTTGTGAAGCACCTAGCACATTCTTGAGCATATGGCAAAAAGTAATCAAAGAACACAGGGGGTAATTTACTTACTGATTACAAATGAATCCAAGAAAAAGAACAGCAGCCTAAAAAACTGCACAATAGCTTTCATGTTATACAGTCGTCTTATGTAGAATATTAGGTGGAATCAAGCTTTTGTGATCCAACCCAAAAGATAGTCAAGTAGTATCATAACCAGAATTGTGTTGAGCTTGCCCTTTCTTCCCGCCCCCCTTTTTGTCTAAGTAAATTATGGAATTGGAGTCTTCCAAGGTAAGATTTTGTCGTTCACAAGTCTGGCAAAGAAAGGGTTATTTGTGCAGGCTGGAGTTCTGAGTCAGATTCTAGTGCTGACAATGCAGAAAGAGTTTCTGAGATCTGAAAATATACTGTAGGAGGGTTTGGAGATAGTTCATGTGGACACAAAGCTGTTTACGGGTGACCCTGTCCATTTGCCAAGTTTTCAAGGACAAGGTGTTTTGTTTCAGAATCTCAGATGTACTTGGCAAGAAATCAGATATACTTGGGAACAGATTTTATATTGCAAATTGTGGTTTAATTAAAAATATGCAACTTTAGGCTAAATATGTGTTTTGCATTTTACAACCAAGTTTACAAAATATTAAATCTTCTCCCTTTAACAGTTAGCTGTTAGACACTCTGTCATCTTATAAAATGCAGAGGCCCAATGCACAACATAACATTCACCCCAAATGACTCCCTTTTGCAGAAAGCTAATCCCAGTTATGATTCATTATTCAGCTGGTTCTACAGTGCAGTTTAACTTTTGCATGTGAAAGTGGAACACAGTGCAGGGAACAGACTGCTTTAACGATTCGTCTTTGTCAGGTGGGCTATTTCTTGTCTCTCTCTCCTATTACTCACTGAGGTGTGTATTCTACAATGTCAAGTTGACAGACAATTCTTAAATTCTTAAGAGCCATTACACACAGCATAGCACTCATCCGACTGTGATATTTTTTCCCCCACATATCGCATGCCCTGAATGCTGTGTGACACAGGCATTTGAATGCATTTCAGTTCCAGTATTAACCAGATTGGCTGCCTACCCCATAGTAACTAGCTGTGACTGAGAAGCCGTGAGTTTCTCTCATGTTTTTTAGGTAAACTGAAGCAGTACCTTAAAGCATCTACCTGTCTTTGTTTTCTGGCTTTGGGCTTTTCATATTAACCTTATTTCTTCTGTTTATCTTGTAAAACTGGAGGAGTAACAACTAGACTGGATTTTCATTATGCATTGTCAACTGCTTAGAGTGATTTACATGTTCTGCAATTAGTGTAAATAGTAAAGAGAGGAGGGGCATGGGTGACAAGGGGTAGGTGTGAAATCATGGTAAAAATAAAGTTGACATGAAAACAATTTATCAAGTCTGATTATCCTGTTCTCTTCAGCTACATAGTTGCTCTGGGATGGCATAAATGAAAACACTCTTGTTTTTCAAGTAAGCAAAAATTATTTCAATTGAAAAGGATTTGTGGGATTTCTGTCCCAAATTTGTAAGCCTTCTATAACTACATCTGGTGTACATTTCAGACCTCTTTATATTCAGTCATAACAATTGCACTACAGCAAAAATGAAATCTCCTATCACTACTGTTGCACACAAGGATATTACTCATCTTCTAACGTGATGCTGAACACAGTTATGGACCACAATCACTACTTTGGAGGAGAGTCATCACATATAAACTCGGGCATCAGATATACAAAATAGATAGTTTTAAAGTGATGGCCATGAATAATTTAGTCAGCTACAGCAATATGAACATTCACCATTGCCTTGGACTCCTTACTGGGCTTGACAGATCTGGTTATTTGCAACAGCACAAACAAAACCAGCTCCCCCTTCCAACTCAACAGTCAGAATGGCTAATGAAGTGTAGTAGCAGTGGGCATTCTGGGTAAAACCAATGTTGTTCACCATGATAGTTTGACAGTAAGTGACTGCAAATGCCAGTCATACAGTAAATGAACACTGAAAACCAGCATTCAATTGTGGAGAATGGTTCCCACATTTCCTAATTGATTGTATTGATTAAAGCCGGGGAACTTATCCCAGCACAACCATTCATCAAACCTATTAACATTGCACCACTGCACAGACAATAATAGACACAGAAGGGTGGAGGCAGAGGAGAGGTGGGAGAACAGCACACAGGCTAACTGAGCCTTCTGTAAGGGAGAAAGGCAACCAGAGCAGACTTCCATTACTCTGTGGCTGAGGGAGCTGGGGCATAATATGGGTGATGGAGAGAAATTGGGGGTGCAGTCAACGGAAGCGGGGGAACAGTGTTAGTAAAGGGAAGCAGGGCCCTTTGGGAACCAAGTGCAGCAAGCCACCCTAGTTGAAGACAACCAAACTAGGAAAAGGCAAGCCAGTGGACCAACCCACATAATAAATACATAGTCCAGCCACCCCAGGCCCATCAAACTATGTCCAAGAGACACAGGTATGGGAACAAGCAAGTGTGGGGTTCTATTAAAGTTCAGAGAAAACACCCAACTCAAAGCAGTACATGTTCACTGTCTAGCTAAAATATTCTTGTCAGTCATTTGGTCTACAGCTAAGAAGAGGAGGTTACTTACCTATAACTGTATGTTCTTTGAAGTGTGATCCCTATCTGTATTCCACTGGGAGTTTACACATGAGTTCCATGCGTCCGGAGCCAGAGAATTTGAAAGTAGCAGCGTTTGTTGGTCCGCACACGCACCCTTTCTTCGCCTCATAGGGCTTGTCTTCACTACCGGCTAAATCGGCGCTGCTCCAATTGATGCAGCAGCATCAATTTAGTGGGTCTGGTGAAGACCTCCTAAGTCAATGGCAGAGCACTCTCCCATTGACTACAGTACTCCACCTCCCCAAGAAGCGGCAGCTATCTCGATGGGAGAGCATCACCTGTAGACATACCGCGGTGTCAACACCGCAGTAAGTCGATTTAAGCTACGCCTACTTAAATTACGTAACTAACATAACTTAGATTGACTTACCTCGTTAGTGTAGACGAGGCCATAGTTTTGTCTGAGGTGATAAAAGGTGGGGCAAACCGACCACATCTCCAGTTCCTTCTCCACTGCAAATCCAACAGATCCGCAGAAGAGGAGCAGAAGGGCGGGAAGTAGAATACAAAGAGGGACCACACATCTTGAAGAACCTCCAGTTACAGGTAAGTAACCTCCTCTCCTATCTTCGAGTGATGGTCCCTACTGTATTCCTCTGAGGGTGATTAACAAGCAGTACCTAATTTTGAGGTGGTGCAAGGAGGACAAGAGAATGGTTGAGTGGAGGACAGCCGTGCCGAACAAGGCATCCGTTGCAGAGTTCTGTGCCAAGGCATAATGTGTAGCAAAGGTATCTACCAAACTCCACATGGCCACCCACCATATGTCCCTCGGCGGCACATCACAGAGGGTGGCCCTGGGGGATGCCTGGGCTCACGTGGAATGGACCCTCATCCCAAAGGGCGGAAACAGTCCTGGCAGCTGATAGCATAAGGTAACGCACCCAGAAATCCATTTGGAGATTCTCTGTGTGGAAACTGCCTATCCCTTAGCTCTCTCTGCTATTGCAATAAACAATCTGGGAGACTTTCTGATCGATCTTGTCCTCTGCAGGTAGATGGCCAAGGCCTGGGGGATGTTGAGGGAGTGAAGATATCGTCCCTCTGTCAAGGCGTGAGGCTTTGGGAAGAAAGAAGGTAAGAGAATCGGTTGTTTGAGAAGAAACAGAGACGACCTTTGCTAGAAACTTAAGATGTAGGTGCAGGGAGATTATCTTTATGGAAAGTGGTGAAAGGGGGTCCGCCCTCATGGCCTCAAGTTCACCTACCCCTTCTCGCCAAAGTGATAGCCACAAGGAAGGCGACTGTCACTGAAAGGAGGGACAGAGAGCATGATGCCAGCGGCTCTAAGGGTTATTTCATCAGTGCCAATAGAACAACGTTGAAGTCCCAATGGGAAGCAATCGATTGGTGGAAAAGTTCTGAGGAGGCCGTTCCAAAAGCTAGTAGTCAACGGATATGTAAAATATGGAGTGTCCTTCCCCGGGAGGGTGGAAGGCACTGATTGCTGCTATGTGGACGGACGGACAGAGAGAGAGTTTAGGGTGAGCCTGGACGACTTTTAGGACAGGAAGCCTACTGGACTCTTTCCTACTGCTCAGTAAGATATTTTATACTTCCAACCAGCACTCTCGTTCTAGAGAAGATTCCATCCAAATACCATGCTCTGAGGTGAAGCATCTGTGGATTGGGATGTCTGATCCTGCAGTTGTGATGCATTAGTAGCTTGGGTAAAGTGGGAATGGGAAGGGGGGAATGGGCTGACATGCAGAGAAGGTTGCTGTGGCCAGAATAGGGCAATACAGATGACGGTGGCTCTTTCCTTCCAGATCTTGTGGAGTACTCATGGCAGAAGATGGGCGGGAGGGTGTAGGTGTAGTTGATCTGCTCTGAGAGCATTGCACTGAGAGTCGGGACCGATTCCCCCTCTGGAGCAGTATGTTCTGCATTTGTGGTTAGTGTGGGAGATGAAAAGGTCTCTGGTCAGAGTCCTCCAGTGGTGGGCGGTAGAATTTCCGCTTAGTTGCAGGTGCGTAGCTACCCAGTGATCAAAGTGTGGCTCTTGAATCCTTGAGGATGTGGAGAGACTCATCGGTTTTCTGGTTAAAAAGATGTGATTCATCAAAAGTTGGTATTTTGTACCTCCCTGGGGAAACCAGATGAATGAAGCCACAATTCCCTCCGCGTGACAATGCTCATAGCCAACAAGCACGATGAGGTGTCTGCTGCATCTACAGGCAATTGAAGCACTCTCGTTGCCACCAATTTCCCTTCCTCCAGAATAGACTGGAACCAGGCTTGATCTTGTTGCAGCAGCTTTTCAGTAAAGTTCTCTAGTGTACCATAGTTTAGGAAGTCATATTTGGCCAACGAGTCTTCATAGTTCGAAATCCAGAACTAGAGGCTAGCTGACGAGAAGACCTTGCGTCCCAGAAGGTCCAATCATTTGCCCTCCTTAACAGCCGGGGTTCGACCAAAGCGGTTGCTATCTGTACTGTTCAGTTGCTGCTTGTGCCCCAAGGGAATTGGGTAGGGCATATGAGTGAATAAACTCAGACCCCTTAGCTGGTACACAGTATCTCTATCCTGCCCCCTTGGGGATAGGCGTGCACGTGGCCGGACTATGCCAAACTGTTTGAGCTGGCTGGAGAATGGCATCATTTATTGGCAGAGCAACCCTACTCAGTACCGAGGAATGAAGGATGTCCAGGAGCTGATGCAGCTTGCCTTGTACTTCTCCAGGGGCATATGGAGTTTGTCCATTACCCTTTGCAGGAGATCTTGGAACTGCCGAAAGTCATCCAGAGGCGAGGGGGAAGCTAAAGTCACTGCAGCGTCTGGAGAGGATGATGGAAAATGCTCTTTGTCTGGCGGTTTCGTTGGAACCAGACTGAGCAGTTCTTCCTCCATAACTGGTTTGGAGTGTTTGCTCAAGGGTGCTCTAGATGTGGATAGAGGCAAAGCCTCCCTTGTGGAATGAGTGGGTTCCAAGGTGAGTAATGGGTCCAGAATCCCCAATAGAGCCAGCACAACGGATCCAGCAGCTGCTGCAGAGGGTCCCAGGGCACGGTAAACCAGTAGCTTCTCTGCAGTTGGAGAAAAGGGTACTGCCACAATGTTGATGGTCTTTTGGGGTATTCAGCTAGTGGTGGGCGGGGGATGGGCAGCCCCTGAACTTCCTCCAAAGCCGAAAACTCAGATCCCAGTTCCAATGGTCACCAATGTTAGAGCCCGTGGAATCATGTAACCAGTGTAAGATATGGCGAAGCATGTCTTGACTGCAGTATGTCCTGGGTGGAAGAGCTCACCTCCCTAGATGTAGATGGTAGTGGAAGATCTTGGTTCTCTCAGGGCAGTTTATGTGGCTCTGGCGCTTTTTCCAATCTCCCCAACATTAATCGTAGTCGTTCTGGAGCCAGAACCGATGCCAGAGCAGAGGACTTCCCTGGAACCAATGGATCCCGTTGTGACCTTACACCCCATATTCTTCATAGAAATATAGTTATGATATGAATATTGCATAACTAAGATATACTTTATGCAAGATGGCACATGTAATATATCATTGGAAAGATGATGATTTACTGAATGCGATTATCCAATTTGTATGCATGTATCATTTCTGTATCTGAAGTTCGGAATATTGACTATGTAACAATTACAACTGTGTGTGTACTTGGTGAAACGCCCACCAGACAGTAAGCAATCAGCCTTAATGGGCCATTAGAAAAAGACAATGAGTCTTCGGAGATGTGGATCTCCCATCTGCCTGGAGTTCCTTCCTGTGGATATTGAAAATAAACCTGGTTTCATAGTTCCTTTGACACTGAAAGGTCAGGCGATAAGACCACCTAATACAAAATCCCACCTTGGACACTGCTGGTGCTCTTCCTCTGTAGAGGGATGGGGATCAAACAAAGGTTTCCCACCTTAGGTAAATCCTTTTTAAGGCTGTGGAGGGGGTTAATCTAGACTCTTCTCCATTGCCTACCCAAGAAGAAAGACTGCTGAAAGTACCAGGAGGGACAAAGGAACTAACCTGAGGGGAAAACAGGGGTGAATCCAGACTGCAAACTCATGGAAGGTGCATCACTCTTCTTCAATTTGGAGGAAGACTTACTGCCATGCTTACGTGCATGCTTCTTTACCTCCCATCTAGGCCCCAGCATGGGATCCATAGCAGGGGTACAGCCGGAACCAGACTCCAACCCCATAGCCAGAGGCACACCACCTGGCTGTCTCAGGCCGATGCACAGGGTGGGGTTCTCCAACCTGGGTCTGAATGAGGCTTCATGGCAACTTCCATGAGGTGCTTCTTAAGGTAGAGAGCCCAACATTCTCAGGTACGGTTGAGGAAGCACTGGCAGATACTGCACGTGGATGGAATGTGGGCTTCTCCCAAGCAGTAGAGGCAGCTTTGATGTTTGTTGCTCATTGAGAAGGAACGCGGGCAGGAGGCGCAAGTTTTAAATCCTGAAGTGTTCAGCATAGTCCAGTACCTGCTCCTAGGCACAGGGGGTGGGCAGTGAGGTAACGAGTAAACAGATTCCCCCTAAGTCTCAGTTCTACTCCAAATACTACTAAAAAGGAAAAAAGTACGTTAAAACAGTAAAAATAGCAAATGCTGCAAGAAAAACTAACTGTATACAACTATACTCTTTTAAGGTGGATCACACATGAGAGGACACCAGTAGCTCTGACTCGGACCATGAGGCGGTGAGAAAGAACTGGGGGCACAGTCGGTACACCCGACCCTTCATCACCTCTGATGAAACCATGAGGCAAAGCAAGGGCGCACACGCAGATCAACGGACATTACTACTTTCCAGTGTTCTGGCTTCAGTTGCATGCGTAAATGCGTAAACCCCTCCATGGAATACAAAAGAGACCAGCACTCGAAGAAGAAGTGGTCAGTTGTCATTCCATGTAGCCTTGGCCCTTTAAAGTTTCAACATCTGCCTGGCTGGATCCAAGACTGACTTCACTTTTCTTTCCCGACTTCAAAAATGACTCCATGTCTCTAACCTATTTTACTACCAGAAAGCTAAAAGCCAGACCAACACTCATTTGCTTTGTCAATAGATGAAGCATTTGCCCCTCCTGAATGTGAAATAAAAAGTCTGATTCCACAAACTGAAAGGCCAGTTTTTCTATTATATTTATTTTCTATTATGCATGGTAGAGATCTGTTCTAATGGTAGCTAAAGAGGAGAAGCAACTGAAAGCTACGGCAAAAAAAATATCTGTTTCTCTTTTGGGGTTCACAACAGAAAAAGATCGGTTTCAAAAAGAGGCTTTTTATTATCACAGAGGGGAAATATTTTTTTAAATGTGACTAATCAAAAATTTGTCTGTTCTTCCTATATTAAATTGTTAATCACAAAGTTTATAACCCCAACAACAAAGCATACAAAGTCCTGAAGCCACAACCAAACTGAAATTCTTACCATCTCTTTACCCCCTCTTCACATTTCATTTCATGTCCCTTTTAGGCAGTAATTATTTTTAAACAAACATGAAAATGAACAAAAAGCTTTCCATCTTTTGAAGGAGCATTTGATCATTCACCCTTGACAAGACTTTCCGAGAGCGCATGCTAGCTAACTGCATAAGACAACTTTGGGAAATGTTGACACAGGAGCTACGACTCATGTTGACCACCACATGGTACTTTGTCAAAACGTTACAAGTAGAACCTTAATGGCTGATTCAGTGATTTACTGCACCAACTGCAGCTGCTGGGATTAAGAGCATAGACTTCCAATTAAAAACCATGGCACTAATCAGTCAATCATAATGCCACTGCATCCCTTTTGATTCTGCCATCCCCATATCTCCACCACACACAGGGAAAAAAAAAAAGTAATGAACATGCTAAGAGCTATTTCATAACTTTCATTAAGCTGAATTTCTAGGTCTTCAGAATTAGCTCTTTACCCGGACCAAATTTGTGAGACACCATATTCCTGTTTGCTCTCATGTGTGGGTCTCTCCTAAGTTACAGTGCTCTGAAGTTGGGTAAGAAGCAATTACTTTATTTTTCAATTGTAACAAAATTTGGATTTCTTAGACGTTTAGACTTATTTAAAACTTTCATTTAAATTTACCACCGTTTGTCTCAATGTTTGAATGTTATTTATGAATTACAATAACCATACGATCAAATTGAAAAAAGTCAGTTCGGTATGTTGGAATTGATTGCTCGATTATACAGTGCATACCTATGAAATTTTTGTCACAGCAGAATTCATGACTGGCTCGCAACAGGCCTGACTTTCCAAATACTATCATGTGTAGTACTTGCAAATGTGAGCAGTCTCACAGAAACCTATGGGACCAGTTGCAGTGCTGAGTACTACATTCAGCTGCAAGTGCTTACAAAAATAGGCCCTGTTTTATTGGACACTATCAACACAGCTGGAAACTTCACACTGAATTATTGTATGGCTACTGGTATTCTCTTAAACTCAATATTTTAAGGCCAAATTCTGCCCCCACCACCCTCCATTACCTACACAGATGCAAAGAATTTTACTGAAAATGCAAGGAGTCCATACCCTCTGCATACACGTTGCTGTGTTCCCTGCGGAGACCTATGCCCGGGGTGGTTTGGTGGTGACTGCATGAATTCACTGGTTGAATTCACTGGAGAGGGACAGGAGAGGGCCTGAGGGAGAGGGTGGTGTCAGAGGGGACTATTTACTTGCCTTTCTGAGGCTGCAGTAGTACTGCAGAGTGGACATGGAATACGATTCCATCCTCCCAACCTTGACGAACCTCTCCTGTGCCTAGACAATTACTGCAGTTTCACCTGAGGTACATGACTTCAGGTTTTCCACTAGGGGAAAAAAACTGATTCCCAACAATGCTCATCTTGGGCTGCTTAAAGACTCCAACTGGCCATAGCACCTGCTACATGACTGAAAGACAGATTTCTTAGACATGGCTCTTTCCTGTCTCAGGCCCCGAATCTACACCAAGAACCATGTAGGTGTCCCCTGTGCCTGCACAGAATCATACAGAAGTCCGTGGAGTTCCACAAAGGCACAAGGGTCTGCCCTCCCAAGTCTCGTTGTGTGAGAGAGCCTAAGATGGTGCTTCAGTCAAAACTGACAAAGGGGGATTCAAGAACCAAAGATATTAAGACCTGGTGCTACTTCCAACTTCCTTTCCCATTTGCTGGAGCATGTCTCTCAAACATATGTGCCTGTGATAAAAAAACCCCTCTAATCCTAAAGCCACAGATAGGTTTGCAACTGGGACAGCAAGGAAAACCAAAAGGGTCATATACTATACCTGGCTAAAGTTAAAACAAAAATGAACATTCCAACCTGGTAGCTTTGAATGCTGCTCCTTAAGCAGCGAGGGAAGGTAAACGTTTTCCACCTGTGAAAAGCTGCCGTTTTTTTGCTTAACACCTACCCTCCTGCAGCCAAGGAAGAAGCAACACTGAGTCAGGACATTAACTAAGACTTATTTGGAAGGATGCTACTAACAAGAAGCTGGAATAGCCTGCACTCTGAGGGGATACCCCAGAATCCTATATAAGAGAACACAAGGGGATGGGAGGAAGAGTCAAGTACAAATTATCACCAGCTACTAACTTTTAGGTCTCTCTCAAAATTATCATTAAATGTCCACTTGTTTAGTTTAATTTTAAATTAATTGTAGTATCTAGCTATTTCATGTTTTTTTCTTAAGACTTCAGTAGATTAGATTACGTGTTGCTTTACGTACACATTTGAAGACTAGTACTACACAATTTCAACTTCATCTGCTCATTAGTTTATTAGCTCATTTGAAGTATGACCCAATTTGGCTGTTACTAGGTATGGAAGACCTGACTAGATCTGATTCCAGGGGATGACTGTATTCAGTATGTATAACATGCAAGGAACACAAAGAACATTTCCAGTTAAGGCTCATGACTTCTGAGATTGCTTCCATCCCTTCACACAAGCTACCCCCTCAACACACACTCACAAACTACCTGGGTTAATAACCAAGTGTCACAGCCTTAACTTCCATTTCCTTGCGGGTCTGATTTATATTAAAGTTGTGACATAGTCTGTTTTTACTATTTAACATATACTTATTAATAATCCCACTTAATTTGCATGAATATGATGCTAGCTAAAGCATGACAGAACTTCCACTAATTTCTTCAAAAGGTGATGCCACCAAGTATTAATCTTTACAGGATTGCCAGACTTTGTATTTCATTGACAGCAACTGATTAGAGCTGTAGGGCACCGGAGGGAGTTTTCCTAGGTGAAGTTCCTCATTTTGGTTATCCATAAATGGTGTCTAAAATAATTTTTTCCATTGTATGATCAATTTCTTATCCAGGCCACAGCTTTTTGTCAGGGGTTCTATTTGAGGCTTTCCCACAACCCAAAAAGACATTTGTATTCAATAGTTCCTTAAAATCAGACAGTGAAAAGAAAATGTGTGACTGTTCTACAATTTGTCCACAAACTATACTAACACCCACCTAATGGCAATGCGTTCTGCATACGACCCTGCCATAAAGTTACACACACAAAATATCTGATCATAGGTATATACTTAACTAGATGTTGCAATCCTTATACTTTGTGTTGCAAAACACAAAATTCAGAAGCATAGAAAAGTTCAGGCCAGTATACGCTGAGAAGAGGTAATCCACATCCCGAAGGAAATCACTGAGTAGACTGCAATGAACACAATTAAGATTGGAACCAAACTTTAGTCCTTCAATGAAATCTGTTCAGGAGTGAGACCTTTAGATTCAGTTTTTCTAACCTGTCATGCATGAACACCTTTGGGGTAGAAAGTCTGGTAATCTGAGAGGAAAAAACACTTTAAATGACAAAAGAAATGGACTAGAGAAGGTTAGCTTATTCGGTTCTGCACTGCCATACTGGTACCAGAATTAAAGCAGCCTTGTTATAACTTTTCTCATAACTTTGGATAAGAAATGGAAGCTGGAGGGTTCATTATCCTAAGGGAGTGAAAATACTTCTACTATGGGTGCAGGCAACAGTGTGATGGCATCAGAACTTGAGAAATTTTATTTCTACAAGCAAGTAGAGCCATACATACAAGTCTCCTTTGGTTTCCGCTCCACGCTCAACTTTCAACATTCTCAGGGTGTCTAGACTTAAACCACTAGAGCTGCACCTCTGTAGCGCTTCATGTAGACACTTACTTCAGCAATGGAAGAGATTCTTCCATCACTGTAGTTAAATCTACCTTCCCAAGAGGCAGTAGTTAGGTCAATGGAAGAATTCCCTAGCTAAGCCCCAGCTCTGTGTACAACAGGGATTAGGTCAGTTTAAATACATCACTCAGGGGTGTGGATTTTTCACATCCCTTTGCGACACAGCTGGGTCAATTTAACTTTTTTACGTAGACCTGGCCTCAGTGACCACACTCAGTTCAGACAACGTGATTTTGATCGAGAATCTCTCATAAGCCCATGTATTGTTGGGAAACTGTTTCTCCCAAAAGAGAGACATTGATAAATGAGGAAACAAAGAGTTCATTTCTCCTGTCATGGTTTCTCAATACAAGATTACATGGATACATTGTCTGTCCAAACCATACTGCCATCTGGATCAGGTGATGGTGAAGAGCAATCAAAATTAGCCAGGTCAAAAAAAAAAAAAAAAAAAAAAAGTTTCTTCCTTAAGGATTTTGCTTGCTCTGAATTGGAGAGGAGTTCAAGTGGAACTTCCCATCCTCAGAGAAAGGAATCAAATGACGAATTTCCAGATGGGGTTCCACTTTCAGGAAGCTGGGTGGAAAAAGCACAGAAAAAAGAAAACGCACAGCTCCCATTACCATGAGCCATCACAAAGAAACCCTGTATTGTGACTGCTGGAAAACGAAGACATGACAACAGACCATTGTACAGACCAGCTCAGGAGACGAGTGTCCATACAAGAGATTAAGAGGATGAGGAATTCCAGCATTTAGTAATCCTAGCTACCACTATCACTTATTTATTTCTACTCATGCAGAGGGCTTTCTTTAGAGTATCAAACTTCATGTCTGACAACATCAGGGACTTTTTGTAGAGATCAGAGGGATTAAGTTTAGACCTTTGATTCTAGGCTTTGAAAAAAAAGTCAGAATAACCTATTTAATTGTATTTTAAAATTGAGAAAGGATGGAGGCATTGGAGAATAGTAACAGAAGCAATAGTTCAGGAAGATTTCTTAATCTCCATCAATGATGCCCGAAACTCAGGCTTATCAATTGTGCTTCAGGTAGAAGTTAGCATTTTTCGGTATTTATCTCTACCTTTTTGATTCTAGCACCCCAGGAAAAGACCAATGGGCCAAAACTTTTGCACTCAGATACCTCAAGTTAAGAACATAAATATGGCCTAATTTCCAGAGGTACAAAGCAACTAAATTTTTACTTCTAATATTTATTATATGTTTGCAGCAGCACCCACAGCGTGCTAGGCACTTTTCAGACAAAGAAACAATCCCAACCCTGAGGAACCCACAGTGTAAGGACAGATGGACAGGCAGACAGAGATTAAGGTAAGGGAAACAAAAGGTATTTTCTATGTGTATCAAAAGGATTCTAATACAGGCAATAAACTATATATCTCAAAGTACTAATGAAGCCAACAGGAGCTTTGAAAATCTTATTGTTTATGTAAGCATTTAAATATGGACTTAGATGCTTACTTTTAGGTAACTAAACATGAGAAAATATTGACCTTGATTTTTTGCTCAACTCAATGTTTAGTAGTAACAGCAGGGCACAGGTCGCGCCTGTTACTCTATCCTTAAGGCAACCGTAGGGAAAGGGACTTCTCAATTCTAAGTTCTGTCTGTCCACATTTCTCAAGCCAGACCTTACAGTTTATTACTTTAAAAAAAAAAATCAGTGGATGATTTCCTTTTGTCAGAACACAACATCTCTCTTGTATTTCCTCATAAGGCAAGGTAGCCTTCATGTTAATGAACTCAATAATAGTGTGCACAAGCATTTTGCCTTTGCTCCAAAGGCAAAACACTGCAATGATTAATTGCAAAAAGGAAAGATAATTAAGTACCATTAACCCTCTACTTGTAAGGGACAAAAGGATTCTCCGAGCACAATAGACAAAGAGGAAAATGGAATTTTCTCAGTGTCTAAAAGAGAAGTATTGGGGATGGAGCTGTCCCCACTGAGGAACTCTAACTTCAGATATCTCTCTCTCTCTCTCTCACCCTCTCGTCCCCCCACACCCGCAAGCTTTCACGTTTTTTTGCCACAAAAGCCCCCAGAAACTCCACGTTGGTTCAAGGAGAAAACATTTACTTCAATAGTAAATCACTATCCAGTGCAATGTGCTGCCACAGCAGGATTCAAAGGTGAAGGGCGCATGAAGATCATTTACCACTGGAGGCATCTGTGTGACTTGCACACCAATTTAGGGTGTTTGCTTTAGCTAGATAACTATTTTTCCCCTTGCAGGAATTTTTACAGCATCACAGTGTATTTCTTGGTGACAAAGGATTTAGAGAGTAGGTGAGCTGGGCTCTGTTTGCATCTCTAGCCAAAAACTTCCTGTGTAATTTTCAGTGAGTCATTCAATTTCCTCTATTCCTCTGCTTCTTCAGCTATAAAATAGAGATAGTACTAACCAACTTCATAGCTGTGTTGTGAGACATAATTCACTGATGTTTATAAAGTGCTCTGAGGTCCTGAGGTGGCAGCTGCTACAGAAAAATTAAGTATTAATTATCGAATGCCTAGATACTACAGAGATTGGTGCCTTATAAGTATGTTTAAAAATTATTTCCCATGAATAGTCATTTTAAACCAGGAAGCTGAAGAGTTCATGTTTCCAACAGGTGTGTCATATCCAGAGTTTTTAGACATTTTGGAGGAAGGCAGCTGATATTACAGAACTGAAGTTAAAATCCCGAGCATGAAGAGGGAGAACTGGGAGGAAGTGGAGTCAGACTTCCTTTCCTCTGAGCTAGCAAACTAGAGGATACAGATAATCAATGCCTTTTCCCAAAAGGCCTGAGGGAACTCTTATTGAAGGCTATAAAAGTATTTGCTAAAAGAATCAATGGCAGACAGGTTAGAAAGAAAAAAAAAAAAAAACATTTAGAAGTACCGCCAACTGAGTTGGGCAACTCCTAATAGTGACCAGTACATGGAAGACACTTGCCTCTTATTACACATTTCTTCAGATATTCATTGGTTTGAGGTGAGTATGATGATGGACTGGGTTGTTGGCCTTTTGAAGCAGGGAAGAAGAGCTCAGATGATTTTGAGGAAATGCCTGGATACAGGTAGCACAAAGAACTCATGATAGATTGTGCTCTTTTAACAATAAACCTTCTAGCCTTCATTAAAACCCAGGCTGCAAACAATTATGCTAATTTAGCAGAACAGTCTGAGTAACCAAGAGTTTCTATTTAAAGATATTACTATTTAGAGTGTCCTCATTGGGCCACTTGCCTGTAAGAAGAGATCTTTGCAGCTCTCTAGAGTTTTGCATCCATTTCAATAGAATGAAAACTCTCTTCATGAAAGAGCAAAGGTACTCAAGGAGCTCATATGTTCAGCACATCTTTTAGCTTCAAGAAACTTCAATAATAGCCACATTAAGACAATAGAAATCATCCTTTATTTTTAAAGTCAGTGCTAGTTGTTTAATTGCTCCTCAATATTGCAACAGAAAATGAACAGGTTTGAACAATATTCAATGTATCTTCCTTACAAAACAAAAATCTATGTTTGGTTAAAAGCAAGATTTAAAACGCTGCTTAGACGAATTTATAAAAGAGATTACAAATCTGAAATTGGCTGACAGGAAGGTAACTGGAAGGAAATGCAGATCTTTATCTATAAACCTGAATGCAAAAAACTTCTAAACTTCATCTCTGTAGAGATGTTTTGTACTTTTAAGGCTAAAATGCTAGCTTACTCTCTGCCCAAGGCTGCCATTTATATCCCGTCTTATTTGGAGTTGGCACTGCCGCAATACTTAGGGCCTCTCTACACTTAGCAGGGGATCGAGGAGTGGCGGTCAATTTAGCAGGTCTAGTGAAGACCTATTAAATCGACCACAAATCGCTCTCCCGTCTACTCCTGTACTCCACAGGATCGAGAAGAGTAGGGGGAGTTGACAGGAGAGCATCTCCCGTCGACATCACATAGTGTGGACCCCACAGTAAGTAGATCTAAGCTACATCAATTTGAGTTATGCTATTCACGTAACTCAAATTGCTTAGCTTAGATCTACTTTTCCCTGTAGCGTAGACAAGGCCTTAGAATAAGTGTTTATTCTTCCAGGTTTAAAACGCATTGGGTCCCTCTGAGAGTCCATGTTTTGAAGGTGGTGAGAAAGGAAAGTGATGTGCTATGGTGCTCCACTATCTGGTCAAATCCTCCCACACTTCTCAGTTAATGGTGCCGTAAGCAGCTCTCCCGTGCACCACATTCTTTGAAGTGCTGCAAATTCAAGGAGCCTGGACATTAAGAGCAAATCAGCAGCACACTGCACTGGGGCAGCACAGTCGTCCCCTGGCCTCCCTTGTTTGATGAAGGACATAAAATTTGTAATAAGCTTATCGCAGCATTATGACTGCACAGATCTTATCTAAGATTACCAGGAAGCGGAGAGCTGAGGAAATCTCAAAATTGCAGTGAAATGTTTTTTTGTTCTCAAATTGTTCATTATATATTCAATACATTAGTGTACTGTACAGCATTACAGACCACTTTAGGGTGCACATTCACTTGCATCTTTAGTGGTCAATTTCACTCAGTGTTTCCCCATTCACTCATAAAAATTATGGCCATTGAAAAGAATGTATCATACAATCAATACCAATGATTCATCTGAACTATTGTGTAAGCCAGTCCCTCCACCCCACCCCGGAAGCAGATGGGGTTCTTACGGACAGAGGCTTAAGCACCTTCCTAATTAGGCCCTGAAGTGTAAATAAAATGGGATTTTATGTCCCTCAGACTCATTAGACTATTATAATATTACTAAGACCTGATTCAAGATAATAATGTACTTAGTAGGGCAGTTTTCATAATTGCGTGTAATAAGCAATGTTTAAAGGGGAGATACACAACTACATTATGAATTCAGTGGAACAATAAAGATGAAGCATTTCAATTACCTTCTCTACAGAGACAAATTTCAAATAAAACCCTTCACTGGACTAACAGTACAGCCCTGAAACAAGCTGCAGTGATCTATAAACCTGTTATTTTCATCTCTGTTAGAACAAGAAAATTAAGAACTAGGATCAGAAGATATTTGATGGTGATTAGGGTACAGATATTACTCTGAGGGAATTCTGCACCAAAAATTAATAATTCTATGTCAAAAAACTTAAAAATTCTGCACAACATATTTTAAAATTTTGCACAATTGTGCAAATTTTATTTGCCAACTAATAAATGTGGAGGCTCCAGCGTGACAATGGGGAGCATAGGCCACTGGCTGTATGGAGGTGGGAGATCACCCTGAAGCCCCCAGTCCTCCCAGGACACAGACTCAGTGGTGAGGCTCCACCTGAACCTGACACAGTGCAGGGGCCGAGCCTGTCCCAGAAACACCCTGGGGCCCTGCCCCTCCACTCCAGGTGCAACAAGTGTGGGCAGGCAGGCTCAGCCCAGCAGGATCCAAGTGTGGAAGGGCTTGGAGGGGAGGGGGGAGAGATCCAGCTGTGGGGTGCAGGGGGGAATCTGGATGCACAGGAGCTGGTTGACTGTGGGGGTTGGGGGGGCAGGGGCAATGGGACTCTGAAGGGGGTCCAGGTGAAGGTGGTTGGGGTTTATTGTGGGGGTCTGGGTGCAAGCGTGGAAGTCCGGATGCAGGGGTATAGAGCTCGGCCAGGGGGATAGAGTTAAGCAGGGAGAAGATCGGGGGGGGGGGGGGGGGTTCAGATGCTGTGGGAGTGGGGCTTGATGGGGTGGGGGCCCAGGTGCAGCAGGTTGGGGCTCAGTGGAGTGGGAGTCGAGGTGCAGGGGGCTCTTCGGAGTGGTCCAGGTGCATAGGGGGTGGGGCTCATCAAGGTGGGGAGTTTGAGCATGGAGAGCTCAGCAGGGGTTGTCTGGGTGCACGGGCTGAAGTTCGGCTGGGGAGTCTGTGTATTGGGGGGTCTGGTGGACAGAGGAGCAGCTCCCCATACATTGACCCCTCTCCCCACAGCTGAGGAGTAATGGGGCAGGAAGTGGCGGGGAGGGGGGTGTTGAGCCAGGGGAGGTTTCTGGGGGTGGGTCTGACCCGGCCCCAGCTGCTCCATACAGGGGAAGTGTGCTCCTCCCCTACCCCTATACCAGCTAGGACTAGAGCTTAAAATCAATGGCCCTGAGTCTAGATCAGAGGTGGCCAACCTGTGGTTCCGGAGCCACATGAGGCTCTTCAGAAGTTAATATGTGGTTCCTTGCATAGGTGCTGACTCTGGGGCTAGAGCTACAGGTGCCAACTTTCCAAAGCTCAACCCTAGGCCCCTTCCCCACTCCACCCCTTACCCCAAGGCCCTGCCCCTTCCCACCCCCTCCCCTGAGCCTGCTGCACCCTTGCTCCTCTCCTCTCCATCCCAGAGGCTCCTGTACACTGCGAAACAGCTGATCGCAGCAGGCAGGAGGCATGGGGAGGGAGGGGGGAGGTGCTGATCGGCAGGGCTGAAAGCAGGAGGTATTGGGGGGACAAGGGGGGGGAGCTGATGGGGGGGCCGCTGATATATGCCAAAGAGCCACAGTAAATGTACATGGGTAAATTCTGGCTCATTCTCAGGCTCAGGTTGGCCACCCCTGGTCTAGGTAGCACATAAGCCTGTCTCTGTTTAGGACAGCATTGCTGTCAGGCATGTGTTCCTGAATTGGAGGCCTAATTCCGACTAGAACTGGTTCTACAAACTCTGCCCTTCCTCCTGACTGTTTTGCTGCAACATGTCTGAATTTACCCTGTAAGCTCTCTGGGGCAGAAACAAATAAGTACTGGGAAGTGTGTAACAAACTGTAGAGTGCCACAAATACTAGTAAAGCATTGTCTAAATTAGGTATAAAATATACAGCTGAGCCAAAATTATTTGGGGTTTAAAAAAAAAAAAAAAAAAAAAAAAGTAGAACCACTTCTTTAAAATGCACACTTAGGTCAGAATGCCCCCAGAATTGCTGAACGTCTAAAATGCAAGCTCTGTGATGTTATTCACACCCATGATTTTAAGGAAGAATGTTCAGGGTGTTTTGAAGGCTTGTGAAATGTGCACATGCATATAGTAGTGACAGCTAACAACTCCATCATGATAATTTTCCTTAGTTTAAAATTTCAGCTTTAGCCACAAGTAAAAAAAGCTGGAATTTTGTAAAATGACAAACTCTATTCCTCCCTTCACCCTGCCGAACTCAAATGCCTAAGCAAGTCTCCCAAGACCCGCTTTAAAAATTCACCACTCCTGGGCTGAAACAGATATGGAAACTTTCATCCCCCAAAGAAATTTTTCATCTAGTTTGAGGACCTACAATCAAGGGCTTATAATGAAATCATTTTATAACTTTAATTAAACCTTTTGCTAGAAGCTAAATTTGTAATGCATACTTAACATATGTATATATGCCTTAAATTGAATCAATTAAACATTAAGCTTATTGGACTTCCTTTTCGCTTGCACCCTGCTTGGCAGTATATTTTACAGCAGAGAGTTTCAGCAGCAGTTCATCCATAACCATGACGCTATTCCCTTTCATTATCTTAAAGACTAAAATCAGAAGATATTTAGTTCTTCTAATTAAGTATTCATAAATTAAGGAAGTAGGACCATGAGTACAGGGTTGCTCTAAGGCCACATCCATGCCAAAGAGTTCAACTAGAAAAAATAGCATTGCCAAGGACATCATTTTCAGTAGGGTTTCACAATTAACCACTGCCAGAAACCTGCTGTGAGACTGGGGTATGTGACTTACTCTCTTTGCTTCAGTTTTTCCCTCTTTGGAAAATGAGGAAAAATACCTCTCTTCACAAGGATCTATGCAAAGTGCATTCCAATCGGGGTCTGAATGGTACAATGGAAGTGCAAAGCAATTTATTAAGGTGGAGCTGAGTCCATGATTTTTGTATTTGTTAGCATATCTTTGACTTGACATTCTGGGATACATGCACAATTAGGCTCATGTCATGGTATATAACTTTCACTGGGAACAAGGAAGGCTAGTTACCCAGTTAAACCATGGGCTGCACCGGAGGCTGCCGCAGAGCAAGAGCTCAATGCCACCACCACAGCAACAAAGAACCAAATCGGAGAACTGCCTGCAAGCACTAGCTGCACCTGGGTGATTAGGTTTCTGCTTCCACCAGACTAAGAAGAAGAAATCAAAAAAATTGGTTTCACAAAAGATCTGCTGTGCTATGGCAACAAATGGCTTCACTGTGCCTGTGATGTGCTAAATGCTAGTTATTTACACAAACACAGGGAAATAGCTTATTTGGGGTGCAGGCCATTTATTTTTATTACATTTCCATGACCTTCTACGAACTGCCACGCTAAAAGAAGTCCTACTTATCAGCATAACTAATTCTGACACACAGGAGCAATACAAAGGTAGTCCTTTCCAAACCTGCCTCTGTGAGAGCTTACCTTTTTACCCTAGCCAGATATGGGCAACATATTGCTAGTTTCAGAGTCTTTCCTGAAATGCAGACCTCCAATTGCCATTCAGGGGGGAAAAGGGGTTGGTGCTGCTTATGTGACTGAACAAGTTGCCATTTTGAATCCAAACGGAAGGCCAATGTCCCCAGTTTGTAAGGAGCAACTCTTTCATATCTCGAGAGGTACAGAGTCATGCACTAGAGCACACAAGGAATTTGGCAATTTTTGGATAATTTTAAAAAACTAGCTTGGAAAAAAATGTCTTGAAGGAGAGATCTCCCTAGTGGAACGTGATAAGGGTAAAAAGCCCTTTCTAAGCGCTAGTCTACACTGGCAATGCTAAATCACTGCTGCGGCAGTTCTTTAATGGGGCTTGTGTGGTCACAGCAGAGTGATGGGAGAGAGCTCTCCCAGTGCTCTAAAAAACTCACCTCCACAAGGGGCATGGCTCCCGGCACTGGTGCACTGTCTACACGGGCACTTTACAGCGCTGAAACTTGCTGCACTCAGAGAGGTGTTTTTTCACACCCCTGAGACTTACTGCTCCTCCCACAAGAAGCAAGGCAATTTGCAGAAGGGTGTTTTGTTAGTCTCCAGCACAGCATGTTCCACTCCTTGATTGGACGTGAAGGTGGCAAGGTAGGGAAGCAACAACAGCAAGAAGAGAAAGAACGTGCCGGAAAGGGACGAAAGGTGCAGCTGGGCAAGATATAATCTGAGAACATGTGCACAGAGAAGGTCAGGGATACAGTAGGGATAGGAAATCCACATTCTGTGCATGCAGGCACAAAGAGTCCAGTGTCAAAATAGGTCAGAATGTGTCTACCCAGGGTAACCTACACCAGTGCAAGTCCCAGTTTATACTGCAGGGTTTGCACTCTGCAGCGATCCCACTGGGTAAACCCCAGGGCAGACAAGGCCTAAGCAAAAGGTGAAAGGAGAGGAGTTAAAAGGTCACAACTCCACACTACACTGTTCAGAGGCCGTGCTGCAGCTACTACTTTGCTCTGTTCTGCATTCCTATTAGCAACACGCAACCAGGAAATACTTAGATTTTTTTTCTAGCGATCAACCTAATTTGCTAAACAAAGTAATTCCAGCATATTTTTACTTTGCTTTTTAGAACAATGTAAGCACTTTTATTGATTTAACTATCCACTGAAGAATTTATTGATGGGGGAGGGAGTGCCCTACAGCCCCACTCAAATTTGTAGCGGATCAACCTTACCCAGCAAGGGCTCTCTGTTTTACTTGGGAAGACATGTGGCATAGGTATATTAACAGCTGCAATGCAAGTTAGCCCTTTTGTTCTATATATAAGGACACTGGCTGCAAACACCATGGTCTTCAGCAGGAATCAAATTCCTCCCTTTCCACACCAAGAGAACAGGCTTCTCCCTTGGAAAGCGAAAGGAGCCCTCCTTTTGCTAAGTTGTAAGCTGTTAAAGTAACTTGGGCCAGACATTAAGGGCCTGTCTGCACGCACAGCACTGCCGTGGTGCCTCCATATCCATGCAGTGGCACTGCTGCAGCACATCTGGTGAAGACGCTCTATGCTGCCAAGCGAGAGCTCTCCCATCGGCCTAGCACTGTGCACACAAGCGCTTATGTCGCTCGGGATGGTTTATTCACACCCTGCGCGACGTAAATTATGCCAACATTGGCTGAAGTGCAGACATAGCCTTAGAGGGAGACTCAAACATATTACACCAGCATGTTACATGTACATGCTAATGGTGCCCTGGTAACTACTCTCCCAGCTAGGATATGTGCATGCCTCAGCTAAGTCTCTGTTACACTTAAAAGACTTAATGGTTCTGGAAAGGAGGCAGGAGACTAAGGATGCAATAGACACTTATCTCCTGCTGCAAAGAAAGTATTCACTCGAAGTTATGCTATTTCTCTCCTTTTTCTCTTCCTGTCTCCGGTCACAACAACTCCCCCCTTGTGTTACCAGAATATTCTGGGTGGTGTCAGGGATCACAGGGTTGCAACCTTCCTGAGGAAATGCCACGGAGATGGTATCATACATGATTATTTGAGAACTGAGCACAGATATGACCACATTCTACAGATAATTATCCACTTGCACTAGAGGAACAAGCATATTTTTTCTTCTACAATAGAAAGGCTTTCACCCCTAAATCTCTAGAGAATTTTTATCTCATAAGAAAGGTTAATCAGCGATTGTAAAACACTTGTGGTACAAACTGAAAATGCCAAAACTTGCTAAAATGATATGGCTAAATAAAGAAATGGTATCTGAGTCACTTAGGGCAAACTGGTCCACTCTCACTAATTTGAGCGCTTGTCCATTTTCTAATGTGTACGCTCACCCTCAGCTCCTGCCTCGCCTCAAAGTCTCTAGCTGTTTGAGCTCATGACTCTTCTCTACAAAACTTGCTTCTTCCTAAAAAAAAAAAAAGCACTACTGAAACAGTAGTTACCTAATGCATTTTACAAACATGCTTAAGTACCATTGAAATGTTATGGCCAGTTCAGGTTATAAGCCAGTTTTAGCTAACTAGGGTGTTCTTGTCTACCTGAAATCCCTACCTAATCTGAAGCATGTTTTTTCAGATGTTTGTGACATCCGCTGGCTCCTTCCACAATGGCTAGCAAAAGTATGTTATAATTTTGTTCAGCCATAAGAGTTTAAACCATGCTTAAGTTTGCCTCTTAACCGCAGCTAGAAGTCCTGTGTAAATGCAGCCAGAACTATTTGCTTTCTCCACTAGCAAAAACATTACATCAAAGACAGTGCAGACCTATAAATGGTATCTGCTCTATTAATAATTATTTGTATTACCATACTGACTAGGAGCCCAACTCATGAAGCAGGACCCCATTGTGCTCGGTGCTGTATAAACAAAACAAAAAAAACTCCAAAAAGTCCCTGCCCCACGGGTCTTACAATCCAAGTACTTCATCGTTTCAAATATTTCAAAATGAAAGTGAAAACATAGACATTTCAATGGGTTTTTCTGGTAGTTATTGTTGTTTCTTTGCTTTTTATTTTTTTCATTCCTTTTTAAAGTCCATATATGGGAACAGTTACTTAACATGGAGGTGTGAACAATAATTTATAATTCACTGAGCTAGTTTCTAAGACTAGTATGAGAAGTACTCGCAGAAAAAGCTGATTAACCTCAGAACATATCCTTTGCTTGCTAAATATTTTCAGCATCAACAAGTGATCTGGGGACTCAAATTAAGATACATTGAGGGAGCTTGATTTTCAGAGGATAGGTACTAAGCATCCTCTGAAAAACCAAGCCGCACTGAAGTGTCTCTAGTTGGATACCCAAAGTTAAGGAACCCCAAATCACTAGTCACATTGATCGTCAATTCTTTGGGGGCAGGGACAGTCCTTTTGTTCTAAGTTTGCACAGAGACTAGCACGATAGGGTCCTGATCCAGGCCTAGCTCTCTGAAGATACAAATAATACAGTAGTTTCAGTTTATTAGCAGCCCCTTCCCATTGCCAGCAAAAAAAGTTGCCATTATCCGGCAGTTCCTGATAAGCAGGAAGGCAGGTTTGTGACGCAGAAGCCAGGGAAGGAAGCAGTGGGGAGGGGGGCTGAAGCCCAGATGCCGGGGCTTTTACAGGGAGTGGGGGCACTGGGGCGGCATTGTCTCTCTCCCTGAGCTTCTCCGAGAGTTGGGGCTCAGCACATCACAGAATTTCCTTCCCTGTGTGCAGCCCCCAGGAAAGGCACAGCCTGAAGTGTACAGGGAGAGGTACCATGCAGCTCCTGAATCCAGGCTGCAGCCCCTTTCCTGCTACTGCCCTGGCCAAAGCCTCCCCTCTCAGCCCCTTAACCTCCCGGGCGGTCCTTGTGAACAAGTAGGTTTGCAGGGCTGCAGTCCCAGAAGGAAGTTCTGGGTCGTGGCTTCCCTGTCAGCAGCCTCACAAACCTGCCTGAAGCTGGGGACTTCCTTTAAAAAATTTTTTAAAAAAGGTTCTAATAAGCAGCATGTCGTTGTTGTTATCTAAACCCATTAACACTGATATTAATGGGACAGGACTGGTTTCTGGGAATATGTTGGCATTAACCAGTTGCTAATATCAGGATTGTTATTAAGCTAAATCTACGATTATTTGACAATTTTGATCAGAGCACCCAAACACTGTGGGGTGATGAGCACTTTAGAAATGTAACAAAGAGAGAGCAAAAGGTTAAGTTTACAAACAGTACAAATGTTATCTCACCCAAAACAAGGTATATTTTATCTGGCACGAAGCGGTTGCAGTCCGCGGAAGTAACAGTGCAGGGGAGGTTGGTGGGTAGGTGGCAAGAGTGTATAATGTTTTGTGAATTTTACTGAAAGCAAAGGAGCAATCACTCCAGCTTGAGGCACTCACAGTGCAGGCAGATGCTGTACAAACTTCTCTCACACAGTTCAGACCTGACCTGTAAACATCCCTCTCTTTTCCAGCTTAGAGCCTCTCCTAAACACAGACCACCACACATGCCAAAGCTGCTCAACTGTGCAGTGTTTGGGATGTGGGTAGTGCCCAGAGACAAGAAAGACCACCAGCAGTTATTTAAAGTCCCACCACAGAGTCAGCTGCAGAACTCTTGCTGTTTTGGTAACAATTATAGAGTAAAGAAAGGAACGATGATAATAAGATAAATAGATACATAAACCATTTGTAATGATGGGTTCCACAACAGACAATATCATAGGCTAAAAATAAATACATAGGATTTACTCCTGCGACTGCATTGCTACTAGTTCATAAAGCATTCAAGCTCACCATATAGATTTTATTCAAACTTACTGTTTGAGAGTCTGAAAACTTTCAGTGATTTGTTTCCTATTTAGTCATATTTCAGTACAAAAAAAAGTATCCTGCGTTCTTCAAAGGCTAAACTAGTTCTGAAAGTACCCAGAACCACAGGGGTTCAAAACCTCATTAAGTTCTAGCAGCCCAGATGCAAGCTTGATATTCTGAACTGGGTAATCAAAAGATTCTGTGAATTGTCCGTTATTTCTCCTTGTACTTTGCACTATGTAAAAACACCCGAATTTCATATTTGCAACACTCCTAGAAAATCTATTAGGGGACAGTATCGGAACCACCCAATGAGTTAAACAGTAAGTAGGTGCTTTATGTTGCATTCATGTAGGTATCCCTACTTACACAACATTCGAAAAGCTGATCGCCAATCAAATATATTTACTTTATAAAAGAAACCTAAAAGTTCCACTTCTTAGAAAAAGGGTTAATCCCTCCCCCCGCCACACACACACACACACACACACACACACACTTATTCTCCTGAGCCTCACAGTTTTTATGAAAGGCTTCTAAGCTCTGTTGATCTTCAGCCCAGAGCCTAACGCAGTGTTGCCAAGAATTAACACTTTATTTAATGTACCTATTGTTCCAAGCCTCCAAAAGATTTAAGTTTATAAAGTACCTCTGCCCTTCCCCCCAAAAATCAACTTCTGAGTTGTACTTTAATTCCTCTTCCCTCATAACACAGAGAATGTAGGTCAAGAATGTGCAGTGATCTAACCCCCTCAATAAAATTAAATGACAAAGCTCAGAGATTTAATACCTGATTTATTGTAGATATACCAGTCAGTATTAAATCCTTAGATACAGTTCGGATACTAAGTTTAAAATAATAAAGGGAGTTCAAGTTTTACTAGGTTTAGCAATTTTCTTTCTAAATAAACTATGTAGGAGTAAAAGCTGTTGATAAAAAGGAAAGAAAGGAGGAAAGAATACTCAAAGCCCAATGGGTGAAGTCTGAAATCTTGGCTCTATAGATGGGCTTTACTATCTTGCATGCAGCTTGTACAATGTGGTCAGAGGAGGGGCCAATAAAAGAAGAACACCAGATGAGAAGATCTGTAATATAAAACAATTAGGGACAATATTGAACGTTTTCCTATCTGGCCGGGGCGGTGAGAGGTGGGGGGGAAACGGTAGCGAGCTCATTAAAGCATGTTATATACAGTTGATAACATCGTGACTCTACCCTCACCTGCAACCCCATAAAGTCTTTTGAAAGAAGAATGAGCACTACTCAAGTACCTGTTGGTACAAGCTAAACAGAAGTGGAGATGTCAGTCGTGTGCAACGCCGCCACCTCCACCAATGGTCTGCAGAACCCCCATGAAGGCATGGCTAAATCAGCAGCATTTAGCGACAGCCAAATTAATGACATTGCCTTCTGCAAACAAGTCAAAAGAAACCAAGAAGAGCATGTTTGAAGCAGGAGGGAAAATATTACATACAACTGATTTTCAGATTTAAGAAAAATTAAAGAGGCCGCATGGGGCAATAAAACAGTCTGTTCAAAAAGCTACCAAGAGTTACTATCAGTTAAAATACTAAAGCTGTTTAGAGTTTCTGTAAGAGAAACTAATCATGGATTTTATAGTGACTTCAGTGTAGATTTTTCTCTTAGCTGAATTTAACTGTAGGGGGAAAATTGGGCCATGCTCAAAGAAATCAGTCATGGACCCATAGAGGGTGAGGGGGAGATAAGTAAATCCTTTGCTTTGCACATGTCCAGCAGTTATTTATCCCCTAGCTGTGGTCACGTGAATTGAGAAACAGTCTGCATACAGAACAAAAGGCCTTTGCTAGGAAGTCTACAAGGAGGCCTTTAAGAATTTCAGCACAGCATACAAGTATCTTTCCAATTAGTCTTTAAACTGTGACACCAAAATAAAAAACCTTCTATGCAACAACGTTACCCCTTCACCATTCAATACAAAGTGGCTTGACACATACCCCAACCTCTGAAAAAAGAATCTAAATTTAGATCCCATATCTAGTAACAAATGCAAAATTCTTTATTCATTTTGCCTAGTTAACACAGTGTACTGTAAGAGACAAAAAAAAAAATCTCTCGTTCCCCCTACATTACCTTACCTTAAACAGCACCATAAGTCATTTTAATTCTCTGTTACAAAGGAAATATATCAGAGAAACCAAATTTATTCAACTTAGTTTGATGTTAATTAGAAATATGCTATAGAAAAAAACAAACATACATACATACCCTCTCACCTAAACTTCACATCTGAAAGGTCAATGTGTTGCATAGAGAGTTCTTGTGTATTGATAAATTCACCACATGTATTATTTTTTCTCAAAAAGTAACATGCCACGAACAGGACTTCCTCCGCAGAACAATATGAAGTACCACTGCAGAATGTTTTAAAGTGATTACTTCCCTCTCTCCTTCACATCCCAAGAAATTGTGGGCTATCCAGGAACCTGAACCTACAATCTTCACTCACACGGATAGCCTTTGTGTGATTTGACTAACTAACTGCTTCAATAAGGACTAAAAAAGAGTAAGGGTTTGCTAGACCAGGCCCTAAAAAACAGAATATCAGCTCCTTTTATTAGCTAACTGTGCTGATTCCCTCACATCAGTTCTTTTTATTACTAGTCTGAAAGCCATGTGGTAAACTCCGCACCGCCAAATACCTGTCAATTCATTCGTGTTGCCCGTTTCCGTACTACAGAGGGCACGTCGACTCGTAAAACACTCAGCTGCGCAGCTGTCCCCGTGCAGCTCTAGCACTTCAGCGAAGATGCTACTATGACGACAGGAGAGCTTCTCCCATCAGTGTAGACAATCCGCCTCCATAAGAGGCAGAAGCTATGTCGATGCGAGAACCCCCCTGTCAACTAGCGATGTCTACATGGGGGGGGCGGTTAGGTCAGTATAACTGCGTCGCTCAGGGGTGTGGATTTCTCACACTCCTGAGCTACCTACTTATACTGATGCAGGGGTTCTCAAACTGGGGGTTGGGACCCCTCAGGGGGTCACGAGGTTATTACATGGGGGGTCATGAGCTGTCAGCCTCCACCCCAAATCCCACTTTGCCTCCAGCATTTATAATGGTGTTAAATTTATAAAAAAAGTGTTTTTAATGTATAAGCGGGGGGTCGCACTCAGAGGCTTGCTATGTGAAAGGGGTCACCAGTACAAAAGTCTGAGAACCCCTGTATGTAAGTTTATAGGGTAGGCCTGGCCTGAGACAATGACACATCAAAAAAGCTTTCTTCTGGGTAGTTTATATTATGCAGCAATGTTCTGTGTATACAATGACATGAGCTGCCTCTGAAAAGTCATTCGTACAGAAATAAAGTCCTATCCTGAAAATTTTATCCTGACATCAAATCAGTATCCTGACCCTAAAATATTTTAAAAGCCACATACTAAGATTCAGTTTAACAGTGATTTTTTTAAATACATAAATTTACTACAACTTACATCTTACTGAACTCCTTTGACTTAAAAATTGCATTCCATATTTTACTCTGGATTATTTCACTCTAAAAACATCTGTTGGGAATTGATATCAATACACTACCAGAAAAATCTCTATTAAGATCAGGAGAACAAAGTATTCCTAACAAAAAAAATGTTCAAGCAAAATGTTGGTTTCTGAGGTTGAAAAATGTTTAGCAGACTAAATATGTTTATACAGTACCTAGCACAAGAGAGACTCGCTCTTGGCTGGCCTTTAGGCACTACCATAATAAACAGAATTAAGGTGCTTTTTTATTGCTGTTTTAATAGGAAAAATCTGCACAAACTTTTTTTTGACAGTTCCAGGGGATGCCAAAAACATTTTTCACTCTTTCAGTTAGGCTCGTTCAAAGTCGTGGACTGCATAAATCACATGGTTTCTGGTTTCCCCATTTGCTTAAGTTTGCCAAACCTTCTCTATATGAAAAAGATAATTAGCAAAAGCACCCAGTCATTTCCATCCCTGCCTGATTTGGTGTGTGCACGAGTATACACTACAAAGTGCATCTGTCCCTTGTGCATGGGTCTGTCCATTCCCCCTTCCTTTGTCTTCAAGCCAAAGTTGCCAACAATTGTTACAGTAGTTTCATGCAAAATTTTGAGCTAGGAGTGAATTTTGAAAGCCAATGTACAAATAAAACAAGATATTTATAAACCATTTAGATGCACATGTTTTATAGAGGCAAGTTCGCAAACTTTACCAGAACTATTCTCTGGTTTAAGAATTGTACCAAACCCTGACTTAGGCCCTGTCTACACTGGTAAGTTTCTGCACAGTAAAGCAAACTTTCTGCATTGTAACTCCAGAGGTGTAAACACTGCCAAGGCCACTGTGGATACTTCAGTGACTTGCATGCCAGTCGAGAGTGGACAGCACCAGGAGGAGGAAATCTTGGATGAGGATGTGGAGGGGCAGGGAGACCCAGAGGCAGAGGACGACTTGGAGGTCAGAGATGCATGCAGCCAGGAGCTCTTCTCTACCCCGGAGGAGGATAGCCAGGCACAGCTGTCGGATCTTGGCAAAGTACAAACAGGAGAGCAGGCCCCCAGCATGTGGATTTGATTTTGGGAATCGCTGAAGCAAGTTGTTGGGGGCAGGAGGGATTCAGAAAGCAGGCTTGTGTGTGCGTATGATGCTTGTACCACCACTGTCTAGTCTGAGCAATGGAACAGGCTGTTGATTGACTCCCTCACTTCACGGGAATCTGCCTCAGAGATCTCCAGGAAACTCTCGTGGAGATACTGGGCAATCCACTGCCGCAGGTTCTTTGGCAGAGCTGCTTTGTTTCTTGCCCCATTAACGGTAACTTTCCCGTGCCATTGTGCCATCAAGGGGAATGGCTCCCAAGGCTGGTGCACTGTCTACGCTATTCAGCGCTGAAACTTGCAGCACTCAGGGGGGTGTTTTTTCACGCCACTGAGCGAGAAAGTTGCAGCTCTGTAAAGTGCCAGTGTAGACAAGCCCTTGGTCTCTTATTGCCTGTCTTTAAAATACCACAAAGAGGTGTTCTAATGACTGGCTAATGTTTGCATACTGCTCTGATGGTGTAAAGCACAATATTAAAATATTTGGTATTTTATTTTAAAAGCTACATAGATATCCAAAGTAAAATATACTGATCCTTCTGCACTTTTAGCAATCAGCAAGTCTTAAATCTTTGCAAATAATCCTCAAGGAAAGCTATGCTGCACAGTTATCCCCCAAACAATTAGGAAAAAAAAATGTAGCTAACTGAAAGGGGGTGGAAAACCACAGACAAATCTCTTTAAATAGAAACAGCAAATTCAAACTCCACCAGATGTATGGCACATTCCCTTCCCATATGATTAATAATCCATTACTGAGTACAGGAGTCAGATTGTGATCTCTGCCACACTGGTGAGCATATGAAGTAAACTCCGCTAATGCCAAGGGAGGTACTCTGGATTTACATTAATGTGACCAAGAGTAGAGTCAGATCCATAGTATGTATCTACCCTCTGATCGCTTTGAGCAAGACTGACTTGAAAAAGCAAATTTTCTGGAAGGCCAGAAGAAAAGAGCATGTACATAATCACAGCTATATTTTGCAAAAATGTTGGGTTTCCAAGGAACGCCAAACTTAAAGAGAGATTCACATAACCACAGTAAACGTTGTTCTACCTTTTCTATATACGGTTTAGAAAGTGAGGGACAGACAGAAGGTTAAAGAGCTATGCCGCTTAACACAAACTGAGGAGCTGAACGTAAGTTTCTATGTAACTGATTACACAGAGACTATCCCATTGTCTGTGCACCCTTAATTCAGACCTCTTTGTAGGTATTATAATACAGTCTTTAATTACATAATCACATACTACATTTTCCATGCGACTCCTGCCTCCTTCAGTGCATAGGATAGATGCACAAAGGGCAACTGTAAACCTGGCATTTCCTCACTTTTGAGTGCTTGACTTTGCAACATTAATGACTTGCTTTTTAAGTATTTTTGTTTCTAGGTGTGTGCATTATACACTAGGCGAGAAACCATGCAAGCACGGGAGAAACTAATCCCCATAGCCATGTCCCACCAATGTAACTCAATTATTGACTTCAAATGAGTTACACAGTGATATAAATGAAAGTAAAATTAGACTCCACAATACTGAAGTAAGCAGTTACCTTAGAACTAACCCTGGTGTTGCAGATACCTTAGAACTAACAGAGTATTAAATAGTTCATGATAAAAATTAAGAGTTTTTTAAATGCTGGTAATGTAAAGTAAACAGAATAATTATGTCCCTTCTTCATGGTAAGCATCAACTCCATTAAAATAATAAATGGATTAATAAAAGTGTTTGATACAAGAACTGAATGAGCCCCAGCCTTCCCAATTCAACAGCCAAAATACCAATGGTGGAGTTGAGACTTGTTCCCAAAGTTAAGTGCACTCCTGGAGATGAGGGTGGGCAAGACAGAAGGAAATCACTTTGGCCTTGTCTACATTGGGAACTTGCCCCGATTCCAGAAACCAAGCTGCAACCAGTGCAAACTGCAAGTGTAGACAAGAAAAGCCACAATTTGCATTTATACCAATGCAACTACAGTGGGTAGTTGGCTGAAAATATAAAACCAACTGATTGTAATGCCAAAATAGACGATACATTGGAGACAATACCAACTGTATTATTCTTTTTCTTTTTAGTTCAATGAACAAATTAAGTTTTGAATTTCAAAGAAGCTGCTGCAGAACTTCCAGGGTGTGTAGGCAGAAAACTGAGGACCCCACTAAAAACTTGACATGGAGGTTGCCGCAGAACAGGCTATGCCTCAAATGCGGGAGAAAAAGGGGTCTGCAAGGAAGACAGGACCCAAATCTTACAGGGCATAGAAACGATCAGCATCATTTCCATCTTGCCTGGATTGAGTTTTAACCAGCTGGCTCTCTTCCAGGCCCCAAGCTCACACCACACAGCCCCCCCGCAACACTCACCGCTCACCCACATCCCATCAACAACTAACCCTCAGCCCCCCATCAACTACTCACAGACCATTCCTGGCCACTCACCAGCTCCCCCACCACCCTTCCCACTCAGTGCTCGACTCCTGCCATGGGCTAGGGTGGCTCCTCCCTACCCTGGACACCCAGCTCCACTCAATTCCATACCCGCCCCACAATCACATGGCCCTGTGCCACTCAGGTTTGGCCTGCCTTATCCTGTCATGACAGAGGGGCAAGCTGGGCCAAGTTTGAGCGAGTGTCATTGCAAATTGGCATACAGAGACACAATGCCCCTGTTGGTTTTTTCCCATCCCGGTGGCCATGGGCCCCCCTGAGATGGGAGCCCTGTGCGGGTGCACGGAGTGCACACTGGTTAATCCGGGCCTGCTGAAGAGCGGTTTCAGAATAATTTCTGCTAACGACCCACCAGAGAGCCCTTGCAGCAGGACAGAAATCCTCTAGATCCTCACAGAGAAGAGAGTGGCACCACTGCCCACTCCACAGAACTCCTCAAAGGGTGCAGAATGCTCTAAAAGACTCCGTATGGACATGTGAAGAGGAGACTGGCCAATGAGACCAGAGCCACCTCTGTACCACATGCATGTCTAGAATCAGACTAAAAGGATCCTAGGGAATCTTAGGACTGCAAATAATACATTGGCTTTGCCACAGCCTTCTCAATAACCCTCCCTCCGGCAAAGAGAAAGAGTCTCAGGCCTGGTCCACACTGAACATTTAGATCAACCTAGCTATGTCACTTGGGGTGTGAAAAATCCACACTCCCAAGCACCATAGTTAAAGCTGGCCTAACCTCTGGTGTAGATTCAGCTAGATCCATTTAGATGTCTAATCCTTTTTCTTTTTTGAATCCTGCTAAGGAGTAGGCCTTATTATTTGTATTACTGTACCACCTAGGAGTCCTACTCAGAGACCCAATAGTTTAGGCACTGTACAAACACAGAACAAAAGGCAGGTCCTGCCCCAAAGATCTGACAGTAAGTCTGGGGTTTATAACTCAGTGTACTTCATAAAGGAAGACTGTCTACAACAGATAGTAAAATCAAACTGGGAAAGGGGAAGAAGAAACCCTATTACCCATTCTACCAATACATTTGGAGAAGCAGAAATAAAGGGGGAAAATGAGCTTCTTACCTCCTGAACTACACGTGAACAAGAAGGCAATCATTTGTAAAGACTCTCATATCTAGGTATGTGAATATGTTACTCGTGGCTATTACTATTTAACAGTTTATAATAACTTAAAATCTTAGGTCATCAGAGTTTGCCAGAGAAACTCATGAAATATCAAATTAACACAGAACAGAACTTTGTTCTACATCTGAGGACTCCTGTTGTGCCCACGGCACTGAGCTGGGCTACCCAGAAAGAACTCTCTCAATGTATTGATAGTAATCAGCATGGAAGTGAGACAGCATCCCTCACTCCCCACTGGCATTTCATTCCGTGTAACACTGACATGTTCTTCTGTGAGTAACTGGAAAGCATAAGGGAAGAATTATTACTTGCTCTTTGACCAACAACAGGATTTAAAATAGAGGTCTCTGCTACTTTAGTTTAATCCCAAAGTCAAAGAACCGTTAACTATTAAAAAATAAGAGTAATGTAAGCACAGTGGCTCCTTTAAATCCCTAAAGGGATTTTCATAGAAGCTGTACTCTCTCATTAGGAACCTAGATGCTGACAACAACAGAACAATAAACTGCTTTGGGTTCCAATTCTCTCCCAGGCAGCAGCTGATTTTAACACATTCTCATGCTCGAGGAATCCAAACTGGTCTTTTTACTCTCCTAGCCTGGCAGACTCTGAAAAGAGGAGTAATTGACCAGGGTGTGGTTTTCCTATTTCCTCAACTCCAGTTGGGATGTTTCAATTTGCAGTCATCCCTGGTGCAGACCAATAACTTTCTCTCTTTTTAATTACACAGTGGGGATTATCTGTTCCCTACTGAACTCCTTAATTCCTCTTTGCTTTACCTCCCATCCCCCTACTCCAGTGATCACTTTTGCATTTCACAACAATTGCAAGATCCAGAACACAAATCATCTCCTCCAGAGTTGTAGACGCTTCAGTCTTTATTCTTTTTGGCTGTTTCAACTCTGAGAAAATCCACACCAGATATACACACACTGAAAAAAAACTGTCAAGAGATGCCAGCACAAGCAAGCAGTTTCATTCACAGAAAATGCACTCTTTTCTTAGGATCGCTTGGGCCATTTCCAACACAGGATTTCAATTTAATGTTTTTTATTTGTCTAATAAGGTAAATTTCTAGACTGAGGTAGAACTGGACTCAAACCACTAAAAGAAGGGGGGGGAAACACAACTGTTAAGATTCAACACTATAGAACAGGAACTAAAGAAGAGAGTATGCTGATGCTCAGAGTCAGCAGGCAGCAATTTATGTTTCAGCTGAAAAGCATTTACTTGTCCTAGACATAGTATATATTGCTACGTAAAAGGTGTTTGTTTGCTTAACGTGTCTTACCCAATTAAGTTTACTTAAGTTTACAGAACTCGAGAAAAGGCTGAGGGAGTAATCTCTGACATGCCATATCTAGAGGTTCCAGACCTTCGTAATAACAGCACCTAAGTTCACATATTGCCATCTTACCGCATATTTACTTACAGAGAGAGAATTATATGCCTGACAAAATAAAAATGGGGGAACATTTCAAATACTAATATTTCAATACTTCTCTCCTCCCTCTCCCCGGCGCGAAAACTGAAAAAGGAAATACTGACAAAGGAAGCACTTTGATGCCAGGTCCTCAAGGGCTGAGTATATTGTAGATGAGTCACACTAAAACCTGATGGTGAAGGAGTATCCAGAATTGCTCTCTACTGGCCCCCTAAGGTAGCTGCATCCAGCCCACCTTCATGGGAGGGTTGCTGCAGCACTGAGCTTTTAGGAGGACTTTAAAAGCTGTGTTAGTGAAAAAAGGCCATGAAACAATCCAGGGTCCTCTGTCCCCTATTTCCCACCAAAAAGGAGGCCCCATACTGTTCACCGCCACCACTTGGTAGCACTGTAAATTATTACGAGGGTTTCAGAGAAGCAGCATGGTCTAGAGCAGTAGTTCTCAACCTTTTAGGGCTCAGGACCAACTCAGGTGGTTTAAGTCGGGTCCTGTCCCCTGGGAGAGGAGGGTCCTGCCCAGCACTCGCCACGCAGTGGCAGCTCCTGTGCAGTGGCATTAGGCCTGGCTTTCCGTTCTGGGCATTGCAACCTTCGAGGTTTCAGCACCGCTCAGGTTTGGCCCCGCCCCCCTGATTGCACCAAGGTTGTGAGACTGGAGTTGTGACCTGGCTCATTGGGTTGCAGTGCCACTCAGTCAAATTTGGACTACCAGGGCTCCCGTCTTCATGACGGCTGGGTCAAACCTGAGTGGCACTGGGACCCCAGAGGTTACAGGCTCCTGGAGCAGGGAAGCTGAGCCCAGCCAGTTCGGTGGGACAAGAGCCACCGCCTGACCCTTTGAAACATTCTGGCAACCCAATGTTGGGTCCCAACCCGGGGTAGAGAAACCCTGCTCTAGTGGATTGAGGACCAAACTGGAAACCAGGAGCACTGGAATGCTAACCCTGGTTCTAACAACGACTGAGCAAGCGGCCTTGAGCAAGTCACTAACCTTTCTGTGTCTTAATCTCCGTACATTCTCCCCCCAAACACTATCCTGCCACAATCTAGGAAACAAAGGGACCAATTCCCTACCTCAATACCATGTGAGGATTAATGGTTTTACAGCTCTTTGGAAAACGTGAAGTGCTAAGCATAATCCAAAATAAATACACGCTAAGTACCATCTGAGTTTATAGCAGAGGCCTGGAAAGTCATGTGCCAGAGTTAATTAAAACACACACACACACACACACACACACACACACACACACAGGGAAAACCATTCATGGAAGTTGTTTGCCCCGAACTTTCCAACCAGCTAGAGAGTTGGCAGAAAAAGAAAAAGAAATAATTTGGGAAAAGTTTCCATTGAGTTTGTTTCCTCTTCCCCTCCCCATTCACCAAACTTTCAAGCCATGCAGTGTGTTCCAACCAGTTCTAGTCATCCCAGTGCTGCCAACTAGGTCTCCTCTATCATAACCAGATAAATTCAGTACTTGTCATCCAGGTCACTAAAAAGAAAACATTAGGTACAAAATGTCCAGCACGTGCACACATTTTCCCGTCCAGGGCATTATAGTTTCTCTCTTCACACAGCATGTTAGGAGTAGATAAAATTTATTAGTATTCTGTGCTTTTATAATATTGGTTCCTACACTTCTTTCCTTGTGGACCACCTTCCCCCCACCCACCCTCAGCTCCAATGCCACATACTCTCTGCTGCAGCTATATTGGTTACTTGAAGGCTATAAAACCCTACTCCAGTATCATCAATTTTTGGAGAGTTAGTGTGCGGCAAGCCAGGTGTGAATCTACTGCACACTAACTTACTGTGCATTAACTGGCCATGTGGACCCTGCTACCATACACTAGAAGTTCAGTAAGTCAAAGCATACAGGTGGTAGCAGGGTCCACACGGCAACTTAGTGTACAGCAAGCAAATGAGTTGTAGATTCACACCCTGGTTTGTCGCACTGTAACTCACCATGTACACAAGCCCTGGGGCTTGGAAGAGAACTAGCAGGTTCCTTTTTTTCTTTTAAACTTGGTTAAATAGAAGGTTCATGGACAACATGTAAGAGTCTAACATGTTGTCCATGAACCTTCCATTTAACTTTAAACTGCAGGGGTGTGGCTATCTGAGATCGTAGTATGACCCTGATAATTAGGAAAAAGAAAAGGAGGACTTGTGGCACCTTAGAGGTTAACAAATTTACTTGAGCATAAGCTTTCGTGAGCTACAGCTCACTTCATCGGATGCATTCAGTGGAAAATAAATTGGTTAGTCTCTAAGGTGCCACAAGTCCTCCTTTTCTTTTTGCGAAGACAGACTAACACCGCTGCTACTCTGAAACCTGATAATTAGGGTTATCCCTCAGGCTACCAAGTGCCAGGTACACTTTTCAAATCCCTGCATGAAATTATCCCTGTATTTAACAAACAATTAAAATAGACAAATAATATATTTTCCATGTGCTGAAACACCGTAGGTCAATATATTGCCAGTGGATGAGAACAAGCAACATGCATCAAGTCAAAACAACAATAACTGGCAAAATGTCTGTTTATTATACATGGTTTTGCTACATAAGGTTGAATTAAGCTTTCAAACGTCTAGAACAGGGACTCTCAAACTGTGGGTCGGGACCCCAAAGGGGTTGCGACCCTGTTTTAATGGGGTCGTCAGAGCTGGCGTTAGACTTGCTGGGGTCCAAGGTGGAAGTCGAAGCCTCAGAGCTTCAGCCCTGAGTGGTAGGGCTCAGTTTACAGGCCCCCCCTGCCTGGTGCTGAAGCCCTTAGGCTTCGGGTTTAGCTCCCCAGCCCAGGGCTGCAGGCTCAGGCTTCAGTTCCCACTTCTGGGTCATTTAGTAATTTTTGTTGTCAGAAGGGGGTCACGGTGCAATGAAGTTGAGAACCACTGGTCTAGAACTCAACATTAATTCTTTACCTCACCAAAAAAAGGCGACTTAACCAGAATGCCAGGCAGCCACTACTGTAATTGCTATATGCTTTGAAAAAAACCTTTATTAACAAAACCACATGCTCTGTTGAAATGAAGCAGAGGTTAATAGCTTGCTTTTTTTTTTTAAAGTGTCCCACAAACAGAGATGGAGGAAGAATATCAGGAAAATGGTTTCCTCTACATTCTTTCTTTCTGCTCTCTACTTCTGAGAAATACTTTTCTAAAACAGAATTAACGCTTCGCCTGGTTTGCACTGACTAGGTAAAGCAAAAAATACTTATCTGTTAAGATGCAATGTAGATAAGGCCCAAAGAGTGTGATTTAAGGGGTAGGCGTAGGGCTTGTCCATACACTGAAGTTTCTATACTTCGGTTAGGTGCGTTCTCTTTCTTATAACGTATATCAGTGCAGCCCTCCCAGTGGGGATGCAGTTACACTGGTATAAAGAACACCTTATACCAGTATAACTAAGGCGGTTAGAAATTTGTGGGTTTTTTTCGTTCAAAAGTTTCAGCCATGGCTTATTAAAGTTGCGGTTTAAGGCATGCAGCCTACTAGGACAGCATCACAGAAGAGACACTGTGTGTCCTGTTTGGCTCTTGAAGGCAGAGGAGCAGCCAGGCCAAATTTTAGTAGCATTGAGACCCTGTGCACCAGGTCACAATGCCACTCACTTAAATTTGGCCTGACTGCCCGTCCAACTTTGAAGCCACTAATATAGTTGAGGTTTCTGCAACAAAAATCATAGCCTGCAATTTTCTTACATCCCGAAGTATAAATATGGGAATAAGCTATACCAGCACAGAAGGGCTTGCATCGGGTGTAACTAAATCAGCACTAAGCAAGGTCGGACTGCTTTAAACTATACTTGTATAGTTAAAGCGGTACAGTTTTCTAGTATAGACAAGCCTTAGTTTTGCATTCTGACAGGTGAAGGTTGAGAAAGCCTGCTTCTTTCTAACTGCTTTTAGCAGACCTATAAACAGTGTTGTATGCAGTGTTGTTGCAGCCATGCTGTCTAAGGATATCAGAGAGACAAGGTAGGAGAGGTAATATCTTTTACTGGACCAACTTCTGTTGGGGAGAGAGACAAGCTTTTGAAGCTGGTCCAATAAAAGATATTACCTCACCCACCTGGTCTCATACAAACAGTGTAATAGCCACATACATGCATGCACTGAGGAGTGGGATACCCCACAAATTTATGTCCCACTAATCAATCCAAAGAAAATCTATTTCTTGACTTCTAATACCATCAAACCCCCTTCCCCCTCTCCATATATATATTTTAAACTTACTTCTTCTATGGAACTTTGTAGACTTTTTCAATCTAATGCGAATTCAACACTAGGTCATATTACATGTAAAAACAAACATTGAGAGCTCTCAATTTTGCACCAGAACATTTGATTCTCCCTCTTACTCTTTCACATCCCGAGCAATATACATATGCAGCCTTTAGCCAGTGGGAGATGGCAGTGGGAACACCCATCAATAACTGAAACCAAGAATCAAATTATTTCAGTTTCAACCTACATATGACTAATCAATCCAGATATCCTGCTCTCAACTACCAGTGTTCTTGTCTGCACTTGTATACAGGAACTGAAGGGCAAAATCTTAATCAACAAAGACTCAATTCATTTAGTATATTATAGGGCTGTCAAGCGATTATAAAAATTAATTACAATTAATCATGCTGTTAAACAACAATAGAATACCATTTATTTCAATATTTTTGGGTGTTTTCTACATTTTCAAATATATTGATTTCAATTACAACACAATACAAAGTGTACAGTGCTCACTTTATTTTTATTACAAATATTTGCACTGTAAAAACACAAAATAGTATTTCAATTCACCTAATACAAATACTATAGTGCAATCTCTTTATCATGAAAGTTGAACTTACAAATATAGAATTATGTACAAAAAAACTGCATTCAAAACTAAAACAATGTAAAACTTTAGAGCCTACAAGTCGACTCAGACCTACTTCTCGTTCAGCCAGTCACTCACACAAATAAGTTTGTTTACATTTGCAGGAGATAATGCTGCCCACTTCTTGTTTACAATGTCACCTGAAAGTGAGAACAGGCATTCGCATGGCCCTGTTGTAGCCAGCATCGCAAGATATTTACGTGCCAGATGCGCTAAAAATTCATAGGTCCCTTAACCACCATTCCAGAAGACATGCTTCCATGCTCATGATGGATTCTGCTCAATAACGATCCAAAGCAGTACGGATCGACACATCTTCATTTTCATCATCTGAGTCAGATCCCACCAACAGAAGGCTGATTTTCTTTTTTGGTGGTTCAGGTTCTGTAGTTTCTGCATTTGGAGTGTTGCTCTTTTAAGACTTCTGAAAGCATGCTCTACACCTCGCCCCTCTCAAATTTTGGAAGGCACTTCAGATTCTTAAACCTTGGGTCGAGTGCTGTAGCTATCTTTAGAAATCTGATATTGGAACCTTCTTTGTGTTTTGTCAAATCTGCAATGAAAGTATTCTTAAATCAAACAATAGATGCTGCGTCGTCATCCAGAACACAAAATATGGCAGAATACAGGTAAAACCATGGAACTGGAGACATACAATTCTCCTCCAAGAAGTTCAATCACCAATTTAATTAACGCTTTTTTTTTTTTTTAACATGATCATCAGCATGGAAGTATGTCCTCTGGAATGGTGGTCAAAGCACAAAGAGGCATATGAATGTTGAGCATATCTGGCAAGTAAATACTTTGCAATGCCGGCAACACAAGTTCCATTCCAATGCCTGTTCTCACTTTCAGGTGACGTAAATAAGAAGCAGGCAGCATTATCTCCCGTAAATGTAAACAAACTTGTTTCTCTTGGTGACTGGCTGAACAAGTAGGACTGAGTGGACTTGTAGGCACTAAAGTTTCATATTGTTTTGTTATGGAGTGCAGTTACGTAACAAAAAAAATCTACATTTGTAAGTTGCATTTTTACGATAAAGAGATTGTACTATAGTATTAGTATGAGGAGAACTGAAAAATACTTTTTTTGTCTGTCATTTTTACAGTGCAAATATTTGTAATCAAAAGTAATATAAAGTGAGTACTGTACCCTTTGTATTCTTTGTTGTAATTGAATCAATATATTTGAAAATCCAAAGCATTTAATAAATTTCAATTGGTATTCTATTGTTTAACAGTGCGATTAAAACTGCCATCAATAGCAATTTTTTTAATCGTGATTAATCTTTTTGAGTTAATCACGTGAGTTAACTATGATTAATCGACAGCCCTAGTATATTATAAAACCTATCATTTTATATACTAAAAACAAATGTTGTTTCTCAAATAGTAGGTAAGGATCAGTAAACCCCTCAGAATTATGATTCTTTTCCTTCCTCTCAGCTAAGATTTGAGTGCTGGGCAACCCCTTCTTCTCTGCCTTGGAAGGAATGCAACTTCCTGTGGCTGGTCCACGAGCATTTTACATATTCTTAGGCAATAAATTTAAATCTCGATTCCCTGTTCCTCAACGAGCCATTTTAAGTGGACCAAGTCCCTACTGAAGACAATTTTAACTGCCACCTTAGCCTCTCCACACAGGCTGAGAAGAGGGAGACAAAAGGCATGGCTACACTTGCAGATGTAGAGCGCTTTGAGTTAAACCAGCCTTTGGAGAGTGCAGTAGGGAAAGCGCGGCAGTCTGTCCACACTGACAGCTTCAAGCACACTGGCGTGGCCACATTTGTGGCACTTGCAGCGGCATTGGGAGCGGTGCATTGTGGGCAGCTATCCCAGCATGCAAGTGACTGCAATGTGCTTTTCAAATGGGGGGGTGGGGTGGGATGGAGTGGAGTGTGACAGGGAGCGTGTTGTGTGTATGTGGGGGAAGAGAGAGTGGATTTGGGGGGGGGGGTGGAGAGCATGTCAGCATGCTTTCTTGTAAGTTCAGACAGCAGGAGACCCCCCTGACTCTCTCTCACACACACACAGCATTCCACACTAATGGCTTGCTGTGTCTCGGAGCAGATAACAGCCGGCTGTCAGAAACAGAGCTTTCTAAGGGCATATCCGCATTCCTGCAGCAATTCAAAAACAATGACAAGAGTGGCCACTTGATTAAGGGGATTATGGGACGTTTCCAGAGGCTGATCAGAGCGCAGTAATGCAACACCTCGTCACACTGGCACCGCGGTGCTCCAGCGGGGGCGCAGCAAACGTTATTCCACTCGCCGAGGTGGAGTGCCAGCAGCACTGTAGCCACAGAGTCAGAGCGCTCTACGTGCCTTGCCAGTGTGGACGGGTAGTGAGCTAGTGCACCCAGGGCTCCTTTATTGCGCTGTAACTCACAAGTCTAGCCAAGCCCAAAGACATATTACATTTTAATCCGTTCTTAAACATATGGAATGAACAAGGAACCTAAAGCAAAACAAGAAGTCTAAACAAGGACTTCGCTCTTATTTTACTTAGCATCGGACAACTTCACATTCTCAAAACACATCCATTGTTTCCTTTCAATTCACTCGCACTGGAAAACTTAAGACTGATCTTCTACATTAAATTTAGCATTCTTATAAAATATCTTGCATCCATGCACAGAAGTGCCTTAAACATGTCATGCCAACTTCTGCTCAGATTAGTCTTGCTTAGCAAGTTTCAACGTAATTTCAGTCTGCACTGCTTCAGAGTCAATGCAGACAGAGGTCACTGGCATAGCACTAACAGTACAAAGAGTCCTCCCCCATTGCAATCCCATAGTGCACCAGTGGCTTTTCAAAATCTCCCAGAACCCACTGCTTCCAGGAGATGTGGGAAAGGTACCCAGAAGTAACACAATTGAAGGGGTTTGGAACGGCACTGCTGTTGACATAGGACAAAACTTCATATTTCACAATACAGCTGATGTGGGCACACAGAATTGCTTGTGCTTAAACAGGTTCCATCCTATGGGTATAATTAGGAATGGTTAGTTTCTCTAGGTTTTGGTAAATTAACATTTTTTTTCCAGCGTAAACTCAAATCTACAATAATTCTTTTTCTACTAAACAGGAGATGAGACAAAATCTTTCCTCCCTAAAGGCAGCCTCTAGCATTCTACCAGGTTAACTTCCCCTTTATTTCTTTACAAATTTAATATATTCCACATTAGTAGATCATGATTCAGCTATGACCAGACAGCTGATATCCTGATTTAATTGTTTAAAGAGATGTCAATAATGAGCAAGGATTTTCCTTATTGAGACTCATCCTGTTTTTAGCAATGTTGTCCTTGTGGTTGGTATCAGAAAAGGGAGACTTGTCGTGTCGCGCCCCCCCCCCCCCCCCCCCCCCCCCCGCCCCTTGCAGTCGTTATAGATTAACCACTGCATCAGTCTGCAGGAAAACAAAGCAGCTTAGCAAACACTTTAACTCAGTCTTCCGTCTGTCATTGTTTCTGACCATGGATTTAGCTAAAGAGATCAGACTCAGCAGACTTTTAAGTATTCACACACCTGTTTACCCAAAAGAACATTACAAGGTTATTATTGTACCAGAGAAAATAGCAAACCTAATCTAACACTACGTGTCTAGCATGCTTTTTGCCCTTACTTACATTTTAATACAAGCTGCCGTTAAAAGACAAAGAAAACTTTTTATTTTGGTTTGGGTTTTTTCTAAGTGGAACGCTGATTCACAGCTTTGATTTCCGTTATAACACAAGTAGTTTTGAACTCAGTAACTGCTGGAACTGTAGTCCCTGGTATTCTCTTTAGCCTTTTTACACTAGCAAGCTTCAGAGCTCTAATTCACCACTGGTGCACCTCAACCAGCGAGAGCTACCACGGAAGCTGAAGTATAGACATGGCTCAGGGTTTGTTTGGGTTTTTTAGACAGCCATGATGTCTGAACCCTGTCTTCATTACAGAATCCAAATTTGCTACCAATGCTGGAACTGAACAGATGGCAAATTACAAATACTGAGCTTGCTAGTGAAGGTTCAACTTCTGCCATATTAACCCTTTCAAATATTTTAGAACTATTTGTGTGTTCAAAGCATTGACTATTCATTTGAGTGCTATGTCTTCATTTTGGTTTTAAAATAATGGGATATGTCTGCAATCCTTTACCATAATTGCCATGAACCAGACAGACTGAAAGGGCACAAGACATCAAGGGCACCCCTGAATCTCAGACAGAAAGTCCTACATTCAAACAACGCACCAGCAGAGACAGAATTAGATACTAAGCACTGGCCTGAAAAATACGCTGGGCAGCTCTTTGACGAATGGATGTCTTTTTGTTCTGTGTTTGTACAGCGCCCTACACAACGGCGTGCTGATCCGTGACTGGAGCTCCTTGGCGACACAGTAATACAAATAATCAACCACCACCCATCAACATTTTCCACTAAAGCGTCACCCTGAATCATATCGAAAGAGTTTTCCGCCGTGGTAGAATCCATTTTGGATACTGCACTCCTTGACCAAAACCTTCTTCAACACAGTTTTATTTACCAAGACAGTGATTTCAGATGCCCCCAAACTTCTAGAGCTAGCTGAAAATCTTAAGGGGTCGTCCCCCCTTCCTTTTTTGGGGGGGGGAGGGGCTCAGAAATGTGTCCCTCTTTTACCTGCATTGCTCCTTGGGTTGCACACATTGTTTGCAGCCCTCTTAGCACTTATTGGCCTATGAATTAACCAAAGACATTAAACCTGCCCTCATGTGTCAGCTCTATACGCCAGCAGCCTGCCAGGAAGGTTAAGGGAAGAAGCACAACAATTATTTTAAAACATTATTGCTTGTTACCACCATTCTACAGGCTTCATTATATTTATTAGAGTATTGTAGTGCACACTGCAAATATTACTGAAACTGGACTATCCAGTTTAGGAAGGGAAAACGAGAGGTGAGGGAAATGTTCTAAGAATCAGCAGTCGCATTTTCAAGTAGCTAGTGAACCAAGGGGAACTCACTACTTCCCCACAGTTAGTTTCCAGTGGTCAGTCCTACCACCTCAGTCTACATGTGAACTAGACCTCATAAGTGAAGCATAGATAGGTCTGGTCACTGCACGGATCAGAAACTTCTAAAGAGCACTCAGATGTTGTAGGAAGTGATGTTGGTAGTTACTCTTCCAACTTGATCTGTACTGAATCTATGCTCCAGCATAGTGTTAGGGGGCACTGTGGGGTTGGAAGTACCTTAAACCAAATGCAAAGTCTACTAAATGCTCCGAGACCTCGTGCCTTGTACTTTTTGTGAGAATAGGAGAATTTTAATCTGAATGTCTTGGCCAAATTACTACTTGTATAATAATTCCACTGTACCTAAAAAGTGTCCCTTGGAGTTTCACGTGGAGAAACTATTCACCTCTTTAAACTGTAGCGTCACATTGCTATCACAGAATTCTGTTCTATTTAGCTACTTAGCGCACAGTGGTTCTCAAACTGTGGGTCGGGACCCCGAAGTGGGTCGCAGCCCCATTTTAATGGCATCGTCAGGGCTGGCTTAGACACGCTGGTGCCTAGGGCCGAAACCCGAGCTCTGCCACCCAAAGCTGAAGCCTGAGTGTTCAGCCCCGCATGTTGGGACACAGGTTACAGGGCCCCCCCGCCTTTAGCTGAAGCCCTTCAGCTTTGCTGGCCTCCCCTCCCCGGGGCAGTGGAGCTTGAGCGGGCTCAGGCTTCGGTCCCCACTCCTGGGATCGTGTAGTAATTTTTATCGTCAGAAGGGGGTCGCAGTGCATCGAAGTTTGAGAACCCCTGTTATAGCACACCCATCACCACCTGAACGCACATTCCACAGACTGCATTCCACAGGAGAGATGCGTGCATCTGAATGGTGGGGAAATGCTGAAGTGCTCCCCTGACCCGCCACCCCACTGAACCCTCTCACACACACACACACACACACAGTCTGCCATGCTGTGACAAACAAGTGTAATTATTTGAGCCATTTTGTTAATATTTCTTATCCGTCCTGTATTTCCATACAGGCAGGGCCCATCACGGGGAGCTAAGTGAAACAAGTAGGGACATGCCCAGATTTCATGTCTGCCAGAGCTATCAGAACCACACATGACAGCCAGAAGGTGAGGATGAAGAAAGATATTTGGAAAGGGCAAAGAGCTGGACATACACTTCCAGGAACAGGGAGAAATGGTGAGCTAAAAGTTTAAACCACAGACTAATGGGCAAATAGAGGGAGGCAGAGCCACAGCTAACAGCAGGAAAGAATGCAACTACCAGTTTGGAGTCTTTGTAACTCAGGTTTCAGAGTAACAGCCGTGTTAGTCTGTATTCGTAAAAAGAAAAGGAGTACTTGTGGCACCTTGGTGCCACAAGTACTCCTTTTCTTTTTTTGTAACTCAGGTTTTCCATCCTGCATAGTGCAGCTTCCAGTCACTGCATCCATGCAAGATGCAGAGTAAACACTTGTTCTTTATTCCTTTTTTTTCTTTTTTTCCCCTTCCCTAAATAGGTTGTTTAAATGGTGTCTGTAATTTGGATTTGTCTGTTGATTGGAGGATTACAGCTGCTTTCCACATTCCCCTGGGAGGAACTCAAGATCCTCTTCCCTCAAGGGAAGAAGAAGAATCACGAGAGGTTAACTATCCTGCAGGGAACTAGGTCAGGAAAAAGGGTCTTCCTTCTCTATATAGGTACTACCACAGGCCCTGTGGAAGGCAGGGGATTCCAGGAATCATAAAAGTGATCCTTCCAACTTCAGGAGCATGGTAATGTACTGCTACAAGTGTGCAATACAATAAGAAGAATGACTTTCATTTAAAACCATAAGATCTTATTTAATAAAAGAGTACTGTGCTTTTGGGAGTTGCAACAGCACTCACTAGTATAAAACCTTCTCCCTGGTGGGAGCATACAAGAAATGGACCTGGAATTTGGGAGGAGGAAAGAAACAAACATACGTTTTTAAACAAAAAAACACTCAATGTAAAAATGTCTTCTATGAAAGACTTTCAGATTATACAGGCGAGTATTGTGAAGGCTACAATAAGGATCCTTACAAAGAAAACAAGGGAAGGATTTTGTTTATGCTGACAGTGCAAATTGAGCAGACCAAAACCTATCTTCAAATATTTATTTTCACATTGTGAATGTCAACATTTTTTTCTGCCTTCATAACAAGTGGGTAATGTTCAGTAACTGCAGACAACCAAGGTCAAAAACATCCCTTCAAGGTTTCATTTGGCTAGATAGTATTAAAGGACCCATTTGGCCAGGGTTTGAGATCCATAATAAAGTGGGAGACTGAAGAATTCGGCGGGGCGAGGGGGGTATCAGGCAGGTTATTCATGTTTTAAGTTATAAAGGGTGAAAGATTAATTGTTAAGATAATAAGCAGAATTTCAGCCAACAGATCCACTAGTACTTGTTCAGCAGGGTTCTCCACCCCCCCTGCAATGCCCTGACTTCAGAGCCTGCCTCTCTAAGTTTTGTGTATTAAAATGATAAAAAAATCCAAACTATTTAAACTGTACTTTTCATAGCTACAATTTCTTTCACGCTGGGGGTCACACATGGGCTCAATTATTACCATTATTTCAAGACTTTGCAGGAGAAGGGGCGGTGAGTGGAACAGACTTCTATAGCATTTTGCGACTGATCAGTTGCAAGGAAAACAAGAGAGTCATCTAAAGAATATGGACTGTTAATACAACAATTTCAGTACATTGCTTGTGGGTCTATACACAAATGAGATGGACTTCTTACAAGCCTCCAAGTATTTCAAATGCTATATTAAACCATTATCTCAGGCAGCAAATGATTTAAGCGCAGGGGATCCACTTTACAACTTGGAAGGACAATGACAACCTTCTAGGATCCTGAGAACTGCATCTATTTTGTATAATAATTTACATTGGCTGTAATTGTATTTTTAAAAGGCACCCAAATACAGAAAATGCCAGACAACCCTGTGTTTTCTTTTACTGGAACTTTCTGTGATAAAGTGGTTGGCAGAGTTCATGAGCCATGAAAACCTGCAGTCTATCAGCTTTGTTTTTCACCCTCCAGCTAAACAGACACTTTTACAGAAAACATGAAGCTTTAAAAAAAAAAAAAAAAAAAAAAAAGTAAAGCCCAGGTGTTCACAGAACCATTATAAAAACTTAAATGAAGGTTCTAGACTTTTTGGTCTCCGTAAGGGATACCTCCATGTTTAAAGGAAAACTGCCGAACAGAAGGAGCCATTAGAGACCAGATTTTAGGATCCCATGAGCCACAATTGGCCAACAAGTTGCACTTTGATTTGCATAAATTTGTGCAATTGTGAAACTAACAATGTTGGATCAGGGATTGGCTTGCAAAAATAAGTTATTTTGGAGAAGAGAAGTAGAGATTCAGGGCAAACATTTTCTATTTTATGATATTCAAGTTCTTATATTGCACCTGATAGGACAGACATTAATGAACCTCCAGGCTCCAAGCCTGCAACTGAAGTTTGGCCTAAAAGCCCATTTAAACCAGCCAAGGCAACCTTTGTCTTTCATGGCTTAAGGACAAAATTTTCACCATTCTGTCTTTCTGCAAGCCTCTAGGTTCTTTTGCAATGCACTTTTGAGAACTTTATGATGTTCATTTAAATACACATTGGTGCATTCTGGAAAGCAGAAACATCACAGCTATGTGCATTCCTACTGGTCCTCTGTAATACAGTGGAGAATTAAGAGTTTGGGGGATTGCCTGGTAAAAAAAAAAAAAAAAAAACTTAGTAAAAAATTTTACACAGACACTCTTTACAGCTGTCTGTGTTACTAAATGTGAAAGATGCAGTTAAAAGGTAATAAGGATGATACTGAAGAGTAACCAGAAACTCAGACTTTGTTTCCATCTCCTTCATCTGAGTCACCTGTCTGACACAAAGTGCAGGATCATCGCCTCACGCAAACAGAGCATGACATGGAAAGGAAAAAGGGTGCGTTTCAGGGATTTTTTCGTTTTAACTGTGTTAATCATCATGTTTATGAAGGGTAGTCACCCCACCTACAGAGAGGAGCAGTGCTGGCTTTTCTCCAAGTATTACTATCAAACACTCTATTTGCCGTTATTCTCTGAGCCGTCATACAAAAGAGCATTTAGTAAGTCAAAAGAAGGAGGTTGCAGAGTTAACTAAATCCAAATTTATGTAGTTTATAGAATAATCAACATGTACAAAAATTAATTCACGTCAGACACAAATTAATAGAGATGCATTACAGCATTTGGCTCTTGAATTTGGTTTCAGAATATTAGAGACACCCTGGGAGTAAGTCACATATATGCAGTGTCAGAAATATCAGAGTAATAATACTTAGCTGAAAGTTTTATACTTGGTTACTTTTATTATTGTGCTCTCAAAATGTTGTTCCTCTCCACTATTATTGTATTTACTTAAAAGAAGAAACCAGAGCCTGGTCAAAACTAAACAAGGCAAAAATCAGGCTGAAGGTGCACAAAGCTAACTAAATATAGAGTCAAGTATCAGTCGATCAGAAACCTTTATTTTAGAGGAACACAAAGGATGAATCTATGAGAACATAAACAATGCACTTGCACTTCACAAAAAGGGGACACTTCCAAACATCACAAAGATGAAAACGAAAGCCACAGCATAATGATAAAGGTAAACTTTAATTATTTTAACTACATGGTACATCACAGTTAGTTGTTAGCTCAGGTTTCTCCCCACACCAGTCTATGGATGGATCTTCACATCAGCATGAACTCAGATGATTTGCACCCACATAAAAGCACCCAGGCTGGCCTAGCTCAGGCGTGAGCAACCATACTGCAAAGCCACACGCGAGTGTAGTGTCCACTCAGCTGCATCCACACTGGCGCTGTACTCATTTGAGTGAGGCACTGGGACCGCTGGGGCCATATCCTATGGTTCTTAGCACTGCAGTATGATTCTTCCCCAGTGAATTGTGGGAGAACTGCTGGGCACACAGGGGAACAGTGGGAAGACACTGCAGGACTACCAGCTTCCACACTGCAAAGTGGTCAGGTTACGTGAGCTGTAGCCTTTACCTCAGAACAGGCCAGCCCGTTCAAGTGAGAGTCTCGTGTGTGTGTACGGCAGCCAAGACAGGGGCAACGCTGAAGAAAAAGCCTGAATTCTATGCTTATGAAGAATTGCAGTAGATACTTAACTACGAACACTAAGGAAAGGTAATGCCAAATCATTTAGATTGCCCAAATCATGGTCCCCTCTCACCCTCACACACAGCCTTTGACAGGGATGCCGGTCCTGAAAGTACTTTACTTTTCTCCATTTGTGTATTCCTTTCCCTCAAATTCTATGCACCCTTACAACTTGGTCCTAAGAAGATCCAAGAATCAAGCTTAGAGGAAAAAATATATTAAGACACTTTCCCAGATTGCTCCAGTACCCTTACAGCATTTTAAAACCACTCAGAAAGGAACCCGCTCTGCAGTTCAGTTTGGTGGGAGGAAACAATAGATATTAAAGTCCTACATTTTAAACCATGCTGTTCTGCTTTAACCTAAAGATTACTCATCACCACAGTACAAGGAATTGGAATATGTATTTTCCTGCATATGCTTGTCTACGATTCCTCCTCCAGCCTTCAGCCACACCCACGTGACTGGTTCTCAGTTGCACACCTAAGGGACGCTAACTTCTCAAAGGCAGACAGTAAACACAAACGCAAAGAGTGTTCCCAGTTCAAGCAAACAAGAGGGACATGAAAGAAAAACACAAACTCAGGGAAATGTTATAAAGAAAGGCTGTAAAACTTACTACAGCCCCGGGGTAAAGCTAAATTATACACCAGTTACTGATGCAAGTTTGACATGCTAATTTACTCTCCAATTGAGAAAAAGAAATGGGCACTTGGTATTGCATTCGCTGCCACAAATACTACCTCATGGATAGAGTAAGGGGAGGGGGGCAGGGAAGAGACACCGACAGAGATTTTCTGTTAATAATGTTTTGAAAAACAATTAAAAACAAACAGATTGTAGAGCTCTGCTAGGGTCCAACATGGTCCACGTCATTTATGCTCCTTTTCCCTCTTTTCGCATATGTATGTGTACAACTGAAAGCTTTCAAGAGCTCACAGCGTTGCGGGGAGAGAGGTACCAAGAGCTATCACAAGAGATCAGGTAGTTGCAGGCGTTCCTGGTTAACAAGGCAATAACCATATATTGGGCTGGGCTGAACAGACATTCTGAGGACGGAGCCTATGCGTCTATCTGTCCAGCATGCAGCTGTAACTTCAGGGTCATCCATGTAATAACTTCCCCCCTACTGGCCCTTCCTCCAAGTGGTCTTTCCCAAAAGTACATGGTGTGCCCAGCTGGCGGGAAGCTGGTGCAAAGGACTAGTTGGGCTGAGGGGCTTAGATGAGTAATAGTGCAAGTCTCCCCCATGCTGCCCTGCTACTGTAGCAGGATTGAAGGGAGTTTCATCTTCCTACGTGGGATTGGGAGGATGGCTCAGCTTTCAAAAGTTTGGAAACCTTGTTCTCTCAATGCCCTGCTGCTTGGCCAACCCTACAAATGAGTCATTTTAATTTATAAACAGGCTCCTTCTTCTCCCTCAACCCTTGCCCTTAAAAGCAAATATTTTCCCTTCCCGATTAATTTTAAAGCTTAGTACTGAGAAGGCAGATGAGAAGCAGGAAAGTGGACAGTTGGGCCATGTCTGCACTACAAGCCTTTGCTGGTATAGAAAAACTGATATACTATACTGCAGAGGTGGGCAAACTACAGCCCGCAGGACGCTCCTGCCCGGCCCCTGAGCTCCTGGCCCCAGAGGCTCGCCCCCCAGCCCCTCCCCTGCTGCCCCCTCTCCCCCGCAGCCTCAGGGCGCTGCGCCCGGGGGGGGGGGGCAGTCAGGAAGGAGAGGGAAGTTGCAGGGGGCAGTCAGGGGTGGGGGGTCCAGGGGTGGTGGATGGGGTAGGAGTCCCAGGGGAGCCGTCAGCGCAAGAAGCGGGGGGGGTGGGGGGGAATAGGAGCCACAGACCGGGCCACGTCTGGCTGTTTTGGGAGACACAGCCTCCCCTAACCAACCCTCCATACCATTTCGGAAACCCGATGTGGCCCTCAGGCCAAAAAGTTTGCCCGCCCCTGCTGTACTGGCAAAGCATTCCTAGTGTGGATGCAGCTAGACAGGCAAAACTGTGCTTTTGCTGGTACAGCATATTCCAGCCTCCCTCCCACCCTTAAGCAAAACAAACTACACCAGAAAACGTGCAGTTTTGCCAGTCAAACTGCATCTACATTTGGGACTTTTGCAAGCACAACTATGTCAGTCAGAGAGCATCACATCTCTTCACACCACTGGCACAGCTACCCCGGCAGAAGTTGGTAGCATAGACCTGGCCTTGGACCCCCTGCCCACGAGGCCCATCCCTAAGGCAGTGGGAAGCTGTGGGGAAGGGAGCAAAGGAAAATTCTAAACAAAGCACAATTTAGAGCACAGACTGGGTCAAAGCAAGTGTTGACAAAATCTAAAGCCAAGAGAAACATTTCCATGAATTTCTTCCAAGAGTTCCAGGGTAAACGTTATTTGCAGCGTTTGCTACTGAACACTGCAGCACTGCAGACCCTTGAAGTGAAACTATTAACAGAAGTGAAACGCACTTCATTTAACGATTATATTTGAATATTTATTGTATTCCAGTCCTCCTCCCCCTGGTTTATGTATTCTACTTCGGCTGAAAGTTCTTCAAGGCAAGACATGTCTTCTTAAGTTTATGTGAAGCACCCAGCACATTTTTTAGAGCTAGCGTAATAAAAGTAATGCATTTATTTTTTGCAGTCTAAGCAAAAATAAATGAGAAGTAGAAAAGTACGTCAGCTTTTGAATCGTATATACATACATTACATGTGCATATACATAGATATGCATTAGTAGTACAGGTAAAGAAACATGGCTGGCAACTAAATCTTGTTATGAACAGTGCACCTATAGGGTTTTTTAAAAAGGCTTGAAGACAGCAGCGGATTGCAAGGAAGGAGGAGGAGGAGGACGAGGAGAGAATAACAAATGTGTGGGGCTAAAAGATGGGGCAAGAAAGTAGGAATCAAGAGATAGCTGTGCTTGTTGTGGACAAGCATGTGGATTGTTAAATGCAGTTGCCAATCAGAGCAGAAGGCATAGAAATCTATTAAAACAATTCTAGATAGAATTTCTGATGTTAAGAGAACAGCTGCATGTTGGTATTGTACAGCATTCCTGCACTCTGAGTGTCTAAAGGCAATGGCCATCAAACACAATTCTTTTTAGAATTAGTTACTTATCTGACAATTGGCTATGAAAGTTTCAGAGGGTGGGCCAAATAATCGATCTTCCTCAGATATGGAGCCTCACTGAGGTCTATGAAATAGTCGAATAAGACAAGCAGGATTTGGCACCAGGCCCCACTGAACTTTAAAGAAGAACAAGGAAGAACCACTGGTTTTCTGCTTTTAAAAGGGCATGAAAATTCTCTGGATAAATATGAACTTTAATATTTGTTATTGTTTCACCTTCCTTACAACACTTAGTGCAAGCACTATGTTAAAGGAATTGGAAAATTGCCCAGTTTCTCTGTAAGTATTGAACCTCTATATTGGGCTCACCTGAAGGAATACCTATCTGTAAATTTACCTACCATTAAGGCACAATTGTGTGACATTACGGGGCTCAGTTCCAATATAACATGCCTGGGTGCATAGGTAAAGTGTTATAATTATGCTAGGTAACCCTGTTTTAACCCTAGTGGAGTCTAGTCTAAGACAGAGCTTGCTAGTGTGCTTATTTCTGTTGACAAAGGCAAGAAAGCATGTTGTAGCACCGTTATGCCACAACCACGTTTCATGAGTGTGTTTAGAGATGGTTATTTCTGTAGTATAATCAGGGCTCACCAGTACACTTTAGGGGACTACTGTTCATCAGTTTACTTTACCACAATCACCAAAAGCTGCACTAGACAGAGCTCTCTCCTTTTTGATACTAAAATTAAACACACAAATGTTGACTGATGTGCTAAGCCAAGAAATGGGGGGAGACTCACAATTCTGTGGGTTTAGAAGCTCCAATTTTAAAGACGCTAGCAGCCTACCAGAACAGTTGGCCTCTAACATGTTAACATGCATGATTTATATCGCTCTGAGGTGCAACATACATAGTGGCTCTGGTACACTGAAAAATTCATAACAAATTACACAGGGAAAAAACCAAGTGAACTATACAGCTGCAAAAGCTCTTCGCTCAAAAGTGACGTACAATGCTCTGATTCAAATGCTCCTTGCATGTGGCTTTGATTCAGTGCAGCAATTCTCGATCTTCCCATTATCTTCTTTCTACTCATACCCACACTTTTCTTTTTTAGTTTCCCCTTTTGCAGGAAGGCAGAGCTGCAGCTGAGATCAGCACTTCACATGACTGCTATTCAGATCTTCTATTAAGATTTTGCCAAGATCGTCCAGCATAGAGAGGGATGGGCACACAGCACAAGTCATCACGAAACAGACTGAAGGACAAAATCCCTTTTTAAAAAAAAAAAAAGTGCACACTTTAATCCGCTTTTAATCATGCTCTACCACCATAACATATTTGAGGACTTAGCCTCACCTCTCTGCAAACAGATTTTCCAGGGAAATCATTTGAGCTGATTTACATATTGGTATAAAAAAAAGTTTCTTTGAAGAAAAAAATTTCGTAAATTAAGAAAGTACACTTCAGATGAGGCAGCAAAACAAATAGCTATGCTACAAACGATGAAACTGTCTGATAATCTAATATTGACAGCATAGAGCTTTATATTCAAATCCAGCGCACGCTTATGCGCATGTTTAACATTACCACCATGAGTAGTTTCCTGTGATAGCAAGGGGCAGGACTTGAGAATCCAGGAGATCCATATCAGTCCTATAGAGCCATTTCAGCCAATGGGACTACTCATAATAAAAGTTAAAGAAAAAAAGGCCTGTATATAAGAGTTAGTACATTCACATAAGAGCTCAGGATTGAGAGCAAAAACTTATAACAGAAGGAAATTGTTTTCAACATCCAGCTTTCACAGATAGCTGCAGGTGGACAGCTGCTTCTGGCAATCTGAAACTCATTAAAACAGTCTGCAGTCATTAAGAGGGGCATCCAGTCATACATATCTCCCTCAGCTCTAGACTCATGATTTACTAGGTGAAACAAAGGTAGCAGACATCAGGCTGAGCACCAAGCTTGAAATCCTCTGAACATGTTAAAACTTTTGAAATTTAAAGACTTGTGAGCAGGGGCGCTGGAACAATTTTTATAGTGGGGGTGCCGAGAGCCATTGAATCAAACGGTAAAATCTTGTATATAATGGAAATCAGTTCAAGCCAGGGGGTGTGGCAGCACGCCCCACCATCCCTAGTTCCAGTACCTATGCTTGTGAGAAATCATTTGTAAACTAATAACTCACTGATCATTAATATTCTTTTGTAGTGTATGTAGGCAAGGTGTATTCAGAATAACTGATATATGCTGGAATTATGACTAACAGGTGTTTAAACCAGGCATTTCAGGGGGAGTTGGTAAAAAGGTCTGCCTTACAAAGGAATGTGTATTTGATTCTCTGGCCAGCCCCATCTTCACACAAAGGCAATGAAGGTTCATTTTTACATAATGGTTAAAAAAAAAAAGCTATTAAGCCAACAAACGGGGGAAGAAAGAGCATGGAGCTTCCTTCACTACCAAACTCCATGTTGCCTTCCTCATAGCTTGAATAAATTTTACTTTGACGGGTAACCCTCAGAAGACTCCATTTCAAAAGTTTACTGGTCTATAAAGATGGGGGCTGAACCTCAAGTGATAAGCTGTTGAATAAGTTGATTTAATACAATATTACTGTTTTATAACAGTGTATAGGGTGAATTCTTTTCTGGAAGCTAATGACACACCAGTGATTAACATCACTGTGAAACATATATATTACCACTATATGAGGAAATACAAATAATTAATTATATTATGCTTTAAAATCTGTGGCTAAACAGGGAGAAACAGGTGCCCACCCAGACAGGAGAGAAGGCAGCTATTTATCTGTTTCCTATGTAAATTAAGCATGGTGGAATCAAAACAATGAGAGCTCCATTTACATACAGGGGGATGGGAGGCCCACAGGAAGGGAAGAACAGCATGAGGTCATCTTGCATCTTGAAACAAAAGTCATTGAACTTTGCTTATATCTTCCAAAGACAGAAGCCATCTTTGGCATCCATCCCCAGACACAAGAGGCCAGCGGGCTCTTGAAAGCTAAAAGAGACAGGTCCTTCGACCAAGGGTGTTGCAGGGCTGAAGTCTCTGGGAACTGAATATAGGTGAAAAACCTGCTTAGGCAAAGATCTGTCACCCAGGAAGACCAGGGAAGCCAGCCCCTTGTGCGTCTATGGAAGGTCCTGACAGAGAAAATCAGCCACAGCTGGGAAAAAGGGAAAATGGTGAGAGAAACCACGTTGAACAAAGCCTGTACCTTGCTTGTTTTAGACTTTTAGATGTGTGTTTTCATTTTTATTTGCTCGTAACCATTTCTAACTTTATTCCTTTTACTTGGCATCACTTAACCTATGTGAAATCATTAATAAATGTTTTATTTACTATAAACCAACTCAGAGCTGTTTTTTTGTAGAGAAAAGTGTATTTACCGCAGTTAAATTAATAAGCTATGATGTGCTTCTGTGTCTTTAGAGGAACAAACAAACCACATGATTTCTCTGAACTGTCCAGGAGAGGGCTGGACATTGCACAGAACACCTTGCTGGTTGTAATCAAGGCTGGTGAAAGACAGAATGTAGTGGTGGAGCTATAGACAGGTTGCTGAGGTCAGAGCTGCTGAACTAGGGCTCTCTAGCACACAGACACTCAAGGTGTGACCTGCATGCTTGTAGGCTGGTTGTGAGCATCCCAGGCTGAGAGCTACAGCAGCAAAGCACCATTCAGCACCCAGGGTTGCAGGGCAAGTGGTGATTGCACCCCAAACCCCAAAACAGACAGTAGTTACTAAGATGTTGAAATCATTGTAAGCTCAGATAGTTGAAAGTGGTGTTGGACTAGAGTGATAGATTTGAACCGTAGCCTTTCCCCACACCTTGCAGTGCAGGTCACACGGCACAATTCCCATCTTGCCAAAAACCAGGGTGCTCTTGTGTCAATACCTCTAGGGTCTCTCCAGTTCCTTCTGCTTCTTCCCAGTTGGTCATGGGAGAAAAACTCTGTATTATAGTGGTGCAGCAACATGACTATAGTTAAGGTTGCATCACAACTTCTCTTTTTAAGACTGACCTTTCTAAGGCCTCTAAAATCAACATGCTTAGTCAGATTCCTTTGCGATTTGGTGTGCCCCAGGGGATGCAAGGTAGGGTTAGTGATCCCAATTTGGTGTCCTTTGAGCTAGGGATTGCTGAGATAAGCCTTGGGGGGGAAAAACAATCATTTTTTTCAAAAAGTTTCTAGATGGGTGTTTTTTGCAAAGAGCTAGAGGTCAAAGTATTGATTTGATGTGTGTCAAAATAGTCTCAACTGTTGCGTTTCACCCAAAGTAGTACATGGCACCCACTAAAGCTTTGGGAGACCCAAACTGAGAACAGTATTTAAGCAAAGGTACATGTTAACAGCACACATGCACCAATACAGAAAAACAGCTAGAGGGTTTCCATTCCTGCCATTTTACATGCTTTAAAGATCAACTCTTGTAAGTGCTCTGAGATCTGTAGTTACTCGGATCGCTTAGAAATTTGGTGTGCCTTGTGTGAATGTGAGTAGCATTCTGAATTTGGGGTCATTTGACTGAGGGGGTTCCCAAGTTACAGGAACCCCCTTTTCCCCCAAAAAAACAATTTCCTTCTGTTGCCTTGTACTGCTAAAGCGGAAGGTACTAGTGACTGGATGAATCACAGACTTTCTTAAGATTGATGGCTCTGAAATCACACTTCAATTAACTAAGGATCAATTCATTACAAGCGGCAAGCCCTCACCTAAGACCAAAGGCTTTTTGAACTGAGTGTCTGGAGGTTACAACAATTTGAGTCATGGGTGGCAGTTTTATTTTGGAGGGAATGTAATCCGTCGGGGGTGGGGGGGAAGATATTAGATGCGAGAATGATGGGAGGGTTTTAGGGGGAGAGCGGAGTAGGGTTTGAGGCTGCAGCAAGAGGAGGTTATGGGAACAGGAGAGAGGGTGAGGGTTCAGGTGAAAGAAGTGTGTGACACTGGGAAGGAGGATGTGGGGGTGAGTGGCAGCAGGACTGGAGGAGAACAGCAGCACCAGTCAGACCCATCTTATTCCCTCCCATGTGCGTACTCATATCTGGGGGGCTCTTGCCATCTAGGGGAGTCTGAGCACCCCACCCTGGGCCCCTCATAGGAGCTTTGTTCCCCCCTGGGGTTGTCTGAGTTGCTCTTGCTGCCCCCTGTGTTTGTGCCAGGATCTGGGTGAGCCTGTGCCCATCTACAGGAGTTGGACCCGCCCTTTTCCTAAACCCCACTCATCTGAGTCCCCCTTCCTCCTTCCCATGTGAACCAGGATCTGGGCAAGTCCTGCTTTGTTGGGTGTGGAGCTGAAAACAGGCATACTTCATGCCCATCACCGCTCTAAAGCTCTCCGGAGTGGGATGGGAACACCACTGAGAAGAATGGAGCAATTAACACCTCTCAGAGCTATTGTGTCAGGTTGTATTCATCTCCACAGGGCATTCTCATTCAGCTGAGGACATATGCCTCTTCACACCTTTCAGAGCCTGAATTCTGCAGATGGCTGTGTAGAGGAGGAGCCCTTTCTCTCCACTGTCCCTCTCCTTCCTGGTTAAAGTATGACACTTTTAAGTGTTCTGAAATACATATACTTAACTAGATTTTCTTAAAATTTGCTATGCCTCTTGGGGGTCACTGGAATCAGGAATCTGGAGGTGTAAGCCCCCCAAAATAGACCTTTTTCCAAAAAATTTCTCAAGGTGGGTTGTTTGTGTTTTTTTTTTGGGGGGGGGGGGGGGGTTGCACAGAGCACTGTAGACACTTCTTAAAGCAACAGAAGGGTTTCCCCCCCCGTTAATCTACCTCTCAGAGGCTGTAATTCTTCCATCAACCTAACCACATGTACCACAGGGACTAGGTCAGCTTAACTATGTCAGTCAAGGATGTGAATTTTTCATCTAGGTTGATCTAAATTTTAAGCGTCGACCAGGCTCAGGTCCCACTTCTTAAGTGGCTCAAGAAAGTAATTTTCCATTTTTGAGCCATTAAAATAAAGCAACAAGCCAACAGCTAGGAATCCCTTTCAATGGTTTCTTAATGTCAGATCCCCCACCGGGCAAAGCCCTCTTCCTGTCCAGGCATTTCTAACCTGTTCATCACTGTGGTATCTTAGGAGCTTCGTCACCCTGCAGGTTAGTGATGCACTAAAAAAGTCAAGTCAAAATTTCAGTGTTTTAGTGGCTTTTAAGCACTGCTGGAAATCTGAGCCATTGGCTGCCCCCTCCTGCCCATCCAACCTGGTTAAAGTGGTGAAAAGAATCACCTTTCCATAATCCCTGGTGGCGCTGGAGAAAAGCAACTTTCCTCCATGGCCACGGCACCAGCAAAAAGTCTGTTCTGAATCAAGTTTATGAGGCTTACAGCTTCTGAGAGCGACCCTAGACTGCAATGTAAATACCAGTCACATATCTGGAATTGTATTTACAGCCACAAACAGCTCCCAATATTCAATATATAGCAGCCACAGCTCCCACGCCTCGGAGGCTAATGGGGGTTTTCAAGTTTGCCACCTTGTCAGGGGTCTTGAACCCTCAGCTGTTTCTGTATGTCCAGGGAGCAGCAGCAGCCGCACACTTTAGTCCAACTGCATCTGGCAAGTTGCTGTCTTTTCGTTCAGATGTGGACCATACTGTCCATGTCTTCATAGTCACCTCCAGACTGGATTATTGCTATGTGAAAACTGTAAAGACCCCAGCTATGAATATAGCTGCCCACACACCAGTGTGATCCCTGCATGAGGAACCACTTACACTTGTGCTTCCATAGCCTGGACTAACTTCCAGTTCCTTTCTGGGTGCAATACAAGGTATTGATGTTAAACTATAAAGCCATTTATGGTTGGGTTCCTCATACATTAGTGAGCACCCTTCTAACATTCTAATCTAGCCATTTAGATGCGTCACTAGATTCATACTCTGGTGGCAGGCCATTTGCATTCCCTCTGCCTCCCTATGGTCCAACAGAGCCCTCATTTCTTAACCTTTAGGGGCACACTGCAAAACCTATCTACTCAGGGCTTTTCTCAAGGGGTTGCTTGACGGAGGGAGTTTGTTTTTACGGACATCTGGGTAGGGAATTATTTGGTTTAACATCCATTTAGCTGAGGTTTTTATTATGTTTATTGTAAGTACACCTAAAGACTGTTAGGCACATCAGAGAAATGGGAAAAAATAATACATTCAAATGTCTGTCCCGAGAAGGTACATGCTTTCACTGCTAATAGGGAACAAAAATCCTTTCCCCCTTCTGTTTGAATTTCTTGCTTTATTTTTCAGCTTGCTTCCCTGCCAAGACAGCTTCCTTCTTTAAAATAAATAAAAGGGTAATAAAAGCCCTCACCACTGATGTACACAAGAAAGAAAGAAAGGCGGATAAAAACCCCATTCCATCAGTAGCTGAATATCCAGAATATAAATAAATTTGAAAATGTAATGGAAGAAAAACTAACATGCCAACATAGCATCTCCTCAGGTCATATGTCAAAGGTCTTCCATCAGCACTCAGTGCACACATTGGGGGGGAGGGGGAGGGGAGAGACACGGACCTTTTGTAGTGATAATCAAGGTGGGCCATTTCCAGCAGTTGACAAGAACGTCTGAGGAACAGTGGGGGGTGGGGGATAAACAAGGGGAAATAGTTTTATTTTGTGTAATGACCCATCCACTCCCAGTCTCTATTCAAGCCTAAGTTAATTGTATCCAGTTTGCAAATTAATTCCAATTCAGCAGTCTCTCGTTGGAGTCTGTTTTTGAAGTTTTTTTGTTGAAGTATTGCCACTTTTAGGTCTGATGTGAATAATTGTTCTATTCCTCCTACTTCCAAGTAGCTGGTGTCATTACCCCATATAGGGGATTTTATTTTATTAGATGGGGAGATGATGGGGTAGCCACCATCCAGGTTTTACCTAGACAATCTGTTTTTTAACTTTAGGGTTGCCAGGTATCCAATTTTCAACTAAGGGAACCTGGCAGTGTCTGATCAGATGTACTGATCTGACACCAAAAGTCCAGCGACTGTGGGGTGGGGGGAGGCGCTAGGTCATTAACCCGCACCAGCCCCTGCTCAACCAGGGCCGCCTCCTATCTACAGGCAAGATCCTTTTCAGGCTGCAGCAGCTACAGGATAAGAGACAAAACATAGGGGAGATTTTTTACATCCTGACCAAAAAAATACCCCAACAAAAATAAAAATCTCACACAAATGTCAAATGTATTCAATGCAATATTAGACAGTCTACATTAAGTATGGAAAAACTGATATGACTTTTAAACAAAGCCTCAAAAGATACATACACTAAATTTGTCTGATACTATTGTTTAATAAAACAGCTATTGTCATGTATTTATCAACAATCTTTCATAAGCTTCCCTAGGGGTTTACAGCTCTGAAAGAAAAATAAAAATCACTTCCAGAAAAAAAATGTACAAAAAAGCCTCAGCTTAGAAGTTAGCTTTCACGGGATTTCTTTAGGCACTTTATAAATGTTCTTTATGAGTGACTTTTACATATATACTATCATAAAGGTACAATGTGCAATATTAAACAATGTCAATGTTCAAAATAAAAGTGGAACACTCAAAACTGATTGATATTGGGAGGGGGGTGTACAGAGGGGACAAGAAAGGTCAGGAATTAAGGTAGAGTGAGAAGTCAGCAGCAAGGTGCTCCTAAATTGCAGGAATATGGGGGCCTCTCTTTTTAACCACCCCACCCTCCCAAAGGAACCTTTAGCAATCCTGAAGCATGTCATGTGATTTTTACCTGTTCACACAGAGAACCGGTATCCCTTTCCCCAGGTTGCTGGGGCCCTGCCTCTGAAGGATTAATAACTTCTTCTCTCTGGTTTATAGAAGATAGAAGAGTTTCTAAAGTTTAGGCCTTGAGACTCTAGTACAGGATCTGTTCCCCTCTTGAAAGGAAGGCACCATATTCTTGTGCTGTGCTATGTCTGTATGCATGATAATGGAGAACCTCTCAGCGAGATCCAATCATGGTTGAGCAGAAAGATCCTTCCTGGGTCAAGTAGTACAGAGAAGAATGCAGTCCAGCCTGCTTGCCATCCAAGCAGATATACCCCAACTACGGGGGTGTAGTAGTGGGGAACCCCCATGCCACTGCCCCTCTGAGAAGGGAAAGGCCCCCTACTACAGGCAATCCAAGGGAGATACTGAACTATTGTGCAGGGATGGGCCACAAAGGGCTTTGTGTTGGGGTGTACCTTAGGGCTGGCACACTTTGCAGCCCAGAGCTCTGCCTGGCACCAATGACTCATCAACTCAGCCCCTAGATACCATGTCCCCCACATGCCCCAAAAAAGGGCACACACCTTCAGAGATAGACAAAGGGGTTCCTAACAAGCCCAGAGAGCTGTCCTCCTGCTTTGTGGGGCTCCCCCTTTAGGCAGTACATTCTCCCACCCTGCTGCTAGCTTAATGCACTCCCCTTTGGGTAGAAGGTCTCTAAGGGGCAAAATGGCCACATCAGACACCCAGCTACAGCAAAAGTGCAGAATCTCCTATGGACACAATAGCCAATTGTATGTGCAGTCCCATGAGTCTGGGATCACAGAGTTCACAGAGCCCTGTCACCATAAACCATTTTTAAAAATGGATTTAAATGAAAGATTCCAACTGGAATGGCTCCCTCCAGTGTGGTCAAGGCATCCTGTGGTTATAATGGTTTCTTGACAACCATTATCAGAACTAGACAGTCACCATTATAACCATATTATGCTCTGACCACACTAAAGGGACAGATATCCTGCGTGTGCAGACATCGGCTATCACAGCTCTGTGCCAGTAAAACACCTGTTTGTATATTTATAAAGTGTCAGATGCACCCCCATTGTTTCTGGACACAAATAACTGAATGCATAGCAAAATGTAAGTGACCATCAGCAACTTTAAAAAAAAAAAACAGTTCACCCGCCCCGCTGCCCCAGATATATTGCAGCAGCCAAGCTTCCTTTCAGGCATACGTATAAGCGAACAGATTTTACACCTTTAAGACAGTGTTCAGCAAGAGTAGCAAAACACACAGGGCTTCTTCAGGAGGCTGATGCACTTGTCTAGGGATCCCAGTGGGGGTAGACATTAACCTCTATGAGTAAAGGAAAGCTTGCTTGAACAATCTGCTCAGCACTGAATCTATTTTAGGAGCAATGACCCAGATCTTTTTTTGGCAGCAGGTAACTTGTGTAACTGAGATGAACTGGCAAGGAGTGAAACAGGCATCAGGCATTGTCCAGGTGTTAATCAACAGTAGAGGAGCCCAGGTGATGCAGGATGGGACCTCCTCCATATGAGCTTGAACCATCTCAGGCCAAGGGTGGATGTACACTACAAAGTTAGGTTGGCTTAACTACTGAGGGCTTTGAAAAATTTCACACCTTGTGCAATGTAGTTGAGCCAAGCTAAACTCCAGTGTAGACACCGCTAAGTCGACAGAAGAATTCTTCCATCAACCAAGCTGCCATCTCTCGGAGAGGTAGATTTTCTAGGGCACGTCTACAGCAGAAATGACAGTGGCACTGCAGCACTTTAGCGTAAACACTTACTGCACCAATGGAAGAGGAGTCTTCTGTCAACCTAACAGTGTCTACACTGGAGCTTAGCTCGACTTAATTACATTGCACAGACTAGACCATTTTTCACAGCCTTGAGCTACTTAGCTAAATTGGCTTAACTTTGTAGTATAGACCAGCCCCTACAGGAACAGAAGAACCCCGTCTCCCTTTCCGGGGCTGTAGTAAATGTCTCCAGTACAGCAACACAACTATAGATATACCCCAAGTGTATGCTACAAGCTTTTGCCATTATAGGTTTTTGGTCAGGGGTGTGATGTGTGACCAATATAGCTGTGCAAACAAGAGCCCCTACTGTAGACAGTTATATCAGCAAAAATAAATAGTTTATTTCCCCAGATGTGGGGGGGGGGAAAAGGGGGTAATACCAGTGTTTACCTACAAAGCACTCCTACTGTAGACCTGGCCTCAAAGTAAAGGTGGGGTGAGTCACAGCAATCCAGTAATAGTTTAGTCAATGTTTTGGCCCACAGCAGGCACATCTTTTACACCAGAACGCTTAGGGTGATTTTTCAGAAAAATCAAGATCTGACAGGTATCTCTTTACCCAAGGCAACATATCAGTGTGAAATGGTCAAATTGTTGTCTAGGCTGAGCCTCTTTCTCAATTAAAAACTTCAAAAAGAGTGAAACATAATACAAGGCATTGTCAGAAAGAGCTAAGGAGATGGAGGAGCAGGGAAGACATTTAGCCATGACTGGCAAGACAGGTAAGTGTCTAACAATAAGCACTCTTTTTAGCAGGGCTGGTTAATAAGCAACTGAGTTCTTGGCAAACAAACAGTGGGAAGCCCTTGCTGAGACCTTGAAACTGGCAGATGATGGATTGGAGGCTTGGCACAAAAGACAAAGCAACCCAAGTTATACTTTTTGTCACAGCGAGGTATTTGTTTAGTTTTTTTCCCTCTTATCTTCATCCAGTGTCTGAGCCATTTTACACACACAACCCTTGTAGGAAAGAATAAGTAAGACTGAGGATAAACTATGGTAGGGACTATTCTGGAAGACACAGAGTTCAGATCTATGCTGGCCACTTTTGTTAATGAAAAGCAAGGAGGAAAACTGACAGGAGGCGCTGGCTCACTTAGCCAAACGTTCCAATTCTGCAATTCCATTGTCACTTGTGACTGGTCAAGTGGTGGCATATGTAAAAACCCCTCAGGTTAGAGACAGGCCTAAATCCACTGGGAGGAACCCAACACTCAACTCCGTTAAGACTATAAAACCAGATATTTAAGTGTCAGCATTACAGCTGTTCACATAGGATCAACAATTTTATCTTTAACTTACACCCACTTCCCCCAGCCCACCGCCCCACATGCACACAAACACCTTCATTAAGGACAACTATACTGCCAGAAATAATAAAAATTATTTTTTTCCCCCACAGGCTTGGATCTGCTGGATCAGTGCAAACTATGTGAAAAACAGCAACAAAGTAGTACTGTACTAGGCTGCGCTGAACAGCTACCAGGAATTGTTTATATTTTCTCCTTCAACCTCCCACCATTCAATGTTTTCAAAACAACAGAGTGCTGGGTCAGGCAACTACAATGAGAAGAAAGGACAAAAGTAGGTATATCTGCTCAATACAAATGGTCTTTGTCCAAGACTCTGTGGAAGGACAAGTTTGCATAAACAATCCCTGAAAGGCAAAAAGCCTATTAACTGCAGCTAAACAGCAATCAGGTGAAAGCTCCAACCTTTATTCAGTTAATGAGGAGGAGTCTCGCAGATGCCCAGCAGAAGCAACGCAAACAAGCAAGCCAACCAGTGTGAGCACCATGAGTATTTGAGGCCATACATTTATGAGACTGAAGTACAGTTGTATGCATTTCACACATCCCTCCCTACATGTTTGAAATCTAGGGTTGACAACAACCTCCTCCACACTACGGGCAAGTTTCATCAGTGTCAAATAATAAAACGGCTATCGGATCTCAAGGAAAACAGGAATATAGAGAAGGGGTGGGGGAGGAATGTCACTCTTCTCCCCCCCCCCCCCCCACACACACACACACATGCTGCCAGTAACACTAGCGCAGGACACTGTGGGGCAAGAAGAAAGTGGGTATTTTTATACAGAATACTTCCATAGTAATAAGGTGAATCAAACACTTCTGATGCACTAAATGTCATAAACGGCTTTGCTCCTGCCATCAGACCTCCGAGAGTTAGAAATTTATCACTAATTCCGCAGGGATTGTTCTGTACATCTCCAATTATAAGACGATGATTATAACCAAGTAATCATTCCCAGACTGCTAGGAAATAGGATCACTGCATCACACGTTACTTTAATTGGAAGTAATTTCTTTGAATATAATTTTCTAGAAAGCACAACTTGCCACTTACAGGAAAGGATTAAGTTACAACGTCATGGGAGGTGGGGGGGAGGGGGGAGAATGGAATGTCAATGTTCTTCAGGCTTAAAATCTTAAATAATTAAAACCAAAACCAGAATTCTAGTCTACTACAGATTTATCAAATATTTAATACAAAAAACCCTTACGTAAGCCACTATCACAACTGAGCTTAAGAGAAATTTCCTTCTTCCAAGCATGGCTTAATCTGTTCCCAGGATGCATTTATTTACTCTGTGATTTTTGTTTAAAGAGAACTGAACTGTGGATGTACATGTTAGCTAAATTATTGTCCTTTTTGAACACTACTTTTAAGGGTGGGCAGGAGGGGTGCTAACCTCCTCTCCCTCTGCATGTTCAGTGCCTCTTATCATGGACATAAGATGATACCTTTCTATAGTATGTCCTTTAATCCCTTTGGTGCCTAAGAACAGTCCTTGGACAGCACAACACCTTTGTGTGGCACAGTTTTACTCTATAAAATAATCACCCTGCTCTTTTAAACAATCCCAGCACTGAGATTGTGGCACAGAAAGGGTTGATTTCAGCAGAGCAGGACAAACGTGGATGGATCTATGTCTGAGGGCAAAGTGAATGTCTCCGTTGCATTTGCACTAGCAATCCAAATACTCAAAAGGGTAAAGTTGGAAATGTGCTGTAATTTAAACCTTTCCCAGGAATTTAACTGTTTCCAGATAGCTGAAATATTTATAACTATCACTGCTACAGCCAAGCCCAAGTCAATGGAGAGAAGGAAGAGATTCCCGGCTAGTTAAGAATCCATTTTATTATTGAGTTTGCCATACAGAAGCAATTAATGATTAGAAACTTTTGTCTATTTATCGCATTAAACAGGTCAGCATCAAATCCTTTCAGAAGGATTACCTTTCAGATTTGCCCATTTACCTGGACTTTCAGCTAGAGTATTTTCTGCTGCTAGGAAACACAGACTGATATATATAGCTGGTTGCTTTTCTCAAACCCCAAACCCTGAACATTCTCTTTTCACCCTTCTTTTAGCTCGTACGCGCACACACACACACGCCTTTCTAAACCATTTGCTTGTGGAATCAATGTGGATCTTCCACAAATGAACCAGATGGCATTATTACAGAAACTCCTCTGAGTACCTCCTAATACCTAAAAAACAGTCTTGGCTCAATCCCCCCGTCACCTCCTTCAGATGAGGGCAGAAGGAAGGAAAGAACAAAAAAACCCTGCACCTTCACTGAAAACCAGGCAAAGTGAATATCTCAGCCAAAACTGTAGGCACCCAAATTTGAGCGTTTGAGTCATTTTGTTATCTGCCATTTAGAAGGACAATCAGCAAGACTTGATAGAATAAAAATATAGCAATAATTTGTACACGTATGGTTGGAATTAAATGTACATAAATGCACCGTCACTGGTTGCCCTGCTGCTCTATTCTATCCAGGGTGGATAAAAATCAATGATTTTTTTTTTCTTTTAATGGATTTGGGGGTGGGGGGAGGGGAGATAAAATGCATCCAGCAATCATCCCAACATAATGCCAACTATAATAAACTTCAGAGCTAAGGGTGAACTATTCAAGAAATATATGTTTGCTGATGATGTTTTAAAGAAAGTCACACCAGTGAACTGACAGAAGTCACTTAAGCACTTGGGGCATGGCTACACTGGAAACTTCAGAGCGCTGTTGCGGGAATGCTCCCATGGCAGTGCTTTGACGTGTGAGCGTGGTCGCGGGCGAGCACTGGGAGACAGCTCTCCCAGCGCTCCTGGTAATCCACCTCCACGAGGAGATTGGCTCCCAACGCTCGGAGCCTGTTTATACTAGCGCTTTAAAGCGCTCAGATTTGCTGTGCTCAGGAGGGTTGATTTTTCACACCCCTGAGCCAGCAAGTTAGAGACCTATAAAACGTAAGTGTAGCCAAGTCCTTAGATTCAGAGACTGCTGAAGTGCTAATCTCACTTTTAACAGCAGTAGCTTCTTCTGCCAGTGTAGAAAGTCCAAAGGAAGAAAATACTCTGTCATTTCAAATTGAGAAATCGTTTGGGACCTGAAAAAGCAGGAAAGCTTGTTTTTCTTTTCCAGACTATGTACAAAATGGTGAAATGAAGATGAAGACGACTGAGTTAGCTGCAGAAGCCAATATTTTAAGTTTTTCATGTTGACCTGACTGACATAGTCTATTTGTTTTGTTTTTTAAAATATATTTCATTTAATTATTTTAGTTAAAAACAATTTTAACAAAAACAAACCTGATTTTAAAAAACTTGAATGTTTAACTAAATTCAAAAATTCATATGCTTGTTTTGTTAAATTATTATGTTTGCTGTTGAAGAAAAAAAATCCAGAATACATAACGTTGTTGTTTTGGTTAAATAAAACTATTTAAATGTCTGTCTGGTGATGTTTTCTCCTCCTAGAAAATCCTCCAAATATTAATGATTAACCTGTTGAATTGGAGATATTTATGAAGTCATTGGGAGGTGAACTATTTGCTTCAATTACCTTTGGTAAATGAAATAACCAAACAATCATTCATTTTCCGATATAGCTGTAAAACTAATCTGAAAAGTTTTCAAAATAAATCACTTCAAAAATGTATAGTGTGTACCTTCTAAAAATAAAAACTACCTCTATCTCTGAGTTGTGAAGAATATGTATTAAGGTTATGACAACCTACAAGAATGCACTTATGTAGAAATCCATGATTAAATCGAGTCTTCCTGACTAGTGATTTAAATCCATTTGCTTTAAATCAAATCCACCCTGATTCTATCCCCAGAGCTTGTTATCCGGTGCACCATTATGTGAGCCAAAGTATTTGCCTGGGGCCATTAAGAGAAAATTTGGGTAGATGACTAACTGCTTCACCTGGATACATAAAGAATGCAAGCTGGTAAATGTGGCTGCATATGATTTCCTGTAGCTTAAACACCCACCCGCTTCCTGCGGAGTGAAGAAACATCAGATATAAGATAATAAGGTATGAGTCAAAACATAAGGGCATGTAACCTCAAGATGCATTTTAAAATGCTTCCCAAGGAGCCCAAGACCCTTGCATTTGTGTGGAGGACTTCTAATCAACAAAGAAAACGATGACTAAGTGGCAGATTCAAAGAACAGTCCCATAACATTTTAGGTTTCCTTCACCAAATGTTACTGTTTTCATTATAATGAATTTGATGAACTACTACACCTACTCCCTAAGTCCATGATCTTGAAAGCTTATCTACAGTCACAAGGATCCCACCCACAAAGATCAGCTTGCTTGCAAGTCCGGGGCCTAAAATTGTAGTAAAGCCAGAACCTTGGAAAAAGCCAGGTTTGGTCTACACTTACAACATACACCAGCATGCCTATGTAGGTCAAGAACGTGTTCCTTCCCTTCCCCCGCAACTAACAGCACGGCTCTGTTGACAGAACCCTATGTGTAGATGGCAACTATGCAAACAAAAAAGCCCTCCTGCCAGCAGAGTTAACATCGTTTGGGGAGGTGGTGTTCTGTATATTCTCTCAGAAGCATCTGGCGCCAGCCACTGTCAGCAGACAGGATACTGGGCCTGATGGACCATTTGTCTGACCTAGTATGGCGAGTGTAGTGTTCTTAACTATACTGTGGGAGAGAGGAATGTTTGCTATCAGTGTTGGAGAAATTATACGTTAGATGACATTTGTTTTGAATTTGGGCATGGCAGGGTGGGGATGACAGTCAAATATATGCTAGAGAGGACTGTTTAATATTTACAGCTTTGACTTTTAAAAAAAAAAATGCCTGTAAAATAGCTGTGACATTTACTTTTTTTTTTTGGATGGTGTAACTCGCAACCATTCCCTCCACATGACTGTTCTAAGCTAGGTGATATTAGTGACTTCATTGCCAGAGCCCCATGCACCATGTTCTAAATGTCCATTACAGTAAGCTATGGATGTCTGGATGGGTCAGTATAAGAGTTCTCCCCCCACCCTCCTCTCCTTTATGCACGCACAAATGAGTAGTGACTTTATGTATGCTATGAAGCCATGTCTGCACTACAGAACTTATGCTGGAGTAGCCCCCTACTGTCAGCACAACATGTGCCAACAGAAGGAATAATTCTGCTGGTCAATTATCGCATGATCCAACCCGTCATTCAGAGGTTTAGGGACAAGAGCATGGGCTTGCGTCCCTGCCCATCTTGACTGATAGTTCATGGAGCAAAGGTCCATTGACGGCTTAACTAATTCTTTTTTCAACCTACTTATACTTTCTGCCCTCACCCCTGGCAGCAAGTTCCACTAATTGACTATGCATTGTGTGAAGAAGTACTTCCTTTTGTTTATTTTAAATCTGCTGCCTATTACATTGGATGACCCCTGGTTCTTGTGTTATGTGAAGAGGTAAATAACACTTTGCTGTTCCCTGTCTCCATACCAGTCATGATTTTATAGACATCTATCAGATCCCCCACTTACTCATCTCTTTTCCAAGCTGAACAGTCCCAGTCTTTTTAAATCTCTCCTCATCTGGAAGCTGTTCCATACTCCGAATCATTGTTGCACTTTTCTGCATTTTTTTCCTCCAATTCTAATTTTTTTTTTTTTTTTTTTGGAGATGGGTGACCAGAACTGCAAGAAGCATTCAAGCTGTGGGCATACCATGGATTTATATAGTGGCACGGTGACATTTTCTTATTTTCTGTCCCTTTCCTAATGGTTTCTAGTACTGGTAGCTTTTTTGATTGCCACTGTACATGGAACAGATGTTTTCAGAAAACTAACCATGACTACTCCAAGATCTCTTTCTTGAGTGGTAACAACTAATTTAGACACCAACATTTTGTACGTATAGCTGGAATTGTGTTTTCTGATGTGCATTACTTTGCATTTCACAATAGTGAATTTCATTTGCAATTTTCTTTACTAGTCAGAGATTTGTGAGACCACTCTGCAACTCTTCACAGTCTGCTTTGGACTTAACTATATTAAGTAATTTTGTATTCTCTGCAAACTTTAGCACCTCACTGTTTACCCTTTTCCCAGATCATTTATGAACACATTGAACAGCACTGTTCACAGTACAGATCCTAGGGGGATCCTGCTATCTACATTATTACACGGTGAAAACTGATAATTTATTCCTATCCTTTGTTTCCTATCTGAAACCAGTTACTGATCCATGAAAGGACCTTCCCTCTTATCCCCCATGACCCTTACTTTCCGTAAGAGCCTTTGATGAGGCACCTTGTCAAAGGCTTTCTAAAAGTCCAAGTTCACAATATCCACTGGATCACCCTTGTCCACACGTTTGTTGACAGGCCCCAAAGAATTCTAATAGATTGGTGAGGTATGATTTCCATTTACAAAAACCATGTTGACTCTTCCCCAACATACCATGTTCATCTGTGTGTCTCATAATTCTATTCTATACTATAGTTTCAACCAATTTGCCTGGTACTGAAGTTAGACTTACTGGCCTATAATTGACAGGATCACCTCTGAAGCCTTTTTTAAAAACTGGAGTTACATTAGCTACCAGTCATCTGGTACAGAGGCTCAGAAGCAATAGGTTACATACCATAGTTAGTAGTTCTGCAATTTCATATTGGAGTACCTTCAGATCCTTGAGTTCCTCTGGTCCTGTTGAATTATTATCATCAACTTGATCAAAAACCTCCTCTACGGACATCTCAATCTGGGACAGTTCCTCAGATGTGACACCTAAAAAGAATGGCTCAGGTGTGGGAATCTCCCTCACATCCTCTGCAGTGAAGAACAACGCAAATAATTCATTTAGCTTCTCCAAATAGCCTTGTCTTCCTTGAGTGCTCCTTTAGCAGCTTGATCGTCCAGTGGCCTCACAGACTATTTTGCATGCTTCCTGCTTCTGATGTACTTTAAAAAAAAAAAAAATTGCTGGTAGTTTGTGTCTCTTTTGCTAGTTGCTCTTCAAATTCTTTTTTGGCCTGCCTAATTATACTTTTTACACTTGACTTGCCAGACGTTATGTTCCTTTCTATTTTCCTCAGTAGGATTTGACTTCCAATTTTTAAATACTCTGTTTTTCAGACATGGTGGCATTTTGGAGGCAGGGGGTGTATACATATAGTTTGAGCCTTTATTGTGATATTTTTTAAAAGTCTCCATGCAGCTTGCAAGCAAGTATTGTGACTGTTCCTTTCAGTTTCCATTTAACTAGTCTCCTCATTTTTGTGTAGCTCCCCTTTTTGAAGATAAATGCTACTGTGGTAGTCAACCACCCTTCCTCTCCCCTTCCCCCCACATGGACGTTAAATTTAATTACATTATGGTTGCTATTACTGAGAGTTCAGCTATATTCACCTCTTGGACCAGATCCCGGGCACCAGTTAGGACTAAATCAAGAACTGTCTCTCCCCTGTTGGGTTCCATGACTAGCTGCTCCAAGAAGCAGTTATTCATGGTATCTAGAAATTTTCATCTCATCCTAAGGTGACATGTACCCAGTCAATATGGGGATGGTTGAAATCCTCCATTATTATTGGGTTTCCTGGTTTTGTAGCCTCTCTGATCTCCCAGTGATTTCCCAATCACCATCCTGATCAGGTGATTGGTGGTAGAGTCCCACTGCTATACTCTTCCTATTCAAACATGGAATTTCTGTCCATAGAGATTCTATGGTACTGTGATTCATTTCAGATTTTTACCATATATTTGACTCTATGCTTTCTCTCACATATAGTGCCACCACTCCCCCACCAGCACGACCTACTCTATCATTCCTATATATTTTATACCCTGGTATTACCATGTCCCATAAATTATCATTGTTCCAGCAAGTTTCTGTGATGCCTGTTATATCAACATCCTCATTTAGCACTCAGCTTCATCCATCCTAGTATTTAGACATCTTGCATTTGTGTACAAGCACTTATAAAATTCGTCAATATTTAGCTGTCTGCCTTCACGTGATGGAACTGAACAGGACTCTCTTTTCATTACAGCTTTTAACGGCTTAAAAAAGAGATTCTAAACAAACATCTGCACCAGAATCAACAGCGAAATATCCCAACACTTTTTCTTAACCTCACTGCTAGAGTAGTCATGACTGAGAATATTTTGAAAAGCGTAAAGATTAGAACATGAATGTTTTTCTAAAATGTATTCCTAATATTTGTAACGAAACTTCCCTCCAGGCACACATTTTCAAGACAATGCAGAGAAGTAGCATGAGCGCGAAACAGCCAAATGATTTGCAGAAGCAGATCTTAAGACTTGAAGGGGCAAGCTGAAGATAACAGCAAGGCCCTGTTTACAGACTTGGGAAAAAGCTTTCAAAAAGCCAAGAAGATTAAACCTTTCCCAAGCATTTATCCACAAGTTGTTTAAGACTTTCCCTCCCACCCGCTCTGAATGTGCTAACGCTGGCGTCAAGTAGCCTTGGATAAAGTGTTCAGTCTATTTGTTAATTCAAAGGAAAACTGTATTTATACAGTGGTTGCGAAGACTGCAGAACTGAGCAAGCTATCCCCTCGCACAGCTAGGCTGCACCCAGACTTAAAAAATCAGAGGACCATATCAAGTCCTGAAGTCAATGGGAGTTGCACCTACTGACACCAGGGAGAAACGTGGGCCAAAGAGCAGGGTCTCTGTCATACACCCACACCTAACTTTTCACAAAACACTATGTTGCGACTATGTTCCTATATAGTACATCTTTCTCACCACAAGTCAGAGGATTAGTTTGTCCTATGAAAGAACTAAGTCAGTCCCCCAGCTTCAAAAACAAGTGGACACTAGCCCCAACACTTTATTTCAAGATTGAAGGGAGTTTGTTTTGTTTTATTAAATTTATATATTATTTTGAAAACTCAGTTACTGGGGGGAGGGGGGAAAAGAAGTTAAAAACTACACACACAAAAATAAAAAGAGTAAACAACATATCACATGAAAAATGCTTAGTCGCCCAGGAGCTAATGAGAGAAGAGATTTCCACATTTTACTACTGTTTGTTGCTAGTTTTGTATTTGGGTTCTAGCAAAGGAGAACTCTCCCCACCTCTGATGACTGTCACAGCCTCAGGGGGTTTGTCTAGTCCAGGGTTTAAAATGTGAAGTTAGCACACTAAGGCAGAGTGCCTAGGGCCCTGTCTGGATGAGATTTCTAAAACAAGGTTAAATATCCCATGCTAACCTCAAATCTTAAGTCCAAGTCTAAGACAGGCTTTGGGAGACAGATTCTTTATGAGCTCCGTCTGCATACTGCCCCCATACGGCAACATGAGGCTAACAGGTCAGCAAGCAGGAGGGCAAAGAAGTACCCATACAATCCCCACAAACCATCCTTTGCAAGGTGTTCTGACCATGGGGCTTTTACATCTGTGAAAGGGAACAAAGCGCTTCCTCAAGTCTCTCTCTAGCAGCAGTCAGAGGCCAGAGGACACACTCAGCTCCCACTCATATGCAAGTACAGCGGGAACACTGAATAGAGCAGCTTTAGTAGCTCCCAGTAGCAGGTCCTCGCTCGGGTGCGTCTATATAGAGCGGTTTAACAACATCATGACTGGGGTGGAAAAAGTGAATAAGGAAGTGTTATTTACCCCTTCACATAACACAAGAACCAGGGGTCACCCTATAAAATGAACAGGCAGCAGGTTTTAAAAAAAAACATAAGGACATATTTCTTCACACAACACACAGTCAACCTGTGGAACTTGTTGCCAGAGGATGCTGTGAAGGCCAAAAGTATAACTGGGATCAAAAAAGATTCAGATAAGTTCATGGGGGATAGGTCCATCAATGGCTACTAGTCAAAATGGTCAGGGACGCCACCCCATGCTCTGGGTGTTCCTAAGCCTCTGACTGCCAGACGCTGGTCCTGAATGACAGGGGATAGATCACTTGATAAATCACCTGATTCCGTTCATTCCTTCTGAAGCATTTTGGCATTGGCCATTGTCAGAAGATAGGATACTGGGCTAGACAGACCATTGGCCTGACCCTGTGTGGCCATTCGTATGTTCTTAAATCACCGCAGCTTCGAGAGATGGAAAGGATCCTTTCAATTCCCAAAAGAAAAAAATACTGGGTTTTCACTCAAGGCAGAAGACTATCCATCTGCCACATCCCCCCTCACTCCAGTGAGGACAGGGGGCAGAAGAAAAGGACAACCCCTCCCCCTGCACAGAAGAGGTACTACAGGAGAACAAGTATTACCACCTCCTCTACCCCCAAAAAATGAAACCTGGGAAAGTTCTGAAGAGGATGTAAGAACAAGAAAAGGAGATAAGTGAATGTACAGAAATAAGAACCTTTATACTGGTAGAATTGCATCTATACTTGAGGCTGCACCAGCGTAACCATATCTGTTTTCAAACTTACACAGTTAAATTGGTACAAAAACTGTACAGACATAGCCAAGCCCTGAGAAGGTACTGTAAGGTTAAGAAGTAAGATTGAGAGAAAGAGGGAATGAGGAGAAGTTTAACTCAGGGGAGAGAAGAAAAATGTAGCAAATAGAGCACAGATATATGAGAGAAAGAGAGAAAGAGAGAGAACAGGGGATGTGGGGGGACATCTGAAGAAAGGCACAATTAGAAATGAAATTTTCCTTAGAGAGGAGATGAAATAAAGTAAAAAACAGAAATACTGGAGAGAGGCAAAGGCATGGGAGGCATTATATGTTAAATGGGGGTATGAGAAATAATATATTTTATATGAAGTTTGAGGTGAAAGCCCGGCCTTCTACAAAAATGTGCTAACTCTTTCTCTATAGTTCACACAGTGGAGCCAGATCTTCACCTGATGTAATTCAGAATAATTCCTTTGACTTCAACAAAACTACACAGGGTAACACCAGCCGAGGATCTGCCCCATGTGTTTCCAGGGGGAGGGAAAAAATACATTAATAAAATGAACACATACTCACGTGCTGTAATACGAAGGATTTGTTCTATTGCACTATTACTCTGTTGGACTTATTTTTGCGTCAAATTATATTTACATGTATAAATTATATATTCACACAGTCTGAATAAATCTGTTAAAGATAGAATTCCTACTGCTCAACAAAGCAAGAGAGGCAACTTCATTCAAAAACATTCATATCATGAAACCAGGTATTTGCTGAAGAGTTGCTCACTTCATACTCTCCCATAGGACTCTTGTTGACATAATGCAAAATTCCTACTGAAGTGAGGTGGTTTAACTCAGTGGTTCTCAACTTATTTGCATCTCTAGACCCTTAAAAAATTTCAAATGGAGGTGCGGACCCCTTTGGAAATCTATTGACTCTGAAGAAAGACTGAAACCTGACTGAACAGAATTCAACTAAGTCTTTCGCAAACCCCTTACACATGGACCCCAGATCCCAGGTTGAGAACCACTGGTTTAAATGACACGGCACTCAGTTCTGATTCAGATGCAAGTCGCTAGTAAATTTATCGTGCTCTCTCCAACATCCTTCATAGCAGCCCAGAGTCACTCATAAAAGAAACTTAAGGAATTCAACACACTGAAGTACATATATCAAGCCCACCTCTAAAGAAACCCATGACTGAACAGCCATTCACACAGAATCATCTCTCACTTACGCAGAAAGAATGACAGGTTTCACAGTAGCAGCCGTGTTAGTCTGTATTCGCAAAAAGAAAAGGAGTACTTGTGGCACCTTAGTGACTAACAAATTTATTTGCGCATAAGCTTTCGTGAGCTACAGCTCACTTCATCGGATGCATTCAGTGGAAAATACAGTGGGGAGATTTATATACATAGAGAACATGAAACAATGGGTGTTACCATACACACTGTAACAAGAGTGATCACTTAAGGTGAGCTATTACCAGCAGGAGACCGAGGGGGGAGGGGAACCTTTTGTAGTGATAATCAAGGTGGGCCATTTCCAGCAGTTGACAAGAACATCTGAGGAACGGTGGGGGGGAATAAACATGGGGAAATAGTTTTACTTTGTGTAATGACCCATCCACTCCCAGTCTCTATTCAAGCCTAAGTTAATTGTATCCAGTTTGCAAATTAATTCCAATTCAGCAGTTTCTCATTGGAGTCTGTTTTTGAAGTTGTTTTGTTGCAAATATGTGATACGTAAAAGCCCGTTGCCAACTGTGTCCACATATCTATTCAGGGGACACCATCACAGGGCTTAATCACATCAGCCACAATATCAGAGGCTCGTTCACCTGCACATCTACCAGTGTGATATATGCCATCATGTGCCAGCAATGCCCCTCTGCCATGTACATTGGTCAAACTGGACAGTCTCTACGTAAAAGAATAAATGGACACAAATCGGACGTCCAGAATTATAACATTCAAAAACCAGTTGGAGAACACTTCAATCTCTCTGGTCACTCGATTACAGACCTAAAACTGACAATTCTTCAACAAAACAAATTCAAAAACAGACTCCAAGGAGAGACTGCTGAATTGGAATTAATTTGCAAACGGGATACAATTAACTTAGGCTTGAATAGAGACTGGGAGTGGATGGGTCATTACACAAAGTAAAACTATTTCCCCATGTTTATTCCCCCCCACCGTTCCTCAGATGTTCTTGTCAACTGCTGGAAATGGCCCACCTTGATTATCACTACAAAAGGTTTCCCCCCCCCCCCCCCACTTGGTCTCCTGCTGGTAGACCTTAAGTGATCACTCTTGTTACAGTGTGTATGGTAACACCCATTGTTTCATGTTCTCTATGTATATAAATCTCCCCACTGTATTTTCCACCGAATGCATCCAATGAAGTGAGCTGTAGCTCACGAAAGCTTATACTCAAATAAATTGGTTAGTCTCTAAGGTGCCACAAGTATTCCTTTTCTTTTTACAGAAAGAATGGTCTCTGAAGGTCAGATTATAAACAAGGCTCTACAGGAAGAAGTTTGTACTGTTGCTGGCTACACAGTGCTTAGTCTGTAGAAGAACGAACAAACAAACAAACAAACAATCTTCTTTGGCTGGCAAGCGATAAAAAGCTTTGACTAGTTAAAATATTTACCAAAACCAGTCTAGTAATTTCCACTATTAGCTGCTAACACAATACATTTGTTAACTGGAATACAGTTAATAGAACCTGAATAAAAAGTTATTTGAAGGAAATTTACAGCCATTTCTTCAGCTAACCTTGATCAAATGGCAAGTTTTAGTGTGGTTCTATGAGGAAAATGGCTTTCTGGGGGGCTTCATGATTCTTGCATCTCTGATTCCAGATCAAATGTGCTCAATTTACAGGTAAAAAGATATTTCTTTTTTTTCCCCTAATTGCCAGCCCTGCCAGCTTAGCCTGAGTTTTTTTGTTGTTGTTTTCAGGGTTTTTTGTTTTGTTTTGTTTTTAAACCATTTGTTGTGCTAATCACAAGTTATAAAGGCTCTGTGGGCCAAATCATGCCTTCATCATTAACATCTGTACAACCCCATGGCTTCAAAAGGTTTGCACAGGTGTAATACATTTGATTTTAGTGAACACTTTTGATGATGACAAACAAAGAGGAATAGAATCCAGCTCATACTCTCTCAGCTGTGTTGACTCTGCAGACTTAACAGGAGAAAAAAAAGAGTAGTCTATTAGCCTTAGTGACTAAAATGATAGCTACAAGACTCAGATCTGTCGCCTCCAGTTAAATTCTGAGAGAGATGGTGACATTTTTAAAGTCAGTTTTCTGACTAGAACTGCACTTTAAGTATCTGTGCAGTTACAAACTCTTTCATTTGTCTTCTCTTACCCAAGTGAAACAGTAGGACTATAACCCACTTAATTGTGCTAGTGTATGACTGCATTCTCCAAGTCAAGGAGCTTCCAACACAGGTGTTTCTAACACAATTCTATACAATGTGTCCAAATGAATACACCTTTCCCTACCGGAACAAAGTAACAAACACTGCTGAGAGCATTTGCAGACTTCTGCTTCCTTCCCTGCTCCCTTCTGCAATTCAAAAAAAAAAAAAAATTAAAAAGCCACAGATGGGAACCATAAAATGCTACTCCCTGCATAAGTTTCCCCTTCTAGCTATAAAATAAGTATTTTGAGGAACACAACAGCAGAGGATGTACTCTGAAACAACAACCAGAATACCTTCCTTGGAGCAAGGAGGAACAGGCATCTTGATCTGTAACTGAAATTCCTGTGGTCTAGGAAGAGTCAGTGCGCTACTCCGGCTTGCACAAGAGCTGCCATTACATTCCATTAGATAGAAGGCACCTCCACAACTTAACTTTAACCAGAAAGAAGTTTTGTCATCAATAACTAACATACTATTGTTTCTATTATGAAAAGAGGGCACTCTTCCATTACCTCACAGGAAATCTAAGCAAAGGTAGCTTTGCTAGCAGACACTGATTTACTGACTTTCTGCCTTAAGCCACTAGATTTGAAAACCATCGAGTCAGTGACATAAAACAATTACCTCATTCACAAGAGCTCTTTGAACCTTAATACAAATCCAATCAGGTCAATATTAAAGGTTTTATTCCCTACCATATAATATATTCAGAAAGATAAAGACGTTCTTTCCATCCCCCTTTTTAACATTCGAGTAATTTAGCAACCCCAATTTATTTTAAATGACTGGAAATATTTTCCTCCATATTCACTTATCACGCTAGAGTTTAACCCATAGAATGCACACAGAATGCTTAAGAAGATGTATGTACATTTCAGCCTCGGCAGTCTCCAAAGATTTTTACTCTTTTTGGGGGGTGGGAGGAAGGCTATGTGCCTTTTCCATCACTTGTATTAAATAAGTTTTTCATTAATTTGTTATTCAAAGCATTCAAGGGATCTGTAATAGCTACTGTACAGCTTCCCCCCTTCATCTATTAATAGACTGCCATTCTTTCCTCCCCCACAAGACTACACCAGAAACACATGGGAAGGTGGCAATTTAAACAAGAATAATGGAAACATGCCAGCTCCGCTTGGTGAAATTTAAAGAACCTACACACCGCATTCATGCAAATGCACACAAACATTTATTTGAATTTCTATGTGCATATGATATATAAAATATGACACACATTTTTTTAAAATAGCATTGCTTAAATAAAGCAAGGATTTTTTCAGTAGAGTCTTCCCTATAGCTCTTGACACGCTCCTTTGTGTCTACACCTTGTGATACAGGACCACTAACTGAATCCCCCATAATATCTAGGTAAAAATTGGTAAGTTAAGCAAATAGCAGCAACAAAAATAAAAACCCAGAAATACTTGCATTTTTGGTTTAACATGCATGATTAATTTAACACATTCTTAAACTGTTGTTCTTGTTGTTTTAAAACCACCAATATCTCACACAAAATTCCCTTGGAATTATCATCCTTAAGCAATACTGGCCTGAACTGCACAGATATACCAAATTTTAGAAGTCTCAATAAACTATTAATCCATGGTAAGTAAGGGGCAAGGGAAACTATCCAAGATTTTTTTTAAAAACCACTCTAAAAAACGGTTTCATCAACTACTGTGGGGGAAAAGAGTGAAGTACAGTTGCATCTGGGCAGTTAGATTCAGCACTGGATTTAGACCAGTGGTGGGCAACCGGCAGCCCGCGGGCCGCGCACCACCATCAGGGTAATCTACTGGCAGGTCACCAGTTTGTTGACATTTGCAGGTCCCAGTGGCCACAGTTCGAAGTTCTTGGCCAATGGGAGCTGCAGGAAGCGGTGCAGTTTTCCTTTGGGCTAAAGGAAAGTGCACACTAACAGCTGACAATCAAAAGCCAGGTTTGGGGGTTTTGTTTGTTTTTTGTTTTGGGGGGAGGGGGAGGGAGAGAGGGAAGGATACCAGGCAGAGAAACTTATCTTTGAGGAGATAAACAGATCCGATGTCACGTATTTATTCTCAACCCAGCTATTTTGGTCATGTTGAGTTTAGGTACATTTCTATAGCTCTGTTCTAAAAAAGTAAATAAGTAAATAAATAAGTATGGCCTCTGTACAAGCACAGTTTCTCAAGGAGAAAAAGATTCAAAAAGCTCATCGTCATGGACACAAGAGTGGAGGTAGACAACATGCCTGTTTTTAAACGAAGAGCTCATCTCAGCCAGATTCCTGAGAAGTTCTACAAATATAAAACCATCTATATTTAAATACCAAGTCTTAATATAGGTATGACAACTAAGTAGTGAAGAGACGATACTAGCTAAAGAAAAGCAAATTAACTCCTTGGCAAATGCATACAAAATAGGTCACCTTTATAGGACACTTGGATCCAGGGACCTTCTGTTTCACTGACAGGTATTCTATTTGCAAGTACAGACTTCCTCACTTTTAAATTATGAAGAGGTGTGTTCATTCCTAGTACATCTTCTACTCCTTGATAAAGGACATGATGAAGGCAGGAGAAAGGAATTAAGAGCATGGTTTCATGTCTTTCTAAGTGCACTTTCAAAAATGTAACGTGAATCCAGGTAAGAAAAAGAAAAAGTTGCAAAATAATGAGTGAGCATGTCTGTGTGCAGTGCTCACTCTACAACCCATTTTCAGTACAGCAGCCCACTGTGAAGAAACTAATGATACACAGCACTATCCATTTTCTGGAGAAGCACTAAAAAAAATAAAATATGCAATTAAGGCTTCCACTCTGTAGATACCCCCGCCCTTTTTTTTTTTTTTTTTTTTTTTTTTAATTCAGACACCACTGCATCAGCTCTCTACAGGGGTACTTCACAATCTTACAGCAGTATATATCACTGATGCTACAATTACGAGTCTGACAGCATTTCCATTTTGCAAAAAGACCCCTATTTTCAGGGCATTCAGCCACAAGTATTCCCTATTGACGCCTTGATGGGATGATGCAGAGCTGACAAGAGAGAGGGAAGAGGACGACAATTGTACCGAGGCACGGAGTTTAAGGGAGCCCCCAAAACATTTGTAACTTGGGTGAAACGGGAGGGGGTGTGGCTCCAGTAAACATGGTGTACCAGAGCCCCAAATTTCTCTCGAGAGGCCTGAACTGATGTTCTTGGCAGGCAGTGTATAAATTTGTTATACTTTCAGTCAATTTTTATGTTCCAAGAATGCAGAAAAAATACACTTTGGGATACTTTTTTTTCTGGCCCTGAACAGCTTTTTAAAAGCTTATGTATTTTGCAGATCTTCAGGTCAGAGTAAGGTACTCTACTAACACTTCTTAATTGGCTAAAGTGCCTGGGAAATTTTTTTTTTTTTTTTTTTTTTTTTTAAAGCAGTCAGTTGGAGCCCATAATTTAAGGATTAAGAAAAGTTAAGACAACAATCTTTTGAACTCATGATTTTAGTCTGGATTTAAACAAACTTTTAAACCACTGGTGTTCTAGACATTTGTACTCCCCCAAATATTGAGAAGGAGAAAGTGAAACATACTCTAAAAGTTCAACTTTTAATGCCCAAATCAAAATGCAAAAAAATCCCTAATTTCACCAATTATGATTTGGCAGCTTTGGACTGTAGCCTTGGCACACCCAAGATGTTAGTGAAACACGTCGTCGTTACAAAAGGATTCTTTAAACTGATGGCGTTCTTTTCCACATCCGAGAGGAGATATGTCCCTCTATCTCACCTCTGCTGCTGCGCTGAAGTAGCTGAGCACACAATTAGATCCAACAGCTCCATGTGGTGGATTGGTACAAGGAGTTAAAAGATATTAGCCAATAATTTCCAATCCATATTTAGACACCAAGATAAAAGTGATCTGATTTTTAGAAGTGCTAAGCACCCTCAAATTCCTGCAAAGCTAATAATGCGAGCTGTTAGTGCAGTTTAAAAAAAAAAAAAAAAAAATGTCAAGCCGGTCACTGTCAGTGGGAGGGAAGGGAGGAAAGAGACTTATGACATCAAGGTATCCGTTTATACCCACTTCACATTCAGAGAGTTAACTTGCAACATTAAAAGCAATTAACAATGAACATTTAGATTCTGCAGAAGCCAATGCCACTTCCCAAGGAAAAATTCCTACTCGCTGCATGACAGTTGATTTGTCAGGCCTGATTTTTCTTTGCGCCTTGTTAGAGAGGCATCATCAACTTAAAAACAACAGGCTGTTCATTGAGCAGCATTGCGTGTGCAGTGTTCAGTGTCACAGTTTCCCAATTTGAGGAGGTCTTTCCCACAGCAACAAAAGGAGAGAAAAATATTTATAGAAAATATTAAGAAATAATGGTAAAACCTCACGGTTCGTAGAACGGCTCCTGTGTAGTATCTAAAACTACTTTTAATTCTTTTTTTGAGCAGATTACATTTGAAGTTGATGGTGTCCCTTTTAAAACCAAAGTAACTGGTTTTTGAACTAGGGGGAATGCCATGCTCTAAGTGACAATATTTGATCAAAAATAATAATCTTAAGTAGAGTTCGGAATTGCCTCCCAATCCACCTCCCATTGAAGTCGATAGAACTCTTTCCATTGACTCCAGTGGGAAGTGGATTGGGACCAAAACTAATGCTCTTAGGTAATGGTCTACTGGGATTTCAACCCATCTCGTGCAAGTGAATGATATCACATCTTGGATGTCAACATCCTTCAGAGTAAAGAGGAAGTGAGAAATGATCTTGTAAGAGCTGGAGTTTAGAGGCAGAAATGCAAAGAAGAAAACCCCTAATTAATTTCTAGGATGGCGGCTCTTAAGGAAAGAGGCCATGTCTACACTACAGTCACTGCAACTGTGCCGCTGTAGTGTCAGAGCATAGATGTTTCCTACATCAACGGTTTAGTTACTCCATCTCTGGAGTTACTGCCGATGTAATTACTCCATCTCTCCAAGAGGCGGCACTGTAGCTAGATCAAAGGAAGAATTCTTCTGGTGACGTTGCTGCATCTACACTAGGGGTTAGGTCAACCTAACTACAGTGCTCAGGACACAACACTTGTCACAGCTCTGAGCGACGTAGCTAGGTTAATCTAATTTTTAAGTGGAGACCAGGCCAGAGTTGAGCAGCTGGAATTGATATTCAAACTACAAACTTCACTTACAAAACCTCATGGGGGGGGGGGGGGGGTTACTAGACTGCAAGAGAGAAAAGTCAACCACACTTTGAGTTCAAGATTTACACTAAACCAACAAAAGCAAGATAATATAAAGGGCTGGTCACCTCTTCTAATGCAGCATACACAAGAGGGATCCAGGAGAAGGACAACTACATGAGGACCCCCTTCTGGAGATCCCCTACATTATCCCATCAGGAAGCAGGACTTTCCTCAACATAGCTGCAGAGGGCAGCCTACTGTCCTGAAGTATCCTGTCTTTGCGTTGATGGCACTCATCTGCTTCCTGGCAGCAGTCCTCCCTATGGAGGAGGCTCCACAAAGAATACAGCCGCAGTCTGTATTATTGTGTCCTTGTAAACTCCATGGGGGGCTCGCAAGGGGGCACTTGCCTGCATAGACCTCTCCCCCCGACCTCCTCAGGCCCCCAGACTTGTGGAGGGACTTCTCTGACCCCTGTGGAAAAGGGAGAACAATGCTGTGAAGATGAGTGTGCACCCCTTCTACAGGAGAGAGAGAAATCACTGCACAAAGGATCTCCCCAGAGTTAAGAAAACAAGCACAACAGACTGAGTTGGGTGCTGAGGAGAGGTCTCCCAGCAACAACTGTTTACATAATAAAAACAGATATACTACAAAAAACAAGCAAAATGGGCAAAGAAAAAAAAAAAGGTCATCAAACTTCTCCTGACCTCAGTCAGAATCTTTCCACTGACTTTTAAGGGGATTTAGACCAAGCTATTAATACTGTATTTCATTCCTTCCATTACAGTAGCGCATATAGGCCTCACACAGGATCAGGGCCCCATTGTGCTTGACACTGTACAAACTATGGTAAGAGACTGTCCCTGCCCTAAGCGCTTGCCATTTGACGTAAGACAAGATACAAAAAAGCAGGTTTGACAGACAGACAGATGGAATGGGGGAGGGAGGAGGAGAGTAACATGTGGTTACCCACAATTAACAGGTTGCATTTTTTTAATAAAAATAAATATCAGTAATCCCCACTGGCCACCTGCCTTGCCTTTGTATATTGAATTAAAATAATTTGGGAGGTGAAGGATGATCAACAATGAACTTTCTGTTGAAAATGAACTGAGAATACGTTTACCTCTAGGAACAAGAACACCGGTTTTCTGCATCAGAACTACGGTTTTGGCATCCCTGCTTCCACCCTTGGCATCCCTGCTTCCACCCGAGAAAACCAGCACTACACAATTGAATTCCCCCAGAAAGTAAGAGCTAAAAGGAGGGCAGCTCATCCTTAAATAAGCTGGTCTGGGCCAGTTGAAACCAAGTGACCTCACTGACATTGAATACAGTTTGTCTTTATAGCGATAAGACTGGAATTGTATTCACGTTTAACAACGTCATTAGAATTCACAATGTAGTCTGTTTACTAGGTGGAGAACAAAAAAAAAAAAAAAATGGCTATTAGGAATACCAAGCACAGAAAAAATGAAGCCACCTTTTAAAATAAAACTGCATTAAGATAAAATGGAGTACCCTTAATGAAGGGAAAATCTCGCTCTGATTTTTAAACTTATTTTCAAATCACCATTTAAATGATCGTATCTTACATCATGTCCTTTTAGGAGCCAGAAGTTAGACAATACGAATCATTTACATGCAGTTTTGGAAGACTGTGACAGAAATCAACAAAAGAAGCCTTCACTATGAATTAACTCTCACAAGACTCTTAGAAAGCAACACTAGCATGAGTTAAGGGTAATTAGAAGTTTCACCCCTAATTTTGAGCTTCCTGGTACTTTCCTGTGTATGCCTCAAACCTACCATGGACACTTTCCCCCCCAATCTTTACAGAAATATGAGGTCTCAAAATATAACATGTGAAGAAGACAAGCAATACCACATGAACAAAAGCTTTAAAATGTTGATATCTTAGTTATATTTTTTAAAAGTACAAGAGAAAAATCACTATATGGTACTATACCTTAATCTCAAATTAAAGTTAGTTTACAGAATATGCATCTAAAATGCATTTATTTAAGAAGATGTGAAATCAATACATTTCTTAAAGGGTTATTGAATATCTATAATTTACACAGTCCCCTTTTTGTACATTTTACCAAATCAAGAAAAAAAAATGATTCGTTACAAGATTTAAATATTATCTCAAATGAAACGTGGTGAATGTTTTCATTTTGGGTGAACAAAGTTACCCTTTAATGTAAGGTTTACTATTGTGGTGTGGAAAAAAATGTTAACTATAGAAGTGCAAAACTGCTCCTGCGATATTTGCAAATGATCCCAAAAATTCTGAAGACATGTTGCCCAATCAATGACTATAAATTCCTATTACACTTAAGCGCTCTGATAAAGTTGGACTAAGTCAAGGACCCGAGGCCACCCTATATGAAGACTTCATTGTTCCAAAAGATAGCGCCAAACCAACCGTGATAACACCATTTTCCTGCTAAATTCCATGCCATTCAGATAATTCCCCGTGAGTGTACTATAGTAGTTAAATAGGGGGTATACACCTGGGTAACAAATTCAACAACTCTAAAAACTACTTTTTTCTATTGTTTGTTTACAAAGGGAATTGAAGGCTATGCAAAACACAGGGTAAATTTTTTCAACAATCCATCAAACCATTGAAATTCCTTTTCCTGCAAGAAGGAAATACATGCTTGTGGGCAAGTCTGTACATGCCATTTAGCTCAAGATCAGTTGATATCAACCTGTTGAAGAGAAACTCTTCTCTCAAAATTATAACAATTCTTTGCTCTCTAAAACTTTTTATTCTTTTTAAACAAGAGGCCTAACAGTTATCTACATCCACAGTGATTCAGAGGTTAACTTCACTCACTGTATCTCACAAAACTTTAACCCTTTTCTTCCTAAACAAGAACAAATATGACTCGGAACAGCTTAATTCAGGGATTTCTTATTATTCTTTTCCTACATTTAAAATAATCTACAGAGGAACAAACAAGATGGATTTAAATAATCTGCGGAGGGACTATTAGCTACAATCTTTTAGACTCTGGGGAAAATACCAATACATTAACTATCCACCCTCTACTGAACATACAATAACCAAAGAATTTCCATCTCATTCAGTCACACAGAGCCCAGGAAATGTCATGCACATTTTTTCCCTGATTCACCATTGCATCACATGCTTTTCTTAAAGTGCAAAGCAAGTCTCCCCAAGGAAATGTGGAGGCATAAGCAAAGCTATGGAGGAAAGAAGAAAAAAAGGGAAGCTATTGATTTCAATGGGAGCAGCTGGGTGCTCAGCATTCCTTAAAATCATGCCACTTAGACCCCAATCCCACAATGAGTTCCATGCTGGCAGGCCCTTGTGATTACACAAAGCTCCACCGAAATCCATGTGGGTGAAGGCTCTAACCACATGCTGCTCATTGCAGGACTAGAGCTTTATTTAGGCACCTACATAGTGATTTAGGAGCCTAATTTTAGGTGCCCTTTTTTAAAAAAATCTTAACTTTTTTTTAAATGAAGGGAAACATTTTCAAAGAGCTCTGCTGGGGTTGGGAAGGGAAGAGACCGTAACATTGACTATATTCAACAGGTGAATGAAGATGCCCAGAAAGACAAATGACCATCAGTATAAACATTGATGTACAGAAGCCAGACAAAGAGACAACAAAACGCAGTGCCGTGAGGTAGTCTCTGTAGTGACAGTAAGCAAGACAACCTTATTCCTATAGTCTGGATGGCATCTCAGTGATGCCAACACACAAACAAGGAAATAAACCAAACTAGCCATGTTTGAAAACTTCTAACCATTATTTGTAAAATAGAAACAATTTTCTGGCACCTAGGCATATGTTGCAAACAGAATATTAGGGTTGGAAGGGACCTCAGGAGGTCATCTAGTCCAACCCCCTACTCAAAGCAGGACCAATCCCAAACATTTGCAGTTAAAAAGTAAAAACAATAAAAATACTTGATCAACACATCACAAGGATGGGGCTGAGAGAAACGGGGCACACCTGGTTCAGATAATCACCTATTTCCCTAAGAAGTCAAATTTGTTTGTTGAAAAAAAAAAAAAATCAAATTCTCATCTTTGGATGATACTGGATTTTCGCCCCAAGAAACAAGGGTAGAGCTGGAGGAAACTTAAACACTGCTTTACAGCCCAATGTTGCAGTCACAACCAAAACTCAGAATCAAGCCCATGGTTATAAAAAAAACCTTATGACATGTTCATGTTTTGGGCAAGTGTGGAGTGGTTACAGTAGTACATACAAGAACACCACTTACCCAAGCACTAAGCTGATGTCAGAGGGGTTTCTTTCTATAACAAAGCAGCATTAAATACCTTCTGAACTGCAGTACCCAATCAGCTTTTCTCAAAATATTTACTGGGGGAAGGGAGAAATATTTTATCACTTTCTAATACAGAAAAAAAAATATTAATACCACGTATGTTGAAACCAGACCTCAGATAGACAAAGTCTGTTAGCTTGTGGGTTATCAGTCAGAGTAAAGTGATTGCCATTTAAATCTAGCATGATTTTCTAATGGCATGTTTTAAACTGGTAACCATATTTGTTCAGCTTAGTTTCTAAAATAGGTTGCTTTAAGTACTTAACCAAAATGAAATTTACATCTATTGTCAGACAGTTAATGCTACAAGAAATGCACTAATTAATTCAAAAGTATTATCAGGTAAGTCAGCTAACAATGTACCAACTGCAATAATTAATAGGGGAGTTTAAACTCACACACACGCCCTTTTTCTTTTAAGGAGGGCTCAGGTGATGCAAATTTAGTAGGCACAAAGATTACAGAAAAGGAATTATTAAATGGGTTAGCCTGAGGGAGGTGTCAAAGGTCAACCTCTAATCAATCTTCCTATCTTACTCAGGCCTGTTGAGCCATATGGTTTTCCACCTTTTGCAAACAGAAACAGTGAAATTACTTCATTTCTACTTTTAAAATTTAACTTGTATAGGAGGAGACACAACTGTCTCTCCATCATTGAGGCTAAAGTTCACCCTCTTAAAACAAACCTAAATGTTTGGAGAAGACATACCAAAATGGCTTATTTAGAGACATGTAATGGTAGTTTGATAGTGGTAAGTTCTCTTAATAAAAGAAAACCATGTTCTGTTATTTCTAATTACTCCACCCCCCCCCCATTCCCTTACATCTGTACGTAAATAATTATTGACTTCTTCAATCCTTAACCCATTTATTAAACTGTATGGTTGATCACTATTAATCATACTGGTAACCGCTACTCCTTGCAAAGTCATGCAATCTCAGATTTGCTTGTTCCACTTACTGAACGCTGTATAAAGTAAACTGTTTTCACACCCACATGGACAATCTCTTATTTCTCACTATCCTCCTTCGGTTTTTTTTTTTTGTTTTTTTGTTTTTTTTTAAATCATACACTTATCAAACAGGTTATTCTAGGCATTCTGATTTTACCATCTTCAGACAAATAATCTGTCCAACTACGGTTGCCCCCAACACCCATGCCCTGTATACTGTGCATAACAGAGTAGCATATGATGCAGCACCACTTAACCTAGACTTTGCATCTTAAGCATTTTGAAAGGTTTTCAGCAAAGAAAATTGGTCACAATTTTAAGCAAGGTCAATGCTTTGTTTAAAGTAAACACAAAAGCAATACCTGCCATTAAAATGTATTTGATTTTTTGATGAGCCCACACCTCTATTTATATGGACCCCCCGGGAACCACAGTACCTTGGAGTGATCTTTTGTTTTGTTCTTTATTTTCTAAAATAAATCAGGAAGATCTTAGACCTTATCAGGAGAGGTAACTCTGAGAAAGTAATTTATGCCCCTTTTCTAAACACCAGTAGTGTCATCTGGAAAGGTAGAAACCAGTTGGTCACCAACAAGAAGAATTTTTTTTTAAATTATCCTTAACTTTTGTATGCAGAATAGGGTGACCTGCCATCAGATGTGCGGTAAACAAAGCAGGGAAGTACGTGTTGTGCAAAAAGATAAAGGAGAGAAATCCTGACACAAACCTTATAGACTTGCCCATATGTGCCATTACCAACTACTTCCACCAGCTCAAAAATCCCAGCTGGGTCCTACAAAGAAAAAAAGAAGGGCGGGGGGAGAGAAGTAGGGTTACATTTTTGAAAGCTCTCGCAAATGGCAGAGAGTCTTGTAAAAAGGGGTCTGGAGCTAGAGAGGATGTTGGCTGCGCAGCTGTTGCGCCCTGTTTTTCCATGCACATGCCAATACATGCAAACAAAGGAAAGCAGCCCAGGGCTGAACTCTCCCCCACCACCTCAACCACCCCCAAGTAGCTCCCACTCCTGGGGGGGAAGGGGAAGGGAGCAGCCAGACTGGCCAACAAAGTGCCCCTCCTGGGCGGCAGCTGCCCCCAAAGCCGACTGCAAACCCAGCGGCTCCTTCGCACCCACCCACCCCCAGCCCAGCCCAGCCCAGCCCAGCCCGGCCCGGCCCGGCCCGGCGCTCTCTATGCTCGCAGTAACAAAAGCCCTCCCAGGAGCCCGGCGAGGGGAGCGCTGCCCCCTTTGTGTGCGGTGGGGGGCAGCCCCGCGCACTCACCCGCAGGGAGGAAAGGTCGATGTCCACCAGACTTTTTGCAGGAGAATCGTTCGCCATCTTCCCGTCTTTTTTTTTTTTTCTTTTCTTTTTTTTTTTTTTTTTGGAGGGGGGGGTTAATACTCAAAACGTGTGACTTGCGCGAGCTGCTCTACCTCCTCCTGCCCGCTTCAGCCGGGGCGCACCTCTGCTGCATGGGGCGGCCGGCTGGCCGGAGGCGGCGGTGGGCGCTGGTTTCTTTCCCGGCGAGGAGCGGGGTCGGGGGGGGCTTTTCCTCCCCAGCTCTCCCAGCCTCTCTTCGGCGGGTGCTGCGAGTCGGTGTCGGAAGCGGAGTTACACCATGTTGAGGTGGCAGCTGCCAGCCGGGCTCCCCCCTGCACGCCCGGGCACGGGCATTACACACCCAGCGCGAGCCCAACTCCAGCCGCCCCGCTCCGGCGCAGGGGGCTCGCAGCCTCCCCGCGCGCGAACAAGAGAGCCGCGGGTCCCTCCGTGCTCGCCGCCGCCCTCCTCTTCTTCCTCTCCGGCGGCTGCTGGGCTCCTGCACCCGGGGCACAAGGCACTGGCTGGGAGGGGGGAAGCTCCCGACCTGCAGCGCTGCTGAGCGGAGTTGAGGGAGTGAGACAAAGATAACCCAGGGAGGAGGAGAAAAGGGATACAAAATAGATTGTGGGCAGAGAGAAAACAGCTCCCCCTTTCCTTCTCCGGCAGGAAAAACCAGCGGAAACACACAACACCCCAAAGCACTTCTGGGAAAAAAAAAAATCCTCGCTCCTCTCCCAGCCGCCGTGTGTGTGTCTCAGCGCCTAGCTCAATATATTCAACAGGGGTGTGGCAGAGAACAATAGATAACTCACTCCGGCCTCCCTCAGCGCTGCTAAGGTCCCTGCCCTGCCTTAGTGCCCCGGCGATGGCTGGAGACACACACATTACACCCACCCCAGTAACAATACACGCTGCATGCGCGTGTTAGGCACAGAGCTAGATGTGGGAACAGCCCAGCATAGTCTAGAGCAAATCCCCAAGGCTAGAGGAAGAAGAAGAAAAGCAGAGGAACACACAGTTAAAGGTGAAAGGGCTCACAACATTCTCCAGCACTCAGGGACACCTCAGGATTAATAAGGGTATTTGCACTTTGAACATGCAAAACACTGTGGAAGTGAGAAACATTATTATCTGTTATAAATGATACCTTTTCATCAGCCTAACTCAATATGCCTCAGCATAGTGGAAGGAGCAAAGAAATTAACCCCTTGAGTGCCACCAGCAGCGCTGATTCAGGGACCACAAAGGTTGGCTGGGTTGCTCAGACTGTGAAAATGTTTCTTGTATGTGTAGAGTTATGCTACTTTTACTAACTGACAAAAGGGCATCTAGGAAACATGATCTATTAACACCCTTACTTGTACATTTCTAGGTTTTTATTGTTCCCTGTAAAAAAAGGAATTATTCAAAATCACCATTGTTACACCACCTGGTTCCAGTTGACTATCAGTAAAGGGTAGAGTGGTATTGCAATGGATCTGCTAAAAACAAAAAAGCATTCAATCTGCATTAATCTACCCTGAGACCCTCATGCTCTGTAGAGGTGATGCCCTTCCAACCGCTGACCCACCGCCAAACCAACCTGCATCCCAGTGACTTTAACAGAAGTAGAAGGCAAACAATAGCTTCCAGAATCAGGCCCTCCAAGCCCGTAAAGGTGCTTTTAGTAAATCCATTACTGACACATCCATAACTCTGTCATAGGCCCCATTCCTGCAAAGACATACTGATGGGTATACATTTGTTCACTTGCGTCGTCTCATTGACTTCATTTGAACTGCTTACATAAGTCACACACATGCACAAATCTTTGCAGGATTGGGCTCTTAATGAAGTTATTTGCAATATCAAAACAGAAAAGTTAACGTCACTATATACAATAATAAAAAATGCTACCTAGCTACAAGAAGGTTGAGTTACACTTGTTGTCAGCACCTGTCTCTTTTGCCTTTAAAACTTTTATATTGCATAAACATAGTTTCAAGTATTTGATTTAAGTTTATGGTAAATTTAAGATTTCCTACATGGAAATATTTAAAAAACAAAACAAAATGAACCTGTTGAGGAGTAAGAGCTTAAAAATTATCTTCACAGTTTAATATTTCTGTTTTACCTAAAGCATAACGAGAGAAACAGCAAACTTAGGCCTGGATCATACAACTACATCTGCATGGACAGAACCCCAGGTCCTTGCAAAGACCCATTGACTTCAGTGGGACTTCAGTGAAGGGATCGGGCTGCATGAATACAATTACAGGATCAGGGCCTGACATTTTGCAAAATTTACAAGTATATTTTTTACCTAGACATATTGATAAGAGATTTCTTAATTTACACCATTGTGAGTGCTTCGTCCTTTTATGCCCCAATGCTTACACAGATTTACAGGTTCTACAGAGCTGGCACAGATTCTAGTGCTTAAAGTTGAGGGTTTGTCTGCAGCCGAAGTCTTCGTCAGGATAGGACCTGTCCTTAGGGTCTGAGTGTTGTTTTCTGTTTAGAAAGCATCTAACACATTCTTGGTGCTATTGGAAAATAAAATAAAGTTACTAAGGAGTTTGCACATTAACCTAAACATACCATTTCACCATGTTAGGCCAGTTAGACTTTGTCATTGTAGTACATGCATGGATTCTTGAAGATTACATTTGATACCGGAGGGGGGCGGGGAAGAGAGTTACGTGTTTGACCACTCTGTTCAGTGCTAGGATATTAGTAAAACAAGGCAAAAGTGCAAATAAGACTCTGTGTCTCCAGTGTACCTGGCATTTTACAAAAGTCAGTGTTTTGTCTGAGTTTTTGTAAACCTCCACAAGTCCCAGAAGACCACCCAGAAAGATCCCAGCACGAAGCATCCCTCTCACTCCTACCTACTAGTTTACTAGCCAACCCTTCTTCTCACACAAAGGGGTACTTGAAAGGAGAGGGAGGAGTGCTGCTTGCCTGAGGAAGCAGGGTCTCCCTCTGCTGCCAAACCCCCCACCTGCGCATACCTCTCTGACCCCCACCAAAACTGTGCTGTGTGCTGGCCACAGCAGGTTCTTCATATGGAAAATCTAATCCTGCAGCTGAAAATTAAAGGCCAAATCCTACACTTTTAGAATAAAAAGCATTGGGAAGGGGACTGGCAACTCAGGAAACTCCTCAAGGTTCCTCGGAATGCTTCCCTCAGATATATGGGAATTCCTGGATGAGACAAGAGGCATAGCCTCTAGGCACAGTAGATCCTGGTGGTTTGCAGGGAAAGAAAAGCTTCAGCTCACTGGAGAGTCATCTCTTGGGCAGTGATTGCTAACCTTGATCTTCTAATGACTCATGGAGTCCAAATGTCACAGATAGGAGAGTTTCTGTAGGTGCAGAGGGGAGAGAGGAGAACGTTGCAGATCCAGTGTCCTTTCTGTGTCCTCCAGACCTAGGTCCACCAGCTTCTGCTCCCCTCTGACCACATTAGCAGGGGGGAAACATATAGCTCCACGCGTAAATGTCACTGTCAAATTGTTTAGGCCCAATATTTATGGTTTATGAATGAGAGGTCGTTGTTGTTGGGTTTTTTAAAAGACAGATATGAATAGAAATGTTTTAATGAATTACTCTTTACATTTAATTAAAACCATTTTTTAAGTCAAAATTTCCCCTGCCGTGATGGAAACCCAAACACAATAGCATTGTGCTGGGGAATTAGAACCAGAGAGTGAAATTGACTATACACAGACTATGAAATTGACCAGGCTGGTTCCAAGGTCCAAGCAGATTTAAATACAAAAGGTAAGAAAAATCAGAAAAGCATGAAGAATGCTTTCGATTTTAAAATTCTAACAACTAAGGATGTTATTAGTAAAAAGGTAAGCACCTTTAAAAAAAAAAATACCCAAGGCCAGAACCTCAGGTACCTTGCAGCCACTTTACACTTTGTTGGTGATGAAATTTGACCTTAAACATGGTTTGAACAGCCCAGAAAGGATCATCCCAGTGCATGGATGATTCTGCAGTGGTGAAAGCCAGGCAGTATAGTTGTGGCCCTGTCGGTCCCAGGATATTAGAGAGACAAGGTGGGTGAGGTCATCTGTTTTACTGTGGCTCAAAAGCTTGTCTCTTTCACCAACATAAGTCGGTCCAACAAAAGATACTACCTCATCCACTTTGTCTCTCTAATGGCAGAGTATGACATATATCCTCCTGCTACTGGCATAGCAGAGAAGGGTGATGTAATTGCAGAAAAGGAGGCATAGGTAGGACATATCATTGCTACACCATGTTGATCCTAGGCTGCATTTTTGGACCCCTGTGTTTATTAAAGGTCAGCATAAATTAGAGAAGTCTAAGAGCTTTTCAAACACACTGAAATGGGAAAGGTGTGAAAACAGTGTAAATGGTGACTTGCCCTCTGTGTGTTTTGGCCATACTCAAAGATTTGGCACAAGACTTTTATAATTACCAGACTTTTTTGACACTGTGGTATCACTGTGTTAGAATATAAAGTAAATGCCACTAATAAGGTTTACAGATAGACTGACCTGCTCTTTTAAATAATAAAGAAACAAATTTCTCAGTCTCTCCCATCCTAAACTGCTTTGGGCCTGATCTCATTCCTAATTAATTAAATGCTATTTCCTTAATTCAGAGCAGGATTGGGCCCTCTCAATGGATCAGATCCTCTGGTCTGGCCAAGCTACTCTCAGCATAAGACCCAGAGGGAGGCAAAGATGACCTCAAGCTACTTATGCTGCCTCTGAATTCTTGAACCGATCTTTGTCCCAGACCCCATGAGCAAGTTACAGCAGCCAGAAGGCTAATGTAAGATGGCTAATGTAAGACAGCTGCTCACAACCAGATGCCGAAGGCTTAGGTTGCTAAAAAGTTCACACAAATATCCCACCTCTCCCCCCAACCCTTTTGAAATGCTGCCTGCCCCTTCTCTGTCCTCCTGGCTGACCAAAATGCCAGACTCCTGCCTACAAGTAGCAGGTGTTGATTGCACCAATTCTAAGCCAATGGTGAGGAAAATCTGAGTGTAGACAAGGGCCTTGTGTACACTTCACAGTTTTGTTGACAAAAGTCAGGTTTCATGGACAAAACAGTGGAGGTGTGCACACTACAATGCTCCTTTTGCCAACAAAACGCTCCTCCTTTGCCGACAAAATAAAACCACTTTGACAAGAGGCGTAGAGCTTTTTGCTGCAAAGTTATATCAACAGTGTCAGTGTAGACACTATGCTTGGTTATGTTACTGTTGTGACATTGCACTCCATATGTTTTACAGAAATGTGCTTATGAGTGTGAATATGATGTAACTGGAATATGCTTTACGCAAAAGGTTTCTAGTAAGGTATCATTACAAAGCTTATAATTTACCACGTGTGTTTGTCCTATTTATTTGCATGTATTATTTCTATGTCTGGAGTTAGGAGAATAAGATATAAACGTGTATTACTGATGTAAACATATTAAGTGGAAACCATTAAGGGTGCTCCAGAAACAATCAGTTGTAAATGGCCCTAGTTACTTAGAATCATAGAATCATAGAATCATAGAATATCAGGGTTGGAAGGGACCCCAGAAGGTCATCTAGTCCAACCCCCTGCTCGAAGCAGGACCAATTCCCAGTTAAATCATCCCAGCCAGGGCTTTGTCAAGCCTGACCTTAAAAACCTCTAAGGAAGGAGATTCTACCACCTCCCTAGGTAACTTGAAAGCCTTCCTGTGTATGTGTGGGCCAGCCCATGGGGAATGGAGACTAGAGGTCTTACAGTGACATATGACCATGTCACCTGTTAATGAAATAATCTTAAATCTGGTACTTTTCCATTTAGAAGGAGGGGTGGGGACCCAGACAGACAAAAGATTCCTGCCTTGTGCCAAAGCTATAAAAGGGGGTGGAGCAGGAAAAAGGGGCTGCCAGTCATGAGAAAACCCCTGCTTACCACCTGAGATGTCTTCTGGAATTAACAAGGACAGTACCAGGGGAAAAGATTGGGCCCAGATTAGGAAGGAGTCTAGTCTGTGAAAGAAGCTTATTGGAACATCTCTGAGGGTGAGATATTACTTGTAATCAGTTTCTTAATGTATTAGGCTTAGACTTGTGTGTTTTTGCTTTATTTTGCTTGGTGACATAATTTGTTCTGTCTGTTATTACTTGAAACCACTTAACTCCTACTTTTTATACTTAATAAAATCACTTTTGTTTATTAATAAACCCAGAGTAAGTTATTTATACCTGGGGGAGCAAACAGCTGGGCATATCTCTCTAGCAGTGTTATAGAGGGCAGACAATTTATGAATTTACCCTGTATAAGCTTTATACAGAGTAAAATGGATTTATTTGGGATTCAGGCCCCCAGAAAGGCTGAACACTAGGCACTAGGAAAGTCCCTGTTAACTGAGAAGCCCCTGGGCTGAGTGAAACTCAGTTTCAGTGAACTGCAGAGAGGTGTGGCCAACCTCTGGGGCTGTGCTGAAGCTGACTGAAGTGTCTAACTCAGCAAGACAGGAGTGGAGGGGCGCCTGTTTTGGCAGGAGGGTTGTTCTCAGTGATATCCCAGCTCATCGAGTGACAGTCTCGAGGGGAGTCTCTGTGATCGAATCTGTCACAACTGTAAGTGGCCTCCAGGAAGTGTCCCACAATGCCCATCCTGACCACTCTGGTCAGCAGTTCGAACTCCACTGCCCTGCACCCAGGTACACAGGCATCCACCACTTCCCCTTTAAAGGCCCAGGAATTTTTGAAATTCCACTTTTTGTTTGCTCGGTGTGGACAGCTCACATCACATCTTCCCAGCTGACCATGGTGGCTCCACACAGCAAACGCTGTCCCGCTTGGAGAACACCAGAGTTGTTGGATCTGCTTGCACAGTGGGGAGAGGAGGCTGGGCAGTCCCAGCTCCACTCCAGCTGTAGGAACTTCGATACCTATGGTCAGATTTCTTATAGCTTGTTGGATAAGGGCTATGAATGGAATAGGCAGCTGTGCCATGCGAAGATAAATAAGCTGAGGCAGGTGTACCAGAAGGGAGGCAAACCATCACTCTTATGCTGCACTGAAGACCTGCTGCTTCTATAAGGACCTAGATGCCATCCTTGGCCGCAACCCTACCTCCACCGTCAAGAGCCCCATGGATACTTTGGTGGGGCTGGACCTAGCCCTGAGGACAAAGTCTTGGACGAGATGGTTGAGTTGGAAGACGATGTGGAGAACACGGCAAGGTCGTCCAGTGGCACAGCAAGTCAGGAACTCTTCTCCACTCCGGAGGGGTCTAGCCAGTCGCAGCAGTCGTTCTCCAGTGCTCATGATGCAGGAGAGGAGGGCCCTGATAAGTGATCTTTTTGAGTTGATGCTGCTCAGTTATATCACATAGAGCTGTCCCTTTGCTCTGTACATTCTACACGTGAGTAAAGGGATAGAAATATACAAGACTAGCTGTGTTTGAGTGTGTTCCACATTTCCCTGTGTAGCTTAGCAGTGTGGTGGAACAGGGTGTTAATGCACACCAAGATTTCACGTGAATCCTCCTGAGAGATCTCTAGGAAACTTTCCTGGAGGTACTTGCCAGTCCTCTACTGAAGGTTCCTTGGCAGAGCTGTTTTGTTCCTTCCCCCATTATAGGAAACTTTCCCATGCCATTTGGCAACCACTTGTGCAGGGACCAAAGCGGCACACAGGTGAGCAGCATAGGACCAGGTCTGAAGCCGCATGCATGCAGTAGATGCACCCTTGTATCCTTGCTTACCCTCAGGAGTGAGATATCGGCTTCAATGAACCCCTCTTTGGAAAATTATGGCAAAAGGTATAATATTGTCCCTAGTTGCCTGCACTGATCCCTTTAAAAAAACATCTAGACCCTTTGCCCCATCATAAATGCCCAACCCCCACAAGGCTCAAACTCACCATGTTTAGAGTGGTTGCCGAGATGTGTGTTTGCCAAGGGACAGTGAGAAAGTGGTTGCTATGTTAAATGAGGTACATTTTACAGTAATGATTCAATACTGTGAATGAACTAACAATCATGCTTCTATGTATTGTTTCTTGTGCTTCTGCTGATGAGGCCTTCAGAGGAACCGCCTCTGCCAGATAAGGAAGCAACCAAAAGCGTAACAAGGAGGTCATTTTCCAAGAGGTGCTGCAATTCTCAGAGGCTGAAAAAAGAAAACACAGGGAGTGGAGAGATACCCTGAAGGAAAAATTTAAAATAGAAAAGCAAGACAGAAAGGTAAATGAGTACTGCCTTGTAAAGGGCCAGGAGCAGATGATTAAAGTGATGGAGGAGAATCCCTAATCACTCTCCAGGCAGAACACATGCATGCTTGCCCCCACCCCATCCCACCCCACCCCACTCCCTGCAGCTAAAACAGAACTGCTTTCCATGCCCGCCCCAAACTCCTCCCACACATTCCCTGCAACTTCCCAGAATCGTCTCGATACCCCATTCACTCCACCCCTTCAGACAGCTTGCAAAATCATAGCTGGACTTATACACAGTGATGAGAGCCTACACTGTCCTGCACTCTTATCTCCCTTCCCACCAAGCCTTTTGTGTGTGTTGTTAATTGGTATTTAATACAAACAAACACGCTGAAAGATAACCAATCTTTATTTGTCTCCTACACATGGCGGTTGCTGCTGGCAGTAATATATAGTGGCAGTTTGATCATTTGCTGATAACAAATCCTGATCAGGTATCATAAAAATTTTCATGCAAGGTGGCAAGTTAACAAAGCATGGCAGATTGCTGTATAGAAAGATGCACATTACTGGTGCTCATTATCAAAATGTTGTCTCAAAGCTTCCCTGATTCGAATAGCCCGCCATTGTGCCCCTCTAATAGCCCTGGTATCTGGCTGTTCAAAATCAACCGCCAGGCTGCACTCCACCCCGGGGAAACTTTTAATCCTTAGCCTGACAAATATTATGGAGTGGACAGCAGGCTGCTTTGACCACAGGAATATTTCTCTCATTTAGGTCTAACCTGCCATAAAGGCCTCACCAGCACACTTTTAATCTGCCAAAGTCACATTCCACAGTCATTCTGCATCTGCTCAGCCTGTTGTTGAAGCAGCTCCTTGCTGCTGTGTAAGGCTTCATGAGCCATGAGAGTAAGGGGTACGCTGGGTCTCCCAGGATCACTCTGGGTATTTCAGCATCCCACACTGAAATCTTCTGGTCTGGTAAGAAAGTCCCTGCTTGCAGCTGTCTGTACAGGCCAGTTTTCCTGAAGATGCGTGCGTCATGCACCTTCCTGGACCACTCCATGTTGATGTTAGTGAAACACCCGTGGTGATCCACAAGTGCTGGCAATACCATAGAGAAGTACCCAGTACCCCTTTCTATCAATGTACTCCATTGCAAGATGGTGTGGGGCCAACACTGGAATATGTGTGCCATCTATTGACCTGCTGCAGTTAGGGAATTCCATTGCCACAAAGCCATCCACTATTACACACACATTGCCAAGAGTCACAGTCTTTCATAGCAGGATGTGATTAATGGCCTTGCACATTTGCGTTAACGAAGCCCGAACAATCGACTTTCCGACTCCAAACTGATTCGCGACCAACCAGTAGCAGTCTGGAGTCACCAGTTTCCGCACAGCGATCACCACATGCTTCTCCGCTGAGAAGGTTGCTCTCATTTTGGTGTCCTTGTGCCGCAATCCTGGGGCAAGCTCTGCACACAATTTCCGCATCCAAAAGTTCTGCAGCCACTGCTCGTCATCCCAGACCTGCATAATGATGCAATCCCACCACTCAATGTTTGTTCCCAAACCGAAAAGTGGCGGTCCATCATGTGTAGCTGCTCCGTGAATGCCAAAAATAATCTGGTGTTGTTTCTTTTCACCACACACCGCAGGTCAGGCAACTCTGATTCCTGTTCAGACTGGGAGCTTATGATATGCTGCATGACCATCCGGGATGTGTTCATAAGAGTGACCAGAACAGTAGAGAGCAGTCTATTCAGACAGAGATGGCAGATGCACAGTAAACAGAGGCGTTGAAAAATGCTGCAAAACGCAGTTGGAAGCCCATGGAATGCTGGGATGGAAAGAACTGCATCAAGGGATGTTGAGCCCCTACCCATGATGTGCTGCGATCCATTCCGCCTTCCCACAACTCCTCACTGCAGAAGGCGGCGAGCAACGCAGTGGGATAACGATCCACGGTGCACTGCTCTCACAGTTGATGCTAGAGCACCAAGTGTGGACGTGCTCTGCCTACAGAAGGAGCATAGCATGAACATGCACAAGCGATGTAATTATACCGGTTTTTGATTGTCGGCTTAACTTATCTCAACAAAACTCTGTAGTGTAGACAAGGCCAAGGCCTCTGCGTTCATTATGAAGGCACAGTACTGTTCCATATGAAATTCACTTTCCGTTTTAAGCCTGATTTCAGTATGCACACCGCTTTCTCAAAACAAATCCTCGCCACGTGAGGACAACCCCCCGCTCACAAGCCCTGGAGAAGGGGGCCTACTAGGGTTGGGGCTGGGGACAGGAGGGTATGTTGGGGTGGGGCTATGCAGCACTGTGGAAATTCTGAGCTGTGCCGCAACCCATAGACTAGCCTAGGAAGACGGCCCTAACTTAAACAGGCCCCTCACGCCTCTCTGAATCACAGCTGAGGTTGGTCCAATCCAGGATCAAGAGGACACAAAAGTGACTTAAGGCTACCTTAGCACTCACTCTTACCCCCTCCCTGGGCTGTGAATTCTATGCTGTGCCTCTAGGAGGCACAACACAGAATCTCACCTTTGTCATGGGTGACGATGCAAGAGCTCAGAAGAGCCCAGTTTTATTTTGAGCCCTGTCTACACTATAACTTTTAACCAGTTGGTGACATAGGTGGCTCTAACCATGTTTTGTGCCTACACATAATATGGTAAATGTGCAATTAATAAATGTGGCAGTTACCCCGCAGCTACCCTTGCTAGTAGCCTAAGCTGGTACATGGTTGTCTTCCTATAACCAGGGTGCAACGCTGTTGTATTATAGTGCACTTGCAGTGCACCATGTCTGTGAATGGCTTGGCCAGTCTTGCTTCCTGCCAGACTCCCTGGAGTGTGCTGTCCACATGCTGCTGGTCTCGTGCTGCATGCACGTCCTCTGTCTCATGCAAAGGCACTATGGGATACCCACCCAGAGTGTCCCAGATTACGTTTAGGTGCCATGGTAGATGTGGAGGCACAGACTGGCTTGGACACAGTTGTGTCACTGAAAAAAGCAGCTCCAGAGACATAACTCAACCGTGGTTGTTGTCATTGGTTCACATATGGACTGTGAACTGGTTACAAGAATACAGTTGTAAATACAATACAACCAGAGGGTCGAAAGGCAGGTCTTAGAGCCCAAGTTGAGCTTGCAAGACTGGCAGTTGAAAAAATTACAGCTCAGTTGAGTTTGTTTGATACAGAAGTCATTGAGAGACAATAAGGACCCAATCCAATTCCAAACACCAATAGTATTGTTTCCATTGACTTCAATGGGAGTGATACAGTGAGCTAACATGCAACCCCACAATGTCATTTTTACAGTCAGAGGTCAGAGTAGAGTTGCACTTTAAATCCTCAGGCCTACAAAGATTTATGCACGTGCTTAACTTTATGCACTGTCAGTAGTCTTAGGGAATTCAGAAGTCTTTGCAGGGCTGGGATCTAAGAGAGATAAGTTATAAAGAGTGAAATTAAAACTACAGTAAATGTTAGAGACAAATTAATGCTAGTGAATTGAGTTAAAAGAAATGTAAACAGTTAAGAGCGATCTTTAATTTTTGGAATGCTTCCATGACACTGTTTCCATCCTTGGGTTTCAAGTAACATTGGTTTATTTCAGGGGGAGGGAGAGGGTTGTTTCTGGAGCAGGGTACTGTATTTTGGAAGTAACTGTAAAAACGAGGAGGTGGTTATCACCACAATCCATTTAAAAACAAAAAAAAAAGCCGTAATTAACAACTCTTTGGAACAAAACAGTTACTGCCGCTGAAGGAAACCAAGAGTGAAAGCAATGCCAGGTAAGGCTTTTAAAAATTAATACTCAGCCTTCCTGTTTTAAATTCTCTTTAAATTTGTTTCGTCTTTGGATGCACTAAGCGTCAGCATGAATGTCTTCAGCCATCAGTGTGCAATGTATAATGTAACAGCGATACACCCGGCAATGGTAATATATCCTTAAAATGAAACAGCATTACTCACCCTTGGACAGATGTTTGACACAATGTAATGCCCCAGATATTCAGGTTTTGTTGGGGATTTTTTGTCACCAAAATACCGCAGAAGAGTCCAGGACATTTTCATTTTGTGATGCAAGGCAGAGTATTTTAGCTGTAACTGAGCTGGGAGGGACTGACATTTGCCCTTCCTTCACCTTTTTTTATGGGCCTTGTTATTACTTACCAAATGGTCCTTCAGTGTGGTTTACCTATCATCTGCAATTTGTTTTGTCAAAGCCAAATATTAGGGACAGTTTGACATTCCAGATGGTAAGATTTTTCAGTATAACCTTCAATAATTAACTTTGGAACCAATGTATTGTTTTATCTTCTAAAATGTGGGGGTATCCTGCTCATAGTTTAGACATTTCAACAAAGAAATTGGATGTACAGACAACCACAGATAGTCACAGATAGTCAGAATTTCAAGAGCTGATTTTATCTTTTTGGTATTGTTAGTTGCTTGACTCTTAAATAGTGGTATAGGGTTCACAGTACAATCCTTACTCCTCTTGGTGAGTATTTCTGCCCATGGATAGTCCCACTGAAGTCAATGGGCCACACGCTCATCTGGTGTAAACTGGCATAGCTCCTTTTACTTCGGCTGAGAATCTGGATCAGTGGGTTTGCTCCACAAGTAAGTGCTCACCAAGAGTAAGGATTGCACAGCAGGCCTGTAATAATTATTAATATTCCTGGAACATGAATATGTGGCTTACTCTGCACTGAGTTTGATTAACTTGAAGATTAAACAAAGAGAAAAATGCCAAAGGGACAGAAGAGTAGAAGGACAGTGCAGGTGACTTTCAAACTGCATTTGAAAAATTCCCCACTTATTTGATCCACCGCTATGTTGTTTCTCTTCTCCTGGGCCCTAACAGACATCTTTGTTTGGACTATGTGAAAAAAAAATAGGTAAGATTGGTAAGATGCAGCTGCAGACATGGTGGAGAAAGCTCAGTACTAATTAAGGCCCTTTCAGAAAAGTACTGAAGTTAATGGGACTTAAGCATTTTCTGAGTAGGAATGCTTTTCTGAATCAGGTCCTAAATTTGTAGCTAGCGTGCTATGCAATTTTTCCCACAAAACTCTGCAAAATGCACTGAAGTCCTGCCCTTCAACCATCCTGTTATTCTCGTCTTTGTTTTCTCCAGGAAAATAACTTTGATTTGTGCTAAAGTATGGTTTGGTAATATCAATACATATCCACTAAGGATGAAGGTGATGCCACCAAACTAATTTTCACTTGTGACTTGAACCAAGATTTGTGGCCAGATTCTCTGCTGGCATGATACCACTGAAGTCAATAAACTTATGCCAGCAGACATACTTTTAATTGGACCTACATCTGCTGAGGTGAAAAACTTGTGAAAAAGTAAAATGAAATAAATAAATAAGTGCTGCCTTGGTTTTCTTCCATCTCTCTTAAAAAGTAGCATGAAAACATGTTTTTATTCTATTGCTAATTTAATGGAGGTCTGGCTAGCTGAAATCATGGCCCCTTTAATAAAGACCAGTTACCTTTTAGACAAGAGTTCCAACACTTTGTAACCGTTAGTCACTTTCCGTTCTCTCACAGCCAGTATAACCTAGGCAGGAAATGCCCTTTCCCCAGTATAATTTTTTCAGAGGATGAAATTTTAAACTGGCAAGGTAACTAAGATGGTATTTACATAATAATAAACCTTTTTCTGCATCAAACTGCAGTTTCAACATGTTAAAGAGGATAAGGTTGCAGCTTGATAGATACTGTCTGCATAATTGTAATATTATTTAGCTCGTATATAGCTGTTTTCATCTGAGGACCTCAAAGGGATTTAGGTTTTTGTCTTCAGTGGCACTTCGTCGGCAAAACTTTGGTCGTTCAGGGGTATTAGCCTTTCCCCTCCCCCACTCTGAACAACAAAAGTTTTACCGACGAAAAGCACCGACCGGTGTGAACAGCGTTTTGTCAGCAGGAGCGCTCCTGCCAACAAAGCTGCTGCTGCCTGTGGGCGCTGGAAGTTTTCTGAGCTCTCTCCCGCCGACAAACAGCAGCTACACTGGGTGCCTTTTAGCGGCACAGCCGTAGCGGCACAGCCGTGTCGCTAAAAGCCTCGTAGTGTAGCCATAGCCTTAGATAAAAAGATCAGTATCCTTATCCCAGGTTTATAGGCTGTGGAAACTGATATGCAGATAGGCTGGAGGCAACATTTTTAAGAATGGTCACTGATTTTGGGTGCCTAACTGGAGACCCGTAGGGCCTGATTTTTCAAAGGGGCTTAGCACCTGCAGGCCAATTGACTTCAACTACATTTTTTGCAGTGCTCAGCACTGTGAAAAACCAGGCCGATAGTACCTCACTTTGAATACCCAAAACCAGTGGCTACCACTGAAAATTTGGGGTTAAGTGATCCTGTGGCAGTGGCAGGAATAGCACCCCAGCCTTCTGAAACCCACTCTAGTGCCCTACCAAATGGATCACCTGCTGTGTTTTAGCTAAAGCACAGAATTATCTAGGCAAATATAAAGTAAAATAGGAGCTTTTGATACTTTTGTGAAAAGCGTCAAGTATTCCTGTGCGCATGGTGATTTTTATGGTCAGAGGAGAGAAGAGAGTGTGGTGGCTAGAGCAGGAAGCCACATCTATTGGCTTTTCTTCCCAGCTCCACCATTGATTTTGCTGGGAACAAACTTAAACTTTGCCCCACTTCATTGAACACATTAGTTCTCTCTTGCTTCAGAAGGGTGTTGCAGTAATGACTGAATGTTTAGCGAGTGCACTGAGATCTTTGGGAGAAAGGTGCTATGACAGTTATAATATTAATCTTTAGACACAAGGTTAAAAAGACAAAGATGGGAAACTGGTGAAAGGAAAAAGATGATGTGTAGGGACAGAGGTTTAATCCTGCTGCACACGACTTATTTGCAAATGTTATTTAAGTGACCCTGGGTCATTCACAATCCATTTGAAAATGAGCCAAAGAAGATTTTTTTTTTTCTGATTTGCCCAATTTGTTGAGGTGAGTCAGCCACTAATGGACATAACAAAAAGTGTTCATTAAAAAAATACCAACATTCAGTAGAACAGCAATTCCATTCATAAGGTTACATGTTGTCATGGATTATGATCAGGTAAGCCTGCCGCCTCACTCATGTTGTTCTTGTTTGGAATCCCTCAAAAAGCTCTGTCCAGCTGGGGTTCAGCAGAGCCATAGATAAGGGCTCTGAAGCTTCTACCTGTGGGAGGGAGGGGGAAGAAAACCCTTTATATGTAATAGAGAACATGGATGAAAATGGCTTAGTGAACAAAGCAGCACTACCCTGCCACATCTGGGAACCCTGGTTAAAAAAAATCCAATTAGTTCTAACTGTAGTTACTACAGTGGTCCTAAATCAGCCCCTAGAGGACAATTGCGTCAGATAAGTACATCATGCAATTACTCCAAACATTCTCTCTGAGGTTTGCCACAGATGGCAGTCTCCTTCCACGAGAGATAGGTGCCCATTAGCAGAGAGTCAGAACTCAACTAAGTGCGTCTCTCGCTCCCAGAGAAGGGGTGCTGGCAAGAAATGGAGTTTCATGTTAATGGTGATGTACTGAACTTTCCCTTCTGTGCAAAAGAGACCACCGTTTCCACTGCTCTACAATCTAACGTCTAAAAACTCCTGGCAGATATTCTTTCACTGTAAAGACACTTGGGTAGGGCCCTCAGCATTAAGCCCTATTTATTCAAGTGCTGTAGTTCATTAAGTGCAAACCACACCATAGCAGGATTCTCCTGCTGCTTCACCTTGTGAGATGTTGGAACCCAGTAGGGATCGGCAGGTTAATTAAGACCAATTTACTAGGGCTGGAGTGGTTCGTTAGACTCCATCCTGGAATTAAGGAAGGCAGAAGTAGCCCTCTGGGGAGAGGAAGGCAGTGTCAGTGGAAAAGGAATCTTAGGTACCATGAAATCTAGGGAGGAGGCTGAGGGTTTATGCAACTTTGTGGAACTATGCCATTCATTAAGAAAACCAAACCTCAGAAGGCGGGGTCTTTTTGACTCTGTACAACAAGCGTGTGATTTCTTGAAGGCCAGTGGTGTCTCTGGTAACTGACATACAAAGCCAATAAAAAAAACCCTACACCATCCTGCTGTACATCTATGTAAGTGGCTGAGTGGTGCTGTGCATTTAGGACTTGATCCACAAAGGGGATTTAGGGGCTTGGCTATACTTGTGAGTTAGAGCGCATTAAAGGAGCCCCGGACGCACTAGCTCACTACCCGTCCACACTGGCAAGGCACGTAGAGCACTCCTGGTACTCCACCTCGGCAAGTCGAATAACGTTTTGTGCACCCCCACTGGAGTGCCACGGCGCCAGTGTGGACGCCCTGGTCTGTTAGTGCACTCCGATCGACCTCCAGAAGTGTCCCAAAATGCCTGTTCTAGCCACTCTGGTCATCACTTTGAACTCTACTGCCCTGCCCTCAGGTGACCAACTGTCAGACCCGCCCTTTAAATTCTCTGGGAATTTTGAAAATCCCCTTCCTGTTTGCTCAGCCAGGCGTGGAGTGCTCTCAGCGAATCTTTCCAGGGGACCATGCCTCCACACGCCAGGCGATCCCCAGTATGGAGCAATGGCGAGGTGCTGGACCTCATCAGTATTTGAGGGGAGGAAGCTGTCCAGTCCCAGCTGCGCTCCAGGAATTACAATACCTTTGGGCAGATATCAAGGGACATGATGGAAAGGGGCCATGACCGGGACACACTGCAGTGCAGGGTTAAAGTGAAGGAGCTGCAGAATGCCTACCCAAAGCCCGTGGGGCAAACAGCCGCTCCGGTGCTGCCCCTGCGACCTGCTGTTTCTACAAAGAGCTGGACGCGATACTTGGGGGCAACTCCACCTCCACTCCGAGTACCACCATGGACACTTCAGAGCCCAGTTCAACAAGGCAGGAGGAGGAGCAGCAAAGCAGGAGTGAGGGTGCTGAGGCAGACACCCCGGAATCCCTAGATGTATGCAACCAGGAGCTGTTCTCAAGCTAGGAGGAAGATAGCCGGTGGCGGTAGCCAGTGCTTAGGGAAGGAAAAACACCAGAGGAGGTTCACGGTAAGCAGCTTTTATTTTGGGAAGGATGTTATTTGGTGCAGGCTCTTGGGACGAGGAGGGTTAGGGCTGCATGCATGCCTAGATGGGGAATAGGGTGTTGATATGCTCTCTCACATTGTGGTAATCGGCCTCAGTAATCTCTTCAAAGGTCTCATCCAGAACTTGGGCAATGCGCTTGTGCGGGTTTCTCAGGAGAGCCACTGTGCTCCTTCTCCCAGTCAGGCTAACTTGTCCGCGCCACTGTGGTGTGGGGGGCGGGGGCACCATTGCTGCACACAGGCAAGCTGCATATGGGCCAGGGCGAAAGCCGCATTGCAGTAGAAGACCCTCCCTTGCTTCCCAGGTCACTCTCAGCAGCTAGATATCTTCCAGGACGAACTCCTGTGGAAAATGTGGGGACAGTGTTCAGTATAGGGCCCCACTGCCGCTGCTGGCTCTCCCCAAGGCACAGAAACCCAGAGGACAGTACAGCTGTGAAACAATCAGTCACGCTTGACCCTGTGCTTACTCACCATTTTGGGGCTCCCGTGGGTTATGTGCGCTCGCTTTGGGACAGGCAAATTGTGCTATTGTGTAGACTGTGCTTGCCCTTAAGTACAGGAGAATCATTGCTCTGTCTGGTGTGAACAATGCTGCCTCCGTTAAGTGTTGCATTTTGCCTTTACAGATGCAACCTTGAGATCTCAGCCATCCATGTTATTACCAGCCAAAGAATCAGAAAGAGGCCACGTAGAAGCAAGGAAGACATGTTGCATGAAGTAACGCAGCATTCAAGTAATGAAAATCAAAAAGTGCAGGAGTGGCGGGACAGTGAACGGAGGATCTGCCTGCAGAATGAGGAGCGCCGGCACAAAAGCGCGGTGCTCTGGCAGCACAGATCGGCTGAGAAGCATAATGGAGCGCCAAGCAGACTCTATCCAGGAGCTCCTAGCCGTGCAGGCGAAGCCCGCCTCCCCCTGTAGCCCTTGTCCCAAAACTCTTTCCCTTGTGTCCCCATGTCACCACCAACCCACTTTCCCCAAAAGCCGGGTTCTTATCGCCACCAGCTGCCTCCAACACCTGTACAAGCTTTACCACCCAGACCTGAAAACTATGACCCTTACCCACTGCACTCAACCCCCATCACCATGCAGTATAGCCACCCTGAAGTGCAGCACTCATTGCACAGCACTCCAGACAGGAAGGCTGAGTAGGACAACAGGACATACGCAAATCTGTGATTGTACCATTCCCCACCCCACCCCCTTGCCCCTTCTGTTTCCCAAGCAGTTGTGTTTCTTTTCAATAAATGGATTTTTTGGCTTTGAAAACATTCTTTATTATTGCATAAAGTAAAAGATACCTTAGGCCAGGAAAGAAACAGGCACTACAAGCCAGCGTAGCAAACACAGATTCCTACTAACATTGGAACCACTGCACTTCATTCCCGTGCAGGGCACCAGACATTACTGGTGGCTTTCAGCCTCAAATTGCTCCCTCAAGGCATCCCTAATCCTTGCAGCCCTGCGCTGGGCCCCTCTAATAGCCCTGCTCTCTGGCTGTTCAAATTCAGCCTCCAGGTGTGGAACCTCCGAGTTCCATGCCTGAGTGAATCGTTCACTCTTCCCTTCACAAATGTTAAGGAGGGTACAGCATGCGGATATAACCGCGGGGATGCTGTCATCGGCCAGGTCCAGCTTCCCATACAGAGAGCACCAGTGGCCCTTTAAACAGCCAAAAGCACACTCCACAGTCATTCTGCACCTGCTCAGCCTGTTGTTGAACCGCTCCTTCCTGCTGTCAAGGCTCCCTGTGCAGGGTTTTGTGAGCCATGGCATTAAAGGTTAAGCGGGGTCTCCAAGGATCACAGTGGGCATTTTGACTTTCCCTATGGTGATCTTCTGGTCTGGGAAAAAAGTCCTGGCTTGCAGCTTTCTGAACAGGCCAGTGTTCCAAAAGATGCGTGCGTCATGCACCTTTCCGGGCCAGCCTGCGTTAATGTCAATGAAATGCCCACGGTGATCCACAGGCGCCTGGAGAACCATAGAGAAATACCCCTTCTGATTAACGTACTCGGAGGCTAGGTGGGTTGGTGCCAGAATTGGAATATGTGTCCCATCTATCGCCCCTCCGCAGTTAGGGAAACCCATTTGTGCAAAGCCATCCACAATGTCATGCACATTACCCAGAGTTCTTCTGAGCAGGATGCGATTAATGGCCCTGCAAACTTGCATCAACACGATTCCAATGATCGACTTTCCCACTCCAAACTGGTTAGCGACTGATCGGTAGCTGTCTGGAGTTGCCAGCTTCCAGATTGCAATAACCACCCGCTTCTCCACCATCAGGGCAGCTCTCGTGTCCTTGCGCCGCAGAGTGGGGGCGAGCTCCTCACACAGTCCCATGAAAGTGGCTTTTCTCATCCGAAAGTTCTGCAGCCACTGCTCGTCATCCCAGACGTGCATCGTGATGTGATCCCACCACTCAGTGCTTGTTTCCCGAGCTCAAAAGCGGCATTCCACGGTGGTGAGCATGTCCGTGAATGCCACAAGCAAACTCATGTCATATGCATTACTCGAGTCGATATCACCGTCGGAGCCCTCACTGTCACTTTGGATCATAAGGAATAACTCGACTGCCAAACGTGACGTGCTGCCGAGATTCGTCAGCACACTCCTCAGCAGTTCGGGCTCCATTTCCACAGACCGAAAGGGAAGACAGCGTGCGCAGTACAAAAAATGGTGAAAGATGGCGCCAAATGTGGATGGAAGCACAGGGATTTCTGGGATGCGAACCGATGCATCATGGGGTATTAGAACAGGACCCAGAATGCGCCGCACATGCCCTGCCCCCTTCCCACAAGCCCACAGCCCCAGAATGGGAAGAGGTGCTCTGTGGGATAGCTGCCCATAATGCACTGCTCCCAATGTTGCTGCAAGTGCTCCAAATGTGGCCACGCCAGTGCGCTTGCAGCTGTCAGTGTGGACAGACTGCAGCGCTTTCCCTACTGCACTCTCCAAAGGCGGGTTGAACTCAAAGTGCTCTACATCTGCAAGTGTAGCCATGCCCTTAGACTCAGTGTTGCAACACTTAATATTGAGGCACTCTGCCGCCTGGTGGAACCTGCAGCCCAGAGTTAGGCATGCAGGCTCCCTACAGGATCCACAGGGAGAGTTAGACACCTAAGAATGAGGTCCACAGACACCAGCATGCTGAGAAGGGAGATGTCTAAAGAAGCTAATAGAAACAATCCAGGTGAGGCATGTGGCCTAAGCTCCACAACTCTCCTGGAGTTAGGTGCCTAAGCCAGGTCAGCCCTTTCTCATGCAATATAGCAGTGAGGGTACCCTCCCTTCTACTGTACAGCCTGGTGGTGAAAGTACTCTCCACCAAGGAGGTGCAGACCTGGGTTCAACTCCTCACTATACCTGATTCAGAGCTGGGAGTTGCACACTAGTCTCCTAATTCCTAAGAGAGTGTCCTCACCACTGGTCTGTAGGGGGAGCACTAGCAACACTCCCTCCTCTTTCTCCATTTTGTACAGAACCTGATTTGGCTGGCAGTCTCTGAGCACACCTACCAGGCAGGCCCCGCAGGTCAGATAGGTGTGGAAAGCCCAGTCTGAGGATCCCCTAGGGCTTAGGTGTGAGTTAGGTGCTGAGCTACTTGGTAGTGCTAGGACTTACGTGTCTGAGTGCACACCAACTGGCAGAAAATAGAGGCCTAGAGAGCTTTACCAGCATAAATGTAGATGCCTTGGGAATTTAGGCACCTAAGGGTTAGGCGGTGGTTTTAAGGATCTGAATTTTGGATTTAGGCACCTAAAGGGGCAGTTAGGCACCTAAATCCCTTTGTGGACCTATCCTTCAGTTGTTGTCTAGATTTGTCATTTTAGGCCCTGAATGGGGTTGGGCAAGTCAGAACATTTTTAGAAAAATATGCTATTAGTTGTAGAAGTTTGATTTAGACGTGCCATCCTTTATGAAATTTCAAATCATACACAAATCAGAATTGCTCGTAAGCTCCTATAACAATGAAAACCCCAGCGCAGTTGTCCTTGCTAGAATTAAAAACCACTTGCTTTTTTTCTTTTACCATTCCTGATAGGAGTGTGGTCCAAGTTCTCAAGAGACAACATATAGGTACTTACAATATTTCATGTCAAATGCACAGTAACAACAAGCTGATTACCGTTTTAGATTATTTCCTGGGGACCCACAGAGCTCTCATCTCAATTTGCTGTCTGTAGTGGATTCAGTACAGAGTCACCTACTGGGCATTTGGGAAGTGAGCTGTAGCACACGAAAGCTTATGCTCAAATAAATTTGTTAGTCTCTAAGGTGCCACAAGTCCTCCTTTTCTTTTTGTGGATACAGACGAACATGGCTGCTACTCTGAAATAAGGTTAAGAAAATCACAATGAGGCTAGAGATTGGGTATTTTGGGAAATAATCTCATGGCAGCTTCAGAGCTCTGACAATGTTAATCCACCTCCATCCATGATGTTTTATTGTGCTGAAAGCTCCTTTGTTAACTACAAATTAGACTATGTGATTCCTAAAGAATCCTACAGGACAGAGATTATGGGCCAGATGCTGGTGTTCAGCTAATAGCATGTAGCATAGGGTCAAGCAAATTTAGCATAATACTCACTGTGCCCTATTCCTCTCCTGGAGTCACTGAGCCTAGTCAATGTTGATTGCTTCTGTGAGCCAAAATCAATCACGTATCAGAAATCAGAAATGACTCAGAGGACTAGAAATCCCATATTCTCTATCCATGGAACAAGGTGACAGGACAGTGTACAAGGGAACAGGAAAGTGACTTTTCTCCAGGTTCAGGTAAAGAGGCAGCTCTCTCTGGTACCATTGCCTCCAGGTACTGCCATAGACAAAAACCCAGTGTATAAGTCAAGAAAAGCCTTCCACTGATATATTTCCTTCAGGGATAAACATCAGAGACTGGAAAGTAGTCATCCTATATTAATAGGCTTTTGAGCTATGCACATGAAATGAAATTGGTCAATAAGTGACACTATTTAATGCATCCTGGTCATGTCTGGGAATGGTTTCAGCTGGGCCTGGAATCAGCTATTTTTTTGCTTGCTTTCTCAAAAGAGAATCATCAGTATTGCCAACCCCAAGTCTTCACAAATCATGATCCAAGCCCCCCCAAAAATCATAAGGTGAAAAATACTGCAGTTCTTATTTGCTTTGTGGGTTCTGAGCCTGTGCGGAGTCACATTATCGAGGTTTTCTCCACCATAACCACAAAGGCTAGAAACTTTTTTATCAAATGATGTGGAGATTCTAACAAAGCCCCAGTTGCCAGAGTCATTGGCTTAGTAAATGTCACCAAATGTCACAGGACAACTAAAATCGTGAGAGTTAGCAATGTTAATATATGTAGCTGTATTTTGGATTAGTTTCAGCCTTTGGAGGGACATCAGTTCCCTTTCCCTTTCTCTACAACCCATAATCAGAAAGATCAGAGCTGCAGAATATTAATCTAGTTTGGAGTCTAGGAAAATGCAAACTAATGGTGAGACTGCTGTACTTGGGCACATCAATCATTTCTATGGCAACAGACTATGATATAACAATAACATATAGAACTAAGCAGGAGAAGCTGGATTGTGTGAGGGAGCCCATTTATACAGTACAAGTATTTTCACTGGCTTCTTGTGGTAGTAAAAGCAAAAGGAATAAAGATAATTATAGGCAAAAATACATGGATTTTCATTTACATATCACAGGTTTTAGTTTATCCGAGTAGAAAAATCTCTTAATACAACAGTGAACAAACACCTTGCTATATTCTTCTCTGGGTATTTGTAGGTTCTTATTTCAACTACACAGAAGACTGTATATCTATTGTGATAAAGCATGGCCAGAGGGCAACAGGAGAGTGTGAGAAGGGAGCCTTACTCCCTGTTGAGGGAAGAAAGGTTTGCTATAGATTAATTAAAGCACCTGAAGCCAATTAAAGCACCTGAAACCAATTAGAGCACCTGAAGCCAGTCACCTGATTAAAAAAAACCCTGCTTCAATCAGACAAGAGGAGGAGTTGAAGCAGAGTGGATTGGTGTTGGAGCAGAGAGCAGTTTGGAGGAGTTGAAGCAGAGTGGATTGGCATTGGAGCAGAGAGCAGTTTGGAGGAGTTGAAGCAGAATGGATTGGCGTTGGAGCAGTTTGGAGGAGTTGAAGCAGAGTGGATTGGCATTAGAGCAGTTTGGAGGAGTTGAAGCAGAGTGGATTGGCGTTGGAGCAGTTTGGAGGAGTTGAAGCAGAGTGGATTGGCGTTGGAGCAGTTTGGAGGAGTTGAAGCAGAGTGGATTGGCGCTGGAGCAGTTTGGAGGAGTTGAAGCAGAGTGGATTGGCGTTGGAGCAGTTTGGAGGAGTTGAAGCAGAGTGGATTGGCGTTGGAGCAGAGAGCAGTTGAAACAGAGTGGATTGGCGTTGGAGCAGAGAGCAGTTGAAACAGAGTGGATTGGCGTTGGAGCAGAGAGCAGTTGAAACAGAGTGGATTGGCGTTGGAGCAGAGAGCAGTTGAAACAGAGTGGATTGGCGTTGGAACAGAGAGGAGTTGAAGCAGAGTGGATTGGTGTTGGAACAGAGAGCAGTTTGGAGGAGTTGAAGCAGAGGAGAGTTTGGAGAAGTGCTGCAGTGGGCTAAGAAGACCAAGACCCTAGGTAAAGGGACACCTCGTTTGTGCAGAGGGAGGGTAGAAAGTCCTACAAACTGAAGGGCAGGAGAGGGAAGTAGCCCAGGGGGAGGAACCACTAGTTCAAGTGGTTTACCCCTATCCCTAGGGCCCCTGGGCTGGGAGCCAGAGTAGAGGGTGGGCCTGGCTCCCTCCCTCTCCACTCCCGTACTCTAGGACACTAGTGGGTCAGTTAATACCCCAGTTCAGGGGTAAGAAATGGTGCCCTGAACCCCTCCTCCCCCCAAGAAGAGAAAGCGTGAGACCCCTCATAGTAGTGCTGGCAATTTGCCACGCTATCTATCTATCTATACACACATAATCAAAGTTTATTCCTTGCAGACAGCACAGATGGTAATAAGCATCTGGGAGTACAATATCAGTGTCTGTTTCATCCTATCACAATCATTCTCTCATTGCCATGATATCAATCTTTAATACCAAATTGTGGTAATAACAGTTTCAAAACTAAATATGATGTAATTAATATTATAAACCTATAACTGAGCCCTTAACAGTTCCGATCCTGTACCCTCTACCCTATACAGCAATCCTAATGCCTTTGAAGGCAGGCAAGATCAGGCCCAGAAAGGATTGATTTATTTTGGATGTTTTGTTTTGGGGTTTTTTGGGGTGTGGTGTGGAGGAGGAACTTTTCCAGAAGCAATTTACAAATAAAGGATGCTTTTGGAAAGGGAAGTCTATACTGCAACCTTCCTTAAATGCTACTTTTCTGTGGCGGTCCAAAGAAATTGAGCCCTCTGTACCTACCTTTCTATCAGGAGACCATACTGAAATACGGTTACAAATATTTTATACTTTTTGCCTTTTTGGTTTTGGTTTTTTTTTTTGTTTTTTCACTTTCAATGTGAATTTAGTGTTGATAAGCAGTGGATGACAACCGTGTAGACTGAAGTCTTCTATCCACAGAGCAGCGCGGGCAGTGGTAATGCAAGTTTTCTCACATTGCTCTGTAAAGATTCTTCAAACCTGACCCAGAGGAAGAGTAATTCGTTCTTATGCCCATTTAATCCTGAACATCTGTCTACATAGGTTCCAAATAGTACTGACCCTGATTTTTATGACTTGGACACCCAGGAGGAACTGGATGAAACCAGTTCACCTATCAGAAGTCCCCACACAGTTGTCAGATATACACGTTTAACTTTTATTGGAAAAAAAATGTACAGCTAGTAGTGGCAGCGGGTTTGTATAATTTTTGGTGGTGCCCAAAATGGTCCAAGTTTCCCGCCCCCCCCCCCCCCCCCCCCCCGCCTTGTAAGCTGATATATATATATATATATATATTTTTAAAAATAATGTAAAAATGGATTGGAAACAGTAATCGAACAGTTTCCCTATATTGCACAATATCACTACCGTAAGACATTTATTTAACTACGAATATCAACTTTAGTAAAACTCTTTTTGAATACGGAAACTACCAAGCACTCTTGGTTCAATAACCCTCAAAAGCAAATGTAGCTCCTTCTTTTGCGATATTCTTCAGGAGGCAGCAAACAGTATTTTCAATGGAATTTAAAAGAATAACAGGGGGAACATTTTTCTGTTGTCTCTTAAGGGTTTATAAAACTAATTTTTAGATAAAGTGAAGTTGTCACCTGACTAAGGGCTTGTCCACACTGGGGTTTCACACTGAGATAAACTCTGCCAGCACAAGCCATAGTTAACTGGGCATGGATTGTCTACACTAGGGGCTTGCACAAATGCAGCTATGCTGGTGTAAAATAACCCAGTGAAGACAAGGCCTACAAGTCAGACAGTCTAGCACCCACAGCAATGCACCCCTAAGAACTACTTACAAAGAACAAAGGAAAGAAATGCCAACTCCTAAACAAAGAATGTGGCCAGGGATGAGGGGTTCACAGTGCAGGAGGGGGCTCAGGGATGGAGCAGAGGGTTAGAGCGCAGGGGGGTGAAGGCTCTGGCTGGGGCTGTGGGCTCTGGGGTGGGGCTGGGGATGAGGGATGTGGGAGGGGCTCAGAGCTAGGGCAGAGGGTTGGGATAAGGGAGATGGGGTAGGGCAGGGGTGAGGGCTGTGGGGTTGGGAATTAGGGGTTCACAGTGCAGGAGGGGGCTCAGGGCTGGGGCAGAAGGTTGGGGTCAGAGGGGTGAGACCTCTGGCTGGGAGTGTGGTCTCTGGTGTGGGGCTGGGATGAGGAGTTCAAATCTTGGGGTGTAGCAGGCAGGCTAACCCAGGGCTGGGGCCAGAGAGGAGGACCCCTCTCCAGCCCTCTCCCTACTGGCAGCAGCAAGCTTTGGGGGAGGGCCCCCATCCCCTCTCCTCCCCTTCACTATGACTCACCCAAGCCCCACGCTGCTGCTCAGAAGGTCTCGGAGTCACCTGCTGGGGTGAGGCTGCCATACCGCTGCAGCTCCTCCCCTCCTCCCTCTGCAGGCGCAGCAGTCAGCCTGCCTTAGGCAGCAGTGGCGGGCAAGGGAGTGCAGCAAGGAGCTTCAGGGAGCAGCTGCCCACTGCACACGTCACAGGTGAGGCAGGGTCCAGGGATTCTTGGGGGCGGCGCACTGGGGTGGCAGGTGGGGCCGGGGGTCATTTCCGGGAGAGGCATGCAGAGGGGGCAGGCGGGGCCAGGAGGGAGACACAGCCCCGAACATTGCTGGAACACGAGCACCACTGGCCCATACATCTCACCGCCCCAATAGCTAGATATGAATATTCTGAAACTTGATACAAAATGGTCTACTGCAAGAGGACCTACATAGTCACACACTGAAATCTGAAGTTTTGCTTTACATTGATATACATAAATACCATTAGATTAGATCTTCAGGGCTGGTATTATGTCATGTACACTTCTACCACTGTAAAGCACTATGTACATCTACAGTGCTATATAATCATATGCATATGCTCAGCAATGCAATGTAATATCTGTATATGTTTTCCAGAAAGCCTCTCTCATTTCAGGCTCCATACATCTGGCCAGGAGGACTCAGGTAATGAAAATGAACATGCATTGGTCCACACTGCTTTGGATTGTTATCGAGCAGAACCAGTCATCAGCATGGACGCATGTCCCCTGGAATGGTGGTTGAAGCATGAAGGAACATACGAATCTTTAGCGTGTCTGGCATGTAAATATTTGCGATGCCGGCTATAACAGTGCTATGACAACACCTGTTCTAACTTTCAGGTGACACTGTAAACAAGAAGCGGGCAGCATTATATCCTGTAAATGTAAACAAATTTGTTTGTCTAAGCCATTTGCTAAACAAGAAGTAGGACTGAATGGACTTGTAGGCTCTAAAGTTTTACATTGATTTATTTCTGAGTGCAGTTTTTTTGCACATAATTCTACATTTGTAAATTCAACTTTCATAATAGAGATTGCACTACAGTATTTGTATTAAGTGAATTGAAATACAATTTTTTTACAGTGTAAATACTTGTAATGAAACAATAAATATAAAGTGAGCACTGTACACTTTGTATTTGCTTTGTAATTGAAATCAATATATTTGAAAATGTAGAAAAAATCCAAAAATATTTAAATAAATGGCATTCTATTATTGTTTAACAGTGTGATTAATCGCAATTATTTTATTAATCGCTTGACAGCCCTATTAATTACTTACCCAAAGTTATTAATTGCACCTATCTCTGGCTCCAGTTTAGTTACAAGGTTATATATAAATAAAATAAAACCAGTTCCACTAAAATATTAACACAAGCAGGCCCGTAAATCACATGAGCCTCTTGCAATATCTTCCAGTCTCAGCTGGCCCCTCCAATTAACCTCCCAGTCTTCAGGAACAAGCTGGGAGAACAGATGAATCTTGCAATGTGGCTCTGGTGAATCCGGGAAGGAAGCAAATTGTAGAGCTAAGGATCCTCTATTGAGAGCACCTTTCCACCAGCTCCTTCCATTTATACCAAGGGTTGCCTGAGCTTGAGAGCCTCAGATGATCTCAGCTGTTGCGATAATGCAAAAGAGAGAAAGATGATCTCTCAGATATTACTAACATGGGAGCTGCTATGTAAATGTGGTAATGTGTTGCTTGTATACTAATAACTATGCTAATCCCCATATTAAAACTGAGCATTCCCACTGTGAACTAGCTCTTTGCTGCCTTGCATACCTGTACAAAGTGGGGGTAAAACTCATTCACACAAGTGGTAATATTTGACACCCACTTTGTACAGGTATAAACAACTACACAAGGTGCAAGGCAGGGGAGAGTCAGGCCCCTTGTTCAGAATGGGCATGTTCAGAAGTTTAACACAGGGATTAGCACAACTACGCCCTTCCAAGCATTACAACATCACTTTTACATAACTACTCCCATATTGGTAATAAGGTCATAGGAAATGGTGAATCATGTTTCCGGGATCCTGATCAGACTGTCTGAACAAGGTGCTTGTGCAATTAATAGAAGTACTGTATCTGCCACCTATTCGGTAAAGAAACTTTTCTAACTTATTTAGAGATCAAAACTAACTTTAACTGGCCCACTCTTGCTTGGTACTGGTATTTTCAAACCAGGCATTATGGGTTTTTAATGTTCTAGAAAACTTGATTCAGACAGAAAGCTACCTTTAGTAGAAACAATGGTGTTTTGTCAATTAAGAAACAAAAAAAAAAATTATAACTAATCTGGATCAATCTTTGCAGACAGTTTTCCTAACAAAAAAATTGTCCACATATGAGATGCTGGGAAAAGGACCTTGGATAGACAAATTACCCCAAAAGAATGGGGTTTGATCTGGAATAAAGGACCCGCAACCTCAGAGTGTAGCACAATAGATTAAAATTTCTTGAAGATACTGTTTCAATGGTATCTCATACCAGTCAGTTTTAAAAACAGAGAGATTGAATGGGCATAAATGTTGGAGAAATCATGGTGAAAGAGGAGACTTTATGCATACATGGTAGACATGTCTTGGGATGCAATCAGTAACCAAATATCACAAATCATTAGATATTTATTACCAGATGATCCTTTGGGAATCCTCCTGGGCCTTCCTACTAGAAATGGTCACACAAAAGGCAATGAAGAATTAATCTCGCTTCTGTTAGGAGCTGTTTGGCTATTGGTAGCCTCTCACTGGAAAAAAGAAAAATAGCCCAACCATAGAGGAATAGTTCAAAAAATATTGGCAGTTGTGGTTATGTAAAAATTACCACATTAATTCCATATCCAGAAAAAAAGACAGAGGACAGATAAATACTTTGAGCCCTGCAAATCTGTGGATATCCACTTTATAGCCATGGACCATGTTTGTGGATTGTGGATCGGATGCGGATACAACCGCAGGGTTGTATAGATGCTTAGATATTTGGTTACCTTTATTCACTAGTCAAAGTACCTTAACCTACAAAAAACCCAGTGTACCTGTCCATTTTTTAAAAATATTAACATTTGATAGATATGGCTGGTGTGTTCAATATGTGTATAGCGAGATTTCACTCAATTTAATGCAATCACTAGAAATGAAAAAGGTAGTGCTTTGATGCTCTCTCTGTTATATGATAACACTGTCAAATAGAAAGATCTGATGACTATGTTCTCCTTCAAACAAAAGCTAATTGTTGTAATGATGGTTTTGTTTCTGATACTTCCATGGCAAGGATCAGTAAACTTATTAACATTTCCTAAATATAAATACATAGAAAAAAAGTAGCAGGAGTAGTTCTGTGCCTTTTCGCCAGCCAAAGTGACTCTGGAGTGGTTTGCTGAACGTTACATGAAGTGTTTCTAAAAGTTTCATCACTAGGACTTTCACTATTCCCACTAGCGGCTTGCAGCTGAAAACAGACTCTATTATGTATGCACAGTACAACTGAAGATACAAGTCTGCTTTGAGACATAGAGTAGAAACAACTTAGTGATTAATGTGAATGTTGTGTTCCTGGTGACGAGCTAAGTATTTTCTCCACTCCAAATTAGTTACAGGCCAAATCCTGACTCAGCCCTCTAGCAAGGCTCCCACTAGAGGCAAAGACCATTTTGCCAGACCAGGAATTGGTTAAAGACTGCAGGATCTGGACATATGAAGACTACAGCTTTACTGAAACACGCCTGCAGAGTTACAGTGTGAAAGGGTTTACACTGCATTACTAAGTACCTTGAGGTGAATAAAAATTCCCTCAGATTATAATGTTTACAAAGGCACCATAAGTTGAAAGAATAAAAAAATCAGAGGGGAAGGTGGACACGTGTAAAGATTTCATTGCTTGGAACTAGTTATTTCAGATGTTGCTTGTGGCACTTTATGGCTATTTACTAGATTACTATGAGAGGGCCAAGTTCTCTACTTCATTACTCTGCTGAAGTCAGTGGAGTTAGAAAATTTGCCCCAAAGTTTTTAGTTTGCATGTGTGTCTGGGGCCACCCTCCTTGGGAATGCCAAGGGAGAGCAGATACTCCCAAGACTGATGGGTAATACTGAAGTTAATCTCCCCAATCAGTCACAAACAGTGCTTCTGATCCACCAAGAAGCAAAAAAAAAAAAAGAAATCATATAGCCCCTTCTTGCATTCCAGTTCTCAGGCTCCCAGTCAGCACCTAGGTCCAGTATAGTGAGAAGTTATTTAAAAAACTCTGCTCACATATACAAAATGTTCTTCTGACCGCAAAGGGCCAGCCACTTTACAGGTCAGTATAGGTTTGGATCTTACCCAAAATACCAAGCTGCCAGCCAGTCCTTTAGTGCCTAAAACTAAAGGTTTATGTTAAAGAAAAAAGAATGAACAAGAAGAGAGATGTTAAATGGTAAAGCGCTCACATACATACAAAGACTTCAAAGTCCATATATCAGGTTCGTAGCAGTATTGGTGAGTTTGCTAGCTTGAAAGTCCCTCTGGAACACCACCACAGGTTGGATGCGTCATTCAGTCCTTTGTTCAGAGCTTCGTTTTTAGAAAAGTTACTCCAGAGCTAAGAAGCAGGATTGAAGACAAGAAGCAGGATTGAAGACAAAATGGAGATAAGAATATAAGAACGGCCATACTGGGTCAGACCAAAGGTCCATTAAGCCCAGTATCCTGTCCTCTGACAGTGGCCAATGGCAGGTGCCCCAAAGGGAATGAACAGAACAGGTAATCATCAAGTGATCCATTCCCTGTCGCACAATCCCAGCTTCTGGCAAAGCTAGGGGACACCATTCCTGCCGCAGCTGCCCTTTATAGTCCTTTTGCCGTATGTCTGGTACTTCCTTTGTTTCAAACACAAATTCATAGCACATGGCATTGGAAGGCCTTAGAGTTCTCTCCATAGTCATGCCCCTGCATGCCTTGCTGAGTCATAAGATGTAGTACCGGCCCTTTCAATGGGTTCATTGTACAGTGGATGTCCCTTGATGGGCCATCAAGCAGGCCTCCTGCTGATGCCAACCTGTCTGGGGGTGTCAACCAGAAACACAGCACAAGTTTGGAAATACAGATCTAACATACATATCTATAATTCACAATACGAAGATGATACAAACATATGAACAAGATCATCAGACTTGGCAAATTATAATATTTTTGCAGATACCTTACATGGCATATCTGGCACAAGTTATTGCAATTTTATAATATTGGTATCAACAATATCACAAAGTGTCTCCCATGTTCCATACGGCATCACAGCCTGTTTATTCTCAAGTGAATGAAAAGAAAAAAGACTCAACATCTCCTCTCCTCCCACCAAAAATCAAACCAAACACAAATAAAAAGCAATTGCAATCTGCACCTCTGAGGTGTGACACATTTCCTCTAGAATTACAAAACAGTCCTATATTTTCATTGCAAGATACATTGATATGTGAAGCTAACACACCTAATGACAGAGGAACGGCTGCCAGCAAGCAGGTGTGAGCTAGCTTTCCTAAGACCAGGCCCTTATCCAACGGGGTGGAGACAAAGAAAAGGAAAGATCTTTTCACTCAGCTATATCATTGTAGGGTGAGTCAAGGGAGTCACACTCTTACTTTGGTGCAGAAACTCATACAGTGGGTAGGTGCAGTCATTTTCCCACTAACTTCAGCTCCAATCTTTCAGGCTGCTAGCTGTCCCCTTCCCCTTCATCTCCCCAGTGCAGGAAAGCAATGTATGCCTGTCCCTTCCATAGATATTCCCTCTCCCTGCATCCTCTTCCTTTCTCACACACCAGCACAGCAGGGTGTTGTAGGTTAGCACTATCATCCCGTTTTTTCTCTTTGGACGCTACTTGGCCGCCAGTGCCATTGGCACCAGTGGAACAAATTCTGCCCTCAAATATGCACACCCAGCTCCCACTGGCTTCAGAAGAATTTGCAAATGAATAACTAAGAAGAGTTTTGCTAAAAGGAATCTAAGAACCACATCTTAATAGAGTAAATGTCATGAAAATGCAACACCGGCTCTGAGGACAGCAGGAGCGAATATTGTTACAAAAAAGAATTCTACCTCATAAATTGAGCTGACTGAAGAGTAAACAAAAACCTGGTTCATTAACATTTTTGTGATGAAAGAGTTGAATTCAGTTCATTATTATTTGTGTGGGACTATATTATTGATTATTTGTGAATATTCACATAACTGCTACATATTCCTGTAAATGTTCACAAATCTTGAGCTATGAATTCAGCATGAATTATGTGCCTGAAAAGGCATACAAGAAGCAAATTTATCATTCCTTATCTTCCTGGTATAAGTTGTAGTCCTCCGACGAGGGAGCAGAACCCATGCCATACTTAGGTGATCATGTACTCTGTGTGAATAGCTAGTAGTCAAAGCAAACATTTCACACACAACCCATAATCTGAGTATTTGAAACAAGTATATTGAAAGAAAATTAGGATTGTTTGTCAACATTTCACTAACTCAAAAAGGGGCTAAATTAGCAATGAGTATTTTCAATTATTACTTTTGCCAGGTCTACCCAGAAAGTAAAACACATAATACTTAACATGTTTGGAAAATCACTGTTGCTGCTCGATGCAACACAAAGGAAAAAAATCATTTGTTGTATTATCCAGAGGTTGAAATTAGCAACTTCTCATTTTCCTACCAAATCATAGAACTTAGAGAGGGGAAGCACCTTTTGTATCAACCGATCTCCTTCTGTCAAGGAAGGTTTGTTCCTACAGAACATTTAGTGGATTAATCTTTAAAAATACAAGCAATGGGGCTCTCACCACGTCTCTGGGAGACCATCCCATGGCCTAACAGATCTCCCTGTCAGGAAACTTCAGCAGGGGAGCAATATGTTTCACTTTGCTCCCTAAACTAAAATCTGAGTAATTGGCCATCAGGAACAGTTCAAAACTTTCTTAGCTGGCTGTGGTATGTTTCAGGACTGGCTAAGCCACAATACACAAAGATTTCCAATCACCTCTTCATGCTGAGCCTTTAATGTGATACAATGCATGTGTGCAACATGAAGCTTCTAGTACCCACCGTCAGAAGGTTCTAAAGTACCACAGTCCAATCCACAATGATACAACATAAGAACCCACTTAGCTTACTCAGGTGGGTCAGTGACTATCTGTAGCTCTTAAGAATGGAGATGGGTCCAAAACAACACCCTGAATCCAAGCATCCAAGAACTTTTGGGGACATTTGGGCCCCATCCAACTTCACTGATTTAGTGGGAGTCTCCCTTTACTTTAAGGGTAGCTGTATCAGGCCCTGTATGTAAATGGACTGGACCCAAACTCCAGATCTGAACACCTGCAAGCTGATGGAATACTTAGCTTCTGATCTGAATTTTGCAGCTTAGACTTATCTCTAATCGAGAATCTTCTCCTACCTACAGTATATTTAAGAGTAATTCTCTGTAATGAGATTAGTCCATCTGAAGCCAAAAGCTGACCTTCCACTAGCACATAGGAATGATTTTCAAAAATCTAGAATAAAGGGTGCATTCTGATTGTATAAATATTGTATGCAGTGATGTGATTAATGATAATGATGCATGAGGAAATGTTTGACATGGGCTTTGGACAAAAAGGTCTGAGTAAGATCATGCGTATTTTTAGCTAAACTGAAGAAGCTGATGTGAAATTAATCTTAAAAATGGAAATGAGCTAAAAGAAAGCAGATCTTATCAAGAAGAGAGACAAGTTCTGCTTCATGAAGAACAATAATTTGTGATGTAAGCCTGGAGATTTTGGTCCAGATCACTGTTCCCTCTAAGCTGTGCACATGTGCATGCACTCATAGATCCTAAACCCAGCGCACATGGCAAAACATCGCATGCACAAAAATTTGCACAGAAGCACAATTTGCACAGAAGATATTTTTTGCGCACATGGCCTGTCAAAAATTTGCACAGAAGAAATTGTTTGCGCACACAGCTTGTCAAAAATTAGAGGGAATATTGGTCCAGATCCTGCACTGCAACTGGGGACTGCTGAAGGCAGCTCAGAGTGTGTGTGTGGGATCAGTACAAAAATGGCTTTAAGCTCGACTGATTCTGGGGCTCTCCACACACTGGGCTGGTCCCCAGCAGCCAACAAACATAAGGGAAGTTCCAGAGAAAAAGAATTCAAGCCATGCCTCCATTTCTCCAGCCACATACCCTGCACTCATGCCCAGGGATGCGGATGCAGGATCTGCTATAGCAGCTCCACCTGGCACAAGGATCCCCGACAAAGGGAGACTGCTCTAGTGGCCAGGTTACATAGTTTAAGGCAGCATTTTTCAAAGTGTGGGTCACGACCACTACTGGGTCGCGGCACGTAAGGCACTGGGTCGCTCTGGTCAGCACTGCCAACCGGGACGTTAAAAGTCCCATCAGCGGTGCTGCCCAGCTACCTGTTCCGACACCACGCTGTGTCCTAGAAGCAGCCAGCAGCGGGTCTGGCTTCTAGGCACAGGGGCCACAGAACTCTGTGCACTGCCCCTGCCCCAAGCACCGGCTCTGCACTCCGATTGGCTGGGAACCGGCCAATGGGAGCTGGGGGGAGCGGGGCCTTTGGGCCAGAGCCGTGCGGAGCTGCTTGCGCGCCTCCGCCTAGGAGCTGGACCTGCTGCTGGCTGCTTCAGGTGCAGCACAGTCTGCGGTGCCAGGACAGGCAGGGAGCCTGCCTCTGTACCCTGACTGCGCCTCTGACCGGGAGCTGCCGGAGGTAAGTCCGCGCCCCAATCCGCTGCCCCAGCCCTGAGCCCCCCCCAAACCCAGAACCCCTTCCTGCATCCCAAACTCATCATCCCTGGCCCCACCCCAGAGCCTGCACCCCCAGCCCAGAGCCCTGACCCCCTCCTGCACCCTGAACTCTCATTACCAGCCCCAGCCCACAGCCCGCACCCCAACCCTCTGGCCCAGCCCTGAGCCCCTTCCATGCCCCAAACCGCACATCCCCAGCTCTGTTGGGTGGTGGGCATCAACAATTTTCTTCAACTGTGTCCCCAGAAAAAAAGTTTGAAAGCCACTGGTTTAAGGTAGCTTCACAATGACAGTGGCTTCTTAATACAGAGCAGGATCTGGACCTTTGTGTTCCTGTTGCAAAGTAAATAGTAGTGGGATGTCACAGCTGTGTGCCTTACCCAGTATCAAGACACAGCCACTGATTCACATTCACCTCAAAGATGGTCTTTCATAGGCTGGTAAAGTGATTTGACCTTCTAGCCAAGTCAGTAAGAAGCCTCCAGGGCAAGAGAGGAGAATGCAACAGTCCTCCAGCCCTCACCAAGCACAACAGTCCTTTTTCCAGAGTTTACTTGGGCTTCTCCATTTGGTCAGAATCCTTCCCCCCACCCTTTGTGGAAGTCCCAGACTGGGGCCTCTAAAGAAAGACATGTGCTACCACTGAATTTGCCACCACCACATCAATACTGTGTCAGACCTTTTCTTTCTTTAGCGTCATCCCTCGCTAGTGTCCTTCTACATCCTGCCCACATACGGGCCTCTTCCACAGTCTCTGTTGAGCCAAGAGTTTCTCCAGTTCTCTTGGTTTAGCGCCCCTAACCAGGTCTGGTCTCTCCTTGTGCTACAGCAGAGACACTTACAAGCACATCCTGCTCTCCTCAGTCTAGCGCTCGTTTAAGCCACAGACAGTTTATTTAAATCTTGCCCTCACATGACACCACCCCTCATCCCTGACCCTTTTAGAGACTACAGCTCCTGTCTTTTAAAGGCCAGACTTCAAATTAGGATAGGCTAGGCCCAAGCCTGCCCTTAAACGGACAGCTCATCTTGTGATATGGGGGAGACCAAATCATTTTATGATGAAATCTATTTAAAACACCGCCCAAAGAGACTTCTGTTTGTCTTCCTTGTTTGTGCATCTGCACAAGGCCAGGCCACACAGTCTGGCTCCAAGTGACTAGTCCAAAGTTGTACAGTGAGTCACCAGCAGAGCCAGTAATAGAACTCATGAGTCCTGATTTTCAGGTCTTACCGTAATCACGAGAAGACAGACTTTGCTTTCTCCAGCAACACCTTAATGAGTAATAAGGATACAAAAACACCTACTATAATTATGATTTTTCCAATGAAATTCTTGACTGAGTAGCATTGCTGCAGATTTATGAGCCTCTGTCTGAATTTTCTCCAACCTCTCGTCTGAAATGCCATCTGTAATTCCTTTCTCCTTTATCCCCCATTTTTACTTCAATAACATTTCACCAGCTGAATTCAGTAGCTTTTATTATTCATAGTGTGAGCAAACTGGATGCAGCTTTTGCAGGTGAAAAACTAATGTAGCTGAAAAATAAATAAATAAATAAATAAATAATAATAATCTTTTTGCTGTGAAACCAAAGAATTTCTCAATTCTGCCCAAAGGAAAGTGAAAGTTTATTGCAAAGAGTAGTGCTGAGTGACAGAAAAGGCAGCATTTCATAGGAATTCAGAAACAATGCTCAGGAAAATCCTTTCCAACCCCAAATTGGTCATTTGCACAATCCAACATCCAGTATTTTTATTCATTCTTTAGTAACAATTGGTCAAATTCATCCTCCTGCAGAGGGCTGGCGTAAGGTCGTTTACAACAAGACCAATAGGGGAGCTGAGGGCAGAGGCGTCATGCAGTAAGGCTGCCGTCCCTCTGCCTGCCGCACAGAAAGTCTCCATGCCAGCTCCAAATAGACCAATGTGCTCATTATGCACAGTGTGCAGAGGGCAGCGATTGATATGCTAGCCTTTAGAAATACTTGAGAGAGAGAGAGATTAGGTAGCATACATAGAATGTTATTTAGCACAGATAGAAGTACAGCCCCACAGCCTACCCATTGGTTCAGTGTTTGGATTCTGTTCCCCATTCCTGCTTGTTCTCTGCACAAAGCCAAATTATACAGGTTCTGTACCATTAAGAGGTGAATTTCACTTTATATGTGAAGCCATGCAGTCCTTGTTCATTCCTTACTCCAAGTTCCCATTAATTTTGGACTTGCAGGATTCAGCCCATTCAACCAGCAAGACATACATTTGTTTATGTATAACAGAAACTGATGCCTAGGTAGAGATATGAGGTGATCACTTTTGAATTAATTTTCCTTGATACCACAATCTTTTCTAAGTGCTGTCGTCACTAGGCATTACAGTTAAAGACATTCTCAAATGTTTTATATTACTTGGCAGTTTTACCTTTTAATTATGGCAACCTTAAACAGCCCCTACAAAGATACAGTCTTTTCAATTTGCAGCAGATGATCCAATTGCATGAATGACAGTATCTCTTTTAGAATCTTTTTATTCATTTGACTAGAGAGCATGAATTATATCAATGCATTTCTTTTAAAAAACTTAATGGTGATAGAAGTAATAGAGATCTTGTAATGAACTCTACTAGAAAATCTTATTTATAACAACTATCAGACCACCTATGCTGTTTTACGGTCACAGAAAAAGATATTCCAGCATCCTGCAGGGATATTTCTTCCAGTAAACTTCTTGGGAAGAACTAACAAGTGAGACTGAGGTCATAACTCCCAGACTCCAGAAACACTGTCTTTGAAGATGATATTACAGCAGTATAATTATAATGCCACTTGGTTACAACCTGAGGGTAATGCTTTTATGCTAGTATTTCCATAGAAGCAAACCCCTTTTAAAAGAGTATGCTCTCTGATCCACTATGTTTAACTCACAAAAGTATATTGGGTGAGCTATGATTTGTTGTCCACTTCGCATTACATTTTGGAAGAGTTATGCTTCTGTTGGTGCTCTACTTTATTTTACTGGTACAGTTGAAATCTGGCCTGAAACTGTCTAATATGATGTGCTAGTTGGTACATTTTCTCCAGTATGACTCATTGTCATAATGAGCTTACTAAATTCAATGTGATCATTGTTTGCCGTTGCTCCATGTCAGCAGGCATTGCACAGACTCTAGTGTTATCTCTTCCTAGCTTTTAGACCACTGACTGGGGCAAGTGATTCTCTCTTCTCTCCTGTCTCACCTGTGGTGACACAGTAGCAAGGGGAGCTAGTTCCAGCAAGCTCTGCACTCCACCTGAATGCCCTTAAAGGGGCTGGATCCCAGCTCCTCCAGCCATACTTCCCTCCTCCCACCACTGGGTTCATGGCACCAGGGGAGGGGCCACTGTTTACTTTTGAAAATTTTTGAAAATGATTGAGGAGACAATGAGAGATATTGAGAGCTGTGATTCCTCTCCCAGCCTCTCCCTTCAGTACAGGAGTCCTCACCAGCAACAAGGCTCCCAAAGGACTCTGCTGCTCTACAGAGAAGCTGCCCTAAGCCTAAGCCCTGCTCTTCCAGCCTTAACCACCATCTTCTGGCCAAGAGGACATTTTACAGCTGTAATTCTCACATACTACTTAATAGTAAGTGTGATCTTCCTTCCTCTTTCCCCTCCCCTAAACGAGGTAAGGGCAGCAATAGCATCATGACAACAGACAGCTTATTTCAAGGGAATGGATGTCTGATGCCATTGACAACCCCATTTTGGGAGTTTTGACCCTACCTAATATTATTGTTGCTATTATTATTTCCATTGTTGTTTTGCCACCATGCTTCCAACACGATCACCACTCCTAGGGCAGACTATGCAAGCTCCACCCATTCTTGGGAATCAACCAGGTCAAAGTGCCAAAGGTTATCCATCAGACCTGCTTTTCCCATGGTATTTGATGAACTGAACAACCTTTCCTCCACTCAGAGCGTCTCAGGACACAACTCACTACTTCACTTATCACAGTTCAAATTGGGAGGAACTGTCTAAGGAGACAGAAGAACAGACATAGGAAACTAGACACTAGACATTTAGAAAGTAAATAAGGAAATGTTATTTACTTCTTCAAATAACACAAGAACTAAAGGTCACCCCATAAAATTAATAGGCAGCAGGTTTAAAACAAACTAAAGGAAGTATTTTTTCACACAGCACACAGTCAACCTGTGGAACTCTTTGCCAGAGAAAGTTGTGAAGTCTAAAATATAACAAGGTTCAAAAAAGAACTACATTCATAGAGGATAGGTCCTTCAATGGCTATTAGCCAGGATGGGCAGGGATGGTGTCCCTTGTCTCAGTTTGCCTGAAGCTGGGAGTGGATGACAAGGGATGGATCACTTGATGATGACATGTTCTGTTCATTCCCTCTGAAGCATCTGGGATTGGCCACTGTCGAAAGACAGGATACTGGGCTGGATGGACCATTGGTCTGACCCTGTATGGCCATTCTTATGTTCTTATATTCTTATGACTAATCCATTGCAAAGGACCATTTCCGAGACATGAGCCCAAAGGAGGCAGCAAAAGGCTAGTTGAACTAAAACTGATGCTGATCAATGGAAGATCTATCACCAAACAACAATATACAACTTCATCAGCAACGAAGCACCCAATAAAGCTTGCATCACCAGGACCTCTCTGGATGACGCCAGGAGCCCTGTGCTAGCCCATCTTGTCCCACACTCTCCAGGATACTTGGCCCATCACATACCAGACAGACAAGAAGGCAGGTAGCACTGCATTCATCTTCTCTTCACACAGGCATGACAAGTTCATTTGAATTCATTGACCTGACAATAGAAACCAGAGCCAACACTAACATAGATTTAATGCATATTTACAGACCACATGAAACTAAAGGATTCATAAAGGAGCTCAGTGTTACCTTGCTGGTGATGGTAGTGAAGTACCTCAGACTTGTCCTGAGAAAGTTCAACATTCATATTAACAAGACCACAGATGCAAAAGCCCCAAAACTCATCTCCTCACTTGCCTCCCGAGGACTTTCTTTGGTCCTCTCTGGTCCAACACACACAGCCAGTCACATCCTGGACTTGAACTTCTGTTTAGGTGACAATATTAAGGACAAAACAAAACAGCCATTGTCTTGAAGAGCTATCACCAAATTAAGGCAGTTGTCAGAGACCTCCCAGAAAACAAGAAAGACCCCTGACCCTGATTCAGTTATGACTCTTGTCATAAACATACAGCTAAGGGTAGCATGAAATCCCTCCTTTACCTGTAAAGGGTTAAGAAGCTCAAATAACCTGGTTGGCACCTGATCAAAAGGACCAATAAAGGGAGAAGATATTTTCAAATCTGTGGGGGAAGCTTTGTGTTTGTGCTCTCTTTGTGTGTTCTCTCCGGGACAGCGAGGGACCAGGGCAGGGAAAATACGTCTCCTAAAGCCATACCTGAACTCAGCATCTAAGATTACAAATTGTAAGCAATAGGAAGGAAATGTGTTAGATTATCTTTTGTTTTATCTTGTGAATTTTCCCTATGCTAAGAGGGAGGTTTATTCCTGGTTCTTTGTAACTTTAAAGTTTTCCCTAGAGGGGAATCCTCTGTGTTTTGAATCTGATTACCCTGTAAAATTACCTTCCATCCTGATTTTACAGAGGGGCTTCTTTTACTTTTTCTTGATAATAAAGTTCTGCTTTTAAAACCTGACTGGTTTTTAGTGTCCTAAAAACCCAAGGGGCTGGTCTGTGTCACCTTGTTAACCTATTTGGTTGGTATATTATTCTCAAGCCTCCCCAGGAAAGGGGGTGAAGGAGCTTGGGGGGATATTTTGGGGGAAACAGGAACTCCAAGTGGCCCTTTTCCTGAATCTTTGTCTAACTCACTTGGTGGTGCCAGCAGGACTCATCCAAGGACAAGGAAGGATTTGTGCCTTGGGAAAGTTTTTAACCTAAGCTGGTAGAAATAAGCTTAGGGGGTCTTTCATGTGGGTCCCCACATCTGTACCCCAGAGTTCAGAGTGGGGAGGGAACCCTGGCAACTCTTAAACTCCCTCAAATCCAAAGCATGTTGTAACAGCACTCCACCCACAGGACAAGAAGTTGAGAATCATTGTATGCTAACCTTGACCACTGATACACTGACCCCCAAGCAGCCACTTCATCCCAATTGCCCAAATAGATCATCTTAGTTTGATGCCCTTCAGATGAACAAAGAGTCAGAGAGTCAGAAATTCAAGCACAGATGGCAAAAAAATAAAGGCTGCAACAGACAGATTGAAACAAAGAGTTACCCCAAGCTTACGCTGAGGCTATATTACAAACCAAGAGAACCTTCCTACTAGCCTCCATTGAATCTGCCAAATCTGTGCCCTAAGGAGCTACCCAGGACAGTAAACCATTTAATCATTTCTGAGTGCCTACTGCCCACAGGAGAACCCAGCACCAAGTACTGTAAAGAATTATCATCCTACTTCATGTAAAAGATTGTGGACATTTGGGAAGGCCCTCAAACAGACTGGATCTGTTCCTCCTATCCTGGCCATAAAACAGATTACCTGCATTCCCAGACTTCAGCACATTCATTCTTCAAGAAGTCTTGGACACCCTAAAGAAGTCTTGACCTATGGCCTGTGAATCTGACTCAAGCTCTTCATGGCTGGTAAAAAAGAGTCATGAGTAGAGCTGGGCAAATTTTTTCTGAAGACTAGTAAATTTACCAAAAACTGCATTTTGGAGGGAGGCACCAAAACTGCTAGTGAATTTCAGTTGAATTGGGCGAATACTTTCAGCTGAAAAAAAACCTGGAAAAAATTTCAAAAATGTCAAAATGAATTTTTTTTCAGGTTTTTTTAATTTTTGAAATGAACTGTTCTAATATTTCAAATGGCAATGAAATGTCATTTCAAGATCATATTTGAAATGTTTTGTTTGACCAAACACATTTTTTCAGATTTTTGTTTTGGTGACAAAAAATGTCCGTTTGAAATTAAACAATTTTTTAATTTATTTTTTGGTTTTGCCGAAACTCTAAAAGCATCCCAATGTAAGAGAGCAAGGGACTTACTGGTATCCGGTAGTGAGTTTCAACTGGCCTGACCAGTTCAATGTACCCCAATTTTTAATGTGATAAATTGTATGTGATGTGTGTCATGTAAGGTATCACTGGAAAACTAAAAACCCACTGATCACTAATATTCTTGCTTGGTGTATATACAGTAAATGCCCAAGGGACCATACAAATGTGAAGGAAATGTGGAACATGTGTTTATCAGACAAGTCTGGGGAATGGGTAAACAGGTTTCTCCCAGGCAAAGGACAAGCTGATGCCTCCAACCAAGTGTCAGAGTCGATTGGTAATCTCATATCAAATGGCCATTAATTTGCATCAGAAGAGTCAGGAACAGATCTATTTGCATTACAGCAAACAGCAATAGGGGAAGAAACCAGCATGGGACTTCCTTCCCCACCAGACTCCATGTCTCCTTCTTCACAGCTTAAATGAACTTTATTTTGGGGGATAACCTTCAGAAGAATCCATTTAAAAGGGTCACTGGACTACAAAAGAGATGGGCAAAGAACCCCAACTTATCTTTCACTTAAGAAGACAAAGGAACTGAGCACTTTGGACTTTGTGGGAGATCCTGACCAAGGGGGTGGTCAGCCATCTTGCTGGAAGAAAGTTTGATCAAAATCTTGCCTTGAATCAAGACTGGAGATTCATTAAATCTTAGCCCCTAGAATGCATATTTGACTTTTATTTGCTTGTAACCATTTCTAACTTTGTCCGTTACACTTAAACTCACTTAAAATCCTATCTCCTTTTGTTAATGAACTTGTTTTACTTTTAATCTAAACAAACCCAGTGCTGTGTCTGAATTGAAGTGATTGTTATCTCCAGTTAATGGGGCAAGCTTTTGGGTATTGAGTCTTTAAAGGAGCCAGTGAGGCGCTTATTATTCCTCTGAATGGTCCAGGAAAGGACTGCACATTGCAGAGTCCGTGTTTTTTGGAAAATTTGGGCATGGGAGTGTGCTGGTGTCACCTGGCTAATAATAACCAGCGCTGGTGGATACCAGAGTGTGGCTGGGGTGTAATCAAGCAGACTGCTGGAATCAGAATTGCTGAACCAGAGCTGTCTAACACACAGACATTCAGTGCATGCTGTTGGCAAGCTGTTGGCATCCAGGCCGTGAGCCAAGCAGCAGAGCATTTAAGGCACCCCAGGTTACAAGTCAGGTGATCACACAACCCCTTACTTGTCCGCACTGCACCACAGAACATGGCAGTCACTGAACAAAAAAATCAGTTATTTACTCAGTTCTGGTCATGAGCAACTGGTGCTATTTGTGACCAAAACAGCAAAAGCCTCATTTGGGAAATGAATGTTCCCTTCCCTCCTTCAACTATGCAACAGTCCAATCAACACTGAAGAAACCCACCCCGGATATATCCGTTCTAACTACCACCCAGTATCTCACCTTCCATTCCTGAGCAAACTCATAGAAAAGCTAGCTGCAAGCTGTTGGCATCCAGGCTGTGAGCCAAGCAGCAGAGCATTTAAGGCACCCAAGGTTACAAGTCAGGTGATCACACAACCCCTTACTTGTTGGCACTGCACCACAGAACGTGGCAGTCACTGAACAAAAAAATCAGTTATTTACTCAGTTCTGGTCATGAGCAACTGGTGCTATTTGTGATCAAAACAGCAAAAGCCTCATTTGGGAAATGAATGTTCCCTTCCCTCCTTCAACTATGCAACAGTCCAATCAACACTGAAGAAACCCACCCCGGATATATCCGTTCTAACTACCACCCAGTATCACACCTTCCATTCCTGAGCAAACTCATAGAAAAGCTAGCCAATTACAAGTTCATCTAATTCAAGATGGCTCCTTGACCCAGCACAATCCTGGTTCAGGCCAGGACATGGGACAGAAACAGCTTTAGTGGCACTGGTGGGTAATCTCCTGCTGTCAGTGGAGAGAGGGCCAAGATCTATTCTCATCCTCCTGGAACCCAGTAGAGCATTCAGTATTGTTGAGAGGTGGCAGGGATTCAGGGGCATGCACAAGTTACTCCTGGGGGAATTTTGCGCCAAAAAAAAAAAATTCTGCTCACAATATTTTAAAATTCTGTAAAATTTATTTGTCAAAAATAACACTACATAATCACACCAGTTTTAGTTATTTTGGTCATTTATTTCAAAATACCCGTCAGCAAGTATGTCTGTAACAATACAGACACAAAAATTCCTCCAGGAGTAGAGAGTTAAAAAAAACCCTATGACAAACCAGTTCCTGTTTCTCTGCTCCTTCCTCCCCCCAGCCCAGCCGGCGGGGGCCAGACAGCCACAACCCCTCCCTCCCAGAGCCCAGCCATGTGGCGCCCCCAGCCAATACACCCAAATCCCCTACCTACCATAGACCAGCTGCGGCCCTCCCCCGGCTCAAACATCCGCCCTGAGAGCCCCTCAGAGCCCAGGGATCCAGAAGGAGAAACAGCCTGATGCTCTGTCCCAGGCTTGTGTGGAGTTTCCTGCACACTGCCATCTCCTTCCCTCAAAGCATGCTGGGAACTGCAGTTGCCGAGATCCCTGTAGCTCCCTCCCCATCCCCCTGGAAGTGTCTTTTACGTGCGAGGTGGGCTCTGCCACATCCAGCAGCCCCTAGTGGTGGCCAGTACCACTGCAGCCCATCTCTGTGGGGGAAAGGAAATTCTGCACAAAAAGCATTGTGGTGCAGAATTCCCTCAGGAGTAAAAAGTAGTGATTGGAAACTGTACATTTGCCACTAGACCCTTCTTTTGTGGATTCCCACAACAATCAATTCTCTCGCCAATCCTGTTCAACACTTCCATGCAGCCATTAGGTGAACAGGTCAGATGACACAGACTCAAGTGACAGCACTATGCAGCTGACAAACAGCCCTGCTTAACCTTCACCACATACGACCACAGCACTACCACCAAGATGGCCTTGTGCTTGGATGAGATCAACTCATGAATGTAGAACAACTGAACCAAGCAAGACAGAGGTCATGCTGGTGGGCAGAGGAAAGCACTTCAAAGAGTTTTCAGCCATTGGGAAGTCTCCTTTGGTTGATACACCCACCCACCATTGGTCAATTCAGTCTGTAGTTTAGAAGTGGTTCCTCACTGGGCTCCTCACTGATGTTAAGCTCTCACGTATCAGCATCTGTAAGTAACACTTTCTATCATATCCAGTTGGCTAGGGGACTCCATCCCATCCTGGCAGATGAGAACCTGGCTTCAATTATTCATGCCCTCCGCACCTCCCACCTGGACTACAACAATGCAATATATCTGGGCATGAATCCATCAGCCCTTAGGAAACTTCAGTTAGTACAGTACACTGCAGCATGCCTCCTCAGCAACACAGGTTACTTCAAGCACATTAAACCTGCCCTCTGCTCCCTGCACTAGCTTCTCATAGAATACTGAATATGTTTAAGGTCTAGATCTTTATCTTCCCTCAATGGGCCCAGGGTATTTAAAAGATGGCCTAGATCTCCAGGATAAAGAGCATGATTGACAACTTCCCTCTACCGGCACACTGGAACTTTCTACAATAAGGGTAAAGCTCATCTGTGCGGGAGATAGAACTTTCTCCAGTGCCCGTCTGAGGCTGTGGAATGACTCCCCCAGGAACTAAGGACCATCCAAAATGTCACTACCTTCTGCTCCAAATGCAAGGCACACCTCTTCAACCCGCATTCGGTAACATAAATACACAGCAGTGTGTAAATTTAAAAACAAACAAAAAAAATAAAGCTCTATCAAAACAAACCACTACACTGCATACACAATTGTTCCCCTCAGGAGAGAATGGGAGAACAAACCACACATGACAGATGTTACTCACATCACTTAATGCACTGCTGGAAGATGCTCAGATGTAAGGGTGGTGAGTGTGGCATAAGAATCTATATAGAATAGAATAGAGTGCACAGATGGTGTGTTGTCAGGCTGTGTTACCTGCAGACTTTTATGGTTGTGCTTGTCATTGTATTATTTGCCACGAGCTTGACTTAAAACAGGGTGCTTGAAATTATATTACCACAGGACATACACTGTGATAACCCATGTAGTTTAATTTTCTCCTGGAGGCCCTTGCATCTCTTCTAGAACCACCACTATTTATTTGTCCTTTTACGTACCCAGTTCTGCACTGGTCGAGCCTTCCTTCTAGCTCAGGAGAGCTGGACATGATTGCTATGGTGTTCAGTAATCGCTCTGGGCTCAACATGCATGAAAAAAATCCTCTTTATTCAGTGATGCAGTTCCAATTGCCTCTGCCCTCTGCAGGTATGTCTATACTGCAACTAGACACCTGCGGCAGGCCTGTGCCAGGCTCATGGGGCTCGGGCTGCAGGCTGGGAGTATCCAGAGCTTGGGCTCCAGTCCAAGCCCAGAAATCTACACTGCAATGAAACAGCCCTGCAGCCATAGGTGCCGACTTCCCTTCTTTTCCCTGAGTGCTCGACCCCCCCGGTCTGGCCCCATCCTGGTCCCCACTCCACCCCTTGCATGAGGCCCCGCCCCTGCCCCGCCTCTTCCCCACCCCCATTCCAACCCCTTCCCCATAGTCCCCACCCCAACTCCACCCCCTCCCTGACTCTATTCCAACTCCTTCCCCAAATCCCCGCCCCGGCCCCGCCTCTTCCCCACCTCCTCCCCTGAGCACGCCATGTTCCTGCTCCTCCCCCCAACCTGGAGCTTGCTAACACCACCAAACAGCTGTTTAGCAGCAGCCGGGCAGGAAACGCTGGGAGGTAGGTGGAGGAGCGGGGATGGGAGCTCGTGGGGGGAGGAGGAGGTGGGGGATGGGGGGACAGGAGCTTGGCTACCAGTGGGTGCTCCAGCACTGGAGCACCCACAGAGTCAGCACCTATGCCTGCAGCCCAAGTCCCATGAGCCAAGTTGGCTGGCACAGGCCTGCCACAGATGCCTAGTTGCAGTATAGACATAGTTTGTATGACAGATCATGGACTTCTACAGGGCCCTTCCCACAGACATCCTGCATGGGAAGCTAAACCTCTTAATTGTATACTTCACAATACCACATCTGCCTTTCCAGTCAAAAGATAATAACCGTAACACTTAACAAACAATATTTATTTAACGCACAATTCCAAACATTAATAACCAACCCACTAACAAGGTTCAATTAATTTCTCAGGTGCATGGCACTGTAGCTTGGACTTCTGAGTCTCCCTTTAACTCTCAGTACTGCAACTGCCACATTTGTTCTGACAGTGTTATGTCCTGGGGTTTGGTTGTCTTAACCTGCTGTGATCAGGGTGGATTGATTTAAATCAAAGTGATTTAAATAACCAATTTTAATCATGATTTAAATCAGCAAGTAAGAAATCTTGATTTTAATAATTGATTTTAATCATGTTTTGCATTTGTACTTCAGTTATTTTTCTAAAGAAAGGTTTAATGATAACCCTTAAAACATAGATGTTGTTTTGCAATTAAACAGAGCCTTCATACTAAATTCGGTACTTCTTTTTGCTAACCAGGAGGATACATTATATGTACACACATTTATTTAAGCAATTATGTACCTTTATTTACATTTATTCAGATTCTAAATTTATATTTTTATGTTAGAAAATGGTGAATAATGCATTTCTTATTTACTAGCTGATTAATTTTTTTATTTGTGATCTGTGTCAAGCTCTGTTTGGATAGATATTCAAGTTCAATTAAAATGCACAAAAGCAGCCCTTAAAATTTTGTTTTAATTAAATAAAACTACCTTGTGACAAGGTGCTAAGCAGAAAACTGCTTAGCCAACCCTCTGTCACTCAAGCTCCAATTAAGGGAGGTGAATTGGAGCTGGGTAGACCACCTGGCCCTGATTGGGGAAGCTTGAACAGCTGCTGCCTCATCAGGCTGGGGCTGGATAAGAGCCCCAGAGGGAAGGAAGCCTAGGAAGGGCATGAAAGTGGAAAGCTGCAGTAGAGGAAAGGCAGTGAGGGGAAGCAGAGAGTGAGAGATAGCTTGCCCCCTCTCTCCTGCTAGGGGACTGCTTGTATGGTGGAAAGGTGGTGGGAGCACAGCCTGTAAATAAAAGCACTAGGTGGGCACCTAAAGGTCTCTGTGATTTTTCTCCATTCAGCAGGAGCCAGGAGGGCCCTGCAGGGACACTGTTACATACCTCTAATGTGCTGGATAGTTTTAGATAACTTTTTTTTTCTTAATTATTTTGCTTTTAAAATTAACTGATTTATTAAACAAAGGAAGTATTATTTGTAGTTAGAGAATTGAACAGATTTGTTTCTGATCACCATGTCCTTCAAGATTTTAGAACTAGTAGATCCCATCCTCTTGCACTAGTTTTTATTCGTAGATTAAGAGGAAAACAAGTTTTCCTGCTTTTTCAGCTCTCAGCCAGTTTCTTATCTTTGGATGAATTAGCCACTGAACCAAACTAGTTCAATAAACTGAAATGAAGAAAATATGCTTTCTGCACCTGCAGAAGAGGCCATGGTTGTCAAAGGCTCGTTTAGCACGCCAACTAACTCTGATTTCAAGTGCTTAGCTAGTGACTTCCCCAAGTTCAGTGGTCTGACCTTCTTCAAAACTTGGCAGTAAACGTGTACTGCTTAATATTTTTTTTAATTTAATGTTTTAATAGATTATAATAAGTTTAGGTTTTGACATAGGTTGTGAATTTAAAATTTAGTTTTAAATAGGTGTATTTTTTAAAAAACAAACTTGTTTTTTAAATTTAAAAATGATTTAAATAAATGCAATTTTAAATGAAAACAATCTGATTTATTTAAATAATCAACTTTGAACCACCCTGGTTGTGGTTGTTGCCTAACTGAGACCTTCTGAGGAAAAATGGCAAACTTATCTCCCTCCCTTCTGGAAGCTGGAGAGTCTGTCCCCTATTATTCCTCACTATATGTCCTTCTGGGCTGACAAGATTGTAAGAATAATGAAGTAAATAAAAAACAATGTCTATTTCTTCTATAGCTTTTTTTCATCAGTAGATCTCTAAGTGCTTCACAATCTTTGAATATATTTATCCTCACAATATCCCTGTGAGGTAGGGAAGCATTGTTATCCCCATTTTATGGAGGGGAACTGAAGCACATAGAGGTTCTGTGACTTGCTCAAGGTCACACAAGAAGTTTATGACAGAGCAGGGAACTGAACCTAGGTCTTTCACCTCCTCAGCACGTGCCCTAACTACTAGACCTTTCCTCCCCATAGCTGATACCAGTGCTGTTTGCAACCATTGATTTATATCTACCCTGGAGCAGGAGGCATACTTTCCCCTTGGGCAGACATACCCGCAGTAGCTCTGATCTAGCTAGCACATTAAAAATAGCAGTATAGCTATGGTGGCACAAGTGGAGGAACTAGCTACCTGCCCTGTGTATGCTCCCTCTGAAACCTTAGGTATGCACTTGAGCAGCATGCCCACCCCCACTGCTGATGCTGCCAGGGTTACACCTCTATTTTTAATATGCTTGATCAAAGTGGGCAGGGTATGTCTACCAAAGTTGGAAATTATACCTCCAGCTCTGCTGTAGACATACCTGGAGATGCATACTGTGTCATGTTCATGAAGTGGTGGGAGCTCCCAGAGCCCCAAATCATATTGCTTTTTTTGTTTAGCTTTATCTGTCTTTTTATATTCTGTCAATCCGCAGTTCCTCTGACCTCAACTTCTCCCATGACAGGCCTTCTAGTTCTCTCTTTTCTGTTAAACAAAATGTGTGTGACAAACCATGTTTTATTGGTGTGGTTCTGTAATTTAACAGTGCTAGGTACAGATAAATGTTTTATTCTGTAGCCTTTTTCAGTAGTCACCTTATTATTTTAACACCGTTTTCCAACCACTGGTTGTGTTATCTCAAAGGGGAGCCCAGATAACTCTGAATGTGTAAAGTGGTGTAGGTATCGGAATAGAAACAAGCCCCTTTTTCTCAAAAGAGCAGATTCGCCCTCTGCTGTATCACCGGTGGACTGGTGCAGATCTCCTCCCTTTGTGTGGTGCACAATAAATGTAACTGACAAGAGATAAGGTTCAAAACAAACAGGTAAATGTATTTGGGGATAGAATTACACAGATAGGGAAGGGGGTAAATGTAAATGACTAGTAGCTATATAACAAACAAACCCAGTGACGCAGCAGCTCTTCCCTGCGAGCATGACACTCAGGCCCAAGAATGAAACTAAACCCCCCTGGCATTCAAGAAATATGACTCCCAACTTAGAAACTCTAATTGCTTTCTCACTCAATTCCCAGCACTTCAGTGGCGGCAGTGAAGTCCAGGACCTCTACTCCGTAGGTAATTGAAACCCTTGGAGAAGGAACACTGGTGAGTCCCTCGATGGATGTCAGGGCAGAAGAAGCGGACCAAGAACCCTCTGGATGGTGACGTTCTCCACGTGCAGGACCGGTACGATGCTGATGTGTCATCTTCTTTTCTTTTCACTTTGGGAATGGAGGGTGATCTTCACTGATGCACGAGTGCCACAAAGAACCAAAACTGCACACATAATCACTATGATGGACTGCCCCACCAGCCTGTGATCACAGTTCTTTTCTAGAACTATGGCGGGAAAACATGGTACAATACGTAGAAAGGTGGGAAACAGTCTGAGGTGATGGAAGCTTAGGGATTGCCCAGTGGCGGGAAAAATCTGTTCAGTCCAGCTTTATCCAGATCAGGCTGGCAGTGTGCAGAAGGTCACAAGATGACTGTTTTCAGACTCCTGTGGGTGAACACTTTTCAGATAGCGATCGCTCTATAGCTGACCTAGCAGTCCTCTTCCTCAAAGGAAACCTGCACAACACTGTCAAAAGACAAGCCTGGGAGCTTAAATTCATAACTTTGCTAGACACTAGAAATCATGGACTGAACAGAGACACTGGATTTATGGCTCATTACAACAATCAATAACCCAATTACAACCCTGCCCCCCCGCCAGCTGTATCTCCCTCTCTTTCTCCCTCAAACCTTTCTTTCCTCCCTGTGAGGGGTGGGAAAGGGGGCAGGAGTGATGGAAGCATCCTATAAGCTTACCTCATTTGTCCTAATCTGCTTTCTACCTGTGTTCCATTTCAGTGTGGAAATCTTGTAAATTTTAATACTTTGGATTTCAGTTGAGTTCAGTTGCATGAGATGGGTTCATATCAGCTACGGAAGTTCAGCCATAACTTGTGTGACTTTGCAGACTTGAGTCCAATGAATGGTGACACTTCCTGCCGCCGCCTCTTCAGTGGAACTAAAGCTTTATTGCACAGCCATTGTGATGTAATGACCTTTCCTTTCTGCTGCTGAGGGCTTCTTCATGGGCTATATTGATGGGACCTGAACTAAATTTAACCCCATGTTTAATCAGGAGGTACCATTATCTCATTGGTAATAGGCAGTGCATGTAGCAACATATTAACCTTGCATTAGACTGATGGGTATTATCATTTTTAGAAAAGCCATTGCTGCTTAACTCTTGTGTACATCACGGTCTGCCTCCGCTGTCTCCATGATCATTTATAATATAAAATATTTCTTTCTGAGCTGTGGTCTTTGTTCAAACCAGAGCTGCGAGAGGTAGGATCACGACATTTTTCTCTTTTAGATTTCTGAATCATTGAAGCACAAGGATACTGTATTCGCAAAAAGAAAAGGAGGACTTGTGGCACCTTAGAGACTAACCAATTTATTTGAGCATGAGCTTTCGTGAGCTACAGCTCACTTCATCGGATGCATACTGTGGAAACTGCAGAAGACATGTATTTGATTTGAGTATTTTTATACTGCCTTTGCTCACTCCTCATGTAAATATTCAATTAACTTGTGAAATTTACAGATATGGAGAAATGTGGGAACTAATAATAGGATGTGCATTCATGGCTTTAGTGGACCTGCCTCCTGTTACCATGGAGGAAAATCTTTACCAATATAAACAAAAAATGCAGGAGCAGGAGCTACTTCTTGCTGTGGCCACAAATAGTGCTTGCTTTTTAAAATCCCCTTACTATACAGTGAGTCCCCTCTTTTAGAGGATCAACCATAACTTTTGGAAGGAGAAGTTAATTCAACTAAGCAAAGCTGATCCGACCTCTCTTTGGCTTTATGACCAATTCTCAGAGCCCCTCTCAAAGGAAGCAGGGGTAAAAGTGAGTTTTCATGATTCTATGGAGGGTACAAGGGCACCCATTTGTATCTTGCAAAGGATGTCCCATGACTTTAGACCAGACTTGTGGCTAAGAGCTATAGTAATGGAAATGGCATACCACCTTTCAGGGGCGCCGGAATGGAGGGGTCAGGTCACTTCTTATCGACTGTAAGCGTGAGTGACGGGGGGAGAGGGTGGAGCAAGTGGGGGACTGTGTCTTGGGGGGAAAAGGCAGCATAGGGTCTAAGGGGAAGAGGCAGCGTTGGGGCAGAGCCTTGGGGGAAAGGGTGGCATGAGGGTGGGGTCTCGGGGGAAGACGAACAAAGGACTAAAGAAACAACGTAATAAACCAGTACCAAAGCTGAAATACAATGAATAACTGCTTACGCTTAATAAACGTTTTTACATGTATACATCTGAGTCAGGTCTATGGTGCTTTTTTATTTGAATGTCCAAGTGGACCCAGGAACAAATTATATTGTTACATGGAGTGACAATATGCATTTTCTTTATTCATTATACATGACTCTTGCAGTAAATTCTTTTCTTAAGACTTTTTCCCCCTTAGCTCTGTACTTTCTTCACCAGTGATGTCCCAGGAAAGGTCCTCCTCACATGAAAAGATGTAGTCAGCACTTTGACAGTGGTGCCTAAATTAAGTGGGTAGGTTTTTGAAAACACTCAACATGTAGCAGCTCCCACTGGACACACTGAGAGCAATCAGAACTGCTGGGTGCTGGGTACTTCCAAAAATGGTCATAAGGGTCTGATCCAAAGCCTACTGAAGTCAATGGAAAGACACTCATTAATTTCATTGTGCTGTGGATCAGACCTCCTAAGCGATGAGTTCTATCAGACAGCCCTAAGCTGATAGATAGATGTTATCTTTGCTATCACAGAGCATTAGAAAGCATTATAGATAGCTGTATTGGGCAGCTATATTTTCTTTGCGGTATGACCAATAGTTTCTTTGATAAGGCCAAAAGTAAAGGTGACAATGGGTACTCACAGGTATAGTGCCAAGCAAATACCATTCAGTTATATCATATGACTCATAAACACTGCTGTGATAGACATACATACACAGAGTGTTTTTTCTCCAGACTCTAAAGTTAGGACCTAAACCACACAGAGCTTAAAATTTAAAATCCCTTGAGACCTCCAAATGCTTTTTTCATTGTCAAATGATAAAACAAACAGAACTTGTGAAGGCTGAGCAGACTAGTTCTGATTTAGTGCTTGAATTATCTTGCCAAATGAATTCTGCCCCTGAACAAAACTTCCCTGGTCTTTTATGCCCTACTGTTCCAAGTGTACTTGTTAGAGTCTCGACCAGGACCTTAACATTTGTGTTAAGGTGCAGAAAATGCCTATGTGGCCCCCATATCCTAAGCAGGTCTACCTGTTTTTAACAAAATAAAGGTGGTTGCATCACACAGACTAAAAAAGTCTTCATTTATTTATATATTTGTTGATGTATTAGAAGCACTTATCTGTGACTTTAGGTGCTTTTATATCATTACAATATACAAAAGAAAAGGATTAAAAACCACAAAATGCATAGCAAACCACCCAACAAAAACCATCCAGACTAGAGCATTACTCATAATAATTGTAATAATAATTTTTAAAAACCCATTCATTTAAATCCTTTGGGTTAAAAATATAAAGCCTGTTGGATATTATGGAAGCACTACATTCTGGAAAGCTGTAATATATTTTATTCTTTTTCTAAGTAAAAAGGAATTAATTAGAGTAAAAAGTTTATTGCTTGTTATGCAACACTAGTAAAAATGAATTGAAGTCTAAAAATAACAGGTACAAAAATATTTAATTTAGTAAAATAATTAGACTCCAGCAATAATTTTCTAAAGAAAGAGTTTGCTGAAAAACTTCAACATACTAAAAGTACCACATAATAAAGTGCTTGTGCAATTAGTGATTAATCATTTTTACCAGTGACCCTTATTGCTTATGAGAAGAAATAAAAAACTGCTTTAGTTTCTCTATGTTTACACTGGAGGTCAGGGGTATGATTCGTCTATTCATGTACATGTACTTGTGCTAGCTCTCATCAAGCTAGGGCAAGTATAAAAGGCAGTGTAGCCGACTAGCTGACTTCTAGTGTAGACAGAGTTTAGGCTATGCAGCATACCTACGAGGTAGTTTCTCCCTTAGGTATAATTGTCTATATTTTTCACACCAAAAGGTTATGTCAAAGGAATATATTCTGTATAATTATTGTTAAGGATGAGAATGATAAGATCATATGGTAGAACCTCAGAGCTATGAACACCAGAGTCACAAACTGACCGGTCAACCACGCTCCGCATTTGGAACCGGAAGTACGCCATCAGGCAGCAGCAGACACACACACACCAAAAGCAAATGAAGTACAGTACTGTGTTAAATGTAAACTACTAAAAAATAAAGTTTAAAAAAGATTTGCAAGGCAAGGAAACTGTTTCTATGCTTGTTTCATTTAAATTAAGATGGTTAAAAGCAGCGTTTTTCATCTGCATAGTAAAGTTTCAAAGCTGTATTCAGTCAATGTTTAGTTGTAAACTTTTGAAAGAAGAATGATAACATTTTGTTCAGTTACAAACATTTCAGTTACATACAACCTCCATTCCTGAGGTGTTCATAACTCTGAGGTTCTACTGTATTTGTAACCTCTGCACTCTAAGTCCTCCATTCACACACCCTTCTGTTTTGTCTTTGCTTGTCATATCTCATCATGTCATGTCTTCATTTAGACTGTAAGCTCTTAGGGAAGGGACTATATGACTGTAGTGTACCTTATCATATGCTGGTTTCTATAGAATCATAGGACTGGAAGAGACCTCGAGAGGTCTTCTAATCCAGTCCCTTGAACTCACGGCAGGACCAAGTATTATCTAGACCATACCTGACAGGTATTTGTCTAACCTGCTCTTAAAAATCTCCAGTGATGGAGATTTCACAACCTCCCTAGACAATTTATTCCAGTGCTTAACCACCTTGACATTTAGGAAGTTTTTCCTAATGTCCAACCTAAACCTCCCTTGCTGCAATTTAAGCCCATTGCTTCTTGTCCTATCCTCAGAGGATAAGAAAAAAAATTTCTTCCTCCTCCTTGTAACAACCTTTTATGTACTTGAAAACTGTTATCGTGTCCCCTCTCAGTCTTCTCTTTTCCAGACTAAACAAACCCAGTTTTTTCAATCTTCCCTCACAGGTCATGTTTTCTAGACCTTTAATCATTTTTGTTGCTCTTCTCTGGACTTTCTCCAATTTCTCCACATCGTTCCTGAAATATGGCACCCAAAACTGGACACAATACGCCAGTTGACGCCTAGTCAGCACGGAGCATGTAAATAAATAAATATATAAATACATTAAATCCTCAAAAAGTAGAAAACAGAGAAAACACCATAATGGATTTAAAAGCAATGCCACTTTTACCTCTGTGAGAATGATGAAATAACACTTGAAGGCCCAATTCTCAAGTACATCTGAGCTGCTCAGACCTGTCAGAATCAGTGCAGGACCTGAGGGGATGGGATCAAAGGTGGTTTTATACCACGTTTACACCCCCATCCCTAATCCTGCATTTAGCTGGGGTCTCCAGCACAATTTAGAGCAGTTTGAGAGCTGCTCTAATTTGAGGCTGTTGGCAGCTGAGCACAAGTGGCTATTCTGGCATCCAGGGATATACAGAACACAGTGGCCCTGCACCCATACTCTCTACATGCTCCCCTGGGCTGCGAGCTGCAAGCAAGGGATGGCATAGAGACAGCTGTGCCAGCTGTATGCTACATAGGGATTCCCTCAGATCAGGGGACTCTTTTGCTGGCCAAAGAAATTAGCTATATATCCCCTTTCCACTGATAAGGCAGCACAAAGGTCATAGAGAGAAAAGTCTAGCCAGAAATATTGAGACATATAGCTCCAATTGGCTTATTCAAAGCAGAAGTGAGGTTTGGAACTAGGTATCTCCTTTGTTCAAGGGGCATTAGTTCATATTCCATGCATTGCTAAATTCTCTTAATTGATCACGCTGGTTTTTAGAAAAGTTTTCATGTATATCTTTTGAACACTCGGGTGAGCATTTCGTCCCAGTTCTGATCCAAGTAGGCTGACTGGCAAAATTCCTATAATTCCTTTTGCTACAGAATCAGGCCCTTAATTCCTTTCAAGAGCTACAATGATATTGTTCTTTTATTACAAGAAAAGATGGTTGACAGAGCCTCTGCATGTCTAGAGGCTGCCCTCAGGAACCACCCATATCCAGCGTGCAGCTCATGTACTTGGAACATTTTATTTATTGAGTCCTTACCTCACTTTGCAAGTGATATGGATTATGCCTATTTATTCTGCTCAAAAGTAAAGTGTAAGACAAGAATTTCCTAAATGCAATGAATATTTCTAAAAATAATCCTTTCCTGGGGAAGTACAATTAACAATATGGTAATGACATATTAATAAAACCTAGTTTGTTGGACTGTGACCTAAGAACCCCTCAGTGTAAGGTGACCATATTTCCCAAAGGGAAAACTGGACATCACATGGGGCTCACTCAAGCCCCTCCCTCCCTGCACAGAGTTGGTCCGAGCCAGTTGCCCGAGCCCTCCCTTCCCCCCCAACACAGAATCCTCCCTCCCTGCAACATGGGGTTGGCCTGAGCTGCTCACCTGAGCCTCCTCCTGTGTACAAGACTGGCCTTAGAGACCTGCCCTGCGCTGAGCTGGTCTGAGCCGCTTGCCTGAGCTCCCTCCCGTGTGTGGGGTTGGCCTTAGGGCTCCCCCCTCCCATGCACAGGGCTGGCCTGAGCTACCTGGCATCACTGCTTGCCCAAGCCTTGCCACACAGGGATGGCATTGCCGCTCACTCCCCTCTCCAGATGTTCCTCTATGCCCCACTGCGGGGGCATGCCCCACTTTTTTGGCAAGAGATTTACAAGCCTATCCTGATTCTGGTGTTTACAATCAAAGAATGTCATGTGAGGTCTTACAGGAAACACAGGATCACACTGGGCATTGTTATTGTTGTGAAATGTATATACAGATACTATGTGAGAAGTTATGTGTGTATATTGAAAATATGTTTTAAAGTCTGTATCAAGGCAAAGTTGACAAACAGGTTTTCTATCAGACAAGGGATGCTTATTCATCTCGCTCCACTGAAATGTAAATTAAGTACTGTCTCATTCACAATGGGTCTCTATAAGCGGTGCAGTTACCCCACTCCTGGGGAAAAAGATAGGCTGATTGGGGAAGCGGCCACAGTTGTAGCCACACCCAATCAGGCCACAATTGGCCCTGATATAAGGGCTAAGGGAGGAGCTAGGTCAGTTTCACTCCAGCCTTGGAGTGGGAAGGACCTAGCTTCCTGGGAGCACACGGTACCGGGAGCAGAGCAGAGCAGAGCAGAGCTGGGGAAGGGCAAGAGGAGCTGGGGAGCTCCAGCCTGGTAACTCCCCAGGCTGAGGCCTTGTTAAATGCTGATGATGAGTGGCCATTACAGACTGCAGTTTGCCCCAGTGAGAGGGGACTAGATGATGACTGGCAGTAGCCACTGAGGCAAGGTGGGCATAAGGGGAGAGGTTTCCCCTGGGAAGGGAGACCCAGAGTGTGGGGGTGCTGCTGTGGGGCAGAACCCGAAGGTAAGGGGCACCAGGGTCTGGGAGGGACACGGGGGCCTGAGGCAGTAGAGACACCAGCCAGCAGGAGGCTCTCCGAGTGCTGGAATTGAGCTAATTCCCGGACGACCAGCAGAAGGCACCGCACTGCTGAGTCAGCAATCTGTTACAGTCTCCTATCACCTGTCTAAGCTGAATGCAGATGAACAATTGTAAGAAGCTCAGAAACATTCTCACATGTATAGAAACACAGCAGGGGAAGAGAACCTTATCTTGAGATACACTTCAAATGTTTGCTGGACTGTATTTGGGGAACAAAGAAGACACCCTGCTATCCTGCACCTATGAGGTAATCCGGCAGTGCATTTACATTCATGAAAATGGGATCACAACTAGCCTGGGTTGAAGAGCTGCAAAAGGCTTTGGCTGAGATAAACATAATTAAACAGGAGATTAACCTAATAGTTAAGTTTAGACTCTAGAAAGCATGTTATGAGTTTGTTTTGTGTAACCTTCTGTTTCCATTATCCTAACTCACTATCTCTTGAACCTCTGGCAATAAACTTATCCTTGTTTTCACTATAAACATATCTAAGTTCTGTGGTATTAAGCTAGATTCTGATCACAAGCAGAATCATAAAAGCTGATATGTACCCTGTTTCCCTGGGGACAGCAGACCTGTATTTCACAGAACCAAAGGTTTAGCAGGGACCACAGGGTCATCTAGTCTAACCCCCCTGCCACTGTGTAGGATTTCTTGTGTTTGAGTGTACAGGGCAGGACACTACTGGGGAATTCTTCCAAGGGGCTCGGCACAGGTGTACCCCTACTGTTAACCTGCAAGGCAAGGGAAGGGCTGGTATTGCCCAGAGGAGACACCCACTTAAGTACAAGCAAGTCTCACTCACGCAGACGGCAGAGGCGTAGCAAGGTGACTCAAAGTTCTGGGTATCCTGAGACCATCACTGTTAGGGACATGAGAAGATACCCCACATATACTGCATTTGTGTATACTCTGCGGTTCTGTTGGAATCAGTTACAAGATCAACCACCACAAAATATTCAATATGAAGTTTCTATATTATCAGGTTGCATATTCAGGCCCTGCGCCTGCAAGTTGTTCTGACTTGCTCCATTGACTTCTGGGAGTTCCACATGGATGCAGGAGTCCAGGCAGACATAGGGTTCTCACTGCAGGATCTTAGCTCTGATTTTTTTTTTTGTTCTGTTTAGATATTGTTCTTGAACCAATCCTGATTTTTTACAAAAGTATTTTTTATTTGTAAACATTCACCAAATAGCTTATGTAAAAAAATTCAACCTCTGAGCTGTTTTCAAACTATTCATTTAAACTATTTTGCTATTTATAATATGTGATTGGTCCCCTATCTAGCACAATTGCTTCAGTGAGACTACTTGCATGAGTAAAGGCTAGAGTTGAGTGAATAGTGGAAAAATATGTTCCACAGATAATTTTATGAATATGAAAGTGAACTCTTGATTTAACTGTGGTTGTAATCCTTTCATATTTATTTTTCTATGAATGTTCAAGCACTTGATTGTGATATTGGTCTGGGAGAATTCCTATATGGCACAATCCTGAAAAACAAATATTTAAATCAGATGCTCAGATATTCACCAAAAGGGAATTGTGAATCATATATTTCATTATAAACTTTGTAATAGGTGGCATGGTGGTTATACATAAGTAAAATGGTTGATGGATAAAGCACAGCACAATCAACTGTACTGTTCAAAATTCACATTATATTGATTAGTTACACAGGCTGCAGTAATGTATAAGTTACAGTTACATATGTGATGTAAGTTACAATTACCTAAGTTATTTTATACGTTATAGCCCAAGTTGTAAATTATAGATTGGACTGCAAAATTCACAATTCAAATGATCTACAAGAACTGGAAAAAATTATTCATAATTTTGAATAACCAATATACTTGAAAGTTTCACAGTCTGTTGACAGACAATTCCAGGTGAAATCTGTCATATAAATAAATTCTAGTAAGGCCAGTTCATGTGTGTACAGGTTGCAGGATTGAGCATCAAGTAGAATCTTGGACATTTTGCAGAATACAGCTGCTTATTTATTAAGCAGCAATTCGCTCAGAGAACACAGTATAATGGTACTTTATAATATTCCCAGACTGTGGCCCTTAATTTCTGGGTTTAATCTAAAGTATTGTATTTGAGCATTAAAGCCCTAAACAATTTGGGACCAGGTTGCTTGAAAGAAAGCTTCTCTCCCTGGGCAATAGTCTTGTAACTGCAATCAGTGAGGTATTTGAACTAGCCATATAGTAGTTTAAAACAGAGAGAGGGAGAGAGCTCATAGCAGAGCACTTTCTGTCTTCCCAAACCCAGTGGTTATTAGGTCATGCTACACAGACCTCTGCCTTTCATGAAGTGATGGTAAAGGGCTGTGGGTCATTAAAAACAGGCCAAAAATATAGGCTATTCATCATATAGATGAGTGGCTAGCAGTGGATATGCTGTTGAGAGGAGGCTGGTTGAAGTCTGGATGTAGGGGATCAGAAATCTGCACTGTGGAAGCAATATGCTTGTGGTGGCCTGTGCAAGAAGCATAGCAACCTTGTCTGTGGCTAGCCAGTGTCTCTACCTAAAGCAGTGATTTTCAGACTTTTTGAGCTGAGACCCCTTTCTGAGTTACAATTTTTGGACATGACCGCCCCCGAACCCAGACGAAAATATTCACATGCAAACATATGCTTGATAGCCTACTCATAAACCTAACAGACTTTCACAAAGTTTCAAATACACAGATACTTAATGTGAAGCGTGTGCCTGTGTCTCTGTGGGCAGTTTATCAATTTGCAGGGAGATTTTTGAAACCAACACTCTGAGCTTGTCCTCTACTTCCAGTCTCAAACGGTACTTTGTCTCTAGCACAGCCAGCGCAGAGAATCCAAGTCCCACACAAATAAGATGAACCAACTGGTAAAAGAGCTTTGATTGCAAATGAACTGCCCTCTTTCAGGTGCTGCGTGGCCCAATGGCCAGTGTCAGTATAATGGCCCTCTTCAGTAGGGCTGTTTGGCCTAGTGGGCCGCCACCTAAGGGAGGGAGCAGGCGGGGAGGCTGGGTAGGAGGACCCAGGCCCTCCCTGTTCCACTGGGTCCCAGCTCAGCACCCTCACAGTGGCAAGTATGCTTGCCACTGGGTCAGTGGGGAATCCACCCAAAACACGCTGTCCCCACTCGGTACAATGTCTAGTCCCTCTGAGCTACTTCCTACCCTGTCCCTGGTGTAGTGGTCCTGGTGTCTCCAAAGTCTGTAAGCTCCTTAGCCTGTGCGGCTCTCAGCAGCTCCATCGCTGCTTGGGCACCTGCAGGAGTTTGGTCATTTACCGGGGTCTTGGTGTCTCCAGCTTCTGGGGCCTCGGCAGTTCCCAGGCTGGGGCCTGTAGAAGGCATCCACCCTCCTCAGCAGTCAGCCCCGAATAAGGTGGGCTGCTTCCTTTTATACCAGGTCTCCAGCTGAAACATGCTCAGCAAGGCTGAGGGGGCATGGCCTCATCACCCCAAAGAGTAGAGTTAACCCTTGCAGTACCAGTCCTGGGTGAGCTTCTCCTGAATGTTGTTTGAGAGATGGGACAAGGTCACTGCCTCAGCTACAAAAGGTTGGATAATACAGACATTCAGGGTGCATTTCCTTTGGGAAAATATTTATCCAAACTGGCTCTGAGAGAAGTCAAGTGATTCTTGATTGGCTCCACAACACTCAATAGTTCAGATTCTGTTTCGTCAATACCATAAGTTAAGAACAGGAATGGAATGCTTAAACCAGTTTTCATCTTTGTTTTCCAGGGCTCTAGCTTTCTCTTGAATGCCGATATCTTGTTGTGCAGGTCAAAATAGTACTTTCCGCTCCTTGAAATGAGACATTTAGAAAATTCAATTTGTCAAAAATATCAGCAAGGTAAGCCAAAAGCACAAGGCAGCGGTGTGTGTCACAGTATGTCTGCGTTGCTGAAATTCAGATCCAATAGGAAAAGCCAAACTTCATTTCTCAGTTCATAAATATGTTGCAATACTTTCCCCCTGGATAGCCACCTGACTTCCATGTGAAACAAGAAAGCATTGTGCTCTGATCCCATTCCTGCTCAAACCATCGCAAAGAGATGTGCCTTTGTGGGCTGCATCTTGATAAGGTTAATGATTTTAATAGCAGAACTCAGAACATCAGTAAGTTCTCGATCCATGTTTCGAGTTACAAGGGCTTTGTGGCATATCATACAATGAGTCCACGATATATATGGAGTAATTTCAAACACTTTGGCTTTCTAGCCTGCCCTACCTCTAGACACAGAAGGGGCTCCATCTGTGCAGATTCTGAGCAGGCTTCCCACTTCAACTTGTGAGCAGTTAGGAAGTCATTTAAAATGTTAGAGAGTTCGAATCCAGTTGCACGCATCTTAATTGGCTTGCAGAACAAAAAATCTTCCAATATTGATGTTTCGAGAGAGTACCGAACATAAGCAATTAAATGAGCTGGTTTTGATATATGTCACTTCATCCAACTGGATTGCAAATAAACTGGACTACAATTGAGAGATTAGCTGTGCCTTGATATTTTCTGACATGTCAGAGATTTGGTGGCTGTGTGTTGTCTGACAGTGGTATCATTTTTAACTTCTCTGCCGCACTGTCACCAAGCATTGTCCCTGCAAATGTCAATTGCAGCTGGGAGAATCCGTTTTTCCCTGGTTGTGTAAGACTTTTCATTCTTGGCAATGTGGTATGGAACTTGATATGATGCGCTTATCATACCGCATTTTTCATTGTATTTTTTTGGTTAGTTTCTTGTAGCTTTCGTTAAAAAAAAATCTCTATCTCCTACCAGATCACCATGTTTTGTTTCTAAATGGCATCCTAATTTTGTAGGCTTTAGGCTATTGTTTGAAGCCTAATTTCTTCATTAACTACAATGGAAGTGAAACCAAAAATCCAAATGTGCTACATAATATTTTGTTGCAGATTTTTTCTCTGTATCCACTTTAGCCATTAGAGATTCCGGCTTCCATTTTGGAACACTACCATCTTCTGGCAATATGTAACAACCCATTTTTCACCATACAATGATATGAAGAAATATCGAACTCATCAGTGGAATAACCACTGCACAACTGCTTGTTGTAAGGACAGCATATGATACTGAACTGGAAGGTGGGAAAGGTAGTTGTTACTATAGAAACGAAGGACTGGTGGTGGGGCTCCCACTGTCAGCCCCAGTAGCTAAGTGTGGGGCTCTGGCTTTCAGTCAATGAGCAGCTGGGGCTCCAACTGTCAGCCTGGGGTGGGGGTGGGGCTCCCGCTGTCAGCCCCGGGGAGGCAGGGGCTCCAACTGTTAGCTGGCTCCCAGGGTTCCTGCTGTTTGCCCCACAGTGGCCGGGGCTTCCACACCCCCCAGAATGTTTCCCAATGCCTGTCCAGGGGGGTGCACCTCACACTTTGAAAATCTCTGACCTAAAGGAACATACTTAACTCCAGAAACATCTGTGCTCAGGGAAACTTCAGAACTTTTATATTTCCTTTGGGGCAGTTGTTTTCTACTTTTATAAAATTCTCTTAGATGGACTTTACATTAAACATTTTTCTAGTCAGTCCCTGACCTCATTCCTTCCCCCACAACTAATAGCTTCACTCCACAAATATCTCTGACGCATAAGGGACAGTCAAAGATGGTTTGCGGTGGTCTCCTACTCAGGCACAGAAACTAATGTCAGGGCTACAGTTTTATTCACCAGCCTCTGAGATCAAACAGAGAACCTCAGAGTGACTCATCACCGCTTTTTTGTAGAGTTTATTCAGTTATTATTTAATAAGTGTAGCATACAAAAGTATAGTCCAGTTATAGCCTAAGTAACACATTTATTCAGCTTATAGCACAATCACTAATGACAGATGATCATCTGTTCCTATTTAACATAAAGATAACCCAACTACGCATTCAGCATCATAAGCAGCAACAAAAAGAAAGAATTAGTTAAGCACAATAAATACCATTTAGATTTGGAGGAACAAATTTGGCATCCTGTGCCAAGAACAAGTGAACAGGTTACTTCATCAATCCCCTATAAGCATTACATCAGTCTCTGCTGGAGAGATAGGCAGCTAAGCCCAGATCCTCAAAAGGTTCCTGGTATGGGTGCAGAGGTCCCAGGACCATATATAATCCTGGATGTAAGTTCATAGGTCTCGCCACCAGAAGATCAAATTCCAGGTCTTGAATTGGCCAAAATGGCCCACAAGTGGTGAATCATGGAATAGTTTCAATACCTGAAGACTAGGTTGACCCTCTGGAACATAAAGACAACTCTTGCGACAGAGGATGCCATTCTGTAGTCAGAACTCATTGAGGGTCTGGTGGATCTGGGTCGCAAATGTGTCATCAGGGAGCAGGGTGTGCATGGAGGACATCAAACTGCTGATGATTTTCCCATTGACAAAGTTGGATGCCTTGAGCATGATAGCACCGGGCTCTTTGCCAGTTTTGAGATATTCATCTTTATGGGATAGGGCATCTGCCTTCCCATTTCTTGGTCCCGGGCAATAGGTTACAATAAAAGTCAAAGCAAGTGAAGAGGGACCAGTGGATCTGATCTTGGTTAATGTGTCTAGCAGTCAATAGGTGTTCCAGGTTCTTATAGTATGTCAGGACTTAGGGATTGTGGCTCCATCTGGAGGATGGCATTGCTCCTCGAAAGCTGCATTGATAGCCAATAGCTACTTGTCACAAATATATAAAAAAATTCTGGTGGTGTTAGCTTCGGATAATATAAAGCACAGGGATGGAGTAGGTTGTGAGAGCCTACATATTGAGATAATACTGCAAAGTTCAAGGCATTGGCCTCGATCATCAATGTTGTAGTGGCATCTCAGTGAATCAGTTTAGGTGCCAAGGTAAATGTCCTTTTCAGTTGATCAAAGGCTGACTGAGCCTCGATGGACTGGTCCCCCTTTTGCAGGCACGCCATTATAGGTGCAGCCAGTCTAGCAAATCCTTTAATAAATTGCCTGTAAAAACTGGGGAACCCCAGAAATCTCTGCACTCTGCATACATCCTGGGGTGCAGCCCAGTCAGATATTGCTGCCACCTTATGTAGGCTCATGGTGAGTCCCTCAGGCGAGCCAATATATCTGAAGAATTTCATGGTATCTTTCTTGAACTTGCACTTCTTAACCTTTATGTGGAGGTAGTTTTGGCAGAATGTCTCCAAGACAGTGCTTACATGATGATTGTGGAGGTCCTGACTTTCAGCAAAAATGAGGATGTTGTCCAGGTAAATGACAAATTGTCATTTATGAAATGACACTTATGGAATTCTGGAAGGTCACTGGGGTGTTTCACAACCCAAAAAGAATGACCAAATACTTGAGGGGACCATACCTGGGACGCAGTCTTTCATTCATCTCCTTCCCAGATCCTCACCAGGTTATAAGCTCTGTGGAGGTCCAACTTTATTAAGAACTTGGCAGAGTGGAATCTTTCGAACCGCTCATTAATAAGCGGTAAGAGATACTGGTTTCAGATTGTAATCTTGTTCAGCATTTGGTAGTCACACAAGGCTGGAGGAAGCTATCTTTCTTCACCACAAAGAAGATTGTGGACCACACTCAGGACATGCAGGAGTGCATGAACCCTTTTGGCAGGTTTCCATCCAGATAGTTCCAGAGTGCCTGTAGTTCAGGTTCAGAGAAAGAGTAAATGTGCCCAAAGGGAACCTCTGTTACTGGCTGGAGGTCAGTGGAGCAGGCACAGCTGCAATGGGGCGGTAAGAAGTCAGCTTTCTTTTTGTTGAACATGTTGACATAAAGTTGCTATTTAACAGGAATCCCTGCAGCTGCTGGGGAGGTCATGGAGGGCTGCCAAGGTCACATCTGAAACCTCTCTTTATATCTCTGAATTCTTTAGAGGACCAAGTAAGCCACAACAGGTTGCTGGTCCTGGATTGGTTCTCAGTAAACAGGATTGTGGGCAAGACAGGGAGTCAAAGTGTATCATCACTGACAACCAGTAGATGTACAGGTCATGGAGGACAAGCCAGGGATGCCAACTGGTGAATGCAGTGCATGAATTTGGCCAAACTGAAGGTTTTCTCAGTGGTCTTGAAAGATAGTTACCTCTAAGAGAGCCATCTGGTGGGTTACTGGTCCCATTAAAAGGAGTGACCTGTCTATGGACTTGACTAATGCAGGGGAGTCTCTGCACTGGATGGTGATATGGTGTGCTCTGGTGAACTCTAAATCCATGAAACTGCCTGAGGCACCTGAGTCCTCCTGAGGCACATTGAAGGGTACTGGAGCCAAAGAGAGAGTTGGAGAGATGTTGGGCACTGACTGGCCATCATCAGGATACTGGTGGACAAGTGTTGGTATGGACTGCTGGGGAGAAGGGAAGGGCACCATCTGAAGCCAGACCCCCACAGTTGGGCCGGAGGTTGGTGTTTCCCAACCTAGATGCACACTGAACCTTGACAAGACAGTCTGATGCAAACTGTCCTGGTTCCTCACAGTATAGGCAGAGGTCTGGTGCCCATCACCAATTCTTCTTTGTGTCAGGGAGGCGGAGCCAGACCTAATAGTCTTGCATAGGTTCAGATGACAGAGAAGGGACTGGTGATGGGGATGAGGGTGGGCACATGAGTCCGTAGGGCCAGCAGGAGCTGGGAGAACCATATTTTTTCTTGGCAGCGTTGAGCCAGTTGGTTGTTGATCTTGTTGCACAGGTCAATGAAGGTATCCTGGGCCGATGGGGATTACACCATGCCAGTTCATCTTTAATATAGTTGTTTAGGCCGAGATGGAAACAATAATACTGGACAGCATCTTTCCACTCAATATCTATCACCAGCCATCGGAACGCCACTGGATATTTAGCAACTGCCAGGTATCACTTCTGCAACATACGGAATGCAGCTTCAGTCATACGCTCATGACTTGGATAATTGAAGATCACTGCCCTAGCTCTAAGTAAATTCTCAAATTGTCCGAAAAGTGGGCTTGACTGTTCCAGGAGCTGAGATGCCCAAGCTAGGGCCTCCCTGGAAAGCAGGCTGATAATCAGTCCCACTTGAATTTGATTAGTGGGGTATGACTGTGGGTACAGCAGAAATAGGAGCCAACACTGATTTACAAACCCATGAAATCTGTCACGATTGCCATTAAACTGCCATGCAGGGGGAACTTGGGCTTGGAGATGAAAGTGGCCTGGCTTGCAGGGCAGCAATTTGAGCATGCAAAGTCTGTAGGGTTCTGTAACGGGGACACTCACCTCTTGAGCTCCTCCTGCTGCTGCATGTGGTACTGCAGGCCTTTTCCTGCTCCTGGTGCCCCCTATGGGTTGTCAATCTCACTTGGAGTGTCTTCAGTGGCTTGGCTCTCCAGCTGGGTCACACAATCAAATTGAACCCCTTCTAGGATTGCAAAAGTCCAACAAAATTGTCTATCTGCCCTAACCATGGTCTTCAGCCCTGGTTCTGGGGCCTTTAAATTCAGCCTTTTATTCAGGTTCTCAAATAAATCTTGTCTCCTTGTGAGGGTTTATGCCACCTCGCCTGTGGCGGGTGGGGGAAACTGGGCTTGCGTGCTACTCCAGGTTCCAATCCAGGTGTTCTATTTAGACCCAGTAGAGATGGAGAAAGATAGACACAGAGAGAGCTGGTAGAAACACAGCTATCTGCTGTGGAGACATAACTGTTCTGGCAGCAAAACTGAAACCAACATGAAAGTGAGGCTTTGCACTTGGGGTCAGGGAGTGCTCAAACATTTAAAGAGATAGGAGGACATCCCATTGTTCCACCCTACTTTAAAAAAACTTTCCAAATGTATATACATTATGGTTTACATGGCTAACATGAAACACTATATAACCAGTGGTGAGCTGGAGCCGCTTCGTGCGAATCGGTTGTTAAATTTTGAAGCCGGTTTAGAACCGGTTGTTAAAGGGGTGGGCAAACTCCGGCCTGCAGGCCACATCCGGCCCGCAAGACCGTCCTGTCTGGCCCGCCTGAGCTGTCGGCTGGGGAGGCTCCCCTGAGAATCCGTTTTTAATTTTTACTCACCCAGCGGGCCCCTCACTCGCTCCAGGTCTTCAGCGGCACTTCAGCAGCAGGAACCGGTTCTTCAGCTTTTGGCAGCTCATAACTGTATATAACCTAACTATAAGTTGCAGGTGAACTACTGCAGATTCTCAAACAGCAAGGGATTATTCTATCCTGGAATAGCAAGACACTACATAAATTCAGGCACAAAACTAGTTTTCACACTCACAGGATACTGTGTTGGTGATTGTGCAGCAGTGTCCTGAACAACAGGAACAATCAGTGGTAAGGAATCAACTGTATCTGATACCAAAGTTTCTTCCACCAAGTCATCAAAATTAGGAGTTTAGGAAGGAGATTAGGTCGGAGGAACAGAAAATCCTATTGGAACGTCCCTGGACTCTGGTACTTGTCAGGGCTGCAACTGGTCCACATGTACTTTTTCATAAAGTATTGTTGGATAGTTTTACCACAAACAAAACAGGCACTATATATTTTACAAGTTCTCCAGGTATGTATTTCACTCCACAACCATAGTCGCAAGTCCACACTAAGTCTTCTACTTGAAAAGAATAGTGAGTCTCAGGTTGTCAATCAATTTGCATAGCTTTGGGTTTGGCTACACATGAGGCAACATCAGGACATAGGAGGTCCCAACAGGTAACAAAGATCACTTCAAGAAAAGAGTTGCAGGTGACTCCTGGGTTGCTGTTGGGTAGCATGTGGTGTGTTCCTGTAGACAAGCAAGAAATTGTACAGTTTCCTCTGATGACTCAAAATAGACTTGTTAGCTCTTAAGGCTAGCTTAAACGTTTGTACAAAGCTTTCCACTACTCCATTTATAGTAGGCTGGCATGGAGCTGCACATATGTGCAGAATTCCATTTGAACTAGGAATCTCTGAAATACTTCAGAACAGAATTGAGGTCCATTGTCACTCATCAACTTTAACAGTAAACCAAATTTTCTAAACAAGCTATAAAGTTGTCCAGTAGATGTAGTAGGAGTCATTCTGAAAACGACTGGCCATTTCGAATGGGCATCGACTATGACCAAAAACATATAATCTTCTAAAGGTCCTGCAGTGTCTGTGTGAATACGTGTCCAAGGAGTCTGAGGTCATGACCAACGGTGTAGATGAGCCGGGCTGGGATCATGCTGGATTTGCTGACGCTTTGCCTTCCTCTCAATGTCTTTGTCAATCCCTGGCCACCAGACATGCCTCCCACTCTGATGCTGTGTGACTGAGATATAACCATTTATATCATTAATATTGCCACTGTTAGACAATTGCAACAAATCTTGCACAAAGTACAAGGTGTCAATGGAAAAGTTAGGATTTGCTTAGTATGATTATCCAATTTATACGCGTGTATCATTTTTGTATATGAAGTTATAGATATTGGCAATGTACTGGCATCCTACATATGTGCTGTATTCCTGGGTAACACCCACCAGGTAAAGATTTAAGAATTGTATTAAGATGATAAAATAAAAAGAAAACGGTACAGAGTTTAATCATAGAAGTTTCTGCTTATCAGGGAATAAGGTACAGATTATCAAGGGGTGCGAAGTTCGGTTTAGGATCGGATGGTGTAAGGAATACATAATCTGCAATATCCCCAGTTGGGGGTAAAAGGTTAATGGGTCAAAGTACAGACATTGAGATATGGGGGTATGTTGTTCATATAATGGCTATGTTCAGGTGTGGAGTATAATGAGTGGATACGATGATGATGAATTTACTCTCATTTGGTGAGATTTAATGTTCAGTGAGTTTATGGTTCCAGTTCATATGGTCCAATGGAAAAAGTCTCTCAGTCCCTTTCTCGTACTTGATGCATGATGTCATTCCAGCTCATGCCTCCTGGTACTGTCGGTGGCCGGTGATGTGTTCGATGTAGATGTTCCTGGACCATCGGATGGTGTCCGAGACCATGAGGCGCAGCATGAGCCGTGCGTAGCGTCAACCGATCCCACAGGTCTGCAGCACACGCACGTTGCAGGGGTCCCAGGCACTCAGGGCTCCGATGATCAGGGCGTCCATCTGCACCTCGTAGCCCTTTGCTCTCAGGGTGTCAGCCGGGGGGGCATATTTTTCCAGTTTACGAGCTTGGGCTTCGCGGAAGGCTGGGGTCCTGCTCTCAAAGGAGACTGTGATGTCAGCAAGGATGATCTTTTTCTGGGCCTTGTTGGTGATGACCACGTCAGGTCACAGCTGGCTGTCGGTACTGGGGATGGCTCAGTTCACGGCAACCTCCCGCAGGTGCGGTGTGATGGCTTTCACCAGGCGGTTCTGGATGGTGTTGTGGCGCAGCTGCCAGGCTCTGGAGTGGGGCTTGCAGTTGCACAGGACATGAGGGAGGCTCTCGTTGAAGTAGCCGCACTTCCTGCAACGCTTGTCTCGGTTCCCGTGGCGGACGGCTCCGTTGAGCAGGACGCAGTTGAGCCGGGCACGGTGGATGAACCACCAGTCGGTGAAACTGGTGAAGCTGCCCCTGGCGAGGAAGTGGTTGCTGGCATCCCACTTGCTGGTCAGCTCGAAGGCTTTACTCTGATCCGGTTTACACTTCAGGGTTTCCATATACTGTGAGTGGATAGCTGCCTTCAGGGTCCTCTCCACCATGCCCCTGGCACTCTGGATGACGATGGTGTTGTCGTCGGACCTGATCTGCGGCACCAGCGCTCCTGGCACTCCTTGCACCACTCCATCTACATTGAAGACAGACAGCTTCATGTTGATGGCCCATTAAAGAACACTTAACTCTCACAATGGGCCATAGAAGAAGCTTGTCCCCACCCAGTGAGTCTTCCTGTGAACACATTAGCCAGAATATGGGTAATGGATGCTCCTATGAGTCATCAAGCCACGTAAGGATATGTGACTTGTTAGTTTGACCCTGGGCTCCATCTTGTGCCTGTAATTTTCCACAAACTGTGCTGTGAGGCTTTGATATGTGTCTGGAGATTCTCTGTTTCAAACAGAGGATATAAAAGAAGCTTGGATCATCTCCATGTTGCCTCTTTCCTGCTCTGATCTCTGGACTATAGATTTACATTAAAAGGCACATTTGAACTATGGACTGAGGACCATCCAATCTTTTGGAAGGAACTTTACAAGCCAGCAGACTGTAACATCATTGCTACAAACCTGATCCAAGAACTTACAATGATTGTGTATATATATGATTTTTTGGACCAGTGTAACTCTCTTCTTCTTCTTTTCTCTTATAAATAGATTTTAGATATTAGAAACTAAAGGATTAGCAAAAGCGTGATTATTGGGTAAAATCTGAGTTATATATTGACCTGGGTATGTGGCTGATCTTTTGAGATCAGAAGAACCCTTTTGTTTGATGAACTTTGTTTTCAATAACCACTCATCAGAAAGTCTAGTGAAACAAGGGCTGGGGTGCCTAAGGAGACTGAAGTTTGGACTTCTTGCTCACCAGTATGGTGAGCAAGAAGTTTACTTTTGTTTCTGTCTTGTTATATCTAATAATAGAATAACCACCAGTTTGGGGCGAGTCTGCCCTATTTCTCAGCAGTTTGTCTTGAATCTAGCATCCTCAACTCTGACCCACTGAGCCACGGTGACCCTATCAATGGCCTTCATCCATACAATGCCAAAATGACCTTCATGAAGAACTTCCAAAACCTAAGACTGAAGTGATTTTGGGATGGTCACTCTCATTCCCCATAAGATGCAACCATGATTTCCAGATAATTCACATTGATCTGACATAAACCTGTGTAAACAGGGGATTTTTTTGATCCAACTCTGCACCTTGTAATACCATTCCCTTCACAAGAGAAAGCACATCATCCTTAGTTGTTTCTTTGTCGATGTCTGTGCTAGTGATGCATAACCTACCCATCAAACTGAGATAGAACACTTAGTCTGAAATCTCTTTGGGTTGACAGGAACTTGGGCATGGCAGGCATGACAGCCCATCACCATTGCTGTGCTGAGTCTCTTTATGGAAATGAATAGTATAAGAGTGAGCTGAAAGTAGTAATGTCCATCATTGCATATGAGCAGCAGCTAATGATAGAATTCCATGTTTCAGTGCAAAAACTGAAAGTAATAGGTGTTGAGCTGTCAATAAGACAGTGTCTACCATACAGATAGGTGTGTAGCTTCCAAATTCTGAAGACAATGCTGAAAGCTTCTCACTATTTGTGCATAGTTCTTCTCATGAGTGGTGAGTTTTAGTGATGCAAAGGCAATTGGTTTCTCCATGCCATTAGGAAAAATGTGGGAAAGAACTACATCACAAGCCAAATCCAATGGTAGAGAAGCATCAAAGTGCGTGAAAACGTTGACTGCGGTCAACAGTTTCTTTACTTCTGCGAATACACAATTACACTCTTTAGTCCATTTCCATTTTTTCTTTGCTTGTAACCATTCATGTAAAGGTGCCAAGACAGCATCATGTTGCAAGACAGCATCCAAATTTGGAAGATGATCCTCTTGATCCTTTCCCATAACAAGGATGTCATCCAAATACTACTGACCTTTGTTCAGTCCCTTCAGAATCTCATCCCATGGCTTTCTGGAACAGGATAGATGCTGAAGCAATACTGAAAGGCAACCTGTTATAACAGAAAAAGCTGTTTTAGATTCATAGATACTAAGGTCAGAAGGGACCATTATGATCATCTAGTCTGACCTCCTGCACAACGCAGGCCACAGAATCTCACCCACCCATTCCTATGATAAACATCTCACCTATGTCTGAGCTATTGAAGTCCTCAAATCATGGTTTAAAGACTTCAAGGAGCAGAGAATCCTCCAGCAAGTGACCCATGCCCCATGCTACAGAGGAAGGCGAAAAACCTGCAGGGCCTCTTCCAATCTGCCCTGGAGGAAAATTCCTTCCCGACCCCAAATATAGCAATCAGCTGAACCCTGAGCATATGGGCAAGATTCACCAGTGTGTTGTAAGACATTTGTGAGATGCCGAATTGATCTCTATTAGTAGGTATGCATTGAGCAAATCCAATTTACTGAAACACTGTCCCCTGCTAAGAGCAGCAAACAAATCTTCAGCACCAGGTAGTAGAAACTGGTCTGCACATAACTGGATTCCGCATCACTTTGAATATGTCCACAAATTCACTATGAGCCGTCTCGGTCACTGGTAGAATGCGTGTAGCTCACTCACTGTGTGAAACCAGTGACAAGACTCTGATGTTCGTTAAACAGTCCAAATCAGCTTCTACAGGAAGCTTCAGAGTGTAAGACACAATTCTGGGCTTCCCAAATTTTGGCTGTTTGTCAAACTTACCAGTGAGCTTCACTAACATGTTGCTCATCTATCCAAGCTCTTTTTCAAAAACTTTGGAGTGTCTGTCCAGTACTTCTTGAAGATTTTGAGGTGTTTGTGTGATCACCTTGATCTTGCTCCAATTCACCTTGAGCTTCTCAAGCCAAGATCTGTAAAATAATGGTGGACACTTTCCTTCAATCACATACAAGGGTAAAATAATTGATTGTCCATCTAGTTGAACTTTCACCTGGAGTATTCATTTTGGAACCAACTTTTCTCTTGTTTAAGTCTTCAAAACTGTGGAGGAACTGGTGACAAAGTTTGGTGATAAGGAGATGCAGAAATCAGTGAGACGGCAGCTCCAGTATCAAGCTCCATTCTTGCAGGAACTCCTTCAATCAAGTGTGTGACCCAGATGCCATCTATGACTCCATCTTCCAATAACACATGTAGTGCTAGGTCTTGATCATTGTCACTAGAGCTTCTGTCTTTTTCCCCAATATGAATTCCCAACTTCTGTCTTTTTTCTTAGGTTCAGTCTTCATAGATGTCTTCTTGAATGGACAGTTACTCTGTGTTGCTATTGTTGAACTGTGCAACAGGTTATGGTGATGTGTCCTCTTTTCTGCCACTTTTTTGCAAATGACCTAGTATGTCCAGCAATCCTTCTCATCATGTGTCATTTGTGCACAACAGTGACATGGAAATTCCTTAGATTCATGGAAGATAGGTCCATCAATGGCTATTAGCCAGGAGGGGCAGGGATGGTGTCCCTAGCCTCTGTTTGCCAGAAGCTGGGATTGGGTGACAGGACATGGATCACTTGATGATAACCTGTCTGTTCATTGCCTTTGGGGCACCTGCCATTGGCCACTGTCAGAGGACAGGATACTGGGCTTGATGAACCAGTATGGCCATTCTTACGTTATGTTCTTATGTTTTTACATTCCTGTGGTCCTCTGTCTCACCGATGCAGGGGTGAACTTCTCTGTTGACATTAAAGTCCAGAAAATCTTCTCTCTGGTCTCCATGGCAATTGCTATTTCCATATCCTTCTTGAATGGATGTGCTGATACAGTTAGTAACTTTTTCTGGATCCAGTCATATCCTAAAGCAGAGATAAATTGGTCACACAGTGCATCACTTAATGTTTGTCTGAACTGATAATACTTTGACAACTTCCTTAGAGCAGCAACAAACTGTGCTATTGATTCTCCACTTCCCTGATGTCGCCATAGAACTGATATCATTCTGCTATCATCGATGGAGTAGGAGAAAAATGTTCCTGCATTGCTGCAGTAATTGTAGCATACGTGGCAGTTCCAGGCACAGTTGGAGACAATAAGTCATGCAGCAGACCGTATGCCTTTGAACCCATCCCCGTCAGCAAGTTTAAAACTCTTTGTCCATCTGGAATAGAATTGCAAGCTTCAAATTGCTCAAAATGTTTGAGGTACACCACCCATGGTTTGCAGCTTTCACCAAACTCACGAAAACCCCACAAAAGTTGCCATTTATCTGCTTTTTTGTGGGCCTTCACACCTCCTGGACATCTCAGCCACAAGGAAAAAAATTTCTTTTTTTTTTTTTTTTTTATAAACTGTGCACTATCTGCGCCTGATTTCCTTCTGCAGGCTGTCTGTGTCTACACTGCAGAATGCTTCCTTTGGCTGCACTTGAGTTCCCTCTGCTGGCTATAAACCCTCAGTGTAGACTACAGGCTGTTTGCCTGCTTGCACATGGTCATGCTTTCTTCCCCTCTCACTGTTTTGTTTGGACAGCGGTGGCAATAATTACAGAACTCTTATCCTTTGTTCTCTCTTTATTTGTCTACTTCCCCCTCTCTAGCTAGCTGGCTCACACTGTCCTAGCAGCAGTTTGTCACCTTGTGCCTCTAGGTGATTCCCCCACTCTTTTATTTTTATTATTATACTTTTTTCTTCCCTTTGTCTAGACAAATAGTAGCAATGGACATCATGGGACAGAAAGTTATTGCCAATATGTTCTATTTGGACACAGCAGAGAAGGAGATAGACACAGACATACAGAGAGCTGATAGAAATGCAGCTGTCAGCAGTGGAGCCTTTACTGTTCTGGTAGCAAAACTGAAACTAGCACAAAAGTGAGACTTTGCACTGAGGAGGGGGAGTGCTCAAACATTTAAAGGGACAGGACATCACCCTAAGGACCCTATTAACAGCAGCCCCCTACTACTTATTTCAATTTGTTCCTGCTTATTCCCTTGGCCTCTTCCTACCTGGCCTCTTTATCTTTACCCATTATCTCAGGGTTAAAGTTCTCAAGTCCTCTCTCTCCCAGCTTAAGCCAATGTAGCCAGCACCAAACTCAGGCCATCCCTCAAGCTCCTTTAGGCAAAGGGGCCCTCCCTGCCTTTCCCCTCTGGTCCCAGCCAGAACTGACCTGCTAATGCTAAGGCCCTGAAACTCCTTTTCTCTAAACCTGCTGGGCTCTGATTGGCTGCTTCTGTGAGGCCTCTCTAAGCAGGTCTGTAGGACCTATGTTTGCTGCTCCTTTCCTAGGGTGGGGTGTAATAGGACCATGGGTCCCCCCATAGGGAACTGCAAAGGTCAGATACACCCTGTGACAGGCTCTCACTATCTCCATCAGATATATTGGCCTTTGAGGAATCCACGATTGCTGCATTAGCTCTAGTTCTCTTATTTTTGTGTTGGGCTGATTAACTGTCTGAGCTTGGGACATGTGCAATCATGCTGAGTGACTGGAGCAGGAGTCGTGTCTAGTGGTTAGAACAGGAGTCAGTAGCTAGGAAGAGAAGTCCAGGGTCAAAGCTGGAGTCAGAGGCTAGATGCCAAAGCAGATGGTCAGAGTCAGGAATTGGAGCCAAGGGTCAGAGCTGGGTTACCTGGAGTGAGGCAAGGCAGGAGCAAGGCTGAGTCCAAGGCAGGACCAGGGTTACTGCAGTCAAGGGTGAATGCTTTGAGCAGCCACTGAGCTACTGCTGCTGCTGGGATTAAGAGCTAGTCTCCTGATACTTCCAACCAATCAGGCAGTGTAGCCAATTAGGTAGTCTACTACAGGTCAGCTGAACTCCTTAGATTGCCCAGAGACTGGCTCTGCTTCCAGACAAACTTGAGGGGCAATAGTTGGAGATACTTATTTAAGAGAAGTTGGTACTTTGCCCTCCCTTGAGGAGTTATCTCTAGCATACCCCCTACAACTCCCTATGGCTTCATATCTGTAGGAGCCTTGCTTCATTAACACTGATTCAGCAATCTATCCCTATTCAGCAAAGCACTTTAAAAAAGTTAACTGAACTGAGATGTACTTAAGCATATCCTAAAATGTATTGCTGTACTTGGCCTTGATGCACAAAAGTGTGCATTAGCCCTCAATCACTTGCCGTAGAAGCCCTTCCCTTACCAAATAAGTTGCATAGAACACTCGGTGTGCTTCTAGCGCAAAACTGTGTTCTACTCCTATCGACCAAACAGAGGCCCCAAAGAGCGTTGAGCATGTCAAAACACTCTTCATGGGGAGGGCAATTGCAGTTCTGTTTTGTTTTTCCTGCTGCTTCAAGTGTTGGGACACAAAGAAATATAATCTTGTATTTTCTAAGAGCTATCAGGTTGATTTATTTCAAACTGAGTATTGCAATCTAGCTAGTATCTTCAAGATCTCTGTTCACAGTAAACTGATCAGATTGAGATAACAGCTGATCACTTGGCACCATTAAAATATCAAAGGAAAAAACCAGTCATCTGTACAGATGCTACTGCATCCCTGGTAGGTCATCTAGTGGAGATATGGAAAACAACAAAAATTTAGTGGATGAATTATTTCTTGAAGCAGCATGTTTACCTTTTTCAAACAAGATTTTTGCTCAAACACTGCCTAAACCCTGTAGTTTGTCATTTTAAAGACCTACTTGTATACTGTTCCAGACCAAGTTTCTTACTTCTTACCCATCATTAGGGCCCTACCAAATTCACAGCCATGAAAAACGTGTCATGGACCATGAAATCTGGTCTTCCACCGTGAAATCTGGTCTTTTTTGTGTGCTTTTACTTTATACTATACAGATTTCAAGGGGGAAACCAACATTTCTCAAATTGGGGGTCCTGACCCAAAAGGAAGCTGTAGGGGGGTCACGAGGTTATTTTAGGTGGCTGCAGTATTGCCACCCTTACTCTGTGCTGCCGTCAGTGGAGGCTGGAGAGTGGCAGCTGGTGGCCGGCACCCAGCTCTGAAGGTGGTGCCCTGCCAGCAGCAGCCCAGAAGTAAAAGTGGCAATACCATACCATGCCACCCTAACTTCTGTGCTGCTGCCTTCAGAGCTGGCTGCCAGAGAGTGGCGGCTGCTGACTGAGGGCCCAGCTCTGCAGGCAACAGCAGAGAAGTAAGGATAGCAATACCATACCATGCTATCCTTACTCTGTGCCACTCCTGGCAGCGGCTCTGCCTTCAGAGCTGGACTCATGGCCAGCAGCTGCTGCTCTCCAGGTGCCCAACTCTAAAGGCAGTGCCACTAACAGCAGCAGCACAGAAGTAAGGGTAGCTGTACCGCAACCCCCCTACAATAACTTGTGACTCACGCACACACAACTCCTTTTTAGGTTGTGACCCCTACAATTACAACACCATGAAATTTCAGATTTAAATAGCTGAAATAATGAAATTTATGATTTTTTAAAATCCTATGAGCATGAAATTGACCAAAATGGACCATGAATTTGGAAGGGCCCTGCCCATTATCACCAATTTCCTGCCCCAGGAAAATAGATCAAGCAACTATCTCATAGAAAAATGTGTATTTAACTGCATTGAGATAGTTCCACTACTGCTACCAATGATGGAAACAGCAATGGAGACAACATGCAGGTGCTTTGAGGACCATATACTCTTGCACTCTTCAGAACCTGTGCCTTGTCCACACTTCCAATTCTGCTGTTGGAAACACTGGTGCAGAAAAATGTTTCCCCAATTGTAGATACTCAGAAAGGTGCCAATACAGTCCTGCTTGACTGTTAGTGGATGGTAACTGAAGAAGCACCTGGCTGAAACTAGGGAGCAATTATGTGCAAAATAAACTATTTAAGGTAATTTTTGACCCTTTTATGACCTCAAGGTTTGATTCAAATTTGTTCTAGCTACAGGTGAATGTTGGAGGAAAGGAGTTTGTTTGGGGTTTTTTTGTAATCAATTCAACCATACCTAATTTTAGGTCATAAATTAGTCTTGATTCAAGTGCAGATATTTTCCCTTAAAATGTGTCCAGAAGTGTTTCATTTGACATAAAGAGGATATCCACAACAGCAATAAAGTAGCCTGATGTCTTTCAAATTATGGCAGAATATGGAGTTATGATACTGTCTTTATAATTATTATGGCCCCAATCCTGCCATTGGAACTGTAGGGACAGACCCTGGAGTCCATGGTGCCACAAAGTTCTGTTTGATTAAACTGAAGGATCAGAGCTTAAGTTTACAATCAAAGGCCTTTAACCATTTGGATACTGAAATTGGTTTTGTCTGAAAATTGCCAGGTTTATTCTGAAGAATAAGGAGAAATTTTCTGAAAAATGGAAGAAAATTGATAAAAGAATTTGAGTTTCAAACTTGAAACAAGGCACTGAGCCTTAGGGCACATGCACACATCCTCCCGTCAGGAAGCTGGACACCTCTGTTCTTACACCTGTTAAATCATGTATCCAGTCAGAGTGCTTTTGGGTAAGGTCCACTAACTCCCTGAACAACTTTTCACAGTAGTGGATTCTGTTGGGGAATTCTCTGCTCAGTTTTCCCTTTCTTGTTGCCTTGTTTTTAACCTTTGACCCAAGCTTGTCCCTGTTTGATTTTTGTTGCTCCAAGGAGGTCAATTGGGCTTCACATTTTTGTGATCTCTTCCCTTTGAAGGGGGAGGTTGTTGTTTTCCTAGTGGAATTAGTTCCTCTTGGGGACTCGACCTACTTCATGGCATTTCAGATAGACCACAGTCCTTGGTCCCTTTAAAACTGCAAGCTGTAGTCACAATAGATGTAAGCATAGGACCCACAGGATATTGTCTGCCTGTTTCTTATGGGCAGTCAATAGGAGAGATCCAGGGTCAGGAAAAGACTTCTCTATAGTAGCCAAGATTCAAGAAAGTCTACAAGCAGGGGGAAAAATGTGTCCTTTTCACTACCAGCTTGCAGAATGCAGGGAAGTCTATTTATTAGCATTTGTATTACTTTGAGCCTTTTGCATCTTTTATTTAATAAAATGTGCCCTGAGAAGAGCAGGGTGGAACTGACTGCAGCGTTTGGGCTTATTTTGGACCATTCCAGCTAGTGAATATGCCCACTAGCTTACAAGACCACTAAATAATTTGCCTGATTTGAAATTTTGACTTGTCGAACCTTTTTGGTGTTGTTGTAGCCCTTCATATTTCTCACATAGCTAAATCTCCTTGGAGACTCACATGCAGTCTACACTGGGAAAAACAGGTGTCAGGGCTGGGCTGTGGGTGGGCTGTGTGCATGGGTTAATTACCAAGTTACGGTCAGGAGATGAGTAGCAGAGTTGGGGTCGAACTGGGTCAGGAAGTCAGGGTCAAACACTGACTTGCAGACAAGAGCCAAATAATGGGGTCGGGGTCAAGATGCCAGGAAGTCAGTCAGGCACTGAGGTTCAGATAGGAGCCAAGTAGCAGAGTCAGAGTCAAACTGAGCACAGGAGCTGGAGTTTGTGGTTGACAGTGTTGCTGGCACCCAGTGCCGAGAGGCTAAACAGCTGAGGTTGGTTCGCTACCTGGTGTGCTACACCCAATAATCACAACGGGGTGGAGAAGCAGAAAAGTTTATTTGCAGCTGCAAAAAGGTACAGGGAGAATAAAATCTCAAATCCTGCACACAGAGCAGGAAGTTACACAGGCTTTTATACATCCTTTTTCCCAGCATACTTATCCAATAGCAAGCTGCCCTAAGTATCCATATAGCCAGCCAATCCAGTTCCCAGCTAGTGCCCTTGTGCTCTGTATCATTTCTTAAACCATACATAAAGCTGCTTTATTCAGCATTGTTCTTCCATATCTGCCTGTTTCAGGCAGTCTGACTCTGCAGCATATTGTTGCAGATCCTCAGCATAACTGCTGTGAGTGCCTCCAGGCGGGGGGGCCAAGGACACTTGGGCCTAGTACGCAGAGCTGCTGCGAGTGCCTCCAGGCGGGAGGGGGGGCCAAGGACTCTTGGGCCTAGTGCGAGGGGGCCTTCATCGACACTTGTGGTCTTCCATCCCCTCGAGTTACCTAGTGGCCATGCCCCAGTGTCCCCAACAACTCCCTCCTTTGAGAACACTCAACAACCTTGGCTCTGAGTTTTCTCACTTGGGCTACTTATTTCTTTACAATAGGACTTTGCATAAGCACTTTGTGATAGCCCTGAAGAGAATGACTTATTCACTTTTGCAAAAGGGCCCCAACACGTGATACTGCACAGCATAATACCAGTAATACAAGCAATACAGGAAAGAGAAGTTTCAGTAACAGGCTAAATAAACCACCAAGCCAAAACGACAAACCCCAGCCTGAAAACAAGGTTTGCAACCAATCGCTCTCTGGGGCAGTATAAGCAACCTGTGCTCCGGCTCGGGCATGGGCCTCAGCCTGTACCACCTTTTCATAGATCTCATAAGTGCTATCATTTACATATACACAACATCGGGGCCCAACGAGGGCACAAACCCTTCCTTGGGATGCCAAGAGATAGTCCAAAGCCAGCCTGTTTTGGAGGGAAAACATCCTGAGCTGCTATACCTCTTTATTTAATGTTTTTACTGCTGATCCTAAATCACTAACCAAGTCCTCTAACTCTAAGGCAACTTTCTCAAGTACCATTTGCAGCCTTACAGTATAGCGGCCTATGCATGCCATGGCTGGCCCGGTAAACAGTGGTGTTATTCCCAGTACAGAGCACCCTACAAGCTTCTCGGTTGTGAGGGAATTCTTCATATTGCCCTCCAATGCTGTCGTCAGTCGCCGCAGGGTCTTTTCTCATGACTCAACAGAGGTGTCTCGGGCATTTCTAATCTTTCCTTTGGGAAGTGTGGCAGTTATGGAAAGATGAGGAACTCCATGAGCTATATAACAGCTACCTGTCCAGTTGGCTGGCAGCACCTTGTAAGCCTTTCGGCCACATACAAAATAGTGACCCTGTAGGGCCCAGTAAGGACTGTTTCTTAAGGGGATTCCTGGGATATTTAAGGCCGTTTTTCCAAACAGTTCATATGCCCCTAAGGGCGCATCCCATCCTCCTGATTAGGTACAAGTGGGGGCGTTTCTAATTGTGCCATTCAAATTACACTCGCCATAGGGACCACTACAAATCCACCATTGGCTTGCTACATTGGAGATATTAACTGGATGGCAAGTTATATTTCCAAACCCTTCTTTTGTGGTAAGAGTATTTGTAAGAGTTTCCCTAAAAGGGGAGGAACCATTACACCCACACTGCTGGCCTCCCCTTTTGGTCTTTCTCCAATACCCATCAGCCCACTGTGTAATAACACAGGAGCTTTTTCCCACAGGACGCCCACAGTGATCAGATTGGTTTCGGGTAAAACATAACACTCCCTCAGTGAGTACTGCAACTGAATACTCCTGGTCCTGATAGGTGGCTTGCTGTAAAGAGGTCTTATTCCAGAACGGCGAGTCCGTTCTTTCTTGCTCTTTGGTGGCGGCTAATTCTGCTAGGGTCAAGGGCAGCATGTCAAGGGGCATTCCCGTTTTGGGGGACAGTGGAGTTGGAGCACATACCCAGCAATCAGTCTGGTTTGTTAAAGTAGCAACATGGTGCACAAGCGAAACAAAGGAGTTATGCTCCCGATATGCACAGTTTGGAAATACCAGTACAGAGAATAACAGTGTTACCCAATTAATTATCACCAGAGTCTTTTTAACCCAGGGTCTCCAGTACCTGGGTGGGCCCATTTTAGCGTTAAGGTGCCCACTATTTGTGTCTTTTAAACAGTAGCTTTAGCCCGAGATCGTCACTAGATGAGGAGTCAGCAGGTTGGATGGTCCACTGTTCTGCTGACGAGGGGGCAGGTACTGCCTTCAGACGAGAGTGATGGATCCAGTTCTTGTGTCCCTCGATCTTTGCCGCTGTATGGGAGATCAGCAGGACGGTATAGGGTCCTTTCCACTTTTCCTGGAGAGGCTCGTCTTTCCAGGTACGAACAAGCATGGAGTCACCGGTCTGTAAGGAGTGGACGGGAGAGTCCAAGGGGAGAGGCTGGGAATCCTTGGTATACCTGTGAAGAGACAAGAGAACAGCAGACAGGGAACACATATACTGTGACAAAAAACCATTACCCAACTCCCATTCCCCTGACCGAACTGGGGTGCCATTCATAGGCCATGCCCTTTCAAACATGATTTCAAAGGGACTAAGCCCTAATCTACCCTTAGGGAGAACGCGGATACGGAGTAGGACGAGGGGCAAAGCATCAGGCCATCGCAGTGAGGCTTCTTGGCACACTTTTGAGAGATGCCGTTTAAGGGTCTGATTGGTACGCTCCACTACCCCACTGGCTTGCGGTCTCCAGGGCGTATGGAGTTTCCAGGGGATCTGTAAGGCATGTGAAATGCTTTGAATGATTTTTGATGCGAAATGTGTCCCGTTGTCAGATTCCATCCACAGGGGGAGTCCAAAGCGAGGAATGATCTCCTTAACAAACTTGAGGGCCACTGTTCTGGCAGTGCAATTATGGCATGGGAAGGCTTCTGGCCATCCGCTGAACCGATCCACTATGACAAGGAGATATTTGAACCCTTGGGTCCGGGGAAACTCAGTAAAGTCTATTTGCCACACTTGTCCGGGGCCCGGAGTGGGTTTTAGGGCAGCTGGTGGCACAGGATGTCCCGGTCAGGGGTTATTCTTTCGGCAGACTAAGCAGTCCGCTTGTACCTGGACAGCCAGGAGTCGGAGTCCGGAAGTGATAAAGTATTTTCCCATTAGCTGGATAAGTGCTTCCCTGCCAGCATGAGTGGTTTGATTTAGTTTCTGCAGCACTGGCTGGATCAGGCCCTTTGGTAAGAGGACCTTCCCTTCTGGGGAATGGAGCCATCCCTCCTTTTCCCGGAGACCGAGTTTGTTAGTTAGCTGTCTCTCCTCCCCAGAGTACTGAGGGGTTGGAAGCTCCCCTGCTGATGGGTTAAGGGAATGCATATGGGCGTTCTCAGTCTGAGGGGGTGGCAGCATGCTTAGCCTCTCTGTCTGCCCGGGCGTTACCTCTGGCCACATCTTAATCCTTCCTTTGATGGGCTTTACAGTGTACCACCGCCACTTCCGAGGGAAGTTGTACGGCTTCTAGGAGCCGGAGGATTTGGGGCCCGTACTTGACTGGGGAGCCTTGGGCTGTCAGCATTCCCCTTTGCTTCCATAGGCCAGCATGAGCATGTAGCACACCAAAAGCATACTTTGAATCAGTAAAAATGTTGACCCGCTTTCCTTTTGACAGTTCACGGGTCAGGGCTATTAGTTCGGCAAGCTGGGCAGAGGTCCCAGCAGGCAAACCTTCAGCTTCCACAGTGTCATGGAGGGTCACAACAGCATAACCCGCCCTCCTTTGCCCATCTATTACAGTACTGCTACCATCAGTGTACCACTCATAATCTGCATCCTTTAAATCCGGACTGCTGGAGTACTGGGCATCTATGATCTCTAAACAGTCATGTTTCTGTTCCTCTGTTTCTGGCAAAAGAGGGGCTGGGTTAAGGGAGGGGCAAGGCTGTAAGGTGACTTCAGAGTTCTCTAACAGCTTAGCCTGGTACCAAGCAATCCGAGCCTGGGTGAGCCAAAGCCCTCCCTTTGCATCCAATAAGGCTCGGACCATATGGGGAGTATAGATTTGCATAACCTGTCCCCAGTGTTAGCTTCTCGGCTTCCTCAAGCACTAGGGCAGTAGCTGCGACTGCCCGTAAACATGCCGGCCAACCCTTTGCAACCTGATCCAGTTGCTTAGAAAAATAAGCCACGGGACGTCTCCATGCTCCTAACAGCTGTGTGAGCACTCCTAGGGCCACCCCCCTTCGTTCGTGTACATACAACTGAAACGGCTTAGAGAGATCCGGCAGGCTCAGAGCCGGGGCTTCCATTAATTTTCTTTTCAGGATTTTAAATGCCCTGTCAGCCTCTGGGGTCCAATAGAAGGGGTCATGATCCGCTCCTTTTACACAGTCGTACAGGGGTTTAGCCCACAGTCCAAACTCTGGGATCCAGATCCTGCAAAAGCCTGCCATACCCAGAAATGCCCTGAGCCGCTTACGATTACTTGGAGTAGGAACTTGACAGATAGCTTCCTTTCTTCTTTTTTTTTTTTTTTTGCTTGAAAGCTGACGCTCCCCTTGCCTTAGCTGTAACCTGATCCCTTTACCTCAGACAACAGAGTTCTTAGGAGGATATTACAGTTGTCTCAATCCGGCTTGTGACTACTGAGGCACCCCTCAAAGACTGATATAAACCTGCTTGGGTTCGTTGAGAATTCCCCAGCCTGTGTTTTAAAAGCTGCTAAGTCTATTGGATTGAATGGCACATGGGTGTAAACTTGCATAGTGGTAGCCTGACGTCCGTCTGCCCCTGGGCAAGCCACAACAGTCTCGGTAAGCAAAGGATAGAGTCCCACCGAGGGGGCAATCTCTGTAACCCGAGGCATCCTACCCTTATAAGGTGCGGGTGTGGGGGCCGAAGGGGACACCGGCTCTGCCATTACAGTGGGGGTGCGGGTCTGGGGACTAAAATTAGCTACTACCGAACCAGTCGGAGTCAAATTACAACTCTGCAGAATTACAGCTCTATTCTATTTTTTTAAAGCCATAAACACTTGTGCATACAAATGTTCATTCCATTTACCCATTCACTGACAAAACAAAACTAATTGGAGGATCGTGTTGTAATTAATTGACCCTCCTGGTGGCCACCACTCCTGGTCCTCTAGTTGATATTGAGGCCAGTCAACTGTACAGAATTGTTTTAATTGGCTCTTAGTCATCAGATCCGCACCAAATACCTTCCAGTTTGCTAGAATGCATTCTAGGGGCGTACACCGTGCCCTAACCCCCGAGGTCTGTCCCTGTCCCATACCTACAGGGTAACTCTGGGCATCCCCAGGTTCCAACAGAGCATACAATCCGGATTTCAAAAGGTTCCTACCTTATCCAAGGGACCGGTTCCTCACCGTCGCCTGCAGCTGCTCCTCCCCCATGTCTAAGGGACCGGTTCTTCACCGTTGTCCACAACTACTTCTCCACTATATGAGTGCGTTGCACCGTCGTGCCCTCCGAGGTCGATCAAACCGCGTCTCCTCCAAGGCCCCGGTGAACTCACCGGTGCGCACTGGGCGTCGGTTCTCGCTGCAATCGTCGACCTCCAGGAGGGGTCCGGGCAAGGCTAAATAGCAGCCTCGTCGCCCACCCAGGGACGCCAAAAGCTGTTGCCGGCACCCAGTGCCGAGAGGCTAAACAACAGCTGAGGTTGGTTTGCTACCCGGTGTGCTACACCCAATAATCACAACGGGGTGGAGAAGCAGAAAAGTTTATTTGCAGCTGCAAAAAGGTACAGGGAGAATAAAATCTCAAATCCTGCACACAGAGCAGGAAGTTACACAGGCTTTTATACATCCTTTTTCCCAGCATACTTATCCAATAGCAAGCTGCCCTAAGTATCCATATAGCCAGCCAATCCAGTTCCCAGCTAGTGCCCTTGTGCTCTGTATCATTTCTTAAACCATACATAAAGCTGCTTTATTCAGCATTGTTCTTCCATATATGCCCTGTTTGGCCTTGATTAGTTTCAGGCAGTCTGACTCTGCAGCATATTGTTGCAGATCCTCAGCATAACTGCTGTGAGTGCCTCCAGGCGGGGGGGCCAAGGACACTTGGGCCTAGTACGCAGAGCTGCTGCGAGTGCCTCCAGGCGGGAGGGGGGGCCAAGGACACTTGGGCCTAGTGCGAGGGGGCTTCATCGACACTCGTGGTCTTCCATCCCCTCGAGTTACCTAGTGGCCATGCCCCAGTGTCCCCAACAACAGCAAGGCAAGGTCTGGAGCATAAGCAAGCAGGAAGTCTGCATCGTTGCTCAGACATCTCCTTGTGATGGCTTTCTGGTTTATATCCCGGTATGGGCAATCAGTGCGATGTGAAGGACTGCTACTCAAGCCCTGATGGGCGGTACTTCCTGTAGTGTCTAGCATCACAGGATCCCCCAGCAGAAACCTGGCTTGAGCTTCTGGTGGCAACACTAAAGTCTTGGTGGCCTGGAACTTCCTGGTTCTAGTCCTGCAGGTTGTTACATAAGGCTGTTATTAAACAGTTATTAATGACTGTTGTACCTAATTGTACTGGTTAGTATGTGTGTATGTGAGCCTGTGTTTTAAGAGACAGTTTTCAAGGACCGGCCTGAATCCTGCATTGAGAACTGTGTGGATGAAGGGGCCTGCGGGTGAGGTTCTCAATACAGTACCCTGGTTCTACAGATTCAAAGCAATGTATATTATACATAATGGCTTGTGTGCTGCCCCCTTAAATGCAGGCTAGAATGTAGGAATATAAAATGGAATAAAAAACCACGTCTACCTTCAAGCTGTCTTTTTTGGCTCCCCCCCCCCCCTTTTTAATTTATTTGTCTACAGCAATGGTTTTCAACCTTTTTTAATTTGCAGACCCCTAAAAAATTTCAAGTGGAGATGCGGCCCCCTCCAGACCTCTGAGACATAATCTGTGGACCCCCAGAGGTCTGCAGACCACAGGTTGAAAACCACTGGTCTAAAGACAAGTTTGTTTTGATCCTCTTGTCATGATAAATAAAGCAAATCTGTCAGTGTCAAACGTTTCTGCTAGGGTATCAACAGTTAATTAACATTAAGAAGCCATGGCAGTTTCTGAGAGGCAGAATTCTGATATAATTCAGTTCTGTCCACTAGGAAGCTTTTAGATGCTCTGACCATATATAATGTATTATTGTCAGTCATGTGGTAATAAAATTCATTTTGCATAATGGATGCTTGCAATGGAAAAGTGCTTGAAGGGTTTCAGTGGAGCAGACAGTCTTTTCATCTGTCTATAGTAAAGAGAAATTAAAAAATTATGGGAGTTTAAGGCATCGTTATATAAAACCCTGTAATACTTTAAAATGCTCACAAAAATGTATTGAAAAGAGCGCTTACATTATCCAAATGTACTGCTGCGTAACAGCTGCTTTATGCCTTTACCCAACATCTTTGCATATAATTATTTACATGTAATTAGTTTTCCTACATGCAATTCATACAGAATTCAAATTTGGGAATGTTTTATTGAGTTCCAGGAAAGGCCCTATTAAGAGTCAGAAATTTCATCCTGTTTATGTTGCTGGGTACCTTAGACTTTCATCCTGCCAAACACTTATGTGCATACTTCACTTTAAGCATGAGTAGTGCCACTGAAATCAAAAGCTCTTTCTGCACTGTTCCAGTTGCAAGACTGGGCCTATGATTATGATGATGATAAAGAAACTACTGTCATCCGTACTGTTGAATATATTATAGATGTCAGGATATCATTTTATTGCTGTGATGAACATTTTGGTTATTAGAAGTGAAAAATAACTAGGACTGCTTGTGAACTACGGTACTTCTCAGTGTATATAAAGATGTCCTTTATATTTTCAAGCGTTCTTAAAGAGGCTGTGGGCAATCTTTTGTGCATCTCATTGTTTTGGTACTAAGTGTCTCCAGTTATATACTTATACTTCACCGAAAGTCAAGCTCAATAACATCCACCTGACTTTATTTGCGCAGGATTGGGCCCCGTTTGTCCCCAATGAAGGCAAAGAGGGAAGCCGCAAGCTAAACTTTCTTTGTCAGTGCGGCCCAGGATTGGGCATAGGGAGACGAAGCAATTTTTTTTTTTTAAGTAACAGCACGGAACCCGCTGGTGCCTGTTTGAGGACTGATGGAAATCAGGGGACGGAGGGAGTCGGGTTTGCGGATTGCGGGGAAGGGAGGTCAGGAGCCATGATTTAAAGAAAGCGAGGCTGGCTGGCGGACTTGTGCCGGCTCTCCCCGGCTGGGGGCCGGAGAGCGGCGAGGCTTCCCCGGGGAGATGCGGCGGGAGGGACACGGGGCTGGAGAGAGGGGCCAGGCGGGGCTACGGCGGCGAGAGACAGGCTGTCCTGCCTGCAAGGGTGGGGCTGCGATCCCGCCCCCTGCCTGTCTCTTCCCGCCGGGCAGCGTTTTACCGGCTGGGCCCCGCTCATGGGCCGCCAGCTGCCGCCGCCGCCGCCGGGCTCCTCAGCCCCAGGCGCCAAGCGCGGCCCCGCCTCCCGCCTCCCGCCTCCGCGGGCTTGGCGCGTTGAGCCGCCTTCGCGCGCCCCGCGCTCTGGAACCGGCTTCTAAAGTAAACAGCGCCCCGGCGGCGGCAGCCCCTGCCCGGCTCCGCAGCGCCCCCGCCCCGGGCTTGCAGAGGATGGCGGAGGGCGCGGAGGCTGCCCCGAACAGCAGCCGCTTGTACCAACCCATCACCCAGTGGTGGGTGCCGCCGGCCCCCGCCCTGCCGGGGAGGGAGCCTCCCTTTCCCCGCTGCATGGACTGACCCTCGGGGTGGTTTGCAAAAGGAGCCATACCTGGGCTTTAGCAGCCCCAGAGCCAGGGCGGCAGATGCCAACCACTGCTCTGGCACCCTTCGGCATGGGGCGGAAAGGGGCGTTATACTGGCCACGGCTCTGGCACCCCCATGACATGGAGGTGATGCACCATGTACGGCTTTGGTACCCGCACTGCTGGGCTATTTGTGATGAGATGTGGCCACCCCTTTGCACCACATAGTAGGTGACAGGCCATCCTGCTGTTTTGACACTTGCAGAATATAGGGGTGAGCACACCATGTGCCCCTTGGGTACCCAGAGAGTAGGCCCTGCATTGCAAGGAGGGATATTATGTAGTTTAGTTTAACTCTTGCTCCTTGGTATAGCTTCATAAGATACAAATCTTGATTGTTATGGGGGTCCTATATGCTCAAGTTATGGAAACAGTTCCAGTAGGGCATAAATTGTATAGTGCGGAACAGTAGCTCTGACACCAGAAGCTGCCGATAACGCTGACTACCTGGTCTCCCCGCTTAATGTATATTGGCATGTGTGGCTACAGAGCTGTGCCTCAGTGTCACCTATTTTAAATGATGATGCATGGAAGATGTAATGATGGTTAAAGAGGACAATCCTCTGGTTCTTAGTGGCAAGCTTTTAAAATGCTGTATGAACGGCAGCAGGACTGTACAGCTGATGCATGTTGGCATGTAGAGTGCAGTAACAAATAGTGAATCAGCACCAGTGTTTTCTTGAGGTTACATTGTCTTGAGGCTAAAATGATGGTTGTGGCAAATGTTGGTGTGAGTTCTTGTGTGATGGGATAAAGTTATCATAATCATTTTTCATTGGACAGTCCTAATTTCCATGCATTCATCTGTCCTGTGTTATTCAACACCCACTTGGCAAAATGCCTCGTGTGTGATAGTGGTGCTTTGTTTAAAAATTGGGAAGGGATGGTGATGTAATACAGCAGTGAGACACAATATTAACATGTCATGCAATGTAACAGCTACTTGTCAAGAAAATAAATTTAGTAAAAGTTAAAATCCCCAGTGGTCTGGGGTATCTTCTCCTAGAAAAATTAGTTTCCTTTTTATTTTCCTTCTTCACCATTTTTTGGCATTTGGTACCTATTACATAGGGCTGTTCTTTCATATGTGGCAGGATAGTTAACTAGTGTATGACACTGTATAGAGCAGAAAACCTTCCGGTATTGCCTCTCTGTCTTTCCAAGCCACATCACATCTACCATTTTGATTCTAGGCTGTGGACTGTAATATCTTTGCCAACTTTGTTTAAAACAACAACACAGCACATTCAAGGATTTTAAATTGACACCACCTACTGATCTTAATTCTGTATATGCCCCCATTATGGTAATATGTGAACACCTCACAATATTTTAATATTTTTATTCTCACAGTATACCTGTGAGGTAGAGAAATAGAAATAATAGTATTTTACAGATGGGGAACTGAGACACAGAGAGGCTAAGTGACTTGTCCAAGGTCACACAGGAAATCTGTGGCAGAGCAGGAACTTGAATACTGGTCACATGAGTCCAAGGCTAGCTCCTAAGCACTCACAACCGTCCTTTCTCCTCATTGAGCTCATAGATCACCATCTTATATTCTTTCTTTGATAAGTTTATAAAAGTTTGAGTTTTATTTTCTGTTTGGTATGTTGACAATAAAAAAACACAAGATTTTGGTCTAAAAGTAGTCTAATACTAGGCATGAAGGCTGGTATAATGGACTGGTGGACCTAGCTGCGAAGGAAAGGATCACCAGTGTCGGCCTTTGGGACGGGCCACCAAAGAGAGCGACATGCGCAGGGTTTGGATTCCCACCCAACCTGCTGAGGGCCAGGTGGGCTGACGGAAGCGGCAGGCAGGCGAGCAGCAGAGCTGGAGGCTGGGGGAGAGACCTGAGCTGCAGTTGGACAACCAGTCGTGGGAGCCAGGCGACTCCTCCAGAGCAGGGGTTCCCCTCCTCCCCCCACTGCTGTTCCTGTCCCTCCCTCCTCCCCAGAGCCACCCCTGTCCACTCCGGACTGGGAGCATCCTCCTGTCTGCTGGGGTGGAGGGGGGGTGGCTAATGTCAGGTGTCCCCCTCACCCATGCACCCGATTTCCACTGAGCTGGGGTGATGGGACAGGGGGAATCTGTGTGTGTGCTGCTGCTGCTCTGGGTCTAGAGCTGCTGTACACAAGCCTTCAGGCTCCTGACCCTGAGTGCTTTCTTAAAGAGCCAGCGCACTCATACAGTCAGGCACACACACATTCACCTCAGCACAACACACTGTCTCTGTCTCTCTCTCACACACACACCCTCTCTCTCTCTCTCTCCCTCCCCAACACACACAACACCAGGGCTCCCTCCATTCAGGTCACTTCCCCTCCTGGGCTATGCTGAGGCATCAGCAGCTGCTGCTCTCCTGTTCTCTCCTTATGCAGCCCAGAGGGTGCCTGGGGCAGAGGAGCAGCAGTCCAGTGGGGGAGTGAGCAACAATGCCAGCTGCTTTGTGTATCCCGGTGGGTCTGTTTCCCCATGTGAGTGCAGGAGGGGGATGCAGGGGTTAGGGGCTCAGGAGAGAGGTGCAGGGGGTAGGAGTGGAGGGGGCACCGTGAAGGGGTTGGGCCACAGGAGAGAGGTGCAGGGGTTGGGGTGAAGGGGGCACAGTGCAGGGGTAAGGGGCACAGGAGGGGAGTGCAGGGGTTGGGGTGAAGGGGGCACAATGCTGAGGTTAGGGGTGCAGGAGGGAGGTGCAGGAGATAGGAGCAAAGGGGTGCAGGGATTAGGGGCACAGGTGGGGAATGCAGGGGTTGGAGTAAGGGGGCATGCACAGTGCAGGGGTTAGGGGTGCAAGAGGGAGGTGCAGGGATTAGGTTGAAGGTGAAACAGTGCAGGGGTTGGGGGGGAAGGGAGGGTGGGGAGCCCATGGGCAGTGGAGGGGCAGGAGCACCAAAATACAAGTTTGCCCAGGGTGCCATTTTCCCTAAGGCCGGCCCTGAGGATCACATACAATGGACAGCAAACCCTGGAAAAATATGGGTCTACTTGGGACAGTTTCCTACAACTGGTCAACTAAACAGCTCTGCAAGAGACCTGGTTGAAAGATGGGAGATAAATCGACACACTCCCTCTCCTCTTTATCTCTTTTCTCCCCTGCCGCCCTTTTCTTGCTTGATTTTTATTTCCTTAGTTTTTGTTTGTTTAGATATGTGCCACAAAAATCCATGTGCTGGAAATATTGTAGTTAATACATGGGAATCCAAGCGTTGCATTTTTTTCTTCGCCTTTTCTCTTTTCTGATGCATAGTACTTCTGTACTTCTTTTATATGTTGGCACCTAGAATATGTTTGGTATGTTTTAAGAAAAAAGATTGGAAAAAAAATAACTAAAAACAAAAGTAGTCTAATACTATGTCAATAAATAATTAAATGCAGAGGCAAAGCTATTGGAAAAAATCATTGAAGTATAAAACTTGCATTCTCATCTCCTAGAAAACTGCCTAAAACCCTAAAGAAATTAATCTCTGTTGTAATTCAGTGGATTTCAGTGGTGGTATACCTGGGATGAATTTGGATCCAGGTTTAATGCCTCAGGGAAGAATGATCAATTCTTAAGGGTTTTCCAATGGTTCTTTACCCAGGAGAAGAGAGGATTTCTGGTGGCTGGGAGGCAAGGTTTAGTCAGGACTCTTCACTAGACCGAATACTATTTCCTCACCCCCATGATGGGAACACCCCATTATCTCAGCATGCCCTTTGCCTGTTCACTACCTTGATGCTGGTTGCTAATACCTGCCTCTAGCTGTGAAGCAATTCATTCACAACAGGCAGTCAAGCTGGAGGTGGTGAGAAACTGGCAGGAAGCACAGAGCAGCTGTGTGCAGGGAGGTAAGGCCAAGCAGTACTCTCAGGTGGTGGGCTGAGTGACAATCTGAGGTTGTAGAATTGTTTGGTGGATGGGGGCATAGGCTGCAAACGGGTGAGAGGTAGGGAGGTAGGCCTGGGGGTGGGTCTCTTTAAAAGGGAGAGAGCAGAAGTGGGGAGAAAAGAGAGGAGGCACGAGTAAGAAGCTGAGTTGAAACAGATCCAGTCCCTCACATTAGAATACTCAGAAGTAATGTTCTTTCTCAGTTATATCAAATAATCTGTTTCAGCCAACCAGATTGTTGGAATCCTAACCCATTAGGATAAAAGATAAAGCAGAAAGATAAATGTTAGCCAGCCTGAAATCAGGTTGTTAATAAAAATAGCCAATGCTATTTTAAAACCTGTACTTCATGGATAAGCTAGTGCTTATAAGTCTGTTTTCTAAAGCAGTTTGAATGTCAGTAAAGGTACTATGAGTAACTGACACTCTGCTAAAATAATTAAATTGACATAAATTATTTGGTAAAACAGAAATAAAGTCGCTGTAATAGAACATTTTCATATGATCCATGAGTCATTCTTTGAAAATAAATCTTTTCCCTGTCTCAGCATTTATTTCCCACAAATGCGTCAGTTTTGCTTCAGTATTTGTGCTACAGGAGGTATTATTCTTAGACAGCCTGGATGCCATTGGCGTTATCCCTTAATTAAACTGTATTTTTCTGGTGGTGATAATAACTTAGGCTAACAAGAAACTACCTTCAAAATCTTCCTCATCTTACTCACACAAGTAGTTTACTTTACTTTAATGTGACCACTCAGGTGAGTAAGGTGAGTGGGATTTGGCCCAAGGACAAGCATTTAAGCCAGGGTTTGGCAACCTTTGGCACGCGGCCCATCAGCGAAATCCACTGGCAGGCTGGGGCGGTTTATTTACCTGCAGCATCCACAGGTTCGGCCAATTGGAACTCCCGTTCCAGGCCAATGGGGGCTGCGGGAAGTGGCGTGGGCTGAGGGATGTGCTGGCCACCGCTTCCCACAGCCCCCATTGGCCTGGAACGGCGAACCGCGGCCAGTGGGAATTGCAATCGGCCGAACCTGCAGATGCTGCAGGTAAACAAACCGTCCTGGCCTGCCAGCAGATTTCCCTGATGGGCCGCATGCCAAAGGTTGCCAATCCCTGATTTAAGCACATCAAGAGCAGTCTGGATATCAGGAGTGATACTGAGTAGTAATATCAGACTAAATTCTGCTCTCTTCTATACTTGTGCTAAAATCAGTGGGATTTCACAGGTGTGAATGAGAGTAGAATTTGGCCCTTTGTATTCTGGTAAGGTCTAACTTTTGTAACGCCCTGTTATACAGCATCTTTTAAAAATGAAAACAGATAATTAATATATTACATTTGGTTGTGGAGCCTTTTATATTTGCATTATACATTAGAAGATCACAGTAGTTTCCCATTTTAGAGATACTAATACTTTTCCATGTCAGTTTTAACTTTGTTATGATATTATTAAACTATAGTATAAAAAAAACCTGCATAGTATCTGATAGGTTTGTTGCTCTGTGGAGTATATTCACACAACCTCTTGATACATATGAACTGATAGGTCTTCCAATGGGAATTCAAAGGAACTTGAGAACAGTCTCTTATTCATATATGTGAGGATGTACCATTTTCTTTAGAATATGGATCTACTTAGAAGTAGTGGATGTGATTCTGATCTCACACTGTTGCAGATTAGGAATAACTATGAAAATCAGCAGAGCTGTACCAGTGTAAACCTGGAGTGATATCAGAATCAGGCCAATAACATTTAACATTCTAATCTTGACTATATAATTTGATACAAATTTTGTACCATTTTGTTTTAAAGGATAGCGGATAATTTCTATGTTTGTGAAGGATACAGCATACCCCGTTGTCTACTTTATGAAATGTATATAGAGAATTGCACTCAGAATGCTCAGACTCAAGTAAATCCTGCTACATTTGGAAAGGTACAAAGCACATTGCTTTTATAGCATATATGGGGTTTAAGATAATGGGCTGAGACCTTGTGTAAATTCATAAAGAGATACTTGTACAGGGTTTGATCATGTTGCAAACTAAGGGAGCTTAATTTACAGACAAGGATAAGTAGTTATGTAATAAGATACCTTCAATGTAGAATTCTGGGAGAGATTTTGTTTGAAAGCTGCTATCCTATCTCTTGGTATAATACCCTCTTTGGCTCGCTTGGGGAATTTTATCTGCATTATTTTCTCTCTGAGGTAAGGTCTACATTCAAAACTTTTGCTGGTATTGTAATGTTGATTAGAGATGTGATTTTTTTTTTTAAATGACATTTCTATACCTGCAAAAGCTCTAGACACAGCATAGATGAAATTATACCAGCAAAAAAGTCCTTTTGCTAGGACAGCTTATTTTATTCTTCAAACTGGTATAAGAGTTAAATTGTGTCTACAATAGGAAGGTTTGCCAGTATAGCTATACCAACAAACCTCTCAGGTGTAGACTGAAAACTTTATATTTCATGTAAACAATTAGCACTGTATTTTTTTTGTCCAAGCTTTGATGCTGCAAAGCATCCTGGTCTTCATGTTGTTTATCAGTTTAAAAAAAATTAAATTTACTTATGAAGATTTTTGCGCCACACACAGAATATGTGTGTGTTTATAGAATCATCCAAGCAAAGCAAGATGCAGGAGTAAAAGAAGTCTTTTAGACAATGTCACTCTTCAAATAGTCTGGAGCTTTTATAGCCAACAGGGGAATTATCTTTTAAGACCCAAATCATTCAGTCCTAACAAACAGATGCATACCTGCTTAACTTTATTCATGCGATTAAAGAAAAAATAACACTTTTGACTATCGTTACCCTATGCATTGTTTGCTCAAAATTTCCCACTATTGCTACCACTCGTGCAACTCCACTGGTATTCAAGCTGTTAGGCCTTGTCTTCACACTTACTTGCCACTGTTTAATTAGAAGTATTTTTTTTTAATCAGTTTAGTTTAGTTGTACAAGTTGTATGTAGCTATTCTTATTTCAGTTTCAGAGTAGTTTATTGTTGTTTCACAGGATTAAGCTAAATCAAAATAAGCAACTCTTAAACCAAAATATGGCACACAAACTTGCAGTGGTTTAATTAAATGGGTTTTAAAAGACACATTTTGTTAAACTGGTGCAAATTGGTGTGTAGACAAGTCAAGGGATGAAATCCTTGTCTTATTGAAGTGAATGGGAATTTTACCATTGACTTCATTGCGAGGATTTCACCCCAAGACCTTTAGGGTATGTCTACGCTGGAATAAAAGACCTGTGGCATGGCTGCTGAGCTGGCCCAGGTCAGCTGACTTGAGTTCGCAGGACTCGGACTGTGGGGCTAAAAATTGCTATGTAGACATGATTGGGCTTTGGCTGGAGCCTGGGTTCTGGGACCCTCCCCATTTACGGGGTCCCAGAACTCAGGCTCCAGCCCATGTCTGAATGTGTACACAGCAGTTTTACAACCCAGCAGCCCAAGCCCCATGAGCCCGAGTCAGTTGACCTGGGCCAGCTGCAGGTGTTTAATTGCTGTATAGATAAAGCTCCTTTATTTTTACTATTGTGTCATCAAACTCAGTTTAAATCAAATAGAGGTAACACGGTGGTAAAAATGCTGGCAGACACTACCAACGTGGTTACATTAGAACTCCCATCGTTACTACCAATGTGGGAGCTGCATCTTAGGGCAATTGGGAAAAAAAAAATGTCTAGTAATAGACAAGGCCTTTGACACCAAACAACTTCATACCTGATTCATTTTGTTCCTACACTGGACAATGAAGACTCCCACGGTTTATCTAGAGTAGATGCATTGTGCATTTGATAATCTGTTCCTGTTCTAAAAGGGAAAGGTAGCATGAGCTCTCTTGTTTTGTCTGTAGCTTTATAAGATAGCTCATACTCCTACTGTGTGTGTAATAATAGCAATTTGGATTATTACACTTACAGGCTTGCATGGTGCTAGTCTTGAGAGGCGCCGAATGATTTCAATTTACATTTCCTTCAATATGAGCAAAGGGATACTCAGCAACTTGATGAACTTGATAAAAAAAAAATTGATAAGTCAAACCCGATCCTGCAAGCGTGAGAAGGCTAACTAAAGTCATTGGGGCTACTTGTGTGAGTAAGGTGTGCCAGACTGGGCTTCATATTGGCAACATATTGGAGATGCACACCAGCTAATTCAGCAATTACTATTTGAGTGTTATTGGGAGAACAGGTATCACAGCAGTTTGTGAGGGGATGTGCAGTAATGGAAACAATTAGAGGAAAACAAATCAGATAAATCTTTATATGTTAATATGACTCACCCAGGTAACTCTTATCTTTTGTGTTTTTTAGCTTGTTCGCTTAGTTTTCCCAGATCTGGGGACCAGAAGGCTGGGCACAAGGGGAAGTGCCAGGTATTATTTATTTATTTCATTTATTGCTTTATTTTAAAATGTTAATTACACCCTTTTGGGGGGGGAAATAATATAAATAACTGTATCCTCAGCTCTGTTAACTTGAGACCCTGCTCTACCCTAGCTGAGGTTCTTGTTGAATGTCTGTAATAAATCACAAGAACAGCTGTATTGTGATTGATGGTGTTACCAGTAAACTAAAGTAGGATTAATTTAATGAAAGTCACCATATCCAAGCTGTTTTTTAGCATATGAATTCAAGATAATTTTAATTTTTAAAACTTAAAAAACACTATTTAAAGTACTCTGGTGCTTTTGAAGCACCGACTTGTGTTAGGGGGGTGCAGAAGCTCATTACCCTAGTAAGGTGCTCCAGAGGCATTGTGTCTGAGGGAGGCAGAGTGATTCTTGTGATCAGGAAAGCCCAAGAACTCTTATTTTGACCAGTCCTATGCAAGAGGCCCTAAAGGCAGGGAGTCTCTTCTGTCCCTGTGCACCCATTGAGTGGCCCTTCACAATCTGGCTCATAATGGAACTGTTATAAACTGTTACTGGCTCCCTGATGGATTTCCCCCTCCCCCACACCCATACAGAGCATGGAGAGAATTGAGTCCCATTGACTTTTAATCCATTGATTTAATGTCCAAATTCATAACCGCTGAACAGAAGAAAAAAAATGATTTTTTTTCAAGGCCTTCAGGTATGCCAATTGCATGAGAATTTTGCTTAATAAAGATGAAAGGACTGCAATTAAAATACTGATTCTGAAAGTGGCATATGTTTACTTAGATCGTCTAACAAATCTTCTGTATCAGCCTGGCCCCATCACTTTCAATTACTGTGGTGCCATTCTCACATTAGATTTTTGACTAATACACATAGCTGGTGCCAGAGCAAACTAGGTCCTTTACACCAGCATAGTATCAGCACAGTGAAGCTCTGACATACACCCACATGCACAGTCTGACACATCCCCTAACCTGGGATTAGGGGTGGCTGGTACACAAACTGCCTACACTGGTTTTATGCCATGCACTCAAATCGGGGCGGGGGGGACACCGGATAATTTCTACCACGGAATATTGAAAGAACTGGCACAGGGGATTACTAGTATTGCACCAAGGATTTTTAATAAATCTGTCTATTTGGGGGTAGTACAATATGACTAGAGAATAGCTAACATCATACCTATATTTAATAAAGGAGAAAAAATGTGGTCTGGGCAATTTTAGTCTGACTTCATCGGTATGCAAGATTTTAGAACTAACTGTGAAGGGAAGAATAATGAAATTCGTAGAGGTAAATGGTAAAGGGAGTGCAATGCAACATGGGTTTACCAAAGAAAGATCATGCCAGAGTAACCTGATTTTCTTCTTTTAGAAAATAATGTTTTGGGTTTTTTTGAAGAGGGTAAGGTAAGGAAAATGCAGCAGGTCTAATATATTTGGACTTCAGTAAAGCATTTGACACAATACCACATGGAAAATTATTAGTTAAATTAGGGATGATGTGGCTCAGTACAAACATAGTAAGGTGGATAAGGAATTGGTTAAACTGGAGAAGGCATTGTTTTGTGCTGAAAGGTGAATTATCGGACTGAGGGAAGTTACTCATGGAGTTCCTCAAGGATCAGTCTTGGAACCAATCTTATCCAATATTTTTATTAAATATGAAAAGTAGGAGTGTGCTAGTGAAATTTGCTGATTATACTAAGTTGGGAGGCAACATCAATACACAGGAGGACTGGAACATTATACAGGAAAATCTGGATGATTTGAAGACTCAAATAACAGAAATGGGATGAAATTCAATAGTACCAAGTGCTCAGTCATACACTTAAGGTGATCACAGGATGACAGTGAGCCACCAATATCATGCAGCTGTAAAAAAGGCAAATGGCAAATGTGATCCTAGCATGAATTAGGCAAGGCATTTCCAGTAGAGATAGGGAAGTATTAAAGCCATTGAACAAGGTGCTGGTAAGACCTCACTTGAAATATTGTGTACAATTCTGGGGGTCACTCATGTTCAAGAAAGATTAATTTAATCTGGAACAGGTGCAGAGAAGAGCTACTAGGATGACACGGGAATGGAGGATCTATCTTATATGAGTAGACTGGACAAGCTCAGCTTGTTTAGCAAAAAGAAGGTTGAGGGAGGATATAATTGCTCTCAATAAATACAAATGGGGATTAAATACTAGAGAGGGTGAAAAGTTATTTATGCTAAAGGACAATGTTGGCATTAGAACAAATGGGTATAAACTGGCCATTAACAAATTCAGGCTGGAAATTAGAAGAAGGTTTCTAACCATCAGAACGGTGAGGTTCTGGAACAGCCTCCCAGTAGGAGTTGTGGGGGCAGACCACTTAATTAGTTTTAAGAAAGAGCTGGATAAATTTATGAGTGCAGTTGCATGATAGGGTTATTTATTATGATGATGAGGGCTAGGTTCAACAGCTCTGGAGTTCACCTCTGGTTTAAGTCCTATGTTCCTACAGCTCATGCTTCAGGATTTTAGCCAGCCACCCAGCAGAGGTCAGGAAGGAAGTTCCTCCCTCCCCGCCCCTAGTATACTTGGGGGGATTTTTTTTTTTAATCTTCTTCCACTGAAGCATCTGGATATGGGACACAATGCAGGGAGGGCCAGGGCCCTGAAGTAGCACAGAGCATTCATTCTCAGGTGCTTGGCTGGCTGGGGCTTGCTAATATGCTCAGGGTCTAACTGATCACCATACTTGGGATCAGGAAGGATTGACAGTCATCTTGGAGGTTTTTTGTTTTCTTCTGTGGATGAGTCACTTGCCAGGACCATCTGGGTATATCAGTCATTTCCCCTGATATTGTGGGGCCTTAGGCACTGGTGAACCATGTTCTCTCCTATACTCTACTTGTGGCACATAATAGACTAGTCTCCTGTGGGTTGTAATATGTTGGTTTCGTCATGGGCGCCAGATGGACCTCCCCTTCGGGGAGGCTAGCCCCATGCCCTGCCTCTTCTGCATGAGGCCCCACCCCCCATGGCAGGAGCCCGGAGCCATGCCACCCCTCCACTCCTGCGGTGGAAGAAGTCCTGGGCTGGCTGGAACCTTGAGCCCCCTCTTCACCCACCACCTGAGGAGCCCCAGGCCGGCCCTAATCCCAGGCCAGCCCTGGCTGGCCCAGGCAGCCTCAGTCCAGCGTCCTGTGGCAATGGCTCCAGCCAGGGAAACCAGAGCCTTCCCTGGCCCATTATACCCGCCGCCCATGGGGTTTCGTTTTAGTTGTTGGGTTAGTGTGCGGTTGCTGGGTGGGTTGATGGGCTGTGCTATACAGAAGGTCAGACTAGATGATCTAGTGGTCCCTTCTGGCCTTAAACTCTATGAGCAGGGCCGGGCCCAAGCGCCCCAAAAAAAAGCCAGAGTGCAGCCAAAGCGGGGGGAAAAAGAAAGGGCCAGAGTGCCGCCCCTTGAAAAGTGCCGCCCAAGCACGGGCTTGGTTTGGTGGTGCCTAGAGCCGGCCCTGTCTATGAAAGAGTAACCCTGAGCAAAGGGGAAATCTCTGCTGGCTTAGTATGGTCAGAATTGGGCCCACTAAGTATTGTTTACTGTCCAATAGGTATCAGGTAAAAAGCCAGTGGGGAAATGGCACTTCAGAAGCTGTACAGTGGCATGACAGCAGTGTGAACAGTGGTTCCACACCACCCCAGTATCAACAAAAGGTGCCAGTGCTTAGTGGGGGATTTCAAAAAACAAGAGATTTAATTCCTCAGGCAGCAACAGGACAGGTGGCATCCTTAACTGGAAGTGGTTTTAATCTTCCATGACTGGAGATGGGAGGCCAGATCCTCAGTTGGTATAAATTCGTGTAACTCCACTGAAGTAGCTTCTTTGACCTCAATGAGGATCCTGCCCTAGTCTCTGTGCTTCTGCTGTATAGGTTGACTGCACTCCCCACACTGCTCCAGGGTTGACAGTTTTTAAAAAACTAACAAACGCTTTATTATTAAATTACAAAGGCTGTTTTAAAAAGTGATTGTAAAGTTAGTTTTTAAAAAAAAGTTTGTCAAAATGTGCTTAATCAAACATTAGACAAAATAAGATTTAAACAATTTTAAAAATAAATACAGTTTTCTACCTTTGTTTTCTTATTTCAAAAGAATTGCGAGCTGCTTGCGGAATACAGATGTGAGTTCAGAGATGACTTGGTCTTGCAAACTGTATGCTTGTCAGTCCATCACATTTTGTATTTTTTTAGGTATCACTACGATGGAATACATATCAAGAAGAGCTCTTCCTTCTATGCTCATTATTGCTATCTTCTGGCTGAAAAAAAAAATCACAGGTTTGGTTTTAAATGTTCTTAATTATAAAAGGTGCATTAATACAATTTTCTTTAAAATCTGCTTCATTGCCTACTGAAAATTGATAACAGAATTGCATTTTCCTATAATAATGCAATCTAATTAAATATTGTCATTAATACAAAGGCTCCAGTTTTAAAAAGTGGCAGTTGCACACCTAATTGAACACAAAATCACACTTCCATGCACTTGACATTTTCAACAGATGCTCTTAAGTGCAGGAAATCTATGACAAAACTAAAACAAGAGCTTAAAAATGCTGAGAATCTAAATAAGAGCAAAAATATAAGTGGTCAGCACCAGTGGTGTGAACACTTATTTAATCATACTAGTGCATCTTGATTGCTAATCCTCACAATTTAAGCAATATATTGGCACTTACAGTAATTGTGATTTATTGAAATGCATTCTATTTGTAGTTTTGTTTTCTGTTTCTTACCATTCAAATTAATGCGGGATAGTCTTTACTTTGAAAAGGCCTACTTTTGTTTTGGTTTCCTTTGTATTACAGTTTTAGAGTTAAAAAGAGAGCCACAAAAAGGGTGCAACTGTGAGAAAATACACACAACAAAAGAGAACAAATTAAATGTGAAAAATAAAACAGTCTAAAAATATGGTACAATGTAAGACTCCTGCAGACTCTTGTCTATGGTCAAAGGGCTTGATCGTGTCCGACTGAAGTCAATGGAAGTTTTTCCGTTGACTGCAATAGGAGCAGGAACAGATCCACAGTTCTCCACCATGAGTAGTCGTGAGTACTCATGGCAGTAAGCACTATGCCTGCTATTTCCAGGATCAGGCCAATAGTTTAAATAAGCAACTGTCAGGCTGATTCTCCACTGACTTGCACTTTCATGCCTGTGCAAAGTGGATATAAAATGCTACGAAATCAAAGTTCACTCATTAACAGTGTTTGCACCCATTTCTCATTCACTTTCTACAGGAGGAGTAGGATGTCCCAGCAGATAGGGTGTTAGGCTGTGACTAAGGAGACCTGGGTTAAATTCTCTGCTTCTCCACTGTCTTCCTGCGTAACCTTGGGCAAATGGTCGTTTAGGGTACGTTTACGCTGCAAAAAAACCCCAACCCTGCGGTGTGAGTCCAGGTCAACTGACTGGGCCTTGTGCTCCGGGGCTAAAAATAGCCATGTAGCTATTTGGGCTCAGGCCAGAGCCTGGGCTCTGAAATCCGCCGAGGGGATGGTCTCAGAGCCCAGACTCCAGCCCAAGCCCGAATGTCTACACAGCTATATATCCCTGCAGCACAGTTTACCAAAGCTCTAAGACTCACTGCCATGGGTTTCTTTTCTTTTTCTTTGGTTGCTGTTTGCAGTACAGATGTACCTATAGTCTCTCTGTGCCTTCATTCCCCATCTGTAAAATGGGGATAATATCACTTCCCTATCTCACGAGGTGTTGTGAGGATAAATACATTAACGACTGTGAGGCGCTCAGATACTATGGTAATGGGAGCCATCTAAATACTTATGACCCTATATATTGGGTGACCAGATAGCAAGTGTGAAAAATCGGGACGGGGGTGGAGGGTAATGGGCATCTCTGTAAGACAAAGACCCAAATATTGGGACAGTTCCTATAAAATCGGGACATCTGGTCACCCTAACTATAAATGACTATATTAGCTGCAAGGGAATGGAAAATTAGACCCCATCACTTTGAATGTGCACCCTGTTACACCAGTTTTACAGCAGTGTAACCGCAGTGAAGTCAGAGGAGTGACGCTGGCATAAAACTGGTGGAATGGGGTGGAGGATCAGGTTCTGTAGCTGATCAACTAACAAATACTTATTCGGAGAATAAACAAATTGTTCTCAGAGAGTCCCAAATTCAAACAGTATCCATAGCTACCAATAGACATGGATTTAGAGCAGCCATCATGGGGAGCTTGCCTCCTGGTTCCTGTCTAGGAATGTGGCAAATAAGTGCATCAGTCTGCAGCACCCTTGTCCTCCAGGAAAAGAAGTAACAGTTTCTAGTCACTGTACTCCTTAGAAAGAAAAGGAGGACTTGTGGCACCTTAGAGACTAACCAATTTATTTGAGCGTAAGCTTTCGTGAGCTACAGCTCACTTCATCGGATGCATTCGGATGCACTCCTTAGCTCCTTTCTGTTGAAGAAACCACATCCAACTGGCACTGCCTCTGCTGCTGGGTTCGGCTTAGCCACAGGGGGGAGCTGCTGTGCAATAGCCCAACAGCGCCCGCAGCACCTGCTCCAGCAGCTTCCCTGGCTCTGGCTTCCCTGCAGTTTGTCCTTCATCCCTAAAACAAGCAGCTGAGATTGGACCAAAACACCTGCAGATCTAGGTGTTTGGCTGGAGGCTACCTGTTGGAAGCTTTGTGTCACTACACTGACTGTGGGGCCCCTCTTCCCATTTTCATCTCCCTGTCAAGGATATCCTTAGCCCCTGAAAAACAGGTCTCTCCTTTGGTTATACCCTGGTGATCAAGAGACATTCTCCAGAGAGAGAGCTGCTATGAAAATGACAATGTAGTGACCTCTTTCCAGTTTCAAGAGAGATTTTGAGATTCGATCAATATAAATAAATAAAATAAACTCCTTTTACTGGTTATAACAGAGAAGTATAACAAACAGTGTGATCATGTTTGTCCTAATAGTATTAACTCACTTTCACAGGCCTCGCTATTGAGTCCATTACTTTCTGAAATCACCATCAACTTACATATGGGGTCTAATTAAAGCTGATAAACTGGAAAAAATTCACTTAAAAAAAAATTTACATCAACATTTTCAAAAAATCCAAGAATTCCAACTAGCTCTATAGCTATTTGTAGCCCCCAAGCCCTCCAAAAACCATCATGAACATTTAATCATTTTTTAAAATAATTTAAAATATTTTTTGGCAAAATATTTAATAAAAATATCAAAATATGAAAGACTGGAGTTGGAGATTTCCAAAATCTGGTGTGATTAATTAATAAATTAATGTTGAAGAAGATCTTAACATTTTCTTCTAAATAGTGGAAATTGATCTTGAATCTGCTACGGAATCTAATCTTAATACTGTTTATGTAAAACTCTTTATATTGCTCCTCCAACTGGGAGGAGTCTGAGAGAGGCTCTCTTTCACCTGCCTCTCTTTCACCTGCCACCCACCTCTTCCTCTTTTCCCCTCAGTCTTCCTCTGTCACTTTTCTTCCCCTCTTTCAGGCCTATGGTATTGTCCCTTCCCCACAATTTCTTTCCCGTTTCAACTGCAGTTACCCCCCAAGCCCCCCAAAAACACATTAACAGGAATGAATAAATATCAGATGATCTTGTTGTTACTCATCCTCCCCTTCCTCTACCCACTTCCTTTTCTTTCTTTCCTTTTCACTTACATCTTTCTTGACCTTATTTAGATGGTAAGTGCATTAGGGCAGGAACTTCCCTCACTCTCTGTTCTGTGTGATGCCTAGCTCACTTTCGGGTACTGGGTAAATAAAGATAATATTTGCTAACAGTAGAGTCACATATATGTTAATTTTTCCATGGCAGAGATCAGACTGTGTTTACACTTAATTATCTTTGAGCTTTCATCTGGCTGTTGAGTGGAGGGAGAGTGCTGCCATTTGTCTGTTTCTAGGCAGCAGCAGCAGCTCGCACACTCACATGTTGCCTGACTGGCCCTAATGAAGGGGGGCAGCACAAGAACAAGCACGCTGTGCCAGCCAGCCTACTGAGCGAGAGCACGGCTGAGATGTGTTGCCATAGTAGCAGCAGCACAAGATACAGCTGGCCACCTTCTCGGAGCAGGCGCTGAAAATCCTTTTTTTTTTTTTTTTTTTAAACAGGTTTTAGAAATCTGCAAAATTAACAAAATAAATGACAGGAAATACTTCTAGTTCTAAGTTTCTTCATTTCTTCTCTCACCAACTTAAAAAGCTCTGGATTCTAGGATAGTGTTGGTGTTAAGGCATTAAACATATTATTGAACATACGTAGTGTTAAGGTCGTGGACCATAATGGTCATTGATCAACAATTTCATTTTTCCAGAGGAATGGAGATTTCATGGCAGATCATAGTGGCAGAGTGGTGATCTCTCAGGTGGCTAGATCCAGTCCCATGGATGGTTTTAAATATCAGGACTGAGACCTTGAATTGGCCTCCGTTCTTAATGAGAAGCCAGTGCAAACAGCAGGGCAGTGGGATAATGTGTTTTTAGTAACTTGTGTTTTTAAGGCCTGTACTACACTGAAAAGTTGATTCAGTATAGTTACATGAGGCAGGGTATGAAAAAAGAGTCATTCTGTCAACTTAGGGTCTGTCTATACTTAAACCGCTACAGCAGTGATTCTCAACCAGGGGTACGCATGCCCCTGGGGGTACATCAACTCATCTAGATATTTGACTAATTTTACCAAAGGCTACATAAAAAGCACTAGCAATGTCAGTACAAACTAAAATTTCGTACAATGACATTATACTGCTCTGTGAACTATGCACTGAAATGTAAGTACAATATTTATATTCCAATGGATTTATTTTAGAATTATAGGGTAAAAATGAGAAAGTAAGCAATTTACCACTAATAGTGTGCTGTGACACTTTTGTATTTTTATGTCTGATTTTGTAAGTAAGTAGTCTTTTAAGTGAGGTGTAACTTGGGGGTACGCAAGACAAATTAGACTCCTGAAAGTGGTCTGGAAAGGTTGAGCACCACCCACTGCACTACAGCGGCAAAGCTGCAGCTGCTGCTTTACTGCTTCAGTGTAGACACTACCTAGGCCTCTTGGTGTAGGTAATCCACTTCCTCAAGAGATGGTAGCTAGGTCAACAGAAGAATTACTCTGACCTAATGCTGTCTACTCCAGGGGTTACGTTGGCATAGCTGTGTCTCTCAGGTAGAGTTGCCAATCCAGGATTGTCCTGGAGTCTCTAGGAATTAAAGATTAATCTTTAATTAAGATTGTCATGTGATGAAACCTCCAGGAATATGTCCAACCAAAATTGGCAACCCTACTTTAGGGGTGTGGATTTTTCATATGCCGAAGAGACTTAGATATTCTGATGTAAGTTCCCAATGTAGACCATCCCTCAGATAACTTTGTTTGGGGAGGAGTTTTCCCAACCTGACAGAAAAACCCCTTCCATCAGAGTAGGCTGCAGCTACACTATGGGGCTGTGATGGCTCAACTATGATGACATACTAAATTGGTATAGTCTCTGTAGTGCCTAACATGCCCTAAGTAGATAACGCGCTGCATTTCCCCTGGTTTGAGTTATTTCAGGGTGGGTGGCTTTCTCCCTACACATAATGAGTTGCAGTAAGCAAGTCTTGAGGTCACAAATGCATGGATCACTATCATGAGGTCTGTGTCTGGTTGGACAGCCCTAACGCAGGCTTCTGGCCAGCTGTAAGTGGAAGTGTACTTTTTACACAACCGTGACTATGCTCCAAAAACACTGAGGAGTCCAAAAGGACCGAAAGTTATGAAAATTCTTCAAAATACTTCTTTCTTCCTGTCAGTATTACATAGGGTGACCAGACAGAAAGTGTGAAAAATCGGGACGGGGGTGGGGGGTAATAGGAGCCTATAAGAAAAAGACCCAAAAATCGGGACTGTCCCTATAAAATTGGAACATCTGGTCACCCTCGTATTACATCTCTTTTGCCTGTGATCAGCTTCAGCCAACCAACCACAGAGAGAGCTGGGAGATGGTGTTGTTTACAGCGGATGTAAAACAGGTAGAGCTACATATTTTCTGCACATTCTTGGCATTTCAATCTATGTTGTCAAACCAGCTTCCTCGAGTTCATATAAATGTTGAGTAGGATGGACTAGGGCTGAGCCTTGTGGGACACCTCTGATGCATTACAAAGTTGAAGACCCAGTTCCTACTCTGAACAATGTACAATCTAAATTGACCATAAAGGATGGGGGGGGAAAGGGATGGGATGTACAATCAAAGTGATCAAGATGATAAAATGGGCCCCTTTCATTATTTACATGTTTGTAGTTCTTTTGTGTGTTTGTTTCAGTGGAGCTGCATCCACTAATGTAAAATAGTGAATTTGGCACAAGAAGTTAAAAAAACCTAATCACCTACCTTTGCATTTTAAAATGGCCTGTTTGTTGATTTTATTTGCATAATGATTTTTTAATTAAGATCTGAGAGATCAACCCATTTAGAAAATCAATTAATAAACTAAAAGTCATGGGACGGAGTGGCAAGAGGGAGAGGTTGTTTCTTAAAATTATTATTATTACACAAACGGTTGTGTCAGTCCCAGTCTGATAACCTAGCCAGTTAGAGATCATTTTCATACTAAAGACCTAATAAGCCAACAGTTTTAAAAATTGGAGTTATGTTATGTGTATTCCACCACAGTGGGGATGGCTCCAGTTCTGAGGATGCAGCAAATTATGAGAGCAACGGCTACAGAAAAGGAACAGTGAGTATCAAATAAAGTGGATTTACTACAAAACTGAAAGATCAATAATGGTTTAATGAGCTAAAACGATCACAACGTTATGTCTTAGTAAAGTGCAGTCTGCCCATAATACCCTTTAAAGTAGTATATCTCTGTGCATAGGTTCATTAGCTGGCTACTTATTTTTTTGCTTACTTACTGGTTAAATATTTTTTGTCACCTCACTGTCTGCCCAAATCATTAGGTAGGCTTAATGTGGAAGCTGTAGCTAAGAGAGCCCAGGTTTGTGTCTATCGGTGTCAGTAGGACATGGCCTTCGCTGTGCAGGCCCACACTTATAGACTCATTTCCACAAAATATCAAGCTGCTGAGCCTGAGGCAGTACAGTTCAATGAGACTGTATTGGCATGATAAGAATTCAAGTATTGCCAAAGGATTATTAAAAAAAAAAAAAAGACCCTCTCGACCATTAGGGTCTGATGTGAAGCTCACCTGCTAGTGCAGATGTTTCTGAAATAACACTGCTGGGAGTTGTCTTGACATTGGAATTCTTGGTAGTCTGTCAACAGGATGTGACCAATATGAAAACCCTGATTAAACTGAGGGAAAGGAGGAGTGTGGATGTATCTCTTATTTTTGTAGAGCACTTGGATATGGCAATGAGTGTATTACAAGTGTATGCACTGATGATAGATGAAAAACGTGCAGACACAGGACAACATTATATCCAGCAACCTCAGTAGCAGAGCCAGCTACACTTAACATTAGTTAGAATAGCATGATTATGAAATTTGTGTTAGTATGTCTACACTATAGTGTAAGCCCGGGTGCAAGGTTAACCCCACTTATGTCTACACTGCAATTGAGCTAATCCAGGCTAGGGCCCTGGACGCTGCAGGCCTGGAAGGTCCAAGCTCAAGTCAAGCTGGGACCCAGGGTCAAACCTTTTGCAAAGCGAGCTGCTTCCTGGTAATGTGCAGGATGGGAGGTAAAGTTTTCTCACAGTGCGCTACAGTCCTAGGGTAGAGCAGCCACATTTGGGTCGGGGTGGTAGGGACTCTGGGATATGGTTACTTGGGTATGCGCATTGCAGTGTGGATCCCAGAGTCCTAGGTTTCAGCATGGGTTAGAAAAGTCTTAACATAGAGAGTTTAAATACAATGTAGATGCTCAAGCCCAGGGTTCCCTAACACGGGTCAGCTGACTCGAGTCCCACTAACCCTAAATTTACATTGCAGTGTGGACATACCCATAGAAAAGGTGCATAGGATACACATATCACTATATACGTTCTGTGAAAAGAAATGTATATTCTTTAGGCTCTGGATTTCTAGCCTGCCCATCCCTGTTCCTTTTACCTACCTTCCAGTGAATAGGTGAGGTGTCACAGTTCCAGGTTTCGCTGCCTGTAGCAATCATCTGTCTATGGGTGGGAACCTGCATTCCTGGCCCTCCAGACCAGAGTTTTAGGGTTGCAGTTTCCTTACTTATCCCAGCAGTCTGAGATTAGTGCAATGCCTGCTCTGCTCTCTCCCAGGGCTCTGACAGAGTTTACCAGTGATCAGCCAACTTTCACAGAGCACAGTATATTTATTTAGAACAAAAGCATTACAGAGAAAATGTATCATAAATGAATAAACAGTCTACATACATGCCAAGCTTACCAGGTGTCACCCATCTTCTACATGTAGGCCCTTCCAGCAGGGTTTTGCCCTCTTGGTTAACATCTCATGTCTGTTCATGCAGTTCCCCCCAAGAGGTGTTACTTCTGCATAGTTGTTTATGTATCGGGAGTTTGCATTAATTACCCTGTCAGCTTCTCCCCAGCTCCAAAACATGCACTGCCCTGCTCAGTCTTTATCAAGGAAGTTTATTTCCTTAACAGAAATAGCAAACAGAAAACAGTCTTAACTCAATTCTTGGCCTAGGGTGACCAGATGTCCCGATTTTATAGGGCCAGTCCTGATTTTTGGGTCTTTCTTATATCGGCTCCTATTACCCCCCACCCCCACTCTCTGTCCTGATTTTTCACGCTTGCTGTCAGGTCACCCTGCCTTGTCCCCAGGTTTCAGGGCCACCCTTCCCAGGGGTCTCTGGCAGTCCAGTTCCTGGCAGCTTCCCTGGCAGCTCTGCTCTCTTCTTGTAGCAACAGCCCCAGAGATGCTTCCCTTGCTCCAGGGACCCACCTCAGGAGCTAACTCCACTTCAGTGTGGGTCTCCCCTCCCCAAAGCACAACCTGTCACAATCAATCTCCCCTAGTTCCCCACTAGCAATCCTTTATAGACCCAGGGATAGCCCAGCCCTCTTTAACTGCCTGGATTGGGTTTACCTGTTCTGGTCCAGGGTTGCTGGGCTTAGTCTATCCACAGAGCCAGCTACCCTGTGATACCCTCCAGTGATTTAAGTTCCTGCACGAAGTTCTGTGATCCTCCTTCATGGAGCCAGAATTCAATCCCCTAGCTCACAGAGCTATATATAGAGTTTATAGATATAATAATCTATGAAGAACCCATGTGCATATAATATCTGGCACATCTCAAAAAATATTCTTGGAAGCTTCTGCACTATGACACTCCTCGGGGGTACCCAACATTGTGAGGCACCTCACTGCCACCTGGCCTTATCATGAAGGAGTCTTGTGTTTGCCTGCTGTGGATCAGCTCCCTGAAACCAACAGCCTTTGGCATCACAAGCACTTCCTACCTTCCAGGCCTCCGAGGAGGAACTTGCTCATTCTCCGCAGGGAGTGACAGGCACCACCAACCCCCTGCGTCCTCCAAGCATTCCCTGCAGTGTCCAGCCCTTTACTCACTGAACACGCACACAATTACCAGGCCAGCTGTTTCCAAAGGAACAGTACATACCAGCTTTAAAGATTCAACGAAGAATCCTCACTTTGCCTAACACCAGCACTTAGATGTATTTATAGTGAAAACAAGAATAAGTTTATTATTATTATTCTGAGACCCTGGGTTTTTTTTGCCTTCTTCCATAGCACGGGTCACTTGCAGACTTAAATTAGAGTCAATGGTGGAGTCTCTGTAACTTGAAGGCTTTTTAAAATCATGATTTGAGGACTTAAGTAACTCAGCCAGAGTATTACAAGAGTGGGTGAGTGAGGTTCTGTGGCCTGCAATATTCAGGACATCGGACTAGATGATCATGATGGTCCTTTCTGATCATAGATTCATAGAATATCAGGGTTGGAAGGGACCTCAGGAGGTCAATTAGTCCAACCCCTTGCTCAAAGCAGGACTAATACCCAACTAAGTCATCCCAGCTAGGGCTTTGTCAAGCCTGACCTTGAAAACCTCTAAGGAAGGAGATTCCACCACCTCCCTAGGTAAGCCATTCCAGTGCTTCACCACCCTACTGGTGAAAAAGTTTTTCCTAATATCCAACCTAAACCTCCCCCACTGCAACTTGAGGCCATTACTCCTTGTTCTATCATCTGGTACCACTGAGAACAGTCTAGATCCATCCTCTGTGGAACCCCCTTTCAGGTAGTTGAAAGCAGCTATCAAATCCCCCCTCATTCTTCTCTTCTGCAGAATAAATAATCCCAGTTCCCTCAGCCTCTTCTCATAAATCATGTGCTCCAGCCCCCTAATTATTTCTGTTGCCCTCCGCTGGACTCTTTCCAATTTTTCCATTTAATTTAAACTGAATTAGCTCCAGATCACTCGAATTAAGGTTGTCCTCTACACACAGTTTTGTGAAATCTTCACTACTCACCAAATACTAAATCTAAAATGGCATCACCTCTTGTTGGTTTGGTGAAGAAATCTGTCAGCTATCACATCCAGGAATATCTGGGCCCTCTTGTCCTCCAATGTATATCTGTGAAATTAAAATCTCACACAATTCCCAGTAGTATTGAGTTAATTAAAAACATTAAAGATGTCTCTATCCATATCCAAATTGGATTCTGGGAGTCTATAGCATATTCCAAGCACTATCCCTGGGGAATCTCTGGTAGCTTTCTTCCCTAAAGTGATTTTGACACAGTCACTGTCTTATCCATTCCATCACTTCTAATTTCTTCACAGTCTACCTCATTGTTAATATACAATGCTACTCAACCACCTTTACCTTTATTTCTGTCTTTCCTGAACAGCCCATGTACTTCAATCTTTACTATTCCACCATGTTTCTGTTATCCCTATAATATGTGGTTTCACTTTCTGCACCAGTAACTCTAATTCCTCCATTTTGTTACCCAGGCTCCTTGCTTTGGTGTACTGAAATCTTAGTAGTTTCTGTATTGCTTTGCCCAGATTCCTCACCTGTTTAGGTACAGTCGTTATGCTTCCAGTATCACCTACCTGAGCTATCATTGGTATTGGCACTCTCTTTCCTCTTGATGCCAATTCTCCTACTTCTGTTGTTCCTTTCTCCATTGCTATATCCTTTCTTACTTGAGTTTCTTCGCATTCAGTATTACAAGCAGGTGTGGAGAATACGTGAACATCTCCCAACTGTCTCCCCCAGATACCTAGTTTGAAAGTTCTTTTAATCAGTTGTGCCAACCTCCATCCCAGAAGTCTGTTTCCCTCCCTACTCAGGTGGAATCCATCCCATGAGAATAGTCCTTTGTCCGTGAATACTTTCCAGTGATCAAATATCCCAAAGCGCTCCTTACAGCACCACTGCCTGGCCATCATCATAATGGTTGATCATCATATTGCTGTCTCACCTTCATTCTCCTCCTCTAGGGACAGGCAGAATCCCACTCAAGATCACCGGAGACTCCATTTCTTAAAGTATCTAACCCAGCCTGGCATAATCTCTCTTGATGTGTTCTAGCAAAAATCAGTTGTTCCCATGTGAAGGACAGTGAATTCTTCCCTGCTCTCATTAGGATTCTGTTCAGCCTCAGGTCCACATCCCATATCTTAGCTCCCAGCAGACAGCATACTCATCCATTTTCCAGATCATCTCTGGTGACAGGCCTGTCTGTTCTTCTTAATAGGGAGTCCCCTATTGTTGCTGTGATTTTCTGGTCTTCCTCGTTCTGTTCTTTCTGGCTGCAAGTCCTCTTATCTTTTGCTCTTTCTTGCTATCTTCTGCAAGTTGTCACCTATCCCTTCTGGGGCTCCAAACCCTGGCAATCTGCATTTACTGTTCCCCTCTTCTTGTAGGACTAGCCACTCTTCTCTTATTCCTTGCCCTCCCACGTTCTGTTGCAGCCTGCTGTGCTCTTCATTGTACAACTCAGCAAACCTGTTCCTGAGCTCTATTTCTCCTTCACTAGCTGATCTTTTCCTGTGCCTGGTTCTCATGGTCCCATGCTGCCACTGGCCACTTTCCTCATCCAGCAGTCTACCCTCAAAGTTCTTCAGTCCAGCTTGCATCTGTGAAACTCGAATTTTCCCTTCAGCCTCCTCTTGCCTTCCCTCCATTCTCTGCAGACTCCAGCACTGGGCCCTCTGCGGGCAATAAAAGGGTCTGACAGCCATGAGCACTTTAAGGCTGCCCTCCCTGGATCACTCCCTGCCACCCCACTATTGTCCAAAGTTCGTCATCTCTAAAGGAAAGCATGAAGGGAGTCAGCTCACCGCTTGGCGCCTCTTCACGACCAAGCATGGCATGGTAACTCGCTTCTGCTCTTCTCATGCCTTGGCTTCTGGCCAGGTCAGTTCCAAGTCTCACCCCTTCAGGGGTAGTCCATAAGCCAAATCAACGGGGTTAGTAATAGGTGAAGGAGGGGGAAATGCTTCCCTCTCAGGGTCTGTCAGAAGCCGGTCCTCCCTTGCCTCAGGGAGGGACTTTCATGCAGCTGTGGATGGGAGAGATCCTGCCTTCCCTCAGCCTTTCTTCAGAAGCTGCAAGGTCCTTTTTCTTCCCTGGCCTGCCTCCAAGTGAGCTGTTCTGCTGCCTTTTAATTCCTCCTCCAGTCTGTGAATCTCTTGCAGGTGTGGCAGGGCAGGGCTGGCTGATCCCAGAGCAGCTCTTTAACCCCTTGTTGTCCAGTGCAAGACTTGGTACCCCATGACACTCCCCATATATACTCCAGCAAACCTTTGATCTGTACCACCAGATAAGATTCTCTTCCCACTGCTGTTTTTCTCTTCCTGTCAATTTCTTTCTGAAGTCCCCACAATCCTTCATTTGCATATAATTGAGACTGGTGATGGGAGACCCATTATGAATGAGACAATATTCAATTTACATGTAAACAGACAGATGGGTCTTGTTTGACAGAAAACCTGTTTTTTCACCTTTGCTGGTGAACACTATTTTTATTAAGACTTTAAGAACATATTTGCAGCTCCTTACGTGTATATACATATACAATTCACAAAACTGTTGGTGACCAGTGTGACACTGGCTTTTATTTGAGACCTTACATGACACTCTTGTGAGCTAGACTGTATGTCAGGTCCCAGTGATCTCTGTAACCCCTCTGCACCTCCTTGCTGGTTGGCATTACAGAGTCTTGATTTCCAAGCACTTCTAAGGTCTCACATCTGTCACAATAGGTATCGGGACAAGAATTCCCATGGAGAAATAGATGAGTTGCTTTGACAATATTGTTTATACAACATATAAACACACTGTGGCCCAGATTTTTAAAGGTATGTAGATGTTACTGTGCTCAGTGTCACAATGCCTAAGTCTCATTTTCAAAAGGAATTTAGGCACTGAAGAGTCTAAATCCTATTGACTGTTGAAGGGATTCAGGCTCCTAAATCAGGTTTCAGAGTAACAGCCATGTTAGTCTGTATTCGCAAAAAGAAAAGGAGTACTTATGGCACCTTAGAGACTAACCAATTTATTTGAGCATAAGCTTTCGTGAGCTACAAGTCACGAAAGCTTATGCTCAAATAAATTGGTTAGTCTCTAAGGTGCCGTAAGTACTCCTGCTCCTAAATCAGTTAGGTGTTGTGATGCTGAGCACAGCAATGATTATATACCTTTATAAATCTGGGCCTGAGTGCCTTTAATATAATGTGAAATGTTAGTAAGATAAGTGTGTTCTTCTTTTATTAACATTTTATTGTTTAAATTTAAAAATCTAACAAAGTGATTGTTTAAAAAAAGTAAGCCTTTAAATTGTTTCCAGTCTGGTATCAATTTGCAGACAGAGAAAGACAAATGTGGATCCCCTTTGCCTGAATTCAAGAGATTTTCTTCTTGGGAGCAAGAGTTAGGAAAGACACACTCATATAAAATAGTAAGTTTAGCCATTCAGTAATCAAGAAAATTAGCTCTTGGCCTGTGTGATTGTTTTGCAGACTCTTTTTTTTGTTTGCATTCTCTAGGTTGCATTGCTTGCTGATGATTATTGTAACTACTGTCAAGATGTTTTACAGAACTTGAGGAACAAAGAACTTGACAGGGTATACCCTTGTTTTAATAACATATCTGTAAATATGAGTATTAGTGATTTATTTAGATGACAAAAACTGATTGTAATGACAAAATTATTTCCATGTAGTTCACTTGCTTTGTCAGGTGATGATTATTTATATGCAAAATGAGCACTCAGTTAAATCATTCTTTGGAATACTTTATTAACATAACATACTTACATGTTCCAGAGACCAAATTAGAGACCCAACTATTTAGGTGCCTAACTCCCATTGAATTTAAAATGAGTTCGAATTTAAATACTTTGCAAAGGGCAGATGCTGACTTTTGAAAGAGGGAAAAAATGCTTGGTGGATCTCAGAACACTCTAAGGAGAAAAAGACTTCTACCAAACTTTGCCTTAGATTTTGGCTGATTTCTATTTAAACATGGGTTGGTTGTGGGGGTGATTTACAGAACTGTTCTTGAGAAAGGACTAGTTCATATTCAGCCAGTTAGCCCCATATCTGGGGCCATATTTATGCTACTGCTTCTTTTCTTTTTTTCTTCAATTTTGATTCTTCCTTTTAAGGTTTAACTGGCTCCCCCAGGCTGCTCTAACCTGGGACTGAACTAGGGCTAGGATGGAGCCAGGAAGAGAACCAAGGAACCACTATTGGCTCCTCTCTCTGCTGCACTGAGGAGTGTTGTGTTGTTTGCATTCAGTTTAGCGTTCCACAAGTGCAAATTTAATGAAAATTAACCAGAGAATTTGTGCAATAGGTGGAAGACCTTATCATGTCATTCTGGAAGTCTTTGCAGCCTGAAACAATAATGCTTATGTCACTGCCAGATGTATGCAGACTGTTTAAATGCTATGATAGACAGCTGTTCAAGGTACTGTAGACACAGATTTGTTTATTGCAATTATTTTGCTATCTGTTCATATCTTTTCAATAATTCTATTTGAGACATAATCACAGATGTTTATTATTATCTGTACCCGGGAAATACCACCTGAATGTTAAGTCTGTTCTTTGTACTCTATGTTGAAGCTCTATGGCTGAGGTTTTTGGATGAGCCCATTGGAGTTTGCCGCCCCACTCTCACTGAATTTCCATAGGCTCCTTTAAAAGATCCAGCCTACATCCATGGAATTTGCTTTTATGACCTTGGGCTATTTTATCTGAGGTTGCATGTGACTGATGAAGAATGAACACTGGATTAGTGCCATTTTAAAAAAACAAACAAACCTATTTTGTTCCTTTGACAACAGTACATACTTTTGGTGAAATTCCATATTGAAACATATAGCTTTTCATTCATAAGAGTTTACCGTTTACCTGAAACTGGCCATCATAATAATGTTTGATAACTAAACATCATTTATTTAATTAGGCTTGTATAGTTAGGATTTGTTCCTGCTGCCATTAAAATCAATGGGAGTTTTGTCATTGACTTTAGTGAAAGCAGGAACAGGCTCCTAGTATTATGCAGATTTAGGCCATAAATATAATTTTGTCTTATGATGCTAGAAGCATCTGTAGTAAGCCAAAAATGATGTATTTTCCCTATGAACCTTTGTTTTAGGAAATGGAGAGCATTCTGCTTGATGACTTCCTGGAAGATGTCTCTATACAATATTTGAAGTCAGTCAGATTGTTCAGTAAAAACGTTAAACTCTGGCTGCTTACTGTTTTGGAAGATTTTCCACTCTTACTACGGATGTCCAAAATCAAAGGTGTGCATCAGGAATAGAGAAATTGTTAGTGGATGGATGGATGGATGAATAGAAATTGTCCAAAACTTTATAACAAATCTATTTTTAAGCTCCACCTACAGTGCAAAGAAGACTATGATTTTGATAATATGATTTTAAAAACTTTCAGGTGGCATGATTTTGATACCTGTGAGAACTCGGATTAATTTGGTTACAACCAAAAATAAGTAGTCTCAACGATTTGTAAAAACAGTTTTAACCAAATTATGTCCAGTCAATGCTAAACCATGCTAAGTAAGAGTGTTTATAAAACCTTTTGTAAATCCTGTGCTTTGGCATAGTCTCTTTGGCAGTGTCGGTGATTATGAATAAGGCGCAGAGAAGGTAGATCATAGTTAGAAATAGCTGAAACTGACAGCAAGGTCTGTCTTAAAGTTATAGTACATGACCAGTATTTTGGTAAACAAAATAAATACCTGAGTGTAACTTTACAAATAACAGATAAATAGTGGTTTTGTAATTGGTCATTTTGTAAGCTGTAACAAACTTCAAAGTTCCTATTCATTTATGAAATTATTATATGCAGGGTTGGTAGCATCATCTATTATTAAGCTTGCCCAACACTTCCCATTATGAGACCCTGTTTTCAGTTTCTTATAACTTTTTGCTAAACTTTAAAAATTTGGGTTGAAATTTTCCGTGCTAGGTGACTGCCTCAAACTGAATTTTCTTGGAAAATTTCAGGGGGAACAGTTCAGCCATTTATGAGAACGAGGCTAGAATAAAATACGTTGTTTTGCCCATGTTAAAAAATCTGAAGCATTTTCTTTCTTTATTCTTTATTATTATTATCAGTCATCATCAACGTCATAGCTCCTGGGAGCCCAGACATGTACCAAAGCCCCATTGTGCTAGGTGCTGTAGAAACATGGAACAAAAAGACAGTCTCTGCCTCAAAGAGCTTGCAATCTAAGACCAGAGACAACAGATGGATACAGACAGACAGATGGGGCAGTACAAGGAAACAGCCAGCATGATAGGCAGTGGTTTCAGCACACTGGCAGCCTAACTGTTGTCAATTTTTTGTAGGCCTCACAGTAAAGTGCAGTTTTAAGGAGGATTCTGAAGTGGATAATGAGGCTGCTTTATGGATGTTTATAGGGAGCTTCTCCCAAGCATGAAGGGCAGCATGGCAGAAAGCATATAGGTGTTTGAAAATTTTAAGTGGGTGATGATGGCTGACATCATGGGCTGATCAGAGTTGGGAGTCAGTGTTTCATTACTGAATGGGAGATGGTAGGTCATGAAGGGCCTTGAAAGTGAAGACAAATGGTGTATGTTTGATATGATAGCGGAGAGGGAGCCAGTGAAGGGATGTAAAGAGAGGGGTGACATAGTCAAACGCTAGGAGAATGATCTTTGCAGGAGCATTCTGAATGAATAGCAACAGGGCAAGGGCCAGGGAAGATGATGTTGCAGTGATTGAGATGCGAGATGATGAGAGCTTGGACATGAGTTTTAGCTGTGTGGATGGATAGGAAAGGCTGTATCTTAGAGGTGTTATGCAGAAAGAATCTGCAAGACTTAGACATTTCCTAGGTCCTCACATCCAGGCTGAGATCTGAGTTGAAGATGACACCCAGGTTACTGGACTGAGTGGCAGAGAAGATGGCCGTGTTGTCCAGTGATTGAGAAAGGAGATAGTAGGAAAGGTTTGGGTGGAGAATTAGGAGCTCCTTTTTGCTAGGTTGAGCTTGATGGCTGATGGCTAGACATCCACGAGACGATGTCTGAGAGACAGTCTGGGATTTTAGTTTGGACAGAAGGAGACATGTCTGGAGTAGAGAAGTAGATCTCTGAAATACTCTAGCGCCCTCATCATGCCCTGAAATTTGACCAAGGGGGAGGAGGAGGCTTTGTGTCAGGGATGTGCCTTATGCTGTTCCTGTGAAAATCTGCCCAAATTTGGCCAAGTTATAAATCTTGGAAAAATTTCAGTTTGCACATGCTTACTAGATTTGAGAGAGCTTATCAGGTAAAATCTCTGACGATTCCATTCTAACTGAGCATGCTCCATCCCCTCACAGCTTCTAGTAGGGTGACCAGATGTCCCAGTTTTATAGGGACAGTCCCGATATTTGCGGGGTTTTTTTTTTATGTAGGTGCCTATTATACCACCACTCCCACCCCAATTTTTCACACTTTCTATATGGTCAGCCTAGCTCCTAATGCTGCCAGACTGCACATATGCCATCTCCACAGAAAAACTGAACATGCTCAGGGCTACCGGGGTGAAGACAAACGTTCACTGTAATGGCTGCTCTTGGCTGCTGCAGGCTAGGGTGGGGGCTGGCACCAGAATGGAGAGCAAGGAACCTGTCTCTCCTGTGCACTCATGACCCTCCCTGATGGCAGCCAGGGAGTGTGGAGAAGGAAGCCAGCTGCTTCAAATACAGAGGGGATAAAAAACAGATGATAGGGGGAGAGAAAGGGGTAGATTGGATTAAGGAGTCTGCAGAGACTGGAACGTACGGAGGAGAGAACTGTAACTGGGAGTTGGAGGGAAAAACTGGGACTGGCAGCAGTGAGGGAAATGGATTTGGCAGAACTGGGAGCTACTTGACTATGGTGGGGGAACACTGAGATCAGATGTGGAGATTGGGGTAGTCTGGGACTGGCTGCACAAGGAGACTGTGACAATGAAGCAGTGAGGGTTAAACAGAGAAGGGATGGGGAGACAGATCTGACAAGGAGCTCATTTGCGACGGGAAAACTGGTATGGGCTGGACAAAGAGACTGGCACAAGGAGACAGGGAGTGGGTGAGGGAGACTGAGATTGGATGAGGAGCCCAGAATGGGAGACTAGGACTGGGCACCAGTGGTTGGGTGGTAAGAGACAAATCAGATGAAGGAGTCAGGAGGTGGGAACTGGGATTGGTTGGGCAAGGAGACTTACACTGGGCTAAGAAACCTGAAGAATACAGACTGAAACTGGCAAGTAGAATGGGACTGAAGGGTTAAGTTAGGGGAAAATAATCAGAAGAGAGTGTGCCCACTGGAGGACACTCCTTGCCAGAAACTGGAACGGAATCCAAGAATGGGATTCTGTTTCTGCTTCTGCCACAGAGTTTGTATGTATTGCTAAGCAAGTCACTTAACCAAAACTTTTCAGAGGTAGTTGTCATAGTTTCAGGGTAACTGCACCTGTATTTACCTTCCATGGTCCCTCGAGGGCACTCATTTAAAGGTTTACAGCTCCAAGTTGTCACCTCTCGTGGGTGGTCACCCATGTCTCACTCCCTTCTGACAGGGGTTTTTTAGGCTGCACTGCTTCCTGATCTACACTGTGACATCCCCAGCCAAGCCAGTCTGCCTGAAAGACAGTGCCTGTGCTGTGCTTTCTCTCTGAGGGCTATGACCAGTGTATTGACAGCAGTTACAAGTTACCACACAGCTCCTTCTAAGCAAGCACATGTATTCTTAAGGTAAAAGCAAGCAAGAAAGAATATAAAAACAATAAAAGAAACTACACGCATGCTAAAAAGTTTATCAGACATCACCCCCAACTCCAACACAGGGGTTTGGTAGGTGTCAGTCTTTCAAACCCCACAGCTGGCTTTCCCCTTTGGTTACAAGTTCATTTCATCTTTAGATCAGGAACAGAACCATGGCCCTGAGTCAGTTTAAGCTCAGGCTGTTTATCCCAAAGTCCTTTCTTTGTCTATTGGTCTCTGGAGAACCCAGTTTGAAGCAAAATATGTGAGCCTCCCCAGGAGAGGTACCTCTTTGGAGGTGTTATAATTTGAGAGATTTGCCTTAATTCTCCCCTACTATTTTCACTTTCTGGACAAACTGTGGTAACTCTCCCCCCATGGGGTGCATTCAGTCCCTGGCCCACAATGATACATAAATCATTCATACACTTAATACAATATGGTCTGCCAAAGATATTGCAGGCAATTGCCCTGTCTGTCAGTGGTCACTAACTGACTGTTTCTCCCTTTCTGAGTGCCCACCTTGAGACCCTGGGGCCTGATTTGTGCTAAGCACTGACAGCTGTAACTAAAGTCAATGGGAGCTTGAATATATAAAGTCCTATATAACACTAAGAACTCAGAAAAATCAGGACCTATGTGTCTCAAATTGGGCACCCAAAATTAGTGGATATTTTTTACCATAATGTCTCTAAGTGCATCAGTTCCCATCTGTAAAATGAGGATTATAATGACTATCTGTGTTATCATAGCACTTAGGCCCCAGTCATGGACCAGGACCTCATGGTGCTAGATGCTGTACAACCACAGAATATTGACTATCTGCTCATTAACTGAGCACCATCCATCCTGCACAGTGAATGAGGCAGGGGTCCAGTGGAAAAACTAGTGTGTGATCATCTAATTAAAGACTGTATCGTAATGCATAGGCACAAGGGGGTGAAATTAAGGTTTCAAAGGCAATCTTAATGCTGGCCTTACATAACGTTTGAGTGTTTGACTTTGCAACCTTAATAATGTTCTTTTAACATAGTCTTTTGTGGGTAATATATTATATTGGGCCTTATTCAGAAATAAACATAGCCTTCTGGCCTGCATAAACCCCAGAAGGTCATGGATACTAATCAGAGAAAAGATTGTCCATCTGGAAACTTCTGTAACTTATTTTATAGTTACACTGGATCTCCCTGCACCTAAGGATAACACATAAACAATATTTTATCCTTAAGATCCCAGGGCAGGGACAATGCTTTCCAAGTGTTTCAGTGTCTAGCACATTGTGAGTGCTACTGGAAACAAATAAAATATCAGCTCTTAGTCATTATCTAAGGATAATGGACTGTGGAATCAGGAAGACGAAGGTTTCGGTTTTTAAATCAAAATTGAAAACGTTTATAATTGTTGTTGCTTTAATTGATCTTAAATTGTAATATAACAGCATACGGCTGCAAGTAAAAAAGAAAAAGTATAGTGGGTGGGAAATCTTGGGGGTTTTCTCCTCTTTGTCATGAGTCTATTAATTTTAGGAATAAGTTTTAATCAGTGCAGCTATTGTCTGCTAACTGCAAGCTTTAGAATGATAGGGCTGAATCCTACAAGATACTGAGTACTTCAACTGTTTTTGAAGTCAAGGCACTAAATAGCTTGCAGGATTAAGCCCTCAGCCTTTCACATTGTTCCCTCAGGGGCCCATTTTCTAAATTATAATATCTGTCTTCATTAATGTGCTTTAGAATTTAAAATGCCAATGATAACAAACACCTGCCTCTTCCTCCTTAACAGAAGTTACTGTGTTTGTAAAAAGACTAAGAAGAAAGACGTATCTTTCTAATATGGCAAAGGTATGTTTTATGTACTTTTTAAAACCAGAACCCATAAAGCACAAGGCTTGAACACCTCACATGTAATAAGCCTGACCTAGGTTTTGGTTAACTGTTTTACACACTCTTTTTGTAATATAACAACAAAACATTTCTTTATGTTTGTGTATTGCTACAAGCCATGATTGGGGGTCAAATCATGCCTCCTAGGTCCACACACGGAGAGCACTCTTTTGCACTGTTTACCACTCTGGATCCTGCAGAAGCCTCTCAAATAAAGTCAGGATCCACGCCGATACCACAGCTGTAATGAAGCCACACTAGCAGGGAGCTGAGGAGGAGAGTTCAAGCTGTTTCAGAGACACAAGGCCTTTGCACAGATCCCTGGGGAATCAGTCAGGTGTGGAGACAATCCTGTGCCCTTTTCCGCTGGGGTAGGCCATCCTCACCACTCCATCCCCAATAGGACAATCAGCAAGGATCTCTGCAAGCTTGCTTTCACACAGCTTTCCTCCTTGGGGTCACCTTCTATGGGTTTTGTCATGGGAGGGATGATCATGGTCTAAAACAGGAAATATAAGATCAATGACAGTGTGGGTCTCCAACTCCTTGTTGGCCCAGCAGTGCTATTCTTCCTAAATAAAATGACCAGAAAAACTTCAGCAAGGAGCTGGCTTTCTAACCCCATAACTAGTATGTTGTATATTTTATAACAAAATTTTATTTATTTATGGCTAGATTGCGAGGTGAGCTGCACTCCTCTCCCCTCCTTTGCATGAGCTACTTTTACCTTGGGTCTAGATGTGCAGGGATAAAGAGTACTGCACATTTGCTTACTCTACCCTGAGCAGATATGCAAGGAGTGGGCAGGGAGGAGGAGGAAAAGGGTGTGTTGGCTCCACCCCTCCAATATGCAGACCAACAAAGGTGAGCCAAAATACTAGTGGTAATTACTACCCTCCTCTTCACCCCTGAGCAAGGTGAGGCAGAGGGGAGGCCTTTCATTTAGTTTATTGAAAACCACAGCATTAGCAAAATAAAAAAGACACAATTTAAAAAGCTAAAAATAGATCATACATTTTTTAAAAACCAAATTGCCCCCTTCCACACACACACCGGGCCTGCCCTGTGAGGGGACAAGCATCCTCAACTCCCATTGACTGCAGCATGCCTTAAGAGTGCTGAATACTTCATAAGGTCAGGCTCTCACAGCCCTCATCACTATTTCTTATGCACCTTAGAGAACAACCTGCAAGACTCAAGGTGCCTATGACACCCATTAATTCAAAATGTGTTTATGTAGATTTACTAGGCTTGTTTTGTCACTGTGTTTTAGTTCTGCTGTCAGGGAACTGCTTTCAGTTCTCTGATACTCAGCTGCCCCTTCTCAGCACAAATTAAAGTTACTGGGGGTCAGCTTTAACTTACACCAGTGAGCTTTATTCCAGATGAAATTTACCCTATGCCAGGGGAATTCTCCAGTGGCAGTCTCTGGCAGCTTTAGGTTCCATCTAGCATCATCTAGAATCTGTGCAACTGTAAGTTGCCCTTATACCCTAAATATATTATGGCCTGATTCTTATTTACACTAAGAGCCCTTTCTACCACTCACATGTGTAAGGCCCCTTTAAACTACCAGAGCAGTATACAGAGGCGTTAGTGTAAATGGGAATGTATTTTTAAAAACACATATTTGAACAAGTGAAATATGAAATAAGTCTTTAAAACAAACTTTCAGAAAACCTTCCTTCATCAAGATAGCCTCTATTACAGCTTCCATTAGAGACTATTTCATGTCCAGATTTGATAGCTTCTGGTGAACCAAGGCAGGAGGCAAATGCCTGTCAAGGATCCTTCATTGGATCGTTCTGCTAGATCCCTCATTGGGCCTTCAGCCCCTTCCTGGTTATGCTACAGGACTGATAGCCTGAACACCTCAAATAATCATAAGAAGGTATCTCACAGGGAATTAGCTGGTCACTCAGGTAGATAGAACCCAAACCACATGGAGCTTTTATAGGTCAAAAGCAAACCCTCCTACACTCAAAGTACACCTTGAACTTTACGCAGAAATAAATTGGCAGCCAGTGCAGGTCACTATGCTCCGAATGAGAAACACCATTGAATGACTGTGTTGCTGCATTCTGCGTCAACTGCAATTTCTGAATGGTATAAACACATAGCTCCACACAGAGTGCTTTGCAATAATCTAACCACCTGGTGACAAAGCGTGGGCAACCTTGGCAAGATCAGCATCTGAAAGAGAATGATGTAACCTCTCTGCCATGTGCAGATGATAAGAAGCACACTTGACATCTGCTGATGGTGGGACACCCAGAAATAATTGGGGATGTAATAAAATGAGCATACCCAGGGCCATCCTTACCCATACGCAAAGTACGCAGCTGCGTAGGGCACCAGGAAATTTGGGGCACCAAATTTCCTGGTGCCCCGCGCAGCTGTGTGCTGCTCCAGCCCCTGCTCCGGCTCTTCCCCAGGCCCCCACCCCTCCGCCCCCACCCCACCCCAGCCCCGCCTCTTCCTGCCCCTGCCCCCACTCTCCTGAGCTCTGCAGCAGGGCCAGGGCTGCACTCATCGGTGGCGGAAAGTGCAGTGACTTGGCCGTGCTGCTGGTGAGTGCTGGGGGGTGGTTCTCCCTGTCCCCCAAGCCAGCCCCGCCCCCTCCCGTGGCGGCCTGGGGCCTGCACCTCCCCCCCGCCCTCGCAGAGGCCTGGGGCCAGCCCCCCTGAAGAGGCCCCCCGCAGCCCCCATGGGGGGCTGCGTAGGGCCACAGAATAGCTAGGGACGGTCCTGGGCATACCCCTTCAAAGAGGAGTGTGGATATAACTTCTGCCATTTCCTCTGATTGCTTCTTATGTTCTGTAAGCATTATCTAGGTGTTGTGAGGGTTGGTTTTTAGTCAGCAAGTCCTCACTCATAGCCCAGCACAATAAATTGCTGCACTGCACCAATGAGGTCTAAAGAAATGGAAATATGGAACTGGGTGTCATACTGAGGATGCCACACCCATATTTTGTCACTAATGTTCAGAGTCACATTCTCTTGGTTTTAGCAGCTGCTGTTAGAAGCCTGGGGTCTTCTTATTTCCTGATAACAGAAAAAGGCCGGGGTGTTTTGTAAGTCAGGTGTTTCTAGTTTGTTGTTTCCTGTGAGCCTGGAAACTCCCAGTAAAACAGGGAGAAGAAGGGGGTAATATTTAATCCTGCCCAAAAACTGTTTTGCAAGATGAACTGCATTAAACTAAAATGAATGAGGACTGGAATGTTACTGATATTGCAGTCAGATGGGGTAAATAATGAAAAAAACCAGGTTAGAATTATATTTGCAAATAAATGAGCCTATTGCACTCCACTGCTATTTGTGCTGTCATTCATTATTCACAAATATCCAGTTGATTGCTGGGTTTTTGTGAAAATGTTTGTGAATCCTGAAAGTTTTCTGAATTTTAGCACAAATGATTATTCATCTGGAAGTCCATACCAGAGGTGCATTATTCATCATCTATTATTTTCTCTTCATTATTTTCCCATTTTAAAAGTTTCATTAGGGAAGCCAAAATAATACTGTGTGATAAAGGTAACCAGTCACAACCTATGAATAGTAAATAGGTGAAGTGAACAGTTCATAAACAATCTACAAGCTGAAAATTAATTGCTGAAAGTATTGGGGGAATAGGTGTGAATGAGGAATACACTGAATAAATCAGAATCACTTCACAAATGATTCACAAACAAAGAAAAGGTATTCAGTGTCAACTAATATTATTTTAACAAATAATTCAACCAATTTTACATTTCAGATCTCAGAGATAGGGCTGTTACATTTTCTGAGCAGGATGTGAAACATTGCCTGTGAATTTAATTGAGACACACACATCAATGTCCATTGCCATTGAGGAAAAGTTAGTCCTGATACACCTTTTTATTCTTCAGTCTTTATAAGACTACAATATTCTTTGATATAAGAGTGTTATACCAATAAAATAAAAACCAGCAGGATCTTATTAAAGGGGAAAAGGCAAAATGCCACATTTATTGTGAATACAGAAAGAATGATAGTAAGCAGTTAGTTATAACTATAACATTCCATTCAATTTCATATTTATTCACACATTCATTCATACAAACACACACACACAGGTTCTGCAAGGTTGTTATCATAGTTACCAGCCTTAGAGTTGCTCATGCCAAGCCACTGGCCAGGTGGCCTGGACATGAGGAGGGAGCAGGGCCTTGTCAGATGCTCATCTGATGCTCCTGGAAGTTGGTTTGCAGAATCAGACCCCAAAGTTCTCACTTTCTGGAGTCCATTTTTATAGGAATTTCTTCCTATGCTAATCTATGGGAATTGCTTTCATCATGCTGTTGCTGAATCAATCAGCAGATGGCACATTCCTCACGGCTCCGTGCTGCCAGATGTTATCTTGTTCTTTGGTTCTCCCATTCTTGAGACTGTTGAGTGGATTCCAGCCAGTCTGCCCTCCGGGGGTCCTCTGGTTATTTCCACTTGACGCCTTCTTCAGCCTATGGACACTGGATTCTTAGGCTGGCACCTCCCCGATCATTCAGTTATTATCCACACCAAGCATCCATCCACATACATCCTCTATCTCTATTTTAATCACAATTGTTAACGAAGAGAGATGAATACAACAAAAGGGCGGGGAGTCTCTGGGTGCTGTTTCTGTTGTTACAGAGTATTGCTTTGAGTCTCTCTCTGTGCGAGTAGTTGTTGTTACAAAGAATTGCTTTGAGAACAGACTCTGTCTTAGAATGTACTAACACAATTAGCAGCTTGCAAGTTTCGGGAGAGAAACAGTACCAAAAACCAAGAGACCTCTTAATTAGTAATACCCTGGAATTTAAACTATGGGGAATCAAACTCATTTGTGATTTTAATACAGAACTACTTTAATATGATCCAACAAGAGCAACAGGCTCGCATACTGAAAATTCATCAGGCCAGTTTATTTTATGTTGCTCAATATTGTCTGCTCCACCTTGCTCAAGAATACAGAATATAGTTGAGAAGTAAATCATCAATCACTGAACATTCTGTGAGGACAACTTGAAATGTGCCTAATTAGTCCTTTGGGGACTAGACTGTTTGTGTAATGTCATCCTTACTTAACACTGAACAAGAGGTACTTTTTGACAGAGAAGGGTTTAACAGAATTAAAGGTATTTCCTTTTTTTCCCTTTATCTATAGACAATGAGAATAGTCTTGAACAACAGCAGCAGAGTCACTATTTTAAAATCAGACTTGAATGCCATCATCAACCAGGGAATTGTGGACATTCCTGGAAACCCCTTGCAAAAGAAGTTTAGAAATATGGACGAAATGGAAAGTGACATGGAACTCAAATGTAATATTTTTATATCTTTTCCATTCATTGAAGCACTTGGCTCACATGTTATTTAAGCTTTAGCATTTCCCCGTGTTTGTTTATTCATGATCTTTTCTAATTGGAAGCGTAGTCTTGCTATAACACTACTTATTGGAACAGGTCCAGTAAAATTGAGATTGGTGCATATAACGTTATCCTCTAAGCATTAAAGGATAAGAATGATAAGCTTTCAGTTACGGTTCTGTCTTAAAGCTTTCTGTAGCAGCAGCCGCATTTTTATGTCATTATAACAATGTACTTTGAGCGAAAGGTTGACAAATGAGTATATCTGTTTTATTGTTGTTTTTAATAAAAAAGGATGGAGAATTACATTTTGCATGATCCTGTGTTATTAACCAAATCACACTACATGATTTTCAAATGGACAGATTTAAATATTGTACAATGAACAGGACAAAGGTTATTGACCTTGCAATCTGTGTCTTTCTACTATGTCATTTATAAACAACAAAATGCAATGTTTATATGGAGCAATGACATAGTACATTTGTCATTATAATGAATAATGATAGGACTATAATGATAAGTTTAATTCTTAGATTAATGGGCTGCCATTTAAATTTATTAGTGAGAGATGGGCAACTTGGTCTACTGGACTGAACATATGACTGGAAAAGAAAATCTTGAGTTTTGTTCCTGGTTCTGTCCCTGACTTACTATGTGAATTTGGACATTTCATCTCTCTGTGATTCTTTTTCCTAATTCACAGAGTAGTTGTGAGAACTAAGTAGATTATGCTTATATAATGCTTTAAAAATCTAAAACACTTTATAAATGCAAAGTATTATTGCTACTAGAATTAGTGAGTACTTTATTTTTACAGAAGTGGATTTATTGATTGTCCTTGAACCTTCTTGAAAGAAAACACGGGGACAAATTCTACTCTGAGTTGTACCGGTGTAAACCCAAAATAACTTTACTTTTGTTACAGAATAATATTGACTTTGGTGTAGATCACAGTATAGCATTTGGCTTAGTGTGTTAATTTTCAAACATTTTGCTTTTGCCACATCTGAACTGAGTTTGGGCAATGGTGGCTAAATTTTTAGTTTCTCAGCAAAATTTTCAGAAACTCCTTTTATCATTTGAAAGCAATTGTCTCCACATCAGCAGGTGAAAAAGACCGCTTTGTGAATCAAGTGAAAACTCAAATTATTAATCTGATAGTGTTTACAAACTCAGTCCCTCCATTCTCCTTTCACTGAAATAACCTCTATTCTTAGAGGGCCAGAATCTGCCACCTTTACTTATGGTGAGTAGTCATGTATTACAGTGATGGAAAAGGACATGATCCTGAATAGAATGGAATTAATTTCAGAGTTAGGTGCCTCCCAGCATTAATGGGGGTGTCAAAATCTGGTCCAAAATGTATTAATTATATGTTATGAGCAGTTTAATGTTTTGTTTTTTTTTTATATTACTGCTAAAGAGAAGTGTAAACCAAATGCTGCAAGCAATGCATATTCCTTTTATATTTTATAGGCTTGAATAACTTGATTTCCTTGCTGGATACTTCCACAGATGTCAGGGTTTTCCTGAACTGTATGTCTTCAAATCTTCAGGCTTTTGTCATTCAGGTACAGAATTAACTCATTATTTAAAAAAGAAAAAAAACCCATAAGAACATAAGAACAGCCCTACTGGGTCAGACCAAAGGTCCATCTAGCCCAGTAGCCTGTCTTCCGACAGTGGCCAACGCCAGGTGCCCCAGAGGGAATGAAAGGAACAGGTAATCATCAAGTGATCCATCCCGTTGCCCATTCCCAGCTTCTGGCAAAATCACACCATTTATCATATGTTTGTCTTTCATGTTACAGTAAAGTCAGTTGTTATCCTGCTTGTCAGTAGTTTGCAGCAGAGGTATTGCATACCAATATTCAGACTACATTATCAAGATTACATAAATTATGTAAAGAAGAAAGCATTTGTCAGACACAGATTTCATCTTTGCATGCATCCTGTATAATCACACAGCTGGGAATGCAAGTATCTGGTCTAACTTCATATCCATGACACATTACCTTCCTTTATAACCTAAAACCTGTAAGAAAAGGCAGATAAGACTGAAAACTATGCTTCATAATTTAGGAGACGCTAAAATCTGAGAAGCTGGTAGAAAAATGGTTTTTCCTACTGAAATAGCTGTGCCTATGGAAATAGATGTAACTATACTTAATACTGGTTTCACACACCACACAACAAAAACACTAACCCTGGAACTTATCCTTGCAACAAAGCCCGTTGCCAACTGTGCCCACATATCTGTTCAGGGGACACCATCATAAGCCTGATCACATCAGCCACATTATCAGAGGCTCGTTCACCTGCACATCTACCAATGTGATATATGCCATCATGTGCCAGCAATGCCCCTCTGCCATGTACATTGGCCAAACTGGACAGTCTCTACGTAAAAGAATAAATGGACACAAATCAGTCGTCAAGAATTATAACATTCAAAAACCAGTCGGAGAACACTTCAGTCTCTTTGGTCACTCGATTACAGACCTAAAAGTGGCAATTCTTCAACAAAAAAACTTCAAAAACAGACTCCAACGAGAGACTGCTGAATTGGAATTAATTGCAAACTGGACACAATTAACTTAGGCTTGACTGGAAGTGGATGTGTCACGACACAAAGTAAAACTATTTCCCCATGTTTATTTCCCCCACTACTGTTCCTCACACATTCTTGTCAACTGCTGGAAATGGCCCACCTTGATTATCACTATAAAAGGTTTTTTGTTGTTGTTGTCCCATCCCGTCCCCTCCCCTCCCCTTCCCTCCCCCCCCCCCCGGGGGTAATAGCTCACCTTACCTGATCACTCTCGTTACAGTGTATATGGTAACACACATTGTTTCATGTTCTCTGTGTATATAAAATCTCCCCACTGTATTTTCTATTGCATGCATCCGATGAAGTGAGCTGTAGCTCACGAAAGCTTATGCTTAAAGAAATTTGTTAGTCGCTAAGGTGCTACAAGTACTCCTTTTCTTTTTATCTTAATACTGTGCATACTTCTTCCCTTGCCTCACCAGCCTTTCAATATTTCCTCCAGTGGTAGATCAGAATTATCAGTAGCTGCAGTGGTGCTGGTAGCTTGGGCTAGATGGGATAATCATGTAAATTTAAATGGAGTTATTTACTTTTTTTTCTCCTTGGAAGGATCAGGGGAAGCTGTACTCCCTGTTAATTAATTATTCCCTATTAGTTCCTGTTGTGATTTTTTAAAAAGTAATAATAGTACTTTGAACTTCTATAGCATCTTCCCTCAGAGGATCTCAGACTGCTTGTATTGTTTTTATTTCTGTATACAAATTGCTTGTGAAGTCTTCAGTACTACATGTACATTCTTTATTTGACCTTATCATGAGTCAGGTCATTGTCTATTTACAGCCAAGCAAGAATAAAGAAGAGTTTAGAAAATTAGCAGCTAACTTCCAACTGAGATGGAACTTCCTCTTAACTGCAATAAGCAAGGCTATGACACTGTGCCATACAGACAGTTTTGGTAAGTAAGAGCTTTTTTCATGCTCCATGCTGCAATGGACATAGGCCCAGATCCTTGTCCCCTTTGTGTCAGAAAAGTCAGTGCCAATCTCTCATTGGCATTGACTCCTAAACCTGCAGCAGGCCCTTACTTTCAGGACACTTCAAGGTCTGGTTTCAGCTGCCTTCAAGCATAAGGGCAAGATGAAGAAGAGATGCACTGAGAGGTCTTTAACTATTCTCTTGACTTGCTATCCAGATCTGATATTTGCTTCAGGAGGGCAATTCTGCAATTCTTGTTTAATTAAAACTCCTTAGCCCATCCTCCTGGGGATTGCACCGACAACTATACTTCTACAAGTGGAAATATGCAGAGACCATCTCAAAGAAGAAAAAATGCCTTATTCATAGATTTATTTTTTTAAGGTCAGAAGGGAGTACTGTAATCACCCAGTCTGACTATCTGCATAACACATCGCCACACACTTCCATGAATTAATTTCTGCTTCGAGTCGAATAGGTGTGATTGAACTAGAGTATATCTTTTAGAAAAACATCCAATCTTGATTTAGAAATTTCCAGTCATGGAGAATCCACCACAACACTTGGTAAATTGTTCCAGTGGTTAATTACACTCACTTAAAAATTTGCGCCTTTTTTCTAGTCTGAATTTGTGTAGCTTCAACTTCCAGTCACTGGATTTTGTTATACCTTTGCCTGCTAGATAAAAGAGCCCTCTATTATCAGATTTCTGTTTCCCACATAGGTACCTCTAGACTGTGATCTAATCACCTTTTAACCTTCTGTTTGTTAAGCTAAATAGATTGAGCTCCTTGAGTCTCACAATAAGGCATGTTTTCCAATCCTGTAATCATTCTTGTGGCCCTTCTGTGAATGCTCCAATTTTTTAACATCCTTCTTGAAGTGGGGACATCAAAAGTGGACACACTATTCCAGTAGCAGTTGCACCAGTGCCAAATACAGAGGTAATATAACATCCCGACTCCTCCTTGATATTCCCCTGTTTATACATCCAAGGATCACATTAGCCCTTTTGGCCACAGTATTGCACTGAGAGCTGAAGTTCAGCTGATTATCCACCATGACCCCCAAGTTTTTCAGAGTCATTGCTTCCCAGGATAATGTCCTCTGTCCTGTAAGTGAGGCCTACATTTTTTGTTCCTAGAGCATAATCTGATAAGAGCAGAGGCAGTTTTTCATTTAAAAATTAACAAGTTCCTAGGCACAGACCCTTGACTGAAGATCCTTCCTAGTTTATGCCCATGTAAAGTGTTCATTCCTTGTTAAGATTATTCATAATTGCTTGTTTAGTGCCAACAATGTGCTTGGTGTGGAACAAGACAGAGAAGAAGACTTGGTCTTTGCTGAGTGGAGTTTACAGTCCAATTAAATCAATGAGGGTCTTTCCATGGGCTTCAATGGGCTTTGGCACAGGCTCCAAGTTAGGCTTTTCAGCTTCACTCATACAGTTACATTGATTGAGCCTCAAACTATATGCAGTCAATAAGATTTTTTGTTTGGGGAGGGCTGGAATTATTAATCAGTGTGAGCAAGGCAACATGGATGGTGGGAAGTTGTTAACCCTTGCAAAACAAGAAAGATGGACAACCACACTGTCCCATATTGTTAAAAAAAGGGGGATCCCCTTTAGTCCATGTTTAAAATCTGTATTTAGTGCATATTTTGCCTGCATGTTGGTGAGCAGGCACACATAGTTCAAGATTTCTTGTTCGGTGAGTATTATGCTCCATATCCTATTAATATAATGACACCATGTGGTTTACAAAGGAAGATGTACCTGGTTAGGTAGAGTGTTTATATGAAACTCTAAAAGTGATGACGTTGCAAGTGATTTTTGTTGTTGTTTAAACCTAGGATCCTGGCATTTGTTTAATTTGCTACTTTTGGAATATGTTATTCACATTCTCCAATCCCATATAGAAGAGGAAGGAGATGGAACTCTCTCAGAAGTGCAGCAAAATGATTCACCTACCCAGCTAGTTCATGAACCTGCTCGCCTTTGGGACAGTTTTTCTGCTGAGCAGTTTCAAGCCAGAGCCCCAGAGCCAACTCGGGTAACTCTGACACAGAATCAGAGTGATGTTAATCTAAACAGCATTATTCTCAGGGTACTGAGCTGTCTGGTAGACTCAGCCACAGGCAACAAGGTAAAACTAACAATACATTTGTTTAACAATAAAATAGAATTAATTTTCAAAAACCAACTGCAAGAGATGATGACGTGTGGATGTGTATTGAACATCTAAGAGTAATATAAATAATATTGAACATATGTAGGAGTTTTCAGATTTCTTCTTCATATACTGGCAGCATACATCTTAAATCTTTCTAGAAAGCAGCAGCCAATGGAACTGGACACATGTTAATTGAACTAAGATTCAGACCTAATGTTATATTATAAGGAGTTGTACCCTGACTGTCACTCCAGTTCCTTTGCTGCCAACCTTATCTACCAAGATTTATCACCTTACCCACGTCTTCAGTGACAAGAGTGGAAAGGTACTGGATTGGGGTCAGGGCCACTGCTTCTTTAGGTCAGCACATTCAGTGCCACAAGTGAGCATGGGCGTGGCCTCAAAGTGACATCAGAACCTGCATTCTATCAGCTTCAGCAGAACACCACACAACCCAGTATCCCATCTCTACTAGCAGCCAGTGGTGTTATGCAACCCCACTCATCTGCCCAGCCCCATTATGCTTCCCACCTTCAACCTCCCGATCCTTACCTTCTCCCTCCACTTTGTCCTTCTCCTTCCCTACGCCTTTCCCCTAAACCACTCTACTCTCCATTTTCCTGCCTTCTCCCCGTGCTCCTACTTTCACATACCCCCCTCAACCCTCTCTCGTCACCCCAACTCTACTACTCCCTCAAAAAATAAATCACTTTAGAATGCAGGTTTTGATATCACTGGACCACGAAAAACAGGGTCTGTAAAGGTGCTGCTGGTGCTGTGTTCACTACTGCGATTGTTGCAGAAACTAGAAGGGAGCTGGGGCTTTTGGAGCTCCAGTCCAAGAAGGTCATAAGAAGTCAGCTGGTAGTGGGGAGTCACATAGTGGTGGGTGATGCTGGCACCTCGTGTCTCTGGGACAGCCAGATTTCTTGACATAAACCTTGTCTTCTCCCACCTCAGCTATTGCAAATGCCTCCTCTTGGGTTTCTAACACGAAACTTCTCCATCCCTCCTGTCTGTCCAAAGTGCTGCTGCCAAAATCACCTTCCTCACTCATCCCTTCAACCATATCACCCCCTCTGTGGGTCACTTGACTGGTTTCCTGTCCCTCTGTATATCGAGGGTAAATTTCTTTCCTTTGCACACAAACCCCTACCTTATGCAGCCTCTGCAAATATCTCTGAACTGGTCTCCTTCTGCCTTTTCCTTCTTCCCCTTCTGCTCTGCCAACAACAGTCTCCATACTCTTCATCTTCTTCTCTCACAGGCGTCTCCATGCTTTCTTCCAAGCAGCCTGCTATGCTTGGAAAACCTATTTGTCACACTTCCACCCTCATCTTCTTGAAGTCACTGTTGAAAACACAGTTCTTCTGTGAAGCCTGCAAGAAGTGAGAGGAAGGAGTAGGAATAATACCCCTAAATAAAAACCCTTGAATCAGAACCATCATTTGGTGTCTATGTCTTACTGAGTAACTGTAATATTATTATCACCCTTGTCCTTCCTCTTCCCTCCCATCTCTATCTGTTTGTGACCCTCACTTGCTGCTTCATGTTGAATGTAGACTACAATTTTTGGCACAGGGACCATGTTTTTACTTGCTATTTTGAAGGTCACAGCATAGTTCTGAATACATAAACATCATCATTAATAATAATCATCTGGAAAATGGGTAAATATCAAGGTGCTTATTACAGAGCTTGCACTGTCTTTCCCTCAGCCTGAGTAATGTTCATTCATCCATAAAACCCCAGCCTGCACACTCTGTGCTTCCTCTGTTTACCTGTTACCAAATTAAAATCCCATCCAGGTGCACACCTGCAGTAGGTTTATCTGCAGAGCCGTAGTCAGTTCTACACCTACATTACATACAGTACACTGTAAATCACAGGAAAGAGACCTAGGTATCTTATAACCTCAATGGACAACAATGGCAAATAAGCAAATCAAATGCTTTGATTTGTTAAATGGATAGAAAAAATAAGGAAATAGTTAACTGCATTATAGAAATCAATGGTGTGTCCTCATCTCAAATACTCTATTAAAAAAGATATAAATATGTTAATTAAAATGATTAGAGGCAAGGTTGACCTGGCCCCAAAGAAGTCAGTGGCAAGAATCCTATTGACTTTAACGAGACCAAGATTTCACCCTAACGACGTACGCCACAGGAGCAAAGATTGAAAGGACCGGGGTTATTCATTTTGAAAAAGAGAAGATTGAGAGGGGATATGGCAGGGTATGTACGATTATATATTATTATATTGAAGGCTAGTCTGGTGATTCTAAGAAACATATCCCATGCTATGAGGAGACTTAATTAAATGAAAAAGTAAAAAATTCGGGGGCACAATCCTGAAAGCATCTATGCATATGAATAATCTCACTGAATTCAACAACACTAATCATGTGCACAAAGTTATTCACAGGCATAATAATACCTAATTCTTATACAGTGCTTTGCATTAGGACAGCTCAGAGCACTTCACTGTCTATATTGTAGCTATCCTTACAATACACCTGTGAGTCAGGAAAATACTATTATCCCCATTTTACAGATGGGGGAACTGAGGCACAGAGAGGCTAGGTGACTTGCTCAGGGTCACATAGGAAGGCTGTGGCAGAGCAGGGACTCACTCCTAGGTCTCCCATACCCTAGGCTAGTGCTCAGATCACTGGATCATCCTTCTTCTAAACATGAGTGTTTGCAGGAGCAGGCCCTTGAAACAAAAAAGACATTTTATTCAATAGCAGGAGGATCACTCTCCACAGTGGTGATAATTACACTTCCATGTTTTATTTGCAGCTCATCCAGGTCATGTTGGAAGACAAAGCAACTAAAAGTTCAGTTAAACTAAATCTTCCAGTTGGAAAGGAAGCACTTGTTACTCTGAAAGATGGACAGAAATTTATTATTCGCACCTGTGATGCACAGCAGAGTTGCACTAGTGTTTGTTTGAGGGAAATCCAAACAGACTTATAAGAATTGTTTACAAGGGATTTATTGTACTTACCTGTATGCATAATATAGATTTAAGAAAAACGTTTTATTTTTCTGTGAAATGAAAGGGTTTTTTTCTGTAAATACTAGCTGCAGAACTGTGTTAAAGTATTTATTTATTTATTTATTTATTTATTATTTAAAGTTCTGATGTATTTAACTGTTTGGCTTATTTGAGTAAATATATAAGAAATCCTAACATGGAATGTACCTGCCTGCTTGGTTTTTGTTCTTCTCTGTTTCTCATAGCTCTGTCATCAATAATGTTAAAGACCTACCTGAAACCACAATGCCAAAGAAAGTCAACAGGAACTATGGAATGGACTATTAACCCCATCAAAATTCTCCTTTGTGTCTACAATATGGACACCAGAGTTCAGGCTGCCATTTTGTCTTGGACATATCCTATTATGCTAGGTATCTCGATTTATACAGAGCTCTGCTCTAATCTCAGATCCATGGATATGCGTTGCCATGAATCTTTGGAAAAACTCCTGCTGAACTTCCCATTTCTGCAGAAGACTGTGGAGTCAGTATCTCCCATACTTTGTTATTAAGACAGAATAGGCCCTATAATATGTAACTGATTTTCCCATATGTCCAACACAGAATTGTCTCAGTTAGCTGTCTGACCACCACATAAGCAGAATTATACAGAAAATATTGGGAAATACTGGAAATAAATGTGTGTAAAATTTGTAGTATTCTTCAGGATACTACATTTATATCACCAGCATTTGCTTTAGGAGACTGACTAGCTGTGATGAGGGCAACATTTGGGAATTAGCTCTTTCAAATCATTTTAAGAAGCATTAGTACAGGAAGTTGATCCCACCATGTAGAATGTAACTCACTATTGCAAGAAACTGGGAGGCAGGGGAAGGCTACTAGATTGGAGCGCCCCTGATATTCCCTCTTTCTGCTTTTGGAAATCGTCACTTATCTTTCATCTGCCTCCAAGTAGTTCTCAGCCCAGCCATGGGGAGGGAACTCAAAAGTGAGGAGGACAGTCGGATAGCCTGACAAAGGGTCAGGTTGGGGTTATTTGCTAGAGAAAAAGAGTCGGGGTTCATTCTGTTGTGGGGATAGATTAAAAATTTGGAGATCTTACATATGTTGGGGAAAGAAGGGGATTGAGGGTCAGAAAAGCAAGCCTTTGTGCCATTGTTTAAGAATACCTCCTATTTGCACCACTTTTGCAGATGTGCTTGTAAATATGAAGATGAAATATTGCAGATCTGTGAGTCTGTGATAAATAGCACCACATCACTTAAGTGAAAAATACTTAATAGTTCAAGTGATTTCAGTTCACTTTTATTTATAAAAGTTCATATTTGAGATTAGAAATGCCACGTATTCTCACAAGGCAGTTCATCACGTAATGGAACAGGAGACCTACTTAAGATCTGAACTGGGACATCCACTCTTCAGAACTATAAGAGACTAGGACGTATAAAATGTATCTGAGTCTCCAATGAAAGGAAAAGTCTCTGATGAAAATTACACCTCCTTGCCCAACCTTAAATTTGCCCCCTTTAATAATTTGCACAAATATAATGAAAAGTTAATAACACATTAGTAAGAGATAGTAAAATTTCATTTCCTTAGCAAAGAGTCTACTTCCAATGTGCTATAATGCTAACAGATAGTACACAATTACTTTAAAAAATAAAATTACAAATGTTGAGCTTCAATCCTTCAAAGATTTATGCCTGTACTTAATAGGACTACTCATAGTGCATAAAGTTAAGCATGTGCTTAATCTTTGCAGGATCAGGGTCTTAGTTGGTAAACATACCAATTAACAAAGGATACATAAACAAATCTAAAAAGGTAGGACAATTTCTACGCTGATCTACACCTTGTTAAATTCCACTAAATCAGTGAGATTACCTGGGATGTAAATCAATGGAAAATTTGGCCTCATGCATTCATCACATTCCATAATCCCAAAGATAATGTTTTACCTTTTGTCATAAAAATATCTTCTTATTCAGTTAATCTATACTAGCAGAAAATGTGTGTGGAGTTCTGACAAACACTACTGCACGATGGGACTAAATTAGTTTTTAAATCTGTAGTCTAGATTAAACCTATAGAATATTATTTCTTTTGCAACTATCCAACAAATCAGTTTAGAACATGGGGTGGGGGGGTATAGTGTACAGTGAAGGGGAAGGAGAGAAGATAGTAAATGGAAAAGGTATATTTGCATGACTGAAGTGGCTGCATCCTTTAGCTTGTCATTGCCAGACTTTTGACAGAGAAGAATTATTTTGTGGCAATTATAATACATTTCTTGTATGTTCAGTAGGCTCTGTTGATACATACTTTCCAGCTGAATTCTTTTCTAGCCAAATTCTTTTGTTTAGCAATATTGCCTAAGCTTTTGTTTCAGGTGGCAGGGTTGAGTTTCTATGCAGGGAGATTATACAGGCTGTTGATGCTTTCGCGAGAGTGTAAACTCAATCTAATCCATCTCTGAGCCAGCTTTCACCACAGGAGGGTGCTGCTATCATTCCAAAGGTTCAGGCTTTGCAAGGTTCAGTGTGGATCTTAGCGTGGAGTGTTTATTACAAAATGTCTGTGTGCTGCTGTCAAATACAGCTGAGGAAAAGGACTACACCAATATCCTGGCTTTCCTGGGTTCTGTGGTGCAGTGTGATGCTGTCTCCTGCTTGGGGGTATGTGATAGTCAACTGGGTTTCGTGGTCAGTTACCAATGAGGTGGAGGAAGAACTGGACAGCTCCTCAAACGAGGAGGCTCTCCCTGCGCTTCTGGAAGACACTACTAGCATCTGGAAGCAGAGCTACCCAGCCTCTGTTTACAAAGAAGATGGGGAAATGAGGTCAAGGCCAGTGGCTGGGAGATCCAAGCAAATCTCTTCTCCTTCTAGGATGTTTTCCTACAGGAGAGAGAGTGTCAAAGGGACAGACAGCATTACTCCTCAGGAACAGGCAATCAGAACTGCCCGTTTCCTGACCCATTATAACAGCTGGGGCTTCTTGGCTACCGAGTCCACCCAGGAAAAGGTACCGTAAGTCACATCCTCTGCTAGACATTGAGAATTCTCTTTGACTACTGGACTTATTTACCCACTAACAGCGGGAGAGGGCTTGCACATTGCTTGCTTGTATTTTACTGTTCTGTAGAAGGCAGTAAATAATCTGTTTTGAGAAAGCATTTAGTATATAAATTACACAAATTCTTTACTAGCATTAGCGATTTATTATAATGCAAAACTACATAACAGCATCCCAGCACTGTTATGAAGAACAATATTTACTGTCTTATAATCAACCATGTACTGATGTCAGCTACAAAATATGCAGATAATAAAAGCTGTCAGTAATATTAATCAGCCTGTAGAAATACAGTGCTGGTGCCACATATTTAAGCAATATTCACAGCTTTGCTTCTCTGCAGAAGATTTCTAGGAATAGAAATCATGCTTACAGTACAATAGAAGAGAGATGCTAAAGAACAGCACCTCCTGGCAAGATGCAGAAAAAGAAGAGAAAAACATTGGGCTAGATCCTCTGTTGAGGCCACGGAGCCCACACTACACAGCTCATGGAAGGATGCCTTTATGTTCCCCCAATCCTGAACTGGCTGTGTGTCCTGCTGGTTCCCCAGCATAATACAGAGCAGCCTAAAGACTGCTATAACTAATGCTGGCTGTCAACAACCCCAAAGGGCTGATACAGTAGCCAGAGATCCGCAGGATATAAGGGGTATGCCAGCTGCGCCCCTTTGCTTCCGCTATATTCTCTACACTAGGGGTGGCGGTGGAAACTGCAGCACTGGCGCTAAGCCTCGAAGATATGCCTGTATGGGGGTCAATGGCGTAGCCACAGGTGGGCCGCAGGCGCATATGGGCCCATGCAAATATGGCTCCCTCTACCCATGTCAGGCCAGCTCCATGGGGCCCCGGGACCAGAGCCCAACTTCTTCTGCCCTGGTCGGGCCAGCTCTGTGGGGGTCCAGGAACAGAGCTCAGCTTCCTCTGCCCATGTTGGTCTGGTTCCATGGAGCTCAGGGAGCCTCTGCCCATATTGGGGCAGTTCAATGCAAAGTTCAAGTAAATGTATACTGGCATTTTTTTAAATAGTGCATCCTATTGGGCAAATAGACAATTTTTGAAAAGACTTTAGCCAGTCAAAAGCAAAGCCGTGTCTGTAAGGGAATGTGTGGGTGGAATATTGCCGGTCCGTAACCCACCCAGATTCCTAGCTACACCACTGATGGGGGTTATCTGACCTTGACCATCTGTACCCACTTCAGGACCATTTTGTCAGCGGTGTGAAGCTGAGCAGCTGGCCTACAGGGCAGAATTTGGGCCATTATTTTTCCAGCTGTAAAATACTTCTAAAAAAAGATGGTTTTGAACTATACATAGCTTTCAATAATACTGACACACAGGAAAAGTGAGTTTAACATTAATTCTCTTGTTAAAATGTCCACAAATTAGGGATTAATTATTTTAGTTACATTAAAAAAAAAAGAAAGTAAAAGTTAGCAGCCAGTAAAACTTCTGGGAAGATTTATTAAAGAAGCAGCAGCCTGGCAGTTTGTGAAATGGAAAGCGTCAGAAGCTAGAAAAAATATTAATAAAATATTCCCAGTTGTACATTTGAAGTCTCTAATTCCATCTCAGGATTCCAAATATGCTATTAAATCATATGATCTTAGCTGCTATGGTTTATACTCTCATCAGAACCCTTTGATGGAATTACAGTCTTAATAAAATATGTGCAGTTTGCTGTCCATAGTTATAATACATAAGTAATAGCGAAAAATGGATTCATAATAAAACATGTAATTCATGGGTCTGTCGTCTTTGCTGTGAATTTTGAGTTATGTGGCCTAGACTCAGAGTTCCTTTTTGAATGTGAACTGTAAAGTTAACCATGTATGAAAGACTCAAATTTAAGTGACTGAAATTTCTAATGTTATTGACAGCTTCTATTTTTTATTTTATAATTCTTAATAAGATTGGTTGGTTTCCTAGATATGTGTTTGCATAAAAAATACCCCTTATCATCTGCAGTATAGATTGTATATAAACATTAAAAGTGTATAAGCATCAAAAAATGGAAAGCACGTGATCCAGGTTAGTATCACCCATGGTTTTCTCCATAACTATTCATGTTTAACTTAGTTTTGTTACAAAAACCCATTGGTTATACTGAATTAGCTCAATATATTGATTATTATTTTTAATATCTAACATCTAATTGGCCATTTGGAATTACATACCTGAAGATATATTAAAAAAACGAAAAAACAAAACCCAATACAAGGTCTCGATGCGCTACTGTGATTTCTGAGGGGATGAGAGACATGATACAATTATCACGTTATAGAGAAAATTATCCTTTGTCATTCCTAGGCAATAGAGCTACAACCACAGGGTCTCCTTTCCAAAAGTGGGGGCAGATTTTTGCACATGGAACATCCACTGTGCAAGTGCAAGTCAGGGGAAAGGAGAGCCAACTTTTGAAAAACTGGCACAGTAGGGTCTGCTGCTGTGCCCATGCATGTCAATGGAAGTTTTGCTACTGACTGTGGATTAGATGGCCTATAGGCCCCATCCATGCTGAGTTGTCTGTAACTGTGTTTAAATTCAGTTTAATTTTAATCATAGTTCTAGTTAAAATGGTTTCTACTATAGTTTAGCCAGCCAATGTGGCCACATTTCAAAGCAAGGCTAAAACCTCAGTGCAGAGGGGGCCAAAATCAGAATGAATCAAAATCTGAAATGGAATACGAATCCTTTTAGATTCCTGAAAAAAGATATCAGCGCCATCTGGGGCAGATGCTTTCATGATTGTTTTTTTAATGCAGACATGTTTTTGTACTTGCTAGTTTCTTTTAAAAGGTTGGCAATTTAAAGAAAAGGAGTTCTGCATATCACCATGTGGGGTGGGGGAGGGAAGAGAGATTTGTTACCATACCACTATGATAAGTAAATCTAATTTAGAAAACAATGAGGTCTAGTGGTGAGAATGGAAACTGGGAGCCAGAACAACAGGTTCTATTCCCGTTTCTGCTACTGACCTTGGGTAAGTCCCCATCTTTGTGTACAATGTATAAATGCAAAGTTTTAAAGCATTGATTGTCTGGATTTTCTCAGATCCAAGGTGTACCATTTGGGAATTGTTTACTAATCAGTGATGGGCCCATCAATAACAGCACTGGAATACCTTTCTTTTATGTGACTTCAAAGGACAACACTGTGACAGATCTGATGAAGAACTCTGTGGCTTCTCTGACATTGCCAGAGGCAGAAGGAGATTTCTGCAGGTACCAGCAGTCTGTCTTTCTGATAGCAGTCAATGAAAACAAATAGATTTCTGATAGCATTTACATTTGTGTTGTGAGTACAATATTATTTGAAATACTTTTGGCTAAACTGAAGCAATACAGGCAGAGGCATGGTCTAAGCATAGGAACAGGAGCCAAGAAATCCTGGATTCCAGACATTGCCTTGACAAACACCCATTCTGGCTTTGGACAATATTTTAGGCCACAAATTTAAAAAAGTGACCTCCAGTTTTGGGTACCTCTGTTTTTGTGTTCTAATGTTAGATACTTAGGTCTGATCCAAAGCCCAATGAAGTCAGTGGATCCTGATTCTTACATCTGACATGAAGGGGGAACAATGGTGGTTTTAGGCCACCCTTTCAGCGTCCCACTTCTGGGGCTGGATGGAAGTTATTTTGGCCCCCAGCAAAAGCTAGCGTCTCCACAGGTTTGTTTTATATTATAGGAGAAATGCCTCAGCACAATCTCTTAAAGGAAAGCTGAAATATGAGGTGTATTCTAATATCTACATCTAACTACAGAGAGTAAGAGACATAGAACCAGTGTGCAACACCACTGATTTCAGTGGCATTACAGCTACTTTCAGAGGGTATGAATTGGTCTAGCATTATTAAAAATGTTTCATTGTTGTAAATACAACATCTTCATAGTCAAAGAGGAAAATTCTATCTTGATGGTCCGATGGAGGTTAAGATAGAGAAAATGTAGCTCACCCTTTGAAAGCATAAGGAAGTCAGGAGAATTGTAAAGTCACTGTAAGGATAGTTCTAGCCTTTCTTTAAAACATTTGATTAATTTTTTTAAAATTAATCATTTTAAAATGGTACGTATCGGAATCAAACCTTTTCCAAAGGAATAACAAATTGTATAATTTTCACTCTCCCAACCTTCTCATGCATTTAAATGATAAGCTGAACATCTTCACCAAGAGTTTCAAAACTTGATGACTAAAGTTAGCCTTCTTTGTCATAACACTTAAATAAGTGGCCTCATTTTCAGATGGCAACGAGAGCTGCTGGTGATCAGCAGTTCAGAAAATCAGGCCACCAATTTAGGTGCCTAATATGGACATAGGACCCTAACTTGGAGTGACCATTTTTGAAAATCTTGGTTTTATGTTTAGCTGACCTCATCAGACTTAACCACCTGCTTGGGACTTATCAGTCCATAGGCAGCAGTCAGAAAGACTAGTGACAGCTTATAGCAATATTGAAAAACCTTTGAAACTTCACGTTTATTATATACTTATTTAATAACTATTAGTTATTTGAGGTACTAAAGCTCACCTCTGCCATTTTCCTTTTAATGCTGATTCTCCAGAAGCTCCTCTCACTTATGACCAAGGCCAGAGCCATCCTTTGAGTAGGGCGAATCGGGGCAACCACTCCGGGCCCCGCGCTTTGGGGGCCCCTGTGGGCCGGTGCAATTGGCCGGCGGGATCAGTCCTGGAAGACGAATCCGTCACTTCCGACTCAGGCCCCGCACTGCCCTAGGAACAGCCCTTACCAAGGCGCTGTATATTTTTCAGCCAGCAGAATTGAAATTCTGCAGCTGGTGTCTGTAGCACTTTGGTGCTAAATTCTGTGGGAAACTTAAAGTTTGGTGTCAGCTGCAAGTAAATTAAAATGTAGATGTTGCTATTGCATTCAATTTGAACATAAATATTCGAATCATGATGACATTCCTTGCATTATTTATATGGATATTACGTTCAGTTTATTTTACATTATTTCTGAAGTTACCCATTTGCACAGATTTAGTATTAACAACGCAAAACTGCACTGGCAAATTGTGAGATGAAATGGAAAGTTTGGAAGCTGATGAGTCACCACTGGGGTTTTTGGTCCTAGGAATGCGTGAAAAGATTTCTACGGGCTTTTGCACCTAGGAAGCGGTTGGGAATTTGGGCAGTGGGAGATGATAACTCTTTCCTTTCCCTTCCCTCTGTGAGCAGGGTCAAAGGTGATTTTAACTTTTGGGCTAGAAAAGCAACCCTTGATAGGCGCCAACTGTCACCTCCACCTCCATATCTGCAACTGCATCCCCTGAGTGATAAGTACATAGATGTTTGTGTAACCTGACTGGCAGTGAAAAAGTTATCAATTGCTGGTATTTAAATGGTTTTTGTTAGGTTTCAAAGTCATTCCCCAATTGAGATGACCAAGACTGTACACGTCTATGGAAGCTGTTGCTTAGGGCTTTCTTCAAGTGCATGAAGATATCGTTGCATTAGTTTACATTCAGTTCACATTTCTAAAGTTTTCTCCACATCCTTAAGAGCTAGACATTAAAATAAGTAATAGTTTGGATACTGCTGCACAGACCTGCCTCTGGGGGTAGCTTCAGGGGCCAATTCCACAACCAAGAATCACAGGATACCTGGGGCCTTCCTTGCTGTCTGTGCAATGTGCTTTTCTGTGTCCTCCAATACTAACTCTAGTATTGACAGTGCTGTTGGTGACACTCGCCTACCATAGGCCCTCCTGAACTGGCATTCCAAGCACTTCTGCTGTGTGTATGTAGGAGATATAAGGACAGTGCTGGGTAAACAGCAGAACAGTATCAGTGCAGGTTTCAGAGTAACAGCCGTGTTAGTCTGTATTCGTAAAAAGAAAAGGAGTACTTGTGGCACCTTAGAGACTAACCAGTTTATTTGAGCATGAGCTTTCGTGAGTGCAGCAGAAGGGTATCAATGACCTCAAAGCACCCAGCACTATCCCCAAAGTTAGTATCATCAGAAGGTTAGGGCCTACATTTCTCAGTGCAAGGTTTTAAATGGGTGGATTGTTTTATATGCAGGGAGTTTTCTTCCCTGCTACCCATTCTTCATCTCAGAGGCAAGATCTACTAGCCCAACATAGCCTACGATGTCTGTCAGCTCAGTGTTTCTCTCCACTGCTAGCGAAATAGTGAGACGAATAGCTATTTCTTGCATAAGAAAGTTCCATTGTATGAGGTTTTAATATACGGTATTTTGCACAGAAATTGTCTCTATCAAGGGTATCATTCACTTTATAACTGAAGAACAATTATACAAAATAGCTAAACAATAGTGGATTCCACGAGAAAGGTTGTATGCAAGCAATGAATTTGGTCCTGTATCTTGTCTGCATGCAGAATTCTATTAGAGTATATACATACCCCAAGTTATAAAAGCTAAAGAAAACTTGAAAGCAATCAAAATTCTTAAGGACAGTTAAGTATCAGTGGGTAGCTGTGTTAGTCTGTAGCCACAAAAACAACAAGGAGTCCGGTGACTCCTTGTTGTTTTTTAGGAACAGTTGGCACCCTGCTAAGGAATACTTCTGAGTTATTCTACACAAAATAAATCTCTGGTTTAGAAACAATACACAACTGGCATTTTAATAGACTTTTTATAACTAACAAGTATCAGGTGATGTGTATTCACATGTCAGACTGGTATCCAATTTATTGATTTCACAGTCTTACATCTATTCAGCTGGAAAGAGAATTTGAAAAACCCAAACTTAAACTAATAACAGAAACAAAACTTCTGGTCATGCAAGAATGAGGGAAATGGCACCATCCTAGTAGGGGCTAATAGCAGTACATTATGATATTGTGATTATAATCTAGATTCCTCATCACTGATCAAAAGATTTCCACTTCCCAGAAGGATACAGGGGGCATTGCTTTTAGAGCACTCCCTGATGGCCTGTCCATGGAATAGTATTAACGAGTATCTTCAGAGGATACTAGTTGAAGGGTAGGTGTTATTCTGAAGGGGGGCTGTAAGTGGGAAAAAGAGGGAAGAAAAATTAAGTGGCAAAAAGCCATTCCTGGAATAAATTGGTATATAATAGTTCACTCTCCAGAAAAGGAGAAAGGGCCCAATCCTGTTCCCACAGCATACAGTGAGAGCAGGATTGGGCCTTAGATTAAGAGGCAAAAAACAAACCCAAAATACCATTGTTTTAAATTAAGACTGACACACGAGCTGCTTAGAGCATTTCTCTTACTTAGCAAAGTACCAGGCCTCACTATTGCCCTGATTCTGCAAACACCTAAGCATGTGACTAGTCCCACAGAAGTCAAGTTAAGCACATGCAAAGGTGTGTCCAGGAGCAGGGCCAAATACTGACCTCCTAAAGTAGTAGTAGTTACAGAACTTCCTATCATAGACTGACTTCCACACTGGAAAAAAAAACGAAAAGAACATTCTGACAAAAAGCAGTTTTCTAGGTTAGTCATGTTTTTTGTTTTCCTTTTACGATTAGGTCAGATGCTGGTGTTTTGAACAAGCCGCCTGTTTGATCCACATAATCCTGTATTTGTTAGGTCACAGTCTGTTAACATGAAAAGGAATGGAATGCCACAAATTCAGCATTACACCTTCAGGCAAACCCTGATTTCAATCTAAATATCTGACAGTTAGTAAATACAGTAAGAAAAACTATAAAAGCTAAGTGAAAGGCAAATGTGTTTGCTAGAGATGGGCCTGCACAGAAACCCTGAATCCAAACACCCCTGAACTTTGCAGAAGTTTAGATTCAGATCCCAATTTTCTGACACAGGAACATCTTTGTCTCTCTAGTATTTATGTTGTCCCTCTTTAGTCACATTCAGGATAAACACTTCAGTAACTGTTACTCCAAAATCCAGATTTAAAGATCCATCCAGCAAACACATAACTACTAAATTAGAAAGTTAAATATGAAACCTATTATCATCACCATGCAGCACACACAATATAGCTCTAAATTATTGTTTTCTTTTTTTCTTTACACTTAAATAACCAACTGTAGAAAATTCCAGCCTCGTACACCAAGGTCTGTTTCTTTCTCTGTGTTTACTGAAACTACCTAATGTTGTGATCCTCTTTTCAGGGGGCTGACTGTTACCATAAAATTGGCTATGGCTGTGCCACACAACATTCACTGCTTAATCATGTAATTCATAAGACCATAAGAATGACCACACTGAGTCAAACTAATGATCCGTCTAGCTTAGTATCCTATCTTCTGGCAGTGGCTGGTGCCAGACACTTCAGAGGGAATGAACAGAACCCGGCAATTATTGCGTGATCCATCCCCTGTCAGCTTCTGGCAGTCGGAGGTTTAGGGACATCCAGAGCATGGGATTGTGTTCTTGACCACCTTTCTTAATAGCCATTGATGGACCTATCCTCCATTAACTTATCTAATTCTTTTTGAACCCAGTTATAGTTTTGGCCTTCACAACATCCCCTGGCAATGAGTTCCACAGGTTGACTGTGCAGTGTGTGAAGAAGTACTTCCTTATGTTTGTTTTAAATCTGGTGCCTATTAATTTCATTGGATGACCCCTAGTTCTGTGCTATGTGAAGGGGAAAATAATACTTCCCTATTCACTTCCTCTGCACCATTCATGGTCTTACAGACCCCTATCATATTCCCCTTTAGTCATCTCTTTTCTAAAATAAACACTTCCAGTCTTTCTAATCTTTCCTTATATGGAAGCTGTTCTACACCCTAATAATTTTTGTTGCCCTTCTCTGTACTTTTTCTAATTCTAGTATATCTTTTTTGAGACGGGGAAATCAGAACTGCACACAGTATTCAAGGTGTAGGAGTTCCGTAGATTTATATAGTGACATGATATTTTCTGTCTTGTTATCGATCCCTTTCCTAATAGTTCCTAACATTCTGTTAGCTTTTTTGACTGCCACTGCACATTGAGTGGATGTTTTCAGAGAAATATCCACAATGACTCCAAGATTTCTTTCTTGAGTGGGAACGGCTAATTTAGGCCCCATCATTTTGTATGTATAGTTGGGATTGTTTTCCAATGTGCATTACTTTGCATTTATCAACATTGAATTTCATCTGCCATTTTCTTGACCAGTCACCCTGTTTTGTGAGATCTCTGTGTAACTCTTCGCAGTCAGCTGTGGACTTAACTATCTTGAGTAATTTTGTATCGTCTGAAAACTTTGTTCACTGTTAACCTCACTGTTAACCTTGTTTTCCAGATAATTTATGAATATGGTGAACAGCACTGGTCACAATACAGATCCTTAGAGACTCCACTATTTACCACTTTCCACTGTGAAAACTGACCATTTATTCCTATTTATTTAATTTATCTATCTATCTATCTATCTATCTTTTAACCAGTAACTGATCAATGAAAGGACGTTTTATCTTATCCCATGACTGCTTCCTTTGTTTAAGAGTCTTTGGTGAGGGACCTTGTCAAAGCTTTTCTGAAAATTCAAGTACACTATCACCCCTGTCCACATGTTTGTTAACACCCTCAAAGAATTACTGGTGAGGTATAATTTCCCTTTACAAAAGCCATGTTGACTCTTCTTCAACATGGTGTGTTCATCTATGTGTCTGATAATTCTGTTCTTTACTATAGTTTCAGCCAATTTGCCTGGTACTGAAGTTAGGCTTCCCGAACTATAATTGCCAGGATCGCCTCTGGAGTTTTTTAAAAAATTGGCATTACATAAGCTATCCTCCCGTCATCTGGTACAGAGGCTGATTTAAGTGATGGGTTACATACCACAATTAGTAGTTCAGCCACAGAAATTTGCTATTTATATGAACAAAGACAGCCAAGCATACCAAGAGCACTTAACCTGAAAGAAAAACAGTCTAGGAAGGAAGTTCTTCTAGGAACTGTGGGGTGATCTAAACCAAACTAGAATGGGCATGTGACCAAACACAGAAATCAATTCTATACAAAAAAGCCATTTTTTCATTCTTTTCTTTAACCTCAGGTCTTTCTTTTGATTTAAAATGGAAGACTCTACATCCACAAATAAAGATGCCTTTTTAACTCTCTTTGAAGGCTTTGAAGATAGAACGAGAAAGAACATTCTTTTTTGTCCAAATCAGGGGGAAGGCAGGGCAATAGTACCCTGCAGTATCAAGCTGACAGCCAGCAGCGGCTTTTCAGATTATGAATTTTGCTTTCAATAGAGATTTTGTCCGATGTTCAAACCACACAGATTAGTAATGCTAATACATACTTTCTATTTCAGATCCTTCAGTGTTGAATTATGATGGCATATATCAGGAACATAACTTGTGCTTTTCTAAATATAAAATCAAAGTGCTGTGTGTTTTAATACACAACCATGATAATTATCTGATGGCATAACGTTTCCTTCTGTAGACTTTAGAAAATAAAATCCTATGGTGTAGAATATATTTCCAATGTAGTAATTAACCCTGTGATCCTCACCTCAATGTTGGGCTGTTGGAGCCAAGTGGAAGTGACTAATGATGCTAAAAGGAATCTCAAACAGTCCCTAGATTTGCATTTGTGGGAGCAAGAGACAGAACATTATCAGTGGAGGCAGGGTCCTCAACTTTGGAATTTACCCCTAAAAAAAGCTCTGTTTTGTTGGATGTTAATGTAGCCCTACCACTCTGAGTTATAGTTTTGTCAGATCTGGACCTGGCTAATTTTTGGATGGGAATTCTCCAATGAAAACTCAGGAAATGACTGCAGGGACTAGTGTTGGGTGTACTCTTGTGCAAGTAAATATTTTAATAAGTAGGTGCCACTCTTTACTCTGAGTCATTTTTGAACCATGACCCAACATAGGTGGAAATAGAATGGAGTGAAATGGGTGGAAAATGAAAATATTTGTTGGTGTACACCTCAGAGCATTGTGTAATTCCTCAAGGTATTTCATCAGTGTATGGTTTTTGCCATAAAATGATCAAAAGTGACAGCTTCTTTTAGTGCTTAAAGCAGACAGTATGGTTCCTTTCTGTAGGACTGGAATGAAGTGAATGCTTTTGTATGCAGCTCTCTCCAGGACTGATCACACATGCTTAACATAAACAACTGGCTGACCAGAATCAAGTGTTCAATGCATAGTTTGCGCCCCCAGGAGCAGAAAAAGTGGATAAATCAATTCTTTCCTCTCCTCAGATCTGATGAATAATTGAGATAACCTCTCTAAAACAATGTGCACATGAGCACTAATGTAGCTCTAATAAAATGCATAAGCTTTGTCTGATTCCCATTAAGTCTGGTTTTGTTTAATCTCTTTAGCAAGGTGTGTATCTTTTTATGTAAATGGTATCCATCTTGATTCCTTTGTCTCCTTTCCCAAATATGATCTAATAATGCTTCGGGATTCAACCCAAACCATTAAGGGATTGTGTCACTGCCTGCCCTGCAACTCTGGATGCCTTCAATGCTGTGCTCCTGTGGCTCACAGGCCTGACACCAAGAGCCCACATTCAAGCCTCTAGGTCGCAGCTTGGCTTCAACTGCCCAGTTATTTTGGAGTATGACTGAAAAACCCCCTCAGTCCCAAACTTCCCCAAAATTGCCTGACAATGTGACAATCTGCTGAAGTTCCCAGACTTGTGAGATACTGTGTAACCCCTCTCAGCCTCAGCAAGTGAGAATTTTGCTGTTAAGATTGACAACTCCCTGACACACTATTTTGTCTGCCTGCCCAGCAAACTCTTCAGGACTCTAACCATCCCAGCCTTGCCTCCCAGGTAACAAACTCCGAGCCCTTACTCCTGAGTTCCCCAGAAACGTCTCCCTGCAGCGTCCAGCCTTCTTACTGAATACTCACAGAAGTTACTAAGCTTGTTGCTCCTTTAAAGAGAAAATACACTGCAATTAATTAATTTAACGGGGGGTTGACAAACACTCTTATTTCAATCACAGCACTGAATTGGTTTATAGCAAAAGAAAAACAAGTTTATCAAAGAAAAAGTCATAGGTTTATGATATATCAAGTACAAGGAATAAAAACAGAAATGGTTACAAACCAACAAAAGTAAAAATACACCTCTAAGACTAAAACTTAATTTCAGCAAGTTACAATCTTTGCCTAAGCAGGTTTCTCACCCATATTCAGTTCTGAGAGACTTCAACCCCTTGGTTGAATGATCCAATGTTCAGTGATTTGAAGAGCTCTGACCCTTTTAATCTCCCCCCACCCCCCAGTGATAGATAACTATGAGGTTCTCTCCCTTTCTTTTTATAGTCCAGTAAACGTTTGAATTGTATTCTTTGAAAAGTAAGCTTGGAGAAAGCTTCTCTCCCTTGCTGGAGTGTAGATGCCAGGCTGTCTTCCCAAAGTTCACTGAACTTGCTTCAAGAGGCAGGGAGGCTTCCTGGGGGTACAGTCTCCATCCTCCTGTTTATTCATATGTAAGTAGGGCTTCCACTGTTTTGATTTGACACTACTTCATTTACATTGGAGATAGGTAGATAGCTGCCTTCCCTCCTCTCTGGGAGAAAATCTGTTTCTCACTGTGTCTGGTCACAGACTGTAAAGCAGGGGTTCTTAACTTTTTTCTTTCTGAGGCTCCCCCAACATGTTATAAAAACTCCAAGGCCCAGCTGTGCCACAACAACTGTTTTAATGCATATGAAAGCCAGGGTAAGCATTAGGGGGTAGTGTGCAGGGCAACTGCCTGGAGCCCCATGCTACAGCGGGCCCCACAAAGCTAAGTTACGCAGGGTTTGGCTTCAACCCTTGGTGGTGGGGCTCAGGGTCCCAGGGTTCAGCCCTGGGCAACAGGGCTTCAGCTTTCTGCCCTGGGCCCCAGTGAGTCTAATGCCAGCCATGCTTGATGGCCCCCCTGAAACCTGCTTGTGCCCCCCCACCCCTCAGGGGGCTCCGGATCCCTGGTTGAGAACTGCTGCTGTAAAGCATGTCAATGTGTATCCATAATTCCTCATATTGTATTAATGCCTACATTTCACAGTTATATTAATCACCAGTGTGTCACAGGCTTTCATTAAAGACCTTACTCGATATGCTTTTATACAGTAATATTGTATACAATCAGTTGATGCAATTGCTCATCAGTTGAGGTTCAGACTGCCACTGTTTACAGTTAAGAGGCTATCTCCCCCACTCGCTAGTTTGATGGCTTTGTTTACCTTTTATGTAAATGTACCTTCTTTGTCTCTGCCTGATGACCAGGCTGGTCAGACAAGCAAATACACATTCCTTTCTCTAGGGCAATCTGGGCTTATGCATTGCTTGCCAAGCACATTTTAAGACCATAATTCTGGTGCATATTTATAACTCTTCGTACAGATCTCATAAATACCTCATGTTAGAATTTTAAGGATCAGTGAGTTATTAGTTTTCAGTTAGATATTATATGTCACCTTTTGAGTATATATCATGAAAACGGTGTGTTAGGTGTAGTGAGTATGTCAGGCCTGATGAGTTACTGAAATAAAGCAGCGAATCACCAATGGCCCTCTCTGTCACAAAAATAGACCTACTTTCATCTTCCCACTCAGTTTTGTGTCACACAAAGCTAAGATGTACCTGAGGAGTGAGGACTGAATGTGAATGTTTTTATATAGAAGGCAAGAAATCATTACTAAATGTATATCTATGTATAAGGGGGAAGGATAGCTCAGTGGTTTGAACATTGGCCTGCTAAACCCAGGGTTGTGAGTTCAATACTTGAGGGGGCCATTTAGGATCTGGGGCAAAAATTGGGGTTTGGTCCTGCTTTGAGCAGGGGGTTGGACTAGATGACCTCCTGAGATCCCTTCCAACTCTGTTATTCTATGATATCCACTGACATGCACAAGGAGTTTATTAATGAAGAGAGGCCGCTGGTTCACTTCCTATATCCCTCTATTTCTGGGCAGCAAGTCCCAAATTTACATCAGCTGTGCCAATAAGACACTGAAAACAGACGGAACTGTACTACTACAACTTTAGTGCTTGTACATGGGTTTAGAAAGAAAAAAAGCACATTGTGAGGGGAATACTATACCAAAGAAAATGCAAAAGTGGAGTTCTTTCAGAACATTAAGCCTTTTGTTAGATAAAATACCAATGTCAATGTAAGACTAGGATACAAAGTTAACTGTTATGGAACGGAAAAGTATGATAAAAGCCAGTGATAAAAGCCATGCCAACAATATAACAACATAGTGTACCAAGTTCAGATGTGTCACTGTCCTTGTTCAGCTTTTCTAGTATTTTGTCCGATTTAATCTTCACACAAAATTTGCTTGCTGATTTGCCAGCAAAACAAACAGCAAAACCCTAAACTGAATATTTAAATATACAAACTACAGTTTGAACAAACTGTTCCAAAGACTAATAGTCTTTTAATCACATGTGCAAATAAGCGAAACACCCCAACCAGTGAGACAAAAACATAGTGAAATCTGCAAACAAAAGAAAAGGCCAAGGAGAAAGAACATGCTCAAACATTCTAGATATTGAGGTACGTATCTCTTGGTGTAGGCCAGTACTGAAAATTAACAGATATAATTATTTGATCTTTTTGTGTACACATTTCTCTTTTATTCTAAAAGAGTTAGGAGGAGGGATCTAACATGCTCTCTGATAGCTCCTGATTATAACGCACATAGTCAAATCAAATCTCCCACCGCCATACGTCCCATGAAACTTAACCTTCCAACCAGAAAGAATGTCATTTTATATTTCCTTTTTCCTGTAAGTAACTTGCAACAAATAACTAAGATATACCAAACAAATGCACTTGCAAACTAATTTGCTTTTATCCACTGTTCAATTGTTTTACTCCATTTTCAAATACCTGATGGGCATGTAATGAAGAAATAGTCAGTTGCATGCAGGTGGAAACAGGCTTATTAATTGAACTGAATTTCTACAGGTACATATTTTGCTTGTTAAAAATTCCTTTCACTTATTTTAAAAACTAATCTAATTAAATAGATAAAAAAGATGATGCTAATGCAATCTTAAAGTTAAACACAAAAAGTCAGAGGCTAGACTAATCTCAGTTATGCAGTGTAAATTGGGAGTAACTCCACTGACTTCAATGGACTTACGCTGGTATAACTGAAATCAGAATCTAGTCAGGGAAATGCAGATTTTCAGGTGCTCAGAGTAACACTAATTCCTTAGTCTGTACTAAAATATGTTGCTGGAAAATTTCTAGATCATCATTTTTTGAAATAAACCAATGATAAATAAAAAATTTGAGCTGGATCCTAGCCCCGACTCCGGTCTCTCCCTCTTTCCCCCACTGAATGTAGAAGGTGGGAGGAGTCATGACCAAAGTACACATTGATCTCAGTCAGCATAACAGCTCCTTGGGAGCCCTGAGGCTGCTCTAAGCTGCTGGGGATGGTAGAAAACCATCCTGTGGGTAAGAGAACCACATATTGCACCTTTGCCGCTCATGCTGTCAGCTGTGCCCAGTGCTTATTGGGCACAGCTGAGTATCAGCCCATTCTATTTTCTGTATAAAAGCAGACACTTTATCCAGTAGGCGACAGAGTTTTTATTACCATTTGTGGGGAATTTGCAGGTGTTAAATTAGCTGCAGAAACACTCCCATATGTGTCCATGCAACAGAAACATACTGAGAATTATAAGGAAAAAAGTAATAGGCAAATTGTATCTACAGTGAGGGGCCGGGCTAACGAGTTCAAGTCAAGATCTATGAGTAAAACTGCATGCAGATCAGGCTTAATTTACTGCAGTTTCCTTCTTTATGTTAAAACACTTGAGAACAACAATTGCAATGCTTGTTTCTTAATGTGAGTCTCTGGACCTAATTAAGCCATCGTGTAGCATCTAACACTGTGAGGTGCTGAGCAGTTTCAACTGCTGTTGAAACTAATGGAAGTTGAGGACACTCAGCTTCTCACGCAATTAGGCCCTCACAATGGTTTCATTGTGATTTTGCTAGCAGTGGAGTTACTCCTCATTTATATCAATGTAACAGAGAGCCAAGATGGTCAGGGATGCAGCCCCATGCTCTGGGTGTCCCTAAACTTCAAACTGCTAGAATCTGCGACTGGATGACAGGGAACGGACCACTTGAAATTGCCTTGTTCTGTTCATTCCATCTGAAGCATCTGGCACTGGCCACTGTCAGAGACAAGATACTGGGCTAGGTGGATCATTGGTCTGATCCAGTATGGCTGTTCTTATAGTCATAGAATCAGTCCCAGAGCTACACTTGTGATTTATTTTAAATGCCATTACAGTGCAGGCAGAGCTGGAGAACAGTCAAGAGCCCCCTAATTTGAATGAACTAGAAACGTAACAGAGAATCAGAGTTCTCCTTTTAAAAATAGTGAGACTCTAGCTCTTTTCCTTGTCCTTCTTTAGCCTTGAAAACATAAAGTGATGTAGACCAATCACTAGTGTAGAAATGAGCAAGCAGGTGGGTCTACAGCAGAAGGCTACAAGGAAGAGGACTAAAGTTACATACACATTCATTTTTGTAATCGTTTAGGTTTTGGGTGTATGCTAACCATTTCACTAACCCTCCTCAAAATCCTGTGTATAGTGGTGTGATAAGGGTGGACAAGAATCAGTGATGTTTTTGAGGTGCTTGGGTGGGGCACCTTAAAATTGTTTTGCAGATCTACACAAAAATTCTAAGTCTGGTTCTGTGCATGGATGGCCAATCCTAATTTTTGTTGCTACAGAATGACATTCATAAAAGTTCAACAGAAAATCAGCTTATAACATAAAAGATTAGAACAATTACAATTTGAATAGATAGAAGACATCATCTACTTATTAATTATTTTAAAAAGCATGGTTAGAAAATAGATGAATCTCTGTTTTGCTTCAAATTTTGGGCCTGATCCTGTAATTCTTGTTCATGTGAGTACTCCTCACCCACCTGAACAGTCCCATGGAATATCATTACTCATGTGAGTAAAGGTTTGGAGAAGCAAGCCCTGGGCTTAGAATATTACAGCTGCTCAATATGTGAGCACAAGCTCATATTCCCCGAGAGCATGCTATATATTTAGCCAATATGAATAGCTTCTTAAAGACCTCTGCTGTAAAAAACAATCTATTATACATGATTACTTTTCTCTGTGTGCAGAAAAAATATAATTGATCCTGAGGATCCAAGGTGTGCCAGACTGACTCTCACAGGACAGATGGTCATGGTACCACCAGAGGAAATGGAATTTGCCAAACAAGCTATGTTTTCTAGGTCTGTATGTGATCTTTATGTAATATAGTAATACCTACAATTTTGAGATGAATAAATTGTGAGTGAGGTGGGCAGTTGGGATTGAGGATCCCAGGAGTAACAGGCCTGCTCTTTACTTACTAGGCTGTAGAGCATGTAAGGTGAAATTTTATCCAGTGCTGCTTGGTAAATTATCCAGGCCTTTAGGACTATCTTAGTACTCTTGGGACAGTCAGATACGCCATCCAGATAAGTAGAGATCAATATGTATTTTGATAGAACCTGCTGTATATAATTCTAGGATTTACAAAAGTATTAAGGGTCATTCCCTTACCTCCAGCATGTGTAGTCATATCTGAGGTTTCTGTGACTAGCACTTTTGGTTCTTTCTCCCTTCCACAAAACAAGATTGTGTCAGTTAGGCACAGTCCATAGAAAGGGGCAGGTGATGAACTCTACTGCCTCACAGGGAGATCCAGGAGGCAGCCTGAATGTCTCAGGGTGCTTCCAGGTGTCGCCACACTTGCTACTTACACACCTTTGTGTAAGTAGCATCTTCCATGCAGCTAGCCAGGTGTGACGGTTAGTGGTTAGGGGGACAGAATTATGGCTCATCTCTTCCCCCACCCCCTTTGAGGTGCCATGCACTCTCACAGGACTAGGAAAGCAGTAATCCTGATGTTCCCCCAAAGCAAAGGACTGCAATTTTTCCAGGCCTTTAAGTGAGTCAAGCAAGGGGATGAAGGCACCTTGGCTCAGATCCGCTTAGGTGCCTGAACCCCAGATTTAGGTGCCCAAGTCCCAGTTTTAGGCTCCACTGTGATCCACAAAACCCCCGCTCAGCTTCCGCCTAACACTGTAGGCACCTAAATTCACTGGTGGCATAAAGTTTCTACTGTAAAAGTTATTTAGGTGCCTAATTTTCTGCCTCTGAGCATGCACACTGCTGCCTTACTCTAGGCATCTGTACACCTACATTTCATCTACGCCCCAGTGCAATCCACCAACCAAGGGAAAATAGGCAGTGAACATCAATCTTGCCTGCAGGGCCCAATCTGGTAGGCATACTCATCGGTCACCTACTGGATCAGTCCCCTTCAAAATCTTGAAGGGAGGTGATGGTGCCACCACCACCTTGCAACTTTTAGCCCAGTGGTTAGGGCATTCTCCTGAGAGGTGGGAGATCTCTGTTCAAATCTTTTCCTCTCCATCAGACAGAGGAGTGAACTGAACCCAAGCCTTCCATATCCCAGGTGAGTGTTTTAACCAATGAGCTAGAACAGGGGTGGGCAAACTACGGGCAGCGGACCATTTTAAACCGTGAGCTCCTGCTAGGGAGCAGGGTCTGGGACTTGCCCTACTCCAGCGCTCCAGCTGGGGTACTGGGTCGGGGGCCGCACCACGCAGCTCAGCCCCGCTCCAGCCAGGGTGCTGAGTCAGGGGCCGCTGCAGCAATCCGGCCGGGGCACTGGGTCGGGAGCCACATCACATGGCTCGGCCCCACTCTGGCGCTCCAGCTGGGGCACTGGGTTGGGGGCTGCTCCACACTGCTCCCGGAAGCCATGGCATGGCCCGACTCTGGCTCCTAAGTGTTCCAATGGGAGCTGCAGGGGCGGTGCCTGTGGATGGGGTAGCATGCAGAGCCGCCTGGCCACGCCTCTGTGTAGGAGCCAGAGAATGGCCATGCCACTGCTTCCAGGAGCCGCTTGAGGTAAGCATTGCTCAGAGCCTGCACCCCGAGCCTCTCCCCACGCACCAACCCCCTACCCCAACCCTGATCCCTCTCCCACTCTCCAAACCCCTTGATCCCAGCCCAGAGCACCCTCCTGCACCCTAAGCCTCTCATTCCCAACCCCACCCCAGAGCCCTCACTCCCAGCCAGAACCCACACCCCTACCCCAGCCCTGATCCCCATCCCACCCTCCGAACACCTCAGTCCCAGCCCAGAGCCCCCTCATACACCCCAAACTCCTCATCCCCAGCCCCACCCCCGAGCCCACACCCCCAACCAGAGCCCTCACCCCCTCCCGCTCCCCAACTCCAATTTTGTGAGCATTCATGGCCCGCCATATAATTTATATTCCCTGATGTGGCCCTCAGGCCAACAAGTTTGTCCACCCCTGAGCTAGAAGTTATAAGGTAGGCAGCACTACACTTTCCATCTTCTCCCATTGTATGTGGAATCAGGTGCCTGCCTAACTCATTCTCACACGAAGTGGTTTAGCTGCCTGACTCTAGGAAAGGGTTCCAAGCTGTGGCCTAGAAGCAGAAATAGGCAGGTGATGAACTGTGAGCGGGGCAGCACTTGGGACACATCCCTTTCATCAGCATCTCCCATTGGCTAATTTAGGCAACTCCCTGCCTAGACTGCTGCTTTTGTGGATTGCATTCTTAGGCATCTTTTTCTCCCCATTTGTTGTATAATTAGCCTAGGCACCTAACCCAAGCTTTGTGGATCCCATTGTTGTTCCAATGATTCTCTAGGCGCATAAAAGTGAGTCAATGCAATGCTCCACATTGCAACACCCAAGTCCCTTTGTGGATGCAGGCCCTTGTGCCCTCTGCCAGCACTTTCCACCTGTTTAAGGGCTGGGCAAAATCTGCCTTTTAATGATGGGCCTCTCAGGTAACCTTGCTGCACTTTTATTTGCTGCCTCATGTAGGTTTGGAGCAAGGTTCATTGCAAGTGAAAGTGAGCATAGGTCAATGATGCTGCCTGGTACAGCCCAGGTTTTATTCAGGTAAACTCTTCTAGTTGCCGAAGGTTAGCAACTACTGCATTGAAGAAAGAAATCCACTAGATATGCATTTTGGCAAACCTTTTTGGAATTCTTTGTCTTTTCAGGCACCCAGTTATGAGGAAGTGGCCTCGTAACTACGAATGGTTCTTTATGAAAATGAACATTGAGCACATCTGGCTTCAGAACTGGTATGGAGGAGTTTCCACCATTGCAGTGGAAGAGTATTTCAAAGCAGTTCCAAGTAAAGAGTGATTGGGTTTGAAATATAAATCTTCACAGTTTTCATATTTGCTTTCCAAAAACTTTTTCCAACACCATGTTGTTGGACGGGTATTTTACAGTGACTTTTTTTCGAAAGCATTCAAAATGGCCCCATCTTTTTTATGTGGATCAAATGCTAATAAACTAATATGGATCTTTATATTAAAAATGATATGTGGATGGTAAATCCTACACTGGAATACATAATCTTGGCATTTCAGATAGGATTGATACCTTCCTGAATGCTACTTAAAAATTTTTTGGATCTGCCTGTTTTGATTTTTAGTGCCATCCACTCACTCATGTGACACTTACAATATATGCTAAATGTGGCATTCTGATTGACAGAAAATCTAATTACCCACACAAAAAATAAATGACTGCTGAATACTGTGGAAATATTATTGCTACTTGCTATCTTGTTTTGTTGGTGTTCTAAACAAATATCCCTAGCTGCATATATAAAAAGATGTTTTAAGTTTGTGTTTAATACTTTTAATGTAGAGATCCTCATTTTGGAATTTATGTTTTAGTCAGTCACACCCTTTTCCAAATTATCCAGTTAAATATTTTGTTTGGAAATTGAGGAGAAGGAGTGGTGGACCTTGCTGGCTATTGCATTGGCAAAGTACAAGCAGCTCAAACAAAATAAATTCAGTACACAGTATCTTTTACCAGCACAAGGATGATTAAACATGTTAAAGGGTCAAACAAGAAATCAGACCCACCACAGGATAATCCCAATACATTTATCAACATTCTTTTTTAAAAATGTAGTCTCTACTAAACCTGTCTTAGATTATGAGACAGGAGAAATATTAAGTTACTTGCTGGCCTAAGGTCACATCCTGTCTCTCCCCTCAGTTTCATTAATTCATTCCTGAGACAGCCTTTCATAGCCAGTCCCTGATTCCCCCCAGTGGTGGAGCCAGCCTTTTAATCCTGTTCCCTAGGTAGATTTAAAAGGGAGTCTCCCTGACATTGTCTTTGTACCGGGAAGCCTGGAATAATTAGTAGCATTTTCAGTTCAAAGACCAAGCAAAAAATTTCCATTCTCCCTATGAGGAAAGTCAAAACTTCACTGCAAAGCACATGTTGGACTGGCAATTTTTTCCTGCAGGGCCAAGTGGGGCTGCTTTATCGGTTCTTAGCCTCTGCTTACTTTACAATATACCACTAATGTTGTTCTACCCCACCTGACCTAGAATATCTTACTAAGTCCACACTTCTTCTCTCTCCTGTCAATTAATACTCCAGTCTTTGAAGGACTAAGGAGTTTTACCAACAAATTTTAGGTTCTTGTCAAGATGGCAAAGGAGGCTTCTTAAACAGATATGTCATCTTAACCAAAAGTCTTGCTTCCACACCACAGAAGCCCTGAAAGGCTATAAAAGCCCATCACAAACCTGCCCAAGTAGCCTTGAAGTGACTTCTCTGAATAAAGGGGTTTGGGAATGGTGGGGTGGAGGTTGTTTGTGTAATTGGGCCTTAAATAATTAGCTACAAACTATCTAAAAAAAATTTAAATTCCCAAATTCTTCAACTTATATCAATCATCATGTGATATGAGTTAAGTGAATAGAGTTTATTAAACTTTTAACCCAAAGATTATTGTAAAGATTCTATAATAGATTCAAATTTCCCTCAGGCTATTGGTTATAACCCATGGGGTCTGATCTTGCGCCTATGGAAATCAATAGTAAAACTCCCTTTTATTTCATTCTGATCTTAAGGATTTGATCGTCAGTACAGTATCTATAAAGCGTTGCAACTTACCGACATCCAATTTATTTTCATGTATTCTGTACTTCAGTAAGAATCACATTTTAGTTTAATTATTTTACAGCTTAATATCAATCAAATATTCTCATTTCAGAAAAGCCTTGCTGTGCAATCTTTCTTTAGTTAAATCTTCACTTGTGGCTCTGGAATAGTCCAGAGATGCATTTATTTATGACTGTATGTTAGCTGGAAAAAAGAAAATGAAGTTATGAATTTTGACTTCTGATGAACAATGTTACTATCCTTTACTAATTTGTACCAAGGTAATGCATGTACAGTATTAAGCACAGCTAGTTTTAACTGTTGTTCTTATTTAACCAAAGAATGCTTCATTTCTAGAGTAATTTTCATCATTTACTTGTATGTACTGTTTATGGATGTGTATTGCACTTTGCAATGTATTTTGACTTGTAAAGATAATGAATGTTGTTAACAAATTGCCCATCAAGTATTAAATGCAAATAAATAGCAAAAGGAAAGTTGCAGTTTGAATATTTTGATGTCTGTAATATGATTTTAACAGGAATGAACAAGAGGAAGTTTGGCTGACAGCCTTTAAAATTTCTATCTTATCTAACTACTGTTTTTCTCAGTCTTGCACAATCTTCTTGGTGGAAAGAAGGACATCTTTGTTCCTTTAAAGGGACTCTGGGAATTGACAGTCAGCTCTTCAGATGTTTAGGGAGGAAGGAGAGGGATACACTGGGAAAACATGGGAAAACATGCCCTTTTCTTTTTTCCCCCCTCTATCCCTCTCTGTATTTGGTTTAATCTCAATGTAACACAGCATCCTATCGCCATACATCATTCTTAATACAGCTCACCACTCATTCCTATACATGCAGGTGTCAGGCAAGAGACAAGGCATTGGTTTCAATCTTGTGTGAATTAATAGTACTATGGAACTTCATTTCAGTGCTGTTTCTTCCCCCTCCCCCCCCAATTCTCATCTCCATCTTGTTCTTACTGACTACTCTCTGGCAATCTCTCCCAAGCCAAGGCCCACCATTCTTCTTCTCTTCCTCCCCCACATTATTACCTACTTTCACCAACCTCTAAGCTAGCCAGCCTTCCCCCTCCAGAGTTCCTGTGCCACATCCAAGAAATTAATTTGACTCACAGCCTTTAGCTCCTATTCATCCAATCCATCCCTCTATCTCCAACCCAGTCTCTTTCCTTGCGTCCACAGCTGGCCTCTTCCCTTCAGTGTTGGGCTCCTTTCCTACCCATCTAATCAGTCAGCACTTTCTCCCCCCATTCCACCACCCTACATTCTTAAAACTGCATGCCCTGCAGCTGTTGTGTACAGTTCCCTTTATGTTGTTGACTTTAATGCCAATTCTTTCCTCCTTTCATCTTAATCTCCTGCTCGCATCTGTGGTAGCTTTAATTTCCACGTTGATGTTCACTGGCTGCTTTTAATTGCCTTTCCATAACCTCCTCATTTGATCTTCACTTTTGGACTGACTCAATGCACCATCTTGGTCACCTCTCTTGAACAAGTTTTTATCAAACACTGCTCTTTTGTTCACTCTGAATTCCCTGTCTTGTCACTTGCTGTCGTTCAACACTGCTCACCTTTTGTCTGCCTCTAGTCTGTCACTAACTCCATTCATCATCTCCAACTTACCGCCCTCTGACTTCTCTGCTTCTCTAACCCCTCTTCTTTCAACTCCATGATCTCTACATTTAACTCTTTGGTCTCTGAAGCTCTTGACTCCTTTTATCCCCCACCCCACCCCTGGCAGTACTTTGTATGTTCCTTTAATTCTCAGTCTTGGTTGTCCTCCTGATTTTGCTACTTTGATCTTTTTCTTGAAATGCTGAGTGCCTTTGGAGAGAGTCCTAAAACTACATTGCCAAGAAGTTTTAGAGAGTGCTCTAACTGTACTGGCTTCCTCTACTCTAGTGGTTCTCAACCCAGGGGTATGTTTACCACTTGAAGTACAGAGAGGTCTTCCAGGGGGTACACCAACTCATCTAGATATTTGCCTAGTTTTACAACAGACTATATTAAAAGCACTAGCACAGTCAATACAAACTAAAATTTCATACAATGACTTGTTTATACTGCTTTATATACAGTACACTGAAATGTAAGTGCAATATTTATATTCCAATTGATTTATTTCATAATTATATGGTAAAAGTGAGAAAGTAAGCAATTTTTCAACAACAGTGTGCTGCCACACTTTTGTAAGCTTATGTCTGATTTTGTAAGCAAGTAGTTTTTAAGTGAAGTGTAACTTAGGGGTATGCAAGACAAATCAGACTCCTAATAGAGGTGCAGTAGTCTGGATAGGTTGAGAGCCACTGCTATACTCCACTTTTAAAGAGTAGTTGGATTGGGGAATTTTTACTTTAACCCCTGGAATGGAATTTTAAACATATCAACCTTCATGCTGACAGGGAAAATAGCTGTTCTGCTGGTATAAACAGGGTCAACAGCGCTCAAGGCTTGGAACTGCTACGAGGTGTTATGATCACTACTGGTTCAATCAGTTTAGTGGGAAAAGGAGAAGCCTCGTTTGACAACATATCAGACGTAATATGATCATACCACATAATGCATTTTTTCTAAAAGAAAATGTTGGTGACTGAGAGCATTAAAAGTGGTTGGGGACTAGGGAGAGAGAGTAGCTGGGAAAACATGCAGATTACTTGGGCACTAAAAACAGTGAAATCATTAAATCCTTGATATAAATTTTATTTTGTATAGCTCAAACTTTTCATACAACTAAAACAATATATAAAACTGTTATCTTTATTTTTGCCTTAGGCTTTTTTCATTTTGTTCACTTTTTTTTTATAATTCAGTGTTTTCCAGTCTACAGGTTTTCTCTCAGACTAATATCTATAACAGTGGTTCTCAACCTTTCTGGGCTCAGGACCCATTTGTAAATGTTTATGGCCTGTCATGACCCAGTAAATAATAGTCTGAGGGTGGAGGCCCTGTGGTGGTTTCGATCAGGTTCTGCCTGGCACTTACTTGACAGTGGCATCTTCTATGCTGTGGGACTGGCTGGGCTGGGTTTGGTTCTCCGTTCCAGGCATTGCAACCTCTGAGGTTTCAGCATCCCTGGGGTTTGGCCCTGCCCCCCTGACTGGACCAAATTTGTGTGAGTGGAATTGTGACCTGGCTCATGGGGTTGCAGTGCCATTCAGTCAAATCTGGCCTACCCAGGGTCCCATCATCATGATGACTGGGCCAAACCTGAATGGTGCTAGGATCCCAGAAGTTGCAGCGCCTGGAGCAGGTAGGCGAGCACAGCCAGTTCTGTGTGACAGAAGCCACAGGAGCCACCGCCCAACCTTTTGAAACATTCTGGTGACCCAATTTTGTGTCCTGACCCAGGGACTGAGAAATCCTGGTCTACAATTTGTTCATCCCTTTTAAAGGGGACACTTCCTGAATACTACAGTGCAAATAAGTGATGGTCACATAAACACCACCCTATACCGGAAACCTACTGACCGCTATACTTACCTACATGCCTCCAACTTACATTCAGGACACATCACACGATCCATTGTCTATAGTCAAGCCCTAAGATACAACCACATTTGCTCCAATCCTTCAGACAGAAACAAACACCTACAAGATCTTTATCAACAATTCTTAAAACTACAATACACACCTGGGGAAGTGAGGAAACAGATTGACAGAGCGAGATGGGTACCCAGAAGTTGCCTACTACAGGATAGGTCCAACAAGGAAAATAACAGAACACGACTGGCCATCACATACAGCCTCCAGCTAAAACTTCTCCAGCACATCATCAAGATCTACAACCTATCCTGGAAAACAGTCCCTCACTCTCACAGACCTTGGAGAGCAGGCCAGTCCTCCCTCACAGACAGCCCCAACCTGAAGCAAATACTCACCAGCAACTACACACCACACCACAGAAACACTAACCCAAGAACCAATCCATGTAACAAACCCCGTTGCCTACTCTGTCCCCATATCTATTCTAGTGACACCATCAGAGGACTCAACCACATCAGCCCACCATCGGGGGCTCATTCACCTGCGCATCTACCAATGTGATATATGCCATCATGTGCCAGCAATGCCCCTCTGCCATGTACACTGGCCAAACCGGACAGTCTCTACGCAAAAGAATAAATGGACACAAATCAGACATCAGGAATGGTAACATACTAAAGCCAGTAGGAGAACACTTCAATCTCCCTGGACATTCAACAACAGATTTAAAAGTAGCCATCCGTCAACAAAAAAACCCCTCAAAAACAGACTTCAAAGAGAAACTGCTGCGCTACAATTCGTTTGTAAATTTAACACCATTAATTTGGGCTTGAATAGGGACCGGCTGGTTCATTACAAAAGCAATTTTCCCTCTCTTGTATTGACACCTCCTCATCAATTATTGGGAGTGGACCACATCCACCCTGATTGAATTGGCCTTCAACACTGGTTCTCCACTTGTAAGGTAAGTCCCTTCTCTTCATGTGTCAGTATATTTATGCCTGCATCTGTAACTTTCCCTCCATGCATCTGAAGAAGTGGGGTTTTTTACCCATTAAAGCTTGTACCCAAATAAATCTGTTAGTCTTTAAGGTGCCACCAGACTCCTCATCCCTTTTAAATGTTTATTTGATCTCTCTTTACCTTCAATGATTTTGCTCTTCTCCTTGTCATGCTCTATTTTTGCCCATCCTCTCTATTTCTACCTGGCTTTTGACCCTCTGTTCACCCTCACTTCCTCTCATCCATTTCTCTCCTTCCCATCCTCCTCTGGGGATGACCCCTACAATGCAGGTGAGGAGTGTTTTGGAGGGTGGAGTGAGTGACTAGCTTGTGTGTCACCGACCAAACGTGGGCAAGCCCGCAGCCAGGCCTTCAATTAGTCACATCCTCTTGTTGGCACTGAAAAACAAACACAGACATCCAAGTGATCATCATCATCCTCTGGGTCTCCTTGGGTCTCTGCTGCCTTGGCCTTTCCAGCCCACGACCGACACCCTGGGCACCGTTGGCAGGGCTCTGAGCACTGGGAGGCGGGGAATGTCTTTTCTCCAGACCCTGCAAACGCCTCAGGGCAGGTGCCCGGCTTCACTTTGATCGTTTTCAGGGGGACCCCTTCCGCTGAGCACGTGCTTCCGCGTGGGCGGCCGGATCGGGGCCGCCCAACGCCCACGTGCCCGGGGCCTCACGCGCTCAGAACAGGGGCGCTGAGCAGGCAGCCTCCACTCTCCCCCAAGCCGGGAGACCCGGCGGCTCCTCGGGCACGCGTAGGGTCGCGAGCCGTTAAGGCTCCGCCCCCGCCCCGTGTTCTCAGGGCCAATGGTCGGGGGGGGAGGAGAGAGCGGGCCAGATTTCGGGGGTCAGGGGACATTAACTCGAGGATTCCTTTCCCCCGCTCGGCCCCTGCGCGCGCGCGCACAGGGCGGGTCTGTTGGCGGCCGCGGTTTCCGAAGGAGCCGCGCGCAGAGCCCCCCCCCGCCTAGCTCGCCGGCCGGCCCCGCCCACCGGCCACGCTGAGGGGGAGGAGCCGGCTAGGCCCGGCCTCCGCCTCCCATTAGCTGCGCTCCGGCCGCAACTCCCACGAGGGCGGGGAGGGCGCCCGTTACCTGCGCCGCGGGAGCGGCGGCGGCGGCGGCCTGGCTGGGGAAGTGGGCGGCGCCCCTCCGCCTCTCATTCGTCCCGCGGCCCGGCAGGAGACGTGAGACGCAGGCGGCCCGGGTCTCCCCGCTCGCCGCGGCCGTGCCATGCTGTGCCGTGCCCGCCTGACGCTGGTGGCGGCGGCGCTGCTGGCGCTGGGGGCCCCGCGCGGCGGCGGCGCCCGGCTCCTGGAGTGGTACACGGCGTGGGTGAGCACCGCCTACACCGAGCCGCTCAGCAACCGCACGGTGCGGGGCAGCGCCGAGAGCGGCCGCTACGGGGACAGCTCTCCCAAGGAGAGCGCGCAGGGCCTGGTGGGCATCCCCCGCGGCGCCTCCGCCCGCCGCATGGAGGGCTGCGCCTCGGACACCGACTACGATGTGCCCCTGCCGCCTGGGAGCCGCGGCCCGCCCGGCGGGGAGCCGCCGCCGCCCTGGATCGCGCTGGTGGCCCGCGGGGGCTGCACCTTCAAGGACAAAGTCACCAACGCGGCCCGGAAGCGGGCGGTGGCCGTGGTGATCTACAACGAGCCCCGCTTCGGCAACGCCACCGTCTCCATGTCTCACCTCGGTGAGTGGGGGGCGTTGGGTCCTGGGGGCTCGGCAGCGGGCGGGGCCGGGGGGGCTCGGAGGAAAAGGGGCCCAGTGGGGAGTGAGGTTTTTTTTTTGGGGGGGGGTGGAGAGGGGAGGCGAGTGTGTGTCTGGGTTCAACATTCCCCGGTGATGTGAGATGCTTTTTCGGGGGAAAGGGAAAAGAGGAACACCATGAAGCGCCCTTAAAAAGGACGTGTAGGGCTTGTTTCCTGTCACTACACATAATACTAAAGCGAGGGGTCTGTTTGGTAGAGGCACGAAGTTTTACACCAAGCCTTTAGGAAGGGACGCAGAAATTATCAAGCAGTGTTGCAGTGAAACCATTAAGCAACTGCCCCAGGTCTTACTACTGTGAGAGGCACCACAGAATCTGAGCACGTAATACCTCAAGTGAATATGTTGCTCTTTAACTACGGGCTGAACAAAATTGTACTGGATACCGCAGAGATGTAAAAATGGTCACTTAAGACAGGGAATTACCTATTGGATGAGTTTTTAGTGCAGGCTTTATTGTAGTACTTACCACTTCATCGTTAAAGTACACCTTATAATCCTCACACCTTTCTGAAGTAAGGTGAGAAAAGTGATGTATAGAGGGATCAAATTGACTTGTCTAAGCATGCCTGTCTATCTGTAGCTTACAGACAGTGTCTGTGACCCTGCCAAGGTAAGAGCTCAAGTGTTCTGGCTCCACACAGTCTGCTGAATTTTTTGTGTGTGAAAGCATTACCTGCTTGAGAACTTTATTTAAAAAAAAAAAAACCACACACACCTAATTTTTTTTTTAACTACCATCAAGTATGTTTAAAGGCATAGGAGGAGACCTTCAGGGCAGGATACAAGGAGTAAGAAATCAAAGCATAGTGGGGAAAAACCCTGTTGCAGATACCAGTGAACCTGCTGCTGTGTAATAATCTTACTAGTATCCTGGCAATCCTTCAAGAGGATTTTAAATACATTTTAGTAGTTTTTTAAAAACAAGAGGCAGTTTTTTTTTCTCCTAGTAAAATTAGCTGAAAAAGTCAACTTTGGAGTGCTGTTGCTTCAAAGTATATTTGAAACCCTGAAGGGAAATAAGTCCCTCTTGAAGTAATAAGTGAGTGGCACCATCCTGCAAATTGGAATCATGATTAACTAGTACTGTTAAGCTGCTTTGTAAGGCTATGTCTACACTAGCACTTTTGTCAGTAACTCTTTTCAGTCAGAGGTGTGAAAAAACTGACGGTATACTGGCAAAACTGCGTTTTTGCTGGTATAGCTTATTTCATCAGAAGAAGGGGGAGACAACAAACGAGGACATACCGAATATACTTTCCTGTTTAAGATTTGCATACATGTGGTTCTGAGCTATACACATCTAGGTTTAATGTACATCCGGAGTGGGATCTGAGCTACTTGTGGTACTTCCTTGGCTCTCTATTTAGTATTAAACTACACAGAATGTTAAAAAGTGCTTAGCAAAGGTTGATAAACCGTGCTGATAAATAACAAGATATTATAAAAAAGAGAATTTCATATGTTGGATTACAAATAAGTAAAAGTATTTAATTTTGGGTGAGTGGCTGTGCAGATGCAATGAGATTTTTTTTAAACTTGTTTCCAGCTTCTAGAGTTGAATAAATACATGTACGGTTAGTTGATTGTTAGATGTTTGTCTTCTGAAAAAAAAACCTCTTTTCTTGCCAGAATCTTTTCTTCTGTAGCATGTATGTAGAGAGTAAAAAGTGATCTAAATTTCCTTATGTAACGTTGATGATACTGCTCTCTATAGCTGGTAATGGTCTTTGGCTTGGTTTAAAGGTGGAAATTGTTTCTGATTCCCCCCCCCCCTTATTAACTAATTACTTGTTTTTTTATCCTTGTAATGCCTAGAGTGGTGGGTGTTCTGTGACCTAAAAAAAGGCCAACTGTGACATTAAGATCTAAATCTTCTGGAAGGAGAGTATTATTCCATTGGAAGTGGCTCAAGCTTTAAAAACTATAGATTTTTGATGAGGATATTTGTATCTTTGAAATGAATTCTCAGTTTTCAGTATTGCTTTATGTCCACTTTAGATTGTAGGTTCCTTGGGGCAGAGACATGTCTTGCTGGTTTGTAAAGCTCCATGTACAGAACTGGCAGTGTAATAATTTCTTAAGACGCATGAGTGTGCAGTCCTCTTAGGCTTGTGAGAGAACCCTCCTGCTACCAGCATTATCCTGTCCAAGGGTTGCTTTTAAAGGATTTAATAAATACTGGAGTCAGAAAATGTGGCCTTCTCTTGGTGGGTAATGGAGGGGTTTGTTGAATTGTTAGCCTGCATAGGGTATTTCAGTTGTGTTAAGCTAACACATTTGAAGCTACAGTATGTTGTAGTTTAGGAGGGAGCCTGGGTGATGTGACCAGCTAACACTGCTTCAAACACAAATAGCCTACGTTTTAATGGGGTTTTGCAATTGTGACGTTAATGCAACTGGAAAAAACATTTTTGCCCTTCAAAACATATCTTCATGGGGAGGGAATGGTCTTGAATAAGCAAACTGGAATGTATAAGGAAGCCCATTATGTTGATCCCAGCTTTAAAGCCTGAAGTCAATAGTTTCATGAGTAGGGTGGGTTGAAATAATTCTCTATGCCACCCCAGGGTATCAAGCTGGCTTCTTGTAGTTCCATTCCTCCTTGTCTCAGAACTGGGAGGAGAAAAGCAGGCTGGAAAATGTAATCCTTTGAGGAACCATAATAGTTTTAGCATATAGGGAAATAGGGGACAATACAAATGGCACTCTTGTCTCCTCCCAGGTCATCCAAAAGTTGCACCTGTGGGTCTCCAGAACGTTGTTAGCAAGTAAACCCCCTTTCTTTGTTAGGTGCAATTTACTTACTTTAGAAAGATGTTGAGACAGATACCTCTGACGAAGGTCTGAGAATACGCTGTTTTCGATAAACTGAAATAAACCTCTAGGGAAGGGGAAATTTTGGTTTTGTTTACAGTAAGTCCCATGCATGTCTTCTATTTGTCTGGCCTGCCACAGTGCTCTGATTTTTTTTTAAAAAAAGTACTTATAACTTCAAGTAACTCTCACATGAAGATAAAGCCTTTTCAAGTCGAGTTCCTAAGTATTTCCACAGCAAACTCTCTGACAGATACCATTTAAAAAGACTTGAAATTCCTGTTGGTCCCATCCCAGAGTAATACTTGGGATCTGGCTTGAGTACTTTAGGATCTGACTTGAAACTGTCTATTACATGTGACAAAATCATCAAGCTCTTTTGTTCTATCTTCAGCTACTACTTTAGAGTTATGAACTAACAAATGGATGCTCATGAATGCATTCTAGTACTTTAAATAGAGACTTCAAAGCCTGATAAATTGTACTGATCTTTTTATTTGCTAAATGAATCTTCAGATCAGCATCCCATTGTATTCCGTGGAATGAGGCATGCGAGGCCTCAATAGATATGTTTTATTTCAACTATGTCTGGTTCGTGTATAATTATGTCTGGTTCTTATATATTCCATTTGAGAATTTCACAATGTAAGCTGTTTTTAGTAATTAAACTTGCTTTGTCAAAGTAATTTTGCTTTGTTTTCAGAATTTTAAGCATTTTCCATTGATCTTGTCCACCTCTTATATGTTATCTGAATGCAATTCAATCCTTTAAAGTTAATAAACTGGAGTAAGTGTGCATTCTGTTGACTTTTTTTTCCCCCCTTTTCTCCAACAGGAACGGGCAATACAGTGGTAATTATGGTTGGATATCCAAAAGGGATAGAAATTTTGGAACCAGTACGCAGAGGGATTCCAGTAAAAATGACTATTGGTGTTGGCACAAGACATGTGCAAGAATATATCAGTGGACAGTCAGTTGTGTTTGTAGCCATCGCTTTTATCACCATGATGATTATATCACTAGCCTGGCTTATATTTTACTATATACAACGTTTTCTATATACTGGGTCACAATTTGGAAGCCAGGTAATTGCAGATGGTGATAATGATTTTAAAATAACCTTATTAAAAGTTTTTAAAGTTTGTTTTCTCTCCCCTGCACGTCTCCTGTAAAATTCTTTGTCTGGATCCGATACTAATTTTACTGAAATGTTGTTTAGCGCCATATTTTCTTGTCTGTCAGACCATGGATACTGCTTAGAATTAATACTTTTTTAAATGAATACACTTATAAGCAGCATGTTAATTGCCTATTTAGCTTTAATAACTAGATTTTTATCTGAAATATCTGCCTCCTACCAGATCAGTGTTTAATTTAGAATTGGGCAACAATTTTAGTGAAACTTGGTACAGAGCAATGTTTGACTAGTGCTCGCTGGGGTGAGATGTATTAATTCTCTTTTTTTCCTCCCAATTAAAACTGTAACTTTGGAAAAGGAGGAGGAGGAAGCAATTCCTTATCTTCAGCTAGAGAGCTCTGAGTAAAGTTTAATGGAGAGTGTCAATGGGCCAGCCACTAATGCTCTTAAATTAACCCAGTAGTATCCTATAAATCTAAAATGTTGTGTTGTAAAGCTTTACAAAAGCTGACCCTGAAGCTGGCATTGTAATTGTAGTTCAGCCCCAATCCTCTGGTGGGCCACAACCTGGAAATTGATTGCTGGGGGAATGCCCAGTGAGTTGCAGCAAATTTCCTGGGCCACTAGGACCCAGTAAGAGCTGGAGGTGTGGGGGGAGGGAGAGGATCAGTTCATTCCCCCTCAGTTGCTGGTGCAGATACTTCCTTTGCCTCTTTACAGTCCCTCTGCTTTTCAAGAGCAGTTCATCTGTGCTCACTGCTCCAGGGGGAGATTTGGCCCCAGGATGAGCACAGAGGGCTGTGCAGTCAATTTTACATCTCTTTAGGAACTGCTGTTCCAAACTTCTGGAGCTGATTACTAGGGAAAGAGTAGGTGCTCAGCAGCCCCATCGGTGTACCTCACTTTTTTATTTGATTTTTTTTTTTTGTTGTGAGACCCATGAAATGGATGGGAAATCAACTTGTGGGGGGAAAAAATCCAGTCTTTGGGATGAAGGGACAACTTCAGCCATTTTGTAGGCTGCAGGAAAAAAAAGGTTAATCATTAGTCTAGTGGACTGCATATGGGGATGAGATTCAGGAGCTACCCAGTTCAAAATCTGCCTTTGCTACTGACTTACATGGCCTGGAGGGGAGGCCATCAATCATTAACCTGCTTTCCCAGTCAGTAAAATGAATACAATACCTCATAGAGGTATTATAAAAAGCAGAGATTTTTGTACAATGCATTGAAAATTAAGCCTTATGTAAGGATTAGGTGTTAGCAATAAAAATTTTTCCTGGAACTTCATATTTCCAGTCCAAATTAAATCTGGTAGTGGTGGTGTGGGAAATACTTTCATATCAGTATGTGCAAATTGCTAATAGTTGACAAATCCTGTGCTTAATCTGTTTCATAAAGCTAGAACATAATAGTTGGATAGATTATGGAAAGATATTTTTAAACATATGTAATGAGGTGCTCCAAGGTGATGAATATATGCCTAAGAATGTGATCCTACAACTTTACTTATGGATTCAGAGTAGCAGCCGTGTTAGTCTGTATTCGCAAAAAGAAAAGGAGGACTTGTGGCACCTTAGAGACTAACAAATTTATTTGAGCATAAGCTTTCGTGAACTACAGCTCACTGCTTTCTTTTTACTTTACTTAGTCTTCAGTCATACAAGTTGTCCTATCCTCTCAAGTAGGACTACTTGTTTAAGGGTTATAGGATCAGGCTCTAAAACTGAGAAGAGACTATTACAGGCTGTCTTTTGGAAACCCTAATTTGATTGGTAGAGTTTAAAAAAAAAAAAAAAAAAAGAGAACCTTTGCAGTTGGAAGCACTTACTATTCAGTGGCAAAATCTGATAAAATTTATTAGAAAAAGTATATAAAAAGTTATATTGACTTCATTGTTTAAAATTAGTATTGTGCAAAAAGTAGATTGTGTAAATGGTGAATATTAAGTTCAATGGGTTTTTTTGGGGGGCGGGCGGGGGGGAAAGACACACGTGAAGTGGTGTTGGTATCTTATGCCCTGATGGTGGACTTGGGTCCATGTGGAACTCCACTGGATTTCTGAATAGGCGTGAAGCTTCACTTGCATGGATCCAAATACAGGATTTAGATCACCCTTAAGAATTTTTTACTTTAATGAACATTTAACTATACAGTGTCCTCTTAAATTGAAGTTCTCTCCGCATGCCATTCACGTTATAATAAAGGGCATATGTTTGCATTTGCAGTGGAAAAGAAAATTTGAGACCCAGACTGAGCAGAATAACATTTTTCTGTAATCTGTAATCCATATGGTAACACCCATTGTTTCATGTTCTCTGTGTATATAAATCTCCCCACTGTATTTTCCACTGAATGCATCCAATGAAGTGAGCTGTAGCTCATGAAAGCTTATTCTCAAATAAATTTGTTAGTCTCTAAGGTGCCACAAGTACTCCTTTTTGCGGATACAGACTAACACGGCTGCTACTCTGAAACCTGTCATCTGGAAAAAGTATCTTTATTTTAATCCTAGTTCTATATCAAGAGGGGCTATTTAAGGTGTGACTGCTCCTCCGTCCCCATGCCCTCCTCTTACATGTAGTTGTAACTTTGCAGGGAGTATGTAGCAGGTTAAATTGATTTGGAGAATTATGCAACTGATATGATTTCTTAAACATCTTCTCAGGTTAAATGAAATACATTCTCTGATGATCATTGTCTGTGGCAAGATAACAGGGAAGATGATCAGTATGCTGCAGATACCCTGCTGTCTCTTGACGTTCCTTTTTAACTACCCATTATGCACTACCAGTATATTTGCTCATTGGATTAACTGTGGTCCTGTTCTGTCTCCCCTTCTTCCTCTCTACACTGGTTGCCTATAAAGTGATGAATTGATTGTTTGTCCTTGTCCCCACATGTATCTGCACTCTGACAATACCCGGTTCTTATGCATCTCATCACTGTGTGTATTTGCTGTAGTGCCCCATACAGTGTGGAACTCACTCCTCCTTAATGTGCATTGGTGGGTGGAAGGCTTTATAAACCTACTACAGTGACAAAAGGTGGGAATTTCCTGAATGTATTTGAAGGCTTTGTAAACTATACAGAATACGCTAGTATTGAAAGTTTCTCATAATTTAGTTAAAAGTGAAAGAGTACCAAACTGAACTTGTGTAACATTATTTTAAACATTCTCTTACCACTTTAAGGGCCACAGAAAAGAAACCAAGAAAGTGATCAACCAGCTTCAGTTGCATACTGTGAAGCATGGAGACAAGGTAATTTAGTAACTTTAAATTGTTTTGTTTGCAAGCTGTCTTCATTGTATTTATGGTTTTAAAAATAAAAATGACTAACTCCTGTTGGGCTGTCTATAAATTAGTGCATGACTGTCTCCTTTTGTTTGTTGTTAACCTGTATTTCTCTGTCTAGAAGCATGAAGGCTGGTATTTAACATCTAACAAAGATATATTTACCAGCATAGGATCTTGGCTAGTGCCAGATATCAACATTACAGTTGAATTGTGCAATATTTCCCATGATCTGTTGATTACACAATTCCATATATTACAAATCTGTTAGTCTTGGTACTGTTTTTCTTTTTATGATTCTAGAATAGGAAGAAATACATACAAATTGTGATTAATCCTTTAAAGAATGTCTCATTCCCAAAGATTTTTACATATTTCTAATCATTACTTCATGGACAAAGAAATAGTTTATTTAAAATGTATATATTAACAAAGCTTGATAGGTCTTCATTTCTGGACTTTCTCTACATCCCATGTGGGCTTACTTTGTGAGGCTATAGGCAGATTTGCAAAGACCGGTTAAATTTAATATAACTTACTGGAGCAGGTGAACTTCTGTGAAATGAGTTATCTAGAAGTAGTATCTTACATTGTCTGGACAGATGTATATTTTGTTTTTCTTTGATCCAGTCATCACAGTCACAACAGTTTCCCTTCTGTTCTTTATTGTTAAGGCTGATTCCCCACTCTGGCACTTCAAGTGCAGAAGGTGGGGGCCCGCAAGGATTTTTAAAAATTAATACTTGCTGCTCCAGGCTTTTATTAAACTCCCAAGGTTACAGCTTTTTTCTGATCTTGGCTTGGTAAATGCTGCCACCATCCAAATGCAAAACCCCTTTTTGGAACCTAGGAAGGCGCACTTAGGACTTCCTTCCTGTGAGGTACCCTCAAGCCCTTTCACCCACTCTTCCGGGGAAGAGCTGAGAGAGAAAACAAAGAAAATTAGCTGTTGCTATCAGCTAATTAAACATATGCACAAACCTCTTAAAATCCAATCCTGTTACTTTTTTTTTTAAAAAAAGAAGTTTTATTAAAAACAAAAAAAGAAAATACATCTGGAACTTAGGCTTTTGCTAGATTTTAAAAGAGCAATTGCAAAAATTAAGCACCCAAACTAGCTTTCTTGGGGTTCAGATTAAAGGTTGCAAGCAAACAAAAGCATCTGGGGTTAGCACAGAGGAGTTCACTAGCCATAAGAAGTAAACAGAAATAAAGCTAATCACGTCTTTCTAAACATTTCTGATCTACTTACACATTTGGGGGTTCCAAATAAGTAGCTCTAGGTATGATCTGATGATCATGCCTGGGTTAAAGCTTCTCATAGGGTAACTGCTCCCTGTTCCACTCTTTCCTGGAGAACCACAACAGAGAGAGAGGGGAAGTTTTTTCCCCATTTTAAAAATTTCTAGCCTTCCCATTGGCTCTTTTGGTCAGGTGCCCACTCCCTTTCCTTTACCTGGGGGACTTTATTAACCCTTTACAGATAAAGCAAGCAGAGAACAGCCACCAAGAGGGACTTCACAGCCAACTAGTTGGCTGGGTGCCCACAAAAGGGAGCTCTTTCTCTCTCCTGCCCCCCCCTTCATCCATCACAATTGTAACAAATAATGTAGGACTTTTTGTGTTTAAAGTAGTATAGCAACATTCAAAGTTGAAGCACTTTAAAAACACGTCAGCCTTAAGAAGCATGTTTACAGTTGTGTGGATCTTTTCTGAGCAGTTTGGAGGATTATTGTGAAATGGACACTTACGTAGCACATAATCAAATATGCCATGGTTGGCATCTGCCCCTGCGTTCAGTGAAAAATATCTGCAGTAATAAATGTATTTTATCAATTTAACTTTAAATGTACAGACTAGCAACTAATACAGAAATGTTACAAGTAACTTTTTATTTAAAATGACTGTTACATACAGTGTGTAAAATAGAAATTATGGGCCTGATCCTCCAATCTTACTCACATTACCAACTCTTGTAAGCATTTGCAGTAATGGACACCCATACTTTTTAGTAACCTGCAGATATGAAAGACTTGCATTGTATTTTTATGCTAGGACCCAATTTGGATATCCTTCATATTTGTTTTTGTATACAACTCAGTTAAAACTGATTACATGGTATACAAAATATCTTCATACTTAAGTTTTCCTTCACATTTTATATTGCAACTGTAACTCCAAAAGGGGCAAAACATGGAGGACTCTCCCAAAAAGTGTTAATGGCATGAGTAATTGCACACTGTACTCTGACTACAGTGCGGTGGTTCTCAATCTGCAGCCCAGTCAGCACACAACTATGTCCATGTGATATCTTCAGGCCCATGAGCATTCAGTATACTCTTTTCTTAGGATTGAATGAGCGAGAGGTTAGAGAGAGAGGTTTTAAGAATCTTGTTAAGCTGCTTCATTTGGAGTATGAGGGCGGATTCTTTCCTCTCCAGTCCTTCTTAGATTTCCTGTGCAAGCCTGTTTACCAGGGCACTGTGGGAGGAGAAGGCTGAAGAAGCAGGATGAGGTACCATTCAACCCTATAAGAGTATGTTGAATGCTCATTAGCTCTTGAGACTGTAGATTGGGAGTTAAATGAGTTTCTGTTGCTATATCTTTCATACTTACCATGTGAAATTTCATACATCTGGAGATGGTTACCTTTATTATAATTTTTAGCTTACTAAAATGCTTGATTGCACCCCATTAAAAACACCAGTGTTCAGAGAAGTAAGTCACCCAAAAAGTGCTTAGATTGACATGTGATATGTCTAGGTTTAGCCACGATCAGTTACTTTGATTATATCAAACCACCTTTTGGTAGAGTATTTCTCCACCTTTTGGTAGAGTATTTCTAATTGAATTAAATAAGAACTGCTTCTTATTTATGGCATTTTAAAGCTTTCTGTTCAAATGATTATACTGTATGACTCAATGCTTGTTATATTCATGATCTTTTTAATGTCCTGGTCCACCTGTACATTTAAATGTGTTTTCTGTAGGGTTTAGATGTTGATGCAGAAAATTGTGCTGTGTGCATTGAAAACTACAAACCGAAAGATATTGTCCGAATTCTGCCATGCAAGTAAGTTTGATTGCCTTTTAAAATCTATTTTTACCATACTTTCCATAAGAAATATTTAATTAGGTTCCTAGAAACCTAAGCCATTTCTGGAGTTTTGGGGTCATGAAGCTATACAATGCACTGAAGTTGTGCTATCTGTTCGTCCAGTAACATGTGCAGGGCATGAGGAGATGGTATTTCATAAATGTGGTGGGGAGTTCAGCCTCTCAAAAGTTATAAACTTGTTAATTAAAATATTACCTTATGTATGAAGTATATATGTGACTATTTCTAGTTCTGTGGGAACATTTTTTGTTGTGAGAAACATTTCTCTTTAGTTAAAGAAAATTAGATGTATAATTAGAAATATGACAGACATGATCTTTGAAAAATTCTCAGTGAAAAAGAGAATTTTTAACTAACGTTTCCACTTCTTTTTGGGTTTTAGCATGTTTGAAATATAAAAACATTGATTCCTTATTTGTATTAATGTTTTGATCAGTCCTGAAATGGTCATTTCTCTAAAAATGTCTGTAATCAGATGTCTTGGTTATTTGACCATGAAGAGCAATTAGCCCTTGACTGGTAAAGTATTGTACTTTAATAAGAACAGTTAAAGATGAGATCTAAACTTTGTGCGTAGTTGTTGCTATGTATTACCAAATATTTGAGTAGTTCGAGTGCTTGTTCATGTCCATTCCAATCAGGTGTGTGCATGCACTCCAGCCAGAAGATTTTTTTCCTTAGCAGTGTCCATAGAGTTGGCCTGGGCGCTCCTTGGAGTTGCGCCTTCATGGTTCCCCGTATAGCGCCCTGCTAACCTCTCACCCCTTCAGTTCCTTCTTACTGGCGGTGACCGCTAGCTGGAATATTGCTTGCTCTTGCTTGCAAGCGCTTTGGCAGTGTCCTCTTTAGTTGTACAATAGTGTAAAAAGGGAGTTAGAAATAGTTATTTCTTGTAGTAGTAGTAGACTTTTTTGGGGGGGGAGGTTCCCCCCAATAAAGTCTTCCCCAACTCTGGGGGTATACCCAGGCCCCCGGGGTTCAAACTTTGTGAGGACTGTGGCAAGTTTATGCCCAAAAGTGACCCACACTCTTGTTGTCTACGGTGCCTCGGGGAGAGCCACCAAAAGGACAAGTGCAGGATCTGCAAGGGTTTTCGACCTAGGACCCTTAAAGACCAGGAGCAGAGACTTAAGATCCTGCTGATGGAAGCAGCACTCTGGCCACATTCCAACCCCGGGTCCGCAGAACCTGCGCCAAGTACTTCGTCGGTCCGCAGTGCTCTGGCACCAACGGTGCGTGAGCCAGTGCCAAACAATGACCCTAAAGCCTCGCAGCATGGCCATGACTCTGCCCATAAACAGCCATCTTTGGTGCAACACCGCTCTGTCTCCGGTGCCACAAAAGAAGAGAAGGCCAGAGAGGGGTTGGTCTCCCCCTCTAAAGTCCAAGGGACCTGTGGCATCGACGAGCACTTTGAGCCAGGCTACCTTGTCCCTCCAGCCCTTTAAGGTTTCACTGACTCCTACCGCGGCTGGGGTTTACATGAGTCCAAACCCCCCACGGTTCCCGGACCGTCAAAGTGACCACCTCCAGCTTCCCTCTATGCCAGAAGCATTTGAGGTGGCTCAGGACCTTATGTGCCTCATGGTGCTGTCCCGTCTCTGGCGGGCCAGGCACTGCAGACTTGAATACCGCATGAGCACAGAGCACTCCAGCAGTTCTTGACAGTTGTTGACATCCTTGCATCCTCTGGTCCCTCGCAGATCGCCTTGCCTTTATTAAAGACGATAGTTGAGACTACCAAAATCCCATGACAGACCTCTGCTTTTCTGGCCCCTACGGCCAAGAGAAATGAAAGGCAGTACTTTGTCCCTTCTAAGGGATATGAACATTTATATATCTACCCACCCCCCCCAACTCACTGGTGGTTCATGCGGCCAATCAGCAGGAGTGCCAGAGCTTCCAGGGCCCCTCCCCTAAAAATAGGGAGGCAAAAAGACTCAACCTTTTCGGCAGGAAGGCCTATTCTATACTACAGTTCCATATCGTAAACCAACAGGCCATCGTGAGTGGATACACGCAAACCTGCGCTGTGATGGCCAAGTTAGTGGAGCTTCTGCCGCAGGACTCTCGCGCTGAGTTCTCTGCATTAGTGGAGGGGGGAAGGCTGGTCTCCGGAGCGTCCCTACAAGTGGCATTGTACGTGAGGCTGCATCTGTCTGGTCAGAGGAGAACCATCAGTCGCTGACACTCGCTTCTGTGCCATTTATACTGGACTACCTTCTCCATCTTAAGCAACAGGCTCTGTCTGTTGTCAAGAAGGGTCCACTTGGCTGCCATCTCTGCCTTCCATGCGGGCGCAGACAGCCACTCAGTCTTCGCGAACCCTATGGTCAGCAGTTTCCTTAAAGGTCTCGATAGACTCTACCTGCAAACACAACAGCCCAGCCTATCCCATCTTGGGACCTTAATCTGGTCCTTTACAGACTTACGGGTCCACCATTTGAGCCACTGGTGACGTGTTCCTTGCTTTACCTCTCATACAAGGTCGCATTTCTAGTGGCGATAACCTCAGCTAGGAGAGTGTCGGAGCTCAGGGTCCTTACATCAGAGCCCCCTTACACAGTGTTCCATAAGGACAAGGTTCAGCTCAGGTCTCACTGGGCTTTTCTCCCTAAGGTTGTCTCCCAGTTTCACATCAACCAGAACATCTTCCTCCCAGTGTTCTATCCTAAGCCGCATTCCTTCACTCATTGGATGTCCACAGAGCACTGGCCTTCTACATAGAGAAAACGAAGCCATTCCAAAAGTCCGTCTAGTTATTCGTAGCGGTGGCAGACAGGATGAAAGTCCTCCCCGTCTCATCACAGCGCATCTCATCATGGATCACGTCATGCATTTGGGAGTGTTGCGACTTGGCGAAGGTGCCCGCTCCGCCGATCACCGCACACTCCACCAGAGTTCAGGCCTCCTCAGCAGCATTCCTGGCACAGGTCGCCACACAGGAAATCTGCAGACCAGCAACGTGGTCCTCAATACGCACTATGCGATCACACAATAGGCCAGAGATGATGCAGTCTTCGGATGAGCCATGCTCCAATCAGTAGATGACTCCAACCCCACCTCCTGAACTTTGGCTTGTGGGTCACCTAATTGGAATGGACACGAACAAGCACTGTGTAACTGTTTCTTTTCTTCTTCTCGTAACTGTTGTTCTTTGAGATGTTGCTCATGTCCATTCCAGTACTCACCCTCCTACCCTTCTGTCAGAGCAGCTGGTGAGAAGGAACTGAAGGGGTTGGGGGTTGGCAGGGTGCTATATTGAAGGTGCGACTCCAGGGGGCACCCAGGCAGACCCTATAGACGCTGCTAAGGGAAAAATCTTTTGGCTGTTGGAATGCACACACCTGATTGGAATGGACGTGAACAACAGTTACGAGAAGGTGAGTAACCGTTTTTTCTGTATTGTCTGTCTAGTACTGTTTTTTTTATAGTAACCTTTAAATCTGACATTACTTTCTCCTTTTTAATCACTTAGGAGTCTGGACTGATTCTTTAAAGAAAAGCACTACCAATATATTCTGTCAGTATACTTGTCCATTGCCTTCCAACTTTGACAGATAGGTTAATATATTGAATGACTACTAAGATTAAAAAGGTTCACCCATGAACGTATCTAATAACCTCAAGATGGATATACTAGAAAATTAATAGGCTTTCTGAAAGAATAAATCATAGTTTAAAAAAATTAAAACCAAATGTATTTTGTTTTTTGTCAGGCATATCTTTCATAGGACCTGCATTGACCCCTGGCTGTTGGACCACAGAACTTGTCCAATGTGCAAACTAGATGTCATCAAAGCTCTGGGATACTGGGTGAGTTACATATTTATCGAGTTAAAACTGCACTGCAGACGTTCAAAACAGGAAGCAAGACTGCACATCAACCTGTTTAAAAATTCAGAGCAGTTGTTTCTCCAGGTTCTTTCATGTGTGTATATATAGATATCACGGTGATGGCTGTGGTACAAGAACCCAAACAAGAGTAATCTGTAATGATTTATAATACTCATCCTTAATATTACACTTGACAAAGTGCTAATTAACTATCTTGTAATACCTTTCTGAGGTAGGAAAAGTTTCTTTCTTTGAGTGTTTGTATATGTCCTTTACGTTGGGGGGCGGGGGCACCAGTGCCGGAGAGTTTTCCCTGGAGGTACCCACAAGGATAGCCCTGTCTACACCTGAGCGCTGTGAGGGTATAAAGGGTGGAGCCACCCCTACCCTTCAGTTCCTTCTTACTGTCAGTGTTTTGTGTGCCCTGTGAACAAAAAATCTTCAGTGCTTTGTTTTGATCTAATGGTACTTTTTTTCTTTTTTTATCCCATGATGTTTGATTTTCCATTTTATTTCTTAATTTATTTTATTTCAAATTTAGTTCTTAGCTGCACTGCAGTGTTATGCTGTCAAAGCGGTAATGCCTCCTGAAAAGTTGACAGGACACATGACCAGAGCATATTTGATCTCTGCAGCCTTTGTATCACATGCTGATTACCAACATTTATAGGGTGGCAACATGGCCTTAGCTTCTTACATTCCCCAAGCATTGTGCACTATCAGCTGCTTCAAGGGAGGATGCAAATGTGGGAAAAGTGGTCATATAGTTCCCCCTTCTGATGAGACTGAGCCCCACTGCCTGGGATAACAGGTTCGGAGTTACCTACAGTGTAATGGACATATCCAAGCACTTACGGTTCAAAAAAAGTAATTATTTTTCTTCATTTTGAGATGTTGCATTTGTCCATTACACGGCCCACCACCTCCTTCCCCAGTACATCGGAGTCTGCAATCAGCTTCCATTGTGAAGGAACTGAAGGTGGCAGGGTGGCTTCACTCTTGTAGCCTTACTTCAGATCATAAGGAGTTTTGATGTGGGCAGTGCCACCCCATAGGTACTTCTAGGGAAAACTCAGACATGGGTGCATGGGACGCCAGACACCAGCAGTGTAACAGACATATGCAACACATCTTGAACAACAGTTACCGAAAGGTAAGTAACTGCTTTTATCCCCATTTTACAGAGGGGGGAGGAAACTGAGGAAGAGAAGTGAAGTGACTTGCCTACAGCTGCACAGTTGTAGAAACCAGTTTCATGCTTCAGCTTACAGGTACCTCAAGGGCCGTTTTGGCTTTTTGAGTCCTTGAAACTTTTCAGGCAGCCGGACAAATTAGTTAACTGTGTCTGTATGCTCCCAGATATGCTGAGTAAGCATTTGGTCTCTATAACTGAATCAGTGTTCACTAAAACCTTCCTGAACAACTTTAGCAGTAGTTGGCTTAACTAGTAGAAATGATGGGCTTTCATTTCTTTCCGACAGTGCCAGCAAAGAGAGATGAAGATACATGTGGTATCCTCTAGAGATCTCAGTACATAGGGGCACTTACCATCAGAATAAAGTGGTGTGTTTTAGAATGGTGTCTGGGATCTTCTTTTCATAAAGTGCCTGCATTTTTTTGACTAGCTTTTCTTATAAACAAAAGAATACTGTTTGAAATGGTTGGAGACTTCACAATATACTTATATAAGGCCTGTGACTTCATCTGATGCACTACTTATGTCTTGTCAGAGTTCTAAGAAAAGCAGTAGAACCCTAGATCTGCTTGTCTACATGATTTTCATTATGCAAAATGAGGCAATGGTTGTACTATATGGCCTAAAGATTCTATCGTTGCGGAGACTGGTCTGGAAGCTACATTAAGAATTAAACTAGGTTATTAGAGTCTTGTTTTTATATCATCCATATAGTTGAAGCCCATAATTCTACTTAATGATAGAAATTAGCAAAAAAATAATGGGTTTTTGTGATTATTAGCGTATCTGAGTTCAGATTTTTGGGATGGACGTTGATACTCTACCCATGACCAGCCCAACATATAATTTCTCTCCTATTGATCAGACATGTCTCTTCTTTGCTTGACAAAGGTGAATGTAGGAAACGCGTCAGTTGCAAACCCCGGTTCATTAAGGTATTCATAATGGATAGCTAGTTACACATCACAAGTTCAAACCCCACTCAAGTTGATAATATGGAAAGTTACAATCTGACTCTAAATGGTTGCCTATGTGGTGATTAGTCCATTTTAAGTAGATGAGCATTCTCATTACAGAAATCACCATTTCAATGTGTTGTATCTTCTGCAGAGATTGAATTAACTAGGGAGAACTGAACTTTTCATAAATCTAAAAACTTGATACTTCTAGAATAGCTTGGAGGAACTTTAACTTCCATTGCCTGTTGTTGTTGTGTGCCTGTTTTGTAAATGAAGGACTTTGGTCCCCAAGGTGGCTGTTCCAGCCCTAAATTCACTTGATAAAAAGGAACCCCAATTGACAAGTTAAAAACTTTCTGATGTAGTAGAGTCTTGCTAACTTACACTATTGACTGAGTCACCCATTGTGAATTATTGGTTTTGGAAACTAGCAGTGCACAAATATTGGGGGGGACCCAAACAACTCACAATGTGTTTTGTTCACTTACATTGAAAAATGTAGCTTTAGTTTTTAATTTGATACTTGGAAAGTTAGGAAATACCAGAATTAAGGGGACTCGTGCAACCTTATTTCACCTCCCCCTTGTGTGTGTATTATGTTCCTGAAAAATGTGACTTTAAGCAAAACAGTGGTAAACGAATCCAATTTCCCCATAAGAATTTAATGTAAACGGGGGGGGGTTAGGTTCCAGGGAAATTTTTTTCACCAGGCAAGACTATATTTGTGTATATACATGCACACAGTATAATTTTTTTAACAAACAATTTAATACTGTACACAGCAGTGATGATTGTGAAGCTTGGTTGAGGTGGTGAAGTCAGAGGGTGGGACTTCCCCCATCTTATTCTGAAGTAAGTGCCCCTATGTATTGAGATCTCTAGAGGAGTGGTACAGAGAGAGAGAGATGAGCATTGCCCCTTTAAGTGTGCTGACCCCACTCTAAGTACATTGCCTTTTTAAGTAGATCAGCAAGTTGAGACAGCAGCTGCTACCAGCAAGCTCCCTCCGTCCTGAGCCCTGTTTTGTCCCCCTTGCTCTATGGAGATGGGGTAAGTGGGGGGCTGAGGGAGGGGGATACCCTGAGCATTGTGTAACTTTAGAGGAGCATGTTATCTAATAGATCAGCAACAAAACAACGTTAACCGGGACAACTTTAAGTGAGGAGTTACTGTATTAGGAAGGGCAAATAGCTTTCCTTCAATGAATTCAATATGTAAAGGTTAATCAAAGAGGTTTTTTTTTGCTTTTGTAGAGTCCTTACAAACTTGTTTTTCTGATGTCTAAATAATTGTTTACTGAATATTTTGTCTACTTCTGAAGGGTGACCCTGAAGAGGCACTTGAAGTTCCAATACCTGAATCAATAAGTGGCAGTGTATCAGTAGGAAGTTTGAGTATTGCTTTACAAGAAGATGATAGAAATGAAGTAAGCGATTTGTCAGCCTCCTCAACTAATGAATCTGTGCTACAGTGTAACAGTTTAAAAGAGGATGCAGGTGAAACCACAGCATTGCTTGGTAAGTATAATGTAATATGTTTAAAATCAATGTGTAATCTATATAATAAAATTCAGGATTGTCACTCTAAAACCTAGATTGTCTGAATGAGTGTGAAGCAATGGAAGCAATTACAAGCATGGTTGAAGCTCTTTTTGTTTAGAATATCACCAGATTCAGTATCAGTGGATTTTGCGGTTTAACATCCAATATTTAAGTTCTCAGCCATTTTTCCTGTACAAATTACACCCATGTGACAGCATGGGCTTTCAGTTAGTCGAAGATGTATCTGCCATGCCAAGAGTCCTAGACCATTGTGATATCGTTATCCCTCAACCAGTCACCACTCTCTCTACAGCTAATTTGTACACAACAATTTATTGGTTGTATGAGGGAGGCTGCATAGATAGGGGATTACTTGGCCCAATGGTTAAGGTTTAACCCATACACAGATCAAAACAACTTTCCCAGCATAACACCCTTATTCACCCACCTTCACTCATACTTCCCATAAAACCAGGTCTTCACTAATCATTTGGATAATCCTTTAATTTTATTAATTGGAACTTTAGAATGAAAACTCTTCGTTCTTGAGTTTACTTCAGAACTCGCAATACTGTGGTGTTGAGGTGATGGTTTTAGTGAGTAGTACCATTTTCTGCCACCTGGAAGATTGGGAATCAAATTACTTCAGGCTGAAATCATGCCAGACTTGGAAAATTGAATTTAAAGAATGATCGACCTCCCCCTTGCTCAGCTGCCAGGCGGAGATGTGGCCAGGAAGCTCTGTGTGCTGCCTCCGCCCAGAGCGCTGGCTTCGCAGCTCCCATTGGCCAGGAGCTGGGGAGGCAGTGCACAGCACTGCCTGGCCCTGCCTCTTCCTAGTAGTTGGGTGAGGGGGGGATGTCGCCACTTCCGGGGAGCCCCCCCATGTAAGTGCCACCCAGAGCCCACCTCACCCCATTCTGTGCCCCTGCTCACTCCCACACCCAAACTCTGCTGCTGCTTGGGGAAGGAGGTGTGGAGCCAGGTAGGGAGCCTGCTGATGGCACCAAACCTAACACACACACCCCCACCTCAGCCCCCTGGGGCCACTCCCACAGCACCATTGGTGGTCCCGGGCTGCCCACATGCCCCTCCCCGCCCCTCTCCTCTCCCCCCGCACTGTTGATAGAAGAGGGCTGACTGTCTGCTAGGAAACAAAGTTGTTTTTGTTTTGTTGTATCAGTTCTGAAGACAGCCACTGTTAGCAGTGCCAGATCCCATGCATTAGACTTAGCTAATCCATCAGATTCTGACAGTCTCTTCTAATCTGACTTTGAAACATAAATTGGTTCCAGATTTTACTTAGAAGTCCAGTGTTTTCCAGCGGAGCATTAAATGGAATCTCTGTCCAACTCAAACTCCTTTAATGGGTTCCATACCAGACTCAATAGAAGGGAAGGCTTTTCATCCAGAGAACAGGTTTCTAAAAATAGTGCAAGTGGCTTTGCAAATTTGAATTTGCCAATCCCGGAAGGTGATTGTCATCCCGAGTCTCATGGGCAGACTACCACTTATGTAACTCCCTTTGATTCTCCCAGAATGAGGCTGATGCAACATTGGAAGTCTCAGGTCTACACATCCAGAAAGTGGTGGAAAAAGGTTTGTCAGGACAGGGCTAAAATGATATTGATTGATTGCCCTAGCTCAGCTGAGACAGCAAGGGAACGTAGACCTGCTTCAGCTCTCAGATTGTACATGTCTTCCTGTGTCCTCAGATCTCTTGTCACAGCAACAAGGCAGTATCCTTCATCCAGGTCTTCAGTTTCTTCATTTGACCGCCTGGGCTATCAGACTTTGACTAGTCTTGAGCAGTTTCATTCCTCATTGATGCAGAGCATACTGCTTAATTTTAGAAAACTGTGTATTAGAAAGTGTTACTGAAAATGGGCTAGATTTCTTGCTTGGATGTGAGGAAAATCTGATTCTCCAGAGGCAGCTTCCATACCCTATATTCTGGAATATGTACTGTACTTAAATCTGAGTAGTTGTCTATTTCAGCTTACGTTCTGGTCAGTAGTAGATCACCAATTGTACATAATTCTGCTAAAAGATTCAAGAAGGGGTTACCTAATGTGTCGTTCCATCTTGAGATCTTAATCTGGCTTTATCTATGCTTATGAGGTCACCTTTGAATTTCTTGAGGGAATGTTTTTATTTATCAAAGTGGTCTTCATTACTGCTGTAACTGCCGGAAGGGTCAGTGCATTGGGTGCCCTGCTGGCTGCCCTGCCACTTAAGATTTTTTAGAGAAGGTGGTTCTTGGATCTGATCCCCAGGTTTTTACCAAAAATAGTGTCTGAGTTTCATATGTCAGACAATTGATTTACTTTTGTCTTCCCTTCTCCAGCTTATGCTAATAAAGGGGGAATCTCCATTATATATTTTAAATGCCAGAAGAGGTCTTGCATATTATTTGGATAGAATGAAGAGTTTTAGGAAGTTTGGTTTTTTTAATAATCATGGGTCATAGTACATCTGCTCAGACTATTTCCAGCTGGGTTATACAGTACATCCTTCAGTGTTAGAGACCAACAGAAATTCCTGTGCCTTGTGTGGTATGCTCTTATTTGTCTAGAGCTGTAGCAGCATCTTTGGCTTGTCTTCAGCAGGTTCCTATTAGGGAAATTTGCAAGGCTGCTAACCTAAAAGTAAGTGCGCACACTCACTAAACATTGTGCTCTAGATCTAGCTTCTAGAGTGCATGCTATATTTGGCAGAGCAGTTTACAATCATTAGGGCTCTGTGCTTCTGTGACTTCCTTCAACCTCAGTTGACTTCTGCGGTGGCCAGTGTAGCTGATCCCAGGGCTGCCCAAGCAGCTGGCCCTGGGGACAGCCATAGCAGCTGCCGCTGGAGCAGCTCTGCAGCCAGCCACTTTGGCGTGCCCACAGCCAGCCACACCAGGCGCTGCTGCAGCTGGCCCCAGGGACTGCCTAAGCAGTGGCCGGTGCAGCTGGCCCTGGGGACCACCTGAGCAGCCACAGGTTGACGGTCCCAGCAGTGGTCCCAGGGTGGCCTTCCATAAGTATTCTTCAAGATGTTACAGATGTCCATTCCATAACCTGCCCTTCTACATCAGAGTTCTTTGGAAACAAGGAACTGAAGGGGCTGGGCACTCTATACTGGTGCTACAGGCACACTGCCCGACGGGTACCACTGAGGGAAAAATTTCCAGCAACTGTGCTTGGGGCATGCACACCCTAGAGTGGAATGGACATGTGCAACACATCTAGAAGAATAACAGTTACAGAAGGCGGGGGGGGGGGGGACAAGGAGTACTTGTGGCACCATAGACACTAACACATTTATTTGGGCATAAGGTTAGTAACTGTTTTTTTGTTTTTGTTTTTCCCCTTGCACACTTCCCCTGTCTCAGTCCTGTTATGGTCTCTCTGAGTTACTGGTGGAAGGAACTGAGGTGGTAGAAGGTGTAGTGCCCCCCTCCCCTCGTATTTTGCCACACAATCAGAATGTTCAAAAACTCTTAAGGAGAGGTGAGAGGAGGGGTGCATGTGCACTCTGAATTGGCACTGCTTGAAGGTTCTACCATTAGGTGCCACCAGGTGGCACAACATCCATAAGTGCGACTATGCAGTCATCTCCAAGAATTCTGGTTCTAAGTAACCTTCATTTCCTGTGCACTATTTTGCTTTGCCGTTGAAATCAAAGGGAATTTTGCATGACTGACTGTAGAACTTGTCTCCAAATTGTTTCTTTATGGGATAGCGTCAGTAAATATAATAGCTTACCACGTTAATATTTAAATAACCAGTTTTAACAAATTATGATTTACATTTTATAACTCCCAATTTTTAGACCTGGATGGCAGTGATAGTCGGCATGGAGAACATCTGTCTAATGGAAATTCCCACTGAAAACTTCATGGAAGACTCTCTGATTAGACTGCTTAACGAACTTCTTATTTAATTAGTATGAACTTTTGCCTAGTTGATGGGAAAAATAACAATGTAATTTATTTTATCTTGAGAACTTTTCTAGTTCATATTCCAAAAGGGCTAATAACTAAGAATTTTGTATAAAGAGGATTTTTTAAAACTAGTCTGTCTGATCCTATGAAAGATGCAATACCTCTGATACAAGAATTATTACAATGTCAGTGTGTTCCAGAGGGCTGTAACAAAGATGTAGACTAGGATGAGAGAACAGAATATAAAAAGTTTAATGGATAAATGTTGGTTACACTGTGTTTACGTTTAGCATGTACATAAAGCTGAAAGCATTTACAACACTACATTTTATTAAACCGTACTTGAAAAAAAATTACATTTTGCTGTAACTGGAGCTGGATGTTTAAGAAGCATGCAAAATAGATTTGTGAAAATATCAAATTTCTTTGATATTACATGGCATCTTCCACTCCTCCCACCACTGGATGAAAAATAATTTATCGCAACTTTCTTAATATCGTTGGTTCTTAGTGTTTTCCAACTCAGAGCTGAGTACTTAAATTTTTCCAGCTTGTTAACTTCTAGCAGTAACAGTTGACTTCAGTGTCTTTGCTGGATAGTCTTAACATGTTGAGCGTGTTGACTTATCTAGCATTCATGTCAGTTACCTCCCTCTCAATCTTTAACTCAGTAAAACAGAGTAGAAAAGGGCTATTATGGCTAGGGAATTTATTTCTGTTTTAGACTTCCCTGTTTTCCCTCTTGTCCCCATTTCCATGTACACAAGTTGGGATCCCTCCTTAAGATCTTTTTATGAAGCTAGGGATCTTTGCTTTTGTCCCATAAACTAGGAAATTCCTTTTGGCTATTTTCCATTATGACTTTGGGGTTGTCATTAGTGTTTTTCCTTTGCTAGATTAGCAGTATTGTGCCTTATAGTTGTGGGTGTTTTGTTTTGTTTTTTTAAAAGCACTTATTACTAAACCCAAAACATCAAAGATGAAATATCAACCCCTTCTTTTTGACATCCTGTTCGGATAGTTACATACAATAGATAGTATAAAGAAATGCTAAATTGTTTTGTAAAGAACGACGTATGTTTACAATACTGTATACATTTTAATAGTGTTGAATTCTTAGGCTTTTAGTATTGTCATGTTACAAATGAATGTATATGGTACATTCCTCAGACTTTTTGTAAAGTTGCTTAAAACAGTGTCTTTTGTCAGGCATTTGTTCAAGTGCACTTTGTTTCTAAAACAATGTGTATTTGGAATGTTTTTAAGAAAATGAAAATATGCAATCCTTTTCTAATTTGTATTGTGCTTCAGTTGGAGCAGTAATTTTATTTTAGAATGAATGTTCCAGAAATGAAGGGGTTTTCAACTGAGGGGAAAAAATGAGCATTTACTTTACCAAACAGTTCATAATCAAATATTTGTTTTTCCAAAATGTTCTCAGTAGTGATAACTTAAGATCTGCCTCCTTCTCCCCCCCGCCCAGTAGGAGTGCCCCCTGGTTAGATTTCATGGAATAATTGTCAGGGCATAGTTCTCTCATTTCACCAGCAGGTGCAACTTTTGTGATGCCTCTATCTGATGAGAAGCACATGGGGAAGTGGAATATTTAATAACTAACATCCCCATCTCCAAACAATTTTGATGCATAGGAACCAGTATGCCTCCAAAGCAAGCTCATCTTTACTTCCAGGACTGCCTTTTTAATTTACTCTTTAATATAGCAACTGAGCCTTCTCCCTCTTCCTTAACACAAAGTTGAACATTCTTAGTGGATAAATGTCAAGAGGGTCATAACTCCAGCTCATCAGTCAGGAGCCTGTAGGAAGTTATCAGACACATTGGGAGTCTCCAGATGATGATGCAGATACCTGCAAGACATGGAATCCACATTGAAGGGAGCATTGTGGTGAGTAGTACAACTTCTATGTAAGAGTAAGGCCCTACTTGAATTGTGGGATTATTGTCCAATAATTGCGGCTGAGTGGTGGACAAGAAGTAGGAAATCGCAGAAAAGTAATAATGGGCCTTTTTTAAATTGTGGTAATTTGGAAAATCCTATTGAAGAAAGACCTATTTAAGAAAAAAAATTGCTGGAACAATATAAACACAAGAATTGTTATGCCTAATCATTTTTTTTGATAACCAGACATTTTACTGCAACTATATTACAATCAATGTGCAAGGCTGACAGCAGGAGCCCCTTGGGCGGCTGGGATCCCCTGCTGTCTGTCAGCGGCACAGCTGAGAAAATTTAGGTGGAAATGTAGTATTGTGGGATCCGCAATTTCTGCAATATCCCAAATTGAGTAGGGCCTTATATATAAGCCATTAAAAAGTGAAAAGGAATGAATAGATTGTCTGCTCACTTGAAGAATAGCATGTAAGATTGGAGAGAAATGTGACAAAGTTAAAGAATCTGCAAATTCACTTATAAAATTTTCAGAGGAAGATTATGAAGCTGTCTCACAGCATACCTGCACTGTAGCATTCTCTGCTGGCCAAGCATGGTGCTCCCGACTTTCCCTGGCTCAGTTTCCCCTAATGTGTCATCCATACATTCAATGAGGCCCAATGAAAATACAAGCAAAACGTCACCAGAGAGTCTTAGCTGGGAGATGATCAGTCTTAGTTTATCCATTTCAACCTGGATCCAGTGCTTCCTTCCATCCGGGCCCTGTACTAGCAGGGTTCTCTCAGCACAGGTCTCTTCACTGGAATCAGGCCTCTTGCCACTATCTGAGGAGAATCCTTTCCCAGAGCCAAGGGTCAGCAGAGCTATATCAACTGCACTTCTTCTCTGGAGCAGTGTGTAGTTCCTGACAGGCTGGGCTTTCTGGCACTGTTTGGGAGTTCCTTGTCCCTAGAAGCGCACCTTCTGGACTCCTTGCTCTGAGCTCTCCTGGGAGCATATTTCCTCAGGAGCTTCCTGTTTCTAGAACACCCTCACCCCCCAGCTGAGCCCTGGTAACCCTTTATCAGGCTAATTAGCTACCAGTCAGCCACCTTAGATTTAATTATGTCCTGGTGGGTGTGGGTTGACTTCTCTTACAGGAGCCTGTCACAGATAAGATGACCCTTACTCCCCTTAAAGGGCCAGCCAACCATTGTCAAGCTGTTTCAAAACATTAAGTTTGACTGATTTTAGAGGTGTTGTCTTATAGAGCATAGACGTGGTATCAAGGATTCCTGGCATATGTTTTTAGCTCCGCCACTGACTTTTTGAAACCATAGCCAAGTCACTTGCAGACAGAAATTCAGAAATGTCCATTAATTTTGTGCAACCCAATATTTGAGTGCTCAACTTGACACCTTGTTGTTGTTCAGAGGTGCTGAGAATCCACAGCTTCCGTGAGAATAGTTATGGTGTCCCTCATAGCTGCTTAAATGTATATAAACTCATTTAGGATTTATAGTAATTCTGATTATCAGTAACAATATCATATGATGCAATCATAAGGGATCCTCCTCTTTTGCTATGCCAAGCTTTGTAAGGACTTCTGTGTTGCTGAGGAATGATGACAATAAAAGGCCGAATTGCAGTGTCTTCATAAGCAGTTTGCTCTCTTTGGAAGCACAATGACAAAGTCTCCTGAAGCGAATTATTAGTCTGACCTCAGTAACCACTTTTCTAGAGGTAGGTGGAGAAACACAGGTGGTGGAAGAAACCCTCTCTGGACTTCAAATGGTAGCAAAAGACTGTCAGAAACCTCCTGAAATATTTCCCTTGTCGTAAGTTGATAACCAGTCTAGTGTTACTATGTAAAGTGACCTCCTAGATTAGTGGCTTTCAACCTATGGTTTGCAGACCCTGGGATCCGTAGACTAAGATTTCCAAAGGGGTCCGCCCCTCCATTTGGAATTTTAAGGGTCCACAAATGAAAAAAGTTGAAAACCACTACATAAATGGGCTAAACAGTATTAGAATTAACTGAGGTAGATAGATAACTGAGAGATCTTGCCTGTCCAGAACACAGGACTTGCCATATTGGATCAGACTGATAGAGAGAGGACAAGAGAGAAAATGTTGTGCCAGTCAGTATTTAAAAAAAGGTAAATGAGAACCTGGGAAATTACAGGCAGGTTAGCCTGACATCAGTCCCAGACAGTATCAGGGAAATGCTGGTATGGGACACAATCAGTAAAGGCAGTGTAACTAATGCCAATCCATATTTTTTATGGAAAACAGGTATTGTTAAGAAAACTTGGTATCTTTTTTTAAATAAGATTCCAGATTTGCTTGATAAAGATAACTGATAAAATATACTTTGCCTTCTGTAAGGCATTTGACTTAGTCCTGTATGACATACTTTTTTTTTAAAAAAGTACTATTCAAATTCAACCGCTCATATTACATGAATTAAAAATTAGTTAACTGAAAATGGGGGGGAAAAAATGTAAATGGAGAATAGTCACCCAATGGGACTGTTTTTAATGAGATCCCACAGGAGTCTGTTCATTGCCCTGTGACATTCAGTATCTCTTAGTGATCAGGAAGAAAATATAAAATCATTACTGGTAAAAACTTGCAGGTGACACAAATTGGTGGAGTGGTAACCGGCCCTGGATCACATGGTAAGAGTGCTTATTTGAATGTTTTTAATACAACCATGTGCAAGATCATACATCTAGGAACAAATAATGTATGTTACACATAAGATTTGACTATATTTTCAAAAGTAATGACTGGAAAACAAGGTAGTCACCTGAACATGAGCTCCCACCACTTAGGTGATGTACCTAAGAGGGTAAACATGATCCTTGGGCGTATAAACTGATGCATATCAAGTAGACTGATAGATTCCAAGGCCAGAATGGATCATTGTTACCTAGTCTGAGCTTTTGTATAACACAGGCTACAGAACTTCCAAGGTAATTCCTATCTTTTAGAAAAACAAGGAGTGAGGAGGTGGTATTGCCTCTGTATCTGGCATTAGTGAGAATTATTGGGATACTGTGTCCCGTTCTGATGTCAACACTGCAAAAAGGATGTTGACAAATTGGAAAGCCTTCAGAAGAGAGCTATAAAAAGATCTAAGGTCTGGAAAATGCCTTTTAAATTGAGCTTTTTTTAGTCTCAGTATATTTTATCCATGAGAAGGCTGAGATAAATTGATAATGGTCTGCAGGTAGCTACATGGGGAATCAAGACTAGTTGTGTGTCTAAAAGGTATGCTATAGTTCCATTAGAAGTTACGGATTTGATCCAGAAATTATTGGATGAAGTTCTTTATCCTGTGCGAAGCAGAAAGTCAGACTAGAATGATACTAGTCTATTCTGGCCTTATTTTATGAATCCATTATCCCGGTATCTTGTCGCCAATATTAGATGCTTGAGAGAGGGTACCAAAACTCCTGCAATAGTTATGGGATAACCTGCCACCTGGGAATGTTTCCTGTTAACCCACCAATGGCTAGAGGTTGTGTGAAACCTTGAAAACCATGAAGATTTGTATCCTTTTCACAGCCCTTTATTTTATTTTTTAAATTCTAGCACCTTTTTATAACATATCAAATCCCATTTTGAATCTTTCTAACTTCTTGGCCTCTATTACATTGTCAGTTACATAAGCTAATTGTGTGGTGTGAAAGTTTTCATCTGACCTCTCACTAGTTTACTGGGACTTCTGCCTCACTTTTTCCCTCTGTAAAATGGAACAATTGTGCCTTACAGGGGTGTTGAGACTGTTTTTAGAGAGCAATGTTAGTGATTTTTATATTATGGCTGCAGTTGGATGCTCTGCCAGCTCTGGTTAGGATGGTTATATAACCCCAAAGCAGGCTTTTTTTCTTTAGAGGAGAGTTTTGATAAGTTTACTATTAACAATGCCAGCAATTTTGAGACTAGATGTACAATAAATTAAGGCTGGCATATTCAGTGAGTGGAACCTAATCCCAAATATGGTACAGGCTACAAAGAACAATAAAGGTGCCCTAATGTCAGCACTTTAGAACCACTCCACAGCATTTGGCAAAATTGGGAAATTGTGCTCCAGAAAGCTCCAAATAATAATAGTGCTGCAGATCATAAGGGCAATGACTTCATTGTGGAGATTTAAGAAAATCTAAGTTACCAGAGTTGGGAGGTTGTGTATAGCTTCCATCAGTGACTTTCAACATCATGTGCTATTTAATGCAGAACTACTTCTTGGTGGAAGACATGAGGTTATTCAATAGGGGAGCGTCAGATCAACCCTTCTGCCCCGGGGGAACAGAGTGAGCAACTGGAGTTTAACTTGGGAGAAAATGACAGTGCTCTTAGTAGATTCAACCTAGTAGTATGATGGAATTTGGCAGGTGCTGCCCTACAGATGAGAAATGTGGCGGCCAGCAGCTAAATGAACAAGTGCTATTTTCCATTGTCTGACTTCAGCCACAACTAGCAGTCTCTTCCCTTTCATCAGTTCTACAACTTCCAATGCTGCACCAAAATAACGTTCTAAATGACATTCTTAATCGGACTCTTTGTGCTATTTACTTAATATTCTCTTCTCTCATACAGGTGACATGGTGTGAAGATTCCAGAACTGGAAATATAAAAGATGCACATACATCAAGTTAATGTTTTCATGTATTCAAACTGGGTACTGAACTCTATTCTTGGATAACTTGCCATGTGGCAAAATTTTGACCTGAGATTGATTAAAGTAGGATATCTTTGTGATTGCTTGCATGTATCTGTGTAAGGGAATTCATCACCAGGGAACTTAACAAGTCCACCTATACTCTAATTGGACAGGGATCTAATTTAGTAGGTATCACTTATACTGTATTCCATCTACAACATGGTATTGCTGCATTTTTAATTAAAGAATATATTTCAGTCTGAAAAACAGGATGAGAAAGTGGAACTCCTACTGAATTAATGAAATACAGTAAGTAGTCATGAGAGCTTTAGTTTTTTTCTTAAAGCCCTAACTCAAACTTAATTCAGTTAAGTTTGATGTTTCTGGTGAAAGACTATATCTGCAAGTAATTGCTAGTTGAACTTGCTCACTGAGTTACCATTAATATTTGAAGGTTTCTTCTTTCAGTCACCAAGTGGAATCACCTGGTATTTAAAATGAACACATTAAAAACTTAACAGGAAAATGTTAGTTTTGAGTCCACTGGTGGGACTTTGCCTTTGATTGGCAACTACAGAGGCTGCTTTGGTCTAATGCTTAGGAAAACATTCAATCCACAGAAATAACTTGTTCAAACTTGATTGTTGAGCAAAACCAGAATGAGTAAACTACTACTCAAACTGTTTGACTTTGATATGGCAACCCTAGTGCTAAATTTTTAATAAACTTGGTTGCACTGGATACAGTACATCAAACTTTTTTCATTGTATACTTTAAACTGTTTAAGAAAATGTTGAATTAAAGAAATCAATGTTATGTATTGTGTATTTAAAAAGTTATTAGTAAAAAAAACCTAATCCCATAAGTTGTATGGGCTTATTAAATGTAATGGTATTAAAAAACCTTGACTGCTTTCTTACCTTATTATAACAGCTAGCTTTTAATTTGCGTCACATAACTGGCTCTTCAGCTTCTTTCCTAAAGATGCTAGAGTTTCAACATTCAATGCAGTACTGGGAAAAACTTGTTCTTTACTCATTGGTAGGAACACAGAGGTGGTGTACTAGTCTTTTATTGTTAAATCTGGGCTCAGATCCTAGCTGAAAGTTACAGGACACCCCCACTCCCTGAAAGAACAAGCCAGGTGCAAGTCCTGTATGGCCTCTCCCACTTCCTTCTCAGTCATCTGCTCTGGGGCATGAAATCCTTCTGAAGCTAGGTGGGAGCAGGGACTAGTATAACAAGAACAGGAGTACTTGTGGCACCTCAAAGACTAACAAATTTATTAGAGCATAAGCTTTTGTGAGCTACAGCTCACTTCATCAGATGCGTAGTAATGGGAGTGGCTGGGTCATTACACATTGAATCTATTTCCTGAAGTTAAATATCCTCACACCTTGTCAACTGTCTAAAGGGACCATCTTGATTATCACTAAAGTTTTTCTAATAGCTCAGCTTAATTAATTAGCCTCACAGTTTGTATGGTAACTTCCAATTTGTGTGTGTATATATGTAATCTTACTATATGTTCCATTCTATGCATCTGATGAAGTGAGCTGTAGCTCACAAAAGCTTATGCTCTAATAAATGTTAGTCTCCAATGTGCCACAGGTAGTCTGTATCTGCAAAAACAGGAGTAACATGGCTGCTACTCTGAAGCCTAGTATAGCAAGGTTGTTCTAGTCAGCTTGAGATGGATGCATTAAAAATTTGAGGAAGCTTTCATGATGCCTGTAATCCTTGCAATTAAAAAAAAATTCAGAGAGGGAGGTCCTCTTAAAAATACTGCATTTACCCATGCTATGATGTGGGCAGGCCTTTAAGGGGTGCACATAGAAGGTCCCTCTAGTGTAATGGTGAGTTTTTGTGCATTCAAATGTAATAGGCTTCTAACCCTCCCTTACTGAAGTGGCATGCTACTATAGAGAACTATCTACCATGTGCAATTTAAGCAACCCTGTTTAAGCTAGGAATGTTTCAGACTTATGCCTACAGCACTAGCCTATAATCAGGGCCGTGTACTCTGCAGTACATCAACTCAAAGCCAGCAGCCATATTGATTTATTCCATCACCAGAGACTATCCCTTGTTCCTACTCATCCTCAAATGGACACAGCTACCCACAGAACTAAGCAATGATGTGACAGATCAGTTGCCAGGAAGCAGTCACCTTCCCCACTACCATAAGAGAGAATCCCCTATCAGAGGGGCTGCTGAAAGCAACAATAAGACAGGGCTGTGCCTCAACACAGCCCCAGTCTTGAGGGATTGTTACACTCCCTCAGCACAGGCTTTTAGGGTTTCCTCAGAACCAGTCTGTAGTACTGTCAGACACTTCAACACCAGAACTCTTGGTACTGCAACCTGACCTGACACACTTTGAGCCAGGACTAAGAGCACCTCCATCTGCTAAGGACCAGACAGCAGTTATGCTACAAGTGCACTGAACTCTGCAGCACTCTCCTTCAGGGAAGCAGCTGATACACGGATAACACCTTAACTACAGTGTCTTTCCTTGGATTATTTGAGTCAAGTCACCCTCAGGACATCCCAGGGAGCCAGTCATAAATTTTGCTGGACTCCCATATTCCTGGGTATTTCACAAATACCAGCTCAGCCTTCAGAATATCCTCCCTTCTCAGGATTCATCTTCATAGGTACCTAGCAGTGATCAGTCACCAAACCCTTGGCCACTCCATCTCAGGTTAAGGGTCACGCTGAATAATAATTCTAGGATGAGGAATACTTGTGGCACTTCAGAGACAAATTTATTTGGGCATAAGCTTTCAGGGGCTAAAACCAACTTCATCAGATGGATGCAATGGAAGATATAGTAGGAAGATATATATATACACATACACACACATATACAGAGAACATGAAAAAATGGGTGTTGCCACACACAGTTACAAGACTAATCAATTAAGGTGGGCTATTAGCAGGAGGAGAAAAAAAAAACACTGATCCACAAGTCACCTACTCCAAGAAAGTAACAGCACAGCACTAGCCATCACCTTCAGCCCCCAACTAAAACCTCTCCAGCACATCAAGGATTTACAACCTATCCTGAAGGACAATCCCTTACTCACAGATCCTGGGAGACAGGCCAGTCCCCACTTACAGACACCCCCCAACCTGAAGCAAATACTCACGAGCAACCAAACAAAAACACTAAGCCAGGAACCTGTCCTTGCAACAAAGCCCATTGCCAACTGTGTCCACATATCTATTCAAGGGACACCATCATAGGGCCTAATCACATCAGCCACACTATCAGAGGCTCGTTCACCTGCACATCTACCAATGTGATATATGCCATCATGTGCCAGCAATGCCCCTCTGCCATGTACATTGGCCAAACCACAGTCTCTACACAAAAGAATAAATGGACACAAATCAGATGTCAAGAATTATAACATTCAAAAACCAGTTGGAGAACACTTCAATCTCTTTGGTCACTCGATTTCAGACCTAAAAGTCACAATTCTCCAACAACAAAAAACCTTCAAAAACAGACTCAGAGAAACTGCTGAATTGGAATTAATTTGCAAACTGGACACCATTAAATTAGGCTTGAATAAAGACTGGGAGTGGATGGGTTATTACACAAAGTAAAAACTATTTCCCCATACTAATTTTTTCCCTACTGTTACTCACACCTTTGAAATGGGCCATCCTGATTATGACTAAAAAAGGGGTTTTTTTCCCTCCTGCGGATAATAGCCCACCTTAATTGATTAGTCTCGTTACAGTTGGTACGGCAACAACCATTTTTTCATTATCTGTGTATATATCTTCCTACTGTATTTTCCACTGCATGCATCTGATGAAGTGGGTTTTAGCCCACGAAAGCTTATGCCCAAATAAACTGGTTAGTCTCTAAGGTGCCACAAGTACTTTTTTGTTTTGTTTTTTTGCTGATACAAACTAACAGCTACCACTCTGAAATCTATTCTAGGATGCATGCAGTGTAGTTGTAGCCATGTCAGTCTCAGAATATTGAGACAAGAATTGTAGATGGAGTAACCCTTCACAATTACTTTAAAGATTAAAAGGAGTGATTAGCATGTTGCATCTATATTTTCCCTAGAAATGTAATTTTTTTTTTAATCTAAAGCTCTACAGGTACCGTGAATTTATTAAAAAAATTGGCATGATGGAATTTGGAGTGACATCACTCCCTCAATTTCAACTGGCAGTAGCAATTCTAAGCTTGCTAGGCATGATTTGAAACAACTCACTGAACATGTTGGACATTCTCATGTTCTGTCCTTCCCCCTCCAAGCTTATTTTTCTTGGACAGGGGCATCACATAATTCTCCAGTAAAATTTAAGTCCCTTGGAAGTAAGCAATGCTTGCACTTTAGGAGATTCTTCCATTAAGGATTATTGTTCCTCAGGCTTAATAGCCAAGGACAGAAAATATGGTGTGTCCAGTGTCAAAAATCAAAACAAATTCAAGATGGTCTAGTATCAGAAAAGCAATATTTATTGCCTTGCTTTATGCATAAAATGCTATTTATACAGTATTAAACCAAGCAATCCACTGATTTAAGTTTAAAATTTATACACAAAAAAGTAATGATACAGAACATTCAGCTGACCGCTGTTTCGCCAAATTTTGAAAGGGTCTTATTTTGAAGCTTTTGCCTCTGAAGGGTTTTCCCCAGTATCCAGTGTCTTCAGCAATCTGAAAAGGCCAGCTGCTTCTCGTATCCGACTGAACTCAATACAAAATGCCTGCACTTCTATAAACAAGTCCTGTACATTAATAATTTTGTTCCGGATCAAAGATTGGAGAAAGACACAAACGAGACGTACCAGGCGGTTCTGAAACAGAAAAGGTCTGGCTTTAATATCTGAAAATATGCCCAAGCAATTCTGTTAAAGAGTCTGACCCTTTGTACTGGTATTTTGTGACAATTCAACTGGAATTAGTTATATCAATTAACCAACCTTTTCACTTCAGATTTATACAATCTGCATTTAGCCCTTTATTTTTCCCGTCTGCTGCCCTACAATGAAATGTTAAGGATAGGGAGCTGGACATGCTCTTCAGTCCTGCATGAAATTTTTTTTTTTTTTACTGATCATAGGAACTAGGTCCTACCACCGTACACTTACTTTATACGTAGGTGGCATGGCTACCTCTTGGGCAAAAACTTGGATCCGAATACAAGATTTCCACAATAGAGTGACTCAAGAGGATATTAAATATATGTACTGAGCATTAAGGATAACTTAGTCATTACTTTTAGGAAAAAGAACCCATTTTAAGAGTAATGTTTCCTAAAAAATTATTGCAGAATATTTTATCCTCATGCTGGAGGATGTAGAATTTGTGGATTTTTTCAGACTGGGAGGAATTTTAAAAAGCTGGGAGCCATGCCAAACGCAGGGCAAGAAGGTTGGAAATACAGGGTGCTGCCTCACTTTGCTAAGGTTTTGAAATGCCACACATTAGCCCTGAGAGCCATTTTGTTTCCACTTCAAGTGTAATTCTTTTTTGCATAGCGTGTCCTTAGAAACAGAATGCCTTCTGTTTATTTTGGTAACTGTGGGCATTTCCCTTTGCAGTACTGAAAAGTGCAGGAGATTCTGGAGTGTTTCTCTGATGACAAAGCACAGCGCTATGCAGAAATAAACTTAGAAGTGGAAGGATCTGGAAGCTTGAGGACAGGGAGAAGAGCTAAAAATCTAATATGTGGATGGAGAGAAGGGTACCAAGTGAGAAATCTGAGACTCTCTGACACCATATATAGTCCTGAATAATGTAAGGGAAGCACTGTACAATTACTTTTCTACTGAATGCATGAAGTACTCTGCAGAAAATTAAGACTACTACCTGTGCGCCTATAAAAATACTGAAGGAACAACCCCTAGTCAATCATATGCTTATTAAACATCAGAATTTCATTAAAGCGGTATTTTACTTCTTGAAGTCACAATTTGTAAAGAGGGAATATGTGAATTCCCAGTGTAGTCACCTTATTAAATCTCAGTACTGAAGATGCCTCATCTTGACTTTTAACCAAGTCATTCTCAAATACCCACCTGCATGTATTTATCCTTAATCTGTTCACAGGTAGAGATGCAATTGGAGATATAAAGGTGAATAAATTCAGGAGGGAGATCAACTGCTGTAGTAAGCCTGTTAAACATAAAACCAGCTGATTAATGTACAGATAAACTAGCAAGTTAATCATCCATGGTACCATTAAACAATGGACAAGTACAGTTACCCTCATAATTCAAATTTGTATACGATTCATCGACAATCCACTGTAATGTCTAAGGGAGTTGTCAAAAGACCATAACTCCAAACATTTTAGTTATGTCCAATAAGTGTGTTGCACTAGCCGGACACCAACATCAAAAGGCAAATCTATTTTTACATCAAGTGCAATACAGAAATTGGTTTTATTTAATGTTACTCTTTAGATGTCTACGTGCAGGAGGCCTACGTCAAAGGCACCCATGTGATCTTTACTGTCTAATAAGCAGATGCACTTCTTACACCCTACAGAAGCTAGTGATGGGCACTGCTTGCAGAGCAACAGAAACTCTCAAGTTACTTATCTGAGTAGAAAGGAGTACTTGTGGCACCTTAGAGACTAACCAATTTGAGCATAAGCTTTCGTGAGCTACAGCTCACTTCACGAAAGCTTATGCTCAAATAAATTGGTTAGTCTCTAAGGTGCCACAAGTACTCCTTTTCTTTTTGCGAATACAGACTAACACGGCTGTTACTCTGAAACTTATCTGAGTAGATTCGAGCTTATTTGAGTGACAGTTTCATACTGTAGCAAGCATCAAATGCAACTGTGTATATCAGCATCAGAGATCAAGTTCTAGAAGCTGGAACACTTCTTCTAAAGTACACAACTGGAACAGCATTATTTTGTGCTTCAAAAACGTTAGTTTGCCTTAGTTTTTTTCAGGGTTCTAAATTTAGAAATCATGGGAATTAGAACATTATTAATATCTGGATTTCAAAATAAGTTCAAAAGACTTTAAATGACTAAACGTGTTAATCACACTATTGGTGTGAAGAACCAGAAGCGTCTCACCAAAGAGCAAGCTTTTAAAATACGAGAAAGCAAGAGAGCTTGTGCTTTCAGAATATCTTCAGTCAGCCAATACATGTACTATACTAATGGATCATTAAGGTGTACAACTGCCATCTGACTTGTTTGAAGGGGACTTCTAAGTTGTTTTCAAGTTGTATCAATACCCACAAAGTAAGAGAGGTAATACAACTAAGGAATGATCTTACATCACATTTGAAGTACGCCAGTTAGATGCAGTTCTGCAAGATGCTCCAGCTTGCACTAGACTGCTGTGCAACCAGCATGGAACTTTGCTGGATCACAAAGGTTTTGGCTTTTTAATGAAGTGGTTAGGAAGACTGGAGCATGTAGGTCAGTAGGTGTCTTATCATAAGACTTTGCAAGTGTTGTTTATATCCCACAGGACATTTACTTTACCTGATCTCCCTCACCTCAAACTTCCCTTTTGACACTGCCAACCATTTTAAATTTTATGGAAAACTCCTGCCCTGTATCTTTTGTGGGGAGGACCCTGCCTGCATCAGAAGTGATGTGATTTTCACTGTGCGGGGGGGACACCAGAACACCTGTGATCTTCTGTGGTTGTACTAGACAGGAGTGGGAACCATTTACCTACTGCCATTCCTTCCTAAAGCAGAGCAGAGGCCCCAGCAGCTTGACGGCTACTACCTCTAAGTGGGTAGAATTGTCAACTCGGCAGCTTTAGGGAAGGCGTGGTACTTATACTGTGCACCTGAGGACGGATTCATCAACAGTGCAGAAATGGAACCAGGTGTTTAACAACTCCGTGAATAGTATGGAACGCTTCACAAATTTGCGTGAATACTTGAAAGACCAAGAGATGGGGAAGAAGTTCCAACTACTTCTCACTTAGCTTGTAGCCTCTGGGAAACTTTCAGGTTAAATACTTAAAACATTTTACTCAGGAGACTAATGCAGATCAGTGTTAGCAGTTTTTCTTTTTTAAACATCCAGAAAAGTAGTCTGCAGTGCTGAAGTGGGGACAGGAAGGAAGAAAACTACAGGGTTTGGCATAAGGGGAAGAAGAATTAGGCTTCTCATTCAAAAATAGTTGCTTAATGCATGAACATACAAGCAAGCTACATATCACTACAGTAACATTGCATGAAACCCAACTGGTCAATTAGAATAGATCTGGAAGTCAACGTCCAAGCCTATTATAATAAAACTTCTCAGAACATACTTATCTGGCAGTAGTTTGTCCCAACTAAGCAAATTTGAGTGCATCTCTGAGGCCAGAAGCAAAAAAAAATCAGCTGTATTATAGGTGGGGTTGGTAGCACTTCAGAGTAAGGTAGCACTACCCTTCCCATTAAGACCCTGTTTTCAGTTGCTTATAACTTTGCCAAACTTTAATATTTGGGCTGAAATTTTACATGCTGGATGTCTACACCTCAGCTTGATTTTTTTTTAAAACGTTAACCAAAATAATTCAGCCATTTCCAAGAATGAGACAAGGGAAAAATAAGTTTTGCCCATGTTAAAATATTCTGGTGACCTTCTCTCTGATGCACTCCCCTACCCCCATGCTTTGGAACAGGGACTTGAAATTTTGGCAGGGGGTGGCCTTCATGTCAAATACTCAAGAGTCAGAAAATACCTGATTTAAGGTTGCCTGTGCAGGCTTAATTTGGCTCCCTTGTGTGTATGCATTATGATACAGTATTTTTTCCACAAGACCCCTGGTTCATTTAAGGCACAGGAAGGATGATGCTCACTAAGTGAGCAGAGCAGCTGTTCAATATTTTGTTTTATACTCATTGTTCACTATGTGGCCCTTGGGCCTTAAGTCTTATGTACTGCATACTATTCAAACCCTCCTCTGAATGCTCAGCACTTCTGCAAATCAAGTCAGGCACCCAGAAAATGACGAACACACAATTAGTGACCACCTGCGAAGGGTTTGGTTCAAGTGACTTGTGTAGCATCACACAGGAACTCTGGCTGAGGCAGAATACAATTCTCCAACCGCCTTAACCATGAGGTCATCCTTTCTCTTCACTACACACCTTCCAAGTTCTGCAACAAATGAGGCAGGGTTCTAGATAGTCTGTTTCACTACACAACCCTGATTCCAATCCAGAGCAAGTACATCCCGTGCACTGAAGGAGGTGGGGGTCCTGTGGAAAAATTGTACGTGATCATGTAAATAAAGACTATCAATGTACAGGCACAAGGGGGCCCAATTAAAGCTGCACAGACAACTTTTATTCTGGCATTTTCAAACTCTCGAGTGTGACTTTGCAATTTAATGTTTTTTTAAACTAGTTCGTGTGTTGTGTAAATAAAAGCAAAGAAATGCCCCTGCATAACAGTTCTGTTGTACCCATCGTATGCAATGGAGCTTTCGCTCTAGAAGTTTACAGCATCCATAAGCATAGCATTATACAGAGGCATCAAAATCCATTGCTGTCAGCGTCTCTAAGTAGGCTGTTTTAAAAGTAACATGATCTAGCAGAACCTTCTGTTAAAGAATCACTGCACTGACTCCAGATGTAGGACTTTTCCCTCTATAGCAGGTGGCACAGCTCTCCAGCTGACTGAATGAACAAGAACTGTGTGTTTCTTGTTGCTCCTGTTCATTCTGCCTGCTGCAAAACAGTAGAGATAACAGGGGAGGCGTCTGAGGAGAGAGAAAGTGAGAAACAAGGAAACGAGATCATAACTTTACCCTGGCAGAAGCAGTACTTCCTCAGAGTCGCACTAGTAGTAGTTTTGGTATTAAAATGCTCCCAGATTGTATTTCCATAAACTCTAGGCAAAAACGACAATCTCACCCTTCACATGCTCTTGTTGACATCTTCTGATTCTTCTCTTCCACCCCAAAAAAGTCATTCCAGTTAAGATGAGCTGCTGTAAAATCTCTCTATTAGTGCTTCCCCATAGGCCTCAGGAGTATCAGTACAATACTATTCTAAGAGGACTAAAAATGGCATTGAAATCTGTCTCCAATTTCAACATCAAAGGTGATCAATTTACAAGTGAAGTTTTTTCACTACTCCTCTACAAACTTTACATAGCAATGAGCGGCGGGGCTGTTTCATTGTTGTGTAGACTTCTGGGATGGGGATGGAGCCCAACCTCGGAAGTCTACACAGCAATGAAGCAGCCCCACAGCCCCTTTGCTGTGTAGACAGACATACCCTAGGAGAAATTACGTTCTTTATTCCACACACACACGTTAAAAATGGTCAATGAGCGAAATTAACCCCAATGAAAGCAACGGTACCTGATGTAACTGACTGGAATAATTTCGATGCACAATATGAAATAGAATCTGGCTCAGTCTTGCAGGACTAACAGTAAAAACATGAACATTTACCACTTGTGTCAGGTACAGAGTACACCAATGGAACGGATTTCTTAAATAAGCTAGTGCCATTTCTACAGTCTATTTTGGAAAACAATAGTAACTAATACTATTTCTGAATCTAATCATTGCAAGACCCCAGAAGTGCACTATTCTGTCATTTTGTGCATCCCTGCAGCAGATAAGTATGGCAATATTAAAACGTTTAAGGCTTATTGATTAGCAAATCTTGAAATGTTAAAGATAGATTTTTTTTTTTTAAGGATACATTGTCACTTTCTCATATGAGTGCTGTTATTCATAGAACTAGCTGCTCTCTAATAAGGATGCTTTTGTATAGTAGACGGTGGTTATTAGGCAAAAACATGCAAAAACTCAGTTTAAAGGTTTGTGGTGATCAGATAAATTTTCATAAAGCTGTGAAGACTGAAAAAAGCTTATTCCTACTAAAAGTGTTCTCTTGATGTACACAGATGATATACAAAGAAATTTTACATATAAATAATTGTCAAGTTCAACATGAAAATGAGAGAAGCCACAACCATTCAAACTAAATACATTCACTGTCACGTGATTTGATTTACAACAGCACAGAAGAGTTGATTTTCTTTAGAAATATAAATGTAGAAAAGTAAGAAACTTCTAGTTAAGCATAACATTCTACTGAGATTGCCATTAACCCAATATAACTACACTTTTCTATTAAGAGGTGGGATATCAATGTGAATTTCAAATAAGAAGCAAGATTTCAAGATTTGCCCTATTTCATTTGCAGAACAAAATGGTGGACACAACACTCATATCACAGAGGCAAAACCACTACGACGCACAGCCTTGTTTTAAGATATATTGCAAAATTATTTCTATGAATACTCCTACTGAAATGAACCGTGCCTCTCATGTTAGTGGCATTTCATGCAGAAGTGTTTATTACTTTGTTTGAATTAATTAGCAATATTACACCTTTCATTGAATAAACCCTTAAAAGGGATGAAACTAACTTGACATACAGGCAGTTTTGAATGATAGTGTTCAGAATTCTTTTGGCAAGAGGACAGGTAATTCAAAGCTGCTTCACTGCATTTTAGTGAGTCTGCTTATATAGTATAAATTGGTATATTTAGTCAGATGAGTTCAGCACTTTTCCAGCCAATGATCATGTCCTATGGTAAAAGAGCATAGAGGAGTCTTCTCTTCCCCCTTCTTGCTTTAATATGTCTGATTTGTGCACCATCTTTTTCAGGCCAAAACCTATTTCAATGAAATTTGACAGCTATTTCCTAAACTCCTGGTAACTTTGGTACCCTTTAGGGGCATAGTGGAACAAGCTACTTTTCAAATCTGACTATACCACTATGCATAAAGCCACAATCAGTAAAACTCATCAGGTACTCCCTGTGAAACATTATGCTTTCATTTTTTTTAAAAACAGCACTGATCAGAGCACTCCAGTGAGATAAGTTTAGCTTTAAGATGACAAGGAACACTTACCGATTTACAACTTCCATTGAATGTAAAGACATGTCCATGTTGACCAGGACAGAAAAATACTCTGTTATCTGACTGGACTGCATTAGCTTAAGCAACATTTCTATAGCAACTAAAGGATTATTTTCCACCAGGTCAGGCAGTTTGGCAGGAGTGAGGCCAATGTGGTAAACAAGCTTGGGGTCCTTTTCTAATTCTCCAAGAAGCTATAAAAAAAAACAACATCTTAAATTTGAATTAAACTGTACATGGTTGATCACACAAGGTGAACTAGAAACCTAGCCTGGATTTTATTATGACTTAGTTTAATAAAATATTCTGCCTTGTGCAGAAATTCCAGTGATATGAAGAACGACTCCAAGTTTCCTGTAATCGTCAACAGGTTATGCATTTTTTACAAAAATGATGTAGCCTGCAAAACAAAAGCAATAATCCATCTATATTATACAAAAGGAGAATAATTCTAGCCACTTGGATTTAAGTATTTCTTCTTATACATATTTTGTTTTCTTCTAATATTTCAGTTTCTGCCCCAGGGCAACTGCACAGAAAAGCCTTTAAAAGAAGCTAGGGTTTGAAGCTCATGGCAGTTAGTAGCCTTGTATGTTGTGGAAAAAATTAAACCCACATAATCCAAGTTTCATTTTTGTCTCTTGCTCTAGCTCTTTCATTGAACCGGAAAATACATTGTTTAACTGACCTCACCAACAACTTTGATAAGTTATCTTAGACAGAAAGAGATAGTTGTTCTAGAACATCTCTCTCCTTATACAGTACAATGATAAGACTAAGACCCATTGAAGTCAGTAGTAACACTCCGACTAACTTCAGCCAGACAAGATTAGGCCCTTAGCATTTCTAAATAAACATCTTATTGAAAGCCTCTGCCAAACCTGAAACAACATTACTGCAACAAGGTTATCCTAGCAGGGAAATACTGTTGCTAGTTACTAGTCATATTTTCCATTTCTTCAGCTAATGTCTATCTGCTGTTTCTACACACGCTGCCAAGTTTTAAAAAATGCTTTCCTCATCTGACCATACACAAACCAAGACTCTGGAATTTTGGTATTGAGACAAGACAACTCAAACAATATTGAGATTTCCTAAATTTGGAGACAGTTTTAAACAAGTCCACTCCTTGGCAGGACAAATCTTCAAACTTCTGGAGTGCCCACAGACAGATTAGTGCTCTACACAGGAGTTTAGAGAGTTTAAATCTTGTAGTGACACTTCCATCTTAGCACCTCGGGCTACTGTTTGTTTTGAGTCCAATCATTCTGTTTCACTGGGTCTGCTATGTGACTATTTTAATTTTATGTAATATAAATAGGCGTGGAAGGATTAGATTTTTTTATCATCTGTATATGTTGATTTCACCATATATACAACAATGCAAAATATTTCCATCAATGATAACTGAAATGTTCAGATAGGCCAACTTAGAACAATGCTGCTTGAGAACTTAAGAGTTTGATTTAAGGATATTTACTTTGTATATTTTGACATGTGATGTTGACGATTTGTGTTTTAATGGTTATGAAGCTTTAACTTTTTGAATCTCAAAATCTACTGTCATTAAATAATTACTGTCTGACCCCAAATGTTCACAAATATAGGAAATTATAAATTGATAAAAAATTTTAAAATGCTTAAATAAACAAATATTGATATTATCCACTGAAATTATTTAAAAAAATTGAATTCTGCCAACCCTAAATATAATGAGTTGAGTACTATTTAAGTCATTTAATTTGACCCTAGTTTTCTAAAATGTATGAAATGCAAGAACGTGCATAAGAAAGATTAGAAGGGAGGGCAGCTAGCACATAGTACCCACCTGTGTTTGCTGGGGAGAGGACAAAGGACTTTTGAAAGCCTTAGCCATGATGCGTTTGATCTCCACTCCAGTGCTGTTTTTAACACACATTGACTTATCCCACTGAATTGCATGATCTGGCTCTATTGGGTTTAGCCAAGCCAGCTCATCCTCACAAATATGGAGTGGAGGCGGTGGCCGGATAAACTCTGGTCGAAAGTGACCTGAAAGACAATGTTGTGAAGATTTCTTTCACAGGAAAAGTAAAGAGGTGAAGTCCTTTTCGTATTACTCAATGAAAAATCATTTTACATTTAGAAGGCTGTTATACTGTATATTTAATATAAGGTTGACAATAGCAATACCTCTCTCCCTCCCACAACTATAATACTTTTCAATGTACAATCAGATTAATTTGTTTTTACTGGAGTTTCGTACTATGACGTATGAGCTTGGTCACATACAATCCAATCTACAGAAAAGTAGCTCAACACATCATTTATATCACTCCTTAAGTAATTGTGCCAAAGACTACAGAAACTTAAGAGTAAACAAAGACGCACATACTTTCTATAGGTGGTTTTGGTCCACTCACTAAAGCTTCAGTGATCTGTGAGGCAACAGAGCTGTCAAAACCAGAATTTGAGGAATCTGGGTCAGGATCGCTGAGAATGCTGGGGAAGCTAGCTTTGCTCTGTGTTGGCAACTCAGACTGACGCTCTGAAAAAAAGTTCAGCCCATGATATTAAAGCATACAACCAAAATACAGATGTCAGGAATACTAAAAGTAGCAGGAGACAATCTGAGCTTTAGAACAGCACTGGCTTAAAGAGACAGTGTTAACATGAAATCTAGTTCAGGTTTGTAAACGGTGGGCCATGGAGCATTTGCTGGTGGTGTGCAAAGAGTTGGTTGGTCGGTCACATGGTGTTGGCTCTCCTTCTTTCCACTTCCTAAAACTGCATTAGATAGCTAAAAATACTAACACTTTCCCAGTATTACTTTTCCATGTAAACAGCAATTGTTGTATTTGTCACAGGGATTTACATAATTGCAAATGGGAGCAAGGCAGTGATTGACTGGGAATGGGTGAGAACATAAGCTATCTGTGAGAATCCTCTGGGACAGTGGTTCTCAAGTGGGGGGCCAAGAGCTGTTTCAGGAGGCCACGCCCTCTGAGGCAGGAGCCCCGGCACCCTAGGATTACCATATGTCCGGTTTTCCCCAGGCATAGCCTCTTTTGATTCTCCACTGTCTGTCTGAGCAGATTTTTCAAATCAGAGGCTATATCCGGGCTTTTGCAGAGCCTCACTGGTTCCTTCCCTTGTAGCTGATGGGACAGGATCTGGCAGCTGCGAGGGACCAAACAGCTTCACAATGCAGCATGTCAGCCTCACGCTGCCAGATCCTGAACCCTTTCTCTAGGGAGCTGCTCCAGTTGGGGCTGTATTTTGCAACAGATGAGCTAATCCCGTGCTGCAAGGCTGGTGGGAAGGGCAGAAAGAGGACGGGCTGTGGCTGTTTCCAGGGAGGAGCTATGTGCAGCTGCTGGAGGTGAGAGACAGGCTGCACCAAGTGCCCAGGAAGCATGGAAGGGGAGTGCAGAGGTCAGGGTAGAAGGGGCACAGGAGGGTTAGGGGACTCCTCCTTCCTGCTCCCCCTCTGCCTCCGCCCTCTGGCAGTGCCTTCTTTTGGGGAACCTGAAACATGATAACCCTAAATGGGGCCAAAGCCCCAAGCCCCGGTGCCCCGCAGGGCCCTGAAGTTTTTAATAGTATGTTGGGGGGAAGGGGAGGGTTCAGAAAGACGGTTGAGAACCCCTGCTCTAGGATGTGACCTAGCCTATGGAAAGAGTTAGAACCCCAGATCTAGTCAGTTTCAAAAAATGAGTTTGGAGTCGTTTTTCATGCACTATTCTTGCCAGACTTGTCCCCCTGCCAATTGTGTTTTTACAGTCACATTTCTCTCTCCCTCCCCCAGCTTTCCCCACTGTTGTGTGAAGACCCACACAAACAGACATTCAGACTCTACAATAATGGGGGCCATAAGAAAATCTAAATCAGAGGTAAAAGATTTTTCGATGTGGACTGTGTTTTTAGTGATGTTGCACAGACTAACTACCTTCCCCCATCTGTTGTCACAACATCCCAGGAGCAACTATAGCAATTGATTACATTGAAAAAATATACATTAGGAGTCTAATATAAATTAAAATTTTATGCATCTGGAAGTGAGCCAGCAGCATGGGACATCCAGCACTATCTGGACTACAGTTGTAAGCAAGAATTGTTCAGAGGTGGACAATGCCCCTAAAAAGGCCAAATTATACAGCATAGAAAACAAATTACACAGTAATACTACTAAATCCAGTAGATATTCTTTGTTACTGCAAAGCTGGTTACAGAGAAAGGAAAATAGGTTTTAAACTTATAGATACATTCTGAGAAACCATAACATGGCTTCTGTCATAGGAGCACTCAAACAAGTTGAGGATTTGGGAGTAGCTGACCCTTTATTCCTAATCCTAAATTTCAGGCTCCAACTTTTATGACCTCTGTAGTACTGTGAAAAAGGATGTCTTTACTTTCTGTCACCCTGATCAGTTCATTTTAAAATAGGTCAACCTTACTTCACAAAAGTCAGTAGCTGACTAACAGATGCCAGCCCCACAGCATTGCTAACAGACTTCATCTGCAAGGGGAAGTCTAAGTATGTGCTTATATCTAGTCATTCAGGGAGTTTTCATCCTTTTGTAGGCATTTTTTACATAGCATGCTCCTTAATAGATTCAGCCTCTAATAATTTGAAGCTTGAAATCTTGGTCTCATAACTAATACAGCTCTTGTTTTGTGCCCAGCAGTCACTGAAGAAAGATACCATACTGAAATGAAACTATTGCTTCATTTTCTGTGTAACTGAGCTTGTATACTGCCTCTACCTACACCGAAGCTATTTATACTTTCCCCTTTATTTAGAACCTGGTGAGCTAGTACTCAGAGCTTTTCTCTGCAGAAATGTTCTTCATGCTAGATATGGCCCCCTAATTATCTAGTGTTCAAAATTTTAACTGAACCCCTTCCCAAAAATAGACTCAATGTCAGATAACAGAACTCTCTTCCACAGATAACGGTAGCCTGCGGAGTCCAAAGGCTTTTTTTCTAAGTATATTTCCTATGGCTGGCAAGGGAGCAAGCATGAACCTTTGCCATCAAAGCAAAGGAATAAGCAGAAGTTATTAAGTTTGCAAAGTACCTGGTGGTTTTCTGTTTTATTTTATCTGAATATTGACTCACTGAACTAATTTGGTAGGATATTTTTCCTTCAAGGATATGTATGATATACTTGAATACTTCTTTACCAGTTTCCCAAGAAAAGATATTTGATTGCAAAAAATAAAAATCCAATTTCACCAATGTTCAGAATGCTTCTACTGGTTTATAAACTATTTAGAACTTCAGTATACAATCCTAAGAACAATTTTTTTTGGAATATTCTTGACCAATTCCTGCACATTACAAGTAATCCAACAGGCTAAATGTCACATCTAAAAGATGAGTAGATATCATTTCAGTTTGGTGGCACTGTGGTGTTCATCTTAAGGTCATAGCTGGTCAACAGTTGATAGTAAATTGTAGGTTTGATTTGGACCCCAGTATTCCCAGACAATAAAGTACCATCGGATATTATGAGATCTACAACAGGTTTAGGCCCCAGTCCTGCAATTCAGTGTGCACATGAAGTCTCTTGGGCTTGCAAGGAGTCTCCAATGAACTCAGTGAAGCTCCATGTGGTCACTGCAGTCTGCCCACAAGCAGAAGGTTACAGGATCAGGCCAGATCAATTCTTGGGGATTAGGGAAAGCAAAAGCTGTATTTAAAGCAGAATCCTTAATAAAAGAGCTAAAGATTAATTTGTTTATGGGAAGAGCATAAGCTCCTTAACCCAAGCCACCTAAAGTAAAAAAGCTATTCAAAGGCAAGCAGTTGTTGGAGATCTCTATTGTGGTGCTACATTTTTCCTCTTCTGTAAATTGCAGGAAGCTTCCTTTGATTCCTAACGGAAGATGCTGAAACGTATTGGAAAAAGCAGCTTTGACTACAAGCCAATTACCCTTAACCAACGTAGTCTTCTGTCAGGCTAACCGTATCGAATAAAGGCAGTATTTTGCCAGAAAACTTCCTTTTCCCACCAGCATCAGAAAATGACGTTTTTGGCAGATAATGATCCAAACAGGCAGAAGTACAAATAAAGAAACAGAAGCAAATTTTGCAAAAACATTCTGCAAATCAGCAGGTTGAAGAGAAGTTAATACTGATCAAACGAAAAAATCTAAACAAAGTCCTTAGGAAACTGTATTTCTGCCCTTTAAAAAAAGCAATTACAGCTGCAAGTCAAATTGTTCACATTTAAATTCTGATTGTTACTTAGGATATTACTCAGAGAAGATCAGATATTAAAGGACAGGATACACCAGTTGTCTTTCCCATATGTAATTTAACATTCAGGATAGTTATCCTGGCAGAATGCTTTAAAATTTTTTGAATAGCAGTAAATCTTTGTGAGGTACATTCTAGAACAAGGTCCAAACTTGTCCCTAAAATGAATCCAGGGATATTCTGAATAGGAGAACACCTTTACAAAAGCCATCAAGATTTACAACTCTTACATGACAAGCTCGGCTAGGAAAGAGGGACAAATATAAACAAAGTTCTCAATAGCTTTTAAGTTTAAGCATTTTTGTTTCACTCTTTTTATACTTTATGGACTACTCAGTTAACTTCTTTTCTACATCTTTGATTACTGGGAAATATATGGACTTGAAACAAGTTATTTTATAAATGGAGAAGCCAGTCAAAAAGGTGATTCTGAGGTGTCAAGACAGCAAGAGCAGTTGCCTTCCTATGAGGCACATAGACAATGGCAGGCATTTATTCAAAGAAACAAATCTTGTCTCTCTCACCAACAGAAATTGGTTCAATAAAAGATATTACCTCAGCCACACTGTCTCTGTTATGAACATGTCAGATCAGAGATAGCCTAAGGTCTCTATGTAGTCAAGTTAGTTATGTATGTGATTTATTGTATAATTTTGTTGTATCCACTACATACAGAATAAGCATTGCACATTCAGCTACTTATTTTTAAAAGCAACCAATATCAATGAATTTGTTCCATTTTCAAAAATACTACTGGCTTTGTATTTTGAAGACAGGACAAACCAAAATGCATGGAACCTCCAGCAAAAACAGTCAAATTTAGTAATTTGGGGTTCTTAATTTGACACCATTCAAAAGGGACCTGATTTTCAGAGGGCAGGTACACAGCTCTTGTCAAAAATCAGACCCCTTCAATGCATTGTAATTTGGGCACCCAAAGTGTCAAGTCATTTTTGAAAGTTTAAGTCAAAGAATACAGCATTCACAAAAATGCTCAGAAAAATTCAAAGAGGGAGACACAGGACTAAGGCAGGAAAACTCAGGCAACAGGTTGAATATCACACTAATATTTGTCTAATTATCCCAAGATTAGGTATTAAAAACTTAGGTCACAGGATCATAGAATATCAGGGTTGGAAGGGACCTCAGGAAGTCATCTAGTCCAACCCCCTGCTCAAAGCAGGACAGATCCCCAATTAAATCATCCCAGCCAGGGCTTTGTCAAGCCTGACCTTAAAAACTTCTAAGGAAGGAGATTCCACCACCTCCCTAGGTAACGCATTCCAGTGTTTCACCACCCTCTTAGTAAAAAAGTTTTTCCTAATATCCAACCTAAATCTCCCCCACTGCAACTTGAGACCATTACTCCTTGTTCTGTCATCTGCTACCACCGAGAACAGTCTAGAGCCATCCTCTTTGGAACCCCCTTTCAGGTAGCTGAAAGCAGCTATCAAATCCCCCCTCATTCTTCTCTTCCGTAGACTAAACATCCCCAGTTCCCTCAGCCTCTCCTCATAAGTCATGTGTTCCAGTCCCCTAATCACTTTGTTGCCCTCCGCTGGACTCTTTCCAATTTTTCCACATCCTTCTTGTAGTGTGGGGCCCAAAACTAGACACAGTACTCCAGATGAGGCCTCACCAGTGTCGAATAGAGGGGAACGATCACGTCCCTCGATCTGCTGGCAATGCCCCTACTTATACAGCCCAAAATGCCATTGGCCTTCTTGGCAACAAGGGCACACTGTTGACTCATATCCAGCTTCTCGTCCACTGTAACCCCTAGGTCCTTTTCTGCAGAACTGCTGCCTAGCCATTCAGTCCCTAGTCTCAAACAATGGTTATCACATCCTTATAAGACCATACTTGGATTTTTCGTGCTCCAAACTGGCCCCATTTACTATATCCATCTTTCCTACTGTTTCAATCAGTAGCTCCAAAAGTGACCTACTAAAAGAGATGACTCACAACCACCACCCTTTTCTCTCTTTCTCCTGCCAAGTGGTCCAAAAGAATCACTTTTACTAGATACAGCCAGCCAAATTAGCCACCTTCCCAATCTGGAGGCAATACAGGAAGTAACAAAAACCTGAATCATCTCAGATTTATAAAAACTACCAAAAATTCAGTTATAACACCTGGTCTTGCCAAAAGAGATAACTGAAGAAAGAGGTGTAATGGCTGCCTAATAATAAGTTATCCTGTGTTTCTGAATTGGAAACACTGCACAGGATACAAGGGAATAAAATTTAAGCATGAAAACAGCCACCAGAACAAAAGACATGTTTCAGATGTAAAGCCTATTCCTATATTGTAAAAAAAGTGTCTTCACAGCCTCAAAGAAGAAAATTCCATGTATAAAACTTGCTTTTTAAGCCAAATATAAGGCAGTTAAAAATGCCCTGTGCTTGAAGTTTCTATAGCCTAGAATTATAGCTCAACTCATTTTACACTTAAAAAGAAATATCTCGCTTTCACTATTATCTCAAGGAAAAGCTGTCAGGATATACCTAAAATGGTTTGTTATTTCTTACCTGCTAGTGCTAGCTGAAGTCCACTTATATCCACTGACTGGGCCACATTTCCTATATCCATTAAGGCAATCTGTCGAGGAGTCTTCTTGAAGAGTTCTCTAGGAGGAGCCAACATCAGTTGGGAAAGGAAGAATTTTTCTGGTGGAGTTATGGGAGGTAAGAAACCTGAGAAAAACAATTTTCCTCACTTGTTACACAGTGGCAATCAATACTTTTCACTTTCTACTGTGAAGGAGCGATGTTTGCTAAACAAACTATGGCACAAATATTAAAATGTATGAATTAGGCTGACACTAAGAATATTCAGTTGTGTTAATATTTTAAATTAAATCCACGCCTCTGCCTATGTAGCATTTAAATATGAGCAATACAGAATAATTTTGCTTAAACTGTCTAATGCAGTGTTTCCCAAACTTGGGACGCCGCTTGTTCAGGGAAAGCCCCTGGCAGGCCAGGCCGGTTTGTTTACCTGCCGCGTCCGCAGGTTCGGCCGGTCACAGCTCCCACTGGCCACGGTTCACCGCCGCAGGCCAATGGGGACTGCGGGAAGCGGCAACGTCCGAGGGACATACAGGCTGCCGCTTCCCGCAGACGCCATTGGCCTGCAGCGGCAAACCGCAGCCAGTGGGAGCCGCAATCGGCCGAACCTGCGGACAAGGCAGGTAAACAAACCAGCCCGGCTCGCCAGGGGCTTTCCCTGAACAAGCGGCGTCCCAAGTTTGGGAAACACTGGTCTAATGAACTAAACCCAGTCAAGGTTTCTTTGGTTTTAACTATTAAATCATTTTAGACTTATTTCAACAGCCCTATATCTCCATTTTTGGGTTGAAGGCTAGGTCACAGCATACCATAAGGGCTAATGAAGCCATCTAAAATTAGTTTAATTATTACAATTAAAAAAACCTAGTTCTTCAGCTGTTACCAATGTTTGGTCATCCATGTTAGTAAAACGTAAGCCCTTATATTGCAATTGCATCTATGAGACCCACGCAGTCATATCAAGCTCTGTTACACTTTGGGGAATAGTTTGAATTTGGGTGCTCCAGAAATGAAAGGCAATTTGATTAAAACTAGGCAAATACAAGGAAAGCTGAACCCTTCTGTAGAGAGCATTGAATACAAACAGGCCATCAGGGAAGGAACAGAAGAGAAAAATGTGGCAGAAGTAGTAAAGAGCTCCCAACCCTTCCCCACACAACTTTTTAAATTTGGTTTTGAACGTCAAGCAGTCTTGATGCATCATTTTGTTTTCTAATTTAGACCAATGATCAATTCTTAACAAATAACAAGCACATTGCTAGTCACAGCCATAATAGTCATTGTAGTTTGTGGTGAACAAGTTGCTATTAACACTACAAATTATTCAAAGTGAAAAACTTTCAGAATCCAGTTTACCTGTCACTATTTATAGTTTGATTTTCATTTCAAAGCCAAGAAATACAAATCACATCAGTTTCTCTTTCAGGTTCTTAATGCTGCTGAGTTTGGGCATCACACACTGCAGGGAATGTTTGTTTCAAAACAGCTTTGTTAAAATTATGGAAACATATTAGTCTTGAATGTTTATAAACAAAGTTTTATGGAACTTTATTTTTGGGCCAAGTAAAACTGACAGTATCCCTTTAAGACTGAACAGAACTTGCCTGTTTTCAGAACTTTATAGCTATCAAAAGTGTTAAATAAGATCTCCATTTGTTGTTAAAGCAGAATTTATAATACTCTAAGTGCTGAATTTTGTACTTTAGCCATTTTAGTTTTCAATGTAAATAAAATTTAAACTTGGCACATCCATACACCTTAGTAAGCACTATAGTAACTTTAATAGAATTTAAAATTTGCACTTTTCAAATGAAGTTATAAATACTCGAGACTCATTTTGCAGCATGTTATAAATACCTCTCACTGAAATATATACCAAAGGACAATATTTCAAGTAGTCACATCAAAGATAATCGTTCTAATAGCCACCAGTGAATCCACAGAATTTTACTTTCAGCTGAGGGGAAGCTTGGATTTGAAAATCATTTGGATTTAAATTAGTGGCATACAGCCAGTTTATATACTTTCTAGAGCAGTGCTTGTAAAGTTCAACACCCTTTATCCCACATTTTAAACCATGACCAACAGAGCTTGGAGAATACTGAAAAAAAAGTTTGCTTTAATATTTAAATTTGACTGTGCTGCTTTCAATAAATATTCTCGAAAATATTAATGAAGTGAACGTTCTGCTGAAAAAGCAAGTTTTAAACTATTAAAACTCAGAAAGAATCCAGAATTCATTTGTATTAGTTCCAGAAATCAGAGGCTAAAAATAACTCATCCAATCAGAGATGAAACATTTTACATGTGACCAATGGGTACAAATGGCTCAGGTTTTGAACACTTAAACAACGAGCTGTTTGCAAACAAGCTATAATCCAACATCTAAAGTTACTTGGCCAAAAAAAGAAAAAAAAATCCTGCTTGTTTTTACATCAAAACAGAAGTTCCTTGTATTTTTATTTTCTAAAAAGCTTGACTGGGTGCTCCCTCAGCTCCCAAATGCAGGAAAGTGGGGTGGAGCACTGAATCATAGAGGTTTTTGAGGTCAGGCTTGACAAAGCCCTGCCTGGGATGATTTAGCTGGGGACTGGTCCTGCTTTGAGCAGGGGGTTGGACTCACTAGATGACCTCCTGAGGTCCCTTCCAACCCTGATATTCTATGATCTTTCACAAAAGAACTTTTTTGTTCTTTCCAGTCTTTGTCTGGAACATAAGGTGTTTTTTATGATGTGATTAAATTAGGATTTAATCAACTAAAACTGCCCCTCCAAATTCCCTTTCCTTGAGTTCCTCTGGTTTCAGCACCTTGTGATGATATTAATCCCTCCAGTTCTTCAAAGCAGAAAAGCAAACCCTGATAATTCTCATGTCCAATGTTTATTTTTAAGTGATTCAGGCCTTCTTTAATTATCATAAAACAGCAAACAGCCCCCCCTCCTTTCCTTTGTAAGGGCAATTTCAAAGACAAAATTTTTAAAAGCACCTCTCAACAGGAGTCATCCATTACTCAGCACACATCACTCTGATTCCCAGTTTGGGGGGCACTAGATTAAAGAAGGGAGGTTTAACTGTTACCGTGCCCCTCAAAAATAAATATCTGGAGAAGAGGGTCCCCTTTTGGCTCCGGATCACACAGAGAGGGCCCTATTCCAGGGATTTATTTGTACTGGGAACAGAGGGGACAGGAAAACCTCACTTCTTGCAAATTCCCCCCTACACAAACAGTGAGACATCTCTTACATGGCTTCAAACAACCAATAGCTCTCCAGTGTTGGGGAATGGAGTTAAGCATGCCTGTCTCTCTTCAGTTTCAGAGTAGCAGCCATGTTAGTCTGTATCCGCAAAAAGAAAAGGAGTACTGGTGGCACCTTAGAGACTAACAAATTTATTTGAGCATAAGCTTTCGTGAGCTACAGTTCACTTCATCGGATGCATGCAGTGGAAAATACAGTGGGGAGATTTTATACGCACAGAGAACATGAAACAATGGGTGTTACCATACACACTGTAATGAGAGTGATCAGGTAAGATGAGCTATTTCATCCAAACCACACCACATGATCCATTGTCTACAGCCAAGCTCTACGATACAACCACATTGGCTCCAACCCCTCAGACAGAGACAAACACCTACAAGATCTCTATCAAGCATTCTTACAACTACAATACCCACTGCTGAAGTGAAGAAACAGATTGATAGAGCCAGAAGAGTACCCAGCAGTGACCTATTACAGGACAGGCCCAACAAAGAAAATAACAGAACACCACTAGCCAACACCTTCAGCCCCCAACTAAAACCTCTCCAGCGCATCATCAAGGATCTACAACCTATCCTGAAGGACGATCCCTCACTCTCACAGATCTTGGGAGACAGGCCAGTCCTTGCTTATAGACAACCCCCCAACCTGAAGAAATACTCACCAGCAACCGCACCCCACATAACAAAAACACTAACCCAGGAACCTATCCTTGCAACAAAGCCCACTGCCAACTGTGTCCACATATCTATTCAGGGGACACCATCATAGTGTGGCTGTTTGTGATTAGGCCCTATTAGAGGCTCGTTCACCTGCACATCTACCAATGTGATATATGCCATTATGTGCCAGCGATGCCCCTCTGCCATGTACACTGGCCAAACCAGACAGTCTCTACGTAAAAGAATAAATGGACACAAATCAGACATCAAGAATTATAACATTCATAAACCAGTCGGAGAACACTTCAACCTCTCTGGTCACTTGATTACAGACCTAAAAGTCGCAATATTACAACAAAAAAACTTCAAAACAGACTTCAACGAGAGACTGCTGAATTGGAATTAATTTGCAAACTGGACACCCTTACATTAGGCTTGAATAGAGACTGGGAGTGGATGGGTCATTACACAAAGTAAAACTATTTCCCCATGTTTATTCCCGCTCCACGCCCCCACTGTTCCTCAGATGTTCTTGTCAACTGCTGGAAATGGCCCACCTTGATTATCACTACAAAAGGTTTTTTTTCTCTCCTGCTGGTAATAGCTTACCTTACCTGATCACTATCATTACAGTGTGTATAGTAACACCCTTGTTTCATGTTCTCTGTTTATATAAAATCTCCTCACTGTATTTTCCACTGCATGCATCCGATGAAGTGAGCTGTAGCTCACGAAAGCTTATGCTCAGATAAATTTGTTAGTCTCTAAGGTGCCAAAAGTCCTCCTTTTCTCTTCAGTTTATCTGCTATGTACATTAGTTACTTTACCCCTCCAAAATCAGAAGGATTCTGGCTAATTTATCTTCATGCACAGCTTCTCGGTTTTCATGGCTTTAATCTAATGCCCCCAAAAATTAAGAGCCAGAGCGATGTGCAGTGCCGTTTGAATGGAGTGGTGCATGACCGCTGTTGAGATGTGCTTTTAAACATGTTTTCTGAACTGCACTGCAAAGGAAAAGGGTGCGTGGTGTTTTATAACGTAGAAAGAAAGCCTGAAAGGCTTATTTTAAAGTGTTTGACCTGAGAATAATCCGGGTTTCTTTTGCTGCTTGCTAGAGGGCAGTTTAGATGAGTGAAGAACTAAGGGGACAAGTACTGAAACCAGAGGCAACAGACCGTTCTTTGATGAACAACGATGTAACTTAACCTCCTGAAAAACTTTTGTGAAAAATACACACGCGGCCGAGGGAGGGGGCTGGGGCAGGCTCCGGTCCCGTGGACACAAACCGAAACACCACTCCGCGCGGGGCCTCCTTCCAGCCCCTGCCTGTCTCCCCCGAAAGACTCCGGCCCGATCTCTGCTGAGCGGCCGCAGCCCGGGAGCCACCTCAGCGGCGCGGCCCCCTCACCCACCACACCCCGCGGAGACCGGGCCTCGCAGCGACGCGACGGCCGCCGAGAAGCGGAGCCGGTTGCTCAGCGGAAACCCCCGCGCCCCGGGCCGGTACCTGAGAGCGGCGGCCGCTCGGCCTCGTCGCCGCGCTCGGGCGCGGGGTTGAGCAGGTGGGCGAAGATGGCGGCGAAGGGGTTGGCGGCCAGCGGCTCGGTGCGGTACATCTCCCAGAGCAGGTAGAGCGCGGTGAGGCGCTGCGGCGGGCTGGGCAGCAGGTCGGGCTGCTGCAGCAGCAGCACCAACACCGAGCCCAGGCGGAAGTGCTCGGCCTTGCCGAAGTAGTGGTGGAAAGCGCTGGACAGGCCCTCGAAGGTGCTGCCGCCCGCCTCCTCCGAGACGATGCTCAGCAGGCTCGAGAGCTCCTTGGGCGACAGGCTCATCCTGCCCGCCGGGGCCGCCGCGCCGCCCGCCTCCCCGCCGGCGCCGGGGGCCCCCGCCTCCGCTCCCACCAGAGTGCAGGGCGCCGGGCTCCCCCCGCCCCCGGGCATCCAGCTCCCCGCGCGAGCGCGCGTGCACACCCCGGCGGGCCGGCTCCGCACCGCCTCCCCCCCACCCCGCCGAGCTCGTCGGGCTGCTGCTGCCGTAAAGCTGCGCGCCGGCTCCGGTACGGCGGTTTTACGACACTGGCGGCCAACGGACCATAGGACTGTTGCCGTTGGAGGGAGATATCGCGGCAGGGGATTGGCCGGCGGCTGCCCCAATGGGAGCCGGAGTGAGGCAAAAGGTCTGCCGCCGCCACCGTAAAGTCGCGCTCCGGCCCGGCGTGTTTAACTTTGCGACACTGTCGTTCAACAAACCAGGCGGTGGTGTAGCAGGGGGCCGAAGGGAGACATAGCGGCAGGGGGGCGGGCGGCCGCCGCCCCCGTGGAAGCCGGAGCAGGCAAGGGATTGGCCGCTGCCAGCGGGGACGCGGCTGGGTGCTCCGCCCAGGGAGGCGGGGCCGCCCCAGGACGGGAGGCGGGGCGATGTGACGGCTTCTCCCGCCTCCGAGCCCCCTGGGGCCGGCAGTCAGCGGGCGAGAGCTGCGGCAGCAACCGCCGGGGAGCGGCCGACGCGCAGGGGCTGCTTTAGCCGGCCTTGTATGGGGCTGGTGCGCCGGAGCCACAGGCAGCCGCCCATCCAACCCCGTCGTGCTAGCGGGCCCGGCCGCGCTGCGCTCGACAAATAACCTGGGGGAAAGGAACCAGGAGTCCTGCCTCCCCGTCCCCTGCGCTTGTTTATTTGCCGCCCGCTTTCCTTGCGCTTCAGCAGCTCGCCGCAGGCAGATGCCCACTGCAAACTAAAAAGCGTCCTTGGCAATCTGGCTTGGCAAGAGAACCCTTTCGCAATATATTTGACTGGCCATGTGATGTTAGTAATTTAAAAGGACTTCTACTTGTTATTGCCCTAATCAGATCACGGTAGGAGCGTATTAGATTGGTTTGTTGACAGCAGGTAAAAGCTAAAGGAAAAAGCCGTATGATTTGATTGTAGAAGTTGCTTTTCTTTCCTTGCTAAAATGGTCTGTTATTGTTTGCTACCACACATTCAAATAGAGAAGAACAAGGGAACAGAAATATCCCAGGACCAGCAAACCCCAAATACATTTTGCAAGGGAGGAGGCAGCAGAGAGAACAGGACAGGGAAAGAGACAGAAAAAAGAAAGAGCTACAGTAAAGCGTTTGATTTGCTATAGAGATTGTATTTTAGTTTCTTTCAGCAACCAGACTAAATAGTTAAAAATAGAAGAAACTCTCTACCCAATTATTTTTTTTTAGATCCCCTGCCTTATTTTCAAGAACATGCTGGGGAGGGGTGAGTTCCACCCTACAGACAAAAATGAAATTAAAGTACTGCCAGACTTTATTATTCTCAGGAGTCTTTCCTCCTAGATAGGTTTCAGAGTAGCAGCTGTGTTAGTCTGTATTCGCAAAAAGAAAAGGAGTACTCGTGGCACCTTAGAGACTAACCAATTTATTTGAGCACAAGCTTTCGTGAGCTACAGCTCACTTCATCGGATGCAGCCGATGAAGTGAGCTGTCGCTCACAAAATCTTATGCTCAAATAAATTGGTTAGTCTCTAAGGTGCCACGAGTACTCCTTTTCTTTTTCCTCCTAGATACAAATTCCTGTCCTTGATAGTTTGTCAGGGGTCTTAAACTCAATTTACTTTAGGGCCAGTGCTAGTCCTCAAATCCTCCCAGCAGGCCAATAATGTCACTGAAGAGGGTGTTCAGAAGAGAAAATGTTTATATTGCATTTTTTATTTCGAATTTCTTAGAAATAATTAAACTGTCATACAACTTTATACAATTCTTTGTCTGCCAGATAGTTTTTAGTGTTTGCCAGACACCTGGCAACGCTTCAGTTCTGTCAATTTGTTGATGTTTGGCCTCAATGACTGAGCAGTTGAGACCTTCAGGATTGCAGCAAGTGGTGTATCGGATAATTGTGTTCATGATTTTGACTTGTTTATATTCATTGTGGAAAAAAGTGATGCTGCAACTAATGATGCTGCCTTCATGGCTGACTCTGCCTGGCAACTAGTGATAGTGTATCTGTCCCTCTCCCCCAGCCAATGGGAGCTGTGGGGGGCAGCGCCTGCAGCAGCAGACATCAGGCAGCATGGGTCTCTCCTCCCTGGGCCGGAGTGGAGAGGTTCTCAGGCTGTAGATGGCCCGCGGGCTGGGACTTTGAGACTCCTATATATATTCCATTTATATATATATTTGGTGTCTACCTGAACATGACTGTAACCACCCCATATTTTATCATACACATTTTGGTATCCTAGGAAGTTCTTGTTTGGTACCCCAGCTAAAAACTCAAGGTTAGATGCAGATGGTTCTTTTGAGACTGTTTTTGATGTATAAGTCCCATTCTAAGGCAGATAATTCTTCAAAATTTTTACGCTGAATGGAATCTTCCTCATATAGTTAAGGAAAAAATGTTAACTTTGGTATAGTAACTCTACTGAAGTAAATGGAGTTACACCTTGCTTATACCACAACTGATGTTGGTCTATAATGTTTTGTTTAAAATATGATGAATTTGAAAAAAAGTCATCTCAACCCCATAAAGAGTGATATGTCCAGACAAGAGATCAGAATAAATAAGGAGAACACAGATCCTGGCCATATGCACAATAGTTTTTAGCTCACGAGGAAATTTTGCTTTTTAAAAAACAATTGTTCCCATCCCATTCTCTGTAGCAGAAGAGGAATTTTTTCAATTTTTTATATTTTATTTAAATGTTAAATCGAACTTCTGATTATTTATGTGCTATTTCAGGCAGAAGAAGCAATTTACACTGTCTGAATTTGGACCCTACATTATCACAAATGATGTCACTTTTCAGCAAGATGGTGGTCACCAGGAAGTGGCTCAGAAATATTAATTTTTAAACTTGCTTTTAGGACTTAATGTGATTCTTCCCTGCAAGGAAAATAAAATGTGAATGGTATTTTTAGATACATTACTTAGCATTGTGCAGCAGTGATATTATACATCAGACAAAGGGAAGATGACAAGTGCCATGAGCCCATTTGTAAAAGTATCTTTTAAAATGTTTTATTACTTTGTTATCCTCAGCAGTTGGCTCAACTCTACTGATACGCTGCTTCCCTCATACAGTCCTTTTTTGTTCATTTGATAATGTTTTCTACACACCCAGTGAATGCTTTGCTGGGCATTCTTTCCAAATCCCTCTAAAGTTTCCCATTTGATTCTTTATTGCCTTTTAAGTATGCTGCGCATCATCAGAACGTCTCATTTTCCCTAACTTCCATTTATGTTAAAAGCTTTTAAAATACATTTTAATGATGCATAAGAGGCTGAGCAGTATGATGAGCCTAATAGCATGCTATTGATTTTCATCTGAAACAGACATTTGAAAATTTCAATAGCCATTTAGCAATGTGTATATTTACTGTGGTTTGAAGACAAGGCAAATACAACAGTCTTTTTCTACTAAAATTAGATACAAATTAATTAGTTGCAGTAAGCTACCTTAAAAGTCTGTCTTTTTCAGTGTCTTCAAAACAGCAGTGTTAGTAATAACCACTGGTGTAGGGAGTAGAATAAAAACCCACAGGACTAATGTGTCCACCCACAGCTTCTACTTATCTGCCAGTCATGGTCTTAAGAATTCAGCCACAGGCATTGCTTTTGGAGAATATACTGTGTTAGATACAGCGAAGCGGTTCTCAAACTGTGGGTTGGGACCCCAAAGTGGGTCGGGTCCCCATTTTAATGGGGTCGCCAGGGCTGGCTTTAGACCTTCTGGAGTCTGGGGCTGAAGCCGAAGCCTGAACCCCATCACCCGGGGCAGCAGGGGTCAGACTTCGGCTTCAGTCCTGAGTGGCGGGGCTTTGGTCCTCCCTCCCACCTCGGGCAGTGGGACTTGGACTTTGTCGTCCCCACCCCTGGGTCATGTAATAATTTTTGTTGTCAGAAGAGGGTCGCTGTGCATTAAGTTTGAGAACTGCTGATATAAACTGCAAATCACAATGTGACATCCCAGTTGCTAGATGAATACCTTCTGGGCATGCCACAGCCAAGCACAGAATAGAAAATAAAGCAGGAGGTCATTTGTCCATAATTCAGACTCAGTGGGCAGACTAGAAAGGAAAACAAATAAAGTGTAAAACAGGCACACATGCCAACATAAGGTATTTAAAAAAAAAATAATAATAAAGTGGCATATCCACAGCAATCCCTGATTGCCAAACAACTAGGTAGTTTTGCCCTATGAAATGTGCCATGTTCAGGAGAGATTTGCAGTCAATTCCATAAGAAAACTGTGATTTGTAAATATGTAATTTTCACTAAATTATACCATTTGTGTAGATGCCACAAAGTAACATTAACAATAGTGTCATCTAGGTGCACCAAGTGATATATCACTTTATTCTAGGGCTGTTACATCCTTTTTCCTGAACTAGTGAACCACATGTAGATGCAAGCCCATTTTGCACCAAACACAAACAACCCCATCCAACTTGACCATTCTTCTTTTAGTTTGCACACTGCCTCTTGAGCGCATGTAATAGCTATCATCTGTACAGCAATTTAAATGTGTATCGCACTATACAGACAAATAGGAGGCACATTCCTTCCTCAAGAAGTTTATAGTCTGGTTAGATAGGACATAATACAATAGAGGGAGAGGTAACCGGCAAGAGAGTGAGGATAGGAGGAAGACTTACACAACATAAGGTCTTGAATTTACTAATTTTTACACTATCCATATAGGTTTGTAACCACATTAACTAGCCAGGGTCAGCTGACAGGTAATGACTCAGACTGCATAGCAATAAAGAACAACAACACAGGACACCAACAAAAATAAAAACCAGATCAACAATTAACTTAATGAATCATAGGGTTTAGGGCCAGAAGGGACCACCAGATCAGATCTAGTCTGACATCTTGTCTGTTAAGGACACAGCCATAACCCACATACTAAACACAACAACTGAAATTAAATCAAAGCATTATAACTGTCAGGCACGGGCAGTGGGTGAACACACCATTGGGGGAGGCTTGCCCCTGTCTCCTACCCCTCTGCCTGAGGCTTCATCCCTCCCCTTCTATCCCCTCTGCCCCACCAGAGCCCAGAGCACACCCTGCCCTGGCAGCTGCTGGCTCCCCCCGCATGCCTCCATCCCTGGAGCATCAGGCAGGTGGCACAGCCAGAGCACCCCCAACCCCAGAGCGCTGGGTGGGCGGCGCAGTCCCAGCACCAGGCAGATGGACAGGCAGCGTGGCATGGCCTCAGCCCAAGTGCCCCTGGTGAGGGCTGGCCTGGTGTGCACTGGCCCCAGAAGTGAGGGAAGCAGGCAGGAGGGGACCTGTGGGCTGGGCTACGTCAGGCTGTGTGGGGAGGCATAGCCTATGCTACCCGCTGCCTATGCTTTCAAGAGACTAAACTGTTTTGTGCCACAGACAGAAAATAGGAGGGACTGATGTGCACCAATGCCTGAGGCTCCTGCAATGGCAGAGAAATGATAAAGTGAGATACACCCAGATGATCCTGGCAAGTGAATGGTGCCACATGCTTCAGAGGAAGATGAAACCCCCCAAGATCCCTGACATTTGTTACAGAGTCCAAAATACCAGAGAATACTTAAGTTTGATTGCAGCTTTTAATACCACCCCTAAATCCTTTCTGATGGCTGGCCTCTCTTTTTGGGATCCTAACAGAAATGAGCTCTAGGATAAAAATTTCAAAGCTGCATAAGGCCTGGATGATCCACAAAGGTCTGGAGGCATTGCAATGCTGAGTGTGACAACACAACTTTTAGGTGCCTAGAAAATCACTAGAACAGCAATGGGATTCACAAAGCTTCCTATACAATGAATGGGGAAAGATAAGCACCTAAGAATGGGATCCACAAAAGCCAGCATGCTGGGCAGCTCCCTGCCTACACTAGCCAATGGGAGATGCTGACAAGAGGGTTATAAAACCCACCCCTGTCACAGAGTTCAGCTCCTAAATCCAGGCTGCAGGGAGGTGCCTATCTCTGATTACAATCCATGACTGAGAACCCCTCCCCTGGAATTAGGTGTTTTATGCACCTGAGCCATTTCTTGCTAGAATGAGTTAGCACCACACAAAATGTCCAGCTGGGAAGAGGCATCTCTTTAGCCTAGTGATTAGGGGTTATCATCTGGGCTCTACTTCAATTCCCCTCTCTGCCTAATGAGGAGGAAGAATTTGAACAGGGGCACACACACCCCTTAGGTGAGTTTTCTTGCCACAGGCTTTGGGTAATTGTGGTGTGGGGCTCCTTGAATCTTTATTGTTGATGTCATTCCACTTGAATTAAATAATTACATATTAATTGGGTCAGAAAAGAGTGTGAATTACGCTGTTGTCCAACAGTGAGGGCACTCAGCTGGGAGCTGGGCAATCCCTGTTGAAATTCCTTATCAGGCAAAGGGGGAATTGGAGCAGCATCTCTTGTATCCTAGGTGAATACCCTAACCACTGGGCTAAAATGGAAGCATCCTCTGGCTACCTTGTGTGGAGCTAGGCAACTGCCCTGCCTTCATATGGGTATAAATAATGAGTAATGCTGTTGAAGTCAATGGAGTTACACTGGTATAAAACCAGCGTGAGTGGCTATTCAGACCCTGTATTAGTGGAAAAGGAAGGAACTACTGCTATCTCTTCTTCAGACTAAGTAGTTCTGGGAATAGAGGAAACTCCAAACAAGCATTCTTCCTTTGAGTCTGAACGAAGACACATTAGGAAATCTTTTCTGCAGAAACCATCAAGGTATGGGTCAACAAGCCTGTGCTCTCTATTCTCAGCCCTTCTGATAGGAGGAATGGTGGGTGTGGGGGGACACACCACAAAACATAATGAAAACTATAGTGTTATTTCTGCTTTGAGGTAAAGTGTAGAAAACAGAATGCTGTAATGTATTGAAGAAGTGGGAGAAAAAAGAATTATAGGTAAATATTATTCATATTTATCTATATCACATTCACACTAGAAATTATTACCAGCATAAAACAGAAGTGATTATCTGTGACTTGATATCTCCCACTAAAAAGAGGGGAAGATAACAAGTAGTTTCACACTTTGCTCAAACAGGTAACTTAGAGGCCTACAAAATAAAAACTGGAAGCTATATTTGCTTCTGAGGATCCACCACTTTGTCTCACAAATCCTTTCAGAATATTTGTTTATACATGTATTTATAAATAACTGGGATGGGATTGGAGAGGAGGTGAGCTTTGAAGAGAGAATGGGTTTAGAGCAGGGACTTGAAGGAAGAGAGGAAGGTGGAACTCCTAGAATATTCTGGGCATAAATGACTGCCTAAGAGGCAGCACAGAGGCTTTTACACCACTGGAAAATTGTCAGTGAATGGATTGCTGGTACAAATGGCCTTTAAACCAACTTTCTATCTACCGTTAACCTGATCGGGCTACTGGATGCTCTTCTACACCACCAGAGAATCATGCCACTCTTTCTGTAAAGAGAGTGGATTCTATATTTGGGGCCAAATTCTGCACACACATTGATGTCAGTGGACTTGCAGAGGTTCAACTGCGCAACATAGGAATTGCCATACTGAATCAGACTGATTTCAATGTCCGGTCTCTGACAGTGATGGTCACTAGATGCTTCAGAGGAGGGTGCAAGAAACCCCACAGTAGGCAGATGTGGGATAATCTGCTCCTTAGGAAGGTCTTGACTGAGAATGTCTTAACCCTGGAGATGTATGAGGTTTTATATCCTTTCAACAACTCTGTTTTTAGTGGTAACTATTATCACCTTGGTGTGATGGGGTGTCTGCCGCACACTGGCAGAAAACAGGTTAAAAGCAGCCCTAGGGAGGCTGTGCAGGAGGGAGCCAATCACAGAAGGGCTTATAAGAGCAGCCAGTTGGGGCCAGGCTGGCCCATATAAGAAGGGCTGCAGAACAGAGCAGGTGTAATCAGTCTCTGGAGCTTGAGAAGGGAGGAGGACTGGCTGCCTTGCAGGCAGAGGGCAGCAAGCACCCTGGGCAGAGCAGTGCTGCAGGCAGAGACCCAGGGAGCTAAAGGCAGCTTCTGGCAGGCTGTAGGGATCTGCAGATAGAGGCCCTGACATAAGGGCAAGAGGGGTACTAGAGCCACTGGAGGAAGTGGCTAGACTGTGGACTGCAGTTTGCCACTGTCATAAATATAAAGGGAAAGGTAACAACCTTCCTGTATACAGTACTATAAAATCCGTGCTGGCCAGAGGCACAAAATCATTTTACCTGTAAAGGGTTAAACTCAGGTAACCTAGCTGGCATCTGACCAAAAGGACCAGTAAGGGGACAAGATACTTTCAAATCTGGGCGGTGGGAAAGGTTTTGAACTGTCTGTCCTGTGTGCTTGCCATATACAGATCAAGGAAGCAAGCAATCCAACTCCATTAGAATTAGTAAGTACTAGCAAGGGAATGCGTTAGCTTATTTTTGTTTTGGCTTGTGATTTTCTTTGTGTTGACAGGAAGGTGTATTCCTGTATTTGTAACTTTAAAGTTTGGCCCAGAGGGAAATCATCTTTTCTTTTTGAATCTGATTTGCCCTGCCCTGGCGGCTGTGATTGCAGAGCCATTGGCCATTATCTTTGAAAACTCGTGGCGAACGGGGGAAGTCCCAGATGACTGGAAAAAGGCTAATGTAGTGCCAATCTTTAAAAAAGGAAAGGAGGAGGATCCTGGGAACTACAGGCCAGTCAGCCTCACCTCAGTCCCTGGAAAAATCATGAAACAGGTCCTCAAAGAATCAATCCTGAAGCACTTACATGAGAGGAAAGTGATCAGGAACAGTCAGCATGGATTCACCAAGGGTAGGTCATGCCTGACTAATCTAATGGCCTTTTATGATGAGATTACTGGTTCTGTGGATGAAGGGAAAGCAGTGGATGTATTGTTTCTTGACTTTAGCAAAGCTTTTGACACGGTCTCCCACAGTATTCTTGTCAGCAAGTTAAAGAAGTATGGGCTGGATGAATGCACCATAAGGTGGGTAGAAAGTTGGCTAGATTGTCGGGCTCAACAGGTAGTGATCAATGGCTCCATGTCTAGTTGGCAGCCGGTGTCAAGTGGAGTGCCCCAGGGGTCGGTCCCGGGGCCGGTTTTGTTCAATATCTTCATAAATGATCTGGAGGATGGTGTGGATTGCACCCTCAGCAAATTTGCGGATGACACTAAACTGGGAGGAGTGGTAGATACGCTGGAGGGCAGGGATAGGATACAGAGGGACCTAGACAAATTGGAGGATTGGGCCAAAAGAAATCTGATGAGGTTCAATAAGGATAAGTGCAGGGTCCTGCACTTAGGACGGAAGAACCCAATGCACAGATACAGACTAGGGACTGAATGGCTAGGCAGCAGTTCTGCGGAAAAGGACCTAGGGGTGACAGTGGACGAGAAGCTGGATATGAGTCAGCAGTGTGCCCTTATAGCCAAGAAGGCCAATGGCATTTTGGGATGTATAAGTAGGGGCATAGCGAGCAGATCGAGGGACGTGATCGTTCCCCTCTATTCGACATTGGTGAGGCCTCATCTGGAGTACTGTGTCTAGTTTTGGGCCCCACACTACAAGAAGGATGTGGATAAATTGGAGAGAGTCCAGCGAAGGGCAACAAAAATGATTAGGGGACTGGAACACATGACTTATGAGGAGAGGCTGAGGGAACTGGGATTGTTTAGTCTGCAGAAGAGAAGAATGAGGGGGGATTTGATAGCTGCTTTCAACTACCTGAGAGGTGGTTCCAGAGGGGATGGTTCTAGACTATTCTCAGTGGTAGAAGAGGACAGGACAAGGAGTAATGGTCTCAAGTTGCAGTGGGGGAGGTTTAGTTTGGATATTAGGAAAAACTTTTTCACTAGGAGGGTGGTGAAACACTAGAATGTGTTACCTAGGGAGGTGGTGGAATCTCCTTCCTTAGAAGTTTTTAAGGTCAGGCTTGACAAAGCCCTGGCTGGGATGATTTAATTGGGGATCGGTCCTGCTTTGAGCAGGGGGTTGGACTAGATGACCTCCTGAGGTCCCTTCCAACCCTGATATTCTATGATTATCTTCCATTCTAATTTTACAGAGGTGCTTCTTTTACCTTTTTTCTTTATAATAAAGTTCTGTTTCTTTTAGAATCTGATTGGGTTTGTTTTTAGTGTCCTAAAAAACCCAAGGTTGGTCTGTGCTCATCTTGTTTGTTCTCTAGCCTCCCCAGGAAAGGGGGTGTGGTGACTTGGGGGGGATGTTAGTAGGGAGTAGGAACTCCAAGCGGTCCTTTCCCTGAGTTTGTCTAAATCACTTGGTGGTGGCAGCGTTACCTAATCCAAGGTACAAGGGAGAATTTGTGCTTTGGGGAGTTTTTAACCTAAGCTGGTAGAAATAAGCTTAGGGGGTCTCATGCAAGTCCACACGTCTGTACCCTAGAGTTCAGAGTGGGGAGGGAACCCTGACAGCCACTGTAGGGAGTAACCAGACAGTAGACTGCAAATCCCCGGAAGGGGGGGAACAGAGTGTGGCACAGCCAGAGGGCAAAGTCACTGAAGAGGATGCCACGGTCCTGGGAGTGATGTGGGTCCAGGAACAGACGTGACAGTGGGTGAGATGCCACCAGAAGAAGGTGCAGTACTAATTCCCCCAGACAGCAGGAGGCGCCACAGTGGTGAGACTTACCCTGTCATACCTGGATCTTGTTGTCCATAAAAATGTCCAATCTCTCTCTGAATCTTGTTATGCTCTTGGCCTCAATTATATCCTGTGGCAACAAGCTCCACACAGTTTAATTACATGTTATGTGAAAACAAATGTCTTTTTATCAGTTTTGAATTTACTCCTTTCAATTTGATTGAATGGGAAGAATTTGCACCTTTTCTTTGTCTTATTCCAAGTTATACCTCACAAATTAAGGGCAAGCCTGCACTACAAAATTAGGTCAATTTAAGTTATGTTGATGTACAGCCACTGCAGTAATTAAATTGAGTTGGCATGTTCACACTAGCTCCTTCTGTTGGCAGTGTCTGTCCTCACCAGGAGTGCTTGCACCAATTTAACTTCAATATGGGGCATAGTGAGGCACTGATACCCAGAACCCTGCCACCCAGGACTGAGAGCCGGAGCCCCTCCGGGCTGATACCTGGAACCCCACCGCCCGGGGTTGACAGCCCCAATGGCTGATACCTGGAACAGTCAACACGGTGCATGGGCTGAAATTGTGGAAAAGCTGTATCATTTGCCCCATAACCTCAGCCGTGCAGAACGCAATGCCATCCACAGCTTCAGGAACAACTGACATCGTAATCAAAAAGGTTGACAAAGGAGGTGCTGTCATCATCATGAATAGCTTGGAATATGAACGAGAGGCTGCTGGGGAGCTCTCTAACACCACATTCTACAGGCCATTACTCTCTGATCCCATTGAGAGTTACCAAAAGAAACTACAGCATCTGCTCAAGAAACTCCCTGAAAAAGCACAAGAACAAATCTGCACAGACACACCCCTGGAACCCTGACCTGGGATATTCTATCTGCTACCCAAGATCCATAAACCTGGAACTCCTGGATGCTCCATCATCTCAGGCATTGGCACCCTCACAGCAGGTTTGTCTGGCTACGTAGACTTTCTCCTCAGGCCCTACGCTACCAGCGCTACCAGCACTCCCAGCTGTCTTCGAGACACCACTGACTTCCTGAAGAAGCTACACTCCATTGGTGATCTTCCAGAAAACACCATCCTGGCCACTAGGGATGTAGAAGCCCTCTACACCAACATTCCACACAAAGATGGACTACAAGCCGTCAGGAACAGTATCCCTGATAATGTCACGGCAAACCTGATGGCTGAACTTTGACTTTGTCCTCATCCACAACTGTTTCACATCTGGGGACAATGTATATCTTCAAATCAGCGGCACTGCTATGGGTATCCGTATGGCCCCACACTATGCCAACCTTTCTATGGCTGACTTAGAACAACGCTTCCTCAGCTCTCATCCTCTAATGTCCCTACTCTACTTGCGCTATATTGATGACATCTTCATCATCTGGACCCATGGAAAAGAAGCCCTTGAGGAATTCCACCAGGATTTCAACAATTTCCATCCCACCATCAAGCTCAGCCTGGACCAGTCCACACAAGAGATCCACTTCCTGGACACTACAGTTCTAATAAGCTATGGTCACATAAACACCACCCTATACTGGAAACCTACTGACCGCTATACTTACCTACATGCCTCCAGCTTTCATCCAGACCACACCACACGATCCATTGTCTACAGCCAAGCTCTAAGATACAACCGCATTTGCTCCAGCCCCTCAGACAGACAAACACTAACAAGATCTCTATCAAGCATTCTTACAACTACAACACCCACCTGCTGAAGTGAAGAAACAGATTGACAGAGCCAGAAGAGTACCCAGAAGTCATCTACTACAGGACAGACCCAACAAAAAAAGTAACAGAACACCACTAGCCATCACCTTCAGCCCCCAACTAAAACCCTCTCCAGCGCATCATCAAAGATCTACAACCTATCCTGAAGGATGATCCCTCCCTCTCACAGATCTTGGGAGACAGGCCAGTCCCCGCTTACAGACACCCCCCAACCTGAAGCAAATACTCATGAGCAACCACACAACAAAAACACTAACCCAGGAACCTGTCCTTGCAACAAAGCCCATTGCAACTCTGTCCACGTATCTATTCAAGGGACACCATCATAGGACCTAATCACATCAGCCACACTATGAGAGGCTAGTTCACCTGCACATCTACCAATGTGAGATATGCCATCATGTGCCAGCAATGCCCCTCTGCCATGTACATTGGTCAAACCGGACAGTCTCTACGCAAAAGAATAAATGGACACAAATCAGATGTCAAGAATTATAACATTCAAAAACCAGTCAGAGAATACTTGAATCTCCCTGGACACTCAATTACAGACCTAAAAATGGCAATTATTCAACAAAAAAACTTCAAAAACAGACTCCAATGAGAAACAGCGAACTGGAATTAATCTGCAAACTGGACACCATTAAATTAGGCTTGAATAAAGACTGGGAGTGGACGTGTAATTACACAAAGTAAAACTATTTCCCCATGTTTATTCCCCCCCCCCACTGTTACTCACACCTTCTTGTCAACTGTTTGAAATGGTCCATCCTGATTATCACTACTAAAAATTTTTTTTCTCCTGCTGATAATAGCCCACCTTAATCAATTGGTCTTGTTAAGAGTTGGTATGGCAACCCCCATTTTTTTCGTGTTCTCTCTGTGTCTGTCTCTCTTCCTACTGTATTTTCCACTGCATGCATCTGATGAAGTGGGCTTTAGCCCACAAAAGCTTATGCTCAAATAAATTTGTTAGTCTCTAAGGTGCCACAAGTACTCCTTGTTCTTTCTACAGTGTCTATATAGACACTCTGGGTCGACCCAAACTACCTTGACCTAAGCATTACGCCTCTTGCGGAGGTGGAGTTATTAGGTCGGTGTAGTGGGTGACTTACATCAGCAGGAGCAACGTTGTAGTATAGATGCTTACAAAGTTAGGTTCATGTAAGCTGCCTAACTCTGTAGTGTAGACCAGGCCTAACAGACTACTCACAGAAACAGGGAGTGAAGTTAGTTTCAATTCCTATATAAACTTCTGATTGTGGTAAGCTGGGAGCGTCGGCTTAAGGTCAAGGAACAGACGACAGTTCATACTGTGGGAATAAGCAAAGGGGAATTTGTCACTGTGCTTATGTTCAGCTGAAAGCGTTGTGTTCTCCACTTACTTCCCTTTTGCATTGTCCTTTTGCTTCCCCAGGCAACCTACTGTAGACTTATTTCTGGGACACTATTATTTTTAATACAGCTTACAGCCCACAACAAACAATTGGGGTGGCTCCAAAAATTGTGCTCTGTATCAGCAAATCTGTTAAGAGACAGTCCTGGCCCTGAAGAGCTTAAGTTCTAAACAGGCAAGAAAGAGATACATAAGAACATACAAATGGCCATACTGGGTTAGACCAGTGGTTCATCAAGCCCAGTCTCCTGTCTTCTGACAATGGCCAGTGACAGATGCTTAGGAGGGAATGAACAGAACAGGGCAATTAGCAAGTGATCCTTCCCCTGTCATCCAGTCCCAGCTCCTGGCAGTCAGAGGTTTAGAGACATCCAGAGCATCCTGACCCTCTTGGCTAATAGCCATTGATGGACCTATCCTTCATTAACTTATCCAATTCTTTTTTCAGCCCAGTTACTTTAGCCTTCACAACGTTCCCTGCCAACAAATTCCACAGATAGACTGTGTGTTGTGTGAAGTACTTGCTTCTGTTGCTGCTGATTCCTTTTATTGGGTAACCCCTGGTTCTAGTGTAATGTGAAGGGATAACACTTCCCTGTTCACTTTCTCCACCCCATTCATGATTTTGTAGACCCCCTTAGTCCATATCCCCCTTTAGTCTTTTGAACAATCCCAGTCTTTTTAATCTCTCCTCATTTTTGTTGTTTTTTCTCTGTAGCTTTTCCAATTCTAATATCTTTGAGATGGGGTGACCAGAACTGCAAGCAGAATTAAGGTCTGCAAGTACCATGGATTTATATAGTAGCATTATGATATTTTCGGTTATCTTAGCTATTCCTTTCTTAACAGTTCCTCCTGACATTGTTAGCTTTTTTGACTGCTGCTGCACATTGAGCAGATATTCTCAGAGAACTATTCTTGATGACTCCAAGATTGGGAACTGAGAGAGGTGTTATGTGACTTGCCTAATGTTACACTGGAAATCTGAGTCAGTTAGGAATTTAAGGTTGTGTAACAATATCAGCATCCACCTCTCATGGGCACCCCCTTTTCTCTGGCCGATACCTACAATCAGTCTTTTTCAGGGCAGCACCCACCTCTCATGGGGAAACGCCCTTTGGTTGTTTGGGTGTGAGCCTGCTTTTGGTTTTAGTTCTTATATCAGGGTGGCACCTGCCTCTCAAGCCCCCCCGAGCTGATGGCTTTTTGAAGGGTCTCAGCAACTCAGACCAAGCCACATAGACTGTCCCCTCTTCTGGGGTATACAGTACAATTTCTTTCTCAGCTCTGGTATGGGGCCATAACCCTAAGGCTTCTCCCAGAGGCACTGCCTTCTTCAACCACACAGCCAGGGCCCATCTCGCTAACCTCGCTGGTTTGGCCAGGTTCTGGGTTCAGTCTGCCCACACTGACCTTTTCATGGTCCTGTTGCTACTCTATCCAGCCAGCCAGGCACCTGGTCTTTGGCAGCCTTCCCTGGGCTTTCTGCAGTGAGCTGTCTGTAGCCTGCTACTCATCTAGCCAGCCAGGCACCCAGTCCTCCCTCATCAAGCTCCACACAGCAACTGAAAGCTCTACCTGCTCTGCTGCTTGCCTTTTATCTGGTCCTTCTAACCCCTTATTGGTCGTTGCAGCAGCCCCTCTGATTGACCACTTTTCTGAAGCCACTCTAGGCTGCCTGGAGGACTTTTCGCTGCTCTATTCTGGGGCAGGGTGATGCAGGGCCACGAGGCCTCCTGTAGGAGGCCTCCAGACATAGTCCACCCTGCCACAGGTTGGTCTTCTGAGTCAGTCCAATGTCTTAACCACAGGACCATTCTTTGTGCAAAAGGACAGCATATCCCAATAAGCTCCTCAATTTACTTTACCAATTTATGTACATTGACGTAAATCACACAGCTACAGTTGTCATCAATTCCACTGTACAGATCAGTTGGCAAAATGATCCGGGAGCAGAGTAGCTGACAATTTTCCCTGTCTGACTACATCCTAAATTTCCACTGGCTACAGAAGTCTTGAAGCTATTTCCACTTTCACAGTAAATGCCAAAATTAAGGGTCAAGTTTGGTGACAGTCATATCTACCTATGATACGTCAACTGGGAACTATTTTAGGATAGTTTGATATTATGAGGATGTTTCTGGAAACATACAGGATCTCAGTATGACTTTTTTGTCATGTTGATTGCCAGTAAAGAAGAAAATCTAATATAACACTTCTTTGCCAAACCATTTTATAAATGTTGTATAACTGAAACTGTAACATGAAGGCATAAACTCACATACACTCCACAGTAAATATCAACCTTGTAAAAAAACAAACAAAAACACATCGTGAAATGTTGATATTGTATCAGAAAATACTGTGTTCATAGTATAGTTTGTTCATTCAACTTGGTTGTGGTCAGAGTATTACTTCTGAATACTTACATTTTCTAATATTACAACTTTATCAACAAAGGGAGAAAGCTACTTTTTTACATGTGAAAAGTTAGAGGTGCAAAAACAGTCTGATATTTAAAAAGTAAAAATAATACTTTCCAGTTTTGAAGTGCTCTATAAACATTAAATTAACCTTCACAGCCGACTTGTAGATCAGTTTCAAGTAGTAGCCCCATTTTACAGATGAGGAAACTGAGGCACTGGTTTAAGTCCAGAGTTTTCAAAAGTGTGCAGTGTGTGTGTGTGTGTTTGTGTGCACGCGTGCAGAAGTTGATATCTTATACTAGACTTTCAAAGGTGCCAAGTACCCACAACTGCCATTGACTTGAATTGGAACTGTTTTTTGAGCACTTCTGGAAAACTAGGTCCAAGTTGTCTAAATTAGCAGGCTCATCTGAAAATGTGGGCTATGTTGACTTGTTGTGTCTGATACGTTAGAAGTGCCTTGTTCCTGAAAGAAATGGATAGTTATAAACTTCCAAAGCCTTTCAGTTTTGTCACCATTGCAGAATGGCAAGAATGGAAACAAGATTTTCTAGATTTAAGACAGCTACAGTAAAGTACAAAGGGAAAAAAGATGTCCAAGTAAACACACTTATCTGTGCGTTTCCAAATCTTTTGACATCTCTAGCAGAGAGCATACATTCTGCGAAGTGTGATTATTTTATCCCTAAAAGGAATATAATACATGAAAGGGCATGTTGATATGTTGTAGTAGCCAGGCAAGGTACTAACAAACTTCAAAAGGACTTTATTTTTTTTCAAGTGGAAACCTCTTTTCCAAGCTGCTGCTGCTGCACCCTCAGTAGCTCTCCCTCCGCCTCTTCAACTCCTCCCCCCTCCTTCCTGTTTCCTGTCCTTTCAGACTCCCAACAGCCAGTGCTCCCAATTCTAATAATTACAAGCAACATCTAAACACCACATGATACCAACATTGCCAAAATGAAGGGGAGACAACACGGGCCTTTATTAGAAACCTGCGTGGATTATCTGAATTCTGTAAGTTTGAAGAGAGCAAAGATGAAAAATCGGACAAATTTTTAGAAAGGATACATGAGAAACAGAGCAATTTAACAATTTCTTTCCTTTTTACTTTTTTATTACCTTGGTATTTTCTCTTTCACTTTTTTGTGACCACAGTAAAAGAGAAAAGACCTTATTGCTCATCACCACAAACTGGGGAAAGCCTGAAAATTCTGTACAAATGGAGACAGTCAGAGACTTAAATTAGACTGCTGCCAGACAGGAAGAAATCAAACAGTGCTAGCATACAGAAAAGCATGGCGGTATAGTAATTGTCAGATTGCAGCTCTCTTTCAGTACTATATTTCGGCTTCTATCGCAAGCATAAGCAGAGTGATTACTGGCTAGCATATGCTGAAAGTGTAAAAAGAAAGGCCATTGAGCTAGAGTTTGTCATATCGAATCCATGAAAGAAGTAATAACAAGTAATCTTCTTGTGGAGGTCCCTGGAGTGTGAGAATTACTCAAAACCTGCTTGGAAAATTATCTTGAAGGAGAGCCACAAAAATATTAGTTTTAACACTTATTCAGGTGCTAACACTTCAGTGGTATCAGCATTGAATTATGATACAGTTTTGCAGTTCTGGCCACCAGTACTACAGTATTTTGAAATCCCCAGGCGGTATGCCACAATGCAAAGGGTAGTTTATTGAACAAGTGGAATGAAAGGGCAAGCAATACATTTTCCATATTGTTGTGGTCTGCAGTGACAACATGGATGTGAATCAACTGAATTCTAATGCTGTTCAGAGTATAAAGATTGCACTGAAACCCAATGTAGAGTTCTATTGTGTACTGAGTATTACTCACAGAATAACTGCTCCACAGCTGCCAAAAGGCAGGCAGGACTAGAAAGAATAGAAAGCAATGGTGGTGTTGTGAGAATTTGTGAACACCGGAGGGGTGTGCTCTCCTACTGTTTCTGTCATGAAAGAAAGAAGGGAAGATATAGATGGTCTATATTTAAATCCAGCAATTCTGAGGAAAAAGTATATTTAGCATGCACTTGTTAACATCCTTCCAAAACTGGATAGGAGGTGTGTTCAAGTCTACATGCCTCTAAAGGGTTGTGAAAATTCCCAGTAGAAGAGTAGCGCTAAATTAGGCCATGATTCTGCAAGTTCCTCTGCACAGGCATACGCAGAACCCTGGCCCTGAGCGGCTTTCAGGATTGGGAACATAATAGCTTGAGTTGGCCAACAACATTTCATGTTTGTTCCATTTTGCATTTGTAACATGCCTGACATTTTTCACTGAGAAAAGGGCTCAGCTATTACAAGACTCTAAGAGGGAGTTACTGTCTACATGGACGATATTCCGGTGTGTGGATGTTCAGAGGAAGAACACGATAAGCACCTAGAGGAAATCTTTAAACAATAAGAACTTCTGGTCTGAAACACAAGGGGGGGAAAAAAAAAGCAAACTGTGCCAAACTACTTCCACTTTTTAGGCCATGAGATTAGTCAGGATGGACTGCATCCAGATCTAGAGAAAGACAGCCATCTTAGAAACACAGTCTCAATAATCTATGCAAAGCAACAAATAAGGGGCGTAATAAACCATCTTGGACTTTTTTTTTTTTTTTTTTTTTACAGAATCACCTAATTATTGCTGAGCCACTGAGCTACTCTTTTGAGCTTGAAAGTTGAATGAACATGGAGTTTGAATAAGGAATTAGCCTTGAAGGAAGTAGAAACTAGCATTGAGGGCTCCAGTATGAGTTTTCTTTGATAGTGCATAGTAAATAATTGTGTGCATGGATGCCAGCAGTTACAGTGCAGGGAATGTGTTACTGCAACAGTAAGGTTTCATATTAAAGCCATTACCTTCCTCTTTGATAACATTACTACTGCACAGGCACTTACAAATAGAAAAATGTCAGGCCTGTGCCTCAATTTATAAAAGTTTTCTTATTTCCAGACTTTTTTCACCTAGTCACAGATGCCAAAATATTTGTAGATTTAAGTCTGCTTCTGCCACCATTCCTCATATTTAGTAGGACTTACTCATGTGAGGAAAGTCCACTGATGTAAGGCTAGCGCACCATGAGTAAGGATGGTAGAATCAGGCCCTAAGGGAATAAGCATTTTGCAGTCTGTAACTAGATGAAAAGATTTTTTTTTTTTTAGAGTTAATAAAGAGGGTAAGAACCAGTGGAGTAAGCCAGCAGTAGTGTAAAATAAATAAATAAAAAATCTACTTCTCCAAGCTCCTATGTTAATCTCAATGACAAAGGAAATTTCAGAAAGAATAGACGATGCCTATAACTTGTTACAAATTCCTTAAAGGGTGTAGATGAGACTTTGCAGATGGACTCTTTAATTCCTGATAAGAAACCAAACTTTTAAATTAACACACACACGAATAACAAGACTTCTCTCCTCCTTCCTTCCACCCCCAAAACCCCAACAGATTACTGGAATTCTATTTCTAATTTGGGGATGGACTCTAATCTTATATGACACCAATACAACTTCAGTGCATTATTTCTATGTAAGCAAGATCAGAAACAGGCATCCAAGAGGAGTGTATGTAGTAGTAGAATAGTCTATTGTGTTTTTCCTGCTAGAGCCAGTCCATTCACCACAGCATCTTGGTCAGTGCCTTCCCCTAAAATGCACATACTTGTGTAATTACATAACGTGGGGATGGGATGGGAAAGACAGACTGTCTTCCTGTCCCTAGCAGAGGGACACCTTGAAACTTGATAGTCCTTTTATTTATCCTAACTAGTGTAACAACAAATGTTGTTGTTTTGAAGATGTTCTTCCCGTCAAAATATAGAAATGCTCATGTGTATTGTACTGCCAGAAGGGGGAAAGCATGCTAGATTACTGGGCAAAGCTGTGAACCAAACAAATTGAAACACTTAATTGTGCAATGAGTGGTGTGTTTTTTTGTCCCCCCCCCCCCCCCCCATAGCTGCCTGGAGCTTCATTGTACTTGCTGATTGTACTGTAACGTTGTTGTGAAAGACACCTTTCACTTCAGGATAAGTGTAAAAAGCAATTGTGGTCCTTTATGGAGCCACATAGCTGAAGCAACAGGAGCACCACCCAAAACACAGGCACATGGCAAGGCTTGAGTAGAAGCTGAACCATGTAGCTCAAAGGGCTTTTTGCAGACTGATATAGCAAATGCTGGGGCTTGGGCATTGATTGTTGGAGCTGTGAGAGAAACAACAGAGAAATGGAGAGAGAAGCAGCAGAAAGCCAATCAGACAGACCGACCAAGCATTGGGGGCGTGGCCCTGAGAAAAAGATGAGAGCTGGGTTCCCAAGCTGTGGTACATGTACCACTTGCAGTATTTGAGCTTGATGTCCCATCAATTCACTTCCCAAGAATTTTTTAAGAAGGTTGTATGTGAACCAGTGAAGTTTGGTTGCCACTGGCCTAAAGAGAGATTTTTCGGCAGAGTGCTAACTGAAAATGACTTGGAACTATGATGCGCAAAGAAACTGTGTCCAACTATTTGACACCTTCTGTGTACAGGGAAACAGGACTTTCTGTACATTCTTGGTAAACAAACAGGATTGCACAAAAGAAATACCTGACTCCATCATCAATGTCTCTCCATAACGGAAACAACTTGCAAGGTCCCGAATGCTGGCTACCTGTTTGAGTCAAAAGGGGTAACAAAATATACTTTTATGTTGTCCTTTACAAAGTAATTGTTAACTTAATCAGAATCAATAAACAAAACCACTGAGATTTATTACAGATATTTATGACAGGTTTCAGAGTAGCAGCCGTGTTAGTCTGTATTCACAAAAAGAAAAGGAGTACTTGTGGTACCTTAGTGCCACAAGTACTCCAAGGTACCACAAGTACTCCTTTTCTTTTTGTGAATACAGACTAACACGGCTGCTACTCTGAAACCTGTCATTAGGCAAGGCACTGAATTTAGCCTTATGGAGTGGAAATCTATCAACTTCATGAAAAAACTCGTACAGATACAGACAGACATCATCTTCCTTTCCAAATGCAAACAGATGGACCAAAAGGACTGAAGGTAAAAAAAATCCATTACAATCTACATATTTGTTAGTCTCTAAGGTGCCACAAGTACTCCTTTTCTTTTTAAAGATATTTATAAGTTTGTTAGTTCAGTGGGGCAGGAGGGAATATGTACTTCGCTGTTAACTGCCATTTGCAGTCTAGTCAGACATGACAATTTTACTCCTGAGAGCATTCTGCGCCAAAAAATAAAAATTTAGGTGCCAAAAATTTAAAAATTCTGCACACAGTAGTTTAAAATTCTGCAAAATTGTGTAAGTTTTATATGTCAATAAATAAATGCAGAGGTTCCAACCTTGGGGAGCACAGGCCACTGGCTCACAGAGGTGGGAGATCACTGTGCAGCTCCCCCCCCCACCCCCTCCCGGGACACGGACTCGGTGGTAAGGCTGCACACAACCTTGACACAGTGCAAGGACCGTGCCTGCTACAGAAACACCCCAGGGCCCTGCTCTCCCTGCCAGGTGCACCAGGTGTGGGCAGGCAGGCTCAGCAAGACAGGATCCAACTGTGGAGGGGTTCAGTGTGTGGGGGGATCCAGGTGTGGGTTAAGAGGGGTGGGGCAATCTGGGTGCTGGTGGCTCAGTGGGGGAACCAAGTGCGGGGGGGGATCTGGATGCACAGGGGCTTGTTAGGTGGTTCTGGGTGCAACAGTAATGGGACTCTGCAGTGGGGTCTAGGTGAAGGTGGTTGGGGCTCAGCGGGGGGGGGTGTCTGTGGGAGGGGATACAGCTTGTCAGGGGGGTCTAGGTATGTGTGTGGGGGTCAGGGGAAGTCCAGATGCTGGGGTTGTGGAGATCAGTGGGGTGGGGAACGAGGTGCAGCTGGTGGGGCAGGTGGTGGGCTCGGTGGGGATCCGAGTGCAGGTGGCTCATTGGGGTGATGCAGTGGGAGTTGGGCTCATCGGGGGGGGGGGGGGTTCTGAGTGCAGGGGGTGAGGCTTAGTGAGGTATGAGGGGGTCACTGCATGGGGGTTGGGTGGATGGAGGAGCAGCTCCCTGTACAGGGATCCCTCCTCCTGCAGCTGAGGAACAATGGGCACAGGAAGCAGAGTTGGGGAGGAGAGTTTGTAGAGCTTCCTGCAGCTGGGGGAGAAATCTGGGGATGGGTCTCACCCGGGCCTGGATGCCATGCAGGGGAAGAGGAAGTCCCCGCCTCCCCAGCCGAGCCCAGACTAGCAGCTGATTCAGGCGCAGGGTAGGAGCCACGAGTCAGGTCTTCCCCAGTCCTGCCCCCTTCCCCACAGTGATTTACCTCTCTGCCGGCTGCCCTGGGCACCTGAAACACACTACTGTGGAGGGTTGTATGACTGCTTTTGTGGCTTCCCTTTGCTTCCCTGTCAGAAAGTCATTTTTCTCCAGGAAGCAAAGAAATCTGCAGAGAACATAAATTCTGCGCATGCGCAGTGGACAGGAGTAGACAATGGACACATACTTCAGACTCCTGGGCACTTCCACTGAGATCCACTCATGGAAGGATCATCCACATGTGGTCCAATCCTCTTCAGCCTGGAAGTGGGTCTCATATCCCTTTCTTGCATTATTTGCTTCACCTCCATTCTGGTCCCTCCAAACCCATGTATGTTGCAATAATAACTTAATACAGACCAAGGTTTATTCACTTCTTTTGCAGATTCCCAGGAGCTGGTATGGCCAGAGTGGAGGGTCCCTTGCAGCATAGTCTCAATGGAAGCAGAGCCTGGGTCGGTGACTAGGACCCATGTCGCTGTGGGGCTAAAAAGAGTAGGTTGGGCTGCAACCTGGGCTCTGAAACCCAGCAAGGGGGGAGGATCTCTTAGCCTGGGCTCCAGCCTGGGCCTAAACATCTACACTGCTACTTACAGCCCTGCGGAATGAACCATGCGATTCCGGGTCAGTTGACCCTGGCTCTGAGACTTGCTGCCACAGGGTGTTTTTTTGCTGAGTAGATGTACCAAAGCAAGTCAGGAATAGAAGATCACACTTACTCTGACTACATGACATACTGCTTCCCTCTACTGCCTCAAAATGCCACATCCCAAGCATATTCAGGGCCATTCCTTTTTGAAATTTTCCATGAAGCTTTTTGCTAACCCTAGATGCTCTCATGTCGTCTAAACTGCAAAATCAATATCTTGTGCTTTTTGTTGATATTTAAATCTAGAAGTGATATCAGTGATCATAAATAACCTATAGCTATTTTCAGAAGGCATATTATGGATGGAAGAACCCAGAAAACTTATTTTCTTACAGTCTGTTCCTTCCAAATAAAGTGCTTCCTGGCTTGACTTGTCCTGTTATTCTACAGAATTTATGAGAGAACACCTGCAAAGTTTATATCTTCAGAGACCTCAGGCAGGTACTATGGATGGATCACCATTTTCCCCTTTTTGTTTACCTGTACATATCACCAATGCAAGACTGTAGGTGAGATTCCTAAGAAAGATTCTTAAACTATTAAAATCTTGATTGCTGGAAATAACCAGTAAATAAGTGGGGTGGTGGTGGAATCCCTCTAGTATCACCTTGCATTAGTTGCTGACTATAGTCCGCTGATTGCCAGAGGTGGCTGTATTTTGTTTCTTGAGTGCTTTGGATTGAAAGTTGTGGTAAAATTGTATTTTTCTTGCAACCATTATTTAGCCTTACTCAGATGTCAGTGCACTCAACATGCAATTCTGCTCCTAGAAAATTTTGTTCTTCCACCTTGAAAAAGAACCAGACTATTTTCAATTTATCTGGAATATTTATTACACTATGTATCACCATAGCCCTTTGTTTTACTATATTATCCTTGAGACAAGGTAGGTGAAGTAATCTCTTACTGGACCAACTTTCGTTAGTGAAAGGACAAACTTTCAAGCTTAGAATGAACTCTTCTTCAGGTCTTTGATTAGTTTTCAGTTGTCTGATCCTCCACAGCCATTTATAAATGGTATTTTTGTTAGTTTCCTTCCACTGATTCTATATGCCTGAAAAACAGCAAATTGCATGTCTTCTGATGATATGATTTTTAACCAACTTTAATGTGATTAAAAAGCCTGAGCCTTTGAAGGAGTACTGTTGATTAGGCTCAACCAGAGGCAAGGCTCAAGGAATAATCAATAATGGCATGTGTGCATGACATGTGATACTAAAATAGAAGGAAGTTTATTGTACTCTAGCCTTGCTCTCTTTCTAGTCCTAGGAAAAGTTTTCCTCAGGGGACAGAAATCTCATTTTAAAGACTAACAACTCAGTCAGTCTTCTTTTTAAGTACTTTTCAAACCAATTTTCAGTGAAGTCAAAGTTGAGTGTAAAAACAAAATAGCAATAAGTGTCAAATCAGAACAAAAGAAGGAATAAACATGCACAAATCTAGCCACTCAGCAGTTATTTAATTTAAAAAAAAAACCTGACTTCTCTTCCAAACTGTTTTATGAAGGGAAAAAACACCATCCTGCTCACTACTGCATCAAATTATACTCTAGAATACCCATGTTCTGACTGAGCATTTTAAATAACCTCTTCTCATTCAATAATTAATATTTTAAAAGACGTTATTGTTCCTCCATCCCTCATCTGTTCTTTTTAATATTTCAGCTGAGTAGTACATTCACTTTTCCTTCTGCTTGCCATTCTCTAGTATGAAAACAAAATTCTGGTATTTGTGTAGACCACGCACACACTGTGAGGGAAAACAAAGTTGAACAAACTATAGTCAGATTACAGCGTTTGGCCTAATCAACTATTTAATTGGTACCTAAAAAGCAATCAAAAGAGTCACCTTCAGGTATTCCAAATGCCAGTTACCATTGGCTGTGCCACACACCTGGCTGCGCATGTTAGAATATTCAGAATACATAAAACATCTTGTGTATTGCAAGCAGAGGGCCCAATCCTTTGTTTATTAATCAAAATTCTCTACTAATAGGCACTTTGCCCAATTTAGCAGTATGTGATTTGGTCCATAGTGACTGAGTGTCAGAGTCTAGAGAGGGAGTGAGATTCTGACCTCAGTTACTCCAGTGGTTATAATGGAATTACTTCATATTTACTATTATTTGTGATCAGAATCTGACCAAGAGAGAGAACTCTGGACATTGAATTAGACCAGCGGTTTTCAAACTGTGGGTTGGGACCCCAAAGTGGGTGGTGACTGTTTTTAATGGGGTCACCAGGGCTGACTTAGACTTGCTGTGGCCAGGGGCCAAAGCCCAAGCCTGAAGTCTTCAGCCCTGGGTGGCAGGGCTCAGGTTACAGGCCCCCTGCCTGGGCCTGAAGGCCTTGGGCTTCAGCTTTGGCCCCCTGGCCTGGGGAGGTGGGGCTTTGCCTTTGCCTCCTCTCCCAGGGCAGTGGGGCTTGCTTCGGCAGGCTCAGGTTTCAGTCTCCCCTCCTGGGGTTCTGTAGTAATTTTTGTTGTCAGAAGGGGGTTGCGGTGCAATAAGTTTGAGAACCCCTGAATTAAACATTCATATTTCAGTGGTCATCAGTATTACCAGTATAAAATAATACCAGGCAGGATTTACAGTAGTAGTCCTTGGTTTTCAAAATCCCTTCTTCAAAACTATTTAAAATGACAGTGGGGTATGCATCCCTATCCCACTCCATTTTCTGAACAAAAACTAGTGAAGATCTGCCTCATCTTTTGTTTCTGTCTATAGACTCCAAGGTTTGGGCCCTTCAGCAGAGGAAACTCCAGCAAGTTACTGTTTTGGGGCTTTTTTGTTTGTTTGTTTGAACTTCTGATGCCAGGTGGATTTCACAAAAGCAGAAGAGAGTTAGATTGTAAGGTATTTGGGGCAACTTTTTGACCTGCTTGTATAGCACCTTGCACAATGGGGCCCTAATCCTTGACTTGGGTCTCCTAGGCATTACAGGAATACAAATAATAAATAAGGTGTGAGAGTGCTGAGACACAATCCTAGCCCTAAGCCATTTAGGTCATGTTCAGTCAGTCCCTGACATTTCTCATAGTTTAGAGGATTAAGTGATAATTAAGATGTTGATTCTGCAAACATTTACACATGTGAATAGTTCCACTGATTTAAAAGTTAAGCAGGTACTTAAGAGTTTGCAGGCTTAGGCCCTAAGCAAGTAGGTCTGCACAGTTGTGATCCAGAAAACATTTGGAATCCCTTTGCTCTCCCCTCCCCACCTTCTTATGACTTGTGAATATGAAAATGACTAGGCTCAAATGGATATATAGCATGAACATTATTTATCTATTGGATGTATTTACAGTATATGTAACCTAGCAAGCAATCTTGTTGTTACAGAGTGACTTTAAAATGGGAAGGAACTTGCAGATAGCTCATATCTGAACTGATGTAAATATATGCCAAAAATGTGCAGTGCACTGTGTGTTAGTGTCAGAGGATGGTGACAGATATGGTATGCTAATACTCTGGCACATTGAGGAATGTTGATGCCCAGAGATGGCTGTGTGAGCTTCTGATCATATCTCCCTAGGGAGCAGCAGCACAGTATTTAACATATAATAAGACCTTGCCTTCTTGGAGGGGCAAAAAAGAGAGACCTGTCCTGGAATGTGCAGGCAGGGGTGCTGGAACAATTTGTAGAGGGGGGTTGCTGAGAGCCATTGAACCAAACTGTAAACCCTGTACATGATGGAAACCATTTCAAGCCAGAGGGTGCAGCAGCACCCCCAGTTCCAATACTTAAGTGTGCACACGCCCATCTCTCTGAGGGAGAATAGGAGAACCCTGATTTCTGGGAGTTGGGATGGGTGGAGGAGCAACCAGCAGCCCCTGCCTTCAGCAGGCACAGGGTGGATCCCTGGATGACTGTGGAGGCGATACTGATTTCACTCTCAGTAAGATGCAAGGGAAAGGGAGAATCAGTGCCGGTGCTAGCCCACTGGGGGCCTTAAGCAAGAATATCCCCCCCAATAATTAATAGGGGCGCCCTGAGTTTCTCAGGGCCCGAAACAATTGCTTAGTCTGCTTATGCCTAGTGCGGCTCTGGGGGGGAGTCTGCGGGGAGGAAGGCTGAGGGGAATCAGTGCCTCTCAGGACAGCAGTGGGGAGGCGCTGCCCCTTCCCGGCGGGGTCTTTCTCCTCCTCGCAAGGGGGTGTCCGGGCTTTCCTCTCTCCCCGCCCGGCACGGAGAGCCTGAAATGCGGGGTCCCGGGTGGGGGAGGCGCTGCGGGGCCGGGCTAGGCGGGGAAGCGAGGGGGAGTCTCCTGGCGCCGCAGCGCGAATCCCGGCCGCGGTGTCCCCGGGGAGGGAGCGGCGGCGGCGGCGGCGGCTCCGCGTCCAGGCTCCTCCCCCGCGGCCGGGCCGCTAGGCGGGCAGGCAGGCGGGCCGGAGAGAGGCGGCGGCGGCACGATGTGGCTGCGTCCCGAGGAGGTGCTGCTGAAGAACGCGCTCAAGCTCTGGGTCACCCAGAAGAGTAGCGGCTACTTCGTCCTGCAGCGGCGCCGCGGACACGGGGACGGCGGGGGTCGCTTCACCGGTACTGCCCGGCCGGGGCTGGGGTGGGAGCCGCCCAGGTGGGGCCCGCCGGGCCATTGGCCCCCGGAGCCGCTTGCCCCGCGGGCCCCGCCGGGCTGGGGAGGGGAAGCGAAGCGGGAGCGCCCCCCACCTTCTTCTCCCCGTGCCTGGCACTGCGGCGGGCGGCGGCCCCGGGCTCAGGAATCAGCTGGTTCCGGTCGGGGCCGCAGGGACCTGCCCGGCAGGGGGACAGCGGAGCGGCAGCTGCTGCCCGGGGGAGTCCGGAGCAGGCTCTTTGTTCCGTGCCCCGGCGGGCTCTGAGGGAGGCTGGTGCTGGGTTTAGTGCGGAGACAGGGCCGCCCCCTCCAGCCGGCCGGGGGGTGTCTGTGGCTGCGGAGCGGGTGTTAGTCGCCGGGGGCCCCGGGGCCTGCCTGCAGCCATGGGGGTGGCCCCTCCCAGAGTCACCGGTGCTGGGGTGGTTTGTTCTGACAGCTGGATAAGTTACTTGGCAAGATGCTCCTTCCGGGCTCCTGGAAAATCCTTCCCTTTAAGGTGAGAAAAAGATGTTGAGGATTGTTTTGGGCAAGGCACTGAAAAACCGCGGGCTGTTTGTTCAGCTGCAGTCGGAAGGCAAACAGAATCCTATTGTCCCCCTGCTTCAGTACAAAACAAAAGCGTGTCCCGCTTCATAAAGTACTTGTTAAACTCCCTAAGAAATAATGCGTGCAGTTCTGGGCACCCTGCTGTAAGAATTTGAGTTATTGCCTTGTAGGGAGCGTTGCCTTTGTCTCCCATGAATGTTGGCAGTTTAAATAATCCAGATGACAAGGAGAGGGAAAGGAATTGGTCTTTGATCTTCTGAAAGGTAACCAAAAATACTAAGTTAGTGCATAGACTCCATCCTAATGGACAGTGTAGAAAAACAGAAGTTTTCAGAATAGGTGGATTAACCTGGAATGAAAGGAGAGAGATACTAGTGAGAAGAGTGAGCCAAAAAAAAAAAGTTCCATACCGTTCTTATACAAGTGTTGAGTGAAAAACACACAAAATTATGGTGGTTTAAATTTCCTTTGTGCATGTGTTGCAATATATTAAGTGCCGATTATCCATATTTCCTTTTTTTAAATAAAGGATTGATTCTTCAGAGTTCTTTGACTCTGACCAACTCTCTTGAAACTTGATAAGTTCAACATCAACTGTACTAGTGTAACTACCCAGGCTAGTGATTGAAACAAAAGGGGTATATTAGCATTTGTCTTAAAATTTCACTTCTTTGAGCTAGCACAAATGCAGCTTTAGTACACACTGTCTGCAAGCATTTTAGTGACCATGTTGTCCAATTCTACTTTAAGCAGGTCTAGCCTTTATGGTGGTTAATGTGCTGGTGGCCTATCTGCTGCTTCATATACACACGAAAAGCAGCAGTGATAATACAGATGGCTGCAGAAGAGCAATTGCCCAGAGCTATCCTTTGGGATTTCTAAAAATGAATGGGGCAGAGTCGCTCAGGATTGATTCTAGCTTCTTTGCTGGGAACTGCACAAACAAATCACCAAAAACCTTGCAGTCAGTAATAGCAAAGATAGATCTGAGGAAAATCACCATGAGTGATCTCTTTCTACATCTGTGGCTAGGACATGATTAACTAATGAAACAAGTGGAGCATCACATATTCAGGACTAAAATTGATTGAGTAGGGCCAAGAAAATGATTTGGTGGCAATTATCTGCATGTACTTTCTTAGTGTTCATAGGATTTCTGTCATCTTATCAAATATACATGGTGAAAAATTAGATTTAATAGTGCATTTGCAACTTCATATTTCCATTAAATAGCTTCCAACCTACATTTGCATTTTTACTTCATTTAACTGTACAAAATGTTTATTTTTAGCTCCTTAGTTGTGCATGGTACTTTTAGAAGAAAATATGAAGACAATGGATCATATTCTGCCCTAAGTTACAACTGTGTAAATCTGGAGTAAATTCACTGGGATCAATGAGTTATACCAGGTTGACTCTAGAGTAACTGAACAGAGTTTGGTCCAAAGTCCTTGCTCTGAGACGTTTACAATCCAGATTGGACCAAAACATAAAGAATATGATGATACATCATATCAGGGATGGAGAAAGACAGCAGCAAGCAAAAAGATGAAGGAATGCTCCTCTTCAATGAGTCTGACTTCTGTAGAGAGAAGATTGTATTCTATATCTTAATTTTTTTTAATTCAAATTTCTTATGATGGATTGTAATTTAAAAAAAGTTGAGCTCTTTAAATCTCACAATCTTTTTTTGGTCCATAATAGACACTTTTAAAGGCTACTATGTTTATTTGATATACCAAAGGTAGAATTGTTCTATGATTCTTGTCAGTATGTGGCATTGTCTTCTATCATCTCCATTTTATTTGGAGTCGGTGTCTGTTCTGGCTGTGTAGGCATTCAGTGTTTGTCACCACGAATGCTTAATTCTGATTCAGTAGACCAAGATGTCATGTTACAATTGTGTACCTTTCATGAAACCCTGGCCCAGCTGAAGTCAAGGGGATGGGATCAAGATTTAACCCCTAGGGTTTATATTATTATTTCCCCTTCCTCTTTGTGTGGAACACATAGCCCACTCTTCATTCCTTGATTGCTGGGATGAGAGAGATTAATTTCTAGATCTAAAAATAGCTTCTACAGCTGTTAGTTTTAGGTCCAGGTGGATCATGTGGCTGAAATCACAAATGTGAAGTCTCTACTCCTGAGCTTTCCATGGCAGACATCTGCAAGTTTAAAATAAAAAATTGATGTTTGTTGTCTAGCTAAGTTCCTGGTGCATCCTGTTGACTGAATGCAGAAGCTAAATCTGCAGTGCATACAGTCTTTTTATGTAAGGTTAGCATAAATCTGTTTTGGCTGATTAACTGAAAACACGCTTTCTCTTTCTATCCTCTTAATTTCCCCCATCTTAAGAAAATTAGACACATTTCTTTAATCAGATTCTGTTTGTATTGTAGAAGAGCCTAGAGGAGGGGTGGCCAACCTGTGGCTTCGGAGCCACATGCGGCTCTTCAGAAGTTAATATGCGGCTCCTTGTATAGGCACCGACTCCAGGGCTGGAGCTACAGGCGCCAACTTTCCAATGTGCCTGGGGGTTGCTCACTGCTCAACCCCTGGCTCTGCCACAGGCCCTGCCCCCACCCTACCCCTTCCCCTGAGCCTGCCGTGCCCTCACTCCTCCCTCTCCCCACTGGAGCCTCCTGCATGCCAGGAAACAGCTGATCGGGCGGTGCTGGGAGGGAGCGGGAGGCGCTGATTGGCAGGGCTGCCGGTGGGTGGGAGGTGCTGGGAGCGGGGTGGGGGAGCTGATGGGGAGCGGGGGGGTTGCTGACTTATTACTGTGGCTCTTTGGCAATGTACATTGGTAAATTCTGGCTCCTTCTCAGGCTCAGGTTGGCCACCCCTGGCCTAGAGGTTAGGTGCATCTTACAAATGGAAAACAATTAATAGAAAAAAATTAAGTGCACTTTATGATGAACATAAGTGAAATGTTACAATTCTCTTTTACTTGGAACAGTCAAAAATGAGAACGATGGTGGGAAACAAAGTGAAACAAAATAGTTAAAACCAGTGTGAAACTTTCAGTGTAAATATTTAAAACTAGTTAGTTCAGCGATGGGAGAAATGGCTTGAAATTTCTAGGACTTTTAAATAGACTCTAAAAATAGATTAAAGAAATGTCACCCACATGGGACAAGATTATACTACTTATTTTTTAGAGCAGATGTCTATGAGTCAGGAGTTCTGGGTTTTGTTTCTGGCTCCATCAATAACTTAGTGAAAAATGAGTGCTTACCTTGCAAGGCTCGATAGGCAGTATGCTTCCAGATGAAAGATTGAATAAAAATGCAAAGTACTATTATAAGCAGAGTCATCTTTGACTTTAAAATTATACAGCAGTTCACAGCCCTAACTTTGATAAATCATAGAGGTTGTTTTTCTTTTTCTTTTGGTTTGTTTTTTAAAGGCGGCATCAGATGTCGCTTAATACATTTTAGTTTGCACAAAGGCATGTAAGCCACCATGATAGTATATGGTGTTTTCACTGCGCCTGTGCGTGAACAACTGTTTTGGGGTCCATTCTTTATTTACTCACTCTTCTTTCCAAACCATTTCTCCCTTCTTTCCAGGTTAATCTATCCAGAAAGTACAAATAAACCTAACACAGACAGCACAGCAGAAGAAAATATTTTGTTTAGATATATTCTTATTTCATTCCCAAAGAATTGAACTATAGGGTAGTCATATGAAAGTACTAGTCTTTTATGTCTGTTTCTGTCATCAGTGTATTTGTATTGAACTTTGAACAGGTGTGTACATATGACCTGTACAGTCACTTAATCTGCATACTAGCAAAGTTCACTGATACAAGTTGGGTTTGCAGGTGATGTGGAAAACTGGCCCACTTTCATACAAGAGAAGGTGAGGGGAGATCTCTTAATCTGTTGATCACCCACTTTGTGTAGACTCGTAAGGGACCTGACACAGCAAAGTGCTTAACCAAATGCTTAACCCTGAACATGTGAGTAGTTCCCTTGACTTCAGTAGGACTACTCACATGCTTAAGTGCTTTGCTGGATCAGGGACATAGGCAGGAAATCTGAAATGCGTTTTAGAAAGCATGTGTTTCAGGATGAAATTATCCACAAATTAACTTTTATCAAGATGTAATTCAGTAGCACTGGCTGATTCTGGGGTTCTATATACATATAACTGAAGAAATCCTTTTGTAGTAGATCACTTACATTGTTGCTCTGGAAAAGGTGGGAGCTGGTTGAACTTGAACTTAATAACTAAGATATGTGCTGGTATATTTCTGTAGTCTCTGTAAAGAATCTGTGGTCTCCTTAGGTCAGGGGTAGGCAAACTATGGGTCGCATTTGGCCCGTGAGACCTTTTACTCCGGCCCTGGAGCTGCTGCCGGAGAGTGGGACTGGGGGCTTGCCCCGCACCGCACATGCCGTGGCTCCCGGAAGCAGCAGCGTGTCCCCACTCTGGCTCCTATGCATAGGGGCAGCCAGGGGTCTCCACACGCTGCCCCCGCCCCAAGTGCCACTCTCTTACCACTTCAAAAGTTATTTCTCCTCACTTGGTATCCTGCTGTTAATTGATTTATCTCATTAGACTGACATAACACTTGGTAAAGCAACCCACATCCTTTCATGTTTTATACCTGTTCCTGTATCTTTTACTTCAGGCATCCGATGAAGTGGGTTCTAGCCCATGAAATCTTATGCCCAGATAAATTTGTTAGTCTCTAAGGTGTCACAAGGACTTCTCATTTTTTTTCAGCTAGGAGAGAAGCTCATAGAGAGTTGCATCCCAGTGTAGGAGAAAGCAGACTATACACTGATGAAATTTTTCAGTTATAAATGGTTTTACTGGGTAAAAAATCATGGAGGATTGTGAGAAGCTGCAAAAGAGTGGAAATGCATTAGGGAATTTGGCAGTATCATTGAAGGTGACATTTAATTCTAAGTGTAAAGCAACACTGGTAAAAATAATCAGTATTTCTTATATACTGATAGTCTCTGAATCTGTATGTTCCTTTAGGAAAGTAAACTTAGGGCAGGTCTACACTTAGAACCCTGCATCAGCGCGGCACAGCTGCACTGCTGTAGCACTTAAGTGAGGATGCTCCTATGCTGATGGGGAAGTTTCTCCTGTCAGTGTAGTTAATTCACCTTCCTGAGAGGCAGTAGCTATGTCAACGGGAAAAGCTCTCCTGTTGATGAAGTGCTGTCTACAACAGGGGTCTCAAACTCAATTTACCGTAGGGCCAGTGCCAGTCCTCAAATTCTCCCAGCGGGCCAATAATGTCACTGAAGAGGGTGTCCAGAAAAGAAAATGTTTATATTTTTTTATTTCGAATTTCTTAGAAATAATCAAACTGTCATACAACTTTATACAATTCTTCGCCTGCCAGAGAGTTTTTGTGTTTGCCAGACACCTGGCAACGCTTCAGTTCTGTCAGTTTGTTGATATTTGGCTCAAGTGACTGAGCAGTTGAAAACTTCAGGATTGCAGCAAGGTGTGCATCAGATAGTTGTGTTCAGTATTTTGATTTATTTATATGCATTGTGGGGAAAAAGTGACGCTGCCTCCATGGCTGACTCGCCGGGTATCTCTATCTCTCTCCCTCAGCCAGTGGGAGCTGCAGGGGGCGGTGCCTGCCACAGACATTGCCGGCAGCGTGGTTGTATGCGCCTCTCCTCTGCGGGCAGCAGTGGGGAGGTTCTTGGGCCGCATATGGCCTGCGGGCCGGGACTTTGAGACCTCTGGTCTACAAGGTGGGCTAGGTAAGTATAACTATGTCGCTTAGGGTTGTGGATTTTTCGCACCCTTGAGCAATGTAGTTACACCGATATAGGCCTGTAGTGTAGACCTGGCCTCAGAAGCTGTAGAAAATAGGTTTTGATCAATTCATATCATTTGTTAAAGTGAATAAGATATTAGGGTGCATTTAAAAAAAAAATGCCATCCTGCAAAGCAGCTGTTCTCAAATTGTGACCCACAGAGCACCTGCTGGTATTGCAGAGAGAGCTGGCTGGTCACAGGGTGCTGGCTCCCTTCTTTATTTCCAGTTGCCAAATTATTTACTGCATTTTGATTTAAAATAAAAAAGTGTCCATGCTAGAGTCTAGATTCCTTTTCGAGAAACAAAAAATATAATATAAGCAAAACTAAAGCCAGCAGCTGCTGTGCATCTTCAAGCCAAAAATAATCAACTGTGATAAAGTCCAGTCCAAACAATATCCCCATCCCTCGCAAACATTGGCTCTTACCATGCCTGTTTCTCCCCCTGGGCAAATAATGAGGCGTTTAGCATACTCCAGGATTCAAGCTATTTCAGACCAAGGGAGTGAGTAGGCCGCAAAGTTGAGGTCCCGTCCTGGAAAACATCATTCTGTTAACAGCTTCTTATGCTGAGGGACTCCACATTAAATGTCCCCATTGATAGCAGCTGTTGCAGTATGGCTCAGGGAGAGGTCTCAAGAAGGGAAGTTCTAAGTCAGTTAGGGCTTCACAGGTCACAACCAAAGTCCTGGACTCAAATTGGGAATCGATATGTGGATGAGACTATAGTGTTAATAGGAGGGATTTAAGTTTATTAGGAACTGGGGAACCTACTGGGAAAGGAGAAGCTTCTACAGGAAGGATGGGCTCCACTTATACCAAAATAGAACGAGATTGCTGATGTATTTAATTAAAAAAGTCATGGGGGAGTTTTTAAACTAAGGGCTGGGGGAAAGCTGACAGGTGCGGAAGAGCATGTGGTTCAGACGGACACATGCCTAATGGGAGGATCTATTAACAGGGATTCTGTATATCCTAGTAAAGAGGATAGAAGTTGATAAAGTACAGGTAGGAGCCGAAGAGAAACAGTCAAATGAAAGAGTCCCATTCAGTTACATCACATGAAGGCAGACAACTAAATAAAATTGACAGATTTTATAAGTGCTTGTACACAAATGCAAGATATCTAAATATAAGAAGAGTGAAATTTCGTGCCTGGTATTAGATGAAGATGATATTGATATAATAGGTATCACAGAAACTTGGGACGATTGTTGTTCAACATAGTCAATATGATCTGGAAAAAAGGGATAAACCGTGAGGTTGCAAAGTTTGCTGATGATACACAATTATTCAAAATAGTTAAAACCAAAATTTACTGCAAAAAGTTACAGAGGGATCTCTCAAAACTGGATGACTGGTCAAGAAAAAGACAGATGAAATTCAGTGTTGATAAATACAAGATAATGCACATTGGAAAACATAATCCCAACTATACAGGCAAAATGTTTAAATTAGCTGTTACCACTCAAGAAAGTGATCTTGGAGTCATGCAAATTTATCTGAAAACATCTGCTCGATATGCAGCAGCAGTCAAAAAGGCTACCAGAATGTTAGCAACCATTAGTAAAGGGATAGATAATAAAGACAGAAAATATAATGCTACTATAGAAATCCATGGTACGGCCACATCTTGAATGCTGTGTGTAGTTCTGGTCTCCCCATCTCAAACAAAATATGTTAGAAGTGGAAAAAGTACAAAGAAGGACCACAAAAGTTATTAGGGGTATGGAATAGCTTCCATAGAACAGGTGTTACAGTTATCATCACTACTCCCCCTCATAGGAGAAAACGATTCTTTCTAACCAATAGGCTATTCAATAACTCAGGTCAGGTTTACCCTACAAACTTACATCAGTATAACTACGTCGCTCAAGGGTATGGATTTTTCCAGAGCGATGCAGTTACATCGACCTAACCCCCGATGTAGACTGAGCTGTGTCAATGGGAGGGCTTCTCCCATCGCCATAGCTACTGCCTCTCATGGAGGTGGATTAACTCTGCCGCTGGGAGAAGCTCTCCTGTTGGCGTAGTAGCATCTTAACTGAAGTGCTACAGCAGCGCAGCTACAGCTCTTTAAGTGGAGACCTGCCTTTAGGCTTTAATCAAAATGTTTTTGTAGCCTTGTCCACAACTGGAAATCAGATATCCTATTTCTCTCCCTCCCTCTTATATTGTTCTTTAACTGTAACATCTTAAAAGGTCTCTCTTAAAAACATGTTTTTCTTAATTTTTCCCCGAAGAAGGTGACGTCTCCACAAGTGAATTTGGGCTGCAAATAACTTAAAGCATGGAATCACATGCATAAATAACTCTCAGTCCTCAACAAAGGCTGTAATATGAAGGCCCAGTTTCTCAGCTGGGCCAAACCAACAAACATTTTATATTTTTGATGTGTGCATGTGGCATTATCTATTTGCTTTGCCGCTCTAATCTTATGAGCTCGCAGGTTACAAAGCAAAATGGAACTAGCAAACAGAGTGGAGGAGCAGCGCATTATGCATACACACACATACTACAGTGATGTGTGTTTTTAAATGCCTTGAAAGCCATGAATGCACCTGCAAATCAAAACAGAAGTTTCAGGTCTAATATTTAGCCTACCAGCATGGATTGTATCTGTTTAAAGTGTGAACATCAGCTCCTTTAACACTGAAAATCACTAACTAGCTAAAATGAGATTGGAATAAATATAGAGGGAATGTGTTTTTGTTTCTGTTGTGTCGTAGTGGACACACTCTGCAGAACAACAAGATGGGTAATTTCTAAAGGATTTTTTGTGGTTACTAGAATTATGTAATACTAGAGTGCTCCTAATAACTTTGTGGGGGCATTATATGGCACCAACAAAATGTGTGAGAGATTCTTTTTTGACAGTATTCAACAGAATTTATATTGTGGTGATTTAGGGGACTATCAAAAGGCAGCGTATATGTCCCACATATTTATTAGGTACATTAATTTTAGGCTGGAAACAGTTTTTCTAGACTTGTAGTGTGACAGAGCCTTTAGCTCTGTGGACTTTAGAACCAACGTGGATAGCAACCTTATCTTAGTATATCTTAGGCTGCAGTCATGTTGACTCCTGTTAAATAAATGTGACAACCCTCTGCAAGAAATATGTGGATAAAAGCATACTTGGAAAAATGGCCTGAGGAGAAGAGGGGGTCATGATAAATATTTGTTCTTTCATAACACATTAGGAGAAGTACACTGTGGGTTTTTAGGAAGTGGGGAAGCATGTGCATACTTCTGCTCCTTCCTCCTCCCCCTTCCTATATCACGTCTCTTTCACTCTCCTACAGCACTCCTATGACAGCAGACCCCATGATCGTATCTTGAATTTCCAAGGATATTAGCATATGAAACAAATGGGTAGCTAAACCTCAGAGTAATATCAACCCACAGAAAACATTGAAGAAAACTTGTGAAATAATACCATTAAAAGTAAAAACTTAGCTGGCTGGGATATGATAACTTCCAACTTCACAAAGAACATGATGCTGGACACTCAGTTTAAGAAGTAACACAAACAATTGTAATTTCAGTTCACTTTTACATGGTCAAAAAGTAATTTAAGGCACTGACTTGTTGCCTAGGCGTTGAAGGGCCTGATCTTGCAAATACACATGAAAGTAATCCCACTGACTTCAGTGGGATTACTCTTGTGTAATGTATTACACAGGCATAAACGTTTGCCACATCAGGCCCTTAGTACTGAAATCTAGCTGCGTGAGATTTTTTCAAATGTGGTAAAACCAGCATCATCACCAAGGAATTTTTTGTTTTGTTTTTTGTTACAGCAGGGTTAGTGTACTATTAATTTATCTCCCCCCACCCCCCTTTAAATACCTTTCCTTGCTATCGGTATAAACTCTGTTGAGTTGAATTGAGAAAGCTAGTAAGAAATACGCCACTGTGTGTGTGTCCTGTTGGCTTGAAACCTGCCCTATCTGTACCCTGTGCAATCTCGGTGAAATCAACATATGTTTGTATGAGATGTAAACTAGGATAGAATTTATCTGCTAGTCTTTAGCTGTCTGTGTAACCAAAAATTTTCCTGATATTACAGAGCTATAAAGCAGAAGTTCCTCAGTGAAATGTGAGTGAAAGCAGGAATCTGTTAAACATCACTGCTGCATGACTAAAACATTTAGAACTGCTGCAAGCAAAATCAGAGTGTCATGTTGTACTGGTTCTAGGAAGAACTTGATGCCAATTTTGGTGCTAAGTTTTCCTTGTTTTGATGTTCCCTAGCCTGCTATACCAAACACCTGTTCACCAGAACAGAGATCTTTGCCTATATTTAACCCACAAGGATGAGGGCCAGATACTGAGCTACATCAGAAATTAGCTCAGTGCAGATCAGCAGTAGGGGGATGCAAAGGTGCTTTAAGTTGCCTTTATGCTGCTACCTGTCCTGGAGTTGGACCAGCCTTAGACAGCTCCAGTTAGTTATGTCTAACTGTCTGTGAGCCCAATGGAATGTTCTGATAGCTGGAACACAGCAGTTGAACTCGGCAGTTTCCATCCATGTGCCTCACTTGTGCTAAGCGGTTCAGAAGGGTGGTGTAGAACTGGTAAGAAAATAAGAATGGCCATACTGGATCAGACCAGTGGTCCATCTGGCCCAGTATCCTGTCTTCTGGCACTGGCCGGTACCAGATGCTTCAGAGGGAATCAACAGAACAGGGCAGTTGTTATAGCTCTACCCCATCCAGGGATTCCCCTTTTGCAGATTGAATCCTCAGGGAGAGGCCACTTAAGCTACCTGTAAAACAGCCAGAGCATAAGGGAAAAATTGGGGTCTCTGAGTTGGAAGGTTTGGGTTTTCTTCCTGGCTCTGCTGAGTTCTTCTGTGATAACAGGAAAGTTGCTTAACCACTTTGCCCATCTGTAGCATACAGGTAGCTGCCAACCTCACAGGGTATTGTAACTTTCTAATTTGCTGTTTGCAAAGTGCATTGAGCTGTTCAGATGTTACTTTGCAACAAAAATACTCAGATGTATTGTTTGAGGGAACTAGGGGTGAATAATACTTAATTCCATTCAGAAGTTATTTCATTGTCCATTTTTATTTCTAAAAGTTTTAGATAAGACATAACTTCTGCATTTTCTTGGTGTGATTTTTTTTTTTCCCCCATGGATTACTTCTTGCCCAAAGTCTCATATCTGTCGTCTGGGATGTAGAGCAGAAAGTGTTTCTCACAACCATTAGCTGTCATCCTGAATTGGAACCTCACTCCATGTTGCAACAGATGGAAGCATCCTGTTTTAATTCAGTGTATTTATTACTCTTTTGTGTAAAAGCATTTTGTTTTTACCTGACCACTCGTTTTGCTCCCATATTCCTGTTTTGATTATGCTTATAAGCTTCTGGATGAGAGAGGATATGAGAGGCAGGGATGGCACATGCACTAAAATGCTTAATGAGCTATTGAGTATTGATATATCGGGGCAAAGTAATGTGACAGGAGAGCTAGAATTTTACAGCAAGCTTGGGCCTCTCTTCTTGTAAACCCTTGAATCTAGAATCTGCTGCTAGACTAGTTAAAATGTTCAAAAGCGCCCGAGGGGTATGACGACACAGCAATCAGGAGGAGTAATTACAGCATGTGTAGGCATACCTGAGCTAACTGTAATCGAGCTAGCTCGATAGAAAGAGCAGTGTAGCTGCAGCAGCCTGAGTTAGCTGACAAGGTGTATATCCAGCGTCCTAGAGAGGATTGTACTGAGTGGCTAGTCCAGGGGCTCTGGAACAATGTGTATAGTGGGGGTGCTGACAGCCATTAAACCAAACTGTAAACCCTGTATATGATGGAAACTTTAAGCCAGGGGGTGCGGCAGCACCCCTAGATCCAGCACCTATGGGCTAGTCCATGCTGATGTGGTTACACTGCTATTTTTTAGGCCATGTCTACGCTTACCAGGATCAACGCTGCGGTGATCAATGCAGCAGGGGTCGATTTAGCAGGTCTAGTGAAGACTTGCTAAATCAACTGCAGAACACTCTCCAGTACTCTGGTAAGGTAAGTTGACGGGAGAGCATCTCCCATTGACGCAGAGCGGTGTAGACACTGCAGTAAGTCGACCTGGGCAACGTTGACTCCAGTTACGTTATTCACATAGCTGGAGAAGCGTAACTTAGGTCAACTTACCGCGGTACTGCAGACAAGGCCTTAGTGAGCTAACTCAATCAAAACTAGCTTGGGTATGCCTACACTTGCTGCAATCCCACTTTCTAGTCTTAGTGTAGAAACACCTTAAGTGACTTTTTCAAAAGTGGCTTGAGCTTTTAGGCTCCTAATCCTGTTGACTTTCAAAAAACTCTTAGGATCCTAACTGCCCAGGCCACTTTTGTAAATGGGGACATAAGCACTTTTGAAAACTTTACCTTAGTTTTACCTAAAGACTTGTTAGGTGCAGTGCCGATGGGCAGAGAGAGCCTTTTGTTCTGTAAAGGGGGATCTTTGGATCAGGTGCTACCTGACCTGTCTTAATTAATTACATCTTAGGCTACTTCCCCAAAATCTTGAATTGACAGATGGAAAGAATCAATATTTTTCACAAACCCAGATTTCAAAGTGTCTAATTTTGAGTCCAGCTTTAATTTTCTAACATCCAGTCTCTCAAAGTTTAGTGGAATTCTTCAAATATCATATGGATAATTCACACCAATTTAGAGAAATCTGCATTCCTGAGCATTTGAATAAATACGTTTTAAATAGAAATCAGTGTTTTTCAGGTGGCTTTACTGTAATTGGTCCTTTTCTAGACTGTAGCTGTGAGTTGTGGTACTCAAAGTACAGGGTCATACATTGCAATTTGTGATATCGTCTTCTCTTTGAGGTTTCAGGTAAATACAGATTAAGCTCAGATGGTGGATCCTACTTCTGCAAGTTTATTTGATAACCAGAAAGGTATCACTTTAATTTTCTCCCCAGACAAAACAAAACAAAACAAACAGGTGCACAGCTGTGTTACACATAGAGTTGGAATTAGCGTGAATAAGAAGGCCTAATCATACAGCTGTGTAGCGTGCTGCTTCCAAGCTGATTAGATTACACTTTGATCTTGGTAAAGCAAAGACCCTGCCTGTCTGTCACAGGATCTGAAAATAGTGCTTCAGTCTCCTGCTAGCTTGTCCTTGGATTCATTTATTGATTGAACTGGTATGCATAAAATAATGTGAACTCTCTAAAATGGATTTCAGGGTAGAAACTTTTATTGTAATTCTGATTTAGTTGTACTTTCCATATAAGGTGTAACTTTACAGTGTTTGATTTGCACTATTTGGGTTGTGTTAAATGTGCATAAAGATAGACCTCTGAAATGTAACTAAACAAAAATTGTAGTTAAGATCCATGATCCACAGTAAGAGTGCAAATTTTGTTTTAGAGAGCTGTTTGTTTCCATAAGAATACAAGTTAAACACTTGCTTTGAAATCCCATGTTCAGGGAAAGTGTTTGTTATTGAGCACAAACTGATTTTAGAGCAGAAAAGCAATTTTCTTCCCTCCTCTTCCCCCAGCCTTGTCTGATGTCCACATTGGACTCGGAGCTTCCCCTAGCATTTCAACATTCTTTGTAATCGTGATAAAATCATGAAAAGACTTGTGGTGTTCATGAGATGATCTGTTTTTGGACTCTGAAGTCTTACTAGAAAACCTGTGGCTGCAGCTTTCTGTAGTGCAGTAAAAAATCAAATGCATTTTATTCTCGGTGGCTTTATTTTTGCCTCCTGAAATGGTTTTGCATTGTTTGAAGCTGAAAAATTGAAATAGAGAGCTTGGTAGTATTATCGTTTAAAAGAATGCAATGAACTTGAAAATCATATTTACTTCTGAAATTTTTGTTCCATACATGGTATCAAGAAAGACCTATGATTACTAGAATAAAGTTAGTAAAACATGTTTTTCTTTTTTTTTCTAGTTTGTTTTATTTGATAGGCTTGTATGGACAGTAAGATTTGCTTTTCCCTGTAAAAGTCAATCAGTTTCTTCATGGTTAAGAAGACCCTTAAACATCAACGGGGAGTGGTGTGTGTGTGTCTGTATAATATGTAGGAAAAATAATTAAAAAAAATATAAGGACTGTTTTAAAGGGTGCTCTATCAGAAACATAAAAAAAAAATCTAAAGAAAAAGTTGATTTTAAAATTCAAATTGTGTCCCTTTAGAAAGTTCTTTTGTTTGCATGCTTTTATTGGTTCATTCAGCAGGAAGCACTGTGCAGTTGTTGTATGTTACAAGTATTAAGCGGAGTTCAGAGTTTATATGATAGGAAAAAACACTTGGAAAGCAGCACCATTTGAATAATTTAAGTAGCTTTCGTCCTTTCTTTAATATTAAACTTTGTACTCCATCTTCACCAGGTTCATGTACAAGTTTTGGCTAACTTGCATAGTTTTTATAGCACTCACTGATTTAATTATTGAAAGATCTGTTTTTGGAGCTTGTTCAGTTAAATTTCAACCTATGCCATTGCTGTAGCACCTCAAAAATAGACGTGCTAAAGTATAGTAATGAGGCTACCTCAGAAAGATTATTGTTATGCTTTTATGTCAAACGAGGAAATTGTTTTAGCCTGCACTAAATACTTAATATTTTTCTCTCTTGAAGAAAATAATCAAAATACAGGTGTGAAACGTGCATAAATTGCTTATTCTGCATCACTGGTGCACCTTTGTTTTACTGCCCTGGAATCAGCAGCAGATATGTGAGATCAGAAATCTAGACAACATTCTTACTTGTAAAACTAGAAAGCACCTTCCATCCTACCCAAATTGAAAATAGATTGGGGCCTAATCTAAATCCCACATAAGTGTATGAGAGTCTTTCCATAGACACTAATGGAAGTTCAGTCAGGCTCCTAATGTATGATATTAACTATGAAAATACAAAACTAACTGAAGAGGGAGACTTCAGCTATATATTCCAATGACTCATCATTGGAGTTTGTGAATGAACCTGGCTAAGATCTTTTTTTAAAATATAATATATTAAAAGGATTCATCTTAGTTTTGGCTTCTCAGTATTTTGTTTTTATAATATTTAAACTGTGGCTAACCTAGCCAGTCTGGGGAGTGAGTGATATTTATTATTTTCCTTTATTGGAAACTGAGTGAACATTATGGAACTGGTAAGCAGAAGTACAGAGTGAAAAGAGGAATTGGCTGCTGTGATCAATCATTCAGGGACAGAAAAGGGAATTTAATTTGCACAAACTGAGAAACAAGATAAATGCCCTTCATTTTTCATGTACTGACATGGCTTCATTATATGGGTGCATTTCTTGTATTCTCTAAAAATAATCATATTTTACAAGTCTGACCTTTTATCAGGATTTTCAGAAGTGCTTGGTCTAACTTTTGCCAGTGACTTAAATGGGGCCAAGGTGAGGCCTAAACTAAACGCTTTTAAAAATCCCAACTCATAGGTTTATTATCAGGATGAAAAAATTAGTCTGGGCTGTTTCTTCCTTTGTTAATCACCTGGTCTTCAATATTTTGAAACTTGCAGGCTAGACTGTGCTATGCCATTGCCCTATAGCGTCCTCTGATGACTGGATGCGGACTCATAGGGTGCTTCTAATTGTATTATTGTTGTTGGCAAAATACAGAATTTTAAGACCATCTTACAGAATTAGAACTTTTTATGAGGCAACAGGGGAATGCACATTTTAAGTGCTCATCTTTTGTAGTTGGAGGAATTTTGATTTTTTTTTTCTGATTGTTTTTCCTGTCATAGTTGGTGACGGTTTGGTACTTTCTTTGTGTTTATATTTTCACCTGCCAATTCATGACTCCAGTTCAAACAGCTGGCAATAATATGCTAAGACTTGTTTTACTCAGGAGCCAATTATTATGGAATAGACTCTGAGACACAATGCATTTGAGTCTGTTCTAAATAATACATGTTTATGTATTCTAACCATAGCTTAATGACAGGTTTCAGAGTAACAGCCGTGTTAGTCTGTATTCGCAAAAAGAAAAGGAGTACTTGTGGCACCTTAGAGACTAACCAATTTATTTGAGCATAAGCTTTCGTGAGCTACAGCTCACTTCATCGGATGCATACTGTGGAAAGTGTAGAAGATCTTTTTATATACACACAAGCATGAAAAAATACCTCCTCCCACCCCACTCTCCTGCTGGTAATAGCTTATCTAAAGTGACCACTCTCCTTACAATGTGTATGATAATCAAGGTGGGCCATTTCCAGCACAAATCCAGGGTTTAACAAGAACGTCTGAGGAGGGGGAGGGAGTAGGAAAAAACAAGGGGAAATAGGTTACCTTGCATAATGACTTAGCCACTCCCAGTCTCTATTCAAGCCTAAGTTAATTGTATCCAATTTGCAAATGAATACCAATTCAACAGTTTCTCGCTGGAGTCTGGATTTGAAGTTTTTTTGTTGTAATATAGCAACTTTCATATCCAGACTCCAACGAGAAACTGTTGAATTGGAATTCATTTGCAAATTGGATACAATTAACTTAGGCTTGAATAGAGACTGGGAGTGGCTAAGTCATTATGCAAGGTAACCTATTTCCCCTTGTTTTTTCCTACCCCCTCCCCCCCCCAAGACGTTCTTGTTAAACCCTGGATTTGTGCTGGAAATGGCCCACCTTGATTATCATACACATTGTAAGGAGAGTGGTCACTTTAGATAAGCTATTACCAGCAGGAGAGTGGGGTGGGAGGAGGTATTTTTTCATGCTTTGTGTGTATATAAAAAGATCTTCTACACTTTCCACAGTATGCATCCGATGAAGTGAGCTGTAGCTCACGAAAGCTTATGCTCAAATAAACTGGTTAGTCTCTAAGGTGCCACAAGTACTCCTTTTCTTAACCATAGCTTAAGTTTCAAAGCTTCTGTTAGTCTTATGTATATATGGCATAATAAACCAACTAGAAGCATAAAAACTTGGTCTTCCTTGTCTTTTAGTCCCTGGTGCATTTGAACACTTCTCCATTTTACAAGCCAATATTGGAGAGCTTTGTTATAATTTTGTTATAATTTTGTTCTGTGCTTAATCTGAGGGTCTTAAACATGAATAGGTCTAATAGTGATAAACTAGTCTCAGTGAGAGTTGGTGCTGCTGTTGTTAAAACATGTCATTCTCCTTTTCTGTGTGTGTTCAGGTCGTTTGGTGGGTGCCCTGGATGCAGTGCTAGATTCTAATGCACGTGTTGCTCCATTTCGAATTTTACTTCAAGTTCCGGGATCACCAGTTTACTCTGCCATAGCATGTGGTGAGTTATTGAATGGATCAGAAGTTTACTGGGCCATAGCCGCTGGTGAGTTACATACCAATTAAAAAAAATCCCCAAAGCTAAATTCTGAGCATGCTCAGTATCTGCATGTCCAAGAAGCTGAAGGTAACCAAAATTAGTAACCTCGTGTGTGTGTAAAGGCTACTGGCTGTGACTTATTTAACAACTAAAATACTTATTGGTTATATTTCAAGGTATTAATAACATAAGGGAATGTTTTCTTCTGTTAAGCAAGAACAAAAAATCTGGCTGTTGCTGCCTTCCAATTTTTCTGTCTGTTACAAAATGTCGTCATTCCATTCACATATTTATCATTTCAGATAGTAGCCTGTGCAGGACACTTGCAGCAGGAGGCTTTTTGGTCTGGTCTGTCTTCAACACATGTATCAGTAGTTAATTTTTACCTGCAGTTTATTTAAAAAAAAAAAAAAAGTCTCCCAGCTCCTCTGATAAAAAATAAAATCTCATGAAAGAAATGATTTTAAAAAATACGAAATGTTTTTAAATAATAAATGTTTTAAAGTATCATAGTGCTAGGTGACCCATAAGAATAGTGCACTCTGAAGACTTGAATTTGCTAGTCTTTAAACTAATTCTTAATGCAGTGTTTCCCATGCTTTTCAAAGCTGAACACCCCTTTAGAAAAATAAACCAGTTGTAAATCATAGCAACCCTGCTATGTGGTGTTTAAAGCCTACCAATTTTAATGTATGCATTTTTATACACTTTCTATGCTCTCCTGGCTAGTCCTTCATTCTTCCTCCTGTTTTGGAAAATGCTGGTGTAGATCTTCATAATATATTTCCTCTCCTTTTTTTCACGGATTGAGCAGTGAAATAGTTAACAATGTTGACATTTAAAATATCACTAATGGTGTTAGATTTAGTATTCATTGAAATTAGTGAGGCAGTTCACACATTAGACTTGTTGTTTATGGCTTACTGAAAACTCTGGTAGATGTCACTTCATCAGCTGCACACATTTCGTGTTTTGAAGGTGCATGCGTGTGTGCTCTCCCTTGTATCCCCTTGAGGAGGTGCTCCATGCACTGGAGAACGCTACCCTATGGATGCCTGTCTGTACCTCAAAACCACTGTATGATTTTTAGTGTATTTTGAAGATACGAAACTGGAGCGAAGGGTAGTAGGTCAGGATTGATGTGCATTGTTACATTTGTTTGGGGAAGCTTGCAGAGAGTCTGTTCTCCATGTTATTTTTGGCTATGGTTAGCTGCTACCGTTTCCTCATTTTCATAATTGCTGTTGATTTGGTACTCTTTTTTTTTTCTTTATTTGAAAGGTAAGAACACACCACTAAAGAGAGAATGTTTTGTGAAGAGAATACTTCATGCTCTTAAATATTGCTCTTGTAATGAAAAAAATGAGTTTTGCATTTTAAAATGCAAATCAATGTTCATCTCAAAGAATGCTTAGGTCCCTTTCTCAGTAACATATAGGTAATACCTCTCTCTCGGGTTGATCATTACTCTACTCGATGCAGATTTCTTCAGCCTGCTAGGACAGCTGTTTTTTTTTTTTTTCCCCCACTTAAAGGGGAACCACTTGTTTGACTGGAATGGTTAAGATTTTTTGTATAGGTTATAGAAGTTTTAGAAAGCCTTTAACAAATAACTCTTTAAGATCTTGAATTGCCACCCTTCTCCAAATGGATTTACAAGATGTATTGTTGTAAGTACCAGTTAATTTTTTCAAGACAGTAGAAGATAATTCTGGTTGTATAGATCAATATTGCATTAATCTATACTATGGATTCAGCAGCAGAGGGGGAGCTAACCAGTTTATTGCACTGAATGCAGCATAAATGATTGCCTGCCTTGCGTGCATTCAGTGCACGCAGCCCAGGGCTATCAGAGACCAAGTAAATCTCTGGACACCAGAGTTGCTGAGCTGGAGGAGCTAAGGGAGACAGAGATGTACATAGACAAGACTTTCCGGGACACAGTAGAGCGGTCCCACTCCCAGTCTGACAGCCTCTATGGTGTTGAGGAGGATGAAAGTCTCCGGAAAGGAAAACATCAAGCTGGAGTGGAGAGAAACAGTCACATAGTTGGGACATCCTCGCAGATGATGCCATGGTATCCTCTTCCACTGAGGATCCCCCTCTGAGGGAGGTGACTTTTTAGGAACAGACAGATAATAGTAATGGGGGATTTGATTATTAGAAATATAGGTAGTTGGGTTTGTGATGCTTGGGAGAATCCATGGTGAATTGCCTGCTGGGTGCAAAGGTTGTGGATCTCTCAAGACATCTAGATAGATTTATGCGTAGTGCTGGGGAGGAGCTGGTGGTCATGGTACATGTAGGTACCAGTGACATAGGGAGGGATAGGAGAGAGGTCCTGGAGGCCAAATTTAGGCTGTTACTTAAAAGATTTAAGTCCAGAACCTCCATGATAGCATTCTCTGAAATGCTTCCAGTTCCATGTTCAGGACAATTAGACAAGCAGAACTGCAGGGTCTCAATGCATGGATGAGACGATGGTATTAGGGAGGAGGTTTTAGGTTTATTAGGAACTGGAGATCCTTTTGGAAGGGGAGGAGCCTATACAGAAAGGATGGGCTCCATCTAAACTAAAACGGAACAGGATTGCTGGCATGTAAAAGTAAAAAAGTTGTAGAGGAGTTTTTAAACTAAGAGCAGGTGGGACAGTCAACAGGTACAGAGGAGCACATGGTTCAGATAAATACATCCCTTAGGGGAAGATCTATTAACAGGGATTCTCTCTGTCCTAGTAAAGAGGAGTGGATAGAAGTTGATAAAGTACAAGCAGGAGCTGAAGAAAAACAATCAAATGAAAAAGAGTCCCATTCAATTACATCACACAAAGGCAGACAGCTAAATATTGACAAATTTTATAAGTACTTATATACAAGTGATAGAAGTCTAAATACTAAGATGGGTGAACTTGAGTGCCTGATATTAAATGAGGATAATGATATAATAGGCATCACAGAAACTTGGTGGAATGGTGATAATCAATGGGACACATTAGTACAAGGACACAAAATACATAGGAATGATAGAGTAGGTCATGCTGGTGGGAGAGTGGTACTATATGTGAACGAAAGCAGAGTCAAATAAGATGAAAATCTGAAATGCGTGAAACTATACCAAAGAATCTCTCTATGGATGGAAATTCCATGCTTGAACAAGAAGAATATAGCAGTAGGAATATGGTACCAACTACCTGACCAGGGTGGTGATGGTGATTGTGAAATGGTCAGGGAGATTAGAGAGACTACAAACAAAGAAAACCCAATAATAATGGGAGATTTCAATTAATCTCATATTGACTGGGTATTTCACCTCAGGACGGAATCCAGAGATAAAATTTTTAGACACCATTAATGACTGATTCCTGGAGAAGCTAGTCCTGGAACCCACAAGGGGAGAGGCAATTCTTTATTTATTCCCTAAGTGGCGCACAGGATCTGGTCTAAGAGGTGAATATAGCTGAACTGCTTGGTAATAGTGACCATAATGTAGTTAAATTTAACATCTTTGTGTGAGGGAAAATACCACAGTAGCATTTAACTTGAAAAAGGGGAACTACACAAAAATGAGGAAGCTAGTTAAATTGAAATTAAAAGGAATAGTGACATGATAGTGGCTCAGATTAAATGTATACCCCAAATAAAAAAATAATTAGAGGACCAAAAAAATGCCACCATGGCTCAACAGAATAAAAGAGGTGGTTAGAGGCAAAAAGACATCCTTTAAAAATTGGAATTCCGATCCTCGTGAGGAAAATAAAAAGGAGCATGAATTCTGGTAAGTCTAGTGCAAAAAATAGAATTAGGCAGGTCAAAAAAGCATTTGAAGAGCAAACTAGCAAAAGAGGCAAAACTTACACCAAATTTTTTTTAACGACATCAGAAGCAGGAAGACTGCCAATCAGTTAGTGGGGCCACTGGATGCTAAAGGAATAATTAAGGAAGACAAGGCTGTTGCAGAGAAGCTAAATTAATTCTTTGCATTGGTTTTTACTACTATTGTCAGACACACAGTTGAACACGATTTGTTGGGGAAGAGTCAACACTGCTTTTGTAAAGGGAAATCATGCCTCACCAATCTATTAGAATTCTTTGAGGGGGTCAGCAAAAGGATAATTCAATTGATATAGTGTATTTGGACTTTCAGAAAGCTTTTGACAAGATTCTCACCAAAGGCTCTTAAGCAAAGTAAGGAGTTTTGGGATATGAGGGAAGGTCCTCTCATGGATCAGTAACTGGTTAAAAGACAGGAAATAAAGGGTAGGAATAAATGGTCAGTTTTCAGAATGGAGAGAGGTAAATAGCAGGGTCCCCTAAGGATCTGAACTGGGACCAGTGCTTTTCAACATATTAATAAATGATCTAGAAAAAGGGGTTAATGGTGAGGTGGCAAAGTTTGCAGATGATACAAAATTACTCATAATAGTTACATCCAAAGCTGACTGGGAAGAGTTGCAAAGGGATCTCACAAAACTGGATGACTGGTCAAGAAAATGGCAGATGGGGAAATTCAACGTTGATAAATGCTAAGTCATGCACGTTGGAAAACATAATCCTAACTATACTTATTTAATGATGGGATTTAAATTAGCTGTTACCACTCAAGAAAGAGATCTGGGAGTCATGGATAGTTCTCTGAAAACATCTGCTCAGTGTGCAGCAGCAGTCAAAAATGCTAACAGAATGTTAGGAACCATTAGTAAAGGGGTAGATAATAAGTCAGGAAATATCATCATGCCACTTTAGAAATCTATAGTATGCACACACCTTGAATGCTGTGTGAAGTTCTGGTTGCCCCATCTGAAAAAAGATACATTAGAATTGGAAAAGCTACAGAGAAGGGCAACAAAAATGGTTCGGGGTATGGAACAGTTTCCAGATGAGAAGAGATTAAAAAGCCTGGGACTGTTCAGCTTGGAAAAGAGACGACTAAGGGAGGAGATGAGAGAGGCCTGTAAAATCAGGATTGGTGTGGAGAAAATGAATAAGGACGTGTTATTTACCCTTTCACATAACACAAGCAGCAGGGGTCACCCAATGAAATTAATAGGCAGCAAGTTTAAAACAAAAAGAAGTATTTCTTCGCACAAAGCACAGTCATCCTATGGAGCTCATTTGCTAGGGAATGTTGTGAAGGCCAAAAATATAACTGGGTTGAAAAAATAATTAGGTAAATTCATGGAGGATAGGTTGATCAATGCGTATTAGCCAAGATGGCTAAGCCTCTGACTGCTTGATACTGGGACTGGACGACAGGGGATGGATCACTTGATGATTGGCCTGTTCTGTTCATTCCCTCTGAAGCATCTGGTATTGGCCATTATCAGAAGACAGGATACTGGACTCAATGGATTATTGGTGTGACATAGTATGGCCATTCTTATATTTCTTATGTGTCTTTTGTAGTCAAAGCATGTTTGCAATTTTATGCACACAAAATACATAAAGACATTAAGAACAGTAAAAATTTAACCTGCTTCTGACTAATAATCCTCTTGTTATGCAATGTTGCCTTCAGCAGCTGGGAAAGAAGCAGGCTTCCTGCTAGGGCTGACAATACCAGTCAGTAACACAGCAGAACCCGGCTCTCTTTAGCACAGTGTTTGAAGTTCTCCAAGCTGCCTCTTCCATTGTGGTTCTTTGCTTATCCTCGTTCCCCAAAACTGATACCTGAATTTATTTAGGGAAGGGCCTGGGGAAAAGCTGCTGAGACTCTTCCCCCGTAAGTTCCCACAAAGCCGAAGCCTTGGAGCAGGAAAGCAGGGTTAGGGTTCTACTGTAGCAACGGGGGGAATCTGCTTATTAATTTCTCCCTGTACTAGTGAGGTGCTGGAGGGGCTTTCAAGGTTCCCCTCAACAATCCAAAGATTGTTCTGGACTGAAGGGGGTTACAGGCAGTTTGTACTGCAATAAAAGTTGGAATGCAGCCAAGGAGCAGCTCCTGTGCCTCCTAGGAATCCCCATGAGAGTACATAATTTTGTGTTGCCCCCACATTGCCGGATAGTTAACATAGTGTTGAAAAATGGAATATTAATTATTAACAGTCTGCTTAGAAATGGTCTGTGGGCTTAAATGCTAGCTTTCACACGAAGACATGTTCTCTGCCTTTTCAGAGCATTTACAAGCAAAATAAGATGGACAAATTCAAGAAAAGGTGGATGAGGGTAATATCTTTTATTGGAGGAACTTCTGTTGGTGAGAGAGACAAGTTTGCAAGCTACACAGAGCTCTTCTTCGGGTCTGGAAAAAGTAATCAGAGTGTCACTGCTAATTACAAGGTGGGACAGATTGTCCTGTGACCGCAGAGGTGTCAGTTGCCCCTTCATTTTAACTGGTCTCCTGCAACATGTGTTAACCCTTTATGCTTAACAATCTGTCTCACCTTGTATTTCGTTGTGACACTCTGCTTACTTTTTCAGACCTGAAGAAGAGCTCTGTGTAGCTTAAAGCTTGTCTCTCTAACCAACAGAAGTTGCTCCAATAAAATAAATTACCTTACCCACCTTGTCTCTCTGATATCCTGGCACCAACCCGGCTACAGCAGTGCTGCAGAAAATACCAGGAAAGACACATGAAGACAGTTCAGGTCAGGGTGGGTGTGGGGATTATTGAAAAAGTGGGTTCGGAGGAGAGAAGAAGAGGAGTGAGAGGGCACTTGGCAAATGGGGACAAGAGACTCTAGGCATAGGGCAGAATTGATTTAAAAAAAAAAAAAAAAGCCATGAAGCAGAGTGAGAAGAGTAGATGACAGGAGGAGTAAGGCAAAAGGATTGGGAAGAGCATGGGGGCATGAGAAGGGATGAGGGTAGCCAGGGAATGGGTGAGTAAGGCCATGTCTACACTACCACTTATGTCGGCAAAACTTACGTTGCTCAATGTTATAAATAAAGAACTACCCCTGAGCTACCAAAGTTTCCCTGGCATAAGTGGTAGTATGTATAGCACCATGTCGGCAGAAGAGCTTTTCCTGCTGACAGAGCTACCACTGCTTGTGTGGGGTGGTTTAATTATGTCGACGGGAGAGCTCTCTCCTGTTGGCATAGAGCGGCTACACAAGAGATCTTAACAGCGGTGCAGCTGCTTCAGCACAGCTGTGCCGCTGTAAGGTCCGTCTTGTAGACGGAGTCTTAGATCATGCTTGTATTTGAAGGCAAGGAGCTTGAATGTAGGGAGTAAGAGATGGGGAGCTCATGGAGCAGAGGGAGTCACAAAGTGGTGAGGTAACATGGTTCAAGACGAGGAAGATAGCTTGGGCAGCATTTTGAACAGAATGAGTGGGTAGATGGTAAGGCAGAGAGAAGATTTACAGCAGTACGGGTGAGAGATGACCAGTGCTTGGACAAGGTGTGTAGCAAAAAGGAAAATAGGGCAACTGCTATGGAATACTCCTCCTTACTGTAGTCTCATTCCAGACTGCACACACAAAGGCAGACTGCTGATTCATCCCCATCGTGTTTACCCTCTGTCTTCATTGTCCAGGCTTAAAAGTTCAATTTAATAAATTGTCATTTTATATTAAAACAGCTCCTATGAAACAGTAGGTCTAGTATTCTTAATTAATATCCTACAGTGTGTGGTCCTCCTAATTGTAAGCAAAGGCCATCTAAATGGCTGTCTTCTTTCTTCATGATTTCTTCTATTTTTTTTTGCCTTGATTAATGATATTTATGAAGTTCCATCGCAAGACCTTCCTGTTGAGGAAGTTAAATCTTGGAAAGTTTCCCTGCCAGTTGGCATTCCTTGTGGGAAACCTAGCAGAGGAAGGTGGAAAATGTTTAGCTAAATTTATCATCTCTGCCGTGTGAGGCGACATGCAGTGTCTTTGATGTTTACAGATCTCAGGTTTTATGATAATGAGATTTGTACTTGAATTTTCTTTTTCTTCCTCCATGCTCTGCTCTTTTTGTTCACTGTCGCCTCTCTTCCCAGCAGGGAACTGAAAAGAGCACATCATGTCTTCTTTACATGTAGGCTGCTTAATGACGGACCGGCAGGCGCTATTTTGTAGTGGGGTGGCTAGCTTTTTTCCTAATAGTGCTGTTTTACAACTTGCCTCTATTCCTTGCACTTTTCTGGTCTCATGTCGTTATGACACACAACTGCAGCTTTTTTGGAGCAGTGGAGCTCAACAAGCATTTTGCCTGAAGCAAACTGCCAGAGATTAAAATCACGTTTTTGGAGTTCGTATTTACATGTGGTACTTAATAAGAATAAATTGTATTGCTTTTTAAAGAAATCCATCATGTTTCAAAGCTTATTCTGTTCACCCACCTCTCTCCAAAACTGCAGACATTCTCATTTTAGGCTTGTCAAGCAGCGTTAAAACAACCAAAAACAAACTCCTTTGTTATCAGACATCTTGATTATTATAAAAGCCTTCACGAGTAGGGTACCAAATTAAAGGTTACATAACCTCCTTCCAAAGGCGCACGTGTGTGTGTGAGTGAGTGAGTGAGTGAGAGAGATCATGTGTTTGTGGGGAGAGGCGGGAGAGTTAAACCTTAAATCAAAAATGAGCCACCTCCAGACAGGGCAGTAAGAAACTTTGTTGTATTTTGTCTGCTTCGAAAACCAGAACAGCATTTGTCTGCAGAGAACTTGTATTCAGATCTTGAAAACTAAAAGTACTAAAAACTACTACTTAAAATAGTATTACTTTTGTTTTCTCTAGTTATGCCTTGAAATGTAACATCTTATTGACCTATTTGCTATTATTAGTTTTCATTTGTGACTTCAGAAACTTAATTTCTTTTCATGCACTATGACACAACTGCATTTAATTTCTTTTTTTCTAGTTTCTTTCACAATTTCTTCTATGTGGTTTTTAATTAGCTCTTTTTACTTTTCTAGGTGCCACTTTAGAGGAGATAAACCAGCACTGGGAGTGGCTGGAGCAAAACTTACTCCATACATTGTCTGTTTTTGATAATAAAGAAGATATTGTTAGTTTTGTCAAAGGGAAAGTAAAGGTAAGAAAAGTTGTCTTGCTTTCATCTTTCCTCTGCCCACTAGTAAAGGAATTGAAAGAACTCTTGATGTTGTGGAACTATACCAGTCTACCAACTGTTTGTGTCCATATTAGCTTTTGCCCATCTAGACAGTATTTTTGATAAAACAAGGTGACTTTGCAGCTGTATTTATTCTGTACACAATTATGTTTGTCATGAAATGTACATAGCTTGCTTTCTTCAAGTCTTGATTCCCACATTCTACATCAGAGGTTTCATTAGTTTGTTGTCATCCTGCATCAGAAAGAGTTGGAAAGTATGTCTACACAGTATTTTCATCTGATAGCCACATACCTGGGGCTTACTAGCTATGGTGAAAAATACCTGTGTCACCATGCCTCAGGAAGCTACAGGAATAACAGCTGTGTAGTCTGTCATGGGCTGTAGTTGATTGGCAGTACATTACATTTACCTTTCTATTTAATACTTGCAGGGCCTGATTTTCAGAGGTGCTGAGCGCTTGCACCTGCAACTGAAGTCAGTGGGAGCTGCAAGTTCTTAATACCTTTGCAAATGAGGTGTATAGCTTCATCTTTCTCACTTCCATTATACATTGTTTCCCATTCTGGCTTCACTCCAATTTTCTCTCCTGTAATAGTTCATGATGTATTGTTTCTTGAGTTTTCTTCAGTATCTGTCATATCTCTTTTCTTGATCCTACACTAAGCACACATTGTATTCCTATAATTGTATAGCTTCTCCCTTTTCTTTTTCTGCTTCTTTCCTCTCCCCGATCTCTCTGTCTCTCTCATACTTTCCTAATACATCCCATCAGTTTCTCCTGTCTACATCTATCCACTCACTCTCTCACACTCATCTGCTTACTCAAGATTGGAAATTTCACCAGACACTTAAGTGACAGATGGCTGAACCTACTAGCACAAGACCCAGGTGTAAGATGTGATGGGTCCCACTGTCCAGGGGCAGTGCTTATGTGAGAAGTCAGCCTTGATCACACACACACGCACACACTGGGCAGGGGGAGGTTGCTTGGATTTCTAAGAGGGTACTTCCCCTGCACCCATGCTCAAGGGGCTCAATCTTTTAATTTGTAGAGGGTAGTCAGCACAGAAATGCTCTGACATCCTAGATTACTAAGGCCCTACCAAATCATGGCCATGAAAAACGCGTCACGGACCGTGAAATCTGTGATTTCATGGGGGAGACCAGCATTTCTCAAACTGGAGATCCTGACCCAAAAGGGAGTTGCGGGGGGGGGGGGGGGGTTGCAAAGTTATTTTTGAGGGGGGGTTTGCAATATTGCCACCCTTACTTCTGCCCTGCCTTCAGAGCTGGGTGGCTGGAGAGCAGAGGCTGTTGGCCGGGCGCACAGCTCTGAAGGCAGCGCCCTGCTAGCAGCAGAGCAGACGTAATGGTGGCAATACCATACAGACCATCCTTACTTTTGCGCTGCTGCTGGCGGCGGCTCTTCCTTCAGAGCTGGGCTCCCGGCCAGCAGCCACTGCTCTCTACCTGCCCAGTGCCACTGCCAGCAGCAGCAATGAAGAAGTAAGTACTGCAGTCCCCTGCTACAAGAACCTTGTGACCCCTTCCCACACCTCCTTTTTGGGTCATGACCCTACAATTACAACACTGTGAAATTTCAGATTTAAATAGCTGAAATCATGAAATGTACTGTTTTTAAAATCCTATGACCATGAAATTGATCAAAATGGATCGTGAATTTGGTAGGGCCCTATAGATTACAGTACATGAATCTCTAACATCAGTGATATCATTGGTCCCGTGAATTGCAGTTAAACTCTGGATTTATCTGTGATGTTACAGAAATAAAGGTCGCATTAAAAGGCATTCAGATAAAATTCTGTCCAGGGACTGAAGACCATTTAAAACATCTGTGTTTAAAAGACTAGTTCCAAATAGTCTGTTGTTGTATCTAAATTTTATCCATAAATGGAGAAAAATGACACCATCACCTACTTGATCCTTGATGCAACATCTGTAAAGTGTGCACCTTGTTGAGAAGTTTTTCTTTTTTTAAATTCCTATTTTTGGCAGTAGTTCAGTGATTTATCTTTCCTTACTACACCTTGTACATCCAAGTGCTCTGAAAGGCTTGAATAAAACTCTCATCTTTTAATAATTTTGTGACCATGAAAGTGAGAGCAGGACATCTAGAATTCTGCAGGTTTCGAACTGAATAATGGGCCCATATTTTTATTGTTACATCAGCTCTCTGGCCTTTGCTATAGACATCTGGCGCATGGGATTACAGTATTCCAGTAGGACTGATTTGTATTCTGTAGCACCTGAAGTAAATTTGCATTTAGCCACGCAATTTGCACTTAACTGTCTTTCTCGCCTCCTTATTTATTGTAGAGCTGTAATAAAAAGACACAGCATTTAATTATTTCAAGACTTTAAAAATGGTTACGCTTATTACAGGTTATCATATACTTCACTGTACTGTTTCTTGGTAATAGTGCTGATCAATATAAAAATTTGGTACTGTAGCTTTGCGCTATGTAAGTCAAATTAAAGCTTCTACAGCCATCATATACTGAGTGAAATTCCAGTCATGTTTATTGCCTTCTCTGGGTTATTTGAAATAATTGTGGTGATCAAAGCCAACCATTATTGGTATCAAGATTTTAATTATACATTGTAGTTTGAACAATATTTTTCAGTTATCACTCGGGACCAAAAAGAAGACTGGGTTTGGAAGTGTGGGTAAACAGACTGCAAATACTGAGCAAATGTCTGTGTAACTTGCACATCAACTTGGATACCTTTCTAAGAGAGAATCAGGATTTTAAAAATGTACTGATAGCTTGTAATAACTCGTTTAGGAAAACTACCAGTTTGCCATAATATATTATCTTGTCATTGAATCAGGCATTGATAGCAGAAGAGACCAGGAGTAAACTAGCAGAGCAGGAGGAGGATCCTGAGAAGTTTCGAGAAGCGCTAGTGAAATTTGAAGCCAGATTTAACTTCCCTGAAGCAGAGAAGTTAATTACCTATTATTCATGCTGCTGCTGGAAGGGTAAAGTTCCTCGTCAAGGCTGGCTTTATCTGAGCATCAATCACCTCTGTTTTTATTCCTTCTTCCTAGGCAAAGAATGTAAGTCTGAACATATAAAAACTGTTATCCCTATACCCTATGCAGACTTGTAAACATGTATATCACTTTTGGGGTAATTTTTAAGCTGATGTATTTAAATCTAATCTTATTTTATGGTATTTCGCTAATGCAACAGTGAAAAGGTTCTGAAACTTGTTCTGTTTGGATCAACTATCCTGTTAAATTTGAGTGTATTTGCTTTTAAAAATTCCACGTTGTCATTTGTCATCTATTTTTATATTTTACTTGCAACAAACTTTTCTTATTAGTGTACATAGATGATGATTGCTTTAAACTGTTGTTTTTTTTAAAAGTGAAGTGGACTGTGGTGGTAATTGTATGGTGGAAGTCAGGAAAACAGTCTGCTTTAAAAGCGTGCTAAATAGTTTAGGCCCCAAAGTAGATCTGCCTTAAAATGCATCTGACTTGACAGATTCTTAAATACCTATATTTAATACAGAACATAGTCATTCAGAAACAGTCTCTCCCCTGTTGGTGTGACATGTACACACACAAAAATAGCCACTGTTAATAGCTGCAGTTAGTACAGAGACATCAAAGGAAGTGTAAGTTGGCTAAAAAATCCCCGTTCTTAGAACTATGTGACATCAATTATGCACTTTAAAGTAATCTGAGTAGTAAACATAACACAGCTGTGTCTTGTGCTCCATGTGACGAGGTAGACGGGGAAAACTAGTATTTTCAAAAAGGAATGAAATTTTGTTTTTTCAAGCTTCTGAACAAGTTCTACAGATAAGGGGGAATTAAAACAAACAACTCCCAAATATCTTAACTTTTGTCTTCCCTTTTCAACCTTTTAAATCTTTCACAGAAGTGACAAGTTAAAGTTTTAAGAATGGCTTGAGAAATCTACCAGATAATCACTACTAATAAGCCAGTCCAAAAGATATGGTCCCATGTTTCCACTGGAGCCCCAGGGAGCATTCTTATGAGATGCCCTCCATACCCAGTCTTGGATGATGGAAATAATACATGAAGACATTCTTTTTAGGGTGTGTGTGCCTTCTCCTCCTTAACAGGATTATGCTCTTGAGTAGCACTGTAGGGATTCCTGTGAATCCTACCGTAACTCCAGCAGGAACAGCAGAATGAAGCTTTGTTAATTATACTCAAATGATCAGGGAGGCTTTACTGTTTATGAATAGAAGAGTTATTGTGTCAAGTCAAATTGTGATCATGTGGTTATTCAAATATTTATAGATTTAAAGCTGAATTAGAGAGTACAGTAAAATATGCAAAATGTTAACTCTTAATTTCTAGGATTTAATATATTCCCTTCCTCTAATTAGATGTCTCTCTTTCCTTTCTGCTTTATTAGAACCCAGTTATCTTGTTGCACTCTCAACTTCTGCTGATTATAATACAGAAGTTGCATGTGGCTTGGAAAAATGTCGTTGTTGTTTTGATGCATAGTTAGTTCAGTCTTTGTTTAAATATCTTGTTGATTGTCCACTAATAAATGATGAACATATGAAATCCTCTGCACACAATAAAATGGATTCTTACAAATCAAAGCAGAAAGGGAAAAATGCTTTAATATTATTCACAAAGCTTCATTTATGTACTACTGAAGATTGTTGAAGGATAATGAAGGAACACTATCAAATATTATACTACATAACAAGAAATAGTCCCTTATCTTTGTTAGTAACACTTTATTAAAATGCAAAATTGAAATAAATATAATTTACTTTACATTTATATTTATTTTTCATCTTGGACAGTGAAAATAAACTACTCATTCACTTTTGTTTATAGTCTGTTTCACTTCCTGCTTCTCATGCATTAATTAGGCTAATGCTTGGGAAAGTAAATTTAAAAAAACAAAACAGTTTTCATTAACATTTTTTTTTCCTCTTGAAGAATGTACTGTATTCCTCCCCCTTCTCCCCAAAACAAAACAATAACAAAAACCCCAACACACCACCCCAGGGTTGCTGGAACAATTTTTACAGTAGGGGTGCTGAGAGCCATTGAACCAAACTGTAAACCCTGTATATAATGGAACCCCCTACAAGCCAGGGGGTGCTATAGCACCCCCTGCACCTCTAGTTCCAGCACCTGTGCACCAACCCTTCCTAAATTTTGGTCCTAAACAGGGCATTCGATTAATCACAGTTAGCTCACACGATTAACTCAAACAAATTAATCATGATTAATCGCACTGTTAAACAATAGAATACCAGTTGAAATTTATTAAATATTTTGGATGTTTTTCTACATTTTTATATATATTGTATTCTGTGTTGTAATTGAAATCAACGTGTATATTATTCTTGATTACAAATATTTACCGCGAAAGATTAACAAAAGAAATAGTATTTTTCAATTCACCTCATACAAGTACTGTAATGCAATCTTTGTGTCGGGGAAGTGCAGCTTACAAATGTAGACTTTTTGTTACATAGCTGCACTGAAAAACAAAACAATGTAAAACTTCAGAGTCTACAAGTCCATTCAGTCCTGCTTCTTGTTCAGCCAATCACTAAGACAGACAAGTTTGTTTACATTTACAGGAGCTAATGCTACCCTCTATTTATTTACAGTGTCAACGGAAAGTGAGAACAGGCATTTGCATGGCACTTCTGTAGCCAGCATCACAAGGTATTTACTTGCTAGATACACTAAACATTCATATGCCCCTTCAAGCTTCAGCCATCATTCCAGAGGACATGTTCAATGTTGAGGACACCAGTTAAAATAATAATGCATTAATTAAATTTGTGACTGAACTCACTGGGGGAGATTTTATGTGCCCTGCTCTGTTTTACCCGCATTCTGCCATATACTTCATGTTATAGCAGTCTCAGATGATGACCCAGCACATGTTGTTCATTTTAAGAACACTTTCACTGCAGATTTGACAAAACGCAAAGAAGGTACCAATGTGAGATTTCTAAAGATAGCTACAGCATTTGACCCAAGGTTTAAGAATCTGAAGTGCCTTCCAGAATCTGAGAGGGATGAGGCGTGCGCATGCTTTCAAAAGTCTTAAAAGAGCAACATTCCGATGAGGAAACTACAGAATCCAAACCACCAAAAAAGAAAATCAACCTTCTGCTGGTGGCATCTGACTCAGCTAATGAAAATGAACATGCATCAGTCCGCACTGCTTTGGATTGTTATCGATCAGAACCCGTCATCAGCGTGGACGTATGTCCGCTGGAATGGTGGTTGAAGCATGAAGGGACATATGACTCTTTAGCGCATCTGGAATGTAAGTATCTTGCAACGCTGGCTACAACAGTTCCATGAATGCCTGTTCTCACTTTCAGGTGACATTGTAAACAAGAAGCAGGCATCATTATCTCCTGAAAATGTAAACAAACTTGTTTATCTGAGTGATTGACTGAACAAGAAGTAAGACTGAGTGGACTTGCAGGCTCTAAAGTTTTACATTGTTTTATTTTTGAATGTATTTATTTCCTGTAAATAAGTCTACATTTGTAAGTTCAACTTTCATAATAAAGAGATTGCTCTACAGTTCTTGTATGAGGTGAATTGAAAAATTTTGTTTTGTTTTGTTACAGTGTAAATACTTGTAATTAAAAATAAATATAAAGTGAGCACTGTACACTTTATATTCTGCGCTGTAATTGAAATCAGTATATTTGAAAATGTAGAAAACATTCAAAAATATTTAAATACATGGTATTCTATTATTGTTTAACAATGCGATTAATTTTTTTAATCACTTGACAGCCCTAGTCCTAAACTTACTTGATGGTATCTAGTGTTGAAATTTATTTTTTTTCTCATCTGATACGGATGACAGATACGATCTGAACACTCTTTGTCATGTTTGTCAACTGACCTACTGAATGGTTCATAAATAATTATAGTTATGAATGACTGTTAATATTGGAGAACTTGAAAATTATTGTGAAGCAAGGAATTTGTTATCCTGGTTTTCATGCCATAGTCACTGAGGACTTAGCCTCAGCATTAAAATGCCTAAGTTAACCCTGCTGCCTAATGGCATCCGCAGCCCGGAGTTAGGCACCCAGACTCCTTATACAGTATATAGGGAGAGTTAGGTGCTGAGAAATGGGATCTGCAAAACCCAGCAGGGTGAGTGGAGAGCTGCTTAAGCTAGCCAATAGGTCACACTCCTCTCCTTGGCATTTTCTATCTAAGTGCCTAAGTCTGGGTCAGAGGGAGGCACTTATCTCTGCTTGGGATCCACAGTCAGGAACCTTCTCCTCGAGTTTGGCACCTAAGCCCTTCCTCACAAAAAACAGGAGGTGACAGCTGCCTTTAGCTCAGAGCACCCAGCTAGTATGCAGGGGACCCCTCTGCCTGAATTGAAGCAAGGATTTGAATCCATATCTCTCACTTCTCAGTAGAGTTTCCTAGCCAGCAGGGTATTGGATATTCTGGGGTAGGTGTCTGTCAGTCTTCAATGACTAATTATTTGTACACAGTGGAATGGCTTCAACAAGAGACGAATTCCAATATGTACATATTTTAGCATTGAACAGGGAATTGAACTTGGGTCTCCCACATCCCAGAGGAGCCACTGGGCTATTGAGTTATTCTCAATCTTTCTCTGGCCTAGTTCCCACTTGGGTTTAGGCATGAGGTTGGCACCTGGGCGTCAGGACTAAAGCGCCTGTGCTCATGCCCAGCAGCAGATTATTAGGTATCTAAGGGACTTTACTGGGGGAAATGTAGCCACCTATAGGATTAGGCGGCAGCTGAGTGGGCGTTTTTAGCATCTGAATTTTGGATTTAGGCAGCTAAAGTGGCAGTTAGGCTAGATCCACAAAGGTATTTTAAGCAATGCTACTTAAAATGCCTAAGTCTTAACGACTTTAGAAAATAATGCCAATAGAACATGTTCTTGCATTCACAAACACAACTGCTGGGAGAAACAAAACATGAATTACACAACCGAAATAAAAAAGTCTTGGCAGTTATTTTAATTCTGTTTTATTGCAATGCTTCAGTGCTGTTGGATGAACAGAAATATGGGCAAAGTACTAAGTCTTCTGGTTCTGCTAGTTGATCAAAAAATCCTTATTTTATTTCTGGTGGTGGTGTCAGTGAGTTTTATGTGAAGTCACAGTACTTTGACACTAGAAGGGCACTTACATTGAAACATGTTCAAAGATACTCAAAGGAGAGAGATCTATCAAAAGATTTAGAATTTTGAAAGGTTGGAATGTTCAATTTCTTAAAGGGCTACTGTCAAGTTTTCATAGTTTTTACTGACGGTAAGTTTTCATTGTTCCTAGACTTTGAAAATATGTTGTCTTTTGCCACCAGTTTTGACCTTTTTTCTAATTTGGCATGCTCCTTCTGTTTCATACAGAATATGAGCCAGTGGTGGGCAACCTGTGGTCTGCATGCGGCCCATCAGGGTAATCTGATTGCGGGCTGCGAGACATTTTGCTGACGTTGACTGTCCACAGGCATGGCCACCCGCAGCTCCCAGTGGCTGTGGTTCACCATTCCCAGCCAATGAGAGCTGCGGGAGGTGGCGCGGGCCGCAGGGACATGCTGGCAACTGCTTCCCACAGCTCCCATTAGCCGGGAAAAGAGAACCGTGGCCACTGGGAGCTGTGGCAAGTCGTGATGGTTAACATCAGCAAAATGTCTCGCAGCCCACAATCAGATTACCCTGATGAGCCGCCTGTGGCCCGCAGGTTGCCTACCACTGATAAAAGCCGCTATGTCTTACTTGGCTGACGTGTTTGACAACAGCATTAGTAATAACGTTAGTACAACTCTAGATAACTAGTCTTTAGTCCCTTGGCTGTCTCGCTCTGTTAACTAAAATATTTTATGGCTATTGATAAACAATTTGTGTGACATTAGTATGCTACATTTAAATAGGAAAAGTTAGAATCAGGGAACAGTCTTGACAGGATTATGGTTATGGAATAATACAGTAAACTCACTCAGGGTCTTTTATGAATGTAATTAATTATCATGGACATGTTTTATATAACAAAACAATCAAATCAAGACAAGGCTTTACATTATTGCCTTTTTATGACTTGGTTAGCAACAAGAGATTGGCCTGGGATATTGGTAGAGATTTTCATTGGCAACGAGAGTCCTGGGTGAGCTTCCAGCAGTTGTTAACCCAGGTGGAAAATCTAATTTATTTTCAAGTGTTTTTCAGTAAATAGTAGCCAGATTGTTAGTCTTAGAGCTCATATAAAAGGCAAATGATCTCCTTTCATAATCATCCAATATGCGCTGATCCTTTTTCTCTTCTTTGGGTAGTGACAGATGATTTAACAGAATGTCAATATCAAAAATGCTATCTTATACTCTTTCTTAATTGTAGTTGGCCTTTGTCACATGCAGTTAAATGCTTCTGGACAAAATTTACAGCTGTCAGTTATTTAAAAAAATTAAAATGGGAAGATTAAATTAATATGCATAGTAATTTTCTTCAGAATTCTATTTATGGGTGACATTGCAGCCTTCTTCAGATTTCCATTGGTAACAGTTATATTTTGTGTGTGTGTGTGTAGACTTTATATTTCATATGTGGTATTTCTCACTCTTCTTTTTTACCTCATTATACTATATAGGTAATAGAAATGGGTGTCTCAAACTGGACATAGACAGAAATGTACACATCTATTTTGTCCCCACAGTAGTTAAATTAGAGTAATTTGTGAGCCTTGAGTTTTATTATTGTTTTCTGGTGATCTTTGTAGCCTTGTTAAAGGGTGGTGTCAGTCTCTTCCTCATCAAAGGAAACTTCTGATATATAGATCTATACATTTATATATATGAAACTGTTAGCTCAGTACTTATGCCACATGATAGTATGAGAGGACCATACTACAGAATGCACTGCTAAATTCCCTAGTACAACCATTTCCTCATTGTGCTGTGCAGTCATCCAGGTTACTTCCGTTTCCAGACTCTGGGCCTAGTTTTCACCCAAAAAGCATCCATTATGGAAGTAAGCTAGCCTGCTGCTTCCCTGACACTGTCTATGTATGTCTATACTACCTGCTAGATTGGCAGGCAGCGATCGATCCAGCGGGGATCGATTTATCGCGTCTAGTCTAGACATGATAAATCAATCCCCGAGCGCTCTCCCGTCGACTCCTGTACTCCGCTGCCATGAGAGGCGCAAACGGAGTTGATGCGGGAGCGGCAGCAGTCGACTCACCGCGGTGAAGATACCACGGTAAGTCGATCTAAGTACGTCCACATCAGCTACGTTATTCACGTAGCTGAAGTTGCGTAACTTAGATCGATTTCCCCCCGCCGTCCCCCTCTCCTCCAGTGTAGACCAGGGCCAAGTGAGTAGGAGGCCAAGTTCTCACCCTTCTCAAAACCTACTTCCAGTAGGGTAGATGGCCCTGGAACCTTTCCTCATGTTCTTGCCACCCCCTAGCGAATGAAACATAACCTGTTTTATGGGGAGAGGACTCCCGTCAATGTTACTTGATGATTTAGTGTCTTTCCTGAAAACTAAAAGAGACTTAAGAGGGCAATCCCTCAAAAGAGATGCTTTCTGCCTAGAACATTGGAGAATGAATAGTGGGTACATATTAGGCATTTATGGTTTTTTTTAAATATACAGAAGGATATTTTCTTCCCCTTTATACCTGTTCAAAGTCCTTCTGAATTTTAGTATGTTTGCATATTTCTGAAGTCTGTGAAAAGTTTAAACTCAGTTCCTAAGAGGTTTTTGCTTTTTCTCAAATTGCAGTAAAACTCCTAGTTCCCTGGATTGATGTCCAGAAACTGGAAAGAACCTCCAATGTCTTTATGACTGATATCATCCGTATTACCACTTCAAGTAAAGAACGAGACTTCTCCATGTTCCTTAATATTGATGAGGCATTCAGGATAATGGAGCAGCTGGCAGACGTAACACTCCGAAGGCTACTAGATAATGAGATCTTTGAACTGGATCCAGGTCTCCAGGATCCTACTCAGATTACAAAAAGGTAAAAGCAAAGTTCTTGCTTATGCAAGAAGAATTACAGAAGTACATTTCCCATTTTTCAGTATTTTATTTGCTTGGTAGTAATTAAATATTGAACAGCTGAGTCTTCAGGAAAACCAGACTTTATAATATATTTGATCTTCTGTAATAGAGTTTTGCAGTGTGTATGCAACTCATCTGGAGTAGGTATTCAAGTCACACCACTACATTTTCTGTGTTTTCTGAAGTAACATCACTCCTTTTTTTTTGTCTTTTAAAAGCACCATTTCATTGCCCAAAAATAAATTCCAACTGCCTTGAACAAAAGCACTCTTTGTTATGCTCTTTGTTCTGTGTAAGCTTTCTAAGCGCTGATAACATGGTAATTTATTGCTTGGGGTCACCTCTTCTTGAACTTCTGACAGATGGAAAGTCCCTACTTCTATTATTCTCATCCTCGATTTAACAGGGAGTTCTGGGAATCAAAACTGTAGTGAGAGATTCATATGCAATTGTCTGTACTACACTTGGCCTTTCATTCCAAAGAATCCCAACATGTATAGTTTCTTTCTCTCTCTCTATTCCTCACTCACCACTGAAATGAAGTTGACTCGGAGGGAGGAAAATGGTAGCCATTCTGTGCCGGTAACAGTACACAAAACACACATGCATGCTCGCTCACTCGCGCGCGCTCTCTCTCTACTTTTAAGGAAAGTGAAACTGCAGAGGGAATTTTAGGTGGACAGAATATAATGACCAAAACTGGAATTTGCCTAGGACACCCTTGTTGACATCATGGTGTCAAATACTTCTAGTAAGGGGGTCATTCCAGGTGTGTAGATTGTGGTTTTCCCAATTATACATCCAAGTCCCTTGACCCTGCAATGAGAACTGTGCTAACTCTCATAAATATAGATCACTCATGCTACATGAATGAATGATCTGTGAATGGTTTCTAGGTGAGGAGAAGTTCTGATGAGAATACAGGTGTACAATAACTGTTTTCCGTTATTAATATGCTTCGGTTTTGGTGGCCATTTCTGCAATGATGCTAAAATTACAACCCCTTTTCTAAACTCCTGTGAATAGTGCTATAGGATCTTTAATAGCAGTTGAAGATTCCTATACACTATTATTTTCCCCAAGCATTTAAATTTACGCTTAATAGGTGAAGTCCTGGCTCCATTGCAGTCACTGGGCTAGGATTTTGCCTATTATGTCATTGAAGAATATATTTTGAGCAGTCTGTAAGTTTAATGAAGGCAGTAAGCAGTAACACTTACTTATATACACCTATTCAGTGATGCCAGAGGTTTCTTTAAACTAACGAGTTCCTCAGAACCTCACCTTTTGGACTAAAAATATATTATGTCTTGAAGTAAAGAAACTAATGCACAGGAGCTATGACACCAATTGCACACCAGTTTTTTTTCTGGGGGATTCCTAATTTGTAATTTTTAAGTTCTCCTTTTCCCACTGAAAGACTCCTTGAATTAAAAATCTTAATTGAAACAAAAGTTAACACCCTCCACCCCCTCAGATGTAAATATTGAACTTAATAGACCTCTAATATACTGTAGTGTTAAGACCTTCAACTGAATCAAACTACAAATTGTGTCCTGAATCGAGTTTGAAAAGCAGTACATGTATTAATGAACCAGCAACAGGAGCACAAATCATCCCACACCTATAATCACGCAGTTTTTTTCCTCCCCTGCCTTCCTTTTTTTTTTTTTTTTTTTTAAATTTTTTTAAAGAAAAGAGAGAGAAGAAATCGTTTGCAAGAGAATTCCTGAGCCTGACATTCTGTAAACATGCTGGTGAGTGGTAACTTGAGAATACAAAGATGTTGAAATCCCATTTCCTGTACACAGGTTAGACAGGTAGTGGCTAGGTAGGTTCGTACTTTGATGTAGTATGATTCAGCAAGTTCATTTTTTGAATAGTGGCTAAACGAGTTGCTAATTCTGACATATTTGGGTTGAAGTGACTTTTTTTTTGCTGTTGTAATAGTTCAGGAAATACTAGTTCTCACTTAATTTTTCCCTGTGTTCTCTCTTTATAATTCCCTTTTTGGTCTTGGAAGCAAATATTAGAATGTATTATAATGCAATGTCAGAATCAATGTAATAGGCCATTTCAGGGTGTATACAAATCGTTTTAAAATAAAAAAAAATCTGATTCCCCCCCCCCCCCGCCAAATATACATTTATTTTTTGGGGAAACAATAATTTAAAATTTAAAAATCTACGTTCAAGCCAAAATTTACTATAATCTATAAAAATCATTTAAATTAAATTTAAGTAATAGTTAAGTGGTAGGTGTTTGCTGCCAAAGTTTTAAATAAAATCAAACCACTGAACTTGTTGAAGTCACTGGCTAAGTATCTGGAACCAGGGTTTGTTGTAGTTCTAAACCACCTTTTGACACCAGTAGCCTCTTCTGCAGGTTTAGAGAGAATATTTTCTTCATTTAAGATTATTCAACTAGTTCAGTTTAAGGACGTTACTAGTCCATTCGTAGCTGAGAAACCAATTGAGATTTGAAAAAGCAGGGGAGCTTGTTTTTCCTTTTTCCAGTCTATGAATAAAAATGAGATGAGAGAATGAGACTTACTAGTTCTAAAATCTTGAAGGACAAAGTGACCAGAAAAAAACAGTTCGATTCACTAACTGCAATTACTTCCTTTATTTAGTAAATCCATTAGTTTTAAATGCAAAACATGTTTTGATAAACTCTTTTTCTTACATTTCCAGTACATCTAAGATCATTTTTACTAATTAAAGAAAACAATTTTAAAATGTTGTTTTTGTGCATTCCAGCTGAATTCCAATTTCCGTCCAAATGCAGCTTTACACAAATCACGAGCCAAAAAAAAAAAAAAATTAATCATCTTGTAAATGAGAAACATCATTCACCGTTTTCTAACAGAAGATGTAAAAATTAAGGATCTGAATAAATGTATATTAAACTATACATAAATGTGCATAGATATTATGTACCCTCTGGGTTAGCAAAAAAGAGGACCAAATTACACCAACCAATGAGAATTAATCTTTCTTTAAGAAAATAACTAAAAAGTACAAATGCAAAACAAGATTAAAACTGATATTTAAATAATGGTTTCCTGCCTGCTGATTTTTAAATCATGATTAAAATCAATTATTTAAATCACTTTAATTTAAATGAGTCCACCCTGGGCCAAATATTATAAAAATGACTCCTTTACCCCACTCCCCCCCGTTAGTATTTTTTTATACTTGTTGATGGGTTGGACCAGGGGTGGAAAAACTTTTTGGCCTGAGGGCCACATTGTGGTTGCAAAACTGTATGGAGGGCCGAGTAGGGAAGGCTGTGCTTCCCCAAACAGCCTGGCCCCCGCCCCCTATCTGCCCCCCTCACACTACCTGTCCCCTGACTGCCCACTTCAGAACCCCTGACCCATCCAACACCCCCCAGCTCCTTATCCCCTGAAAGCCCCCTCCTGGGACCTCCTGCCCCTAACTGCCCCCCTGGGACCCAACCCTCTATCCAACCCCCCCCTGCTCCCTGAGTGCCACGCACCCTATCCACACACCCCCGTCCCCTGACAGCCCTCCTGGGACTCCCACACCTATCCAATCCCCCCCCCGTCCCCTGACCGCCCCCCACCCAGAACCTCCGCCCCATCCAACCACCCCCGCTCCCTGACTGCCCCCCTGCCCCCTATCCAACCCCCTGCCCCCCTTACCATGCTGCTCAGAGCAGCAGGAGCTCATAGCCTCACTGGAGCCAGCCACGCCGCCCGCGCTGCCCGGGAGGAGCAGCGGACCAGAGCACTGGCGGCGCTGCGGGAGAGGGGAAGGGGCTGGGGGCTAGCCTCCGCAGCCAGGAGCTCTGGGGCCGGGCAGGACGATCCCGTGGGCCGGATGTGGCCCACAGGCCGTAGTTTGCCCACCTCTGGGTTGGACACTACATTCCAGGGGCTTGTGGCAATTCTTTTAAAAAGATGCCTTCATTTCTCTGGAAAAATGAGAACTTGTGTGGAAGATCTTCACGTTCTGTATAAACTACACAGGAAAAATAGCAGCTTATAATTATAATTCATATTTTAGAGTCTCCTGTTTTCATCTTGCTGAAAAGTAATATAGGGCTCATCCCGGCAACCCTTTCTTTACTCATGCAGGTAGTTCTGTAATTTCAATGGGACTACATGTGTAGGGGCTGCTGGATCAGGTCCATATTTGTGACAAGAACAATACTGGGGCCTAGTTGCAAAGCAGATAGTAAATCAGTTTCCTTCCTGCTTAATGTAATGATGATGTTCGTAGACATGGATTGCAAAGGGATTAATGGCCATTTAAGCACACTCAAAAGCAAACTGAAGCTGAGGGGCAGTTGATAACGACAAAAGGCCTTTATTGCAAATGCAGTTCAGTGGCATGAACTGCACTGTTACATAGGATAACTCTTTTATCCAAAGAGATTAGATTTTCTTGCTTTGTGAGGGTTTGAAAATGCTGTTTTACTGCTTTCTTTGATTTTCCACTTCCATCTCATTCAGGATGTGTATAGGACAAAAACTTCTTGAGGAAATGGCCTGAGTGGAAATGTAATTGGGTGCATGCGGTGCCAATAAGATTTGAAGAGGATAATAATTTCTCTGGGCTGTTACGGTCTTAAATCCTTTTTCTTGTTGTGTAATGATGAGTTACCAATCCATAGAATTTGAAGCAAAATATTTAAAGCAAAAAAGTACTTTTGATTGTTAAACCAGTGTCAGAGCGGAATGGAAACTGGTTGATGAAATAGCTTGCATTACAAATGTTGCAAATGTTCGTCCATGTGATTGCTTCTGACAGGGAGGCTCAGAATATCAATGTGTTTTTAATAAACCGACAAACTTTTACAAATACTTCCCAGTTTATACATATCAGGTACTTCTCACCCCATGGGGGAAAAAATAGTGAGTAATTTTTCTCTAAAAGTGAGACGTCATCTAGCTACTTACCGACGGTACATTGTCATTTAGATGCTTTATTCTGTCGCTGCGTGTTGTTTTAATTCTTTGAATATGAACAGGCAGTGACTCAACAAAACTGAGATCCTGCCAATATGACCCTTGTTGGTTTTAAAATATAGAAAACACACTTGACATGTGAGGATACAGTCTGAAGTGTTGAAACACTGTCCAGGAATTGTTTTGGTCAGCCATATGTGTATTATTTCCTTTAAGTAAAAGACTTTTTAAAGGTAACTTTTAGATCACATATAGATGATCACAGTTTCAGTCTTACTGGTCACTCAATGTGCTGGAGACAAAGATAATCCTAGAATCCAACAAGGTGCAAGTTGGGAATCCAGGCGAAAAAAAAGGGGGGGGGGAGGTTTATATTTTTCTTACCTTTCATCATATCTTCTCACTGGTACATATAAAAATAACGCTACTTGTTTTAGTTGCCTGTTGATTCATAAATATGGAACTGCCAATATCAGGAAGAAAAGAGGGGAGTTGCTTGAGTTTAGCAGCCCCAGCACATTGGGACTTTGCACTCATGTTTCAGCACTGGAGGGGTTTTGAAACTCAGAATGGAATCTTTGGAATCCCCTCCCCCTTTTTCTTTCTTTAATTGGGAAGGGGGAAGATAACCTAGATAACAAGTTCTTTAGTACAGGGAATTTAGCTTATTTGCCAAACACTGTTCATGCTTCTCTGTAAATAATAAATCTTGTCAGTGTCCTTATTTCAGCATAGGCAATGCCTCAGGGCTTGGGTCCACCACCTTAATTGAGTCATTTAAACTTGTCTCCAGGGTAATATCGTATTTATTACTGGAAAACTTACAGCTGATATCATGGGCCCATAGATCTCAATCTTTGCTGTGTCGCATTTAAAGGGTTACCTTTCCTGTTTCAGCAACTAACTTTAGAGGTACCTTTTTTTTAACTGCCATAGATATTTTATATGCTGTACTTTTGCTGGGAGATATTTATGAGGGCATGCAGTTGCTGAGAGGCGGAAATGCATAGCATTTCTCTTTGGGTAACCGAATTCTGCTCTTCTGTTCCACTTGTGATTCTTTTCATATAAGTTTTCATCTCCGCCCACAGTGATGTGAGTACTGACTGCATTTCATTCTTGTGCTGACACTTATTCTCTTTCCCCTATCGCACAAAGCTGACCTCCATCTCAGCACCTTTTTTTTCGGGCAGTCATGGATGAGGTGTGGTCTCCTGGTGCAGCTGTCTGATCTTGCTTCGTGAGTCATTCAGAATAGGCAATTCCAGTGATGTTAGGATTGGCATCCTTCCCTAATGACGGGAAGCTACGGTTATGTCTATATGTAAACTCCTGGTTCAGGAGCCAAATTAGCGATCGACATTACCCAGAAGAGCCACAGTTGTGTGAATTCATTGTTTCATATACTGTGGTACTATGTATTCATATTTAAACCGTATGGCAGGGGAACTGTTTAGTTTTTATTATAGATATATATTCTCACAGCAAAATGACTGACCAAGTATTATTATTTTTATCAACTACAGTTGGTTAATAACATGGTAAAAACATCCTGATTGGTTAATAATTAAATCACACAGTGTTTTAATATCATGTGCTACAAAGAGCTGCAGGAGACGCATTAAAGAGCCACTTGTGGCTCGAGAGCGAGTCTGAGTAACGCTGGTGTAGACACTCACAGCACTGATGAGAGGAGTTCTGTTGCTGTAGTTAATCCAGCTCCCCGAGAGGCGGTAGCTACAATGCTTTTGTTGACCTAATACGGTCTGCACTGGGGGTTAGGTCAGCTTAACTATGTAGTGCAGGGGTGTGGATTTTTCATACCCTCGAGCATGACGTAGCTGGGTTGACTTAATGTTTTAGTGTAGGCCTACCCAATGCACCCTTTTTCCCCTAAAACACCTTCATGTGGAGTTGCAGTGCATCTCATCATGCCAAAAGGTAAGTACGCACTTCGTGAATTTATATAGGCTTTAACATAAATTTTGTTAGCTCAAAGAGAGGTGAGGCTAATGAGTCAGGACACTGTGGCAAAATAAAATTTTAAGATACTTTAAGACCTGTTTTGGTTGAAACACTCAGTGTATCTATATAGTGTTGTTACTTTACTAGCTATGAGTTGCTGTCCTTCCTCCACGGTAACAGAAATCCAGCCAGATGAAAAGAAAACTTAAAAGGAAAAAAGCATAAATGTTCCCATTTTAATATAACAAGTATTGGTGAGCACCATCAGCCGTTGCAAGTTGCCAAAGTTACAGCAGTATTTTTTCTTGTTCCTGGGTAACCTCTCTGAAATTCTTAAATATATCAGATTATTTTTCCTTCTTAACTAAGTATTGTCTGTATGTGGCTGCCCCCGTCCCTTTTAATTCAGGTGTATTTATAAGATAAGATAAGAAATAAGATATTTCTCTGTCTGTACTACAGAACTTCTGTGTTTGATTTTTGGTGGGAAGGAAGGCTGATCTTGTGAAGTATTAAACTGGGATTTGGGAGAGATTTGGATTCAGTTTGCAGCTCTGCCACAGATTTCCTGTGGGACTGTGAGCAAATCTCATAATCTCTCTCTACTCCAGTTCTCCATCTGTTAAATGGGAATGATAAAGCACAGACATGCTCTTCTCCGCTCCTTCTCCCTCCCGCCCTCCAAAAAAACAAACCAAGGAGTGTTCAGAAACACTTGTTCTTTTGGTATAGAGAGGCTACTATATTCAACTGCTGCTGACAGTATGCTCATCATCTTGTGCTAACGGATGCTGGGTGCACCCTGTACACCAGGTATTGAACACAGTTATGCCATATTCACAGTGGCCAATCAGCGTTCAACCACTGTTTAGGAGGGAGGGATGAAGTTGAGCAAAGCAGTGTTTGACAGCCAGTGTTAAACATAGCCAGTTTAAGTTTTCAGCTGTCTTGGATGCGGTCTGTAACATTTTATGAATGCTCAGGCATCAGGTTTGTAGGAGACAGGGCACAGCCCTTCTAAATTGTATGAACACTCATCTCAGCGTGAGAAGCGCAGGCTTCTCGGTGTTGCCCAGAGGCAAGTAGTGGCATACTCCTGTACTAACATTTTACTAGCATAGGTGTTTGATACCTGTCCCTACGCTACCCACAGTGCAGGGTAAAAGTCCATGTTGCAGAATGTGTGGGACATGTTTCGAAGAGGGGGAACGGTAAAGACCATATCTAGAAAACTGGTTCTAAGGCACTTTTCTGATTTATGCTAAAACAGGGGACGTGTCACCATGTTAGCCAAAGCCTGACTTTAAAATTGGTTCAGCTAGTGCTGCTTATTTCTTTGTGGATAGGACCCTAATGTTCCAGGCATCAAAGTGGTCTTTGTTAAATTCCAATGAATAGTTGTTCATATTACACATATGAATGAACATTTATGTATTGTGTGCGTATAAACACACAATTGTATAGTGGGGGAGTTCATATACATAGCTATATAGTTTCCATTTACACATAGACTTCACGCACCATGTAATACTTTCTCAAACTCTCATGCAATTTCAATACCCCAAAACTTCATTTATACATAACAGAAATCCAAAGTTAAGGTATCTTCCACCCCTGCAATGAAAATTTAACTCTGCCCCCTTCCAGCGCTGCTCCACATACTTGCAATCTGCCCTCACAGTTGCTACAGAACACTTGGGAAACAGAGCACGTGAGCACTGTGGGACAGCCTAACACATTTTCTTTACTAAAGCCTGGTCTCTTCTTAAAAGTTAGATTCACATAACCCTGAGCTTTATAGTTAAGCCAACCTAACCCCAGTGTAGATGCTGGAAGGTTGATGGAGGAATTCATAGAATCATAGAATATCAGGGTTGGAAGGGACCCCAGAAGTTCATCTAGTCCAACCCCCTGCTCGAAGCAGGACCAATTCCCAGTTAAATCATCCCAGCCAGGGCTTTGTCAAGCCTGACCTTAAAAACCTCTAAGGAAGGAGATTCTGCCACCTCCCTAGGTAACGCATTCCAGTGTTTCAACACCCTCTTAGTGAAAAAGTTTTTCCTAATATCCAATCTAAACCTCCCCCATTGCAACTTGAGACCATTACTCCTCGTTCTGTCATCTGCTACCATTGAGAACAGTCTAGAGCCATCCTCTTTGGAACCCCCTTTCAGGTAGTTGAAAGCAGCTATCAAATCCCCCCTCATTCTTCTCTTCTGCAGACTAAACAATCCCAGCTCCCTCAGCCTCTCCTCATAAGTCATGTGCTCTAGACCCCTAATCATTTTTCTTGCCCTTCGCTGGACTCTCTCCAATTTATCCACATCCTTCTTGTAGTGTGGGGCCCAAAACTAGACACAGTACTCCAGATGAGGCCTCACCAATGTCGAATAGAGGGGAACGATCACGTCCCTCGATCTGCTCGCTATGCCCCTACTTATACATCCCAAAATGCCATTGGCCTTCTTGGCAACAAGGGCACACTGCTGACTCATATCCAGCTTCTCGTCCACTGTCACCCCTAGGTCCTTTTCCGCAGAACTGCTGCCTAGCCATTCGGTCCCTAGTCTGTAGCGGTGCATTGGATTCTTCCATCCTAAGTGTAGGACCCTGCACTTATCCTTATTGAACCTCATCAGATTTCTTTTGGCCCAATCCTCCAATTTGTCTAGGTCCTTCTGTATCCTATCCCTCCCCTCCAGCGTATCTACCACTCCTCCCAGTTTAGTATCATCCGCAAATTTGCTGAGAGTGCAATCCACACCATCCTCCAGATCATTTATGAAGATATTGAACAAAACCGGCCCCAGGACCGACCCCTGGGGCACTCCACTTGACACCGGCTGCCAACTAGACATGGAGCCATTGATCACTACCCGTTGAGCCCGACAATCTAGCCAGCTTTCTACCCACCTTATAGTGCATTCATCCAGCCCATACTTCCTTAACTTGCTGACAAGAATACTGTGGGAGACCGTGTCAAAAGCTTTGCTAAAGTCAAGAAACAATACATCCACTGCTTTCCCTTCATCCACAGAACCAGTAATCTCATCATAAAAGGCGATTAGATTAGTCAGGCATGACCTTCCCTTGGTGAATCCATGCTGACTGTTCCTGATCACTTTCCTCTCATGTAAGTGCTTCAGGATTGATTCTTTGAGGACCTGCTCCATGATTTTTCCAGGGACTGAGGTGAGGCTGACTGGCCTGTAGTTCCCAGGATCCTCCTTCCCTTTTTTAAAGATTGGCACTACATTAGCCTTTTTCCAGTCATCCGGGACTTCCCCTGTTCGCCACGAGTTTTCAAAGATAATGGCCAATGGCTCTGCAATCACAGCCGCCAATTCCTTCAGCACTCTCGGATGCAACTCGTCCGGCCCCATGGACTTGTGCACGTCCAGCTTTTCTAAATAGTCCCTAACCACCTCTATCTCCACAGAGGGCTGGCCATCTCTTCCCCATTTTGTGATGCCCAGCGCAGCAGTCTGGGAGCTGACCTTGTTAGTGAAAACAGAGGCAAAAAAAGCATTGAGTACATTAGCTTTTTCCACATCCTCTGTCACTAGGTTGCCTCCCTCATTCAGTAAGGGGCCCACACTTTCCTTTGCTTTCTTCTTGTTGCCAACATACCTGAAGAAACCCTTCTTGTTACTCTTGACATCTCTTGCTAGCTGCAGCTCCAGGTGCGATTTGGCCCTCCTGATATCTTTCCTACATGCCCGAGCAATATTTTTATACTCTTCCCTGGTCATATGTCCAACCTTCCACTTCTTGTAAGCTTCTTTTTTATGTTTAAGATCCGCTAGGATTTCAGCATTAAGCCAAGCTGGTCGCCTGCCATATTTACTATTCTTTCGACTCATCGGGATGGTTTGTCCCTGTAACCTCAACAGGGATTCCTTGAAATACAGCCAGCTCTCCTGGACTCCCTTCCCCTTCATGTTAGTCCCCCAGGGGATCCTGGCCATCTGTTCCCTGAGGGAGTCGAAGTCTGCTTTCCTGAAGTCCAGGGTCCGTATCCTGCTGCTTACCTTTCTTCCCTGCGTCAGGATCCTGAACTCAAACAACTCATGGTCACTGCCTCCCAGATTCCCATCCACTTTTGCTTCCCCCACTAATTCTACCCGGTTTGTGAGCAGCAGGTCAAGAAAAGCGCCCCCCCTAGTTGGCTCCCCTAGCACTTGCGCCAGGAAATTGTCCCCTACGCTTTCCAAAAACTTCCTGGATTGTCTATGCACCGCTGTATTGCTCTCCCAGCAGATATCAGGAAAATTAAAGTCACCCATGAGAATCAGGGCATGCGATCTAGTAGCTTCCGTGAGTTGCCGGAAGAAAGCCTCATCCACCTCATCCCCCTGGTCCGGTGGTCTATAGCAGACTCCCACCACGACATCACTCTTGTTGCACACACTTCTAAACTTAATCCAGAGACACTCAGGTTTTTCCACAGTTTCGTGCCGGAAAAAATTCTTTTGTCAACCTAGCTACCACCACTCAGAAAGGTGGATTACCTAGAGCAACGGGAAAAACCTCTTCCGTTGCTGTAGGAAGTGGCAACGCTACTGTAGCGCTGTACCTATCGGGTTCTGGGAAGCAGGCGGGCAAGAGCCCACCCACTGCTTAAGGACCCCCCTCGCCCCCAGCCTAAGGGGAGGATCTACAGGACCGGGGTTTAGGTCATGTGTCACAAACAGGAACTACCTACATCTGGGCTACACCCATACACTGAGCCTGCTCCACTCAAACCACTCCAGATTGCTACATGTTACACCTTCTTCTCCCCTTGCCCTGAAGATTCCTTCTGAGACCTTGCCTTCACTTACCCCTCTCTAAGCCCCAGAGACCACTGTTGTGTATGTCAGAGTACTGACAATCCCCATGGGGAAAAAGACACCCCGTTCACCTCTGCTGACACAACCAACATAATTAATCATTGACATAAAGCATAATTGCTCTCTCTCTCTCTGTATACATGCGGCTCTGTTCATATCGTAGTGACAGTTCTTGCCAATCTGCTCCAACTAATCCTTCCACCATTCAGTACAGTTACACCTAGCTCAGGGAATGCAGCTGGAGAGCGTGCAGATAAGTGCTGGAACTCAAAGCTGTAGAACACAACACAAGTGACGGAGCATTCTCTTTGTCCCTCCTCAGTCTACTTACTGTAGACTCCTAGATTTTTAAGGCGAGAAGAGACCATTTGGTGGTATAGCTTGACCTCATGTATAACAGAGGCCAGAGAATTCCAGTTACTCCTGTATTGAGCCTAATATATGTGATGGACTAAAGCCCCCAGTCTTGATTTGAAGCGATGAAGAATCTACCACTTCTCTTGATAGTTTAACCTTTGCACCACCCTTACAGTGGCTTCTGCCAGCTCTAGGGCTGGGAGTGGAGCAGCAGAGTTAAAATTGTGTTGCAGGGTTGGTCTGTATTACTTCACTTAGTATTTCTAGAAGTTTAGCCACTCTCCACATTGTGGAAGGACCCAAGAAACCACCACCAGGCAACCTTAACTATCAAATAATGAAGTTTTGGGGCATTTAATTTCCATAATTTAAAACAAATAATTTTCAGCACCATCATGTACCATAGCCCAGCTGTGCCCCTTCAGTGCCTCTGGCTCCTTGGTTATGATTATCCTGGCACAGAATGCACTGGCTCCATGTTAGTCCCTTCAGTGCCCCGACTCATCTCCCATCTTCCTGCCTGTACAGCAGGGCTGGTTCTCCCTCCTTCGCACAGAGAAGAAGGTGTTGGTATGGGACCCATAAGTTGAGGAGCTGGGCCGAGGATACAGGGACTAGCATGAAGTCACTGGGGACATGTTTTGGAGAGAGGGGACAGACATTGGGGATGCATGGATGTGGGTGATTTTGGAGAACAGATGAACATACCCAGCATGCCTCACTACACAGCTCTGACCCCCTTATATTCATTCCGTTCTTCCCTCCGCTGCTCCAACAACTGCCCACATTCCCCTTCTCTGCTTAGACTCTCCCCTGCACTGCTCCAGTATTCCTGCTATCATGCCCATGGCTCTGACCACCCCCACCCCCAACTGCTCCAAGCCCCCTCGCCCCCACCCCCGTACTCTCCTACTGCATTGAGCACCTCCACACGCCAGCTGCACCTTCCATGTTTCTGGTAAGCTGGGAGTGGCCATGGGGAGGTGGGAATGTGGTGGGGCTGTGAAGAGGGTATGTACCAGATGGAGGCAGGGAGATGCTGAGTCCCTCCCCCAGATCTGGGCTGAATTTATGAGGAAACGGCTCTATCCATCCGCCTGCATCAGGAGGCTCAGAGAGTCGTGAAGCGGACCATTATCTCAATATGATGATCGCAGCTGAATGAGAACGCTTCATGGAGATTAACGTGACCTGAAATCATAGCTCTGTGGCATGTGAACTAAAGCTAAGAGAATAATTGCGTTCTTTGTTTTTGGCATTTGGTGGTCTCTTCCCCAAATATTGGTTTTTGGGCAAAACTTTAGGGGGAAAACACTGCTGAATGCAGGTAGAGAGTAAGGAATGGGCAGAAGACACATTCTCTGAAAACTACTAGGCGGTAGGACTTGAACTCACACCGCATAGGTGCGGCTCAGGTTCAGTGACCCCAAGCAGGTCACCCTGAGACACCCAGTTATTGTGAAAAGACTTCCTGAAAACCCTCTGGCTTCAACAGAGCCCTAATCTTGCTGCACATGCACATTTCACCCTTTTAGGCACATCAGTTTGGCACATACCAATCTGGATTTATAAACTGTACCCTTCAGTGTAACTGCCCAAAGAGGCAATGGATGCCAGGCATTAGGTGGGATAAATCCTGGGTGGGTGAGATCAGTGTTTGGAGTATTAGAATAATAGTTTGAGCCCCAGGTGTGTGGAAAATAAGTTAGAACCAGGTCATTTTATAAAATGTTGGATTATTAGGGTGGCTGTAATCTCTGGAACCCTTTGCTCAAATGACCCCAGCTTTGGACCACTAACCCTCTCTCTCTCACCTCCGTGAGGCACAGCAAATATCAAGAGAGTCTGAATCATCATGTGGATTGTAGAGTACTTAGAATGGTCGTCTTTTAAACAGTAAGCAGCTCTCAGCTGTAAGCACAGCAGAGCTGTCGCTTTGCTATAATACACTTTAATACAACAATTGGCAAAGCATGGGAAGTGATAGCATCAGGAGGGAACTTACCTTTTCAGCACAATAACTGGAGAAAACAACCTTATATAGAACGATGGTGGATGTTATCATTAATGCTCATCTGTGTTGTGCAGAAGTGGAAAATATTTTTGTGCTGAGCTAACAGAGAGGCATATCCTGATTCAGCTTAGTCAAAATAGCAGATCCTTGCATGCACTTGTATGTGCTTGTCCGAGTTTCTTTTGCTATGGAAATTTAAGTCTCAAGAAAGCTTTTGTCTTGCTTTGTAAAGAATACTTCTCTTTGTTATTTTTAACAGATGGAGCCTTTTTGTCTGTTTTCCTTGGATAACATTATTCCTGAAGATAGTGGGTCAGAAACTCTGGTCAAGTTCATTCTGTTGTTTCTGTTGTTTATTAGCTTTAGAGTTTCCTTTCCCCTTTTCCAAGTTGCTCTCCACTCTGTCTCCTCACTTCACCGGGCTTTGTTTTTTCTACAGTTAAACATTAAATAAAAAGGGAAATTAGGTTATTTATTAAAAGAGAAAGAGGCTTCTATACTTTAACCTTTATTCCTAAGTAATGCGAAGAGAGGGGTTTTTAGCCTGCTTTTCCTTGGCTCACCATAGCACTGGGGAGCTCCATAGGTCAACCCATGCTCTGCATTCTTTCAGTGGAACAAAGACAAGCCTTGTTTCCCCCTAGGTGAGTTTTGTTGGAGGAACTCATTCACAGTAAAGAGAATAATAGGACTTCATTGTCAAAAATTTAATGCCAACAAATAAGTATGGATTTTGACTGTTTTCTTGGAAATCCTCAGAATATCAGGGCTGTGGTTCACTGATACTACCACAGCATGGTGTAATGAGCAGTGCCTTGTTTATAATGTAATTTATAAAATATAAATGGCTGTGTAATTCCTCATTTAAAATTTTTACATCACCATTCAAAAGCTAAATGTTTGTTTATATAGATTGTCTCTTGGCTTCATGGTTTCGGGGTGGGGGAGAAAGGAAACCTTCCAAATTCAGTCTGAATGTATCTGATGCCATTATACCTATCTGAGTTTGCAAAATGGCCCCAAAAATTGCTCTGAATTTTGAACTGTTCGAATTCGTCTCAGTGGCTGTCAGCTTGGAAGTTTAATGATGACGATTTAAATGTCATCATGGTTAACAATTTCACTGCTGAATGTTTTAGCAGGAGTATCAAGTTAATGTGCTTTTCCATCACTTTTGGGGTGTGTAGAAGCAAGAATCAGGAATGGTGGCAGTGGAGCAGATAATGCTGATAAATAGTGAATGAGGAATTAAAGACCTCCACCCACTTGATGATGATGATAAATTAATCCCCTTTGTCCTTGACTAAAAAGAGAGTGAAGGGGGAGAATGTACTGATAGCCTTTGGTTGCCTTCTGGGTGCCCCAAATCAAAACTACTTCCCTGAATGGCAAGTTCCAGCTGTCATATCCTTTATGCCTTGTCCCCTCCCCTGCACCTCCAGTTCACATTTCTCGTACAAAAGCCTATGGCACACTGAAAACTAAGGGACAACTAAAATTAATTTGTGTGTGTTCCTTTTTTAACAGGTAGTAATATTGTTTTTAAGTTACTTGTCAAAAGTGATCAATTGCTACGGTCTTTGTACTTAGAAGTTGCCACCTTTATAGCCTTCCACGTTCACATAAAGACCTGGTTGGCAAGATTGCTGTATGTAACAGTTTTACTCTACATTACTTATTCTTAATTATTGTTATTTCTTTTGTAATGTAACTTTTGGAAAGGAAGCTCAGATATTAGGTTTCAAGATTTTTTTAATTTCTCCCTCTGTCCCCCTCTTTTTTTTAACAAGGGATCTCGAAGCCAGAGCACAGAGTGAGTTCTTTCGGGCCTTTTTCAGACTGCCGGGGAAGGAGAAGCTACATGAAGTTGCAGACTGTTCTCTGTGGACTCCATTTAATCGCTGTCACACTGCAGGAAGGATGTATACTTCAGACAGCTATATCTGTTTTGCCAGCAAAGAAAGTGGGTGTTGCAATGTTCTCATCCCCCTTAGAGAGGTAGGGTCTGCTGATTGATTTTAATTTTACACTGTGCCTGTTTTTTTCTGATCCAAACCACTGCTGTCAACTAACTTAGCTGAAAAACAGTTGTTTTCCATGGGAAGGAGATGTGTGGAAGAGAGTTGCAATATGTTTTGTTCCTATCTTCGTTAGCAGATGAATTTCTATATGGCAGTTGGGTGAGGCAACACATTTCTCAAAGTAGTATTGCCAGTTAATACAGTGTGATGTAACAGAAAGGTACCTTGCAAAACAAGATATTGATCTATCCAAGGAATAATTGCTATTGGCAGTAACAGTGGCCCAAATTCTCCCAATCCCCCCTCAGTAGGCAGGGGGGATGTGAACTGGGAAAGTCCCAAGGTAGAGGTATGGAAAGAGGGAGTGCCAGTTTTATTTATTTTATTAACTGTGATAGCACCCAAACGTTTCAAGGATTGGGGCCCCATTGGGTGCTGAACACACATGCAGATAAGATATAATGGCATCTTTCCCTCCATTCCATGCAGTCTTCCCCCAACCAAGCCTGTGGGGATTCCACACACAAGGGACTACTGATTGGCAGTGGATTGTCCTGTGGAGCTGAGGGAAGCAGGGGGCTCTGGAGGCAGTGCCAACAGACAGGTCTCCAACACAGACACGATAGTCCAGTCTTTTAAAAAAGACTTGTACGTTTTTATCTAATGCAGATTTTTGGAGACAAAATTTACTTCTTGGCATTCTGGTGTAGAATCAATAGAATTTGGTTTCTGCTTTCAGCAGAATTAAGTGGCATTTTCCCCTCACTGCAAGAAGTCTGGCCTTCAAGTATTATGAACATTTCAGTATATTTCATTTAGCCTTTGTCTGGCTCATGGATGGCAAGTAATAACTGCCAATCAGCTATTTTAAATGCACTGGAGTGGGATGCTGTTTGATTTTTAAATATTTTTTTTTCAATCCCTGTGCCTGCAGTTGTGATCTCTTAATGATGAAGCTCTACTTTCATCCTGAACCAATAACAGCAACTTCTAAATGGTATCCTGACCCTAGTAGTGACTTGTAGAGACACAGCATCTGAAAACTTGTGGAAAACAAGTGGTGTAATGTACATAATTGGAGACAAAGGCTTTTTAATTTCATATCTATCAAAAACTGTTAGGCTCACAGGGTTAAAAACTTAATTCAATGCTATTGGTCAGAAACTCTGTATTTCCTCAAGAATTTGGTTATGTTGATCCCATTCCAATTGTTGTTTACATGTCAGCAAAACCATAGCTGTTTGCCAAGATTTTAAAAAGTAGCATAATGATTCTGAGTGCCCAGTTTGGGATACCTTAATCTGGCATGAACGTCCGAAGGCGGGTGCTCAGATTTTTGAAAATCAGGCTTCTTTAAGGTGTCTTCAGTTGAGCGTTCAAAATCACAAGTTACTTTTGAAAATCTTTAGACTTAAGGGGGTAAGGTCATCTGTCTAAAGTAAAGAAAATTTAATCGGTCTTGATCTTTAGGATGTATCTGACCATTTAGACAATCTGAATAGTCATAATATCAGTGTGCAAAGAAATATATCCCTTTATGTACATTTCAGTGCATGTACAGTATATCAGGGAGTGTTTTTGAATGGTGACTAATACATTTTCTGTCATGTTTTTGGAATAGGTGATTAGTATTGAGAAGATGGAGGACACTAGTCTCCTTCCCAATCCCATCATTATTAGTATAAGGAGCAAGATGGCCTTTCAGTTCATTGAGTTGAAGGACAGGGATAGCATGGTGGAGAACCTGCTTCTGAGACTAAAACAAGTCAACACCAGCAACCCAGTGCACTATAACTGCTTGGAAAAAAAAGAAACGGTACTAAACATTTGATCTGTTTCAAATTGCATAATGATGATGATACTTAGCCTTTTGTCCAGCATCTCCTAAAATCATAACTAGGGCAGAAAATTGGTCGGAAGCCTGTGATTAAGGACAGGATTAGAATTCAAAATGATGGTGACAAATTATAGAAATGTTTTGAAATAAATAGGATGAAATTTAATAAGGACAAATGCAAAGTACTGCACTTAGGAAGGAATAATCAATTGCACAAAAACAAAATGTGAAATGGAAGGAGTACTGCAGACAAGGATCTGGGGTTATAGTGGATCACCAACTAAATATGAGTCAACAATGTAATACTGTTGCAAGAAAAGCTAACATTCTGGGATGTGTTAGCAGGAGTGTTGAAAGCAAGACACAAGATGAAATTCTTCCTCTCTACACAGTGCTGATAAGGCCTCAGCTGGACTATTATGTCCAGTTCTGGGCACCACACTTTGGGCAAGGTGTGGACAAATTGGAAAAAGTCCAGATGAGAGCAACAAAAATGATTAAAGGTCTAGAAAACATGATCTATGAGGAAAGATTGAAAAAACTAGGTTTGTTTAAGAGAATGAGGGGGGACATGATAAGTCTCCTACGGGGGGACATGATAAGTAAAAGATTGTTAAGAAAAGGAGGGTGATAAATTGTTTTCCCTGGGGATGGGACAAGAAGTAATAGGCTTAAAATGCAGCAACGCAGATTTAGGTTAGTTTGGGAAAACTTCCTAACTATCAGGGTGGTTAAGCACTTGAACAAATTACCAAGGGAGGTTGTGGAATCTCCGTCATTGGAGGTTTTTAAGAACAGATTAGACAAACACCTGTCAGGGATGGTCTAGAAATGTAGTTCTGCCTTGGGGCAGGGGACTGGACTAGATGATCTGTCGAGATCCCTGCCAGTCCTATGTTTCTATGATTTACAATTTACAAGTAACTTCTTACGGATTAATGTAATGAGGTTTTTTCCTATGGTGTTTATAAACTGTAGGCTAATTAACTGTGTGTTTGGTACAGTATCTTTTGAATTAATCTATAGTAAATTCTTTTCTACTGTATTGTATAAACCATCAGGGTATTTTATTCTTTGTGCAGGACCAAAAATGCTCAATATTTAACCAGGAAGCTAAGAAACACTGAGTGACAGATAACAAGTACTTGCTGAAGTGAGAACATTACTGCTTGTATTTCAAAAGGTTTTCCTGGGACAGTCTTGGGGAAGAAAGTTGGGACTCTAGGAATCCCAAGTGGGAGTGCAGGGCAGAGCATGGCACTTTCATATCCTAGAGGATTACAGGCAGTTTCAGTCTGAGTGTCAGTTCTCATGGCCTCAAAGACTTGGGATTCAGCTAAGCTGCCAGGAACTCAGTATTTTTCAGGAAGTAGCATTTCTACCCTTCCCTTCATGTCTCTAGGAGGCCTCTCCCACATGGTGTCTCCCCACTGAGGAATAAGGCTGTGGAGAACTTTCCTCCCCTCACATCAGGGGGCCTTCAGACTTCTCCTTGTTCACTTTCCTGTGTTGTTCCTCCCCAGTATGAAAAATCAGTCTTTTCCTTAAACTAATGCTCACTCTGTTTCAAAAATCAGCTGTCCTGCCCCACTCCCCTCAATCAATTCAGTAACTGTTTCTGGTACTCCAAAAATTCACTAATTATTTGATGTGAAAACTGACCTGCCACAGGTTGAATCCTGGGCTGCTGCCTGGTTACCTCCTAAGGCCTCACCATAGCTAACTTTCCACTACCTGCACGATAATCCCACTTGGAACTCAACCCCGGGAGACACGGGATGATCTGTGCGTGTCTGTCCTGGAGCTCTGGCTACCACACTAGGGTGTTGGGACAGTTTATAAAAACCTGGGATTGTCCCCACTAAATCCAGACTATGGAGTAGCACAGTTGTAAAGGCCACTAGCTAACTTGTCTCTAAAAAAGAATAGAAAAACACTTCCTGTTCCTTCTAAAAAATATGGGGGAAGGTAGCAATGGAGTCCTGATCTAGTGGTGCTGATCACCTACAGCTCCCATTGACTTTACGTAGTGACTGCAAGTGCTCAGCAAAACTACTAATTAGTCCATTATTAATTAGGTGCCTAACTGTGGATTTTGGTACTTAATTTTAGGTAAAAATTTTCAAATTTGGGCAAAAGTTAAGACTATAACAAAGTTACCTGCTTCACTAGTTTGTGTTGGCTCTTGTTATCTCAAACATTATACATACAGTACAGTTTTTTAAACTCTTTCCAAAAATTATTTTTCTTCAATTCTATGTTGCAAGAACTCTCTCGTGTTTCATTCAACATGTGTGTTCAGTGACTGTGAGTCCCGGGATTTGGGAATGGTGGCTTCCCAAAGCGAAGACAAGAGTGAAGGTGAAAAGGAGAGCAGTCACTTGTTAAATGCAGAGGCACTAAGATCAGTGTTTCACCAGTCCGGAGCTGAAGGGAATGACTTTAGGATGGTATGTACAGCTAGGGTGCAGTTGTAAAGTAGCTTTTAAAAATAAGTCTTAAAAATAACTATGGTAACTCGTTTGGCCAAACCCTCTCTTTTAATAAAGTGAACTATATATAGCCAGGAAAGTGTAAGTGTGGTTGTGTGTGTTTTGAGTTTAAACTATAGTAAGCTTCTTTGTTTGTTCGTTTGTACAACTTTGCCTGCCTGGCTCTTTTCTCATCCCACCCCCAAAATATTTATTTACCACCCCTCCCCCAATACGTAAAAACTGGTGTCTCTTTACACTCTTCTTTTCACATGATGTCACAACCACAAATGTGTGAATTTTTGAAAATGGTGTTTTGATAGAGAGGAGGTGTTGGATCCGTCTGCATAGTTGCAGCACTTGTACTTTATCAGGCTTTCTTATTACTACTGCCTCTCAGCAGTGCTGTCTTACCAGAGTTGTAATGAGCTAGTGGATCAAGCAAAGGACTCATAGTATTCCTGGTAGCAGTGTAGCTCTCCCTTTAAAAAGCAAAACAAAACTAGCTTTATGGGCCTGTGGAGTCCACAGTTGTCTCTCCTCCCTCAGACTCCCAATTGATTTGGGGAGCCTGGTACAGTTATTGTCAGTGCTACTATCATTTAAAATAAGTTGTTTGCCCTTTTACTTGTGATCTTTAGGGTAATCATGGTTATTCACAGTCACAAGAACTAATCTTTTGGGTCTGTGAGAACCATGGCTGGAGATTTCTTGAAGGCTTTTTGGGAAGCCTTCTGTCCACTTCATGAGTGTGGGAAAGGGGCCCTGCTGCCCAGGCTCCCCCGATGAATGTCGAGCTGCTGCAAGCTCCTTCTGAGAAGTAATTGTGACCTCTGGCAGCTTCGTAGTGAGAGAAAGGATGAAGTAGTGGCCAAAGCACAACACTAGCACCTCCTCTCCCCAGCTGCAGAGTGGAGCTGCTTCAGCCTAAAGGCTGTGAAGTGGGGAAAAAAAGGACCAGTGCATCCCCATGGTACACTAACTCGCAGGCAGTCCCTATGGAGCTGGGCTCTGGCACACAGTGGGGCTCTCATTGTCTTGCCTAGTGTTGCTCTTCCCTTGGGCTCTGGGACCGCACAGGTTCCTCCCCAAGGGCAGAATGGGGCAGAATTTGCCCCTTAAAGTAGATCTCCCATGTCTGTTACCACATTTTCTGGTCCAAAAGAAATCCTTATGAAAGAGGAAAATCGGGGGTATTTAACATTTTTTGAATATTAGGCCTTAAAAGCACACTGCTTGTTTTAAAACGTATCCTCTGATCTCCAGTCCAGGGAACAAATAAAAGAGAGATTGTGGAATGACCATTTTGCAGAATATGGCAGAACTGTGTGTATGTTTCGCACAGAGAAGATTAGAAAACTTGTTGCAATGGGAATCCCAGAATCTTTACGAGGCAAACTCTGGCTCCTCTTTTCAGGTGAGAACTCTGTAATACATCTTGGATATAGCCAGGATCCAGGGCTGAACGTAACTACAGATGCAGTTAGGCAAGAAAGCTCCATAAGATTGTTCTTCAGCAAAGGAAAACTGTGTCCAAGCTGGATATTTTGGCACGTAATCCCATCACATTCTCTAGTGGAAAGGCAGGAAGGATTGGTGCTCAGCTACTGTCGGGATAGTATCCGTATAAATACCTAGGTAGAACAGTAAGATATTTTTATTTTGTGTCTCATAACTGGTTAGTGGTGCGCAGAAATAATGGCAATTTTGTCAATGTAATTAGTATAAAAATGCCATCATGTCTTTATGAAATAATGTTCTTTTTAAGGCAACAATTAGACTATAATATAAGTATTGATTTAATCTGAGCTAAATCTAACTATTTTGAAGTTATGACATCTTTAGATCTGCAGTGCTGCTGCTTCCCTTAAAGCACTGGCAGGAATCTATAGCTGGAAAAGACTTACCGAGTAATTTTGTTCATTGCCCTGTCTGAGCAGGATTGTTCTCTACAATGTGATCTCCAATTTGTCAGGTCCAGTTTCAGACACATTTGCTAGGATTACATCCTTTTATTTTTGGAGTTTTTTCTTTTTGGACATTACATTCAATACTGAATAAATTTATCCTAGCAATGCTTTTAGCAGGGGATGTTTCACAGTACAAAGTCAGTACCAAGCGGTTTTTTCTTCTACTGTGTGATTTATGCTTTAGTAATAGCTGTTTCATTTTCTATGCAAACATTGCACCTTGGAAAATCAGTGCTAGTATTTTATCTCCTTTTTAGGTTCAGGGGTTTACTAAATGCAAGTAATGTCTAATTTCATAGACCTTTGGGAAAAAAACCTCTTCACGTTTGTTCTTTTGATAAACAATTCACTTAATGATATTATACTGTACCTGAAATCCTCTTTTAACCTCCTCATGTTTTCCTCTTACTGCTGCCTTCAGATGCTGTAACTGATCTTGCCTCCCATCCTGGTTACTACGGAAATTTAGTGGAGGTGTCAATGGGCAAGTGTTGCATAGCAACAGAGGAGATTGAACGTGACCTGCATCGCTCATTGCCTGAGCACCCAGCCTTCCAGAATGAAACTGGGATAGCAGCCTTGAGGAGAGTTCTGACAGCTTATGCACATAGGAACCCCAAAATAGGATACTGCCAGGTGAAAACTTATTAGCATGTGGAAAAGTATGTTAATGCTCTCTCTCTCTAGAGGAATTCTCTGCTTATTCAGTTTTGTTATCTCCTCTGTGTGTTTTGCAATGGCTTTGTTATAAATAACATGCTTTGATTTATTGCATACATAATGAAAGAATAATTTAAATGTTGTGTAGTTTTACTCTGAAAAACGAGTATGTAAAAATGGCCCTTTCTGACTCAGACTTGTTCCCTGTGTATGTTCAGAATTTTCATTGAGAGTCAAAAATAAGTTCCCACTACTCTTGTTAGTGCTGAGTGCAAGTTATCTCATGCAGTGCTCAGCCAGTGAGCAAAGTAAACCATCCTACGAAGATGAGCTTCACATAGGAGACCTTGTGCAGGGATTTGGTGAGCTGAAATCCTCCTCTTCCCAGACTGGTGGCAAGTACATAGCACCAGTGCAGTGTAATTGCAACCTATTGGCTCTAATAATGTCTCCGCCTCCCCTCCTGAGTTCTGACCAGGGGAGTAGTGTAGTTCTAGACCCATGAGCCAGCTCCCTTATCTTCCATGCAGACACCTCTACAGAGGCAAAAAACCCCATGTTATGACACAGTTGGATGCCCATTTTGCGTCTTGACAAATATAATGCTGTGTTTTGCATAGTTGGTTCATGTTGCCCCATATGAAGAGTGGCATGTATAAACTTTCAAATCCCCCTATGGCTTAAATTCTTAGCTGGATTGCAATAATATAATTAGTCTCTCCCCTTCTCTCCCTCAAAATTAATATCTCCACAGTAGAGAGAGCAGTGTTTTGTGGTAAGCTGTCAGACTGTGGGAGCCCTGGGGGTGAAAGGCATTTCTCCTGCCAATTAATTAATGTTTTATCTGAAAAGTTTTATTGTTGTTTTTTAAAGCAGCCCTGTTGTTGGAGAAAGGGGTGGTTCTGCAGCTAATACATCCCATTTTCTTCTTTGACTTCATAACAGTCTATGAATATTTTGACCTCTGTGTTGTTGTTGTATGCCAAAGAGGAGGAAGCTTTTTGGCTGCTGGTTGCTGTGTGTGAGAGGATGCTGCCAGATTACTTTAATCACCGAGTGATAGGTAAGCTTGTCTCTCTCCCACTCTTTCATTGAAATATTACGCTGAGAATGAGGGAGTGAAATACTGCAAGGCACCAGGACAAAAAAGAACTTGCAGTTCAGATTTTGTTTACAGCTGTGCAGAATACTGTGTGTGAATTGGTATGTGAGAGCACCATTCATATTTGTGTAATTGCTGTTTGCTCATTACAGGTTTCACTGAGTCTGTCTGAAATATTTCAAAATTAGTAAAAAAAAAAAAAAAAAATTATGGAAGTACATCTCGGCTTTGCAGTCATTTTCTTTTGCTGATCAGGGAGATGGTCCATTTATACCGCAAGTGTTAAACCTTGCACACGTTTAATTAAAAACAGGCTAGCTACTTGCTAATCTGTGTTACTGTAAAGTATTGAGTGTTGTTGGGATGTTTCCCCCAGCTGTATGGATGGCATATATAAAGATATGTTGTGGTAATTATTTCTTATCTGACATGCCTGTGATAGCAGGGTGCTGGAGGAATATAGGATTGTGTCTAAAATTACCCTGGAGAAAGAGCTGATCTCAGCCCCGTGATTCTCGGGTTTCAGAGTATACAGCTGTGGGAGAAGCAAAGTTGGGAAATGGTAACTTCCACCCTTTCTGCATCTTGTGCTTTACAGTGTGCCATGCCAGGTGTGTCTGCTTGTTCTGCAGTGTAGGTACCTTTAAGACACAGTAGGTCAAACTTTCAGAAATGTGCATTTAAGTTGCTTGTGTGAAAAGGGTGTAACTACATGCACAGTGCTTGGCTGCCGATTCAATGACCTGTTTTATACACTAATCTTAGGCATGTACTGTTAAAAAAAAAAAAAAAAAAAAAAATCCATTGTTTGCACTTGCTTGTCCTTCCCAAACTGTTTTTTAAATTGAAGCTATTTGCTTTATGTTGAGTTTTATTCATTTTTCTGTCTTTACTGCTAGCCTTAGTGCTTGTATCCCCTGGTCACTGAATAGGGATAAGTGCAGGCATTTAGTTTAAGTGAGAGGAGTATTGCTCTAGGGTCAGCTAGCAGAAAGGTTAATGGTGTGGTAGTTGATACCACCTACACAGTGGCAATGTGTTTCATTCTCAGCTGGTGATTAGGCACCGTTGTGTCCCATCAGTCAGAACCTGCTCCTCAACTGCGAACATGGCTTTCGTTACCATTTTGATGCTGATGACCTGCAGGTCTGCCCCTCAACTCTAGATTTGCCTCCTTCCATCCAAACTAAAATCTCAGCCTGTCTTTCTGATAGCTCCTTGTGGCCCTCCAGCCGTCAACTAAGGCAGAGGTGGGCAAACTATGGCCCGCGGGCCACATCCGGCACATGGGACCATCCTGCCTGGCCCCTGAGCTCCTGGCTGGGGAGGCTAGTCCCCAGCCCCTCCCACGCTGTCCCCCCGCCCCCGCAGTGATGCCGCCGTGCGGGCAGAGGGGCTGCGCACTCCTGCAGGGCAGAGCATCTGGCTCCAGCCGGGTGGCACGGCTCCAGACATGCTGCTCTGAGCGGCATGGTAAGGAGGCTGGGGCCAGGGGGGTTGGATATGGGACAGAGGGTCCCGGGGGGGCAGTCAGGGGACAGGGTGTGGTTGGATAAGACAGAGATTCGGGGGGGGGGGGGGGGAAACAGGAAGGATTGGATAGGGGGTGGGGTAACGGAGGGCCTGTCGGGGGGAGGGGTGTGGATAGGGGTCGGGGCAGTCAGGGGACAGGGAGCAGGGAGGGTTATATAGGGGGTCGGGTCCCGTGGGGGGGTGGTTGGGGGCAGGGGTCACAGAAGGGGGCTGTCAGGGGACAAGGAGCGGGGGGGGTTGGATGGGTCGGGGGGTTCTGAGCGGGGCAGTCAGGACGGGAAGTGGGAGGGGTCGGATAGACTGGGGGGCACAGCCTTCCCTACCCGGCCCGCCATACAGTTTCACACCCTGATGTGGCCCTCGGGCCATAAAGTTTGCCCACCCCTGAACTAAGGGCTTGTCCTCACTGCAGAGTTAACTTGGGCTTTTTACTCAGATAATTTCCCTAATTTGATTCCTGTCCATGCAAAACTCTGTTACCTAAGCATAGTGGTGCTTTACATCCAAGCTAGCTGGGCCATCCTGGGCTCTAGGCTAAAACTCAAGTGCTGCTTACACTCAGGCTGATTTCCTGCCCACTTTGCACTGTGGACATAGGCTAAACCACTTGAGTGATGATAATCCTCCAGTGCCTTCCCACAGTTCTTCCTGTGTGCCCAGAAGGACAGTCAAGTTCTCCCACAATTCACTGGGAAAGAATTGTAGCTCATTTACTGCAGCACTAAGAACCCTGTGACATGTTCTTAGAAGTCGTAGTGTCTCACCCTAGTGAGAGCAGAACCAGTGTGGGTGCAGCTGAGTGGACACTCTTGGGGGGTATGGGTTTGCAGTGTGGCTGGTCACACCTGAGTTAGGCGTTTTCTAAAATATATTAGGAATAAAAAGAATTCTGAAAATGCTATTAGTCCATTACTAGAGGGAAATGGTAGAATTATCAGTAATAATGCAGAAAACACAGAAATGTTCAATAAATATTTTTGTTCTGTATTTGGGGGAAAACAGATGATCTGGTCTCATCATATGGTGATAATACCCTTTCCATTTCACTAGCATCTCTGAAGGATGTTAAACAGAATTTACTAGTTAGACATTTTTAAATCAGCAAGTCCAGATAACTTGCATCCAAGAGTTTTTTAAAAGAGCAGGGTGAGGAGCTTGGTGGACCATTAATGTTGATTTTCAAAAAGTCTTGGAGCTTTGGGGAAGTTACAGAAGGCTGGAAGAAAGCTAATGTTATGCCAATTTTTAAAAATGGCAAACAGGATGAACCCGGTAATTATAGGCCTGTCAGCCTGACATCAATCCTAGGCAAGATAATAGAGTGGCTGATACAGGACTCGATTAATAAAGAACTAAAGGAGGATAAATGCAAATCAACATGGGTTTATGGAAAATAGATCCCATCAAACTAACTTGATATCTTTTTTGATAAGATTGGTTGATAAAAGTAATAATGTTGATGTAATATACTTAGGGTTCTGTAAGGCATTTGATTTGGTAATGCACATTTTGATTAAAAACCAGAATGATATAAAATTAACATAGCACACATAAAATGGATTAAAAACTGGCAAACTGATAGGTCTCTAAATGTATTTGTAAACAGGGAATCATCATTAAGTGGGTGTGTTTCCAGTGAGGTTCAAGAGGGACTGGCTCTTGGCCCTACTCTATTTAACATCTTTATCAACGACCTGGAAGGAAACATAAAATCATCACTGATAAAGTTTGTAGATTACACACAAATTGGGTAGTGGCAAGTAGTGAAGAGACAGCTCGCTGATACAGAGCAATCTGGATCACTTGGTAAACTGGACACAAGCAAACAATATGCACTTTAATATAGCTAAATGTATACATCTTGGAACAAAGAATGTAGGCTATACTTACAGGATGGGGGACTCTATCCTGGGAAGTAGTGACTCTGAAAAAGATTTGGGGGTTGTGGTGGGTAATTAACTCCTAATGTGACACTGTGACCAAAAGAGCTAACACAATTCTGGGATGCATAAAGAGGGGAATCTCAAACAGGAGTAGACAAGTTATTTTACCTTGGTATTTGGCACTGATGGGACCGCCACAATATTGTATCCAGTTCTGGTGCCCACAATTCAAGAAGGATGTTGATAAATTGGAGATGGTTCAGTGAAGAGTCACAAGAATGATTAAAGGATTAGAAAACATATCTTGTAACAATAAACTCAGAGCTCCATCTATTTAGCTTAACAAAGAGAAGGTTAAGGGGTGACTTGATTACAGTCTATAAGTATCTGCATGGGGAACAAATTGGGCTTGTCAGGCTAGCAGAGAAAGATATAATATGATCCAATGGCTGCAAGTTGAAGCTAGAGAAATTCATACTGGAAATAAGGCATACATTTTTAACAGTGAAAGTAATTAACCATTGGAACAATTTACGAAGGGTCATGAAGGATTCTCCATCACTGACAATTTTAAAATCAAGATTAGATGTTTTTTCCTAAAAGCTCTGCTCTAGGAATTATTTGGGGGGAAGTTCTATGGCCTGTGTTATGCAGGAGGTCAGACTAGATGATCACAATGGTCCCTTCTGGCCTTGGAATCTATGAAAAACCTGGCTGCTCAGACCTAGGTGCCAATAGCCCGAGTTCACTCTGCATTGAAGATGTGCCCTAACCCTTAACATGACCAAAGGGGAATTCCTGATCTCCCTCCGCCCCACCCCCATAGGTCAGATAACAGTGTTGTTCTTCCTGTTGCTCAATTTTGTAATCTTGGCTTCATCTTTCACTTGGCCCTCTCTTCTGACTGTCATATCCAGGCCTTGTCTAAATGTTATTGCTTCTTCCTGTACAGCGTTTCCAAGATCTAGACTTTCCACTCTGCCCACGCTGCCAAAATTCTTGTCCAAGCTTTGCTCATTTTGCCACATAAATTCTGTAATCTCTTTCTCTCTGACCTTGACACCCAAAACCTCTCACCCTCTCTTTGGCATGTGACAGTAACACATCCACTCAAAATCCAGCTGCTAAAATCATTGCACTGACTGTGCCACACACAGCCCTTAACTCCCTCCTCTAGCTCTCCCTCCCTGACAGCACCAGAGAGACTTCTTGCTCTTACTTTCAGAAATTAGCCCTACCTTATGTACCTGATCTTTTACCTTTATTGTGTGGGCCTCTCCCTCCTCCACTGATGGCAGCCTTGATCACCTGAGTCTGCTCCAAGCACTTTTCTTCATGCCACCCTTCTCAAGTGGGAAAAGCCTCTGAGCCACAGCCACCTCCTCCTCCGAGTACTTCCTCCAAACTCACCTCTTCTGGGTTGCTTACAAACAAGTGTAACCCCAATAATGGCTAGGCAGGTGGCAAGCTGTGAACACTGCTCCTGGTTGATTAAGAATTGGGTGTATCCTATCATTTTTTGGTTACCTTTTCTCCCTCATCTCCCAACATGACTTGTTGGTCTTCTCTACTTGTTATGTCTTGTCTTTGGCTTTCATCTTCTCTTTGTACCATGCTTTAGCACAGTGAGGACCTGGGTTCAGTTCCTGCCACAGCCTTCCTGTATGATCTTTGGCAAGTCACTTTGCCTCTCTGTGCCTCAGTTTCCCATATGTAAAATGGGGATACTAGCACTTCCCTCCCTCATGGGGTGTTGTATGGGTAAATACATTAAAGGTGCTCAGATACTACTGTTATGGGGGCCATAAAAGTACCTTAGATAGACCTGGTGGGCCACTGCCACAATTTAAACATTACTAATAACATGGCCTTTTCTAAAATGTACAGCACTTCATGAATATATAATATGAAACTTCTGACTTCACAAATCTGATATCTATCCTCCATGCTGTGTCTCAGGCACAAAATGCCTTCTCTACCCCTGTTTGCCAAGCTACCTCTGCCTCCTCATTGAGATCCTTCCTAAAAATCCACTCTGCCTCCTTGCCTGAGAGAGTTAGGTTAAACACACACAAACTTAATGGAACTGTCAAGTGGAGCCCATGTTTTGCTGAGTAATCATGTGATCTTATTGTCACCTGTTCCCTTCCTCTCTTGTCCCTTACCCTTTTTGTCTGTTTGTGGTCCTCACATGATGAATGATGTCTGAATTAGATGGCATGCACTGCGAGGTGGGGATTGTGTCTGTCTTGTTTCTCAAGAGGTCTTAGCATTCAAATTATTATAATCATCTTGGGATCAGGGTTGGATCTGGCCATCTCCCGTGGTAGCATAATTTGCATACTCCCCATCTCTACTAGGGTGCCTTCTTATGACTTGATGTAGAAAGTGCTAAAAAACAAAATTGCTGTATCCAGTGCTTTGGGATTTGGGTTTGAAAGCTGAAGCTTTGGGCTTCCTGTCACAGGTGATACAGGATGTGCTCTGCGTTTGGGCAATAGAAGTTTTGAGTGATGTATCATGGAGATTTGTATAACTTGATTTTTAAGCCAGGAATTTCATAGCAAGCAGAACTTTCTGATAAGGAGAGGAGAATCTGGGCTGGGAGGAGAAACATGGTTATTGCGTGAAATAACTGTAGAGGGAATACAGAAAATGACTGGCAAAGAGAACTCCTTTTTGTATACAGTGAACATCTTTAATCCAAGCCCCTGATCTCGCATATCTGATTTGCTACCATTGATTCTTTACACATGTGAAGTCACATGGACTCCAGTGAAGCTATTCATGGGCACAGGGGTGTGGGCTAGTAGATAAGATTGCAGGATCAGGGCCTGAATGTGCTCCACTTAGAAAGATGGTCTTTAAGGCACCAAGGAAAACTTACATCTGGGAATGCTAAGAAATTACTATTTTTTTATAGGTTTCAGAGTAACAGCCGTGTTAGTCTGTATTCGCAAAAAGAAAAGGAGGACTTGTGGCTCCTTAGAGACTAACCAATTTATTTGAGCATAAGCTTTCGTGAGCTACAGCTCACTTCATCGGATGCAGTGAGCTGTAGCTCACGAAAGCTTATGCTCAAATAAATTGGTTAGTCTCTGAGGTGCCACAAGTACTCCTTTTTATTTTTTTATAAACACTCTACTTTTTACCAAATAAATACTTCCTTGAAGAGCAGCTTTTTATTTTCCACTCCAGTGCAGCTGCTCCCCTGCTCATTTGTTTGCAGTTGGTTTGTGTGTTGAGTGCTGAACTATATACACCGGAAAGAAGGGTTTTTTTGCTTCGCTTTTATTGCATAAATCCCAAGTTGAACAGTAATCCACTTTTCAAACTGTTCTTGCTAGCACTTAGGTAGGAAATTGTCCGTATGAAATAGCTGCTGCTGCTGCTATTATTTTATAGCACCCGAAAGGGTGCCGTGCACTTAACAGAAAATGACACAGGAAATGCAAAAGAACTTACAATAAGTAGTATAGACATGACACAATGGGGGGGGGACGGACGAGGTTTATCACTGTAGGATAATATGGTTACTCGTTTCAGGTGCGTACACATCTTGGTGGTTCAGATTTCATTCTGTTGATTTGGCAGCTGTTGAGTTGCAGTTAACTGTAGATCTAAACAAATCCTTTCGCCTCAGCTAACCCTGTAGTTTCATTGTGACTTACAGGTGCTCAGGTAGACCAATCAGTATTCGAAGAGCTTATAAAGGAGCGACTTCCAGAACTGACTGAACACATGAAAGATCTGTCCACCTTGGCTTCCATTTCCCTTTCATGGTTCCTTACCCTGTTCCTCAGCATCATGCCCCTAGAAAGTGCTGTGAATGTCGTAGACTGCTTCTTCTACGATGGAATCAAAGCCATTTTCCAGTTGGGCTTGGCTATTCTTGAAGCCAATGCAGCAGAACTATGTAACAGCAAAGATGATGGGCATGCCTTGATGATTCTTAGCAGGTATCCTCCTCTGTCTGAACTTCAAATTATACAGTACTTTCAAATTGCTCTGCTTTAATACTAATACAAAGGAATGTGGCTACGGTATCAATAGTAAAAAAAGAATATAGGATAGGCATATGCAGCAGCGTCTAACTCAAGTTCGGCTTGTTGCTGCTGTCCCATCAGTGCCTGATCTCAACAAAAGTTTTAGGAAATTTGGCTAATAGAAGTCCTATGAAATTTCCTGGCAATACTGAGCGAAGCAGGGGACTGCGTCAATGTGTACTGTTTACTGCTGCTCTTAGCTTCTTCCTTCAAGTGAGGAGCTTCTTGTCCCAGACTTTGTGGAGACAAAAACGTTTTTCCTTGGGGGGTGTGTGTCTGCCTTTAGTTATTGGCTAGATCACAATTATAGTGTGAGTAATACTCAAGGCATTTTGAAAAGCTTAGTAGCATAAAAACCTGTGTATTTCCATTAAGTTTGAGCCAGAAGACCATGCTTACTTCTTATTCTGCTCACAGCAAACACAGTGAAGTAGTCTCTGTTTATATTGCTTTGTTCCCTTTAGGTTTTTAGATCACGTTAAAAATGAGGAAAGCCCTCTACCTCCAATCGGCAATCACCATGCTTTTTTCAGTGATGATCAGGAGCCCTGTCCAGTGACTGAAATAGCTGACCTAATCCGTGATTCCTATGAGGTAAAATAAAACTTGATATCTCCTGGATTTTCTGTGATACTGAAATAAAGGTGTGAGTTTCCATAGCATAACCCTCTGGTAATTCAGCCCCTCGATAAGGGGCTCAGGTACGACAATGATGGGCATGGTATAAATACCTAGTTAGGTCGATAAACTAGAGACTAAATATATTAAAACGCTCTCATTTTTCTAGGACTAATAATACTACACACTTTTTATACTTTTTACATTTTCAGAAAAGTTAAAATCTCTATTCCTATATTCTAGAAATTCGGAGACCACTCTGTGGAACATATAGAGCATATGCGCTATAAACACCGGATTCGTGTTCTACAAAGCCATGAGGATACAACCAAACAAAATGTGGTGAGTATAATTTTCTAGCACTTAGGGGTTTTTTTAAACTACTATTACTCTAATTAAGCTGCTTTGAATTTAAAAAGGCACCATAGCGTGAGTTAAGGGTGATCTGTTATCTGATGTTTTTTAGCCTCCGTGCTTTTTTGCACTTGTATTCATAATGTCCCTAAGGTAGATTTAAAGGGGGGACTGGAAGAAATATGGAACCATAAATGTTCGTTCTTGGCTGTCCTTTTTCATTGTGTCGAGCACAATGTGGGAGGGCACATTTCTTGACCATGCCATTTATAGCAGTGCTAGTATTCACCAATGTGCTTTTCCCTTCTTTCCCTTTAAGCTCAGAGTTGTCATCCCAGATGTTTCAATTCTTCCTGAAGATTTAGAGGAACTATATGACTTGTTTAAGGTGGGTATGTTTGGAAAGTAGAGGGATGAAGACAGAAAACTCCAGTGTTATGGGTTTAGTTTGCAGATCATTATTTGGGCTTATACTGGAGCTTCAGTGAAGAACTGCAGGAAGAGGGAGTTACTGTATTAGCAGTGGTGCTATCATTTGGATAAGATGCTTACCTTGCTGCTGTTCTCCCTTCAGGTGGCTGTTCAGCTAGATTATAAAGAGCAAATTTAATGACCATTTAAGACAGTGGGGCTCGGATTGAGTCTCAGGGACCTCATGACACTTCTAACCTGTAGTACAAAAAAGGACTGCATGAAGTCAGGTTCTATTGTACTCTAGCAACTTCTTTCTGCACACAGGTTTAATAATGCACAGCTCTGCAACCTCTGTTCTCTGTGCTGAGCAGCAAAAAACTTAAGTACCAAAAAAACCCTTCACTTTCTTCGTCTTAATGTTCTTTAGAGGCCGGTCCTCAGTAAAAAATTAACCTGGAGTCCTTTCCATTCACTTACAATTTTTCCTGAGCTTTGACAATTTTATTTTATAAATAACTTAATTGTCTTGTTCCTAATTTAATTTCCTGGTTTTGGGTTATTCTCTTTGAAACCGTTCTTTTTTTTTTTTAGTAATGATGTGATATTTACCTGACTCTCTTTGTCTGTGTATTGTTTACCTTACAGCAATAACTAGTAGGTAATTGGGAGAAAATATTGTAAAACTCTTACTAGTTTTGAAAATATTACCTACTAATTACCCGTTGGAAATCATGAGACAACTTGTCTGATTTGAGACTTGAACAGTGTTTTTTTCTTAGGAATTGTCTTGGTATCATCACACCTACAAAAAGAGGTTAACCGTTCCAGCATACCTTTAAAAAAAATATTTAAGTCTGTATCAACTACTATTCTTAATAGTTTATGTAATAATGCTTTCTTTTCTTCGGCTTCTGATTCCTTTTAGAGAGAACATCTAATGAGCTGCTACTGGCAAGGGATGAGACCTGTAATTCTGCGACATGACCCAAATCGGCCTTATGCTGAGCAGTACAGAATAGACTCTCAGCAGTTCACTAACCTTTATAAACTTGTCTCACCGTGGACGTGTGGGGAACACACTCAAGTTTTAGCTGAAAGAACATTCCGACTTCTGGATGAAAATATGGACCATCTCATCGAATTCAAAGGATTTGCTAGCTGTTTAGGTAGCTACCTTTGCGACAATCCAACTGGCACTTGGGCTGGGCTGGTGGCGGGATGGGATGCAGGGTGGTCTGGCTTCAGTTAGTGTGCCAAAGTAAGAGAAGGACATCTTTTTCTTGAGTACAGTTTAGCTAATCTCTCTTCTGTACTGATTTCACTTTGAAGTAATCAGAATTCTAAGGCAACCTAAGGACCTGATTGAAAAATCATATTAAAATGCTTCACAGTTCTCAATCAGCGGAAGTTTAATTTTTGCTAGGAAAAGATGTTTGAAGTCATACCAAGTGTAAAATTGTCTAAACATTCTTTTCTATTTGGAGATTAAGAAATCCCCTTTTCTCACATTAGTTTTTTTCCCCAGTTGAGAGAGCCTTGTATCTTTTGTGATTCATAATCCATTTAGACTTTATGTAACTAGAGGGCAGAACAGTAGAGAATCTCAGCCCACCTAGGTCTAGCTTTGGGGGCCTTATTTTTCTCTTAGACAGCAACCTCCTGCCTACCCCCTCTTTCTGTGTACACAGGCTGTGCTTGGAATGCCAAAATTATAACCCAACCTGGAGTGAACTAGATTCCTTTGCTAGGGTATTCCTGAGATGCAGTTAGTGTCTGAATGGCATGAGGCTGTGCACCTCCATATCTTGCCAAAGTTGAAACTGCCTTACCTGTAGCGAGATGCCAGATCCAGTATTCAAACATAGATCTCCTCACTTAATGTCTAGAACTGATTTTTGATACGGAGCTGCGTCACTGTATCACTCTTAACGTCAGCGGATGTGACTAGTTTAAAAAACCCTTCACAGTATGTTTTGAGTGAATTAAACATTAGTACCTTGTCTGCATTGGTTATTTAAATAAAATAGGGGAGCCCTCACTGCTCTGCTTATCCTACAAGATGGTAGTGGAGGTGTATGGGAAGTATTAAGAAGTAAATGGTGGCCCCCAAATATTTCTAAATTAGATGTGTTTCATGGTTAGTAACAGTAGGGCTATACACAAGACCAACCTAGCTGGTTACTTGCTGGTCAGGCACAGCTTAAATATTTCATTTTAATACACTGGCTGCATGTACATATGAACATTCTGTTGTGCTTAAAGAACTGATTATTTTAAACTGTGGAAGTAAATGTTCTGGTGCACTGTTTATTTTCCTCTTGTAGATGTTATGTACAATGGAGAAATGAATGAAAAGATAAACCTGTTATACAGGCTGCACATCCCTCCTGGTAAGAAATTTGAAAGGAAAAGATCATCCTTCCTTCCTCTCTTAGTCCCCATAAGTAGACGCTTTGGGAAGTAGAAGTTGCTGAATGAATAGACATGGCTTCGCTCAGCGGAGAGGATGTGCACTCTACATACCTAATGGTGCTAGTTAGTTACAATTTTTTAAAATTCCAGTCAAAGCTCTTTGTAGCTTAATTTTGAAACGTGTGGATGTATTCCTATAAACAAGGTGGCTTACAGCTGCTATACTCTGAGATGTCTTGCAATCGATTCTGGGCCTTTTTCCATACAGGAGGTAGTTCTAAGGGGTTGGTACTCTATTTTTATTGAAAAGATTTGCTGCATACACTACTGGTTTGACCTTGCAGAGATACAGTCTCCGTCTAACATGTGATTAGGTGACTAGAGTTTGAGTGATATTTTATACAGCGTGTGAAGCTTTTTTTAATGTGTTACTTGTGGCAACATTTCCTGCTACTCCACTACAATAAGCTGCTTGTTTTAACACAAGCATAAAGTCTGACATAACTAGGCAATGTTTAAATAACCATCACGTGCAAATATCAGCTTTAGCATAAATGCTAGTTTTCTTCCTGAGCTCAGGGGATTAAAATGCGATAAAGCTCTTAATTATCAATGCACAATGTCAAGGATCACTAACTATCTCAGTCTGTTTCATTTTTTTGGGTAGCTCTCACAGAAAATGAGAGAGACAGTCAATCACCGCTAAAGAATCCTTTATTGTCTACTTCGAGGCCACTGGTATTTGGAAAAACAAATGGTATGTGCTGTCAAATTTATAAAATCATGTTCGTATAATTATGTACATAATAGAGCTGTCCAGGTCTAAGTTCTTTATGGGTCAAGTTTTTTCTCCTCTCCAGTTTCTGGCTTTTGAATTTGTTGCAATGGAATTAAAACTAATGCTTGTGTTTTTTTTCCCCACCCAAGGTGATACAGTAGATTACCAGAAGCAACTGAAGCAGATGCTTAAAGATTTAGCCAAAGAGAAGGATACGAAAACTGAAAAAACAATGCCAAAAATGAGCCAGGTATTATATATCGAGGATGTAATTTTAAATAAGGGTGGAAAATACCTTTTTAAAATGTCTGAGCACAACTCTGCAGCTCCTTCTAATGGCAGGTACTACAAACAAATCTAAAATTACTCCGTGTACTAGATCCAAAATTTGAACTACTTTGGACCAGGTGAAGCTAATCCAAAAGGGTAGGGGCCCTTGACCACCCCACCAGCAACGGTCTCTCTTGTAAATTGAGAGCCCATGTACCGCCACTGGCTGCAAATACACTACTGTAGTACTGGGAAAGAGGTAATTTCTCAAATAGCTAGGTCCAAGCCATATCTACCTTTTCTACAGGCCGAAACCAACAAGCAGCTAAATGCAGATCCTAGATCGCTTGTGTTGTGCTTACTGCACTGTCAGTTTCGGGGTTGACTGAAGATGTTACCTCATTCCCATGAAATCCTAATCTCCCTCCCCAGATTCCCACACACATACTCTCTCACTCTCTCTAAAGGCACTCTCACTCACACAGACACACGTGGCTTGTATGAAATCCAGTCTTTGGCACTTTAAATTAGGAAAGTATTACTAACTGCCAGAGTACATCCTTGTAACTTTTTTTTTGGCATTTTATCAAACCGCTAAGTGTCTTAAATTTGTAGCAAGAGCTTACAAATGAGGATGCTTCTGCATGGTACTCTAAAATCCTGTCGTCACCTTATGCTTACTGCCCAAACTTTTACAGCTATTGTACTGTGTCTGTGACATGGTGCGATCAATAATTTGACCTGTTACAATAATTTCCCCTTGCCTATTAGAGGGAATTCATCCAGTTCTGCAAAACCTTGTACAGCATGTTTCATGAAGATCCAGAGGAAAACTCTTTATATCAAGCCATTGCCACTGTGACCACTTTATTACTTCAGATTGGAGAAGTGGGTCAAAGAAGCAGCAGCTTGGGAAGTGGATCAGATGAATTTACTGAGGAGACACAGGCTGAGGCCCCTGCCTCAGACCAGGATGCTGTTTTTACTGACACTGTGAAGACTACTCCTACAGGGACTGAAGGGAACTGGACTATCTCCTTCGAACAAATTTTAGCATCACTCTTGACTGAACAGTCACTAGTAAATTTCTTTGAAAAGCCTTTAGAACTGAAACCAAAACTGGAGAATGCAAAGCTAAATCAATACTGTCTCAAACCAAATGGAATGAGCGAGCAGTCACTAGCTGAACACATGAAACTAAACACACAGTAGCAAATTTTCCTGAAACTGACCGCACTGAAGTTACACCAAAGCGACATGTTGCAAAGAAAGGCGTTTTGTTTGCTCTTCAGTTTGAGAGCTTTAAAAGCTAAAGGGGTGTGTAGTTTGTGCCACTGATGATCTTGTTTTGAATGTAAAAGGAAACATCTGTCTGCACTGTGAAGACACTGCAGACCCATTACATAATGGGAGAGCAGAAGCTGGCTCCAGGAGTTTTGTTACAGAGCTTGGTTTTTTTAATTGGGGAAAACCCTCCTCAGCTACTGTCTGCAGTTTATGTGGTGGTTTGGGTTTGTTTTTTCTTTGCACTAATCCTGAAGCCTGGTTTCAATGCTGGTAATTGAAACTATTTTAATATTTTTGATTGTATTCAGATTTGTATGTCTTGCAAGTGTACATGGACTGCTTCTGATGTTCTGTGAAAACATGCACTTTTCAATTAAACCTTTTTGTACTGGACTTTACCTGAAGTAGGGGTACTGTATCAACTCTTCAACTCAGGAATACCTCATGAGGTATGTGCAGGACACTCACTCTAACCCTCCTCTGTAAAGAGTACTTTTCAAAGTGGGGGGGTTTGTAGCCCATACTGCACAAGTTACTCTTCATTTTTTTCTAAAAGCATCAGTGAAGAGAAGAGACCTAATTAAAAAAAAAGTACCCTTAGCCACTACAACCAGTAACTGTATGTACACTGTTTTTACAAATTGCAACAGAGCACTGAATGTGAGGTCTATGTAATTTAGTATCTTGCCTCTGACGGGCGAGAACGAGATGTTTTAGAGGATACAGGTCTCAACAACTTCCTACAGCAGTTTAACTACAGGTTGGGGGGAAAAATCTTTCTGAACTTCCTTGGCTGTCCCCATGGTCTTTGTAAACAGTATCTTTTAAAAACACCTTTATAGCAGAAGGGTGATAAAAATAACATCCTAATAAAGCAAGCAGAAATTTCAGATGCTTAGCCACCAACTGCTGATTTGGATATGCTGTAGTTCTTTGAGCATTAAAAGACACACTGTTCAATAAGGTATCTTAGTCAGAATAAGTGTCATTTTTATAACTTTATTGTCCTGAAAATCAGTTTAGTTTTCATCTACATTGACTGTCTGTAGACCTGCAAAAAAACAAATTAAGTTGTATTAATGTACCAGTGACCAAGATAGTCTACTTTAAATCTTAGATGCACTTAAGGAGATTTACTCAAAGCCATAATTAGCAGTTAACCACAAGATAGAGCATTTTTATAGCAGCAAATAGACTGCCATCATCAAGGTACAAATTAACTCATTTATGAATTTTTTTTACGCTACTAGTGACACACAACATTTAAGATTAAAATCACAGAATTATTCAGTTTCAACTTTAGACTTCTGTTTGCATGGGTCTGAGAGCAGCAGAGGTAACTGCTGGGCAAGAGAAGCCCCCCCCCCTTCAGCAGAAATTTAAGAGTGAAGCTCTTTGACAAGAACTTAGCTAGCTAACAATGTCCACAGATACCCAGCAGAGTCCCTATTGCAGCAGAAGCTTAGTAGGCTTGTCTTTACCAACGGCCTTGCTCAGAAAACATGTGATGGAGAAGAGTATGAACACTCACTTTTGAAAGTGGTGACTGGTACATAGGTAACCAGTGTGTAGAGTTTGTTGGGTGAATCTTCATCCTCATTGCGTTTTCTGGATAAACGTACACGGATGCGGTAGGGAACATTCCTATAATGAAAATATTACACAAGTTTATGTAGTTTCATTTTCAATACAATTTACATGAATGCAATTTTAGTCTCACTGTAGAATTTAAGACCGACAATCTGAGTTTCAGTGATATGCAGGTAGCAGATCACCCTTAAACAAAGTGAGTCTTATCACACCTGGTATGTAAAATGAGTTCCTGGATGTTTCAGCCAAGAAAATAACTAAAAAGTGGCCTATAGCCCTTACAGATCTGGGCTGTTTACTGTGTCACTGCCAATTCTGTACTTGAGTGCAGCTAAGACAAAGGTGAGCAAACTACGGCCCCCAGGACCATCCTGCCCGGCCCTTGAGCTCCCCAGCTCCTCCGGGGCAGCATGGCACGGTCAGGGAGTGGGGAGGATTGATAGGCACAGCCCTCCATACAGTTTTGCAACCCCAATGTGGCCCTCAGGCCAAAAAGTTTTCCCACCGCTGAGCTAAGAGCACATTTCATAAGCCAGGGCTCTCCCAAGAAGCAAACAGTGGGACTATAAAAATGGGAGACATTTGGAAATAGGGACAGATCAGTCTGCTGTGAGGAACAAGCACCATTACTGTTGGCTAGCTAAATGTCTTTGCATATGTTTCCCACGTGACTAACAGTAATACAGGGCAGACAATTAGATGTTAATAAATTCTTCCTGGTCACATGCCACCTGCGGCATGTTGCGCATATTCTAAGAAGTAGGTGCTTGAAGTCTCATCCTAGACAGAGCATAAAGCACTGTTTTCTAACTGCCTGAGAATCAACAGCTGAACTCATGTGTGTTTGCAAGTTTTATCCAGATACTTATGGTCATCATCTGATGGTAGCAGAACATGGTTTTTTAAAAAGGGTATCTGAACATGCCACATTAACAAAGGGATAAAACATATGAAGCCTAAATGGCCTGTGAGACATTAACTGTATTAAGACTTACACTAGTCCTTCAAAGCTAGTCCCAGGCTAGGATCCCTGTATAGCTTATGTTTGTCATTTTTAGTATGTAACAGTTGAGAAAGGGAGACACAAAATGATCTGTCCAAACTCTTTTTGAGGAGAACCTACATAGCTACTGCCCGGTGTATAGAATTCAAGATTTTGAACCCCCCCTGCCAGGAGAATCTGATTCTGCAGAGGAAGAGAGATAGTCCATGAACAAACTGGTGTGTTTAGTGTCCTCTGCCCCTCTTTTCTACCAGTTTCCTCCCCAAGGCTGCAGAGAAGACTCTTAGGCCATGTCTACACTGAGCACTGCAGCGACACGTACGGTGAAGATGCTCTATGCCGCCGGGGGAGAGCTCTCCTATTGGCATAACCCCCCCCGCACCGGGAGCAGCATAAGTTATGTTGGCAGGAGCAGCTCTCCCGCCACCATAGTGCTGTGCACACTAGCATAGGGATCCAGGTGCCTGTTTGACACCTGCACCCCAGCATGGTTCTCAAACCAGGTGAAGATAGGCAGGTCTTGCCTGCAGGGTCTTTATTTAGTAGGTATGCTCTGAGCACACCTAATTCTACACAAAATGACCAGGTGGGGAGGAAGCCTTCCTTATAACCTTGAGCCCAGTGACACAGGTACTGAGCTCAGGTGTGGGAGACCCCAGTTCAATTCCCTCCAAGCCCTGATGAGCAGGGGTTTCCCACTTCTCAGATGAGTGCCCTACCTTCGAGCATAAGGATGATAAAAAAAACTAATTAAAAACAAGTTTATTTTTAAAAATCTGTCTAAAATTAAATTTATAACCTATGTTAAGGCCTAAACGTATTCTACTCAACTGTGTAAATACTAAAAATATTAAATGGTACATATGCTACCAAGTTTTAAAAAAAAAGAAAAAAATCAAACCACCAAACTAAGCACTTGGAACCAGATTTTGCATCTACTGCTGTCAAAAAGCAAGTTTAGCACTTCAGAGAGAATATTTTCTTCATCTGTTTACTGAACTAGTTCAGTTCCATGACTAGTTCATTAAAAATTAAGTAACTGATTGGGAGTTGAAAAAGCAGGAAAGTTTGTTTTCCTCTTCCAATCTCTTAATAAAAACTGGGTATGAGAGAGTGACCAGAAATAATCAATTCAATTAACTAACTACAGATAAGTCCTTTGTTTAATAAATAGGTCAGTCTCTGTTTTGCTAAACTTTACTCTTACATATGCACCACATTTAATGTAATTTTATATAAAAAGATATTTTTTTTTGCATTTATTTGAATTTTAATTTCAATCCAAAGAACTTGACAAATCACAAGTAAAAAAAAATCTAGTAAATAAATGCATCAATCATTTTCTAACAAAGTAAAATTAAGAATCTGAATAAGTGTAATTTAAGCTATACAGTAGAACATCAGAGTTACAAACTGACCAGTTGACCACACATCTCATTTGGAATCAGAAGTATGCAATCAGGCAGCAGTAAAGACCAAAAAAAAAAAAAAAAAATCCAGTACAGTGTTATATGTAAACTAATAAAAATAAAGGGAAAGTTCAAAAAAAGATTTGACAAGTAAGGAAACTGTTTCTGTTATTGTTTCATTTCAATTAAGATGGTTAAAAGCAGCATTTTTCTTCTGCATAGTAAAGATTCAAAGCTGTATTAAGCCAATATTCAGTTGTAAACTTTTGTAAGAATAACCATGTTTTTGTTCAGAATTATGAACAACCTCCATTCCTGAGGTGTTCGTAATTCTGAGGTTCTACTCTATAGCTGCTTAAATACATGGGTATAGATGTAGTAGTTCCTCCCAGTTAGCAAAAAGAAGCACTAAATTTAGTATAAAGACTAAAAATAGTTGCAAGTCAACAAAATGTAATGGTTACCAACCTTTTCTTTAGGAAGATAACTGAAGAGTACAAATACAAAACACTATCAATTATTTAAATCAATCCACCCTGATAGAGTCATTTGGCCCTACTTAATTACAAAGTAGAATGACTTCAAGAGTTATTGAGGCAGCCCTACATTAGAATATCACATAGTCCACTGGTTAGGACACTCACCTGAGAAGAGGGGAACCTCTTTTCAAACCCTCTCTCAGCAGAAAGAGGAGGAACTGAACTGGTGTCTCCCAAATCTGGCTATCTAGCCACCTGGCCGAAGATTATAAAGGAGGCCTAATTTCTCCCCCCCGCGGCGCCCTGTGTGAAGAGGAGGTTCCCAGCTGCATTTCACAAACAGTGAGAGGAACCACCTCTGCCGACCAGATCTATCCATGAGAAGGTCAGGGCTTTCAACACAGCCCTCTGGTAGGCGACTCCCCGCCTAGTGTACTGGTTTGTGTAGATCCCATTCATTGTCTAGGTGCCTAACTCAGGGTTTGTGACTTCCAGTAATTTCCTGCAAAGCTAAATCCCTTTGTGGATGTGGGCCCTAAGCCCAAGACCTCACCCAATCACTTATAATACCAGAAAGGAAACATCTGCAGGCAAAAAGCAAATACTGGTGAGCGGAAGAGATACTTAGAGATTCTCTCACGTGTGTGTTTGTGAAATTCTTCCCCCCCCCACTCACGATTAAAGCCCCTGGGACGTACCTTATCCCTTTGGCCCAGACCGCTTTGTTCAATCTGGTGTCAATGCGTACATCAGGAGTACCCATCTCCTTCATTGCAAATTTACGGATCTCCTTGAGAGCACGGGGGGCGCGTTTCTTGAATCCCCTGAGAACAGAAAAAACGGTTATTTAGCTAATCTTTAATAAATATCCCCAGCACTGGAAACTTGCCATGGATCTAGCCAGACTGTCATTCCATAGGCATATAAAGCCAAAAGGTTTTGTTGGGCTATCCGAACCTTATTGTTGTTGCAACAACTGCATCAGAGTTATTTCTAAATAGATACAGATGTGCAGTGTACATACAATTTCAATAAAATTTCACTACAACAAGCTTGTTGTACTAACTGGCTCCAAGGGCTTATTTCAAGTTGTCCCTTGGATGAGATTTTTAAACTAAAGCAGCACAGCTCAGAGCACTGTTTGTATATTGCTGACAGATTAACATCTAATGCTAGTGGGGGAAGAAAAGTTAGGAGCAAGATGGCAGGAAGACTAAACAAGAGGGAGACACAAACAGTATTTCAGACCAAGTACCTCCTGGCAGTGAGAGGAAAAAAAGCAGCCTCAAAAAACTAAATAAAATGAAATAGATTTATAGAATCAGAAAGTGAAAACAACAAAGGGAATTGATTGACTCACCAGAGGAAAAAAACAGTGCATGTCCCCCACCCCACTTCTGTATAAAAGTAATGATGTTTATCAATTATCTTCCACTTAGTAGAAAAACTTCTCTCATCTAGCCAATACTTTCCTAGTATTGGCTCCTTAAAATTTATAAAACTAAACCCAAGTTAAAAAGTCTCTCCCCCTTGAATATAACTATACATCCACAGCCAGCTCCCAAGTGAAATGACAGAGTTCCTGTACAAGTCTTCACTCTCTATAAACTCAACAGCAGTGTGCCAAACCTAGAAAAAATAATGTAAAGTGAGAAAAACATCCTGAGAACTGCATTTGCCAGAAACCATAATCACTCAGGCCTTGATGTTGCAACTAAGGTCTACATGCAGGTGCAGAACTGAGGCCTAATATACCCCATCACGCTGAAGTCAGCATCTTTGATGACAATCATCCACTTCCAACAGTTAGAAAGCTTACTGGAACCATTTCCAAACACCAGCCACCTTAAGCAGGTAAAGTAAGGTCAACTTTATTGGGACAAACAAGGCATGAAAAAAAGCCACTCACACTCCATGGATCCGTTTGTGAATGTTGATGGTATATTCCCTAGTCACCACCTCATTGATGGCAGATCTCCCCTTCTTCTTTTCTCCACCTTTCTTTGCAGGAGCCATCTGTACAATATTGAAAATCAAGGACACGTCTAACTCCATGTGGGCCTTTCCATCAAGTCATCTCTAACCCTTTCCCCCTCACACATTAGGGTTTCCACAATCAGAAGTCTATTTCAGCTTAAAGAACAGGAGGACTTGTGGCACCTTAGAGACTTACAAATTTATTAGAGCATAAGCGCAGATAAATTTGTTAGTCTCTAAGGTGCCACAAGTCCTCCTGTTCTTTTTGCGGTTACAGACTAACACGGCTGCTACTCTGAAAACTGTCATTTCAGCTTAATCCACCACTGACAGAGCACTAGCCTTGCGGGTTTCAAAAGATGCAGCTTCAGTGTTACAACTCCATCAGTCCCCCCTCCCCAGGCCCTACAGCAAGGTGCTGCACCACGCCTCAGTTTGCTGACCCCTCTCCCCCATATGCTCACATGACACCCCGAAAGCACAGACCCAGGCTTGGCTCCAGCTTTCGGGGCCCTCAAAACCTGGGGCAAACCCTAGCCCTAGAGGTGCCGCCTGCTGCTAAACAAGCACCCGCACCTCTCCCATCCGCCCTATACGAGGCCTGGGTCCCAGCCCCGTGCGGACCCCTGTGCCCAGAACCCCCGCCAGCCCGGGCCCCTGTGCCCACAGCCCCTCTCGCCCCGTGCTCATAACCCCGCCCCCAGCCCAGGCCCCTCTCCTAGCCCGGGCCCCTGTGCGCGCATCCCGCCCCCCGGGCCGGCAATACCCGGTGCCCCGGGCGCGGGGTCCCCTCGCCACTCGGGCCGGGCGGGGCCCGGGGCTCGGCGGGACCCGGCGAGGCGGATGGCGGCGGATGGGCGGGCGGACCCCGCAGCGAGCCACTCACCCTGCCCGGGCACAGGTCGGAAAGGAAGGCGCGGGGTACTGTGGGACGAACCAAACCGGAGGGGGCGGGGGGAAGCAAGGAGCACTTCCGGGTTGGGGGGAACAGCCGGGACTGCGCCTGCGCGGCCTGAAGAGGCGGCGGGTGGCGCCCGGCGGCTCCGAGGCTGACCCGTTGCGGGCAATGGGAGGCCGCCGGCGGCGGGGCGCAGGATCGGGCCCTGCTTGCCTGGAAGGCCGAAGCGCGGGAGTTGCTGGGCAACCCGGCAATAACAATCCCGCCCGCGAGCGCCCCGTGCAACCCGGGGCTGGTTTAAAACCCGGGAGGGGGGTGGTTAATGGGCGCTGGGTCCGTGTCCCGGGGGCTGCGCCTGCGGGGCGCTGGGGGCGTTTCCAACGAGAGCCAGAAACGGACTTTTGTAGCAGCGGGAGCGGAGCTTCTCCTGCGTCTGCTGAGTGCGGCCTTAGGAGCTTTAAGAAAATCACCATGAGACTTTCAAAAAAATTTGGGGAGTTGGTGCAACTCGTGGTCCAGCAATCCTTTAATAGCAATCCAGTGTCCTAATCCAGCAACCCTACAATAACCCAGTGCCGTACCCCAGTAACTGTACAATAACCCAGTTCACTAGCTCAGCAACCCTACAATAACAACACTGCCCTGCAGCACTCTGAGAATAGTACAGCTATCTGTTAGAGACTATAGCTTACCTCAGCCTAGCTGTGTGCAATAAATCAACCCGCAGTCATAAGCCCAACACAGCATAACTGTCCTATAGTGAACATAGCACAGCCTGAGTGCTGTATAATATCAGCTCTATAACTCTAAAACAATAAAACAGCTCAGCATGATGACCCAACAATAATAATAGCCCAGTGTAGTGTAGCATTCTTTCAGTAATAACCCAATACAGTGCGACAGAGCCCTAAAGGAGTAAATTGGCATAGCATGTTACAATTCAAAATGGGGCTGGGGTATGTAGAAGTGAGACCGATAGCATTTGAGAAAGGATGGACAGTGGCCCTCAATCTTTTCTTATGAGTATCATATTCCTGTATAACAGTTAAGTGGAAATCAAGCATGGCAAGTTTATTGTTTCCTCCTGTAAACTACTGGTTTTTGCCCCTGGTTATAGGCTTCAGTCAAACATAAGATTATTGACTGCAGAAATGAAGTCGTTGAGGGGAATATTGGGAGTTTCAGGACCAGGGTGCTGGAACAATTTTTATACTGGGGGTGCTGAGAGCCACTGAACCAAACTCTAAACCCTGTATGTAACGGAAACCACTTCTAGGCAGAGGGTGTGGCAGCACCCCTCATTCCAGCACCTATGGTTAAGACTACAGCAAATTAAAAAAATAAGATGTGATAAGAAAATGGCTAGGGCAAGAAATAACGCTGTTAAAGAAGATTTAAAGAAGACAATTGTGATGAAAGACTAAGGATGCGTTGGATAGACACTGTGACAAACAAAACAAAAAATGATTAACGATGAATTAAGCCGTGAAGCTGGGTCAAGACAGAAAGTGGAAAGACTTCATCAGCCCATCAGCGCAGTTGATCTGGAGTCAAAGGAGGAAGGGAGCATGGCCAGAGCACCTTGCATTCTGGTAATCCCTGCCAGTGCAGCAGCCCCCTGGCTTCAGTTGTAGCTAACATAAGTTAGAGCAGGGGTTCTCAAACATATTTGATAGCCTCTATCCCCTCCCCTCCCGCCCTTTATAGCATTTTATCCCTCCCCGCCACCTCCAGGTGCCTGACCAGCAGCCACTGCTCTCCATCTGCCCAGCTCTAAATGTGCACAGTAAGGTTTTTTTCCCCTAAAGCTTCTCACGCCCACTGCCCCTCCAAATACATTCTGCCCCCTCCCCCCAATTTGAGAACCTCTGGGTTAGGGCAGCCCTCGAGCTGCTCTAATTTATGGCAGAGACAAAACAGTCTCTAGCTGTCTCCAGGATCAGGAAAGCACTAACAAAGCTTTAAGCCACCTTTTCGTCTCCTACCCCAAGGCTGTGCCCCATAGCGTCTTGAGAATTTTAAGTGAAATGATATTTCCCGATGAGGAACTAGTTACCTACAGGTACAAGTTTAATGTTGTCTTTTGGGGCTCCCTAAAGCAGTATTATTCTGGTTACCTGTGATGAAACAAGGAGAGGAACAACTGTCAGAATAGGGTTTTTTTTTGGAAACAAACATCAAACAGTTTGTAAGGTTACAGTAAGACTTTCAAGTCTAAAATGAGTTACATAGTTAAACAGCCGTAGGAAGGAGAATGTGTGTAAATTCTGTAGTAAAGCTTTCCAGCTACTTTATTATGCTCCAGAGCAAATACAAATGTGCATTATTAAATGGAAAGAAAAAAATAATTTGAGGATGTATATAGCATGAGACAGCAGCTCCCTTCACAAAAATGTTACTAATTCATTAATTTATTACTAAATATTCACTCACAAAAATAAATTAATAAAAAGCACAAAAAACTTTGTACTTGTGAAATGAATTAATATTTCATATACAAAATAATTTCCACATAATTCCATATAATTTTATTTTATATAGAAATAGGTCATTATTACAACAGCTGTACAATACACTACTTTTTATTTTATAATTACATAAAATCTTTCTTAGAAACATAAAACATACAAAAAAGCGAAAAGTGCATTTTTTAAAGGAAAATTCAAATGTTATCATGAAAAAGATATGTGATAATTTGCAGCATCCCTAGTCATTGGGCCAAAACACAGTGCATATTTTTCAGATACTTGTTGCTATGACCAGCTGTAAGTGGGCTGTTCATTTTGTAGAAGGACCCACTTTATATTATCAAAGAGTCTACTAGAATTCTGGAACAATACAGCTGCATGTTTGTGCTTATATTTTTAGTTCTCCTTTGCAGTCACAATTCACAGAATAAACAGGAAACAGTCCAGTGTTTTTTGTTTTTAATCAAAAAGAGCAGGTAGGGTAAACTGCTTTAATCAAGGGGTATGGATTGTGTAGCATTTTTAACTGTGACTGGGCTTTCTGTTTAATTGGATGTACCAGTTTGGCCACCAGAATAATGAAACAAACCTCTCTTTATAGAAAGTGCCTAGGTTATATCTTCTGTGCAGTTGTGCAAAACAACAATAATAATCATAATAAAAATAATCTCTTGTTCTCTGCTCTATAGATTTTTGTTCCATTGCTTTTCTTACACAAAAGATGAACTGAAACAGTGTAGGCCAAGTACCTCATGTGTCTGTCCACAGTCTTTAGGAATCAGAGTGCTCTCAGAATGATGGACCAACAAGAATGTTCTCCTGCCGCACAGCAATCAGTGATGGAGTTTGCACAAGATAGCATTCGTGTTTATTTTACTCAGCCTGATGATACATAATATTGTCATGAAACAGTGCAAACTGAATCCAACTCCTTTTCTGTGGCACTGTCTGCTGCAGCCATGGAGCTTTGAAATGAATGCATGTGCAAAAGTCAAAATTGTAGGTTCAAAGTCATTTCTTCTCTCCTGCCCCACGCGTCTATTGGTTATAGCTAATCGTGCATTGATTGTGCTGGTGTGGGACTCTATCATAGTGACTATGGTATATTTGATGATTCTGACAAGCTATTGGTTCTTCTTGAAGCAAGTGGCTGCTGCTGTGTATGATGGTATCCTATATTTCCTTGCTGTTGTGAGTAGGACGGCAGGAGCAAAGAATCTGGTTGCTCACTGTGTAAAGAACTTGGTGTCTGCACCTACAGATAAAAGAAAATTCATTTGCGTGATTTGATACAAAAGTTCTTGTTTCTTAATGTGAAGAGTATTTTAGAAAATTACGAGTTTGCAGCCTTATTCTTAGGCTAAATATTTCAGAGGCTGTGTACCTGGTATTGTTAGCATAGGTAATAGGCCTGATCCTGCACCACTGAAGTCAATGGGAGTTCTAAAATTGACTTAAATGGGACTAGGATCTGTCTGATAGCACAGAAGTGGCTTTTCCATCAGTTTCAGTCTATAATATAGGTTTAAGCCCAAGATTTTTGAAATCAGTGGAATTTTGCCATCGACTTCATTGGGTTTGGGATCAGGCTTTACAGGCCCAATCCATCTGAAGTTAAAAGGAAGACTCCTGTTGACTTCAATATGGGTTGTCTTTGTTCCAAAGAATAAACCAATTAGCTGGTTTATATCACCTGGTTCTTTCAGGCAGTCTGCCCCAATTCACACTCCTTGCCCCTTGAGGGGGAAATATGGGTTAAAAAAAAAAAAGTGGTTTATTTATTTAAATAGGGATTACTGTGAGAGAAGAAGAGCTATTCAGGGAGTCTTTGTCCAGGGCCGGAAAAAAAGCATAAAGAGCACAGCACAGGAGCTGTTAGATTCCATGAAACAAGATGAAATCCTTTGGAGGGCATATTAGATTTAGAAATTGGCTTTTGGCCTCAATCTCTGATCAACCCATTTCCAGTCCAACCCAGCTGGAATACCAGTATATATATTCCTGATATGGGTAATTCTTTGTTCTGTGATGACTTATTTAATAATAACTATAATGCTTTGCTCTTCCATATCATCTTTCAGGATTTGTGAGCATTTTACAAACATTAATTACTACATACAACACTCCTGTACAGTAAAGTATCCTCAGGCCCATTTTGCAGATGGACAGCAATTAAACAGTTTGCCCAAGTCACACAGAGAGACAACGGCAGAGTTAGGAATAGAACCCCGGAATCCTGATACCTACTCTCCCGTCTAATCATTGTATAACGTTCTGTTCCTCACCACTGTTGAAGTCCTTTGCCTGACATGCATCTAAAACTATGAAATAAAGTGAGCTGATGTTTCATATACCGTCATTTCCAGGGTTGCACTCAACTCAGTGGAAGTTGTAGACGTGAGCAGAGTGCAGAATTTGGCCTATAGGCTCCATTGTGCCTTGCAGTTTACCCGTTTCAGGCAACATTCTGATTTTTTCTGAAGACTTCAGTAAGAGGTGGACCTGAGAGTAAAATTTGGCCCTACTTATTTAAAGTCTTTTAAAATTGTTAAAATTATATGGGACAAATACATTGATTATACCAGCACTTAAATCCAACCTTTTCCAAGCTAAATCTTGTCTTTTTATTTAATGTGCTGTTATGATAAAAATGTGACTATGTTAAAAGTAACACCTTCCTATTCATCATATCTGCTTCTGCTTTAACTCATATTTTCTTACTTTATTGCCACAAGTTTTTATTCCCATTAGCCCTGTAGCACCAATACAGCTATGGTAGCTGGATTCTGTTTTGGCTTAGCACATCAGCAACAGCACTATCACCTAAGTTCCACCTTCAGAAACTTTAATGCAGAATGTGATGATGTAAAAGACAGTAAAAAAAAAAAAAAGCTGGATTTTCAGATCTCATTTCAAATTTGTGGTACTGGCAGTTAGAAAAATCATCTTTTGACTTGTAAACTGAGGAAATTTACTACAGAATCAATGAAACACTAAAGTGTAAGCCCATGATGACAATTTTCTGACTGTAACTGTGATTTAAGTACATTTGGGTTTGTCGTATTAATTTTCCAATTTACATTATTGTTTTTTTTTTTTTTAATATTTTGACTTACCTTAATGCTTAATTGGTGTGTTTGAAAGGTTCACATAACATTTCCAGGTCCTTATTCAATTTCTATGACATTTGCAAAATTTAACATCTTCAGTAGAGAAATCTATGTATCACATGCCCAGTCATGTTCCCAATGACGTTTATGGCAAAACTTCCACTGACTTTGGTGAGAGCATGGTCAGATCCCATTTGTTCTGTCATCTAAAGATCTTAAATGCTTTACTGCTTTGCATATTATGGACAGATACAAACTGTATATTATCCTTTCTGTTCTAGCCCACCTGAAGGTAGCAATGCTGCTGCTGTTGCTGGAGTTGCATAGGTTGCAGAGACGACGTCTGAGAAGGCTGTGATGCAGAAAACCCTGGATGTAACACTGCTTGTCCCATCAGCACTATAGGTGAACTGCTGCTGGAAGTTTGCAGTTCCAGACTTCGAAACAATTGTTGGTTTTGAGAATATCTATTTAAAAAAAAATCAAGAATAAACTGTTGAAAACTCAGATGTTATGTCAGGGTACTAGGGCTAAAATCCTTATCCTTAAAATAGTGTCATTGGACCTTTAACGATAGGGACCTCAATTTCAAACCCCATCTGAAAGACACCACCTCCAGCTGCACGTTTCCCTGAACAATATGTTGAGGAACTGGTTAATTACTGACTCAGAGGGAAGAAAGCCAGCTAATGAATTATCAGCCTAAAATCCTGCATCTTTTTAGGTTTCCTGAGATCTCCGATTAACATAGGGTTCAGTTGTGAGCCACTTCTGGGCCTGGTACAGATTATAAACCTTCCAGAACAAGGTCGGGGGAGGGAATGGGAGGAGGAAGAGATGAAGACCAGGGACAAGACTGTGAATGAGAAATTGAGCACAACTATGTTTCCCTCTTTGGTTTGGAAGGAACGAAAATTAATTTGGTTCATTTAGCAGATTCTCATGTAGCACCAAGATGTGGGCACCTGGTTCTTCTCTCACTTGCACTTGGGTAAATCAGGAGTAACTCCACTGATGTCAATGTGGTTAAACTGATGTCAGACAAGAGTGAGAGAAGAATCAGGCCCTAGCAATTCAAGGTGGGTCAGTACTGAAGCTGAGCTCAGATATTTAGTATATTTCCTCATACTCATTTTGGTGGATCAGAAACTCAGCATTGGGACAAGTACTAAATGTGAGAGAGAGAGAGAGAGAAACAAAGAAAGGTCCATATTCTTGGCTTGCTAAAATCCCACTAGCACATTCTATTTCTCACAATAGTAATTTTAGACACTGAACCGACCAGAAAGGGTAAGATTAACCCTAGAAGCCTCTTACTCAAAGAGAATCAGAACAATAATGCACTACTGATGTTTACTAGCACTGGCAGATCTCATTCTAAAAGCTCATGTGCTCTCAAAAGTCACTTCAGTGTTTTATTTTTCACAAGTAACATACTTAGCCTGGCGTCCAGCCACGCTGATATCTGAAGTGAGTCTTGAATTACAGGAACCAGGCATCATTGGCTGAATAGGCTGGCTGAGCAACAGTCTTCCACATGGAAAAGAGAACTAACATTACTGCATGAACATGTATTCCAAGTCACAATCTAGTTCTAGGTGATCTATTGATTTTTAACCCATTTTTCTTTCAAGGCATACGTATTTTCATTCTAGTGCAGTGATTTTCAATGTTTTTTCACTGAACCCCTAAAAAGTTTTGAATGGAGGTGCGGACCCCTTTGGAAATCTTGGACATAGTCCACGGACCACAGGTTGCAAACCACTGTTCTATGGTAACGACAACCTTTCGCGGACCCTTTAGACACAGTCTGCGGACCCCCTGGGTCAGCGAACATACGGTTCTAGTACCTTTCACTCCACAACTTGTTAACATACTTCACCCTCCTTAGTGTTCAGAATCCTCATTTATCATGTAGTAAAATGATAAATGGACAGCCTTTTTGTCAGGGCGGAAATGATTAATTTATTAAAAATCATTTACCTCAGTTGTCGGTCCTGGCTGAAATCTGGACTAGCATGACACTGGTTGCTATCCTGTGCTATAACAGCAGATGGAGCCATGTTCACAGCCTGTGGGAGCACAACGGAATTGGTAAATTGTGAAGCTAAGCTGCTGGCTGAGTGACTGGTGTTCTGCGTTACTTGTGCACTTCTCATTGATTTCTGATCCGAGACCACAATTTTTAAAACACACACACACACACACACTCTCTCTCTCTCTCTCTCTCTCACTCCCGATTTTTATTATGGCAGGGGATATATGAGCAAAACCTACAGTGTGTTATAGGAGGTACCCTTGTGATATACTCTGATTGAACTTCAGAATAGAAAGGGTTGTTTGGGCAGGAGAAGTGAATGACTGACATGTCCTGATCTGGTACGTTACAGTAGTTTTCCTGGAAGTCTGGGGGCAAACTGGGGTCTGAGAACAAGTGTACAGAGTGAGGACAGGAAAGACAGTGAAAGTAGACAAGGAAAGGTAAGTAATCCCTGACCAGTTTTTGGAGAAAGACTTAAAAATCACTTACTGTGATCACGTGACACAAGCATAGGAGGATGGCTGGGTCAGCATCTGTGCATCCAGGCACTCAGCCTGTGACCCAGGTTTTGAGAAGGAACTGTGTAACTGATCTGGAGCGGAGCAGTCACACAGCTGACTTTTCAGGGACAGAGAAAGGGGTGGCAGAGGGTACCCCAATCCAGGTCCCAGTTTTTCAGGATGCTATTCCTGATTAGTTTTTGGAAAGTAACTGTGTCTCTTTACATCAAGATGCTGCTCCAATGTCTGTAATAGCAGAGGAGTTGAGACCAGGAAATTGCCAGGTGGTAGTTTGTGAGAACGCAAATGACCCAACTGACAGAGAAGGGGGTGTTCTCCCCCAGGCTGGTGAAATACAGAGAGCAGTTATGGGAAAGCTGCTGGGAAAAAGTGAATCTGATCAAAGGGTAAACACACCTAGCCCAGAGAGCACAGATCACAGCCCTCAAGGGGGCAGGGAAGGACTCAGTGCTGGGAGTAGGAAATACAGGCTAATCCCAAAAGGGATGCTGGATTTCCTACATATGTACAGTCCTGGGGTTGGGAGACTGCCCCACAAAGGGCCAGCCAATGTGCAGGATCCCCCTGAACGCCTGTCTTGCCAGACCCTGAGGCACCACAAAACCCTGTGGTGAGAAGCATCTAAGTTTGTAAGGACACTGAAAGTGTTAAGATCAGCTTAGAATGCGTTTTGCTTTTATTTCATTTGACCAAATCTGACTTGTTATGCTTTGACTTATAATCACTTAAATCTACCTTTATAGTTAATAAATCTGTTTGTTTATTCTACCTGAAGAGTGCATTTGGTTTGCAGTGTGTCAGAGACTCCCCTTGGGAGAACAAGCCTGGTACATATCAATTTCTTTGTTAAATTGACAAACTTATATAAGCTTGTAGCGTCCAATGAGTATAACTGGACACTGCAAGACGGGAGTTCCTGGGACTGGAGATATTGGCTCGTGTCATTCACTTGCAAGTAGCTGGGAGCAGCTTACATGCCAGACGCTGTTCGTGAACAGCCCAGGAGTGGGGATTCTCACAGCAGGGCAGGGTAAGGCTGGCTCCCAGAGTCAAGGATTGGAGAGGCCTAGCAGATCACTGGTCCAGGCAACACCAGAGGGGAACGTCACAATTACCCTCACATATGCACCACAACTATTTCACCATGTTTTATTTTACAGACTTTTCAGAGTATTTGACTCTGAAATCAGAGTACTGTGAAAACAAAGCAGGCCTTGTAATTCTAAGAACCGGTTCTGGAAACACAGAAACCCCCAAGACAACACCAAAGCAAAATTAGAAGGGATCACCATTGTCATTAAAGCCCTGTGATGGGAATGAACCTTACTATGTACAGAAGGATTTTTTCAGGGTGGAACGGATTTAAATCAAATTGATTTAAACCATTAGTCAGGAAGACTCGATTTAATCATGGATTTCTACATAAAAGTGCATTCTTACTGGTTTTTATAACCTTAATACATATTCTTCACAACTCAGAGATAGATGTAGGTTTCATTTTTAGAAGGTACATATTATACATTTTTAAAGTGATTTATTTTGAAAACTTTTCAGATTAGTTTTACAGCTATATCAGAAAATGAATGATTGTTTGGTTATTTCATTTACCAAAGGTAATCAAAGCAGGTATTTATGGAGTCATTGAGAGGTGAACTATCTCCAATTCAACAGGTTAAACATTAATATTTGGAGGATCTTCTAGGAGGAGAACACCACCAGACAGACATTTAAATTGTTTTATTTAACTAAAAACACAACGTTATGCATTCTGGATTTTTTTCTTCAACAGCAAACATAATATTTTAACAAAACAAGAATATGCATTTTTGAATTTAGTTAAACATTCACGTTTTTTAAAATCAGGTTTGTTTTTCTTAAAATTGTTTTTAACTAAAATGGTTAAATAAAATATAAAAAAAAATTAAATCAACTGTGTCAGCCAGGTCAACATGAGAAACTTAAAATATTGGCTTCTGCAGCTAACTCAGTCATCTTCACCTTCAATTTTCCTGTTTGTTGATAATCTGGAAAAGAAAAACAAGCTTTCCTGCTTTTTCAGGTCCCAAACGATTTCTCAATTTGGAATGAATTAGTCCAAAGGAAGAAAATATTCTTTCTACAGCAGCAGAAAAAGCTACTGCTGTTAAAAGTGAGATTATTACTTCAACAGTCTCTGAATCCAAGTACTTAAGTGACTTCCACCAGTTCACTTGTGTGACTTTCTTAAAAATATCATCAGCAGACATATATTTCTTGAATGGTTCATCCTTAGCTCTGAAGTTTATTATAGTTGGCATTATGGAAGGATGATTGCTGGATGTCCACATCATAGCCAACTCCTCTTCTTCAGCAGTTAAGGTTTGACCCTGGTCCCAAATATTGAGACTATTTGCAAGAAAATGAGCTGGCGATCGTGCGTGTTCCATTTGTTTTTTTAATGCTTGTAATTTAACTCTGTCATTGCATATTTCGCTTTTTAAGCTCTCACTCAGTTCCTTCCAACTTTCAACAGCGTCCGCAATAAAACAGCTATTTCCCTGCATTTTGTTCAAGGCTACAGAAATAGGCTTCAGGGTGCTCAGCATGTGTTCAACATTTCTCTTAAGCCCAGTGTTGAGAACTGTGGCTGTGACAGTGCCATCTCTTTTTTCACAATTTTGTTCAAAAACTGTCATTGGATTAGGCCAGTTCTTGATACAGTGCTCAAAACAGCCCACTACTGAGTTCCATTGCACGTCTTGAGGGAGAGCTAGCTTGGTTCCTCCCACTTTTTTCAGAGCAGCTACTGCAAAGTGGTGGTTAGGCCAGTATTTTGCAGTTTCAACAACATTACCCTTTATTTCTGGAACACTGAAGTCTTTGGCTAGGAGGTGCATCAAATGAGCACTGCAACCCTATGTTATTAGCTTGGGACTCTCTTCACTCTCTTCTAAATAATTTCTTCTCATCTTGGATACATTGGTAGCATTGTCTGTGACCTAGATTTGAATTTTTTTTCAGTTTGTTATCACTTTTACTGCTACTTCTTGTAAGTATTCTGCTTTCTGTACATTTCCTGATGTATCAATTGTTTCTGTAAGGAAGACATTCCCGTCTTCTGTTGTCACACAAACACATGCAAGAGGATCATTGTGGACATTGCTCCACCCATCAAGACTCAGGTTAACAATTTCACCCTCTAAGAACTTTTGCACACTTCTCAATTTCTCTTTCATACACTTTATCCAGCAATTTGCCTGCCGTCTTGGTCTTAATGACTGAACCAAGTTAATGAAGTGTGGGTTCTCAGTCATCTGGAAAGGAGGGTTTGTTGCATAAGCAAACTGGGCAATTTTTTCATCAATTACCTCTTTTTGTAATCTGCTGGTTCTTATCACAAACGTATCTATGGTTGTTTCTGGATGATGGAGATATTTTTTTCTTTTTGCTACAGGTGATATACTGTGGCTATGTGACATACATGATGTAACTGAAACACTATCACTGGCAGATAACTCTGAAACTACAGAAAATGATGGTGATCTTGAAGGTGGATACTCTTCAGAATCCTGCTTCAGAATGTTGAGGATGGATTCTCCTAAACAAAATAAGTCAATGCAGTTATTTAATTATTATTACCATACTGCTCATTCAGTATTACTCATTGCATTCACTGACACTCAGTATTACTTTAAAGGTGAAATCGTGAAAGGAAGATCTGCCTATTTCAGCTATTTTATTTTTTTTTATCACAACTGCATCTAAAATAGTACCATAGAGTAACAACTATATTTTTTGCTCAAACATGAGAATTCAAGAATAGTCCAGAAGGAAGACAGGCAGTCCTTAAGAAAGAAATATGAAATAAAAAAATTTACCAACCTGAAGATCCTGCATGTTCAGACATGTTCCTTTCATCATCTTCAATGCAGCTTCCTCTTGAGAAGGAACACTTCTCATGATGTTGTTTCATTCGGGCAACCAGGCCTTGCATTTCTTTGTTGCACTGTTTGCATTTTGCAAGCATGGCCGTCTTACCCACAGGTAAACGAACTTCATTAAAATATTTCCAAACTGGGTCTCTTTTAAGGCCTACTGCCATTAGAGGTTTTCCCTTCTAGTAAGAGAATGGTATGGTAGATCTCAAATCAATGAAGGCTACATTCAGAAAGACCTCAAGACTTCTGGAAAATGCTGCTCAAACAGTTTCACTTTTGTTTCTACTGCCTGTCCCTCCCTTCTCACATTTATCTGCAGACTTCTTCTCCTTGTCCAGATCTATTCTGCCCCCAACAATCTTCTATTTATTGAACTTTTGGAAACTTTGTACTTTTAGAGAGAGATAAGGGATTGACTCTGAGTATACAAATTTGCAGAGGGACAATAGGGTTGAGGTCTGTTATTTCTCACCTCTATATATTATTTATTTATTTAAAAACATGTTTCCCGTTAACAAGCATGTTATCTCTGGGGACACAAATCCACAGTTTGAGAACTGCAAAACTAAGCATCTCTGATGGTATCTTCTAGACTGAGCACTGAGTCCCATTGAGTAGATAGAAAGATTAACGTAAATAATCTATACAAAAGCCCCTGGAATCCCATAAGATTGGGTCCCTAATCCATGAACTATTGGAACTCATTACAAAACTTTTCTTAAACATTACACGAATATATTGTCTCATACTATAGAATTCAAATTTATAATCCCTATTCCATGATGAGATATCTTTCAGCTATAATATCAGAGGGGTAGCTGTGTTAGTCTGGATCTGTAAAAGTGGCAAAGAGTCCTGTGGCACCTTGTAGACTAACAGACGTATTGGAGCATAAGCTTTCGTGGGTGAATACCCACTTCGTCAGACGTCTGACGAAGTGGGTATTCACCCATGAAAGCTTATGCTCCAATACGTCTGTCAGTCTATAAGGTGCCACAGGACTCTTTGCTGCTTTTGAGCTATAATGTATCTTAATTAAAACTCTCTTTAAATAGGTTTTTTCCTCAAAAAGCATTTTATCAAAAAAATCTGATTTTTTTTATTTAAAAAAAATCATTGATTTTTATCCACCCTGATTTTTTTTTTGATTGTAAACCATGATAGCATTTTATTTTAATAGACTTGTTATAATACAGGGGCACAGGAGGTTAAGAGATACAACTGCTTTGAAGGTAAAGTTGTAAATGTGTTCACCGAATAGCAGTAGCAGGTTAACAGAAATAGGGGTTTGTGCTGGGATTATGCTGAAGAGAAACAATAGAAATGGAGAGAAAGCACTGCAATAAGGCAGAAAGATAACTATGGTGAGCATACTCGTAGAATCACAGCTCTCAGTTACTAATAGTTAGAGTTTAATTTTAATTTAATTTAAAATTATTTTTTTAATTTAATTAAATCTTAATTTTAATACAGTTTAATTTTATTTTTTTGGGCTGGACTCTGTTTTTCTTGTAAGACGGTGGTTTCAGTTCAGTTCCTTATGGGCAAGCCCCACACATCAACAATACACCATCATAACTGGCCATAAATAGGCTGTGTTGATGGTCTCAGGCCATGACTGACTGGGCGTTTCAGCGAACTAGCTACCAGGACAAGGTTGAAGCACTTTTTTGGGAAAAAAAAACCTGGAAAGGTTGCCCTGCTGTTGCAGATACTGCCAGTCTCTGTGGTTGTCAACCTGGCACCTTTCATGAACAATAAAAGAAAAACAGGTCTCCACATATTCCCCTGTTTAAAACAGAAACAAGCTGGCTGCATAATGTTCCTGGTTTAGATCTTTAAAAAAAATCAGATCTTAAAGTAAAAGTAGAAAGCTGTGGGAAGAAGCTTTTGTTTAGAAGGAAAGATAAAAAAGGCCACACATTTCTATTTACAATACTGATGTCATTATCTGTGATCTTTCAGTAATGACTTCAGTGGCTTGTATCCACATTCATTTCTTTGTAATGAAATAATACGTTTACCTGGCTTGATATCACATTTGCCTCTCTTAATATTTGCTGGTTTGCTGGTTGGGAGGATGCAATTTGCCTTTGAAGTTGAGGACTGGGGATAAGCTGCTGCTGAGAAATGACCCTTGACCTCTGCTGTAGGTGCTGAGGATCTGGCTGCTGTATGTTGCTAAAGCTCAGGGACACTGTTGGCTGTTGTAAAAACATCTGGAAAAAAGAAGAGAACTTTTTTTTTCTTTTTCTTTGAAATAAGATATCATATCCTAAAAGGGAGATCGTAATATTTCTTAATTAATTACCATTGTGCTATATTTAATTGTGAATCATATGCCCTTTTTAGAATATACATTGTGCAGTCTATTTTTTTTTTTTTTTTAAAGTATATTCACTGTTTATGAATGCTGCCCGAAGGCTGAAGTCCTCTCTACACACAGCAAAGCACAGGATTGTAGCAGCAGTTCAATGGGCATTAACTCTGTTCTGGAGGGACCACCTGTGGGGATTGGAGAGTAATTCTGTGCCCATTCAATCCTTGGCCTCTCTTTTTAGCAAAGAAAGCTGAGGCTGCTTTCAAATTTGTCTCCGATAGTTCAACACCATAAAGGACTGTCTGGCTGAGTCTTTTTAATGGTGTCACAGCCAGACACAAGTTCCCAATGTTGCATGGCTGGGCCCTTGTCACTGAAAAGATATGTACGGCTATGTCTACTCTACGGAGCCAATGTCAGCATAGTTATGCTGGCATAGCCCCCTAGCGTGGACACAGAGTCTCAAACTTCATTGCACTGCAACCCTTTTCTGACAACAAAAATTACTACATGACCCCAGGAGGGGGGGAACTGAAGCCTGAGCCTGCCCCAGGCGGGTGGGAGCAGGCAAAGCCAAACCCCAGGGCTTCAGGCCCAGGTGAGAGGCCTGTAACCTGAGCCCTGCTGCCCAAGGCTGAAGCCTTTGGGCTTTGGCCCCTGTTGGTGAGGCTCAGGCTTCGCCTTCAGCCCCAGGCCCCAGCAAGTCTAATGCCAGCCCTGGCAACCCCATTAAAATGGGGGCGCGACCCACTTTGGGGTCCCAACCCACAGTGTGAGAACTGCTGTGGGTTCTCAAACTAATAGAAAGAAACATCCCCTGCTCCTGCAAAGATATCAGCTATCTGATATCGGCCGCAGCACTCTTCCCCCAACATAGCTGCATTTACACTGGGGGGTAGGTCAGCATAGCTATGCGGATCAGGGGTGTGGTTTGTTCATGCCCCTGACCAGCAGAGCTATGCCAACATAACTTTTAAATGTAGACCAAGCCTTAATGAACCGGTGAGCACTATACTTTGGTCTAACTTCCAGTCAGAGAACTATTTCCAGGTGTTACGCCCAGCCAGGTCATGAGGGGCACTTAAAGTATTATGACAAAAAGCTAACAGAGCACCTGTTATCTACTCAGTGGTTCTGTAAACAATTTGACACTACTTATTTTACTGCGAAGTGATGCAGTCTTAAAAGTTGCAGTTTCTTTTGTTTTTCTAGGGGCTATTTCTTCTGCTACAGTAATGCAGAAAACAAAGTCATCATTTTAAATAGTATCTTATTAATGTTGCAAGTTGTCTTTGTAGTGTTTAAAACCTAGTCAGAGATTGACATGCCACATCAGAGGCTGCTTGACCAGTATATAGCAGAAGGCATTCTTGGGTCAGATTCTGATTTCACACCAGTTTTACACTTACGTAAAACTATTAACTTCAGTGGAGTTACTCATGATTTACCTTGGTTTAAGTGAAATCAGAATCTCAACTCCTTATCAGCCTCATGCCTCACAACGCATCTGAGGTATGTCCATTAAGGTACACCTTGTATTACCAATTCCCTAAACTGTCATATCTCTTACACTTCCTTTTTGGAAAGACAACACACAGAGCTGACATGGTAAATTGTGTTTCCTTTGCGTAAGTATGTTTTGACGCATCATATAAGTACATATTTACCTAATTTTTAAAATACATATTATTTGTCCATTAAATTATGTTAGTTTAAAAATGTCTATATTATTTTTATTGAAAAAAAGATCCACTCCCAACTTGACCTCTTTTATGCCAAGTTTTAGCTCAGAGAAAAAGTTACATTTGAATTACAAACCTCTAAATTAAAAGCAAGAAGTAAAGTAACTGTCCTTGTGGTAGTTTTTCTATAGGCCGAAGACACCTTCAAAAAAGTTTGTATTAAATACATAGGTCATGTAATGGAATTGTGACTGCTCACAGGAGGTCTGAAATTAGCTCATAGTGTTTTATATTTTGAAACATAGCTCATTAAAAGATGCTAAATTAATCTGGGGTTCTTAATCATCAGTTCAAAGGGCTTCACTAAAGAGAGGATCAGAACACTGGTCATGCAGGTGCAGTGGATATTTCAATTTGCTAGTAAAACTTAAAAACAAGAAAACATTATATACTTGGTACAACATTTACCACTAATTTTTTCACAAAATATTTAATTTATGGTAGCCCTATCTGGGTTCCTTTTAAATACAGTGATAGCACAGCATAAAATAATGACTAAAATCTCACGAAGTAGAAAAAAACACTCCTCAGACTGAGCATATCCAAATAGATAAACTAGGAATGCCATCTCTGAACTGCATATAATGACATGTCTCAGGACTGTTTTGCAGAGTGCGAGGTCAGGAGAAGCATCTTGCAAATCCTTCTTAATTGGCCATCTTGTTAGCATTCTCAGCCAATCAGCCAAGGAGCGAATGGACATGGAAGCACAGCTGCTCTCTCATTCCTAGAGGGATTTCCTCCACCTCATACCTGAATCACATTGGCAAGGCAATAAGAAAGCTTGAACTGCCACTGTTCGACTCTCGCTGTTCTGTAGAAAACCAGAAATTTTTACCCTCCAGGTCTATCAAGTCAGCATCTTTTATCAATACTATCGTTTTGGTAAAATGGACGCTGATGAAAGGCATAGAACTAAGAGCCAAAGATTCATTTACCTTCAAGAGACAGACTTGCAAATTATTTGTGGGTATTGATGTTCTCATCTGTAATTCTAGCATGCTGGTCACATTCAGCCCTTCTGCCTTTCTCTGGATGTGCTAGTCATTAACTAGACTATTTTTAAATCTGGAGCAGGCACTGCATCCTTTCAGACATCTGAGATTATACTTACTGCTCCTGTACTTTCATTTGTCAGTAAAAGCAGTAAAAGAGACGTAATGGGTTTTTTAACACTTTTGTCCAAGGACCAGAGCCCTCCTGCTAGTTCATCTTTCATCACACAGGGCTCTTGGAAACAGTTACTAATACACAGTACTGGGCTCAACATCTCTCCAACTGAGAGAGTATTGCTTGGCTGACTTCTGTACTACAGTTCTGAAGATCCTGTGTATGAAATGAAAATAGGGCTAGTTTCTCCACAGAGCTATCTGTTATTCAGCATGGAAGGGTGAAAATGGGGAATGCCAGTGAGAGAGCTGAAGGGAGAAAGTAGAGGCTGTATTACAGGCTCCCTTCCTTCCAGGGAGCAGAAGGAAGTCCCTCCATGCTTACAACATGCAGCATGCTGTGTTCTCTATATGGCATATTCCACTCAAACAGATAGAGAAATCTGTGTGATAGTAAATCCCCTCCATTTGCACCCAATTTTATGGGTACAATCAATGATGGACAGAGATAATCAAATTCAAACATCTCCCTACCTGACCTATGAAGTGCCGCTTCCATTAACAGGACCTTCAAACGAATATCCCACCTTGTCCTTAAGTATGTGTGGCCTGAAGCCCTTGCAGATTCTGCACTTTTACTTGATGTGAGCTTCCCCGAGGCACTTTAAGCAGCTCTTACGTGGATCACTCACTGGCATTGGCTTGTGACAGGAAGCACATGGTTTCAAACCAGGGCACCAGGGTATGCCCTGTCCCTGGGACAACGTCCCAGATGGGACCCTAGCTAACTAAGCAACTACAGTTAACTGAACTTATTTACAACAAGAATGAGTCCAAGAAAGTTCACAGAAAATAACACTAGGAAGCTTGCAATCACAGGAAACATCCCAGCAACCATCACAGGTGGTAAGAAGGAACTGAGAGGGCATGGGGCTGGCAGTGCCCCTTATACCAGCGCATGAGCTTGGGGTTCCAGGGGGCGCTAGGATACCACTAAGGGGACCAATCCCCAACTAAATCATCCCAGCCAGGGCTTTCTCAAGCCTGACCTTAAAATCTTCTAAGGAAGGAGATTCCACCACCTCCCTAGGTAACGCATTCCAATGCTTCACCACCCTCCCAGTGAAGAAGTTTTTCCTAATATCCAACCTAAATCTCCCCCACTGCAACTTGAGATCATTACTCCTCGTTCTGTCATCTGCTACCACTGAGAACAGTCTAGATCCATCCTCTTTCGAATTCCCTTTCAGGTAGTTGAAAGCAGCTATCAAATCCCCCCTCATTCTTCTCTTCCGCAGACTAAACAATCACAGTTCCCTAAGCCTCTCCTCATAAGTCATGTGTTCCGGTCCCCTAATCATTTTTGTTGCTTTCCTCTGGACGTTTTCCAATTTTTCCACATCCTTCTTGTAGTGTGGGGCCCAAAACTGGACACAGTACTCCAGATGAGGCCTCACCAATGTCGAATAGAGGGGAACGATCACGTCCCTCGATCTGCTGGCAATGCCCCTACTTATACAGCCCAAAATGCCATTGGTCTTCTTGGCAACAAGGGCACACTGTTGACTCATATCCAGCTTCTCATCCACTGTAACCCCTTGGTCCTTTTCTGCAGAACGGCTGCTGAGCCATTCGGTCCCTAGTCTGTAGCGGTGCATGGGATTCTTCCGTCCTAAGTGCAGGACTCTGCACTTGTCCTTGTTGAACCTCATCAGATTTCTTTTGGTCCAATCCTCTAATTTGTCTAGGGCCCTGTCATAAATATAAAGGGAAGGGTAAACCCCTTTAAAATCCCTCCTGGCCAGAGGAAAAATCCTCTCACCTGTAAAGGGTTAAGAAGCTAAAGGTAACCTCGCTGGCACCTGACCAAAATGACCAATGAGGAGACAAGATACTTTCAAAAGCTGGGAGGAGGGAGAAAAACAAAGGGTCTGTGTCTGTCTGTATGCTGCTTTTGCCGGGGACAGAACAGGAATGGAGTCTTAGAACTTTCAGTAGGTAATCTAGCTAAGTATGTGTTAGATTATGATTTCTTTAAATGGCTGAGAAAAGAGCTGTGCTGAATAGAATGACTATTCCTGTCTGTGTGTCTTTTTTGTAACTTAAGGTTTTGCCTAGAGGGATTCTCTATGTTTTGAATCTAATTACCCTGTAAGGTATCTACATCCTGATTTTACAGAGGTGATTCCTTTACTTCTATTAAAAGTCTTCTTGTAAGAAAACTGAATGCTTTTTCATTGTTCTAAAATCCAAGGGTTTGCGTCTGTGGTCACCTATGCAAATTGGTGAGGATTTTTACCAAACCTTCCCCAGGAAGTGGGGTGCAAGGGTTGGGATGATTTTGGGGGGAAAGACGTGTCCAAACTACATTTCCCAGTAAACCCAGATAAAGTTTGGTGGTGGCAGTGGAAATCCAAGGGCAAAGGGTAAAATTAGTTTGTACCTTGGTGAAGTTTTAACCTAAGCTGGTAAAAGTAAGCTTAGGAGGTTTTCATGCAGGTCCCCACATCTGTACCCTAGAGTTCAGAGTGGGGAAGGAACCTTGACAGGCCCTCTGTATCCTATCCCTACCCTCCAGCAAATCTACCTCTCCTCCCAGTTTAGTGTCATCTGCAAACTTGCCGAGGGTGCAATCCACACCATCCTCCAAATCATTAATGAAGATATTGAACAAAACCGGCCCCAGGACCGACCCTTGGGGCACTCCGCTTGATACCGGCTACCAACTAGATAGTGAATGTGAATCTCTTCCTTCAGGGCTGGCCCTTGTTGGAGGCTATGGAGGGTCTGTGCCCCACCTGGCTGATGAGGGGAAAGAGGTGGGCAAAGCATGGCTGAGAGCACAGTAAAGATTCTGCTCTACCATCGTACAGCAGAACCAAATGAGAAACAAACCACCCAGGCAAGAAATTATTCAGAGCTGGACTCGCAGGCCAAAGCATTCTGGGTAAGATCTTTGGAAATAAAACCTTTGTGGCCAGTCCCAGGGTATTGAAAATACATGCCATTTGGTCTAGTCTAGCATATCCTCCACTGAGGGACCGTATGCCAGTGGTATAAATTAGAGAGCAATTCAGCATCTTTAAACTTATGCTGGGGCTGGGCAGCATAGGATTGGGGTAATTTTTTAGTTCAGGGTTCCACTGCCCTTTAATCCCCTCAAAACAGGCACCCAGACAGCCTCCGTGTTCTCTGTGCTTGGTCTCTGCGGGCACAGTTGAGAATCTGGCCCATGGTCTTTTGGTTACCACAATCTTCCTCCTCTCTGTGACGGTATCATCTTGTGTATTGAAAAATTCTAGTGAAAATAGTATCAATTTCCCATATTTGAGGAAACCATGTTGTGATCTGCCTCTTTTTTCTAAACTATGCAAACACAGGATCAGTGCATCTGAATATTTAAGACTTGAGCATGAGAGAGTAATGCAATGTGCCCAATTACAGGGAGAAAGGGAGATCATCCTTTTGCTATGTATAGTAACAACAGCTTTCAGAAGTGTTCCAGGATTCTGAACTAAGAGACCAGTTAATTGCAGAGAGGCTTTCATTTCCCATTTATCAAAATCAAGGCACTGGAAGATGTACACGGATATATGTCTTCCTATATGTTTGTGCAGTTCCAAGGACAATGGCCTTCAGTCCTGGATGGGGCTTGTGGTTGCTGTTACTATATTTACAACAACAAAAACATCACCACCATAGATTCTAAATGGAATGACTTAAGTAACAGGATTTCTGATATGGGACTATTAACCTCTTAATCACAGAAACCTACAAACCCAAATTTATTTCATGTGTGACATTGTATGAAGTGATTTTTTATAGATGCTGACTATAAGTGAAATCCGAAACTCCCATTGACTTCAAGAGGGCCAGGATTTCACCCTGTTTACAATGTTTACAATGCTACTTGGCTATTAATTGATTTTGTGATGTGAGTTTGGGGTTTGTGTGCCCATAATCCTATCAATATGATAATCAGAATGGGACAAATTCATCCCCAGTGCAACCTTCCTTCAATACGGAGGATGATCTGACCCAATATTCGAAGTTAAATTATCAGGAAGATAGCAGTAATTCCTCCTCCAGAAACAATCTGAGATGCTGGGCAATGTCTCCACTAGTAGTTAACGATACGTGAGTTGTACGGTATTGTTTATATAGTACAGTAGATACAGGTAAAGATAAGACGCCCAGGTCCAATGAAGTTTCAGTCTGAAGGCAAACACAAACTGGGGTGTGCACTTTATAGATGGAAGATTTTGTGGGACAGGTGGTTTCTTCAGCAGTTTTTTGAAGGCCAGGGAAGGTGTTTGGCAAATGTTATTTGTGATGCACTTCCAAGAGGGGAAGGTGGCATGCAAGCAGTCACAGATTTGGGAGTGAGTGAAAGAGACAAGCTTGGGTGGAGCATATGCAGGGTTTGGAGTACAGAAGAGTAGGGAAGGGATGTAGGCAGACGCAGAGCTGTTCAACTTGATACTGAGGACTAGTAGCTCTAACTTGAAGCAAAAAGTGAATAGAAGCTAGTGAAATGAAGACCCTATCAAAGCAGTGGTGATTTCATTGTCACAGCCTGAACACCCTTCGATGAGAACGGCTCATTCTGAAGTCTCAGTAGATTAAAATACTCCAATATATGAAAAAACTAATCTGAAAGACCACCAGCCCTTCCATTTCTTCTTGTGACTGCTGGGACAAGCCCTCCTATATAGACAGCCCTTAGCATGTCTTGATTTTTGTGACTGACAGGCTCCTGATGAATTAGTTTTCTCAAGTTTAGATTTCTTTGACTCTGCAAATAAAATGAAAACAGCCCACACTAAGAAATACAGAGTCTGAAAACAGTCTGTTTGCCTCGTGATGACACTGACATTACTCACCTGTATACTGGAATCTTGGACCAAGCAGAGCTGTTCCTGTATTTTATGGAGCTCTTCCTGCTGCCACCGAATGTTGGCCTGCAGGATCCGAGTTCGCTGCTCCAGCTGTTCCTTGATGGTCTGGAACATGTTAAATTGTGCCGAGAACTTAAAAAGAGAAAACAAACAACCATGTCTCTTTCTTGTCATTATGGTAAGAATTGTGCTCTGTGCTATTGTATTCTGTACGTAGTGCTTGGTTTCTTGTTTGCAAAATGAAGTCAAAATATATTTTTTATATATGCTAACATCTGGACACCATGGAATCTTCTTTTCTATTTTCCATCTCAGGCATATCTGTTCAAGTGATAGAGCTTCATCGATATTACCCCAGATTGATCTCCTCCTGAAGGTGGTTCTTTGTTATCTTATTACTCATCAGATGGTACTTTAGTACTTAAGTCTAGACAGATTCACTGACATCAATGGTGACATTTCTAACCATAATTTGTATGTGATTGAAAAAGGGGTCTATAAAAGATCCATAGATTGTAACACAGCTTGGGACAGGGTGAGTGGCAGACTGGACCCCAGTATTGATGAGCATCACCTTTTTCTGTTTGTTGCTCTGTGATCTTAGATGCCTCATCTTTGATTAATAAATCAAACTGAGCCTGACCATTTGATAGAACCCATTCTTTACAGTTCCAAGGCGGGGGGGGGGGGGAGAATCAAAGGGCTGTCTGGTATTGGTGAGTCTGTATGGCATATTGGATTTCAGTGGAGCTATGCTGATATACCAGTTGAGGATCTAGCCTATCATGTTGAGATTTCATTCACAGAACTGCTTCACTTTAAAGCAGTTCCATATATGAAGGAAAATACCTCCTCCCCCATATTCCCTCCAGCAAATATCCGAATTATCCATGTAAACTTTCTGAAGGGGAGAAGTGAAGAAAACTTTAAAATGATTTTCCTTTTTATTTACACATATAGAAGAGGAGGTAACTTTCCACCAAATCAAAGGTCACTGTTCAGAGAGATTTCCTTGCCCCAGCAGTCCTCCCCATCTTCTCATCTTCATTTAGTATGTTCTATGTTGAGATTAGTTGGCAAAGGTCAGAAATTGGGATATTGGGACATCCCACTTTCAGTTGCTGTGAGAGATCTCTGGTCTCCACGCTGACTTCAGCAGGAGTGGGGAGTGCCCAGTGCCTTGCAGGATTGTTAATTGAAGGTAGGCAAATATTGAACCATGTGTTAAGTTGAGTTTTCCCTATGGCATTGGTATCCAGAACATTTTTGCCTTTCAACAATAGCCCCATCACATTAAATCCAGCACCTCTGCTCAACTCGAAAACAGACCTGATATTCCTTTTAGGGTATGTCTATACTACCCGCCGGCTCAACGGGCAGCGATCAATCCAGCAGGGGTTGATTTAGACACAATAAATCGACCGCCGAGTGCTCTCCGGTCGACTCTTGTACTCCACCGGAGCGAGAGGCACAGGTGGAGTCGACGGGGGAGCATCAGCAGTTGACTCACCGCAGTGAAGACACCACAGTGAGTAGATCTAAGTACGTCGACTTCAGCTACATTATTCACGTAGCTGAAGTTGCATAACTTAGATCGATCCCCACTGTGTAGACCAGGCCGGACAGGGCTAGCTCTAACTCTTATTCTATCCCAAATAGAAAATATTAACCTGACTCATGGGTGAGTGAAAACCCTCTGTTTGGAGTACAAGATAAGTGGCTCCAAAAGAGCATCAAACTCCACTTGCTCAAGGCTGACCCAATGTTTCTCTGGATCCCCTTGGTACTATGCCATTACGGAACTATGTTATCCAGCAGTACATGATTGGATTAGGCAAAGATAATCCCTGCTCCACCATGGATCTATAGAGGTGGGTTTGTTTTTTAAAACTCACTTGTGGAAACTAGTTCCCTCATATGAATTCTATTACTGAGGCTTGAAACTCCTCTCAGTCCTTAAAAGGCACCTCTTCTATCAGACAGTTTTGAAAGAAAACACAATTTTAGGCAAATGGTTCATTCCGACTGTCTAACCAGGCTATAAAATACTCATTCCAATTTACATGGACTTTTTTTAGATGCTTTGGAAAAGGAATGTGATTTTCCTCAAATAATTTTCTAATAAGAAATAATTTGTATGCCTAGATATTAGCTTTAAATTTGTTGTACAAAGTAAAAGCCAAAAGACGTTGCTTCTGATGGAAATAAATTATTAGCATTATTTTTATTCAGCATGTTCTCATATTTAGCTAGATTCACTTTTAGTATTTCATTCCATATTTTCCTCTTTGTGTTTCTTCTTTTACTAGCACATTTAAACAAAAACAATTAGCTGGTTTGTTAAACATATGTCACTAAGGGCAGAAGTTTAGAAACACTTTTTTTTTTTTGTTCAATTAATCTTTCTGCAAACCTGTGATTCAGTGTAGAAAACAGAGTTATACTACAGCCTAGCAATGGCACCTACAGGAAAAGGTTCCATTGTTTTCCTACGAGGATAGGTGAGCAGCCTTGAACCTGTTCCTTACAATATTTACCTCAAGATCTGTTCAAGTAATTAGGAAACAAGCTGTAAACTTACAACAAATGACAGAGCTTAACTCAAGGCATTCCACCATTCTAACTATTTCACTCCATAAAAAGAAAAGGAGTACCTGTGGCACCTTAGAGACTAACCAATTTATTTGAGCATAAGCTTTCGTGAGCTACAGCTCACTTCATTGAACTTCATCACTTCCGATGAAGTGAGCTGTAGCTCACGAAAGCTTATGCTCAAATAAACTGGTTAGTCTCTAAGGTGCCACAAGTACCCCTTTTCTTTTTGCGAATACAGACTAACACGGCTGTTACTCTGAAACCTGTCATTATTTCACTCCATGCATCTGAAGAAATGGGTTTTTTACCCACAAAAGTGTATGCCCAAATAAATCTGTTAGATTTTAAGGTACCACTGGACTCCTTGTTGTTTTTATTCTAACTCTATGATCAGTGCCTGATTAAATTACTGATCATCTTCACTGTAACAATTCTATGTTTCTGTGGTGTACTCAGAAAAGTGAAAAACACAAAATACCAGCTTTCCAGACAATAATAAATAACAAATATGGCTAAATGTGAAAGATCAAATCTGTGAGATATTTGGATGCAGCTTATCATCATTTTGTTCACGATTTCTTGTGTTAATATGAAAGACAGCAACACTTTCTACTCTTTCTTTCTGCCTTTTTAGTAACATCTGCATTCTCAGACACAATAATGACTATTATTCATTCATTAGCATGCACTGTGTTTTGGTGGGATTTTTTTTTTAGTGCATTACTGTGAAAAAGACAAATCAACTAATATGTTAATAGATAGGATTTTGTTTTTTAAGATGATCATTTACTTTCAAACTACATTCAGTCATAATTGTGGTTTAGATTTCATTTTAAAAACCACAGGCTAACAAGCAGGTCAGACATAACACTGTATTTAGGCCAGGACAAAAATATATGTTTAAAATAAAGTCCTCATAGGCAAAGCATTTAGAGTATGTCTACACTGCAAAAAAATCCCCTGTGACAGTGAGTCTCCAAGCCCAGGTAAACGACTCTGGCTCCTGGGGCTTGTGCTGGCAGGCTAAAAATAGCACCGCAGACGCTCGGGTTGCAGCCCAGGCTCTGAGCTCCTTCCCCTTTGCTGTGTCTGAGAGTCCAGGCTCCAGCTCAATCATCTACACAGCTATTTTTAGCCTCACAGGGAGAGGGTGAGTCAGTTGACCTGAGCTCTGAGACTTGCTGCCGCGGGGTTTTTTTGGTGTGTAGACACATACCTTTGCACATAAGCCATGTACACTGGTCAAACTCGACAGTCTCTATGTAAAAGAATAAATGGACACAATTATAACATTCATAAACCAGTCGGAGAACACTTCAATCTCCCCGGTCACTCGATTACAGACCTAAAGGTCGCAATATTACAACAGAAAGACTTCAAAACCAGACTCCAACCAGAGACTGCTGAATTGGAATTACTTTCCAAACTGGATACAATGAACTTAGGCTTGAATAGAGACTGGGAGTGGATGTGTCATTACACAAAGTAAAACTATTTCCCCATGTTTATTCCCCCCCTCCCCCAACTGCTCCTCTGATGTTCCTGTTAACTGCTGGCAATGGCCCACCTTGATTATCACTACAAAAGGTTTTCTTCCCCCGCTCTCCTGCTGGTAATAGCTCATCTTAAGTGATCGCTCTCCTTACAATGTGTAAAAAGAAAAGGAGTACTTGTGGCACCTTAGAGACTAACCAATTTATTTGAGCATAAGCTTTTGTGAGCTACAGCTCACTTCATCGGATGCATACTGTGGAAACTGCAGAAGACATTATATACACAGAGACCATGAAACAATACCTCCTCCCACTTGTTTCATGGTCTCTGTGTATATAATGTCTTCTGCAGTTTCCACAGTATGCATCCGATGAAGTGAGCTGTAGCTCACAAAAGCTCATGCTCAAATAAATTGGTTAGTCTCTAAGGTGCCACAAGTATTCCTTTTCTTTTTGCGAATACAGACTAACATGGCTGTTACTCTGAAACCAGTGGTGCAAATAAAATCCATTTCTTACCAGTATGGGCGGGGCACCAGCTAAGGGGGCAAGTGACTGCCCCACGTGCCCCTCCATGTGACTCCTCACCGCCCCACCCCCAGGCACGGGGCCCCCCACCCACCCATTTACCTGGGGTCGGGGGGCCTCTGTCCTCCTCCTGCTGCGCCGGAGACTTCCGGGCAGGGCTGTCCCGGGAACCGCAGCGGGGAAAGGAGCAGAACCCCCCTGCCCTTCCACGGAGCTGCATCTCCACCCTCCCTCCGTGCACCACAGCAGCAGCGCAGCCGGAGCACAGGGCTGGGGGCGGTCCCGCCGCCGGAGAAGCTGCCGGCGTCCTGCTCCTTTCCCCGCCGCTGCCCCTCCCGGGAGGGCGGGGAGCAGAATTCCCAGCCCCGCCCCCCAGCCCTCTCCTTCAGCGGGGCTCTGTGGAAGGGCCCTCGGGGGCTGGAGGGGGGACCGTGTGCCGCCCGCCCAGCCCACGGGGTGGGGGGGAACCGGTTACCGCGGGGGTGGAGGCGCCCTCCGGGCTCTGGCAGGGGAGGGGGCTAGCCTCCCCGCGCTGGGAGGTCGCCCGCCGCCCCTGGTTCTGGCAGTGTAAAGAGATCTTAAAGTGGACGGAAATTTCATTTGGTAATGAGTGTAAAGAAGAACCAGACCGCAGGTTTTTGTTGCCTCTAGCAGAGGTGTGGCTTCCTGAAACAGATATAGAGTAAAATGTTCTAGGAATGCAGGAAGACAAGAGATAACTAACTCTTGGGGATTGTCTTCAGTAAGGTGGGGACACTAAGGAAAGTTAAGGCGAATCAATGTGCTTAAGTTAAAGTGTCTTAAACCCCCAGGTGGATGACCTCATTCAAGATCAAGTGGCCTTAGTTCTCTGTAACTTAACCCTCCTTGCTACCTTTTCCTAGAGATCTCTCTTATGTAGGGTTAAAGCGACAACAGCCTGAACTTAGCAGTTGTCTATTTGCAGCCCTCACTGGAAGCATTCATGAGTGAAAAAGTCCTGCCCCTTGGGCTTCTGCAGAGGTACTGTAATGATTGGCAGAGCCTAGCTGTCCAAAAGATGATTGCCAAATAACAGTGTTGAGATAGGTTTGCTTCCACTTAATCAAACTTCAGCCAGTCCATAGGCATTCTGATACTGAACCAATAGCTAACCTATCAATCTGTGGAGGGGAAAAAGAGGTGAGAGTTGTAGGAAGGGAAGGCAAGGCAAGCTGAGGGGAGGTAGATGGTCACATTGGTTTTTGTCAGTTTTCTCTTGATGAGATCCTATGTGGAGAAAGGGGAGGCAGGAGTAGGGGAGGGTTTGAGCAGTAAGTGCAAAATGTGACACTCCAGTGCACATGCTTCTCCTGTGGGGAGAGGATGAGAGAACAAATATTTGTCTGTCAAGTTGCTTAATACCTGACTGGAGAGTGCTCAGATATTACGGTGATGGGCATGGTATAAGAACCTGAACAGAACAGAATAGATTATACTCTGAATTGGAGTGGAAAGGAATGGACTTGGGATCCCAGTAATTGTTCAAATGAGAAGAGGTGGGACACCTAGGGCTGGTGGGAAACAAATAAGGAGACATCTCTCTAGATTCACTTCTGAAGGCAGACAAGAAATGTGAATACAGAAAGCCAAGAAGGAAATACATTCAAATTTATATAAAATAAAATAAATAAATTGCAAAATGTATTTGAGACTAGAAGAGAAGAACATCTGCAAAAGAAAATTAATGCTAAGTGCTGATAAACTGGGTTGTTATTTACTATACGCTGGTGTGGAGTCATGGAGGCAAATTAAACTTAAAGGAGAAATGAGATTTTGTTATTTTATATCAGTGGTCATCCAGAGCCTCCTGGGCATAAGCCATAAGGGAACAACATATGCTTCTTAGAAGGAATAATGTGTGCAACAGAGCCAGGAGAGGCTCCATCTCTGGGAAACTGTGGAAGGACAGAAACAATGTTATGAGAAAACACAGTATTGAAATTCTTTATTCCTTCTAATCAAGTACCAAGGAAACCTGTAGTGCTATTAGATCAGTTGGGTATTCAGAGCAAAAACGAAACCCACTTTTGGGATCCATGCTGGTGGATCCCAATGGAGGAGTTAGTCCCTCATCTGCATCACCATTCATAGGGCATAACTCAGGGAATGGGACTTGTTGAATTTGTGTTTTCTTTGACGCTGGCTCTCTCTGCATCTTCAGAGCAAAACAAATATTAAGGGTCTTTGTAAAAGAGAGATTAATGTTTTGTTGTTTTTTAAAAAGATTCTCAGCAACAGATTGGTTTGTGTGTGTTTAGAATCCAGAAGACATTCCCACTATAAGTTTTAGAGCCTGTGTAGTTTTAGGTCAAAATTACTTGAGAGGGTCCCTATATTCCTGGCTTTGGTTGGTGAAGTGGGAAAACATTGTGAGATGGTTAAGTAACCTATTCCAGTTTCAAGCCCCCAACTAACCTGTGCCATAGATGTAGGCTGGTTTTGCAAAGCTGCTTGGGTCAGCAGCTGCTGTGGGAGAAGCTCACATGATGGCTGAGAAGGCAAAGACGCCTAGGTTTAAAAAAAATAAAACAAACTTTATTCATATGCATGGCTACTTTAAATCTCAGGTCTTCTCCTAATGTGATTGTCTTTGCATAGCTCTTTCTTTATTTGTTGAATTGAACCTCTGGCATATTTTACATGTGACATTTTTATCTAACTCCTCCTTGTAAATTCCATTTATTTTTATGCCCATTTGTAAACCTACCTGAATAGTGACAGGTTGACTGAGTCTTTGCATGGATGAATCCTGCTGTATGCTGGGTGCTCTTTGCAAGGAGGGAACGTTAGATTCTGTGATCAGCTTTGTTGGTGTGGCTGTAAGAGATTTTTTTTTTCATATTTAAGAATAATCACCATATAAAATTAGAATTATGAGATATGGTCAGTAATAATATAGGCATGGGTGGCGGGTGGAGCCCCCTTCAGGGAGGCTAGCCCCAGCTCTGCCCCTTCTGCCCAAGGCTCCTGGAGCCCTGAGCACCCGCCCACCCCTGGCCAGAGGAGCCCCAGGCCGGCCGGAGGCCCAAAGCACCTCGGCCGGAGTCCAGGGAGATTACTGATGAAGCTGAATATCACGTACTGCCTCCTCAGGTGCCCCGGAATCTGCAACTTTCCCCCAAAACACCGCAACCAGGGGTCCAGCGGCAGAGCCTCCCCTGACCTATTATACCCGCCGCCCATGAATATAGGGTCTGATCAAACTCCAGCTGGCGTCAAGGGGAACCAATGACTCCAATGACAGTTAACAGCTGATAATGAGGATCCACACAAATCTTAACGTATATACTGGTCCAGACTCAGCCTGTGCTCCATCCAGGACAGCAAAGGGTCCAATAAGGTGTCCCAAAAGGACAGATGCGGGTTCCTCTTTCATAGGTGAATCCCTGGCTGGAGTAGAATTCGCATCGCTGGTTCTATAGCACTCTGTTCCAGCCCACATGCAGGAGGTTGTTTATCAGGTGTGTCAGGGGCATGGCTACAGGGCCTTCAGCTCCAGTGATCCTGGGCCAGCAGAACATCACCCATGGGCTGTTACTGCTGACCTAAGTCAGAGTGGCTTGATGCTGGTCTAACTCAGGAGTTACCAGACTTTTTCCCGAGGCCCACCTGTGTAGCTGCAATAGGCACTGCGGCCCACTGTTAACATGCATCTGTCAGGGAGAGGAGCACCGTGGGAAGGAGGCACAGGGCCGATACTCCAGGGGGCCTGACAGCCACGGATCATGGGGTGCAGTGGCTCGGAGCAGGAATGGCCACGAACCATTCATCCTCCTCCAGCTGCCCTGGGAGCTGCTGCCTCTCAGGGACAGCCCCCTCACCCTGTGCCCATCACCCGGTGGCTCTGTTTTGCTCTCTGTCACCCGCCGAAGGTGCTGGGCTCCTCCAGCCCTGGGTGTGGTCCATCACCGGCCTCCAGTCCACCAACGTACACAGTTTGGGGGGCACCCGGGATTGTGTCATGGCCCACAGTTTGGGAACCCATGCTCTAAATGATACCCTCAAATCTGAGGAGCACAAACCTAACATTTAAAGGCACCTTTGTGCCACCCCTTGGGTTCTGCCTCGGGAGTTTATGGGATACATAAGTGTGTACAGGTATGGGGTCTGAGTGCATGTATGGGAGTCTAACTTACACCACTTCATAGATTTTAAGGTCAGGAGGGAACATTATGATCCTCTAGTTTGACCTCCTGCATAACACAGTGATTGAATTTCATCTAATAATTCCTGCATCAAGCCCATAACTTCTGTTGGAGCTAGAGCATCTCTTTTAGAAAGTTAGCCAATCTAGATTTAAAGATGGGAAGTGATGGTGAATACACCACATGCCTCAGTCAGTTGTTTCAATGGTTGGTTACCTTAACAAAAATCTGTACTTTATTTCTAGTCTATATTTATTTAGCTTTAACTTCCTGTCGTTAGAGCTCATTATACCTTTATCCTATAGGTACTCATACCCCATGATCAATTCACTTCTTAGTTTCTCTTTGACAAGCTAAACAGATTGAGCTTTTAAAGTCTCTCACTGTAAGGGATGTTTTCCAGACCTTCAGTCGTTCTTGTAGCTCTTTTCTGAACCTCTTCCAACTTTTCAACATTCTTTTTTGAAGTGCAGACACCACACCTGGACACAGTAATGGGGTAATGGTCTCACCAATGCCTTATGCAGAGGTAATACCACCTCCCTACTCCTACTCAGAATTCCATTTGTACTTTCAAAAATTATATTAACGGTCTCAGCCACAGCATTGCACTGGGAGTTTGTATTCAGTTGGAGAGCCATCATGACCCTTAAATCCTTTCAGAATCACGGCATCGAGAATGCAGTCCCCGGCCCTGTCAGTGTGACCTGCATTCTTTGTTCCTACGTGTATCACCATGCATTTGGCTGTACCAGTGGTTCTGAACCTGTGGCCCGTGGGCCGCTTGTGGCCCAATCAGCACACAGCTGTGGCCCATGTGACATCATCAGGGCTATATAGGTCGTACTGGATGCGACCCACATAACACATTGTAGGCCGCATGTGCCCACAATGGTAAATAGGTTGAGAACCACTGGGCTTTACTAAAACCTTATGCATGACTTCTGAATTTAGCCTTGAGTTTCAGAACTTTCCAGCTGACGACCTTACTAACTTCCAGGACAACACAGTATAATATTATAGCTTGGAACTGTGCCTAGCAACTGTAAATTTCATCTTCATAGAACTCAACAGCAACAGGCTTCACAACTAGCCCCCTTTAGTCCAAAGACATGGATGATTACATCAGCCCATTTTACCACCTTCAATTAACTACTTACCTGTCCATGGGCGATGGAATTAATGGACATGTCATCAGCACCTTCAGCATCTCACCAGTAATTATTATACCATCAGGAATGATACACTCACTTTTTGGGGGGTAATTTAGCTAATTTTAAAATAAAGTATTGATACAGTAGCTCCATAATAACATCACTTACATGCAGGGTCAGACATGGGTGTGTTGGAAGATTTGTGTGAGCTTCTAGATGATACAGAGGGTGTTCGACTAGTGTTGAGAACTGAGACACCTATTTCAAGTGCATTAAAGTGCTGTTCGGGATTCAAGACTAAGCCACTGTCCTAAAATTAAAAAAAAACATCATATTATATCTGACAGGGTATGGTGTTCTGTCATGTATCTAATAGTACTCGTAAGGTCAGATCTTCAGCTGGTATAAACTGACTTCCATGGAGCTATTACAATCTACAGCAGCAGAGAACCTGGGCCAGAATGTCTATGACACCTACTTCTGCTATACCTTCCAACTGCATATGAATGAGCTTTTACTGTTGTGGAAAGACCATGCAGGCTATTGCCCTATTCATTTTCGGTCCAGTCCTTTGAGTTGCAGAATCTCTTTCTTCCTTCAGTGGTGAGTGAGAATACCCAGAACCATTCAGCAATGCACAAAATTGGACCCTTTGTTCTTCAGATAACACGTTTTGGACAGGTTCAGACTTATGCATGTCAGTGTGTAGTTAAGGATGAGTTGGCAATTTCATTTAAACCCTGTTTTTCAGGTTGTAATAAATGTGACCTTTTGATCCACTCTAGGTAGGAATTTGGCAGACAAGTCAACACAGGAGTGAATTTTTCCTCCTAAAACTTGTTTATATTGGTATCACCATGTGACATATTAGATGAAAGACTCAGGTATTATCGTGACAGGGTACTGCTTATAAATAACTTTTGTACACTCTGCTTTAATATGCAGTATTATATTACTTATTATATTATATTTAATATGCAGTATTCTTGTGCATGAAAAACAATCTCAAGATGATTGTTCCAAAAGGAATCTCACTCTTAGAAATAGCCCCTCTAGGTCAAATCGTAGCATGTTGGCAAGGAAGCATGATAAAGCTTACAATGCTACTGCCCAGGCTTTGTGTTTCACCACGCTCTCTGACCTCTAAGTTTGTCCTTTTATGCGCATCTCCAGTTTACTTAAATAATTGTTCAAGAGCTCATCGAACCCTGGAGTATAAAATTCAGGGAATATGTCTAGATCAGCATTGCTTCTAGATCTTTGGAAATGTTAACACAAGAATAGGTCACAATTACTGCATGTTTATGAAAAACATATCTGGTTATACCTTTAGTGCTGAAGAAACAACTTCTGAGGGTGCAGTTTCCAAGGCCAGTTCTTGTCTCCTTTCCACTCGAACATCGGCATAACTAATTGAAAAATGTCATTCTACATGAGTAACATTTCATTATTTTATTTTATAAAATGCATTTTAAACAAATGGAGCAACATTACATGGTATTGTAAACCATTACATGATAAATGAAATCAAGTCACAATTAATGCATATGATTTGAAGGACTGTATTTTTATTTTCAATTTCTGCTCAACTTCTATATATCCATTCACAAACAAAACATTTGTTAAAAAAGTGTTAAGGCTGAAAGTGTGTTTTGTTGGAGTCCAACCCAAAACAATGTTACAATTTCTTTACAAAAGTTCCACACTTTGAAAAATCCCAAATATTAGAATGTCAGGAAATGAAAGTTAAGTGATCAGCCTGTTCCCCCACTGCCATATAAACCTTCATCACTCACTTCCATCCCACCCCACTCTTAAGCAGGCTGCCTATGGGCTGCTCTGCAGCCCTACATCCCCATTGCACTGAGTGCTACAACCACTCCCAGCACACCCCTTATGCTGGATCCTATCGGGCCACTTACAGCAGCCCTATGCTTCTCCTACCTAGCCTACTGTGACCTGGAGTGGGGGGGTGGGGCTGGAACAGGGGACAGAATCAGGACCTCAGTGGCTTGCTACTGTCTAAGTCCCCAAAACACCAGAATTTTATTTACTCTGAAATATGCTCAAAGCTTTTTAATTTTCTTGTTCTTTATGTTAACACTGTGTAGGAGCTGAGAGTTATGCCTCCTCCTTATTTTCAAAAGCAACACTTGAAATACAGTCACCTATGCTGCATTTACATCCATAAGCTGTATTGTACTATTGTACTGTCTTGTACTATTTTATACAGTTGAATGTCCTGATTCTCTGATTCCAGCTGAGCAGAAGAGATGGGGATAAAAGGTAGCTTTAAGCCAAATCTGCAATTCCCCTATCTGTGAGCTGGTCAACTACTTTAACCTACTCCTAGTCATCTCTGGCCCCAAGGGGCCACTCCACCAGCCAAGAACAGCTGGAATGTATCAATACTCTGGCCTCACTCTCTTTTCTTCAGCCTTGCCCCTTGTGTCAGAGGCTGTTAGAGAGGTGGCCTACTACCATTACATTTGCCATATACCATGCATGGCTGATCCCTGTGTAACACCGACAGACCCCAGTTGTCAGTGGGCGGGATCGAACCTGGGGCCTCTGAATGTTAGTGCATGAGCCTCTACTGCATGAGCTAAAAGCCACATTGCTGTTAGCTAAAGCTGTAGAGCAAACTCATTCATCTCTCTCTTTCTTTCTCTCTCTCTCTAAGGGTATGTCACTCTACAGTACGAAATTATTTCGAAATTATTCTATTCGAATTTTCGGAAGTGATTTCATACTTTCGGTCTTGTGTGTCCCCACTAAAGCGCGTGAATTCGGTGGAGTGCATCCACAGTACCGACGCTAGCATCAAATGTCGGAGCGCTGCACTGTGGGTACCTATCCCACAGTTCCCGCAGTCCCCGCCACCCATTGGAATTCTGGGTTAAGCTCCCAGTGCATGATGGGGCAAAAGCATTCTCAAGAGTGTTTCTGGGTGTGTGTCGTCAGTCACCCCTACCGCCGTGAAAGCTATGGCAGACAATCATTTCGTGCCTTTTTGGCGTGCAGACGCCATACTGCTTTCAGCAGATGGTGCAGTACGGTGCACCGCTTCTCTCCTGGTACTATGAATCCATCTCGCATTTCCTCTCGTCTTTCTATGTAATCTCTATAAGTATCTACTCTTTCTCTTCCTCATCGACTGCTTCCACTGCCAACTATGCTCAGCCATCGTGAACTGAGCAGCACAGCTTCCGCTGCCAACTCTGCTCTCCCGCTCTTGCTGCGCTATTGAGCTTCTCCATGTTGTCTGTCCTGGGCTCTCGCCTCCGTGAAAGCTACAGAAGACAACCATTTCCTGCCTTTTTTTGGCTATTGTGAACCGAACAGCACCTATTCCGCTGCCACTCTGCTCTCCTACATTTCGCACCCTTTTCCCAGGATTACCCGTGCAGGCGCCATAGCGTGGCAAGCATGGAGCCCGCTCAGATCTCCGCTGCAGTTTTGACCATTGTAAATACCTCGTGCATTATCCAGCAGTATGTGCAGTACCTGCAAAACTGGGCGACGAAGCGACGACAGCACGATTATGATAGCGATGAGGACATGGACACAGACATTCCTAGAAGCACGGCATGTGGCAATTGGAAGATCATGGTGGCGTTGGGCCAGGTTCATGCCGTGGAACGCCGATTCTGGGCCCAGGAAACAAGCACAGACTGGGGGGACTGCCTAGTGTTGCAGGTATGGGATGATTTCCAGTGGCTGCGAAACTTTCATATGCATAGGACCACTTTCATGGAACTTTGTGACTTGCTTTCCCCTGCCCTGAAGTGCAAAGACACCAAAATGAGAGCAGCCCTCACAGTTGAGAAGCGAGTGGCCATAGCCCTGTGGAAGCTTGCAATGCCCGACAGCTACAAGTCAGTCAGGAATCAGTTTGGAGTGGGCAAATCTACTGTGAGGGCTGCTGTGCTGCAAGTAGCCAACGCAATCATTGACCAGCTGCTATCAAGGGTAGTGACTTTGGGAAATGTGCAGACCATTGTGGATGGCTTTAATGCGCTGGGGTTCTCTAACTGCGGAGGGGTGATAGACGAAACGCATATCCATATCTTGGCCCCGGAACACCAGGGCGTCCACTGCGTAAACCGCAAGGGGTACTTTTCCATGGTGCTGCAAGCACTGGTGGATCACAAGGGATATTTCACCGACATCAGTGTGGGATGGCTGGGAAAGGTGCATGACGCTCACAACTTCAGGACCTCTGGTCTGTTTGAATAGCTGCAGGAAGGGACTTACTTCCCAGTCCAGAAAATTACTGTTGGGGATGTTGAAATGCCTATAGTTATCCTCGGGGACCCAGCCTACCCCTTAATGCCATGGCTCATGAAGCCGTACACAGGCACCCTGGACAGTAATAAGGAGCAGTTCAACTACAGGCTGAGCAAGTGCAGAATGGTGGTAGAATGTGTTCTTGGATGTTTGAAAGCATGCTGGCGCAGTTTACTGACTCGGTTAGATCTCAGCACAACCAATATTCCACTTGTAATTGCTGCTTGTTGTGTGCTCCACAATATCTGTGAGAGTAAGGGGGAGATGTTTATGGCAGGGTGGGAGGTTGAGGCAACTCGCCTGGCGGCCAATTTTCCACAGCCAGAAAACAGGGCAATTAGAAGAGTGCAGCAGGGCGCACTGAGCATCAGAGAAGCTTTGAAAGCCAGTTTCATGACTGGCCAGAGTACGGTGTGACAGTTCTGTTTGTTTCTCTTGAAGTTACCAGCCCCCTATATATATGAAAGGAAATAAAGTCACAATTGTTTAAAAAACGTTCTTTATTATTTGTTGCACAACACACTCGGAGAAATCAGAAGGCAGCCCGGGGGAAGGGGGTGGAGGAGGACATAAGGACAAGTCCAGAAACCAAATCAAAATTTCGGATATTCCAGCTTTCTGCTGCTTGTGCAATCCTCTGAGGTTGAGTGTGTGGGTCCCCGTAGCTTCTCTCCCCCGCCTCCCCCCCGGTTCTTGGGCATCTGGGTGAGGAGGCTATGGAACTTGGAGACGAGGGAGGGCAGTTATACAGGGGCTGCAGTGACAGTCTGTGGTCTTGCTGCCTTTCCTGCATTAGAGCCACCATACAACGGAGCATGTCAGTTTGCTCCCCCATGAGCTTGACCATAGCATCCTGCCTGCTCTCATCGCGTGCGTCCCTCCTCTCTTCGTGTTCATTTAACACTTTACGGGACACCGCAATTGTTTGCCTCCATGCATTCAGCTGGTCCCTATCAGTGCAGGAGGACTGCATGAGCTCGGCAAACATGTCGTCCCGAGTTTGTTTTTTCCGCCGTCTAATCTGGACCAGCCTCTGGGGCGGAGCAGATAGGGGCCGCGTTGAAACATTTGCACCTGCGGGGAGGAGGAAAAGGGAGGGTAGTATTTTAAAAGATACATTTTAGAGAACAAAGGGGACACTTTCTCAGTGAAATAGGCAATTCATAGTACACAGCACATGTTCTTTCTGTACAAGGTTGCATTTTGCCTCTTATACTGAAGTGCCTGCCACTTTGGTGTGAGTAAGCCATCACATGCGGCCGGGCAACAGAATTCAGCTTTCAGGCAGCCATGGTAAGCCCTAGGGGAATGCAGCGTTCTGCTTCTTCCACATTCATTTCAATGCTTTCAAAGTGCCAGGCCCCCTTTCCCATAGCAAGCAATGCCTGGTGGGTTTGCCATATAAAAGGAGGGCCTGCAGGCTCTCTGGGATGATCGCTTCACACAACACACCCCCTCCGCCTCCCCCCCCCCCACACATTATGTTGCTCCGATGAGGCTCTGAGCAGGGATGAGCCCTTTAAACTAAACACGAACAACCCAGCGCGGCTGGGTTTCCCCCCACCCCCCACCGCATGGCTCCGATCAGGCTCTCACTCACCAGAAGTGCCTTCCCCAGGGTCATGGTCCGGGAGCCCGAATTGGGAGTGGGGGGAGGCTGTTGGGTCCAGCATTAAGAATAGTTCCTGGCTAGGGGGGAAAATGGATTCCCCACTTGCCGCATGTTCACTCTCCTCCTCCTCCTCTTCGTCCTCCAATAACTCATCCTCCTCGCTCCGTGCAACTCCCCCTTGCAGGTGTCCATGGACTGTGGTGGGGTAGTGGTGGCATCACCCCTCATAACTGCATGCAGCTCACAGTAGAAACGGCATGTATGGGGCTGTGACCCAGAGTGCCTGTTCGCCTCCCTGGCTTTTTGGTACGTTTGCTTGAGCTCCTTGATTTTTGTACGACACTGCTCTGTGTCCCTGGAGTAGCCTCTTTCCGTCATGGCTCTGGAGACTTTAGCGTACGTATTTGCGTTTCCTTTTTTGGAACGTAGTTCTGCCATAGCAGATTCATCTCCCCAACATGCGATGAGATCTAGTACCTCCTGTTCGGACCATGCTGGAGCTCGTCTGCGAATCAGGGACTGCGTGGTCTCATGTGATGGTGGACTGTGCTGATGGTGACCAAACAGGAAATGAAATTCAAAAGTTTCCGGGCCTTTTACTGCCTACCTGGCTAGTGCATCAGAGCTGAGAGTGTTGTCCAGAGCGGTCACAAGGGAGCATTCTGGGATAGCTCCCGGAGGCCAATAAACGTCCAATTGCGTCCACAGTACCTGTAACCTGGAACTGCGATCTCGATTTTAGCGCTACTCCACTTGCCGAGGTGCAGTACAGAAATCGGATTAAAGATCCCTTTAAATCGAAAAAGCGGTTTGGTCGTGTGGACGGAATCAGTTTTATTTCAAATTAACTCGGCTAATTCTGAAATAACGGCGTACTGTAGACAAGGCCTAAGTGGTCTCGGTGCCACTAGATGGGACAGAACACCACACCCAGGAGGTGTATGGGTTACACCTACAAGAGGGAATTCTCCAGTGGTTAGATGTAATGCGATACTTCACGGCCCCTTTCTATCATAGGATTGGCACAAAGGGGGCCAAATGCAACCAATAAGCTGGCCCCTGATTTTAAGAGTCTGATGGCTGACAAATGAATTTTGTTCTCATATGGTACATGGAGCATGAAGACAGACTTAACCTGATCATATTTGTTTAATGAAGCTTATTTTCTCTACAGAATTCAGACTTCCTTTTTGTTATGCGAAAGACTCTTAAGGGGACTTTATGAAATCATTAAAATGTCCATATGTTCTTGTGCTTTTAGGTCCATAGAGTCTGACTTGATTACAATGGTGACAAATATAACTAAGTCTTTTCCCTACCTTACTACGGTGTGTGTGCATACAATGAACTCTGGCTTGGAGTTCCACTGATGGTAGGTGATATAGTAATGGGTCTGCAGCCAGATCCACTGCTGTCCTTTGGTCAGAAACCGGTAACAACAAGACTTTCCCTTGCCAAACTGCATCACTGTTAGTAGAAAACGGAGACTGCATATAACAAATTTTAAAATGTGAAAAATAACTTTTAAAAAGTTTTGTAAGAAATCTCTCTGAGATTTATGGTAAAAGCACATAACTGGGACTTGGTCCTGCTTTGAGCAGGGGGTTGGACTAGATGACCTTCTGGGGTCCCTTCCAACCCTGATATTCTATGATTCTATGATTCTATGATCATGTATGTCACCAGGCATCCCTTTCTGAAATTTTAAATGTACAACAGTATGCTTATAAATAGCATAAATATGATGAATGCTAACTATGGCCATGTATTAATAACTACAATTTATATGTAACTCTTTCTGTGTTCTAAGTGCTGGTCACAAATTAGCCAAATAAGCACCTGGCATTGATTTCTAAGACTATATAACTGTATGTGAAAAGGTCTGAGTTCCATAGCAAGGAAATAGAGCATGTGAATGCCTTAGAAGGTGGACTAAATCCTGTGCAGACTTACCCTATGCACATCCACTGGCTTATATGACATAGTTTAAATCAGTGCAAAATTTGGCCTTAAGTCTATACACTGAGATAACATGAGACACAGATGAAAATCATTTGAAACTGAATGAAATTCCCCAGCCAGTAAAGATTTCAGAGATGACCTGACTGAGGCCTGGCCTACACTACAGAGTTAGATCGATGCAAGGCAGCTAGTTACGTCAACCTAACTCTGTAAGTGTCTACCCTAAAATGTAGCTCCCACAGATGTAACTTGCCCACGACACCAACTTAATAACTCCACCTCCATGAGAGGCGTAGTGCTTAGGTCAATGTAGCTAGGTTGATGAAATGTCACTGTAGACACTGCATTCATTACATCGATTGTTGCTGGCTTTCAGAAGTCGTATCACAATGTCCCACACTGGCAGTTAAATCAGTGCAGGTGCTCCTGGTGAGGGCACACACGGCCGACACAAGGAGCGTAGTACGGATACGCAAAAGCAATTTAATTACTGTGGTGACTGTATGTTGATGTAACTTAGGTCGACTTAGTTTTGTAGTTTACACTTGCCCTGAATGTTTTAAACCTTCCTGGGCCAAATTCACCCCTGCTTTAGTTTTATTAACATCAAGGGTCTCCCACTTCAATGCATTTAGCCTTATATTTTAATGTCAAAATCCCAAAACTAATTTTGACTGAAGGCGTTCACACCATAGCGGGGTAATAAAACTGAGAATTACCATCAATGCTATAAGCAATATTTGAATAAGATTGCTTGATTTTTATATTTCTTCACTTAGTAAATGGTATTTTTTTAAAATCCTAATAGAGTACATTTAAATAATCCCTGATTTTAAATATATATTGAACAACACAGGGATAACAATCTGCAGAAGATTTACAAAGCTGTGACCTTCTCCAAGACTGTGTGAGTTTATTGGAATAACAGAATGTAGCTCAAATCCTGATTGCATCACTCATGCAATGAGTCCACCTGACTGCTTGTCATTGGCACTTCTTGTGTGAATAACAAAAGCAGGATTTGGCCTTCTAAGTGCTAAAGAACACTCAATCTGAAACAAGTCCACTAAAGTCAGTTCATAGGTTTATAGCAGTGTGCCAGAGGTAAGAACCTGGGCCACCAAGTTTACACCTATCTTAACGGAAGCTGCATTTTACTGAGAACAAGCATGCCAATTAATTCATATGAGCTTACACTATGCAATACTTACAGTGTTCATGGCACCTTGCTAAGAGTTCTAGGTCATCAATGTGGTAATAATCATAGCCAGAAGTTCCCAGCACTTCAAAAGGCAAGTATCCTATAATAGGCGGTGCTCTGCATATGGGCACAGTACAAATTATTTAATCAAAACAATGAAACACACAGCAACTTTTTCTATGTTAAATAGGAAATTCAGAGTGTCAGTTGGGCCAAATTCTGCTCTCACTTACACATACGTAACTCCCACTGAAATAAATGGGCCAAATCCTGACTTCTCTGCTCTTTGGGCAGGGAGCTCAGCTGTAGCTCAGCTTCCCGACTGGGTTCCACACCTGCAGAGTGGCACGGGCATCCTGAGATGGGAGGTCCCACTGGAGAGCAACCATGGCACTGCTCCATAGCAATTCCTTTCCCCTCAAGGCACTGCCTGGTGACTTCAGCCCCCACCCAACTGCCTTATATGGCAGTGGTGTCACCAAGGAATGGTGACAGGAGTAACATGGTCTCACCCTGATGTCCCTGTTGTGGGGAGGCAGAGTCTCCTTGGTTGAGTTACACCCAGAGATAGCAAAGGAGCTGAGCAACATCTCTCCTCACCCAACACCAGAGCTAGCTAGCAGCTAGCTAGTTGCCAGCCAGCCAGAGAGGTCATAGACCTGTAAGACAGAGATCTCCCTTGCAGGAAAAAGGTAACTGGGAACTGAGCGCCCCAGGAACACCCAATATCCTCTCAAGAACTTGCTTCGAGGAGCATCCCCCCCCCACCCCCGGCCCATTCTCAGGCCTTTCCCTGTTTCTCCCCTGGGGCAAGTGACTTCACTAGAACCACAACTGTTCTAGGCAACAGCAGCCTCTATGGCTCCTGCATGGCAAAGAGTACCACTGAGACTGGAGGAACAGACAGGGAGATAACTTGCATAAGCTTCTTTTCATTGTGGGCCTCTGCAGGGCCTGAACATGGAGTGTCTGAGCAGCCAATTCACACCTCTAACCTTGCCAGCCCGACTGCCCCAAGACTGGTCAAACCAGCACAGAGCTGCCCTCCATGATCCTCAGCAACTGGCCCAATTGGAGTTGCACACATGGCTGAATTTGGAAAGAAATATTTTCATGGCACATTTTTCTAAAATGCACAGGTTACACACAAAAAAACCTCTATCCTCCTGACTTTTCTGGATTTATTACCTCTGATTTCTGGATTAGCTAATTAGCCGTATAATAATTAGAAATTATTGTGGTTAGAGCTCATAGCCTACTGACATTTTAATACAGATAAGGATTGGCTAATCAAAATACTTTCAGGAAAAATTTTTTTTTAACACACAGTATTTGTGTAAAAAAGATTGATGAAAAAATAAATGCAGACAAAATCGTCCAGTTCCAGAATCAGTGAAATCAAACATCAGCTTTTGTAGCAATTTTAGTCATAATAGTGCTGATAACCAGGCTCTTCAAACTATTTTGATGTGAAGCATAATATTATTTGACAGAATCTGGCTAATGAAAATAGCAGTAAACAGGTACAAACAAAACCAAGTATGTTTTTCTGCTCACAAACCTGTGATCCAGAAATAAAAATTTCCATTCCAGACTATGTCTTGAAGTGAATTCCTCTAAAGGTTCTTCAGCTATGCACATTTCCTGCATTGGGAAGAAGATCTTTGTTAACTTTATCTCTCGGCTTCATCTGCTTCTTGTTAAATAGGAATACACAGCAGGTATGAGGAATATAATCAAATAGAAAGTACAGATGTCAACCGGTAATGTTGAATAGAAATCTAATGTTAATACAAACTGATACTAACATTATCGCATAGAGTAAGAAAAGAATACTCTACAATACATGCCAAGTTAATAATCATTATTATTTCTTACAGTATATAGGATGTTATGTTTTTAAAACACTCTACAGATATCAAGAGCACAACTGCTGTACTGTAAGAGCCCACAGTAGAGGACAGTGCACAACCCAGGCAGGAACTCAGAAGGTATGTCTGCACTGCAATTAGAGACCCGCAGCTGGCCCATGCCAGCTGACTTGGGCTAAGGGGCTTAGCCTGAAGGGCTGTTTAATAGTAGTGTAGACATTCAGGCTCAGGCTGCAGCCCAAGCTCTGGAACCCTCCCACCTTGCATCCGAACATCTACACTGCAATTAAACAGCCCCGTAGCCCGATCCCCATGAGACCGAGTCAGTTGGCATGGGCCAGCCACAGGTGCCTAACTGCAGTGCAGACACACCCTAAGAAGCATTGTGCTTTTAGCAGGTACTTTGGCTCCAGGAGCCCTTAGCTGCTGTTGCACCCTTGAATATGTGCTCTCTCCTCCTGCAGACGTTCAACATCACTGGCCCATGTGATGGCACGTGATTATGGCCCCACCTATGAAGGGACAGCACACCTCTGTGGCTCAATCTGAGGTACGCAGGTGGCCTCCTATATTACCACTGTATCTGAGCACTGTGCAATCCTTTAATACATTCATCCTCACAGCATCCCTGTGGGTTAGGGAAGTACTATTATGCCCATTTTTCAGCTAAGGAGCTGAAGGAAAAGAGAGAGTATATGACTTGTGCAAGGTGACACAGGAAGTCTGTGGCAGAACAGGGAACTGCATCTGGGTATCCTAAGTCCCACACCCACATGCTAACCACTGGACAATGCTACCTTGGGTGTCCTGAATGCAAGGACTGAAACTCTCCCCAGCCTTTGTACAGGGGCATAAAGAGGTAAGTTCCTTTCACCTTGTTCTCATGTCCCACTCCTACATGCATTCATGCCAGAGCCAGGAATAACCTGGCCCTAATTCATTAAGCCTCTCAACCCCCATAGGAGCAAGTGATAATAATAATTAGTAAACATATTATGCTAGGTAGGATTGGGGCCTCTTTGTGAAAAAATAAAATCCATGTCGCAGAGGGATGATGGCAATAATAATAATAATACTAGAGGGTTGCACACTTTGTTGCATCTCCAGGCAGACCTCACTGAATGCACTAGGGCCTCCTTGCATTCTTCCATTCAACCCCACAAGTTCCCTGTGTCCACCCTCCCATCTCCTTCCTTGCAATCCACACACCCCATGCCAGGGCGGGGGATGTCTCCCATGTCTGTGTGCTCCCATTCTCCTCTTTTGTGCCCACTCCCACTGATCAGATGTGGCATTTAAACGTTATCATGTTACAGACAAACAGAGAGAGAGAGAGTGCCAGGCATCGCTTTGCCAGGCATCACTTTGCTCAGAAAATCAGAAAGGTAAGTATTTTAGAGTGGGAAATTGAGACACAGAGGTTAAATGACTTGTCCCTGGTCCTAGCAAGTAAATTAAGGAGCAAAGATTTGTATTCAGCAGTTCCTGGCTCCCAGAGCCATGTCCAGGTCACTTACAACACACAGCCGCTTATTGTCATAGGCAGTTTATGTTAATGCAACATTAATGTTGAGTTTTGACTAAACAAAGGAAAGGAAATTCAGAGTACTATTAGTAGGAATACTACTATTGAGGTTTATGAGAAGTATTCTTGCTTTTCCAGAGGCGACTGTACAATCAGGGCTGTGAATCTGTCAAGAATACCTTTAAAAATCCCTGTGCAGTATTGGAGTGAGGCTGAGCGACCAATGCTGTCAAAGGGGATTTGTCTCAATTACATTTCTTAACCTCAGAGGATAGGACAGCCAACGCAGTGGCTTACATTTGCCAACTAAATTACAGCAGGGGCAGGGGCTGGGCTGAATGCACTGTCCCGCAAAACTGAATTCCCTAGTGTCATGATGGGAGAAGAGTGGAAGGGTCATTATAATGCACCTATCTAGCCAACTGAGGGCATGGTTTCAGCATCTCTACTCACTCCATCCCAGTGCTGGGAAAATACAGCTAAGGAATGCCACACTAGGCATCCTAACACCTAAGTGACATCCCCTGATTGCATTTCCCAGTATAAAGAAACAGATATATCACCATTTCCAACATCATTTCCATCAACCCTGCAACAGATCAATAACCCTACTCGTTGTATACCCATTGGATTTTGATTCATGATTGTGAAGTCTCTGTATTCTGACCAACTCTGTTAGTAAAATTTGGAATTTTGCATGTACAGCGATTGAAAGAATATATAGTACCTCTAAGACTAATGTACTCCATTACATGCACTTACCTTTATAAACTGAGGTGTTGCCAGTCGAACAGTAGCAACAAAACAGACTTGTTTTCCTAGTGATGTTCTATAAGCCTGTGGAACAGCACCATCAAAGCAGTTACAAGTGGAATTAGGCACTGGGAAGGGAAAAAGCAAGATTAGCAGATTTGCCCTGACTGAATATTTTACAGATTTGAAAAGCACTAATAACAAATCTTACTCAGAAGAGTGTCTCAAAACCTTTTAAAGCTTATATGCATATATTTGAATCGAAATCAGTCACATTAGGCAAGAAGACATGAGAGCTTAACTCAAAGTAAGAAGTATGTTTATAAAAGGTAAGGACGAACCTTCTAGTGGTATATACAACAGCTTTCTGGAAAGAAACCCTACACATCCAGTTGCTCCTTTTCACCATTCACAAAAACAATATATATTTCAGTGATCTTATTGCATTACTTGTAGGCAGCAGATGAAAGAAGTGTTGTTAGAGGTTGAAGGGTGTTATTCAAGTCACTGGTGGCAAAACATTTAAACCAATATCACTGAGGCTTTCATGGAGTTAGCAGGCATATTTCTTCAGATACTAAAATGTATAACCCCAATTGCAGCCCCCTCATCCATCCTAACCCTCTCTTTCATCCCTGCCCATCCTCCCCAATCCCTCCCTGCATCTGTGGGGATTCTTCAGCCCCCTCAATCCCCAACTCCTCCCCAGTCCACCCACACTCTCTCCCTCAGCCATAGGTCCCCCAGCATCCCGTTCAGTCCATTCCAAACTGCCCCCATCCCTGGGCCCTCTCCAGCCCACCTCCCACCCCCAGTTCACCCTAACCCTCCCCCTTAGCCATAGGTCCCCCCGACATCCCCTTCAATCCATTCCAGCCAGCCTCCCCAGCCCTGGGCCCTCCTCAGCTGCACCATCTACCATAACCCCCTTGTCCTTACCAAACCCCCCACCCCCTCCCTGGATCCGTGGGGACCCTCAGCCCCCACTTCATCCTCAATCTCTCCCAAGTCTACCCACACCCTCTCCCTGAGCCCAAGGGCCCCAGCATTCCCTTCAATCCATCCCAACCTGCCCCCCATCCCTGGGCCCTCTCCAGCCTCCCTGTCCACCCTAATCCTCGACTTTATCCTTACCAATCCTCCCCAGTCCCTTCCTCCCAATAGCACTGAGGTTTGAAAATTATAATTATTTTAAGCAAAAGAAAAGCAGAATCTAGCAGGCTTTAGTATATAGTGCTAATCTTCAAAGTTGGGCATCTTTTGAGAGTTCCTGCCCCATTCTCTCTTGGCACAGTAGACTGGGAGAGGGGCTGAAGAGGAAGGGTTTTAGCCACAATTTTTTATGATGGACTGATAACTGTGTCTTTCATGATTCCACCGGTCTCGTGTCATGTTCAGGGTTCACTGGTACCTGCATGCCCCTCAGGCCCTCATTTTCAGCAATGGTTTGCAAAGTTGTCATGTTGCCTCTAGCTAGCCTGGGATCCCAATGTATGTTAGTGTCACAGAGGATGAACTCCTCCTCTTCGGAGCACTTGTATTAAAGAAAATTACACCCCAACTTATGCTGCTTGGAGATCACAGTCCTGCTACCTCTGAAATCAATGCACCAGACTTCAAGTGAGTACTGGAACAGTCCTGGGAGAACCTGCATGGTGAGGAGCTATTTCCTGACTCCTGCACTCTCCAGCTGACCACAGCCCTTGACACATAGAGTTCAACCTGCGTAGCAATTGCAGGTGGGGGGATGCTACCACAGAGCTTTCTCTCCTCTATCTGTGGCCCTGGACCCTATTTTCTCAAGTTTCTCACAATCTGGCTGTAGCAATGAGGCATGGTCTCCCTTGGAGATTGACAGGGAGGGATGGCCATACACACACCTGATCGGCAGAAGCAGAAAGGCCATGCTCGCCCCGCTAGAAGAAGTGGGGCAGAACAGAAACAGGAAGTACAAAAGGCAGGCCCTGCAGCTCCGCTGGGCTGGAGCCACTGAGGGAGATAGATGCTTCCAACCTGCTGCTAGAGCAGGAGCCTGCGGAAGACCTCTGCTGTCCCGAGGACTCACCAGGGCTGCCAGACATGCCTGATGCTGAGGAGCTGCTTGAACTGCCACTGGTGGTGTATCCTGGGGAGACAGAGGGTTATCCCAGGATCCAGGTACACCCTGAGGGGATAGTAACCTAGGGACAACTTACTCTAGTCCAGCTGTGCTGCTGCCTGAATCCAGTCACTGTGTTGTGGGTGGATTCCCTGTTGACCCAGTGGTGGAACAACTTGCCATTCTTAGGACCCTGGGCTAGTTCCTGGTGGAGTTGGATGGGCCTGGGTCCCTCCATGCCCCTGCCACCTCTCCCCGGGGATGGTAGCCTCCCCACCTTAGGCCAATGTTAGTCTATGGTCTGCCAGAGCTAGGACACTAGACCCTGTATTGCCCTGCCCTGCCCTGCCTTGCCTGAGGGCTGAAGCCTTAGACTTCTGATGCCTGGCCCTGCTGAAGGGCCTGGGCTCCTGGACTATATACTACTCTGTCCTGCCTGAGGGTCCCTTATACTGTTTGGGTTCGTTGCCCTGCTTGAGGGCTTGAGCCCTGATGACCAATAACTGCTAGGCCCAGGCCAGAGGGCCTGAGCTCTAGAGACATCTAATTTCTCCCCTTTTACAGATTACCATTCTAAATGTGTGATGGTGAGGAGAGGTGGCCTTCCTCGGCGATTGACAGGGAGGGACGGCCATGCATTCCTACACTGGCTCCTTTCTGTACCACACAACAGAGGCAAACATGCCCTTTGATGAAGAAAGGCTGCCTTTCAGCCAATTTGTATATCAGTATATATGGGTAGTTCGCTAGCAGTTTTTATGTTGGGTATCTGCTGTACTGGCTTTTTATAATGGACTTCTCTTCACCGGCTTATGTATTAAGCCAATTTATTACATAGCTGATAACAAGAATAACAGTGAGAAACAGAAAAATAAGTAGTCTGTAGAGAATTCATATGTGTGATTAATCAGTTCAGACCACTGTGGATCCATTTATGTACTGAGCCAAAAAGTACAAAGGAGAAGAAAAATTCCACATTTAAAAAAGTAGTACAGCTGTCAACATCTGTATAATTAAAAAAAAAAAATCTCTAGACATGAAACATCCTCTACCTGAGCCTTAAGGGAATAATTGACTGGATTTATTAACATAAACATTAGGGGAAATATTCTCCTTCCATAAGTAAGGCATGTATGTATTTGCTGGTCCTCTTAGGACTTCCTAAGAATTTGTATTCCAATTCTGCTGCTGCATTTGTATGCATATATGAGGGCTTCTGTGGGACTTAAATAAAAGAGGTGGAGGGAAATGGAAAAGGAGTATGAACTGCAGGAAAATAGGAAGAACCTGCATAAGCAGCAATTTGCATTGCTCTACATGGGCTTTATCATGCCACTGAGTATTTTGCAGCACTCTGTGAATCTCAGAAGGGAGTTCTGTTTAAAAATCAATGGCATGATACACACCCATATTAAGGGCACTGTAAAAAGTTACTTCCAGGCATACTTCTCAATACCATGAGCAGTCACATGTGAAGTCAACAGGACCATTCCTAGTAGAAACCCTTAATTCTAATAGTTAAATGTATGCAGGATGGATCCTAAGAGGCCAAAAGGGCCTAAGCAAAGTCTCCTAAACGCAGGTGTGATAAATTAAAAAACTGGTAAGTGAGCCTATTAACTTGTGGGAAGCACCTGCTCATTGGGGAACGCACGACAGCAAACCTGTTGGGCTGAGGAATTTTCACTGGAGCATTTTAGGTTATTTGGTATGAACAAGCTTAAATCAGAGAGACTTCTGTGCTTGCACAAAAAGGCAAAACACAGTCCTAAATTTTGCATTTACAAAATATAATACTGCATTATATTCCCAAGAGGAAAATGTAATCCAGAAAGGATAAGAATTGCTACAGTAAACTTATTTGTCAAATTTGGGATTTTGCAATTGACAGAGCAGAGCTACTGTTGATGGAATTTAAAAATCAGGAGCAGGAATAGAAGTTACTTTTTTTTTTTTTTTTTTTTAAATACAAGCCCTAAAATCCATTGATAAAAATATTTCTACCTTTGGGGACAGAGATCACTGCATGTGAAATGAATGGAATATATTTATGAAACAAAAAGGCTCCATTGTCTAGCTGAGAATGACACAGCATCCAACTGGTCTACCCACACTTTTTATTTTAATTTAGAATGTTTCCGACCATTTGTTTCTTATACAACTGTAATCCTCTAGTTTATGCTGTTTACATTTTGAGCGTGTGTGATTTATTGTTTATTGCTTATCTTAACACAGATGATAAACATAACAGAAACAGCAAGGGGAAGAAAGGAATCTAACCTGGAGTAGAGAGCAATTATTGGGATTTTACAACAAGATAACGGCCAAACATCTTCATTATTAAGGGCAAAAAGTAATATAACAAAGACAATCTTTGACTGGTTAAAGACATTTGTAACCATGGTCATGTTGTTGTTCAGCCCCAGTTTGGGATTCCGTGTAAAGTAAAATCATAAACTAATCCACAGAGTTTCCCCTTTCAGAAAAAAATGAGAAATGGAAGAGAAAGAGGAAGAGCATAGAGAGCGAGAAAATGATCAAGCAAATGCCTGAAAGGTTAATAAAAGAGGGCAGGAGAGGAATGATAGAAGGGGGGTAAGGGAACTGAAGAGGGCATGAGTTGGAAAGATGGGAGGGGACTAGGAAGCACTGTGCACAAAAATAGGGTTATCCATTGAGCAATTTAATTAAGTGATTATTCCAATACTTCCAAAAAAATGAGGCTCATATCCATTTCTACTGCAAAATGTTATTTGTTCCATTGCTGCCAAGCTCACCAAGTGAGGGTACCATTCTTCAATAGTTTGGCACACTTGGAACTTTCATTGTTGTATAATTAGGCACGTCACTACAATCAGAGCTCTCCAACCAAAGTTTTTTTAAGGATTTCCATTTCCAGAACAGATTGGTTAGGCCGAGGATGGCGTGGTCAGCCTGCAGTTCCATCTTGATAGAGAGAAAGAAATTGGCCCAAATAAATAATTTACCTCTGTCCAAAAAAGATGGATTGCAGGGCAACGTGTGGTGTAAACTAGTGCTGCTGCATTGCAGTGCCAGCATTTGTCACAGGTGACTGCTCTGGGTCTGAAAAGTGTATATACAGTACAGTCCATCCTTAATCTTAACTCCAAGGGAGCAGTGATGTATATTGGAACAAATCTGAGTCCACTGAATATTGGTAAGGGAGACTGAAAGTTCTTGTTCCTATTTCCTTCTAACATTGTCACTACTGATTGCCACTGTGCCTGATGGATAGGAATACACTCTGGCCACTGACTTAGCTCGGCAGTATAACAGTTTCAGAAAGCCCCAAGACTAAGGGCAGTGTTGTAAGGGCATCTGACCCAAACTGGAGTTGCAGAGCATGTCTAAGTTCCAGGTATTGCCATTTCTTCTTTGGGCCCAGTTGGAATTTCTCCCTAAGGCGAGGAAAGGGCATAAAGGAATCATTTTCAATTATGTTGTTTCTGCTCACGATCCTTTTTTAAATCCAGTTAAGCCACAGAACAGGACTATGGGCAATTCAAATTTTTGAGTTACTCCAAATCGAAGTCTTTGAGTGTACTAAGGGATGATACTTAAATTTAAAAGCAACCAGATACCAGGCTTTCCTAGCAGCGAAAATTGTAACTGATTTCTCTTTATGGAAATGGTAGAGGTCTGAGTTCAGGACTCATTCTAGTGGTAGTGGGGTTACAGTTCCTTCCCCCTGCACAGCCAGGCTGCGGAGCCTGGGAGGATCATAGAATCATAGAAATGTAGGGCTGGAAGGGACCTCAAGAACTGGATGTCAAGTCCAGTCAGGGCCATCCCTGGGAGGGTGCGGGGTCCGGGGCGGAAGTGATGGATTTATCTCTTCCAGGACTGACTGTGCCGGCCAACTGCACTGGCCTGCAGGGCCCCCCAAAGCGTGGGGCCCAGAGCAGTCGCCCCAATTCACCCTACCCAAGGGACAGCTCTGAGTCCAGTTCCCTGCACTGTGGCAGGACCATGTATGCCTAGACCATCCCTGACAGGTGTTTGTCTAAGCTATTCTTAAAAACCTCCAGTGATGGGGATTCCAAAACCTCCCTGGGAAGCCTATTCTAGTACTTAACTATCCATATAGTTAGCAAGTTTTTCCTAATATCTAACCTAATATCTAACCTTGCTGCCGATTAAGCCCATTATTTCCTTCAGTGGACATGGAGAACAATTGATGACCATCTGTTCTATAACAGCCTTTAACATATTTGAAGACTGTTATCGGGTCTCCCCCAACATCAGGTCCCTTTTCTCAGACTCATGCCGAGGGGTCAGCCATTGTGGTATTTAGCTCAAAATTGAGGATATATAATAAAACCTAACGTTGGGCAGACCAAAGGCTCTTGATTGAATAGGTAGATGTATTTTTTTTTCCCAAAAGATACTCTGGGCGTGTTGCCTACACCTCGCAATATGGTCTTAAAAAGGTTGTTAATTCTGAAAAAAAATATTTGGGGGACTATAAACTGGCAAAGAGCTAAGAACAAATAGACATCTCGAGAGGACATTCATCTTTAATATATTACCTCTGCCCAAAAGGGATAGAGGAAGGGCTAGCAATCTATGTAAATCCAAAGCTTTCTGTGTGATAAAAGGCTTGAGATTAATTTTCACTATTTCCTTTATGTTCCTAGGAAAGAGGACTCATAAGTACCTGATCTGCACCTTCTGCCAGGAAAAAAATATTACCTAAAAGGGCATAATTATGCACCCTTTGGGAGACAGGGAGAGCTTCCAACTTATGCCAATTAATTTTGTACCCTGCAATCTTCCCAAACAATTCCATAATTTGTAATATGTTAGGGATGATCTGAGGGGTTGGTGATGAATAAAAGCATATCATCTGATTTAAGATTATTTTTGTCTCCTGGGATCCTGTTTTTATATCCTGTATCCCCTGATGTGCCCTTATTTGTATTGTCAGCAGCCCTAAGGCCAAATCAAAGGCAGGTGGGGGTGGGCAGGGGACAGCCCTGTCTAGTATTATGGTGGAGATTGAACAAAAAGGAGATATAGTTATTGGTTATGACATGGGAGCTAAAACTGGGACTACAAAAGTCTAATCCAGGAAATGAAAGAGGGACCAAATCCAAATTTGTGTAGAATGAGGACCAAATATCTCCAAATTACTCCTACTGAAGGTTTTTTCCACACCCAGTGACACAACTGCCATTCGTTTCAAGGGGTTTTGATAGTACAGCAGCACAGCGATAAGCTGACCAGTGTTGTCTAACTCATGTCTCTTTTATATGAAACCCACCTGTATTATGTTCCTTTTTACTTTTTTCTGATCGTCCAACTACGATTTTAGACAATATTTTAATATCAGAGTTGATTAAGGATAGCTAACACATTCCTGAGCATCTTTTCCAGAATTAAGGGTGACTGAGATAGGGCTTCATTCACTGAGAGGGACAAGGTTAGTCTACCAAAAGCTTCTGTATATAATTCGGTCAGTCTGGGAGCCAGGGTGTCTGAACTGGCCATAAAATTCATCTGGAAAGCCATCTAGGCCCAGGGCCATACCTGATTTCATAGCCATAATTTCAGAGGAATGTAATAAGAAATCATGCCAAATTTAGTGTTCTTCTGTTAGTTGGGGGAGTTGCAGATTTTGGGTGTATTCCTCAAAGAACTCATTGACGGGGTGGTCTTCCTCTAAATACAAGCATTGGTAAAATTTGGAGAATTGTTCATTAATACTTTAATGACCAGTGATTCTCTGGCCCATCACTAGAGTGAATTTAATTGATTATAGCTTTTAGTGATTTTACTGTAAGTCCAGGTGCTAATAATTACCCAGCTTTATTGCCAGATTCCCAGTACATCTGATTCAATCTAACCAAAGCAAATTCACCCTGTGCTGAGGTTATTTTATTCATTTCATATCTGACATTGGTCACCTCTTGGAGTTTAACCAAAGTGGGTGAATCAGCATAGTTGAGGTCTGCCTCCTTGAGCATTTCCATTAAATTCACCAGCTCATCTTGTTTGGCTCTTTATGTGGGAGAAGTAGGATATTATCCTACCCCTTAAGTATGCCTTGAAAGTGTTGCTCACTAGACCAAAGGGTGGTTGTTCATCTCAAAGAAAATTTTTTTCTTTCCCCACACACTTTTTAAATTGTGTATAAAGTAGTAAAGAGGAGTTTTACCCCCATCTTCTGGTAGTCCCTTGTTTTTCAGGAGGAGACAGCTTGCAATACCACAGGTGCATGATCACAGATCGTAATCAATTTTATTTCATTGTTAATTACAGAGCTCACAAAACCACCTATTACTAAAAAATAATTGATTGGTTAGATCGGGGAGAAATGAGTAAAAGGTGTAGTCTCTACCTGTAGGATGCTGCAGCCTCCATATGGCCTTTAAACTCAATTCCTGCATCTGGGCAACAATAGTCTTCTTAGCAGAGGATTAGGATTGCCGGGATCAGCTCAATTTATCCAAAAGCAGGGCTAACGCTTCCTTGAAGTCACCCACTAGAATCAAATGTTCTAGGGAGGTGTAATTTAATCTTGAAAATAACTGAGTGTAAAAGGAGGAATCCTCTTTGCTGGTAGCATAGAGTGTATGTAACATTGGAGATATGAACATTAACAATTAGGAGTCTACCCTCCATGTCTTTATAAGTGGACAAGATCTGTGTATTCAGTTTTTAATGAACAGGAATGACACACCCCTGGACCTCACCAATTAATTACTAAACAACCCAGCCTTTTAAAGCTTTTCAGCCTCTGACTCAGTGAGGTGGGTTACCCAGAGGAATGTTAGATCTAAAGTGAGATACAATTTTTTTCCTTTTTTATAGGGTTACCAATTCCTTTTATGTTCCAAGAAACATATGTAAGTTAGCCACAGGTACTCACAGGGGAAAGCATCTCATGTTATGCCCCTGGAGACCCAGGGGTAGGGATAGGGAGAGGAATCCAGGGTAAGGCATAGCCAGGGGAACTCATAAGGAATTTAGATAGAGAAGAGAGGATAAAGTGGTAAGTGGGTAAGAGAAAGTTGAGAGGAGGTAGGAGGACAAGGGTGTGAGAAAACCACACTGAGTCAGAGTGGAAAGAAAGATCAGGAGGTTAGAGAGGAACAGCCCAAATGTACACTTCCCCTCTGCCCCAAGTTGAATACATAAATATATGAATATTTCCTGCACCTCCCCTAACCTCTGCAAAAGGCTGAGATAAGCAGGTGAAAATGGTGAACATCCCTGAGTACATTTTTAAGTAAGGTTTGTGGGCTGAAAGATACATGCAACTGTGCATCGGAAGTCAAAGACCTGCAGAACAGATATCTATGAGGAAATATATGGAAAAACATGAGGGGTGGGAAACAAGAAGAAACACCCTCAACACCTCCTATAGCCAAACAGATCCAAAATCACAGTGAACGGCCCTCCACTGGCTGGCTATTTAAAGGCTCATCAGAATTGAAATATTGCCCTCAGCCCTGGGCATGTAAGCCAATATTTACCAGCCACATTTTAAACTGCATAGATTACCATTATGATGTTCTTAAGGTCACTGTAAGTAAGGCAGCAAGACAACAAAGCCTCCAATGATGGTGATCCCACAATCTTGCTTGGAAGTCTGTTCCAGAGTTTAATTACCTTTCTAGTTAAAAAGTTTTTCCTAATATCTAACCTAAATCTCCCTTGCTGCAGATTAAGCCAATTACTTTTCATCCTACCTTCAGTGCACATGGAGAACAGCTGATCACAGTCCTCTTTGTAACAGCCCTTAACGTATCCAAGGAAGGTGTCAGGTCCACCCCCAGGATTCTTTTCTTAAAACTGAACAGGCCAAGTTTTATTAACCTTCCCTCAGCGGTCAGGTTTTCGGAACCCTTTATCATTTTTGTTGCTCTCTTCTGGACTCTCTCCATTTGCCCACATCCTTCCTAAAGTGTGGCACCCAGATGTGGACATAGGGCCTCACTTGGAGTACTATCAGTGCCACATGGAGCAGGACAATCAGCTCCTCTGTCTTACATGAAACATCCCTGATAATACATTACCGACTGTTAGTTTTTTGCAACTTCATCACATTGTTGACTCACATTCAATTTGTGATCCACTAGAACCCCCAGATCCTTTTCAGCAGTACTACCATTTAGCCACTTATTCCCCATTTTGTATTTGTGCATTTGATTTTTCCTTCTTAAGACTTTGCACTTGTCTTTATTGAAGTTCTTCCTGTTGAATTCAGACCAATTCTCCAATTTATCAAGGTAATTTTGAATTCTAATCCTGTCCTCCCAGCTTGGTCTCATCTACAAATGTTATAAGCACATTCTCCACTCCATTATCCAAGTCATGAATGAAAATATTGAATTGTATTGGATGTAGGACTGACTAGTGTGGACCCCACTACCTACACCCTCCCAGTTTGACAGTGAACCATTGATAACTACTCTTTAAGTACCATCTTTCAACCAGTTGTGCACCCACCTTATGGTATTTCATGTAGACCACATTTTCATAGATCACTCATCCTATCTTGTAGCTTGTGGATCAGACTTTGTTGCTGCTCTGTGGTGATCCTAACAGAGCCCATATTGTCCTCTGAGGTGGAGATTCCAGTTTTTGCCTCCCCAATCCTGCAAGATAGCCCCTGCAAGCTGACCTGGTATGGTACAATGATGGCTTTAATTTCAGAGAGAGCTTCTGATATTTTCTTAAGCAGGATCTGCTCTTCAGATATCTGTTTTAGTATTTTATAGACTTGCTCCAGACCTATCAGGGCCTCATCCTCAGGTGGTGCTATGCTGCTCTTTACAGGGCTGACAAAGAGCCTCTGTTTCTTTGCAATGGGGGGGGGGGGGGAAAGGGAAGGGTTTGGGGTGGAAGGATGGGGGGGGTGTCCAAAAATGCATCCATCTGCTATTATAATGTAAAGAGCAGGATGAACCACCCAGAGATAAAAAACTATAGCTTTAGTATACTGGATGTTGGCAGATTTTAAGTGGGGAGGGGTGTCAAGCAGGAGCTCCAAGCCTAGGCAGCTATCTCCCCTGTTGGCTCCCGGAAATCCTAAAATATAAAAATCCTTTGTCATTGAAGCCTGTTAACATTTAAAGAGCTAATCTGGAGAGACAGTGGACTCACAAGCACTTCCTTACAATGCTTGTCTTCACTGCAGAGTAACTTGAGTTATCACTCGAGTGTTGCCCCTAACTTGAGTCTCATCCACACACACAAATGCTTAACTCAAGCATGTTAGTGTTTTTAACTTGAAGTGGCTGGCCTGTCACAGTAGACAGGCAACAGCTTGTTAGCACAATTTGTCAGCTGCCAACACAATCACTCTGTGCTGCTCAAGGCTAATTTGAGAGGAGGTGACTCCACTGTAACTAAATTAACTCTGCAGTGAAGACACTGTCACAGAGATTTCCTCACAGCACATCATCAGGGATCAGGGTTTGGCTCTCTGTGGTCAAAGCCATGGCACCTGCCTCCAAACCTAGTGTTTCTGTGTTACAGTTCTGGCTCCCAGCACCCCGTTTCCTCTCTGTCAGCCCAGCTCCATTACAGCTATGCTGCCAGGGATCCCCTCTGGCTATGGCTAGCCCCTGAGGCCCTCGGGTAAGCCAATCTGTAGAACAGTGAATATGTGCCTTTGGCTATATTAACTTTTCTGGGTAATTTCCACTGAGCCATAATCATCTCCCTGTCCTGCCTCCCTCCCTTCCCTGCTGCATGGACTCCAGACTTCACAAAGCCCCCTCCACTCAGTCTGGGCATGGGGGTGAAGACAAGGTGCTAGGAAGGTGTCTTGAGCCTTCCTTCTGAGTGTAGGAGGGATGTTCAACAAGTGGAGGACCCTTACATGGGTGGAGCCAGGGGTAACGATCTGGCTCGTTGAAAAGTGAAAATAATTGTCAAACAATCAGCCTGTTGCATGCAAGGTGTCTGTACTGTATTATATGGAAGGTATGGAAGGGTCTCTGTAGCATCTCCAAGGTACCAAAAAAAAAAAAAAAAAGCTCATGGCTGAGACTTTCAGAGCTGTCTAGGGGATTTAGCCAGACATGCCACTGAAATTAGTGAGGGTTGTGTGAGTAAAACCTCTAGTTGGCTTCGAAACCCTCAACCTTCAGAATTAGATCACTAAAGTCCATCTTTACTTGCTGCTCTAAGACAAAACATATCTCCTAGGGAGGCAGCATGGCCTAGTGTATATGGCACTGGACTGGGAATCAGGAGATGTGTGATTGTACAGTGCTTAGCACAATGGGGCTTTCATCTCAGTTGGGGTGTTACACACTATTGTAATATAAATAATTAAAAATAATAAATGCACCTTTGAGGTTAATGAGCAGATTCTTCAGGGAAGGTCACATGAAAGAAAATTAGTGACTTATTAAAAAAAGTTTTGCATAAGAGTATGTGAGGCAACATGGACCTAGTGAAACTTCCAAACTTTAGTGATGGTTAAATGAAAAGGAAACATGGGAAAGATTTGTTAGACTGACTGTTCCTATCATGAATGTGTCTGACATTACATGAATCACAACTTTACAATTACATATTCTGATCAGATACACCCTGCATGAAATAAGCTGATTGGGAACTCATATTAATGTAGTAGAAACACGAGGTCAGAGTACATTCAGTGAATATTTCCCAGAAAGAGCCAAAACAGGTTGCTAAAAACTTAGGTCAGAAATGGCATCAAACAACTAAAAAAAAACGAGAGACTTTTACTAAAGGAAGAACATCCTGTACCAAGTCCCCATGCATAAAAACATGTTCACTGCTGTGAAATGCTACAAGGAAAAACATTCTTGCATGCATTCATGAGGAATCATCTTTGCTAATTAAGCTTCATTTTTTTTTCTCCCTTCACAGTGTACTTGGCTAATTGTTTTCCTATTCCTAGCTTCATTATTTTTTCCTTCAAGAACAACTTTCAAAGGCAGATTCTTGGGCCAGTGGAAGAGTACCACAATGCAAGTCTTTGGAATGTCTCTCCCCTCCCACTCCTCGTACCCCTCTATCCTGGACATTTTGTCCAGGAGTGCTGACATCGCACCCTGCTGAGGTGCCAATGTGTGGTTGGCAGAAAAAGGGAAATTGGCTGGAAAACTGGTATTTATTTAATGGAAAAAAGAATAATTAATCATTAGACCAGCAGGTCTCAACCCCATGGTGAGCTATAGAGAAGTCTGAGTGGGTCACTGAAGCTGTTGTGTTTCCCTTACACTCCTGCTCATGCAGGTCTGAGAGAACAGCACCAACCAAACAGCACTGCCTACTGTTTCATAGATTCACAGATTCCAAAACCAGAAGGGACCACTGTGATCATCTAGTCTGACCTCCTGTGTAACACAGCCATAGAACTTCCCCCCAAATAATTCCTAGAGCAGAGCTTTTATACAAACATCCAATCTTGATTTTAAAATTGCCAGTGATGAAGAATCCACAATGACCCTTGAAATTGTTCCAATGGTTAATTACTCTCATTGTTAAAAATTTACACCTTATTTCCAGTCTGAATTTGTCTAGCTTCACCTTCCAGCCATTGGATCGCGTTATACCTTTGCGTGACACACTGACAAGACAATTTATCAAATATTTGTTCCCCTGTGTAGGTACTTATAAACTGTGTTCATATCACCCCCTAATCTTCTCTTTGTTAAACTAAACAGATTGAGCTCCTTGAGTCTATCACTATAAGGCATGTTTTCTAATTCTTTAATCATTCTTGTGGCTCTTCTCTGAACCCTCTACGATTTATCAACATCCTTCTTGAATTATGTCACCAGAACTGGACACAGTATTCCAGCAGAAGTTGCACCAGTGCCAAATACAGAGGTAAAATAAACTCTCTACTCCTGCTCCATAGATTCTCCTATGCAGGCATCGAAGGATCACGTTTGCACTGGGAGCTCATGTTCAGCTAATTATCCAGCATAATCCCCAAATTCCTTTCAGAGTAACTGCTTCCCAGGATAGAATCCCCCATCCTGTATGGCCTACATTGTTTGTTCCTAGATGTACTCATTTACATTTAGCCCCATTAAAAACATATTTGCTTGCACCCAGTTTACCAAGCAATCCAGATCACTTTGAATCAGTGTCCTATCCTCTTCATTATTTACCACTCTCCCAATTTTTGTATCCTTTGCAAACTTTATCAGTGATGATTTTATGTTTTCTTCCAGGTCATTGACTCATGTTGACTGGCATTAATTATTCTATTCTCCTTTAATTCTTTATTAATAGAGTCCTGTATCATCCACTCCATTATTTTGCCTGAGATCAATGTCATACTGACAGGCCTTGGTCATCCTGTTTGCCCCTTTTAAATATGGGCACAACATTAGTTTTATTCAAGTCTTCTGGAACTTCCCCAGTGCTTCAAGCCTTATTGAAAATCAACATTAATTGTCTAGCGAGCTAATCAGCCAGCTCTTTTAAAACTCTTGGATGCAAGTTATCTGGACCTGCTTATTTAAAAATGTCTCATTGTTGCAGCAGCTGTTTACCATCCTTCTGAGATACTAGTGGAATGGAAAGAGTGTTATCACCATCATATGATACTACATCACATATTTTCTTCCCAAATACAGAACAGAAATATGTATTGAACACTTCTGCCTTTTCTGTATTATTATTAATAATAATTCTACCATTTCCATCTGGTAATCACACACAGCTCCCTCTGTACCACGGAAGCAACAGCTTGGTAGCCAGCCAAGGAACAGAAAAGAGTTTTGCCAGGCACTAGAGCCTGAATCTTGGGAGCTCCGCTCCTGCCTGACTGAGCCCTCTCCCACTGGAACACAGCAGGAAACCCAGCACACTTCTGTTCACACCAAAAACTCAATGGCACTGAAGCTGCTGGGCCCTCCAACAACTCAGAGGCCAACCAAAATCAAGAAGAGAATGCTGCAGTTCTCCCCTTGACACAGATGGCGGTGAATGAGAACAGACACTGGATGAATTTCAAGTAGCCACAACTTTATTAAACTTGGCATGGGGTGGGGGGCTACCCACCTGTCACGCATTCTCTCACATACCAGGCATTTTAAGTGGTTCCAGTGTGGAGGTTACAGGGCTCCTATCATACAACCCATAACTTGGGGTAGACTCTCCTCAGCCTACCCCTATGACTCAGCTTCCTCATCTGAATCCTTTCGCATACACACAAGCCCACACCTCTGTAATGGGGATAGAAGGTACTAAATGGGGGACCTTGGTCCACAAACACCAGCTCACCTCCTATCCCATGAGCAGAAGGCCCGTCAGCAAATTCCTAGGTCTTTTACTTCTGGGAACTGGCCCATTTAGCTTTTTAACCACCCTAGAAACCTGTGACAAACTAACAACCCTATCAAGTATTACAACTAATTACTAAATTCTGTGCCTATTTACCCTAACTCTGCCTCCAGGAAGCTGTGAGGAAGGCAAAAAAGCCCATCAGGCCTCCGCCAATTCGGTCCCAATGGGACTAAGAAATTCCTTGCTGACTCCCTAAAACAGGCAATCAGTCAGAACCACAGCATCTTCTAAACACAGCTCCAAACCCACAGTTAAGGGGAGGCGAGGCAGGGCTGCTGAAACAGAAGAAAAACAGACTCCTAAGGACCCAGGCTAAGCTTTAAATCAGTTAAAGGGGAAAGTAAGAGACCAATCACCTCCCCTCCTCCTCCAGCTGATCAATGGGTCACCAGAGACTCTGGAGGAGGTAGGGCCACTCCTATTTTCTCCAACCTGTGCCCTCCTGCTTCCCAACCACCACTGGTCCCATAGTTTGAAGTAGGTGGTTGGCATTTTCCCGATCTCACATCTCTACCATATGGAAGAAAAAGAAAGATTCCGAGAGATGAAACCTCACCATGTGGAGACAGAGAGAGGCAAAACCCCACCTATCAACCAGAAGGGTCTGAGACAGATGAGGGGTTGAAAGGGAGAAGAACAGAGGGAGAGACTTAGAAAATGGGGCCATGAAAGGTGAAGGGGAAAGTTCTGGCGTTTTCTAATGCTGGAACCTGCCTGGATTTAAATTTTAGCTAGGTCAGAAGGAAAAGAAAGAGGAAGAACAAAAATGAATTAAAGCACAAAGCAATACCTGCCAACATATGAAAGCTATAAATTGGTGCATTTGGGGTCTGAGTCAATGCCCATTGACATCTATGGAGATACCCCCACTGACTTTAATGGACATCAGACCAGGCCCTTAGAGAGAACCTTTTAACACACTAAACTAGGGGAGAATTTTCCAGGGGGAGAATTTTTAAAAGTTATTTTTCTGAACAATAGCAACTTCCCCTTATTAAAGAGTTATGTCTGTGCGCTGGTATATGGTGTCATGGTAGGAAAATAGAGGGCAGTTTTAGGATCATGAATGGAGAAAAATTGAGAATCTCTGTAGATCAATTGATCAAAAACTCTCCAAGTAAGAAATATATCCTTATGGGTCATCACTTGAAATCAAGCTTCTGTTCTAGAAAGCTACACGACTCAGTTTGTGTGTATGTCATTCTGCTAAATTTCACTTAATTCAGCACCGTAAAGAGAATAAACATAGAAAATAGAAAGGCAGTTTTATGTTTTTATATGAATAAACCCACAAATCACATGAAACTGAGAAAGAAATACATTTTACCATGCTGTATGTGCATTTCTGTTTTAGTCATATGGATCAAGACCAGAAAGTTAAATGGGGCAGGAAAGCTTTTCATAATGTGGTGTGTGGCTTTTGGAAAGCATAGTGAGGATTTTTTGCACAGGATAACCCATTTGGAACAATAACAGCCACTTCTGAAATACTACTCTTTGGAATTCAGACAAAATATCTAAGGCAAACTCTGCGGGGCAAGGGAAGAAGAAGTAAGAAAGAAGTGTTTCTTTTCTGTCTCTGAATAGCTGTATAGCAACCTATTTGTTAAAACACATTACATACAAATTATTCGTCATCCCTTGAAAACTTATCTCCTCAGTCTGAATATACTGTATTAAGGTTAATTAATATACTGTATTAAAACTGTAAGGTTTTTGCTGAATTTAATTCTTCCCTTCTTATTCTATAAGTACAGGGTACTGGGGATGGAATGCAAAACTGAACAGTTTGGGATTCATAGATCTGCTCCTTTGAGATACTCAGTGACCCCAACCACCACTGAAGTCAATGGGAGTTGAGCTTGCTTGGCACTTCAGAGGATCCGGTCTAAATGCTTTAGTGGCCGCAATGGCACATTTCCCAAAAGGAGAAAATCTAACAACACAGCTGTGATTTCTTGGGAGCCTACAATATCATACGCTTTGTCATGAAGTGCTACAACACTTAACAACAATTCCCTGGAGAGGCGGTGAAGGGGAAGGTTCAGTAGTTTTTTTCAGCAACAGAGCCTGCCAGGAGTCAAATTTTCAGAAGTGAAAGTGAGCTTAGGGATCTTAATTTTATCCATTGTTAGTGTTAGTCAATGTAATCAAACTGTTCCCAAGCCTGTCACCGTCGCACAAAGGTAGCAGATACCGAGAACAGGATAACTGGGGTCACAGTCTGGAAGTGAAGTGCACTGACAGGGAGAGTTTACACTGCTACGGACTTTACCGATATACATCTGGCTGTTACTAATCAGTTGCTAAATTCCATGTGAACTAAAATTCACCCCATAACGTTAGAAATAACTCTTTCAGTTAAAGTCTGTCTGTTCTATGTAACCACATATATTTTTTCACAAATAAAATGTTTAGTAACATTTACACAGAAGTTAAGGCTTACCATTGCTGTAAGACCGAAAATTTCCTACAAATTTTATGTATTCATATGTTGGAAATTCCTTCGGGTTCAAACTTCCTCTCAGAAGATGACAGTAAAACTCTAAATCATTGTCAGCTGGATTGTTAGAAAAAGGAGAAACAAATAAATAGGCTATTTAAACTAAACACGAGTGGAAAATTTGGTCCCAATCCTGCAACTAGTAGTGTATGCCTACACTCACTCAGAGCCCCACTGAGCGCAGTCTACCACCATGCTAATTGCAGGATCGAAGCCTCTGTGAAAACAACCCTAAATAAATCCAGAATGTTCAACACTCCTAACAGACTTTTTCTCATGACTGATTTGCAGAATTAGGGTCTGACTCTCCACTCCATTACGCCAATTTTATTAAAGGAATTACACTGCCATAAACCTGGTAAAATGGAGTGCAGAATCAGGCCCTGAATTTAAAACCCTTATTTATTTAGGTTTTTCTTTCCATAATTCACAGACTTTTCATGTCTTCTGTTTGGGGGAAAAACAGTCAATTTGGTTTTAAATTAAGCTTGGAATATCAGAGTGTTTTTATATAGTAGATTTTTTAAAAATTGTATAGATTCTATTGTCATCTGTTCCATATTTTTTGCCTCCTCCACTCTCAGAACTAATTTAGATGAAGTATGTGAAAGGATTATTTATGAAAAATAAATTAAATGATAAAATAAATTCTGAATAATTTACACATATTTCAAATGAAAAGGAGTACTTGTGGCACCTTAGAGACTAACCAATTTATTTGAGCATAAGCGTTCGTGAGCTACAGCTCACTTCATCGGATGCATACTGTGGAAAGTATAGAAGATCTTTTTATACACACAAAGCATGAAAAAATGGGTGTTTACCACTACAAAAGGTTTTCTCTCCCCCCACCCCACTCTCCTGCTGGTAATAGCTTATCTAAAGTGATCACTCTCCTTACAATGTGTATGATAATCAAGTTGGGCCATTTCCAGCACAAATCCAGGTTTTCTCCCCCCCTCTCCCCACACAAACCCACTCTCCTGTTGGTAATAGCTTATCTAAAGTGACCACTCTCCTTACAATGTGTATGATAATCAAGGTGGGCCATTTCCAGCACAAATCCAGGGTTTAACAAGAACCTCTGGGGGGGGGGGGTAGGAAAAAACAAGGGGAAATAGGTTACCTTGCATAATGACTTAGCCACTCCCAGTCTCTATTCAAGCCTAAGTTAATTGTATCCAATTTGCAAATTAATTCCAATTCAACAGTCTCTCACGGGAGTCTGGTTTTGAAGTTTTTTTGTTGTAATATCGCAACTTTCATGTCTGTAATCGCGTGACCAGAGAGATTGAAGTGTTCTCCGACTGGTTTATGAATGTTATAATTCTTGACATCTGATTTGTGTCCATTTCTTTTTTTACGTAGAGACTGTCCAGTTTGACCAATGTACATGGCAGGGGGGCATTGCTGGCACATGATGGCATATATCACATTGGTGGATGTGCAGGTGAACGAGCCTCTGATAGTGTGGCTGATGTTATTAGGCCCTGTGATGGTGTCCCCTGAATAGATATGTGGGCACAGTTGGCAACGGGCTTTGTTGCAAGGATAGGTTCCTGGGTTAGTGGTTCTGTTGTGTGGTATGTGGTTGCTGGTGAGTATTTGCTTCAGGTTGGGGGGCTGTCTGTAGGCAAGGACTGGCCTGTCTCCCAAGATTTGTGAGAGTGTTGGGTCATCCTTCAGGATAGCTTGTAGATCCTTAATAATGCGTTGGAGGGGTTTTAGTTGGGGGCTGAAGGTGACGGCTAGTGGCGTTCTGTTATTTTCTTTGTTAGGCCTGTCCTGTAGTAGGTGACTTCTGGGAACTCTTCTGGCTCTATCAATCTGTTTCTTCACTTCCGCAGGTGGGTACTGTAGTTGTAAGAATGCTTGATAGAGATCTTGTAGGTGTTTGTCTCTGACTGAGGGGTTGGAGCAAATGCGGTTGTATCGCAGAGCTTGGCTGTATCATACACATTGTAAGGAGAGTGATCAGCTTTAGATAAGCTATTACCAACAGGAGAGTGGGTTTGTGTGGGGGGAGGGGGGGAGAAAACCTGGATTTGTGCTGGAAATGGCCCAACTTGATTATCATACACATTGTAAGGAGAGTGATCACTTTAAATAAGCTATTACCAGCAGGAGAGTGGGGTGGGGGGAAAGAAAACCTTTTGTAGTGGTAAACACCCATTTTTTCACACTTTGTGTGTATAAAAAGATCTTCTATACTTTCCACAGTATGCATCCGATGAAGTGAGCTGTAGCTCACGAAAGCTTATGCTCAAATAAATTGGTTAGTCTCTAAGGTGCCACAAGTACTCCTTTTCTTTTTGCGAATACAGACTAATACAGCTGTTACTCTGAAATATTTCAAATGCAATGTAAAACACAGGTGTGCATCACTAGAGTATCTATGGACAGAATATAACTGTACTAGGTTGAAACATCAATTAAGATGTGATTTGTTTCCACTGAACTTTTCTAAATTTCCATGGCCAAACCTGTTTTCCTTAGCTCTCTCCTAAGACACAATATTTTATAATTAACATAACTGCAAGCAGTCTTGCTTTAGTAAATAAATGCAATGAGTCTAGTTTGAAATTGAACAGAAGGATCATTCCCGGTGGCAACATTTGTTTCAAAATGAATGAAAATATATCTAAAGATGCAAAATATTCATACTGACATATATCACATAGACACTCTACCCTTGCAAGAGAGAAATCTTTTCTCTCCCATGCTTTTTGTTTAGTGGGAACAATAAAACAAAACTTACTCTTTAGGGAATCTGGTGAGGCAGAATCTGCCATAAGCATATGAGAAGATAATACTTTATAAACTTCTGAATGTTCCTGTTCTGGGAGGAAGTTTAACAAATTCTGATCCATGACGTCACACTGCAAAGAAAAGGAAAGAAAGTACAAATGATCAAAACAAAAAAAGAGTGACATTCTCATTCTCCACCAACCTGCCATTTTCTGCAATTGGGACTGAACTTTATTTGCAAAACCAAACAGAGGGCCCAAATTTCATAAGCAGCTGTCTAAACTTTCCATGCCCATAGACACTTAAATACACAAAGTGCCAGATCCAAAGCCCATGGAAGTCAGTGGGAATCTTTCTGTGGACTTCCACGGGCAGTTGCTCTGGTCTAAAATAGGTAAGTGGGTATACAAGTTAGGCAGACACTTCTTAAAATTGTGCTCTGTATTATCATCATCAGATATTATACTGAACAAAAGTAGAACACGCTGGGCCAAATCCATCTCTGGTGTAACTCCATTGACACCTGTGAAGTTCCACTAAGCTTAAGTTTTCTTCATTAGAATTAAACCTTTAAAGGTAACCCATTCCAAAGGAAGTTGCTGCTGCTCATATAGGGACAGACTGTGGACAGAGAGGGTGTAGTGAGCCTTCCCACCTGCAAAGCACAGCCACAATTGCAGTTTCTGAGCTTTGGGATGTGCAGTTACTGCCTCCTCTTACTACCTCCAGGAGCACAAGCCAGCAAAGGGAGGCAGGGAAGAGGTGTGTCCATGGCTTTGCCTCTACCTATGTCCCAGCTAGAGCTGGTCAAGCAAACAGTAGAGGAGTGCTACACCATCCAAAGGGACAGTGCAGCACGTGAACTCCCCTTTTTGTGTCCATAGGCGAGCTTTGGTAGGGATTGTGCATCTTCAGACACAATCCCGGCTGGATTGGTGGGGCTCTGAACTGCCACCAATTGGCCACTGGCTTAACTGCACAGTCTGGCCCATACTCCATATGTCTACACAGCAAAGAAAAACCCACAGCAGGCCCATGCCAACTGACTCAGGCTTGCAGGGCTCTGGCTGCAGGGCTGTTTCACTGCTGTTTAGATTTCCAGGCTCGGGCTGGAGCCTGGGCTTTAGGTCCCTGCAGGGGGGGAGCGTCCCATCTTTTTTGTTTTGTGTTTACACAGTGCCAGCACAATAAAGTCATAGAATCATAGATTAGGGTTGGAAGAGACCTCAGGAGGTCATCTAATCCAACGCCCTGCTCAAAGTAGGTCCAACCCCAATTAAATCAAAATCAAAATCCATGCCTAGAGCTCCTAGGAGCTACCACAAAATAAATAATAATGATCCATTTCCATATTTGGGATTGGATTTCAGACAAGGTTATCATGCTAAAGACTAGTAGGATGCAGAAAGAATAACCAGTTTACAGTTTTAGATCCCAATTCAGGAAAGTATTTAAGTACCTGCCTAAATACGTCCTTATTGAAATAGGGTTTAATTCTCATTGACTTCAGAAGGACTCAAGCACATGCTTAATTGTCCTTCCTGAATAAGAATGTTTTCCTGAATTGGATCCCTAGTTTCCAGTAGGATTCAAGAATAGAGGGGAAAGCAATGAAAAAAGTTTCCTTAACACTGAGACAAACATCTGAAAAACCTTGAAAACTGAAGAAATTCTGTGGAAATCATTGGGCCCAACAGACCGTAGGACAGCAAGAGGCAATCTCTCTGCCCAAAAATGACAGAAAGATTATTGAACTCCTGCACTGCGGAGGACTAAAGAAAAATGAAGTAGGTGGTTTTAGCTTGAGCTACTTTGTTACTGTTGCATAGCAATATTCCTACGTTCACCACCAGACATCTTTATTTCATGACATTGTTTCACCTAAGAAGAAAATAATTACTCATCGTATTATAGCTTAGTGGAATATGTTAGATATATTTTGTTGGATGGAATATATTTAACATATTTGGCTGAATGGCGAAATGAGCGAAAAACATAATTACAATTTTCCTAAGCAAAAAAAAAAAAAGAATGTGGCATAGAAGTACTTCCTGTTGCTTCTGGCTATGTATTTATATGGAGACTGAACTACTAAAAATAAGCGAGGATTAATGCCTTAATTACCATACCATCTGTCCCAGTCCAGTATCACCAGCAGGAGCAGAAAAAACAACTCCTCTTCTCCCCTGCTCCACAAGTGTAACCAATCCCCCCCAACACACAGCCACATAGAGGAGCAACTCCACCACTACCACCTTTCTGGGAACAATCCTTAAAAGGCTGCTTTCCTTTGGAAGGCACCAGACCAGCAGCAGACCTTCACAGCCCAACAGCCTGGTGACATCAGTCAACCAGTTCAGGATCTGATCCTATTCCACTGAAGTCAAGAGGAGCCTTGCCCTTTATTTCAGTGGAGTAGAACCAGATCCTCAGTGCACATCTCAGAAGGACATCATCACCAGCAGCACATAGTATTCCCCATCATCTATAAGTAAGGCTGTGATTCTGTCACACAGGTTGCAGAAGTCACAGATTCCATGACTTTCTGTGACCTTCTTGTCTTCCGCACCTGCAGCAGCCGGTGCAACAGGCCTGAGCAGCATCGATCCTGGGGGTAGCCCTGGGGACTGTCTAAGCAGCAACAGTCCCGAGGACGGCTGGAGCAGCGGCCCTAGAGGCTATTAGGAAAGCAGTCTCCAGGGTCCTCGGAGCAGCGGGCTGTCAAGGGCAGTCAGCCCCCACCCCTGGAACAGGTGCCTCCCAGAGCAGCGGCACCTCAGGGCCCTCCAGAGCAGCGGGCCCCAGGAGCAGATTTAGTCCTGGGTATTTCTCATGAATTTTTGTTTATTGCCCATGACCTGTCCATGACTTTTATTAAAAATACCCGTGACTAAATCTTAGCCTTAACTAGAAACCATTTGATATTTTTTCTAGAAAGCAAAGATGAAAAGAAGTTAGGTCATATTGTCCTTCCCCAAACCAGAATATCCTTCAGAGCTTTGTCTTATCTAGTTTTAAATGCTTCACAGCAAGAGGGAACTGAAGTGTATGAATCATACTAAAAAAAAACAAAGATCACTGGTTGGATATTTTTAAAAATTATACATTTTTAATTTTGATGGGAAAAAACATTTTCATCTCCCCCTCCCCTTTTAACGAATGCTAGAAATAAACTGGGAGCCCAATCCTGCCCCCAGAGTGAATATTCCTAGAAATCAATGGGACTACTCACAAGAATAAACACTACATGCAGGTTTTGGTGTTTACAGGATTGACTCATAATTTGTATCTGCAAAAGAGTGTGCAAGAATTACTCACGGGTAAATGTCCAAGTAGAGGTGTAATACTGTCAGAAACATATACGATGGTTCCATCTGTGGTGACTGCTATAATGAAGCCATCTAATGCCTAAGAGAAATGCACAAGTGGAGAGTTCTTTAACAGTAGTATGGGCTTTTATCGGTAATTCTCATTGTACATTGATCAAAACCTTTTACCTCACCACCACATTATTAGTAGGTTGTAGGAACATTATCTCAAGCTGCACAACAGTAATTCTCTGATTTCACAGTCTTATCTCACTTATACAATGTTCTTTGTAGTTCAGCAAAATATACTAGCTGAGACAACAAAAGGCTTACAAGAATATTTCAGATATCAGTTTTTAAATTAATAATAATGCAAGATGGCTAAGCCTGGATCCTTGGAAGTTATTAAAAAAAGTTAGCTTTGTGTAAATATCAAAGCATCATGAAAGGACACAGTGCTATCTCAAATAATAATTACCCACAAAATTAATCTGTTTGTATTAATGTAACATTGTATATTACTATGCTTTCATGTAAATAAAAGCAACAGAAATGACCAAGTAATCTTTAGCTTCAGGTTTAACAGAGGTGACTTATTTTAAAGATCATGGTATTAGATTATTCATTAGTGGCACAATTCACCTTTGTGCAGAGAGTCAATATAGCACTTGCGCATTACTTAAATGCCACACAGCAGCAGATTCTCCAGCCCTGTGATTTAAGTGGGGGCACCTGCCTTGTACAAGCCCTCTGCATAGGAGAAAATATCACCCTAAAATATTTTATCATGTAAAAATATTTTGTTCATAGCCATATCTGAAATCAATAGCCTACTCCGTCTTGAGCTAAACCTTCTAAGTGAATCTAAAGCAAGGCCTCATCTACTACTCCAACAATGAGAAGCAAACAAATAAGAAGCACTTACAGTATTTGGTCAAGTACAGTATTAAATTCTTAGCTCCAGTCCTGCTCCCACTGAAGCTGATGAGCCAATAGCAAAACTCCCATTGACTTCAGTGGGAGCAGGTCTGGATCCATAAATCAATCGATCTAAGTTCTGATATTGGTGCTGATCACCTAGGGAGGTTGGTGGAATCTCCATCCTTAGAAGAAGGAAGGACAATAGCACTATACAATCTCTTTGTAGTGAGTAAGATACATCCTCTTACTCTTTCAGCTGATTGACAAACAGGAAAATGAACTTCTGGCTTTACTGTTTCTTGCCTTCATTTCTTTAGTGAGCTGGCCCTTGGCAAATATTGTACTTCCAAGATAGACTAAGTCATCAACTCTTTCGTACTCTTCGCCTTCAATTTCACATCTGCCAGTGTTGATAGCGTTCTCTCCTATCTCCATGGTCTTGATCTTCTGTGTACTGTTTCAAAGTCCCACTTTAGCAGCTTCTGTTTTCATGCTCTCAAGAGTGGTGCAGGATCAGGTCATTATCAAGACAGGAGCCATTTCGCTGCAGTCAAAGACACTTTGGGGTTTTTTGAGCCATTGCTTGCAAAAAGCATGCTTTTATAGCTGGACAAAGAATATTTTTAAACAGCATCTTCTCCAAACATCAGTAAGTTAGAACTTGTTTGGGTGAGAGAGAGAGAGCGAGAGAGAGTGAGAGAGCGAACAGTTCAACAGGACCTCCGAATATCTACTAAGCACCGGCTCATGAAGAATCATAGTGCTATCTTCTACTGGTAACTGCCATACAAGAAAAGTCTGCAAAAAAGGAAGGTTACTTATCTTGTACTAACTGGAATTCTTCAAGATGTGTGGTCCCAATGGGTATTCATTGTGAGTGCGCATGCACTCCTTGTGCCTCAGACTAGAAGATATTTCAGTAGCAGTGTCTGTTGACCTGTGCTTGTGCAAGACACCTCGCCGTGCTCCGGTTGCAAGTGTATGCCTGGGCGAGAGGCCACCTGTGGGATGGTGGTGAACCAAAGTTTTCTTAAAAAGAAAAGGAGTACTTGTGGCAAATTAGAGACTAACAAAGTTTTCTTGGCCAGCAAGGTGCTAACAGGATTACTGTTGTCTCATCCTGCTTGATCTTCCTGAGGACACCAGGGAATAAGGGAATGGGAGGGAAGACGTACTTTGGTGGGTCCAATCACTATAAGAAGGAATCCCTCTGGAGTTGTGCCTGTGGGCAGCTTAGGAGCATTATGCTATACACTTTCTTGGTCGCTTGGGTCACAAAGACATCCCAGGATGGAGAGAGCTCCACTACCGGAAGTACTGCATGGCTAAAGGGTGGATCTCCCACTTGTGATCTTTGTGGAAAACGCCTGCAGAGGCTATCTGTCAAGGCATTCATTACTGCCAGTAGGTGCACTGCTGAGATGGGGATCTGATGCTGGATGGACCAGTTCCAGAGTTAGATTGCTTCCATGCAGAGTGGGGCAGACTTCACTCTTCCTTGTTTGTTTATATAAAATATTGTAGTCACATTGTCTGACATGACTTCAACATGTGCAATACAGATGAAGGGAAGAAACCTCTCGCAAGCATTGTGCACTGTCCAAAGCTTGAAAAGATTGTTATGCTGTTTGGTTTATTGTAAAGTGCAGGAGCCCTGGGCTAGATGGTCATCCAGGTTAGTTTCTCAGTCAAGCATGGAGGCACCCATAATTAATGTCTTTTTGGGGGGTAGGGGAATAAAGGAACCCCTATGCAGACAGTGTCTTTGATTTCCCACCAGGTGAATGACATTAGGATATTCTGAGGAAGCAAGACTCATTTGTCAAGGGTGTCCCTACTTGGAGTGTAAACCATCCACAAACATGCCTGAAGGCACCAGAGGTACAGACTTGAGAAAGATATCAGGTAGATCGGGGTTCTCAACCTTTTTCTTTCTGAGGCCCCCCTCAACATGCGATCACAACTCCATGGCCCAACTGTGCCACAACAACTGTTTCTCTGGATATAAAAGCCAGGGCCAGTGTTAGGGGGTAGCAAGCAGAGCAACTGCCTGTGAAGCTAAACTGCTCAGGCTTAGGCTTCAGCCCTGGGTGATGGACCTCAGGGCCCCAGACATCAGCCCCAAGTGGTGGGGCTTTGGCTTTCATGGATCAGGTCCTCAAGGAATCAAATTTGAAGCACTTCGAGGAGAGGAAAGTGATCAGGAACAGTCAGAATGGATTCACCAAGGGCAAGTGAAGCCTGACTAACCTAATACCCTTCAATGATGAGATAACGGGCTCTGTGGATGAGGGAAAAGTTATGCCTTGACTTTAGCAAAACTTTTGATACTTGCCAGCAAGTTAAAGAAGTATGGGCTGGATGAATGGATTATAAGGTGGACAGAAAGCTTGCTAGATCATCAGACTCAAAGGGTAGCCATCAATGGCTCCATGTCTAGTTGGCAGCCGGTATCAAGTGGAGTGCCCCAAGGGTTGGTCCTGGGGTTGGTTTTGTTCAATATCTTCATTAATGATCTGGAGGATGGCATGGATTGCACCCTCAGCAAGTTTGCAGATGACACTAAACTGGGAGGAGTGGTAGATACGCTGGAGGGTAGGGATAGGATACAAAGGGCCCTAGACAAATTAGAGGATTGGGCCAAAAGAAATCTGATGAGGTTCAACAACGACAAGTGCAAAGTCCTGCACTTAGGACGGAAGAATCCCATGCACCGCTACAGACTAGGGACCGAATGGCTAGGCAGCAGTTCTGCAGAAAAGAACCTAGGGGTTACAGTGGATGAGAAACTGGATATGAGTCAAGAGTGTGCCCTTGTTGCCAAGAAGGCTAACAGCATTTTGGGCTGTATAAGTAGGAGCATTGCCAGCAGATCGAGGGACGTAATAGGGAGGGGATTTGATAGCTGCTTTCAACTACCTGAAAGGGGGTTCCAAAGAGGATGGATCTAGACTGTTCTCAATGGTACCAGATGACAGAGCAAGGAGTAATGGTCTCAAATTACAGTGAGGGAGGTTTAGGTTGGATATTAGGAAAAACGTTTTCACTAGGAGGGTGGTGAAGCACTGGAATGGGTTACCTAGGGAGGTGGTGGAATCTCCTTCCTTAGAGGTTTTTAAGGTCAGGCTTGAGAAAGCCCTGGCTGGGATGATTTATGTGGGGATTAGGTCCTGCTTTGAGCAGGGGGTTGGACTAGATGACCTCCTGAGGTCCCTTCCAACCCTGATATTCTATGATTCTATGATTTCTGCCCTGGGCCCAAACCAATGAAATGCCGGCTCTGCTTGGCAGACTCCCTGAACCTACTCACGGTCCTCCACAGTGCCCCAGACTCCTGGTTGAGAATCACTGACATAGATGCAGGAATTCATATGGCCTAGAAGGACCAGGCAGGATCAGACTGCTGTCAAGGGGATGAGTCAAAGTTAGGTGGTGAGATCCCTCATTGTGAGGAATGTATCCTGACTTAAGTATGCCTTGCCCAAAATCGAGATCAGATTCACCCTGTTACATTCTAAAACTTGTGTGGGGCCTGAAGTGGACCTTTCTAGATTTACCTGAAGTCCCGAGGCGTAAAAGCGATTGCATAAGGAGAGGACTGCCATCTGCGCCTTCTGATACGACTGACCTGCGAGCAGCCAATCATCAAGGTAAGGAAATATTGGGCTGTCTTAAAGACGCAGACTTGCTGCTTCCATGGAGAGTGCCTTTATGAAACCTCCTGGGGCCACTGAGATGCCGAAGGAAAGAATTCTGAATTGAAAGTGCTCGAGGCTCAGCGTGGAATGCAGGAATCTCCTGTGTCCTGGATGAATGTCTATATGAAAGTAGGCATCCTTCAAATTGAGGGCTGCAAACCAGTCGCCTTTCTGTAGGGAGGGGATTATTAAGATCAAGGTGGTCATCCTGAATGTCAAATGGGCACATGAAGACATTTAGCTGTCTGAGGTGTAGGATGGGTCTCCAGCCCCCTTTCTTTTTGGGGATGAGGAAATATCTGGAGTAAAAGCCCTTCCTCCTGAGTTGAGGAGGCACAGGCTCTATCTAGCTGGATTTGGGAGTCCTCCTCCCATGTGTGAGTCCTCTTGTGAGAAGGGTCCCTGAAGAAGGACAGGGGATGGGATTTTCGAGAAGAGAAGACAGGAATTTGATAGTGTCACCAGTCGAGAAGCTATTGAGGACCCATTTATCCAACATGATGTGATGCCACATCAGGAGGAAAGAGGCCAAGCAGCCCTCAAAGAGTGTGGGGTAAGGGGAGTGCAGAGAAAGGGCAGTGCGAAGACTTGTTGGTGATACTCAACCATCCTTTGCTGGTGGAAGTCTGGGACTAAAGAGAGGGTGGTGATGGTGGTACATTTTCCTGCTACTTTGCGCACTTTGATGTTTCCAAGGAGGCTCACAAACCCTTGGATGACAGAAGGACAGAGGGCCAGGACGGAGGAGGCAGCTGGGAATATTTCCTTTGGGGTGCCAGGGTACAGTTCCCCAAGGAGCAGAGTGGTGTGTGACTGTTCTTAAGGGAATGAAGTGACTCATCTGTTTTCTGGCTAAACAGGTTGTTACCCTAGAAGGGGAGATCTTCTACTGTTGCTGGACCTCCTTGGGGAACCCCGAGGATTGCAGACATGTATCTCATGATGACTGAAGTCGCCATGGAATGGAAAACCGTCTCCGCTGCATCCAGCGACGCTTGATGAGATGGTCTGGCAACAATTCCCCTCAGTCAAGGATGGCCCGGAATTGGGGCCTGGCTGAAATTTGTTTTTCCTACTGAAGAGATATAGTCTCTTGTCATCCTGGTCTGAAGGAGTGGGCGTGGGTTGGAGCAGTTTGTTGTGCTCCTTGGCAGCCTGGACCAGGGCGAATGTAGCCTCAGAGTGAAGGTACCCTGAAATGGGAGCACTGTACTGAATTTCCATGGAGGCACCAACCAACTGCAGCAACACTCTCTGCCCTGGCACCACAAGCCTAATCCCAGCCCAGTTAGGAGGGGTGGGGGGTCCCAGGGAGGGGGTTGGCTGGACAGTGAACCCACCCTGCACTCACCCCACAGTGGGAGTTCCTCTTCCATGGGGCTGGGCCCAGCTTCCCACTCCAGGCATTGCAACCTGTTGCTTTGCCCCCAGACACCAGGCTGCAAAGCCACTCATGCAAATTTGGCCCAGCTGGACAAAGTGGTGGCTGGACCAAACTTGAGATAGGGGTCCTGTGCCAAATGCAAGTGAATTCGGGTCTGATTTCTGAGGGTGCAATTGCACCCATGGACCCTGGCTAAAGCCTCCCTGACCTGGACCACTACAGAGTTCAGGATGGGGTTGGAACACAAATGTCCCACCCCGTTGGCTGGGACAAAGTACTTTTTCTCCACCATTTTCGGGGTTAGAGTGCACTAGCTGGGGGTGTCAGATATTGGCAATGACATGCCTTCCCTCGCTGCGGCCCCACCAACCTGCCTGCAGGCACGACAGCTGTGGGGAGAGGGGGTGGCAGTCTGGATGCCAGGGCTTTCCAGGAGGAGGGGAAGCTGAGGCAGGGCAGCAGCAGAGAGAGGTACCATGCAGTTCTGCGAGCTCCCAGCTGAAAACCCTGGCATCTGGACTGCAGCCCCTTCCTTTTCCCACAGCCTCCCGACCCAGCCTGCAGCATCAGTACTCCAGCAGGGGCTCCCTCACTGGGCGGAGATGTGGGGCCCCCATCCTCTTACCTCCTGTGTGGTCCCTGAGTGCAGGCAGGTTTGTGGGGCTGCAGCCAAGGAAGGCATGTCCCAGCCCTTCCTTCTTTGCTCCAGCCTCACAAACCTGCCTGCAGTCAGGGCCTTTCTTCTAAAAGAAGTTCTCAATAAGTGACATGTCACTGCCAATATCCAAATCCTGTTACCAATGAAGTTGATGGGATGGGATGGGATTAGTTCCTGGCAAAATGTTGCTATTAACTAGAAGTGTTGATATCAGGGTTGGTATCAAGTGGCATCCACTGTATCTAAGAAAAAAGAAAACCGAATTACAATACAAGAAATTTTGAGTGGGAACACTAGCAAAAAGCTGCAAACACTGAGGGGTTCTCTCTCAGACCACAAGTGGTAGAAAGGAACTGGAGAGGTGGTCGGTCCGCAGCACCCTTTGTACCCTCAGTTTAAAACAGGAGGTGGGGAAGGGTGCAGGCACGGACTGGTGGACCCTGCTACTGAAAAATCTTCTGGTCTCAGGCACACGGAGTGCATTCCAACCCACAGAGAATACCCACAGGGACGAGCACTCAAAGAAGAATCCAAGTCATTTGCCCATTCATTTGTTTCCACCTCAAGGGAATATTTTTAATTCAATGTGAAGGGAGTTATGTGTGTAAATTCCTGTGCACTGAAATGAGAATCTACAATTATGTCAGGCAAGTGCAAATGAAGTGTCTCTTACAAACCCGCTTGCAACATTCACAAGTGCCATAGAAAAATGAAAGACAGATACAATAGATGCAAACTAACAGCTGTATCAAACAAAACTATTAGTTAATTATTTCCATTTGCTTCAAAGCATGAGCATTAACAGAAAGGAAAGTTAAATATTTAACAAGAAGAAAACTTATCATGAAAAACTAAAAGGTAATGGTGACCAAATAGTGGAGCCTCCGAGAGAATTTACAGCTATCCACTCCCAGCATAGGAAAGTTGCTCCTGCTGACTATTTGCATCTTCCTGCACCCATACAGTGAATCATGTCCATTCACACTTTTTTCTTCATACTAATGTTCATAAATCACAGCAGAGAAAACAAATAAGCAGTGAAAACATGTTATTAAATGACACTCCAAAACCAAATAACCTTTACATTTTTAGTAGCAGAAAAGACAATTAACAAAGTTGTAGTTATTTACAAGATAGAAAATTACATTTTGGCAGCTCATTTGGATTTCATATCAAACCTACACAAACATCACTGAGTCATTTCCCTAAAAATCTCTGCTAGTTTTAGAAACTCCTATGGTATAATTTAACTGTGATTTAATAGAATATAATTGCAAAGTGCTTCTGCTCCCTATTATAATAAAGATGTCTTTGATAGGAACTTTGGAAATGATTGCACTGCCAGTATTAATGGTGTCAAGTCAACAAGGGCTGTCATTTTCTATGTTTGTATAATACCTAGCACAATAGGGTTTTGGCATGGATGACCTTTAGGTGCCAATGCAGTATAAATGTTAAATAAAATAATAATAATATATATATATATACAAAAAAGGAGATATGGCAAGCTTTCCCTTTCCCTATCTTATATTTGTAGCAATAAAATGTATATCATAATTTGAATTTATTTTATGTATTACATTTAATGTGTGTCTGTTCCATTTTTAAAAATGGATTTTTATTGACTGCAGTACTTCGGTTACTGCAGTGTCCAAGCATGGAATGGAACCCATATTGGTTTCCAGTCTTTTTGTTTCATGGTGGCTCTGCTTTATGGTCAAGTACAATAAAATCTAAAGTTCTTCTCTTTTTGGGATCACAGACATATTGTTGCTCTAGAATAATGTGCACGTCCGTAGCAAAAATTATATGCATTTTTACCTCCAACATCAGCTGGGTGAATTCTTCATTGCTGAGAAACGAAGGCTTCCAGTCTTGCTGAATTTCACAAATCTCTGTCTGTGCTGAGACTTCTAAACAAATAACAACATTACAATTTTTTTTAAAAATCCAAAGAAAAGTATATTTTGCAAAACTATATACAAATTGCTGCTAAGGGATGTAAATATTGTGTATAACTTGAAATGAAGAGAGATTTTCAAGCACTGGACATGCATGCAGTGCAAGAATATGGATAATATCCTCATTGGGCCATGTCCGGAGGTCCTTACTCAGTTTTTATTCAGCCAAACCCCATTGTCTTCAATAGGAGTTTGCAGTCAAATGGCCATTGATTTCAATCAGTGTATTACCTAGGTGAATTTTGAATAAAAAAAAAGCAAAATTGCATGAGGATTAGCATATATCAAATATGTAGTTACGGTTTACTGAGTTTCAGACTTAGGATGGGAATGACCAAGGGCTAGATTTTGGCCTACAGCCACAACGCCGAGTAGGGGCAGTGAAAAAGCATCCTTGAGGAAGCTGGAGGACTGTGCCTTAGAAACCACAATCGCTCCCCCAGTTGCTTGGTGCACAGGTGGAATGTACAATTTACAACAGCATCTCTTGTGATGGAGCATCCTTCTCCCCTCACACCATCTCCAGCCAGCTCCACAGCGCAGTGCAGGCCAGAGGATGGGGAAGCAAACCAGAGCTTCACTCACAAAAAACAGTTGGAAAATGCAATCTCCTATCCTTTAAAATAAAAATCTGACTGTGAAGCTGTCTGGTGGTTTGATGGTGGCATTCTGTTCCGTCACATGGAAGCACCGTCCAATAAACACTCCTAGGGCATTCGTCCTTTGTAAGTTTTCACTTGGAGAAGTGCCAGTGTATGATAATTATAAATCATGGCTCTGTAGTTAAGACTGAACCCAAATGAGAGCTGATTGAATCATATTTGTTGAATAATTTATTTCAAATAACATTTCCAATTAGTATTGGTACATTATGGACCTCGGTGGCTAAGTAATGTAAGGATGTATTTGTCAGATAAATTATTTGATACATTTCTCAAAATTTTATACATATTTGCCTAATAATCTGTTCAGTATTCACCCAGCTCTAATAAAAGTACACTTGAGCGCTAACACTGGTAGTCGGGTAGAGGATAATTGTGGCCTCTCTACTCTACTCTGATTAACCTAATCTGTCAACATTTATAGAGCACTTAATGCCACTTTCTCCCTGTTTCAAGAGACTGACCACAAAAATAAAAATGGCTGAATGATTTAAAAGGCAGTAAACCTATAATACTGTCTGCGTGAAGTGTCTCATGGAAGCACCCACACAAGCACAGGTTAGTGCTTTTATCAGTGGAGCTGCAGCAGTCTGTTTCCCACTAAATTAACTTTTTCAGCATTGCTGGGGTTGTCTTGATATCACAATGCAGTGGCTTTACAGATCCAGAATGTTCAGCAGATGGCTGAGAAAAAAAGGATCAGCTCCAATCAGCTCTTTATTATGTACCCTGCAAAATGCAGAATATTTTACAGTAGATACTAGCATGGCAAAAATGGCATATTTGAAAAATCAATTTCTGGAAGAATTATTTGAATTTTGCTAAGCTTCCTTGGATTAATAGAAAGAGACTGTTTAGTGAGCAGGAAATCTGAAAATTGATCTGCTTTTCTGTTATAACTGATTAATTGTAATTAATTAATTATAAATGATTGGTTTAGAAAGCCAAATGTAAGAGAAAATACTATTGAACACAACAAATAAAACCATCATATACAATGGGGATAAAGCAATGTTTTTAAACTGAATTGTTTGTTTTGTAGTATGTTGCATGTTTACTGTTGATTTAAACTTTTAAATAATGGACTTTTGTCTGAAAAGTATCTTTCTTTCTTTCTTTCTTTCTTTCTTTCTTTCTTTCTTTCTTTCTTTCTTTCTTTCTTAAAGGGTACAAAACCAATAGCAATTCAGTCCAACCTCTATATACAATCATAGGCTGTTTACTAAACAGAGAACAATCAGGTAAAAGAAAGTAAAATGCCTTTTTTGAGTAAATTATTGGTGCTATCAGCTACTCCATTTACGCTTATTATTACACTTATGTGGTTGTTCTTTAGTGGATTTTTTAAAGTGTGCATATTAACATCTTCCTTTACTCTGCCTTGGGCAGCTAAAAAGAAAGATATATCATTACTGTCACATTTTAAATAGGTATATACAATTATCAAAGAAGCTGAAAAGAATAACAGATATAATGAAACTTTCAGATGTCCCAATTGTGCCCTCTTGCATGAAATCACTTTGTCTATGGCAATATTTAATTAAAAGAGAACCATCACTACAATAACAGATTAACTATAATTCTTTCCTCAATTATTTTGACATTTGTGACTTAATTATGTTGGTGTCATGATGTAAGAGTTTTTAACTGCTTCTTTATTACACCCATATCTCTCAACTCTGAGAAGGTGGAAAGATTGTCCAAGGAATAAAAGAGAGCAAAATGGCAAAGATTAATTCACTAGGCCCCAGTCCTGCAAGCTGCTCTGTGAGGTTGGACCCGTTCACCTCTATGGAGTTCTAGTGAAGTCACTGGAATTCCACATGGTCTTGAGGACTGTCACTTCTGGAGATGTGGCCCATTTACACTGTTCCAGAACTGTGTATACACTGCCTGAGCAGTGTAAAGAGGCCTTATCAAATGAGAATCAGTCCCTGCTGCAAACATGCCAAACCCACGAAAAAAATGCAGAAATTGGGCTTGTTTAGAGTTGCTTGTTGGCTAGTTTTTGGCTTGTAGCTTGTTTCTTGTTTGGCTTGTCTCTTATGGTAGCTTGTTACTTCTTTTTTTTTATTGGCTCCCGGCAAGCAGGGGCAAAGGGGGGCAGGCAGGGACAACGGGCAAGCAGGGGCAAGTGGGGGAGAGAGTCAGGAGTGCACAGAGGGCCCACCACAGTGCCAGACTGCACACCGGGGGATCTAGTCACACAGAGTGTTATGGTTCTTAAGGACTGGCTTGTTTTGGCCTTGTTTTGAAATGGGATTAGCTTGATTGTTGGCTTATTGTAAAAGTCAGGGTGCTTATTTACCACGTGAAAGTTGGCAACTGTGCCCTACTGTCAAAATTAGCTTAGATTACAAGTGATAAGGTATTCTGGTGCTCTTAGTCTTGTTCCTGATTTGAGGCTGACGTGCATGCATAAGGGAACCCTCCGTGTGCAGATCTCCCCCTATTGCAGTGGTTCTAAACCAGAGGTACATGTACCCCTGGGGGTACGCAGAGGTCTTCCAGGGGGTACATCAACTCATCTAGATATTTGCCTAGTTTTACAATAGGCTACATAAAAAGCACTAGCGAAGTCAGTGCAAACTAAAATTTCAGACAAACAAGGACTGTGTCTCCCACAGTATTCTTGTCAGCAAATTAAAGAAGTATGGGCTGGATGAATGCACTATAAGGTGGGTAGAAAGTTGGCTAGATTGTCGGGCTCAACGGGTAGTGATCAATGGCTCCATGTCTAGTTGGCAGCCGGTGTCAAGTAGAGTGCCCCAGGGGTCGGTCCTGCGGCCGGTTTTGTTCAATATCTTCATAAATGATCTGGAGGATGGTGTGGATTGCACTCTCAGCAAATTTGCGGATGATACTAAACTGGGAGGAGTGGTAGATACGCTGGAGGGCAGGGATAGGATACAGAGGGACCTAGACAAATTAGAGGATTGGGCCAAAAGAAATCTGATGAGGTTCAATAAGGATAAGTGCAGGGTCCTGCACTTAGGACGGAAGAACCCAATGCACAGCTACAGACTAGGGACCGAATGGCTCGGCAGCAGTTCCGTGGAAAAGGACCTAGGGGTTACAGTGGACGAGAAGCTGGATATGAGTCAACAGTGTGCCCTTGTTGCCAAGAAGGCCAATGGCATTTTGGGATGTATAAGTAGGGGCATAGCGAGCAGATCGAGGGACGTGATCGTTCCCCTCTATTCGACATTGGTGAGGCCTGATCTGGAGTACTGTGTCCAGTTTTGGGCCCCACACTACAAGAAGGAAGTGGATAAATTGGAGAGAGTCCAGCGAAGGGCAACAAAAATGATTAGGGGTCTGGAACACATGACTTATGAGGAGAGGCTGAGGGAACTGGGATTGTTTAGTCTGCAGAAGAGAAGAATGAGGGGGGATTTGATAGCTGCTTTCAACTACCTGAGAGGTGGTTCCAGAGAGGATGGTTCTAGACTATTCTCAGTGGTAGAAGACGACAGGACAAGGAGTAATGGTCTCAAGTTGCAGTGGGGGAGGTTTAGGTTGGATATTAGGAAAAACTTTTTCACTAGGAGGGTGGTGAAACACTGGAATGCATTACCTAGGGAGGTGGTAGAATCTCCTTCCTTGGAAGTTTTTAAGGTCAGGCTTGACAAAGCCCTGGCGGGATGATTTGATTGGGGATTGGTCCTGCTTTGAGCAGGGGGTTGGACTAGATGACCTCCTCAGGTCCCTTCCAACCCTGATATTCTATGATTCTATGACTTGTTTATACTGCTCTATATACTAGACAGTGAAATGTAAGTGCAATATTTATATTCCAATTGATTTATTTTATGATTATATGGTAAAAATGAGAACATAAGCAATTTTTCAGTAACACTATGCTGTGACACTTTTGTATTTCTGTGTAAGGATTTTGTAAGCAAGTAGTTTTTAAGGGAGGTGTAACTTGGGGTACGCAAGACAAATCAAACTGCTGAAAGGGGTATAGCTGTAGAGCCACTGCCATCCTGCCAGGAACTTGGAGCATGCACAAAGCCTTCAAGTGAATGGTCAACACTTCCAGATCATTTTCCAGGATCTCAAGGGATCTATGATTTGTGGGGGCTGAAGCATCTGCCCATTTCATGGGGTATGAGGCAGGGGGCAAACCCCACACTTCTGGTAGAACAATATGGTGAAAACTCTGCAAGGCAAAATTTGCAGCATTCCACCCTAACCTCAGGATTTCTTCAGCAAGAGGTGATCTGTCTCTAAAGTTTACTCACATCACAGAAGAGTGGTACAATTCAGCACATTTATAGTTTTTGCTCAGAGGGGCCCCCAAAGATTGGAACAGCAAGGGTTAGAAATCAGTACTGAGATATAATGGTAGAGCTGACACGTTTTTATGAGAATAAACATTCACCCTTCAGATATATTTTAAAATAAATTTCTGGCTGTGATCACTACTCAGCAGCTGTCTTTATTGTGCTCTTCTATGCCAAATTTGCAAACGGCCTTAAAACCAAACTAAAATTGCACCTATGCAAATGAAAAACCGGTATTTGCTTGTGCACATTGGGTAGAAGTCCCCCAGATTTATGCAAGCAAATATTTGTGAATACAATTTATTAAACCAATTTTAAAAATTTGGCCTTTAATGTCAGAATTTCCCACTGTATTACATTATACACACATTAGTTCTGAGCTCCCCTCCTTTCGCCACTCTTCAGGCTGCTTGGTGTGACGGCACATGGATCCAAGTGCCAGAGAAACAATGATCAATATTTTAAAGCCAGAAAGTATGCCATGTGATCTTTCTTTAAGATATTTTCTGTACAGAAAATTATTTAAATTCACAACCTTGAACCTTCACTTTCTCCATTTTTTTTTTTTTTTAAAGAATCCCTGATGGATTTTCATCTGTTAAAAGGTGTAGCGGGCATGATGAAGTAGAAACTGAGACCTGGGAGAGACACGACTCTGGATGCTAGCTTAATAGCAGGTTGGATTATCCAGGGAAAACAACCCCACTCCAAATCCACCAGCTCTATACCAGGGCTGTACCGAGGCACACAGGCAAGCTTCTCATATGATAACTCCTCTATCCCCTATCCTCAGAAGCTGCTTCTTTTTCATACTCAGGGCCCACAGTGTGCAGGAGTCACAGCCCCCTTTCACAGTACCCCAGGAGAGAACAGACTGGCTCCCTACATCTACTTTTAGAGAAGCTAAGAAGAATATTTCCCCCCTCCAGTCAAAAGTCTGTTGGTATCATGAGAAGGGAGCTTCCTCTTTCCCTCCTGATCACTGTTTTGTGCAGATCACAAGTCCCTCCCCTGCTTAGCTCACAGGTCCATTTCAGAGCTCTGTGTCCTTTGCATTTCTTCCCTGGCTGCCTGATATTCAGTCAGCTAGGGAGGCATACATCCTCTGCCTTAGAACGTCGGAGGACTGACCAGCTTCATTCACTTGAGCCCAACAGCCAAAAGGAGCATTGTGAGCAAGAAAGGCAGTCTTGAGCAAGCCCATCAGGTCTGAACAGGCATTATACTACAGAGCAAGTAGGATAAGTACTATCCTGTACCAAGGAGCAGCCGAGGAGGCTGATTTGGGTTGCATGGTACCCTTAAGTTTTCTCGTCATAAACTATGACTTGGAAAAAATCTTACTATGAAATTTTTAACCACCTGAGCCACTCTGACCATCACTGGGGTAACAAGGATTTGGTTCAGTTTGACTGTACATGGATAGGTTTAGCAATTTTTACCATTCTGTTTCTGCAGGAAGCCAATGACTTTTTCAAGCACTGTAGTTTTGTCCATTTTACGGGTGTTGCCTGGAAGCATGGAGCTGAGCTCTTTGATGAGAACATTGAATTGGTCACGTCTCTTCTTTTCAGACTTGTTACGTGAAGCCCTATAAGTATGAAAAAAATAATGAATGGACCTAGAAAGAGTAATCATTACATATTCTTCTTGCGACATGTTATTTAGAAAATGAACTCGCTATGAATCAGTGTGTGAACACTGATGGCTGGCACTGGGCAAAGCTACATAAGCAACCAAGAACTGACCTTCTCACTGTCATCTTTGTGACCTCTTTGCTGGGACATCTTGAAAAGCGGCATGCTCCGAAGGATAGAGTGCTAGGATGGGAAACAACAGAGCTGGATTTTATTCCAATCTCTGCTCTGTGACTTTATTATCTTATTCCTGGGCTCACTCAGGGGGCACATGTTGGCTCTTCTGTCCTCCCCCTATCACTCCAGCAGCAGGACAAGATGTGGAGGAATTTAATGTCCTTGTTTTCAGACAAATTATAAAGCTTGTCTTGTGAGCACAGGTTTTCATATGTGTGTAGGTGTACTCAAAATTCATGCATTCTATGTTGAGGTACTTTCAGTAAAGGAAGATTGTAAGTAGACAAGGTAAATAATATGGCAACACTTTTTGTTGGCCCAGAAAACAATTTATAATGCTCAAACTTTTGGGCTGATCAAAACACTTAGGTATCCTAAATTATTTCTTGGTCAGATAAAAAAGTAAAAAAACTATGGCAGTTTATAAGCATCCTGTAGAATTGTTTAATTTGGTGCCCCGAATTTCCTGTTGCTTTATGCAGCTGCTTACTTTGCGTACGGGTAAGGACGGCCCTGCCTCCAAGGACCAATATGTAAATAAATATTTTCAGCAGAGATATGACAATGGAGGCTTCCATATGTTACCAGTGACGGGGTGGGGGGCTGGAGGCAGTAATTTTTGTTTGTCTTGCTCTCTGGCCTGAATACTTTTTGAAATGCACTGGAAAGAAGGTTTCAGAGTAGCAGCCGTGTTAGTCTGTATCCGCAAAAAGAAAAGGAGTACTTGTGGCACCTTAGAGACTAACAAATTTATTTGAGCATAAGCTTTCGTGAGCTACAGCTCACTTCATCGGATGAATTCAGTGGAAAATACAATGGGAGATTTACATACACAGAGAACATGAAACAATGGGTGTTACCATACACACTATAACGAGAGGTTTCAGAGTAGCAGCCATGTTAGTCTGTATCCGCAAAAAGAAAAGGAGGTCTTGTGGCACCATTTGTTAGTCTCTAAGGTGCCACAAGTCCTCCTTTTCTCTTTACTGTAACGAGAGTGATCAGGTAAGGTGAGCTATTACCAGCAGGAGAGCAGGGGGCGGGGGGGGGGGCAGGGGGAGCCTTTTGTAGTGATAATCAAGGTGGGCCATTTCCAGCAGTTGACAAGAACGTCTGAGGAACAGCGGCGGGGAATAAACATGGGGAAATAGTTTTACTTTGTGTAATGACCCATCCACTCCCAGTCTTTATTCAAGCCTAAGTTAATTGTATCCAGTTTGCAAATTAATTCCAATTCAGCTGTCTCTCGTTGGAATCTGTTTCTGACTTTTTTTGTTGTAATATTGCGACTTTTAGGTCTGCAATCGAGTGACCAGAGAGATTGAAGTGTTCTCCGACTGGTTTTTGAATGTTATAATTCTTGACGTCTGATTTGTACATGTTCTCTGTGTATATAAATCTCCCCACTGTATTTTCCACTGAATGCATCCGCTGAAGTGAGCTGTAGCTCACGAAAGCTTATGCTCAAATAAATTGGTTAGTCTCTAAGGTGCCAGAAGTACTCCTTTTCTTTTTACTGGAAAGAAGCCAATCTTTGGTTATTTTACAGCTTTGAACACAAAAGTTTGGGTGGATGCTGTCTAACTGATTTAAGCCTACTCCTGTTACACATGCAGAAGATTGTCGGGACAAGATTTGAATCCATCTTCATCGTATTTCCAAACAATTCAAGAAGATTTAAAGAACAGCAACATTTTATTTTCATGTAATTCAATCCTCAGCCCATGTTAGCTTGAAGGCTCCCATTCCTCCAAAAACTGAAACTCCCCAACCATATATAGAGTAAGTGTTGCTTGCCTAGAAAGTAAAATATGTTTTGACAGAAACCAGAAAGTACCTATTTTTAACACTTGACATTTTATTCACAAAGGAAATCTGAAAACTTTTGTAGTGGAAATAACTCGACCAAGATCCAAATCAATGAACAGAGTAGGATCCTTAAAAGAAGAAAACAGAAAACCTTATTAGGTCATCTAATCTCTCCCTTTGTCAATGCAGGATTCTATATTTGCTAGTGCTTTGTTCAGTCCAGTTTTAAATGTCTTGAACAATGCAGGTTCCAACACTTCCCTTGGAAGCTTATTCCATAGTCTAGTAAATATCACTATTAGGGCACTATCCCTGATACTCTGCTGAAGTTGTCCTTATCTTAATTTCATACCCTTCACCTTGATCGACTGGCCCTTCAGCCCTCCTACAGATTGCGCCAATCACAGCACATCTTCCATTCTTCTCGTATCCTGGCCTTCCTTCTCCATATGCGGCTATGTCTTTTCATGATAAAATCTTCCCATCTCTTTGGGGGTTGGCTGAGTGGTCATTTCAGTTCCTGTGGGTACCACTCGGCGACAGCTGCAGTCCATCGATTGTCAGTGAGCCTCGTTATATGCCTGGCCCATCGTATTTTTTATGCCTGCTCTCAACAACGACATCCTGCACTCCACTCTGCTGTCTGATCACTTCACTGGGGACTCGGTCTCGTATTGAAATTCCCAGAATTCTTCTTTCCATTGCCCTCTCTGTGACACACAGTTGCTGCTCCTCTGTCTTCATCAGCACCCATGTTTTGCTGCCGTACAACATTGCTGGCAGGACTGTTGAGTTGAGAGGCCTCATCTGGAGTACTGTGTCCAGTTTTGGGCCCCACACTACAAGAAGGATGTGGATAAATTGGAAAGAGTCCAGCGAAGGGCAACAAAAATGATTAGGGGTCTAGAGCACATGACTTATGAGGAGAGGCTGAGGGAGCTGGGATTGTTTAGTCTGCAGAAGAGAAGAATGAGGGGGGATTTGATAGCTGCTTTCAACTACCTGAAAGGGGGTTCCAAAGAGGATGGCTCTAGACTGTTCTCAATGGTAGCAGATGACAGAACGAGGAGTAATGGTCTCAAGTTGCAATGGGGGAGGTTTAGATTGGATATTAGGAAAAACTTTTTCACTAAGAGGGTGGTGAAACACTGGAATGCGTTACCTAGGGAGGTGGTAGAATCTCCTTCCTTACAGGTTTTTAAGGTCAGGCTTGACAAAGCCCTGGCTGGGATGATTTAACGGGGACTTGGTCCTGCTTTGAGCAGGGGGTTGGACTAGATGACCTTCTGGGGTCCCTTCCAACCCTGATATTCTATGATTCTATGATTCTATGGTACGTGTTGCCTTTTTGATTTTTCCTTGGAGGACATCCTTGATAGAATTGAATGCACACCAACCTGCTTTCTTTCTTCACGAGAGTTCACCTTCCTGATCTTGACGCATGTTAATTTCTTGGCCCAAACAGACATATTGCTCAACTTCTTCTATTTGTTCTCCCTTGGTTGTTATCTGGACTTTTGGTAAGGTATCAGACCACATAAATTTCGTTTTGGAGGGGTAAATTTTCAATCCGACTTGGCTGCTTTTTGTGTTGAGTTCTTGCAGCATTTTCTGTAGTTCGATATCATTTTCGGCGATCAACCCAATATCGTCCACAAATCTGAGACGGTTTACCTGTTCCCCGTTGATGTTGATTCCACCCTTCCAATTCATTTGTCCCATTATCACTTCGAGGCAGGCTGTGAAGAGTTTCGGTGAAACCGTGTCTCCTTGTTGCACACCTTTCTTAACTTGGATGTGAAGGGGAGTATCAAACAAGGTTATATCTGTAGTGCAGCATTCAACAGCATAGAGATCAATGCGGTGTGGAAAGCTTTTGAAGAGCAGGGCATTGACATAAACTATATCAAACTATTAAAGGAAGCAAATTCTGATTGCACAATTCATACCATTAGTCCTGGTTATGTACCTCCTGGTTATCTTCAAAGCAATATGGCATATGCTAATGGAAAAAAGATACACTGTCTGAATGGAATTTTGATTCTGAGTAAATATTAACAAAGGCTTGTCCCTATGCATCACCAAAAATGCCCCTTACAAAAAAAAAAGAGGCATTAATATGTCAGCAGATGGTAATGACAACTACCACTATTTAAGATATGTGTTTTCCTATGTCCGTTCTGTGTGTATGTTGCTCACTAACCCCCTTTTTAAATGGTTGCCTTGCATGCATCATAAAAGTAATTTGGACCTAAGTGTGTGAACTGGTAGTGACAGTTAAATCTGGAATTCCTCCCCCTGTTCTCCCCTTTGCTTCATTCCCCACTCCATGAAAAACAACCCTGCATTCCAGCAATGTTATAATTCTTGACACTTTGTATGACACTTTCAGCTGCGATAGACCATCTCCAAAGACATCTTTTTCATGATGTAATGTGGAATGAGGCATCCATTCCCTTCATCCTCCTCCTCCATTCACAGAGGTCTACATTATTTACAGATGGTTAGGCGCATCCTTATATTGTGCTTCTTTGTAGTATGCATTAATAATACTATGTTTAGCAACTGTCATACATTAAGTCCCTTGTGAAGAGTGTCAGCACAGTGGCTTTGGGAAAACTTTGATAGGCCCTTTGCCTTAGAAGACATCCCTTGCAGTCCTAAGTGTTTGCAGCAGTTAAGTCTGCACATTGCTCCTGGTATCAAAGAGTGGGCTTCTGTATCTCGAGCATGCATGAATTAGAAAAGAAACAAAGGAGAACAGTTGAGCATGGCTGAAGAGCGTTCTGACCTATGTTAGTGAAAAAAGGCTGCAGAAGGGAAGAAGCAGGAAAAAAATCAAGAGACGAGCCTGGACCAACTAGTTGTGCCTGGACTGGAAATACTTTCATTAGAAAGAACAAAGGAAAAAAGTACATGCAACCTAAGGCTCCCTCTACACCAGTTAAACTGCTGGTCGCAGTACTGATCACACTTCCAAAAAAGTTGCTAGCAAACAGATTCTGTGACACTCCTGGTGCCAGCCAATTATTATGGAGTTTTACTGCAACAAATGATTTCCTACCTGAAAAGACAACCCCTACAAAGTGTTAGTAGCAATTTCCTGTGTATGTATGAACTGTGACTTTACCACTGTAGTTAATAGCACGTTACCACTTAGACCCAATCAATTAGCTAAAAATTCAGCGTCTTGTGGGTTGTTCCAGTTAGGAGCAGTAATTGGTGATGGAACCAGATGTTTCTTTGAAGCAATACTGTTTATTTACAAAGAATGTACAAAGAGCTGTTTCCCCAAACACAGCAGGAATCCAACAATCATGAGACAGTGTCTTTGCTCACAGTAGCAGGCACCTTTTCCAATCAGCACTCAGCTCAAAAGCTGTCTCTCTCAGCTTTTTTTTTTTCTTTCTTTTCCTAAACTCTTGCTTATGTTTTCTTAAGACCACATTCCCAGTGCTTGTTCTGATTGTGCCCTTGGTTTTTCTGTCCTTGCTCTCTAGTGTTTTCTCCGGTTTTCCTCAAAAACACAGACACACACAATAATAGCTCTATCAATCAATGCTTTAACCCCTGCATTTGCTGTATCAATCCTGGTAAACCCCTCACCCTGCATGGCATAGCTTCTGACTCAGTCTTGCCAAGTGGATCTGTGTGTTTGGTGGTGGCTTCTATTGTTTTGATTATTACTAACCAAAGGGGCATTTAGCTGCACCATCATTTACCCTAGCTTCAATGGAGTTTAACCCAAACCATAACAAGCACATATGAAAGGAGATTATGTTTAGGTCTGAAATAATGTTTGTAATGTTATTCATTTTTGGTGATTAGGTGATTTGAGAGTATTAGTCGTTTTTTGTTTTGTTTTTCTCCCAAATCATTATCAGATGATTACCCATGTATAAACTGAGTAACATAATAAGAAAACCTCATTATTTTCAGTTAACAATCTGTGTTTCTTTTACAAAGTGTTTGTCATAAAGATTATATAACAACATGTGTTATTTTATACACATGGTGGACTAGACAGTTGTACTGTGGCAGAAACAGCGTTCTGTAGGTTCCTCGGTTGATCCTATGCAGTAATGTGAAAAAATAACCCTTGTATTTGGCTTGCTGATATTTTTCAGAGGAAGCACTATTGACATGCTTTTGTTCTTAAAGGATGGCTGATAATAGTGCTTTGTGATTCAACAGTTTTTCAAGTTGTATTTGGCTTTATTTTTCTCTCCCTTTTGGTTAATTAGGAGGGAAAAAACAGCTTCTGCAGCAACATAAAACCTTAGGTTCACAACAAAATGAACAGTGTTATAAGAGAAAAAAAGGGCTCACCTCTTTGCCCTGTCTTTCTCATTTTCATCCATGAGATTGTCTGACCAGCTTTTCCTGTGGAAAGAATGCAGAGTTATTTTCAGTTGTCCTGCCATTAGCTCTACCTTCAGGTTAATCTCAGAGTCACACTTCTGCTTTACTGTAATAAAGATGACGGTACCCAAGCTAAATAAACATGTCAGCAGGGTTTTAAACTCAGACCTTAATTTTAAGAACCATCTATTGTAGATGTTATGATTCATTATTAATGTTTTGTACTGCAATAGCAGCCAAGGGCTCCAATCAGAGATTAAGGCCCCATTGTGGTAGGCAAAGTAAAAACACATACTAAAAAGACAGTCCCTCTGAAAAGTTTACAGTCTAATCTGTCTACTGTGGACACCTCCAAGTTACTAGGCTAGACCAGTGGTTTTCAACCTTTTTTCATTTGCGGACCCCAAAAATATTTCGAATGGAGGTGCAGATCCCTTTGGAAATCTCAGACATAGTCTGCGGAGCTCCGGGGTCTGCAGACCACAATTGAAAACCACTGCTCTACGGTAACAATAACCTTTCACGAACCCCTTAGACATAGTCTGTGGACTCCCCTGGCGGGGGTGGGGTGCATGGACCACAGTTGAAAGCCATTGAGCTAGATGAACCCCAGGAGATACAGGGAGGTAAATATGGAACCCCTCTGCACATTCAATGCCGCCTGTCCCAAAGAGGATTCACCCCTGGGGAAAAGCACTACTTTCCACTACTGCCCTCCCGGGCGGTTCCTCCAGTTGGGGGAAGCTTAAAGTTCCTACAAGAGTCTCGGCAGGAACGCCAAAGGCAAAGGTAATATGAGGATGCATTGTGGGCCCAATTCCACAAAGCTCTGAAGCATGTGCTTAAGTCCTATTGACACAGTCTAGTTCCTAGAGTACAGGTTTTTTTACACGTTGCAAAAACCAGCCTTGCAACTGACAATGTCTGAGACCCTTGTTGAAGTCTCAGTCAAGAGGTCAGGGGTTGAATGGGCCCAACTGCCTTCTCACTATCTGACTTGAGCTTAATTTTTTAGAGTTCGATAGGTTTTTAAGTGGTGCAGCTGTCAGTCCTATGTTAGACCAACTTGACTTGTCACAGAAAAAATGCAACCCCTGTGCAAAACTGAACGTTTACCAGACCTGTCAGTATTAACCGTTTTGGAACAGATACTGACTAAATTCTCGATCTGCCATAAGGCGTATGTCCATTGCTTCGATAAGAATGAGCCATTGTGAACCTGCAACAGATACGTACAAGTGCCAACCATAGCTCATAAGAAGAGTAGGTAAAATAGGTAAATCATGTAGGCAAGACAGGTAAAAAGCCGTGTAAACTCAGCACAGCCGAGGATTCAGCTGTGTCTCCTCAAGCTATGGCTACCCTACAGAGCTTACAGTGGTGCAACTGCACCGATGCAGCTGCCCTGCTGTAGCACTGAGTGCAGACGTTCTAAATTGACTTAATTACTCCAGCCCCCGCAAATGGCAGTAGCTATGTTGGCAAGAGAAACTCTCCCACTGATATAGCGCTGTCCACACCACCGCTTAGGTCAGTGTAACTTACGTTGCTCAGGGAGTGGCTTATTCACACCCCTGAGCAACATAACTTATACCAACGTAGGCGGTAATGTGTACACAGCCGGATACATTCGTTCTCTGGCCACTGCCTGCCCCTCTTTTGTCAAGCACTCTTTTGAAGAAGGGAGGCTTGAGACATAATACCAAGCAGTGAGGAGAACAAAGCCTTGCATTTATCATTACCTGTGTCCATTCAAGGCATGTACTCCCACTTGTATCAGAGCACAAAACCCTTATGCACTTCTGCAACCCCCACAAGGATTTTCAGGATCAACAGCACAATGTTTCAAACTTTAGACTTCCTACACTGTGATTTGCAAAGTGGCATTCTGTATCACTATTCTTTCCATTAAATGATTCCACAAAATTTAGGAAGTATGATGCAACAAAAAGTTAAAAAAGGAGGGCCAAGTTACGAATATGCACTACTTAGGCCGAATACAATTTCAACATATGATTTTGCACAGGAATTTTATTGTCTCAAGAATATTTGTTTAAAAAGAATAATGAAAACTGATCAATGGGAAGAATTATGGATAATTTTGTCAGTAGCTAGTAGATAGTTGTCCTCCATTAACTCATGAGACACTTGTTAGCTAAGAAATATGAGATATACGTGCAAATTATGCTGTTAATTTTTTGTAACAATACAAATATAGCAGGAGGTTAAAAGCTGCTGTTCATTGGTCTGAGGATAAAGCCACTATAGGTGAGAAGCTTAATGGCATTTTAATTGGGTAGTGGAGGAGCATAAATAGGAGATACAGAGGGCACGTGTTGGATTTTATTGATGACTGGCACATTGGAATTGCTGTGTTCTGTAATCCAGAATATAGACAAAGAACACATGACTTATGAGGAGAGGCTGAGGGAACTGGGATTGTTTAGTCTGCGGAAGAGAAGAGTGAGGGGGGATTTGATAGCTGCTTTCAACTACCTGAAAGGGGGTTCCAAAGAGGATGGATCTAGACTGTTCTCAGTGGTAGCAGATGACAGAACGACGAGCAATGGTTTCAAGTTGCAGTGGGGGAGGTTTACGTTGGATATTAGGAAAATCTTTTTCACTAGAAGGGTGGTGAAGCACTGGAATGCGTTACCTAGGGAGGTGGTGGAATCTCCTTCCTTTGAGGTTTTTAAGATCAGGCTTGACAAAGCCCTGGCTGGGATGATTTAGTTGGGGATTGGTCCTGCTTTGAGCAGGGGGTTGAACTAGATGACCTCCTGAGGTCCCTTCCAACCCTGATATTCTGTGATTCTATGAAATAATAGTAAGTAGTGCTCATAAAGCTTTCAGACATTAGCTAATCAGGCTTCACAACACGCCCATGAGGCAGGTTAGTATCATTATCCACATTTCATAATGGGGAAATTCATACAGCCAGCTGAATATTATTTAGCAAATAATTTATTTGACAAAATTCATTACCTTTTAAAATTAATCAACGAACACTTTTAAAAATTATACCCTGAGCCACAGAGTCAGACTGATAAAATGAACTGAAAAATATACTCTCAAATAATATATTTTACAAATGGAGTGACATTTTCAAACAAATAATTCAATAGTTTTTAAAATTATTTGCCCATTGGTAGGAACTGAGGCAACATGGTTAAATGACTTGTCCAAGAACACAGAAGCAGTCACAGAAGCAAGGACTATAACCCAGAAGTTCCTTGCCTTAAATCCCTTGGCCTTTGCTCAAATCACTAGGTTAGGCATCTCCATTGTCTTGATCACAAACTCTGATTCTGCGTACTGCAGTAATTGTTACCATTTTGTACTTTTTTATTAATGAAGAGAAAAAGAACGACTGTTTTACTGGATATCTACAGAATACATGGAATTATACTGTGGGGGAAACTTATGCCCATACTCACTGGCAATAGACCTAACTCCTCTGTTCTGTCCAGGATTTGGCTTTCTCACTGACTGATGTCACATCCAAGATCTGCTGTGATGCTACCAGTATCAGACACTATCCAGTTGTCACTTTGATTCCACATCCATTTGTTGACACAATCAAATCTCCAGAGCATCTTAAGTGTTGCTAACAATGTTTGTGAGTGTGTATTTGGCATATGAAATTAGAACTGTGGTCAATAAAATAGATATGGAAGAAAAAAATTTATTTTTTGCTAAATAGTTGTGTCGCCCCTCTGAGAAGCTGTAGAAGATGTCTGGGCCTGCAGGCCAGCTTCCTGTTGGAGCAGAAATCAGTGACATGAAGTCTGGGCATATTCTTAGTGCAACTCTTTTATTTTATACTTTTCCAACCAGTCTTTGAACAGAGGGGAGGGAGGTCACAGACAGCATACAGGGAACGCCCTCTTTCAGAACTGAGTCCCAAAGATCTCTCTCATTAGAGTGATTAAGGCAGAGAACAAATTCACTTGCTCCTTGCCACAGCTCCTTCCAAACGAACTTGCATGACAAAACTGACAACAATGCAGTATTTCTTCCAAGACTGAACAGTGCTCACACATTAAGAATTTGCAACCCTATGAATAATAGGCCCACCTGCTGACTCCTACCATAAGAGTACTTAGCAATGACCATCATGTTTGTGCCTTTAGTCTTATGGCAGGAGTCAGCAGGTGGATAATAAGCAAAAGACAGTAAGCAGCTTGAAGCAGCAGAGAAGACTATCAGGAGTCTCTCGCTGAAGTGAGCCACCAAATCAGTCAGCATTTGAAATTGATAGTCCACAATGAGAACATACCTGAAGAGAAAAAAAGAAACCCTCAGCTCACCACATGTACATATTGGGCCTGATCTTCCGCCACAAAGCTGCCAGAACAGGGTGCTGTGGATTCCCCAGCATGGGGAAATCCAAGGGAGCACAGAGCCAGTGAATTTACCTCTAAGTCATAGCCTCCATTGGAGGAAGCAAGTCAGGGGCATGTCCAGGAAAGCTGTGTGGTTGCAGTGCTTTTGAGCTCCAGCAATCCCCAGATAGCATAATGGCCCTTGTGTGCCTCACTTTTTAGATGTCCAACTTGAGATAACTTGGACCTGATTTTCAGGGAGTGGTATAAGAATTTGGGTAATATGTCAACTTACAATTTATAATTCTCTAATTATCACGCTGCAAACTCCATTTTGAATGTGCAGCTCTTTGTCTTCTCCATTGTCTTTTTACTGATTTGTCTGGGGATGGTCTCCTGGCAACCAACTCACTAGGCTGATCTGGGAATTACTAGACAGAGGGACTGAAAGGTTATAAAAGGCAGGAGCTGATCTATTTGGTGTCTTTGGTCACTTTCACCAGCTCAAAAAGAGGGAAGCTGCTGCAGGAGTCTGATGAAATGGGGGAACCTACACAGTCCCCCAAGAGGGGCACTATGTTGTGTTTTAACTCTTAAGTAAAGAGCACTGGCGTTTTAGAATCCTGTGCAAAGTCTGTCTCTCTGTGTTATGTGCAACACCTGTCATATGTCCTTGAAGGGTTAGCATGTGACCCCAGAGCACCCACATTGCTGTAGTTTGGGAGAGGCTGTGCTTAAGCCACAGGGGAGGTTGAGGGGTCAAGAGCTAGGCAGTTGGACCATGGGGTCTAAGCCCTCAGGAATGGATGCCAGATTGAAGATCTGCACCGCAAGAGTGGGCCTAAGGATCCCAAACTAGGGGCAGTGCCTGGAGTCTGTTCAGATTCTGGAGGCTTAAAGCACATGGGAGATTCAGTAATCAGATCTCCTCACAGCAGCCTGGTCAGTGCACAAGAGGGGGTGTTTAATTAGATTTCTGACGGGAAAGTCATCATTTTTCCTGCTTAGTAGGAACTCACAGCTGGGAGAGGTCAGCACTTGTCAAAATGAGGCCCAAGTTGTCTCAAGTCAATGGCCGCTTCCAAAAACGTTGGCCAAGGCCCTTGTCAGACAAAGTGCCGCATTCCTGAGGGATTTGTTCAAAATAATAAAATAGTGAAGTGTGATAAAGCAAGTTAAAGGATAAAAACTATCTTTGCTCCACATACATCTGGGTGAATGGACATAGCCAGTGGTATGCCCAGTTCCAAATGATTCTTGCCAGTACAGGGCAAGATTCAGAATGGCCTGACTCACTGTGCTCTTTTCAGCTAGTGCCAATTGCTTGCTGGCTGCGGATATGCCCCCTGGTGTGGGAATTAGCCCTGCCCCTTTTCTTGGCTAACTACACCTTTTCAGACCTCTTTGCCCATTAGCCGGGTGTGTCTACCAGCGTCTATTCTTGTCCCCTGTGGGGGTTATGGCTGGCTGACAGATCCATCGTACCTGACATCTTTATGTCTGGTAAACAGCGTTTTTGACTTGTTTGTTCAAAGCAAGAGGCAAGGTGAAAAATAACAAATTTTTGTACCAATTTTTACTGACAACAGCTGAAACTGATAATTTGCATTTTTATTGAAATATTTAAATCATGTTTTTTATGGTTCTGTGTGTGCTGCATTTATTGGGGAAATAGTGGTATCCTGGAAACACAAGAGTAGCTCAAACCACCAGTCCTGTATCCTCTGACAGGGAAAGACAGAATAAGCATCTCCCTATCACCCCACATTCATTCATACAATGATAGCTGCTTGGGAGAGACGTCATGTAGGCACAATGTCAGCTCACTCCAAGGATTCTCCTGGATAAAGGTTGTGTGTGTTTATTTTGATATACTCTGTTCCCAGTAGAAACTGAGCTCAAAATAGAAAACTCATCTGGCCTTGATCACCTTGTAGTGCATATGAAACATGGTTTTAGCAAGTTATGCTACTGCTTTGCTACATCTGCTAAGCTAGATCTCCCCACCCACCCCCCACAGCTCTTGTGCCTGTGGCCTTGTCTACACTAATGATGCAAGTCGATCTAAGTTACACTACTTTAGTTACGTAACTTAAGTCGACATAACTTATATCGACTTACAGTGATATCTACACCGCGCTATGTCGACGGGAGATGCTCTTCTGCCTCTCGTTGAGGTGGATTAATTAAGTCGACGGGAGAGTGCTCTCCCATTGACTTATCACATCTTCACCAGACCCACTACATCAATGCCGCTGCATCGATCACAGTGGTGCTGATTTAGCCGTGTAGTGAAGACAAACCGTGAGATAATACATTATGAGGTGTGACTGTGACAATAAAATAAACGTGATCAGTCATAGGTTTCACAATAGCCCATAAAACAGCCAGCTAACCTGGCTTCATAGGTGTTAGGCTGAAATATAAGGGAGCTTTACAATCCCATTAAGCTAACTTGATTGAGCAAACATGATTGAAAAACTTACTCTTTTGCCCATCATGACAGGGGCAGAGAGGCACAGAGGTCCACTGGAACTCCCAGGTTGTGCTGGGGAACAGTTACTTGGAACACCCCGTGAAACGGTGGAATACAGTCTCCCCATGTGACTGGCCAACTCTGCTAGCTGGCAAATTAAAGCCGTGGCCTGTCTATTCTCTGTCTCATCCTCTTTCCAGCATCTAATTCCCAAAGAAACTAGGTAACCGCAGCCCCTGCCATCTCCTGCATGCAGTCTATTATGCCGGTCAGCCAGGATAAGGACCACCTAATGCTGTATGGGAACTCTCCCCCTCTTCTCCAAAACTGCTCGTCCATGTTACAAAGTATCACTGCGTCACCCATTGTTTAAGGTGTACACCTGAGCCCTAAATTAGATCTCCTGGATACCAGTACTGTACCGGGAAAACAAATACTGTATCTGGTCAAGGCGTGGATAAGAGATGTATGCAGAAATAGGGAAGAGGTATCTCTGATGAATCATGTTCACATCTGAGCGGTGGGCAGGCCTTTAACAACAGCTGCTCTTTTGCTGGATATCAAGGAGGAAATATGGGAAGGAATGGATGGGGAATTGCCTATCTGGATGGAGGGATGGAAGCAGGTAATGGCAATACAAACATTAAATTAATAAATAATTTGAGGGAATCAGGGACAACGCTGCTAGATTCCTACAGTGGCACAGTGGTCAAGCCTCCTGCTTGAAGAAGGATAGCTCCTCTAATCCAGTGGTTCTGAAACAGGGGCATGGGGCCCACTGCGGGGCTGCAAGCTGGTCTCAGAGGGTCTACCAAGCAGGACCAGCATTAGACTTGCTGGGGACCTGGGCAGAAAGATGAAGCACCACTGTATGAGTCTGAAGCCTGGGGCCCCAAGCCCCACTGTCCAGGGCTGATGCCGAAGTCTGAGCAACTAAGCTTTGCGGGGCCCCCTATGGTGGGGGACCCCGGGCAATTGCCCTAGTTGCTACACCCTAGTGCTGGCCCCGGCTTTTATATGCAGAAAAACAGTTGTTGTGGCACAGGTGGACCATGGAGTTTTTGTAGCATGGTTGGGGGTCGGGGGAGCTCAGAAAGGAAAAGGTTGAGAACCCCTGCTCTAATCCGCACGTTCCCTGTCTCACTGGCTTCTCCACAGTAGGACTTCAAAGTGAATCTTACCAAGACTTAGTGAGCTTCATTCTGACTCTGAGCTAGCAGCTGTGCTCTTTTCCTCTGAGTTGTGAGTTTGCGCCAAAGCACAGTAAAACTTACTAATATTTATGAAACTTCACTTCAAAGTCCTGCTGTTTTACTAGAGCAAGGTTAACAAGTGAGGAGTAAGAGGAGAGATGACAGTGCCACAAGATGGCAGTGACCACGTTACGCACCTGATTTTAACTCTTTTTTTTTTGGATGAGGCACTTAGATAGTCCTGCCATGCTGGATGCTATAGTAAATCAAAGCAACAGATAGACTATTAGGCTGGATATGTCTGAATACAAATAAATCAGAATAAATGACCAGATTCGAGGGCAAATCAAATTTGAATCAGGAATATTGCTACATCTTGGCCAAATATAACCTTCTGAACTGTTACAAAACATGCTAAAGTTTATTGCTAAAAATAACACACAAAAGGGAAAAGAAAAGTTAATGAAAAATTACAAATTGAATTAAAGAACTGAAAACATAGCTATCTATAGCACAACTGCCAGAAAGCAACAAATATAAGAAAATCCCTTTTCATTCTAACGTGCATTTTATTTTGAGAAGGGCCTGTGATTTTTTGTGGCAGAATAGCAGCATTAACAAAATTTTTACCAGGTGTCAGTTAATGCAGCAATTGCTATAGGAATTACTGTATTTAAGTGCAGAGGTAAAATCCACAGGAATGGTAAGTGTGCTGCTTTAGAGCTATTTTTGCCCAAGCATATCTAACATAATCATCCTCCTTTCAATAGCTTCCTGAATTTTTGTTTTTACTAGGAAAGAGAATATTTTGGGTTTTCAAACAGGACAAAACACAGTAAAAAGAAAACTGTACTTTCTAGACTTGATGAAGGCTAATAATTCTTGGCAGAGAATAGTTTGTTCTGCGGTTTAAAAATATTTACATTTTCAATATTTATGAATGATCCTTACATAAAAAGCATTACATTTAAAACTAGACATAGAACAAGATTACAAAAACAGAAGATATTCATCAAAATTTTCAAAAAAGACATATATTTCTTTAAATGTACCTTTCTGGTTAGTTATTTAAATGGAGTGATAATATTTCTAAATTTGATATTTCACCAAGTTTCATGCTTCAGTTTATAATGGCTCTTCAGATGTTTTCAGGGTTAAAGCAACACAAAAATGTCTAAAGAAAACAAATACAGGTATTAAAATTATGGAGTATGACATATATTAATGTTCCGTTGGCCTGGCTTTGGGATGAGGGAATGTTTGTAGGTAATACATCTCAAGATTATGGGATTATAATAAAATAAGAAAAGGCACATAATGTATTTGGAGGAAGCACAGGCAGGAATGTCTGTGAGGGGAGGGCTCCTGCCTCATACTGGGAATGAGGGGCGATCAACAGGTTATCTCAAGTGCTTATATACAAATGCACAAAGCCTTGGAAACAAGCAGGGAGAACTGGAGGTCCTGGTGATGTCAAGGAACTATGACGTGATTGGAATAACAGAGACTTGGTGGGATAACTCACATGACTGGAGTACAGTCATGGATGGTTATAAACTGTTCAGGAAGGACAGGCAGGGCAGAAAAGGTGGGGGAGTAGCACTGTATGTAAGGGAGCAGTATGACTGCTCAGAGCTCCGGTACGAAACTGTGGAAAAACCTGAGTGTCTCTGGATTAAGTTTAGAAGTGTGTGCAACAAGAGTGATGTAGTGGTGGGAGTCTGCTATAGACCACCGGACCAGGGGGATGAGGTGGATGAGGCTTTCTTCAGGCAACTCACGGAAGCTACTAGATCGCATGCCCTGATTCTCATGGGTGACTTTAATTTTCCTGATATCTGCTGGGAGAGCAATACAGCGGTGCATAGACAATCCAGGAAGTTTTTGGAAAGCGTAGGGGACAATTTCCTGGTGCAAGTGCTAGGGGAGCCAACTAGGGGGGGCGCTTTTCTTGACCTGCTGCTCACAAACCAGGTAGAATTAGTGGGGGAAGCAAAAGTGGATGGGAATCTGGGAGGCAGTGACCATGAGTTGGTTGAGTTCAGGATCCTGACGCAGGGAAGAAAGGTAAGCAGCAGGATACGGACCCTGGACTTCAGGAAAGCAGACTTTGACTCCCTCAGGGAACAGATGGCCAGGATCCCCTGGGGGACTAACATGAAGGGGAAGGGAGTCCAGGAGAGCTGGCTGTATTTCAAGGAATCCCTGTTGAGGTTACAGGGACAAACCATCCCGATGAGTCGAAAGAATAGTAAATATGGCAGGCGACCAGCTTGGCTTAATGGTGAAATCCTAGTGGATCTTAAACATAAAAAAGAAGCTTACAAGGAGTGGAAGGTTGGACATATGATCAGGGAAGAGTATAAAAATATTGCTCGGGCATGTAGGAAAGATATCAGGAGGGCCAAATCGCACCTGGAGCTGCAGCTAGCAAGAGATGTCAAGAGTAACAAGAAGGGTTTCTTCAGGTATGTTGGCAACAAGAAGAAAGCCAAGGAAAGTGTGGGCCCCTTACTGAATGAGGGAGGCAACCTAGTGACAGAGGATGTGGAAAAAGCTAATGTACTCAATGCTTTTTTTGCCTCTGTTTTCACTAACAAGGTCAGCTCCCAGACTGCTGTGCTGGGCATCACAAAATGGGGAAGAGATGGCCAGCCCTCTGTAGAGATAGAGGTGGTTAGGGACTATTTAGAAAAGCTGGACGTGCACAAGTCCATGGGGCCGGACGAATTGCATCCGAGAGTGCTGAAGGAATTGGCGGCTGTGATTGCAGAGCCCTTGGCCATTATCTTTGAAAACTCGTGGCGAACGGGGGAAGTCCCGGATGACTGGAAAAAGGCTAATGTAGTGCCCATCTTTAAAAAAGGGAAGAAGGAGGATCCTGGGAACTACAGGCCAGTCAGCCTCACCTCAGTCCCTGGAAAAATCATGGAGCAGGTCCTCAAAGAATCAATCCTGAAGCACTTAGAGGAGAGGAAAGTGATCAGGAACAGTCAGCATGGATTCACCAAGGGAAGGTCATGCCTGACTAATCTAATCGCCTTTTATGATGAGATTACTGGTTCTGTGGATGAAGGGAAAGCAGTGGATGTATTGTTTCTTGACTTTAGCAAAGCTTTTGACACGGTCTCCCACAGCATTCTTGTCAGCAAGTTAAGGACGTATGGGCTGGATGAATGCACTATAAGGTGGGTAGAAAGCTGGCTAGATTGTCGGGCACAACGGGTAGTGATCAATGGCTCCATGTCTAGTTGGCAGCCGGTGTCAAGTGGAGTGCCCCAGGGGTCGGTCCTGGGGCCCGTTTTGTTCAATATCTTCATAAATGATCTGGAGGATGGTGTGGATTGCACTCTGAGCAAATTTGCGGATGATACTAAACTGGGAGGAGTGGTAGATACGCTGGAGGGGAGGGATAGGATACAGAAGGACCTAGACAAATTGGAGGATTGGGCCAAAAGAAATCTGATGAGGTTCAATAAGGATAAGTGCAGGGTCCTGCACTTAGGATGGAAGAATCCAATGCACCGCTACAGACTAGGGACCGAATGGCTAGGTAGCAGTTCTGCGGAAAAGGACCTAGGGGTGACAGTGGACGAGAAGCTGGATATGAGTCAGCAGTGTGCCCTTGTTGCCAAGAAGGCCAATGGCATTTTGGGATGTATAAGTAGGGGCATAGCGAGCAGATCGAGGGACGTGATCGTTCCCCTCTATTCGACACTGGTGAGGCCTCATCTGGAGTACTGTGTCCAGTTTTGGGCCCCACACTACAAGAAGGATGTGGATAAATTGGAAAGAGTCCAGCGAAGGGCAACAAAAATGATTAGGGGTCTAGAGCACATGACTTATGAGGAGAGGCTGAGGGAGCTGGGATTGTTTAGTCTGCAGAAGAGAAGAATGAGGGGGGATTTGATAGCTGCTTTCAACTACCTGAAAGGGGGTTCCAAAGAGGATGGCTCTAGACTGTTCTCAATGGTAGCAGATGACAGAACGAGGAGTAATGGTCTCAAGTTGCAATGGGGGAGGTTTAGATTGGATATTAGGAAAAACTTTTTCACTAAGAGGGTGGTGAAACACTGGAATGCGTTACCTAGGGAGGTGGTAGAATCTCCTTCCTTACAGGTTTTTAAGGTCAGGCTTGACAAAGCCCTGGCTGGGATGATTTAACTGGGACTTGGTCCTGCTTTGAGCAGGGGGTTGGACTAGATGACCTTCTGGGGTCCCTTCCAACCCTGATATTCTATGATTCTATGATTCTATTTTGACTATATTCCTTACATTCTGCCTACTTAAAATGGTTAGTTGGAAAAAAGAATCATTTTTATCTGTAGAAGCTGTTGTATGGTATAGCTCTGCACTGTTAAACTGCTCTCTATTCCATCCTGGAGATGGTTGTATTTCAGTGATGAGTGAACTGAGCTCTATATATAGACAGCATAAATCTCCTCTCACCAGGTAAATCAGGAGTAACCCCTGTGATGCCGGCAGATCAGGAGCCAGCTCCTGCCAAGGACCAGGGCCTCATTGAATGCTGACAAATGCATAGTTGGAAACCAGTCTGGCTCACCTGTGGGTTAGTATAGTTAAAACAGATATCAGTGTTATAAGAATGTGTTTAGTGTTTAGACTTTATGGAATCCTTGTAGGATACTGCATGTTTTAATCTTACCTATAATATCTGTATCCCATGGTATGAAGTTATATTGAGTGTGTGCATTGTAACCCTCTGTAATTGTGTAACTCAGCAAATAGGAAAAGGAGCATTAACTAAGGTAGAACTGCTCATTCTGCACACAAGATGGCCCACTGAATGCAAATGAGGCATTGCATACCATCAAAGAACAGAAATCTTGTTGACTGCATTCCTAACTCTCTCTGGGTAAAGGATATAAAAAATCCCTGACAAGGAGAAACGTGGTCTCTGCTGTCCAGACTCTGAGGGACAGAGATTCCTAAACATAAGCAAGAGATCCCCATACTGCTTGGCATGGGTCAGCCCTTGTTATAAATATAAAGGGAAGGGTAAACACCTTTAAATCCTTCCTGGCCAGAGGAAAAACCCTTTCACCTTTAAAGGTTTAAGAAGCTAAGATAACCTCGCTGGCACCTGACCAAAATGACCAATGAGGAGACAAGATACTTTCAAAGCTGGAGGGGGGCGGGAAACAAAGGGTCTCTCTGTCTGTGTGATGCTTTGCTGGGACCAGAGCAGGAATGCAGGTCAGAACTCCTGTAAAAAGTCAGTAAGCAATCTAGTTAGATATGCGTTAGATTCTGTTTTATTTAAATGGCTGATAAAATAAGTTGTGCTGAATGGAATGTATATTCCTGTTTTTGTGTCTTTTTGTAACTTAAGGTTTTGCCTAGAGGGATTCTCTATGGTTTGAATCTGATTACCCTGTAAGGTATTTACCATCCTGATTTTACAGATGTGATTCTTTTACTTTTTTTTTTTTAATTAAAATTCTCCTTTTAAGAACCTGATTGCTTTTCCTTGTTCTTAAGATCCAAGGGTTTGGGTATGTGTTCACCTATGCAAATTGGTGAGGATTTTTATCAAGCCTTCCCCAGGAAAGGGGGTGTAGGGCTTGGGGGAATTTTTGTGGGGGAGACGTTTCCAAGTGGGCACTTCCCCTGTTATTATTGTTAGACACGTTGGTGGTGGCAGCGTTTAACCTAAGCTGGTAAGAATAAGCTTAGGGGGTCTTTCATGCAGGTCCCCACATCTGTACCCTAGAGTTCAGAGTGGGGAAGGAACATTGACAGCCCTAAAGGACACATAGAATTGGTTATTATAGAAGCTTATATTATCTTTTTAAACCTAACACTGTAACTCATTTACGTGTGTATATTTCATGTTTTAACCTTGTAAATAACTCATTTTCTTAGTTAAATCTTTAGTTAATTTATTACAGGATTGGCTACAAGCTTTGTCTTGGGTTTGAGATCTGAGTACAAACGACTTGGGGTAAGTGGCTGGTCCTTTGGGAGTTACTTGAATATATTTTGTGATTTTTGGTGTAAAGGACCATCTATCACATGGTCCAGCTTGCGTGGGTGGCAAGATAGACTGGAATGCCCAAGGGGATTGTGTGATTCCATGGTAAGGTGGTTATATTGCTTCAGGAGTTCACACTTGTTACTGCACTGGTGAAATCTAATTTTAGAACATATCACCAGTTTGGGGTCTCTGTCCTGCTTGTTGATTACCTGCTCTGAGGCTGGCACTCACAGTCATGAGCCAGTCCAGACCCCACTAAACTCAACAGAGCTACACTGATATAAGTGAGAAAAGTGAGGGGAAGGGAACAGATAAGTGTTCATGTCACACTCCTCGTCAATACACGGCCCAAGCTGGGGAAGCTAATGATCCAACCAGCGGACCAAATTTGGTGATGAATCCTAGTCACATGCCACCTGAGGCACATTGCGCACGCACTGGGAAGAAGAAGAAGAAGAAATTAGAAGAATCATATCCATAGTTTGTAAAGTTTACCCAGTCCTTTGGGGTCTTTGATGGAAGGTCACTAGATAAATGTTTATTAATTTTCACTTTCATTAATTATTATTATTATTCAACCTTTGGTGAATGGGCCAAATATATCATGTGAATTAAATTTTGCCCAGATCACTCCTAACACTATAGAAAACAGAAGATCTAACAAATTAAAGTAACATTCATCAGTGAAGGCTGCCATCTGTACAACTCAGAATGCTCCTTGGTGCGCCTGTCCCCTTCCAGCAATGCTAAACAGGATTAGCGTTCTATAGGCATACAGGAAAAGTAGGTCAGTTCAGTAACATTGTTCCCTGTGATGACCTGACGATGTGATTGTAATGGTCTGTTCACAGTCACCTATCATTCTGAGCTGACTACAGTGATGATGAAACTGGGCTTGTCACAGAACACATAATAATAACTTAGCTCACTGCACACTTTGTGGGGGAAAACATTTCCAGTTGGGAAAAATAATAATGCTTTGCATTTATACAACCAGACATTTTCAAAGGAACACACTCACATGATATCCTCTGCAGTAAATTAGTGTAACCTTTCTGCCTGTCAGAGTTGGCAGCAACAAGGACCGGGTTCAGTATCTAGGGGTTCCATTCCAATAACACAATGCAAACCGGCTCGAGCCCCCACCCAGTGACCTGGGACAAATATATACTGCCCCCGCTGGGCGCCTCCAAGAGACAATACTTCCCCTCTCGCAAGCACATAGTCTGAGTGTAGCAAAAAGCCTTTTAATAACAGAGAGAAACAATGTGGCATTATGTTGGGGAAACACCACCAACAGGATTCATAACACAAACCATGAGCAAAAAAGCCACCCCAAGCAAACTGGGGCATGTCCTTTCCCTTTGGTTCTTGAGTCCACCAACCCAAAATCACCCAAAGTCCCACAAGTCCAATGACCCAAAAGTCTCTGTCCCTGGTCAGGACAGCCCCAGAGTTCGAAAGTTTATCTGCAGAGTTTTACCTCCCAACCTGGGTGGAGATGGGGGGGCGGTTTTAAGGGACACCTTACGTGGTCCAAAGCTGATGGCCCCACCTCTCCATGGGGCTCCGCTCTGCCAGCCGCCCCATGAGCTGCTCTAGGCATCCAACAAACTGCTCTGCTCCACCACCACTCTGCTCCATAAGCTGCTCTGCTTGCCGTCCCGCAAACCGCAATGCTCTGCCAGCCATCCCGCAAACTGCTCTGCTCCACCAGCCGCTCGGCTCGCCGTCCTGCAAACTGCTCCACCATATATCTTCAGGCTCCCCCACTACTTAACACAACACTCAGTGATTTCAGCTCTTAGTAAGTTTAGCTCTTTTGTGATTTCAGCTTGTAGCAGGGGAGCCTCAGTGCTGGTGCACCATTAGCCCAAAGTGAATTCAGCTCAGCAGCCTGTAACTAGACTCCTAATGGAATCAAAATTAGCTCTGATATTCCACAGTGGAGAGAGGAGGAAATGCAATTAGCATATAAGGCCCTCCCAAGGGGGCCCATGCCACCAAGTATTAATACCTATCCCCAACTTCTCTCAATTCACAGAGTTTTGGAACCCATGTCCCTTGCCTAGCGAGTGCTACTTAGTTGATGGCAAGTCCCTCCATCATAACAAAAGGCCAAGTGCAGTTCCACTGTCCTTGATTCCCATAATCAGGATAATAACAATTTATTCTTCCTGCCCCAATAACAGAGACACTGGGGATCCCACAGCAGCCAAAGTGACCATTTGGGCAGCTATGGCCTCATTCTAGGCTGAGTGGGTGTGCCTATGCAAGTGAGATTGGCCCCTGAAGTTTTTTTCCACAACTTACCACACCTCACCACCAGATGTCAGGGTGGAGCTCATCCTGACTCTGCTTACATTAGTATTATCATCCATGTTTTAGAAAAGGAACCTGAGGCACAGAGCAGTTAAAAACTATATTCTGGCTCATTTTGGACAGATACTGCACCCTACTTGCACGACTACGCAAGAACTAGGTAGACTGTTACCATTAGCATTCCTGAATGCAGGGGAGCCAGAGGCTCCAGCATGTCTGGAAATACTTCACAGTTCCAAGGATGAGTAGTCAACCAGGTATGTCAGTTAGCATCCACCAACAAAGAAAGACGGTGTATGCTGCACCTCTTCAAGCAGAAGTCAGTGCAGTTGCAAAGGATGGCTCTGCCAACACCCCCCATTGAGGTACTGTGTCTGCATTTGCCCTGCTCAGACAGAATGTATCAGATTACAAAAAGAAAAGGAGTACTTGTGGCACCTTAGAGACTAACCAATTTATTTGAGCATAAGCTTTCGTGAGCTACAGCTCACTTCATCGGATGCAAGCTTATGCTCAAATAAATTGGTTAGTCTCTAAGGTGCCACAAGTACTCCTTTTCTTTTTGCGAATACAGACTAACACGGCTGTTACTCTGAAACCTCAGATTACAAATACTTTTATTAAGATGATGTTGAAGTAAAAAGAAAACAGTAAAGAGTTTAAGCACAGAAGTTTCTGGTTATCAGGGAATAAGGTACAGATTATCAAGTGGTGTGAAATTCGGTTTAGGAACGGGTGGCGTAAGGAATACATAATCTGCGATTGGAGGTAAAAGTTTAACAGGTCAAAGTACAGACATTGAGATATGGGGGTATGTTGTTCATATAATGGCTATGTTCAGGTGTGGAGTATAATGAGTGGATACGATGATAAGGATGGATTTTCCCTCATTTGGTGGGATTTAATGTTCAGTGAGTTTATGGTTCCAGTGGAAAAAGTCTCTCAGTCCCTTTCCCATAGTTGATGCACGATGTCATACCGGCTCACACCTCCTAGTACTGTCGGTGGCCGGTGATGTGTTCGATGTAGATGTCCCTGGACCATCGGATGGTGTCCGAGACCATGAGGCGCTGCATGAGCCGTGCATAGCATCGACCAATCCCACAGGTCCGCAGCACACGCTCGTTGCAGGGGTCCCAAGCGCCCAGGGCTCCGATGATCAGGGCGTCCATCTGCACCTTGTAGCCCTTCGCTTTCAGGGTGTCGGCCAGGGTGGTGTATTTTTCCAGCTTACGAACTCGGGCTTCGCGGAAGGCCGGAGTCCTGTTCTCAAAGGAGACCGTGACGTCAACGAGGATGATCTTTTTCTGGGCCTCTTCGGTGACTACCACGTCAGGTTGGAACTGGCTGTCAGTACTGGGGATGGCGCAGTTCACGGCGACCTCCCCCAGGCGCGGTGCGATGGCTTTCACCAGGCGGTTCTGGATGGCGTTGTGGCACAGCTGCCAGGCTCTGGAGTGGGGCTTGCAGCTGCACAGGACATGGGGCAGGGTCTCATTGGAGTAGCCGCACTTCCTGCAACGCTTGTCTCGGTTCCCGTGGTGGACGGCTCCATTGAGTGGGACGCAATTGAGCCGGGCACGGTGGGGGAACCGCCAGTCAGCAAAACGGGTGAAGCCGCCCCCGGCAAGGAAGTGGTTGCTGGCGTCCCACTTGCTGGTCAGTTCGAAGGCTTTATCCTGGTCCGGTTTACGCTTCAGGGTTTCCATGTACAGTGAGTGGATGGCTGCCTTCAGGGTCCTCTCCAGCATGCCCCTGGCACTCGGGGTGACGATGGTGTTGCTGTCGGACCTGATCTGCGGCACCAGGACTCCCAGCTCCTGGCACTCCTCGCATCACTCCCAGCGGCAGCCGATGTGCTTCCCCAGGCGACGCGTGGCATTGCGAGCGCGGGACCACAGTGAAGCGATGTCGCGCCCATCCCGTCCGAATTTGCCATCCAGGGAACCGCTCAGGAAGGTGGCGGTGTCTTGGTTGGAGGGGGCTCTGCCAATCCGCTTCTTTGTTGCGTCATGGAGGGCGTTTGCTGCGATGTTCCTTACCATGGCGTCAGGACACATCAGCAGGTGGAAGGTGTGGGTGACCACCGCGATGTCACACAGGTCGCCCATGCGGCCGACAGTGGCACCGCCATGCCTGTGGGCGATGTAGACCAGCTCGTTGCTGGCTCTCTGGGGAAGGAACAGCCACTTCTTCACCAGCTGCCGGATGATCTTGTCTGCCTTGTTGAGGGGTACCTTCGCCACGGTGGATCCCCTTAGGATGAATGAGATGTGGGGGATCAGGAAGGTGTTCAGGGCGTTTATCTTCTGCCACGGTGCTAGCAGGGAGGCGTCGATCTTGGCGGCATCCTGCAAGATCTCCTGGATGGTGTCCTCGGGTGTCTGCCGGACACGGAAACCCGTCGGCATGCCGAGGTGCTGGTATGCCTGCCCCTCTGCCAGGGGGATGACGGGCTCGCCCTGGATCTGGAACCCTGTCGTCTGCACCGAGTCCCTTTTGCTGCTGTCGATGTGGAGAGTTGCGCACTTCTTTGCATTGAAGCGGAGCCCCATCCAATCGGCAGCTTGACTGGTGGCATCTAGCATACGTTGGAGGTTCGCGTCCGTGGTCAGGACCAGGTCATCCACGTAAGCCAGGATGCTCACCCTCTCACCGTGGAGGTTGAAGCCATCTGTGCCATTGGAGATCGCTCGCAGCAACGGCTCTATGGCAAGGTTAAAGATGATGGGGCTGAGGGGACAGCCCTGCTTAACTCCGCTCCAGATCGGGATCTCGGCGGTCTCCCCTTCGACTGAATGAATGGTGGTGCTGCATCCCTCGTACACCTCTTGGATCACACGAAGCAAATTCTCTGGCTTCCCAAACTCCTGGAGCGTGGCAAAGATGTGGTGGTGGGGCATGGACCCAAAGGCGTTAGCCAGGTCGAGCCACGCTACCGTGCACTGCCTCCATGCCCTTCTGGCCGTTTCGAGGGTGGTTTGGAGGACAAAGTTGTGTTCATAGCAGCCCTCGCAGGACATGAAGCCTTTCTGGATGGAGCTGATGGCTCCCCCGCTCACCAACCACTCCATGATCCTCGACGCCAGGCAGCTGGCATAGAGCTTGTACATCATGGAGCAGAGGGAGATGGGCCTCCAGTTGCTGGGGTCATCCCGCTTGCCCTTCTTGTACACCAGTACCGTCATGGCCTTCTTCCAGGAGCTGGGAGTCCGGCAGAATCGCTTGCACTGGTTGAAGAGTGTGGTGACGACCAGGCAGCCGGAATCTCACTTTTTCAGGAGGCTGTAGGGGATGCCGTCTTTCCCAAGAGCTGTGTTTTTTGTTTTTGAGAGTCTGGCCATCACTTCCTTGGGCGTATAGTCAGTTTCCAGGACACCTGCTTTGCCAACACGGGGCAGGGGGCGGAGGCACTCTGGGCACTGTGCGTCATTCCAGGCTATGCGGTCGAATACATCCTTGAAGTAGCTGTAGAGACGCTCAGATGGGATCGTGCAGTTGGGCGAGGCCCATCTAGGATCCCCCTCATGGCCTTGGAGCGGTTTGCCCGGTACAGCTTTTGGATCCTTGAAGCTGCTGCTGGATTGTAGCAGCGGCTGGCGTCTCTACTTCTGGCTCCCCTGATAGTGGCGTTGTGGTTTGGAGCAGGCGTTCCGTGGGCAGGCGGGGAGTTCTCCTGGTTTGAACTTCTTCTGGGAGCGATTTCCGAAGACAGTTCTTGGGTAAGCCTGTCTACAAGGAGGTCGAAATCGTCAAAGGAAGCTGCCGCTTGTAGCTTCTCAGTCCAGGCAGTCTGCCACGGAGTGCCAGCCTTCACCATCGGCTGCTGACCCTCAAGGTCCTCGACCTTGTCTGGTGCAGGATCAAAGTCTGCGTGGTCGGCCTGCCGTCTATCTTGTGGGTCAGGATTCCCTTCGGTTGGGTGCTGGGGAGGGATCTCTGGCGGGATGCTGGCGTTGCTAGTGGTCGGAGAGACGCGGTCTGGCTTGGGGGTTGCTGGGACACCGCTGGTCCTTCTATGAGTGGCTCCTGCCTGGGTGGTTGCTGCTGGAGTGTGAGATCTCCCGTAGGCAGTGTCCCACAGAATGGACTTGGGGGCCGTGCCGGGCCATCTGGCGATGAAGGCCCGGTGCTTTGCTGTGGCTGCGGGGCTGGTTCCTCCAGTAATGTCTGGAGTTTGTAGGGCGATCTGGGGCATGGTGCTGGCTCCTCCAGTGGCTGGAGCTCGCAGGGCAGTCTGAGGCTTGACACTGGCTCCTCTGGCTGCTGGAGCTCGTAGGGTGGGCTGAGGTGTGGCTCTGGCTCCTCTGGCGGTTGGAGTTTGCATGGCTGTCTGAGGGGCGGCGCTGGCTCTTCCTGCGTCAGGATCTCGAGCAGCTATGCGCAGTGGGGCGCTGATCCTTCTGGGGACTACACCACCACGTGTCTCCAAGAGCTCTTCCAAGTGTTTTAAAAAATTGCCCCTAATTGACTTTGCCAAGCTGGTGCAGTGAACCAGTGACATCATTGGGATTGGAAATCAGGGCTTTACGGGGCACAGCCCCACACTTGGTGAACTAGACTAAAGATTTCTGGATAATATAAAAATGTCCCAAAAAGACTGAGGAAACATTGGGAAACACTTTTTTTCTTTTCTATAACAAAAATTAAATAATTATTGGGGGACAGAGCAGTGCTGGGTGGCACGCCCTCCTTGCCCACTGTGGGGCTGGACTGGACCCTGCCATGGCCTCTGGACGTTCCTCTGCTCCTCCCTAGGGGGGTGCGCCCCAGAGTCTGGGGACCACAGGTTTAAAAAAAAAAAAAACTGTACTAAGTGTTTACTCACACAACATACTAGAGCTCTGCTGTCTGACAATAAGATATACTGATTTGTACTTCAATTCTGGATATTCAAATCTCGTTATTATCAGGAAGACCCTAATCATGTCAGTTACACTGGATATGTTCAAACATTAGATAAATTCCTGGGGCCTATTTTACGAAGTTTTTGCTATCTTGCAGTGAATATAGCACCCTCCCACACTGATCTGTCTCTCCTGTTTTATACTTGTCATCTAAGAAAGCAATGCAAGACAAACATCTTAATATAGACTGGGTCTAAACATTATGTGTTCGTCATGTCATTTTTAGAAAATGAATAAAATATATATGATATCTCTTTATGATAATAGAAAACAAATTCTCCTGAGAAAGGACCACAATTGCAAAGATGTGTAATTTTTGATAACTTTATGTACCCATCTAGCTGTCTGTCTTAGATATTTATAAATTACTAGAAACTGCAGTATCTAGGGCCCTGATCATACAAAGCCTTACAAATATGCTTAACTTCACGCACTCTGAGTAGTCCCATAGGGTTAAGATAAGCATGTGTGTAAATCTTTGCAGGACAAGGGCTTAGGTGTTGAGACATCATGCATAGATACCCCTGTGACTGCGATTAGATTAGTTGATAGAAACTTGAAGAAACAGTGTAATAATTAATAGCTGAAAAAAGCTTGCCTTGAAAATAGTCTCAACTATAAGATATTCAGAATTCTGAAATCCCCCAAAAGTTTGTTTCTTTATTTTTGCAACCGTTTCATTGTGATCGTCAAACACTGAGCCAGTGCATACACACCAACAGCATATATGTGCACTGGTTCTGTAATTGTTAGTCTGATAAAAACCCCATAGCCTGCTTTTTCATTGGTTTGGTCTGCAGGGGCTGGAAAACATTCACACCAGCAGCACCCTAGGAGGCCACAAAGTAAGCCTTTCCAGATGGGACTACAGTCAAGGTAGGTCTATTTTTCTGGTATAGCAATAAACTTGACAGGATCCTTTTAATCCTATCCACACAATTCCTTCCCCATATGCAACCACGTAGCAGGAGAGTTTGTTTGCTAATATTACCATAAAGAGAATATGCTTTCAAATCAACAGGTTACAGTAGCACTAAGTACAAAACAGGACACCCATGGGCTGAAATAGACTGAACTCATCATCCTCCCTTTTTCTAGTAAACCACTTACATATAGCTTGCAAAGGACCAAACCATCTTGGGGTTTTTAAGTTTATGGGCCACATTCATCTTTGGTGTAACTCTACTGACTTCAGAGAAATTTACAGCAGGGAAGAATCTGACTTCAGTGGACCTATGACAATGTATACCAGCTGAAGATCTGCCCCAGTAAATGTATTTCCAAACATGAAGTCACATGTTCCTGATCCCAGGGGAACCCCTCAGGAAGGGGAAAAGTACATAGGCAACTCCATGAAGTTCATCTCCTTTCAAAGCTCAGATGTTTGAAGATTCATAGAGCCCTATGCTCTGCAGGAACTCAGGCTCCAACTGTACAGATCCCAGGACTGCTGTGGATGAAGAATGGCCCTTTCAGGTTGCCCCAGCATCCTGCCTCGTCAAGTGGGAGCTACATCATTGCTGTCCTCTATTCCCAATAACATATTTGACCCCTAGGTGGAAGGCACAGCTGGAGTTACACAAATCACATTACGCCCTCCCCATGTGTAACCATGTAACTGCAGAGAAGAGGCAAAACCAAGCCCTAAGTCAGGTATAATACAGGAACAAATTATTTTTCTATCTGAGGTATGAAAATAAGTACAAATATTAACACCAATAATCCACTGCCTTTGCATCAATAACATGATGACATTTCTGCTCTTACCAAGCATGACGTGACATTTAATAATTCTGGGGAGATGAATCATGTAGAGCTATTTTGGTAGTATATTTTTAAATAGAAAACAATCTTTAAATTTCTGTAAATGTGTCTGAGTAAACAATGCAAAGAAGAGACTCCATTAGCCATGTGTCTACACATAGAAGGTGCACCAGTTTAACTAACGGTGGGATGTTGCAGCTGGGACAGAATTGCAGCTGCTCTGCAATAATTTACGAATACTGCATGTTGACCTGGTTATTGGGATGTGTACTGTATAACTACATTGCTGTAGTTTAATAAGGGACAGAAAGTAGAACAAGTAGGAAGGGAAACAATGGCACAAGATAAACCACCCATTGGTAAACAAGTATGTGTTGTTAAAAGACAATTCCCAAACTATTAGCTTGGAAGATTCTACCTTGGGGCTCCAGCCAACTGACAAAACTGGTTTTGACAAGCTGGGCTAAGGTCTGAGAACCAGGAGATCAAACTGTATACCTTTAAAAAGGGATTGCCTCTCTCAAGAGGGGGTGGTTCAGGGCAGATGGTCAGGGGACCAGACTGAAACACGGGACCCCTGGTGGCACAGGAAGAAATTAGACCTCCGTATGCTAGTATAAGGGGATAGTAAGCCTCTAGGTAAGAAAGACATGTGTGAAGACTGTTGTTTTAAAATCCCTTTTCTCTAAATGTTTTGTTCCTACTGCTAAAATAAACAATACTTTGATGTTAAGAAGGTTGTCTGATCTCTGTACAACACAGACTCCCAGAGGGACAAACTATAAGTGCAGAAGCCAGTCAGATCCTGCTGTGTAAGCAAAGTTGATACACAGGGCCTGGTCTAGGTGTGGGAGACTTGTGGAATTCCACCCCACGAGAGGTATAGTCACAAGGCCTGACACCTATGGGGACGCACTGAGAGGGAGAGAGAGATCAGAAAGAGGAGAGAAATGCAGCTAGCACCTATAACTGTGACACCTCTGATTTGGTTACACCAGGGCAACTCTGTGTGTGAACTGTGTTATATTGGTATAGAACTGGGCCAAGTTAAACTAATGTAAACCAAATTTAAACTGATGTAAGAGTGTCCATACACAAAGCTCCACTGGTTTAACTAACCTGACGCAACATCTAACCTTTAGTTAAACCGGTGTCACTTTATGTGTAGATCAGGCAAATGTTTTATTTCAGCTAGCTCTGAAATAAAACCTTGCATTATTTAATTTATAAATGTGACTGGCACTTCTCGCTCACTATTTCCTGAAAAGGGGAGTAGGTTGAGCCATAGCACTGCCCTACTGCACACTGGCTAGCAGGCTAGGTGGGGCTGTGGGATGGAGGTTGGATGAAAAGATGTAGCTCCTCCTGCACCCAGGCAAGCTCTAGGAGGAAGGGCACTTCTTGGTGCTTCCTGTGGGATGGTGCAGCAATTTCCCAATTTAGCCCCATAAAGACAATGCGAGTTTTACTATAGACTTCCAGTGAAGCAGGATGCAGTCCTTTGTTTGAAAGTGTACAGTAAAGCATGCTGGGTATATGTTTTTTTACATGACAGATGCAGTAATTCATCCCCAGTATAACTCAATTAACTCCAGTGAGTTTAAAATGGGGAGGCATTTGGCTCCAGACCAGTATGCCTTCTTCAAAGTATTAGCTGTAAGACATCCTTACTTGCTGAAAATAAGAATTAATAAGAATTGTTGCTTAAATACATTGCTGTAATGTATCTGAGAAACACATCACTGTCCAGTAGAAGACTCTTTTAATCAGGCGGTGGACAAATCTGTTGTTCTTACTCACCCTCAACAGTGCCCATACTCAGCAAGCGGTACCATTGAAATGAAGGGTGGCTCAATCTGTCATCTTCAAGAATTCTTTCTTTACTTCACAATCACATGAAGAGCCAGATTGTAGCTTTCCTTGCCCGAGTGCACATGGAATTGGGGGGAGGGTTGTGCCACGCTGGAGCAAGGAACACTCCACACAGGCGTAAGCTGCAACTGCAGTCCCTGTGCTCTTTTATTATTTGAAATAATAATCTGTTTAATAATATAATCTGTTTATTATTATTTTCATTTCCACAGTGAGCTGACTTTTTACCAGCCAGGAGACTCAGCAGATTGCATGGCCCACAATAGTGATTTCCCAGTTGACAGTTCTCTTATACAGCTGTCTGCTGGGTCGAGTACGGGGCCTAACAGGGCAAAGGAAACCCCAGCTGATTAGGGGGAAAAGGACACCGCTCTACTCCCAGTAACTTCCCCTGCTAAGACATCAAGTTGTTGTTTTAATTTTGGGGACTTGCCTGGTTCCTCTCTGTCCCGCCATGAGGGATATTAGAGGGAACCCTAGGTCCACAGAAATCTCTTAGAGCAAAGAGAGAAAGAAACCAGGAACCACATCTAAATAAGTTGTCTCCCCTGCCAAGCAACTCCCTGTAGCACCACTAACCATCCTACCCCTGCACTGGGCTTCACTGTCCTCAGCACCGCCATAACAGTATGGAGCCTTCATTCATGGTCTCCATTTTACAATGATAGAGATTTCCTCAATGTAATATAAAATTCAAATCAGGTTTGCAAAGTAAATCTCTGAGGAAAAGGGGTAACTGCTACAGAACTTCATTGTACTTTGCAACCTTAATTATTATATTTTTGTAGCTAAAATAACCAAACTGTCTGCTTCCGATTCCCATTAATAAACGTTTTGATCCCTCTATTATGAGACTAACAAAATTATAATGCTGAACTTTATACTTAACAAAGGGCACATTCCTAACAAAAAGTATGCATTGTTTATTTAAGATTTTCATGTACTTTATTGTACGTCAGCAAATGCAGGTTTTTCCAAGACATGACAAATGGAGTAGACAGAACATTAACAATGAATTGGACCTCTTAGGTTTGATTCACATCCTTGTATGCAAGGGAATGCAATTTGCAGCTCCCTAAACCCAAGAAGGCAGCTTGACACTCACCCAGTGAAAGGCAGTCTGTGGTACTTTTGCTCCCCTCTCCTAGAATTCTGCTAGGCAGTAAAGCTTTAAGGACTCTGATCCTGCACAGAGTTATACAAGTACTTAACTTTATGGCGTGAGTAGTCCCATTTGACTGCAATGAGCCTCCATGCGTGTTAAGGACATGTATAAATCTTTGCAGGGTCAGAGCCATAGTTTAAAGTAGGGGGCAATAAAAGTCTTGCTGAAAAGGTTATGTAGGGCCCTATGAAATGAACAGAATTGCGGAATCAAAACAATAACACTGATCCCTTCTCTCTCTCTGCTGCAGCCCCAATGCTGGAGGAGCTCTGTGCACCCCCCTCCCCTGGCCGCGGCCCTGGGGACGAAGGAGCTCTGTGCCCCTCCCTCCCACCAGCCGCAGGGACGGAGGAGCTTTCTGCCTCCCACTTTCCCCCCCGATGACAGACCTGGGTCCAGAGTTAATTTTTTTTAAAATGGAAAAAAAAATCAGAAAATAATTCATTCAAAAATCCACAATACTAAAACGGATTTCATAGGGCCCTAGTTATGGGAGAGAGTAAAGCCTTGAGTAACAAAACAAGATCATGTGATTGCACAGTAAGTCATGGATATATCACATTGGTTTCACTGAAACATCTTTTGTTATTTTTACCTTTCATTTCACCTCCATTGCTTGTAGTCAAGGTGAAAGAAGGGAGTATTTAGGAAGAATTTAAATTAGTCCAGGCATGTGGCTTGGTGAACAGGTTTGGGGAAAACATTCCAGTCATACACGGCAGTACAGTAAAAGTCACATAGACGTGTGGTAGAAGGAGATGAAAGAGTATTGGGGCTGGAATAGAGAGGGCACAGGGATCATGCCATCACAAAAGAACTTGAAGGCATGTCCTAGGTACATACGCTGGCCATGCTGTGGTTTTTCACAAGAGGCTGGTTTTATTCAGGGAGCTTAATAAGGGAAGGGTGAAAGTTCCCTCCCATATTCAACCATCTGTTCCCTTGCCCAGATTCAACCTTTTTCTCTAACAGGTAGGTAGCTGCTTATCTGCTCTCTGCAGAGGCAGGGAATATAGAAAGCCTCTTACTGGTTCGTCACCTGAGCTACACTTTTTCTAGTGCAAACAAAGGGCCAAATTGTAGCATCCAGGCAATGGTCCACCTTGCACGTGGGGCAGAACTGCACAAACGTAGGGGGATCCTGCAAGCTATTGTGAATCCAGGATTTCGCCTGCACATCCTGCTCTGTGAAAGATCAACATTGTGATATACCCTTGCACAGAGCCTGCACGTGGAAGAGGCTCCTTGCACTGTCCTCATTACATCCCAGAGGGGCCCATCAAATCTGACCCATACTGTGTGTAGTTCCATGTTCGGAGTTTTTTTACATCTGCCAGCTGCAGGATTTCTTACGCCTTCCTCTGAAGTATCTGGTGCTGGCCAGTGTCAAAGATAAGAGTTTGGACTAGATAGATTGAAACTCTGATTCTGTACAGCAATTCTTATGTTATTTTCTTCATTGACGTATGTTGTTGAATGTTCAAGTCTAACACTGTGTACAGTGGAATTTATCACTGCTAAGAACTAAATAAAAAAACGCTTTTATTAACAACTACAGTGGACTAATGGAAATTACATATTACAGTCTGTTTGCACTCAAATATTTTTTAATTACTAATGCAAAGAAAGAGTAAAAGATCAAAGTTGGACCTTAATACAAACACAGACATCTCAATAAAGATAAATGAAAACAATAAAGCATCTTTTATCTACCCATTAATCTCTGGAGTCAATTCAGGAAAGTAATTAAAAGCTTCCTCACAGATAAGTGATAAGCTTCTTTATTCAATGAGCTCGACATATAAACACTCATAGGTCTGTGCTGATATCATGCTTATTAGTAATTGCATTAAGACATAATATTTTGTAATATTTTGATTTGAAAAACAAAAGAGTTGTAGTAACTAAGGCCCAAAAATATGAGTTATTACTATTTAAGAATGTCTGGGTATCGGTGCTGTTTAGGAAAGACAGCACAGAGGACTGAGAGAAAAAACTTAAAGTTTAATGGCAAGATTTCTTCAGACTGTTTATGGAAACGGAGTCTCTGTAACCTTTCACATGAATGTTCGGTTGGTGCAGCCAAATAAACCTCCCTTTTTCTCCCTGACTGTGAATCAATGAATTAAAAATTGATATTAAATATTAAGTTACTATATGATGTGTCAGATACAGTACTGAAAAATAGGGAACTAGATGGAATCTAATATTATGATTAAATTAAGTCATATGTATAAAAGGGAAGTCAACTAAGTGATTCAGCTTTGGGCAATACACTGTAAAGTTTAATGACAGGGCTTACTTTATTAATCCTATTAGGGAAAGAAACAGGTTGCATTCATATTGATTTCTTTTAGTAGTGACAAAGTGAAGAAGTAAGACTAATATTTGCAATAAAGTATGCTCATGCTATCATGTTAGTGAAACACACCTGGGCTGAAAGAGGCAGTAAATAAAAGGAATTGAAACCAAATAGTGTGTTTATAAGGGCATTTGATCAAAGAGTGGAATAATCAGAAAGGTAGCTATTTGATTAATAATGCACAGACGCAGCGTAGCCATACATAGACGATAAATACACCTGTTCTGGCCTGCTGGAGGACAACAGTTCTTGACATGACTTTGCATTGTATAATGGACTGTTAAAACAAGTTTAAAGAGCATCAAAGAATATGAAGGAACTTTTTATAAATTATATGAACTACAAGCTGGACATTTCAACAGCTAGCAAAGTGTTGATGGAGAAACTGCAACTTGAGTAAGAACAACAGCAAAATTGGCCAAGGGATGCACTGCAGAGGGGCTCACGGAAAGTGACTTGCAGAGGAGATAACCTGCTGACCATCTCATACCAACAGCAATGGACTGACTTGTCATACACAAGCCGGTGTGACAAGATATGTTGCACAAAGAGTCTGGAAAAGTCAAGCCCTAGCTAGCAGCAAAAACGCTAAAGGTGATGTCTCATTCCCTGATTGGATGGTGAGAGAGGACAATTATCATTTTGGGTGGATATTTTGAATCTTTGGCAGAAGTATAGGTCACCGTCTGATTAAGCCATGCTAGCACCCCCAAGAAGAGAAACCAAGTTGAACCCACCTATAAGAAACGGGATAAACCGGCCTATTTCCTTCAGCACATTATTTCCTGAAAGTATGGACATGTGGAAGGGTGAAGACTGAGGTCCTGGGCCAGCCACCTGGGAGTCCTCCTGGTGACATCAAATATCTATCTTGGACACACATCTTTAATTGTCTCTATTTTCCAGCAATTCATACTGCCTGCTAGCACACTGGGAACAGACAATAGTTATTTCCATCCTTTGCTACACCTATGCTTCCAGTGAACAACTCCCGCTGTGAAAACGGAGCTGAAAGCTGATGGCTGAGCAAAGATGCAGGCTTTCTCTTGGATGACAACACAAATCAGTCAACTGACCACTTCCTGAAACAGGGTACCTAACTAATAAGGGAGTGTACATGCATGTGTGTATGTGATTTAAAGATTGTCACAGTTACAGTATGTGTCCTTATTTTGTACTGGATCCCAATCAAGATTGTTGTAAAGTAGTTTTGAAACTGAGCAAGTTACTGTTGTTAACTAAGGGTATGTCTACACTACGAAATTAGGTCGAATTTATATAAGTCGGTTTTTTAGAAATCGTTTTTATATAATCGATTTTGTGTCCCCCCACACAAAATGCTCTAAGTGCATTAAGTGCATTAACTCGGTGGAGTGCTTCCACAGTACCGAGGCAAGCGTCGACTTCCAGAGCATTGCACAGTGGGTAGCTATCCCACAGTTCCTGCAGTCTCCGCCGCCCATTGGAATTCTGGGTTGAGATCCCAATGCCTGATGGGGCAAAAACATTGTCGCGGGTGGTTCTGGATACATGTCGTCAGGCCCTCCCTCTGTGAAAGCAACAGCAGACAATCATTTTGCGCCTTTTTTCCTGAGTTACCTATGCAGACGCCAAACCACGGCAAGCATGGAGCCCGCTCAGCTCACTCTCACCGTACGTCTCCTGGGTGCTGGCAGACGCAGTACTGCATTGCTACACAGCAGCAACCCATTGCCTTGTGGCAGCAGATGGTGCAATAGGCCTGACAGCCATCGTTGTCATGTCCGAGGTGCTCCTGGCCGCCTCGGTAAGGTCTGTCAGGAGCGCCTGGGCAGACATGGGCGCAGGGACTAAAATAGGAGTGACTCAACCAGGTCATTCTCTTTAGTCCTGCTGGCAGTCCTATTGCACCATCTTCTGCCGAGCAGGCAGGAGATGAGGATGGCTAGCAGTCCTACTGCACCGTCTGCTGCCAGCCAAAGATGTAAAAGATAGATGGAGTGGATCAAAACAAGAAACACACCAGATTTGTTTTGTATTCATTTGCTCCCCCCTCCCTCCCTCCGTGAAATCAACCGCCGACAATCATTTCGGTGAGATCTGTCAGGGGCACCTTGAAAAGTTTAATGGAAATTCAGTCCTGCCTGAAATACCAGGGGAAGGGATAGCTCAGTGGGTTGAGCATTGGGTTAAGCATTGGTTTGCTAAACCCAGGGTTTTGAGTTCAATCCTTGAGGGGGCCATTCTGTATGACAGTTGTTTTTGTTTCTCCTTGATGTAAAGCCACCCCCTTTGTTGATTTTAATTCCCTGTAATCCAACCCTGTAAGCCGTGTCGTCAGTTACCCCTCCCTCCGTCAGAGCAACGGCAGACAATCGTTCCGCGCCTTTTTTCTGTGGAGACGCCATACCACGGCAATCATGGAGCCCTCTAAGATCACTTTGGCAATTAGGAGCACATTAAACACCACGCGCATTATCCAGCAGTATATGCAGCACCGGAACCTGGCAAAGCGAAACCGGGCGTGTAGGCGACGTCAGCACAGTGACGAGAGTGATGAGGACATGGACACAGACTTCTCTCAAAGCACGGGCCCTGGCAATGTGAGTATCATGGTGCTAATGGGGCAGATTCATGCGGTGGAACACCGATTCTGGGCCCGGGAAACAAGCACAGACTGGTAGGACCGCATAGTGTTACAGGTCTGGGACGATTCCCAGTGGCTCGAAACTTTCGCATGCGTAAGGGCACTTTCATGGAATTTTGTGACTTGCTTTCCCCTGCCCTGAGGTGCAAGAATACCAAGATGAGAGCAGTCCTCACAGTTGAGAAGCGAGTGGCCATAGCCCTGTGGAAGCTTGCAACGCCAGACAGCTACTGGTCAGTCAGGAATCAATTTGGAGTGGGCAAATCTACTGTGGGGGCTGCTGTGATGCGAGTAGCCGACCCAATCAAAGATCTGCTGATATCAAGGGTAGTGACCCTGGGAAATGCACAGGTCATAGTGGATGGCTTTGCTGCAATGGGATTCCCTAACTGTGGTGGGGCCATACACGAAATCCATATCCCTATCTTGGCACCGGAGCACCAAGCCGGCGAGTACATAAACCGCAAGGGGTACTTTTCAATAGTGCTGCAAGCTCTGGTGGATCACAAGTGACGTTTCACCAACATCAATGTGGGATGGCCGGGAAAGGTACATGACGCTCGCATCTTCAGGAACTCTGGTCTGTTTCAAAAGCTGCAGGAAGGGACTTTATTCCCAGACCAGAAAATAACTGTTGGGGATGTTGAAATGCCTATATGTATCCTTGGGGACTCAGCCTACCCCTTAATGCCATGGCTCATGAAGCCGTACACAGGCAGCCTGGACAGTAGTCAGGAGCTGTTCAACTACAGGCTGAGCAAGTGCAGGATGGTGATAGAATGTGCATTTGGATGTTTAAAAACACGCTGGCCCAGTTTACTGACTCGGTTAGACCTCAGCGAAACCAATATTCCCACAGTCATTACTGCTTGCTGTGCCCTCCACAATACCTGTGAGAGTAAGGGGGAGACGTTTAGGGCGAGGTGGGAAGTTGAGGGAAATTGCCTGGCCGCTGCTTACGCGCAGACAGACACCAGGGGGGTTAGAAGAGCACAGGAGGGAGCAGTGCACATCAGAGAAGCTTTGAAAATCAGTTTCGTGACTGGCTAGGCTACGGTGTGAAAGTTCTGTTTTTCCTTGATGAAACTCCCCCCAGCTTGGTTCACTCTACTTCCCTGTAATCTAACCACCCTTCCCTCCTCCCTTCGATCACCACTTGCAAAGGCAATAAAGTCATTTGCAAAAAGAAAAGGAGTACTTGTGGCACCTTAGAGACTAACAAATTTAATTGAGCATACGCTTTCGTGAACTACAGGAACAGTGGGGGGGAGGGGGGAAAGGAATAAACAAGGGGAAATAGTTTTACTTTGTATAATGACTTAATCACTCCCAGTCTCTATTCAAGCCTAAGTTAACTGTATCCAATTTGCAAATTAATTCCAATTCAGCAGACTCGTTGGAGTCTGTTTTCAAAGTTTTTTTGTTGAAGAATAGTCACTTTTAGATCAGAAATCGAGTGACCAGAGAGACTGAAGTGTTCTCCAACTGGTTTATGAATGTTATAATTCTTGACATATTTATAAATATAAGTTAATTGTATCCAATTTGCAAATTAATTCCAATTCAGCAGTCTCTCGTTGGAGTCTGTTTTCAAAGTTATATTTATAAATATGTCAAGAAACTATTTCCCTTGTTTATTCCCCCCCCCCCCGCCCCCCCGTTCCTCAGACGTTCTTATTAACTCCTGGAAATGTGCTGGAAATGGCGCACCTTTATTATCACTTCAAAAGGTTTTCTCCCCCCCACCCCACTCTCCTGCTGGTAATAGCTCATCTTAAGTGATCACTCTCCTTACAATGTGTATGATAAACACCCATTTTTTCATGGTCTGTGTGTATATAAATCTCCTCACTGTATTTTCCACTTTATGCATCCGATGAAGTGAGCTGTAGTTCACGAAAGCTTATGCTCAAATAAATTGGTTAGTCTCTAAGGTGCTACAAGTACTCCTTTTCTTTTTGCGAATACAGACTAACACGGCTGCTACTCTGAAATAAAGTCACTGTTGCTTCACATTCATGCATTCTTTATTAATTCATCACACAAATAGGGGGATAACTACCAAGGTAGCCCGGGAGGGGTAGTGGAGGAGGGAAGCACCGGGAGGGGTGGTGAAGGAGGGAAGGACAAGGCCACACAGCACTTTAAAAGTTTAAAACTTATTGAATGCCAGCCTTCTGTTGCTTGGGCAATCCTCTGGGGTGGAGTGGCTGGGTGGCTGGAGGCCCCCCTACCGCATTCTTGGGCGTCTTGGTGAGGAGGCTATGGAACTTGGGGAGGACGGCGGTTGGTTACAAAGGGGCTGTAGCGGCGGTCTGTGCTCCTGCTGCCTTTCCTGCAGCTCAACCATACGCTGGAGCATATTAGTTTGATCCTCCAGCAGCCTCAGCATTGAATCCTGCCTCCTCTCATCACGCTGCTGCCACCTTTCAGCTTCAGCCCCCTCTTCAGCCCACCACTTACTCTCTTCAGCCCGCCACCTCTCCTCCCGGTCATTTTGTGCTTTCCTGCACTCTGACATTGTCTGCCTCCACACATTCGTCTGTGCTCTGTCAATATGGGACGACAGCATGAGCTCAGAGAACATTTCATCGCAAGTGCGTTTTTTTCGCCTTCTAATCTTCGCTAGCCTCTGGGAAGGAGAAGATCCTGTGATCCTTGAAACACATGCAGCTGGTGGAGAAAAAAAAAGGGACAGTGGTATTTAAAAAGACATTTTATAGAACAATGGGTACACTCTTTCACGGTAAACCTTGCTGTTAACATTACATACATAGCACATGTGCTTTCGTGACAAGGTTGCATTTTACCTTCCCCCACCGAGTGTCTAGCGCCCGCCCCCTGTGGCTAACAGCGGGGAACATTTCTGTTCAGCCACAGGCAAACAGCCCAGCAGGAACGGCCACCTCTGAATGTCCCCTTAAGAAAAGCACCCTATTTCAACCAGCTGACCATGAATGATATCACTCTCCTGAGGATAACACAGAGAGATAAAGAACGGATGTTGTTTGAATGCCAGGAAACATACACTGCAATGCTTTGTTCTGCAGTGATTCCCAACTACGTGCTACTGGCCTGGTGTGGTAAAGTGTCCTACCATGGTGGACGGAATAAGGCTGCCCTCCCAAGAAACCTTTTGCAAAGGCTTTGGGAGTACATCCAGGAGAGCTTTATGGAGATATCCCTGGAGGATTTCTGCTCCATCCCCATACATGTTAACAGACTTTTCCAGTAGCTGTACTGGCCACAAATGCCAGGGCAAATTAATCATTAAACACGATTGCTTTTAAACCATGTATACTATTTAAAAAGGTAAACTCACCAGAGGTCCCTTCTCCACCTGGCGGGTCCGGGAGGTAGCCTTGGGTGGGTTCGGGGGGGATTGGATCCAGGTCCAGGGTGAGAAACAGTTCCTGGCTGTCGGGAAAACCGGTTTCTCCGCTTGCTTGCTGTGAGCTATCTACAACCTCATCATCATCATCTTCATCATCCCCAAAACCTGCTTCCGTGTTGCCTCCATCTCCATTGAAGGAGTCAAACAACACGGTTGGGGTAGTGGTGGCTGAACCCCCTAAAATGGCATGCAGCTCATCATAGAAGCGTCATGTTTTGGGCTCTGATCCGGAGCGGCTGTTTGCCTCTCTGGTTTTCTGGTAGGCTTGCCTCAGCTCCTTAAGTTTCACGCAGCACTGCTTCGGGTCCCTGTTATGGCCTCTGTCCTTCATGCCCTGGGAGATTTTGACAAATGTTTTGGCATTTCAAAAACTGGAATGGAGTTCTGATAGCACGGATTCCTCTCCCCGTACAGTGATCAGATCCCGTACCTCCCGTTCGGTCCATGCTGGAGCTCTTTTGCAATTCTGGGACTCCATCATGGTCACATCTGCTGATGAGCTCTGCACTCACCTGCAGCTTGCCACACTGGCCAAACAGGAAATGAAATTCAAAAGTTTGCGGGACATTTCCTGTCTACCTGGATGGTGCATCTGAGTTGAAAGTGCTGTCCAGAGCGGTTACAATGGAGCACTCTGGGATAGCTCGCAGAGGCCAATACTGTCTAATTGCGTCCACAGTACCCCAAATTTGACGCAGCAAGGCCGATTTCACTCGAAAAAAAGGGCTTCATCGTGTGGACGGGTGCAGGATTAAATCGATTTAATGCTGCTAAATTTGACCTCAACTCCTAGTGTAGACTAAGACTATAAGACTATACAACACTGCATGTGTGTCTACCATTGTTAACAGTTTCATACTGCCTTTCAAGTTCTAGTTGCAAACAAATATAAAACAGAACAAGTATACAAGCCTCTTGAATTGCATGCTTTCTGTCACAAATGTAGGGATTTATATTAAATAGTTCGGAATGTTAGTCAGATCCTGGAGCTAGTATAATTTGTGGGGAAGTAGGTTAAGAGGGTTGACTATGAGAAATCCATTGGGAAGGAGACCTTGTTGAACTGGCACGTAAGTAATTGAACAAACCATCTTATGCGTTACTTTTGGATTTTCTTCCCCTCTGTTGTGTTGGCAACACCAGAATGGATAACCAGTTTGACACAAATGAGGCCCTATTCTGAGGGACTCTGAGTCAAAAATCAATACAAAGTCACCTTCCTAAGATAGTAAGTACAAGTGTTATTTTCTACTGAGGTTGTGCGATTTGATTCTGAAAACTAGAATGGTTATATCAACCAATTTTCTAGTTTGTGTTAGCCAAATCATGGTCCAAAACTACTTTATTCTTCTCACATCCTATATACTATTAGATACTGGTATTAAGAATATTTAATAACTCAATAAAACCTAAATTCAGCGCTTCGGTCCTTTACTTTAGATAAGCAAGCAAAATTAAAAGAACCCTAAGAAAGGTGGTACAGGTAATCAGTTAAGCAGTTGCTTAACTAAGATTTGTTTTTATACCATATATTTCTTACACAGTACGACACACAAAATCCAAACTTTCAGGGTGCCAAGGTGGATATCACAATTCCTGTATTTTTTTCTATTTAAGGTAGTAATAACTCTTAAGACTCAGTTCAGCAGAATATACAAGCAGAATCCTCACAACTCTAGTCTGCACAAAGCCAGGAAAATCCCTCCATAATCATTTTCCATGGTCTTACATAATGTAAATGTAACCTCAAGGGACAGCAACTTCTCCTGGTTGGTAGGCTCTCTAGTTTTGTTTTGTTTTGTTTTTTAACTGTACCTCCTGTTTTGGAACAATGCATAATTCAGCCCTTGGTAATTAGAAAATAATTTCCATTGGACAAGTCCATTGTTGAAATTTTTAACATGTCACAGGAACAATACACCACTGAGTATTATCAGCCTTACAATGAGATGTGAACACCTACCAGCCTAAAAACAAAATCTACTTGCCTGTTCTTTACCATGATGATGGTTAAAGTGAGAAAGTTTATAAAATATTGCTCACTGATTTAAAAAAACCATTTGTTCTAGGCGAGTAGAATTTTGCAGATCTGGTCTACATTGTACCCTACTGTTTAACAACATCAATAATTAGTAAACTACATCAATTATTCTAATTATTATGTTGGATAACCATGAGTATTTCTGAGTGACAATTTAAAAATATTTTTGATGATAAAAAACCTTCTTTTCTTTTGAGTCTTTTTAAATTCTATATCTTTTCAACAGTTTTAATATACAGGCTAGGAATCTTTCTTCTTTTTTTTTAAAGCAGGAAAACATACATGGTCTGTTACTCTATATCATTTGTTTAAATCCAAAAACCTGTTTAGTGACTACACCCCAAAGCCTTCCATCCAAAATCCTCTTAACTGCCTCATTAACCACTTACATTTCTACTTTCTATTCCAGTGGTTCCCAGACTTGTTCCACCACTTGTGCAGGGAAAGCCCCTGGCGGGCTGGGCCAGTTTGTTTACCTGCCGCGTCCACAGGTTCGGCTGATCATGGCTCCCAGTGGCCGCGGTTCACGGCTCCAGGCCAACGGGAGCTGCTGGAAGCGGTGTGGGCAGAGGGACATACTGGCTGCCGCTTCCAGCAGCTCCCATTGGCCTGGAGCAGCGAACCACAGCCACTGGGAGCTGCAATCGGCCAAACCTGAGGACGCGGCAGTAAACAAACTGGTCCGGCCCGGCAGGGGCTTTCCCTGCACAAGCGGTGGGACAAGTTTGGGAACCCCTGTTCTATTCTATTGTTGAGTTTGAAAGTTTGTTCCATATTTCATCATCCTTTTTATAAAGAGATCCTGCCTGAATTTATATATGTCTCTCTCCTTAACCTTACTTGCTAGTACCTCTTATTTTAAATTTTACCATCACAAACAGTTTCAATTTGTCTTTTTCCTTCAGTATTATGGTTAGCAAGATTCCTCTTTCTAACCTCCCACTTTCTTCTTAGGGCCTGTTCTTTGTTGCCTGTGTATTGTGTAATCACTTCCGCCGTTGCAAAGTGAACACAGAATACTCCCAAACCAAAATGGCAATGTTTTACATCTATTCTGTATATGTTTTGCATGGATATAAACCACTAACATATGGTGCAGAACAAGGATGAATAAGGCCACCTATTTTCTACTCTGTGGATGGCAGATGTGCTGGCTAATTTTTCCTCACAATTATATAACTGATAGCACAGACACCCTGAGTTATAAAGATTGCCCTCTGTTGCATCAATTCAGTCTCTGCAATGTCTGTTCTAGAATGCAGCTGGGATGGCACATTTGCACACGGTATTTGAAAACCAGATTACTTTTCAATTAGAATTTACAGGAATAATAATCTAAGGGCTAAAATGAAACTTCTTATTAGCATAACATCCTATGCCCATCAGTGCAGAATACACTCAATTTGGTGCTTCCAAGAAAGCGCAGTATGTACCACAGAAATCCAAGGGTTCACACTCTTTATTGTACAGTTTCATTGTTTAAGGTTTTTATTTGTATTACTTAGGGCAGAGAAGGGGATGGTGGTGTTGATGTATATATGAGGCTCCATCGTGCAGATGGTGGGTGGTTAAACAGTTGAAAGGGAAACTGCAAACGAGAATTGTTAATTTGTTAATGATAGTCTTGCATCCGCTTAGAAAAACACACACCTGCAATTCTCAGAATCCTCATTAATTACAATCTTTGTTTTATTTGCATTCAGGTTTTTTTTCCACCATGGGTCTGACTGTCACAACTTTAGTCTAGGTGTGCAGGGGAGCCACACCACTCCAGGAGAAGCACTTGGAAAATGCTGTCCACCATACCTCCTTTAGCTCCCCAGCTATACAGGGGTAGACCAATCTGAGACACCCCTTTTAAAGCATGCAAAATATTCTGCTCCCCACTCCTATTCCTTTAAGATAAGTTGCGCCTGTATCCAGTTCATTCTGAAACTCTGGGAAAGAGAGTGATCCTTGGAGAACATGCAGCTGAACAAGTTTCATAGATTTAGTTATACATTTAATTTAAATGTATAGTCTGAAGTAAAAACCACATGAATCAAGTAGTTCTGGACCAGCTCTAGAATCCATATAATTCTCTGTTCCTCATTGTTCTGTAAATTTTATCTGAAGTGATAGTAAAATCAATTGTATTTCTAGGTATTACTAGTGCATTTTAGCAACATATTAAATATCTACACAGTAGTTTTAAGGCCATAATAACTGGGTCATGAAACAGAATTAAAGCCATTCTTTTCACTGTTTATCATTCATACTCAAGCACATCCTTACTTCATAGTGTATATCAAACTCTTCCTATCAACTAATCTGAAATACAGACTTCAAGAAGCCTTAGCCTGTCCTCTTCCCACGCATCAATTGAGAGCAGGATGTGGTCCACAGAGTGTACGCTGAACTTTTAGAATGTTCTATTAATTGCTGTGTTTTAATAAAGAGAAGTTACTAAAGGTCCAAACCTTGCTCTTAGCTAATAGAAAAATACAGTTGCTCCTATTTGACCTGAGTAGCTAGTCAAATTTCAGGGAGCTGGGGATGTTCCAGTTGGAAGCTGAAATTGAAGGCCTCTAGTATTGTAAGAATTTGTAGGATTAGAAACTGGGACCATGTGGGTTCTTTGATTTCCTGAACCAGTGCAGACTGCTCTTCCTGCTCTGCCCCGGAACATACTCCACAGGCCAGACTAAGGTGGGGCTCTCAGCCTGCTCTCTGGCGAGGCGCTCAATTGGGCCTCCCCCCTGTTGGAGAAGAACAGCCCCATGCTCTCTGAGTGGGATGCCTTCTACAAGCCTTTGTGACTCTCTTAGATGACGAGCACCACATCAGTTCTGCAGAGGCTGCCCTCCGGAAGCCTCGCCAGGAACAAGGGCTGGCCACCTCTTACGTCATCCATTTCCGACGGCTCGTAGCTGATGCTGGGTGGAATGAACCCTGGATGGCAGGGGCTAGCTAGATGGGAGTAGCTTCAGGCCAGAACCTCAGCCTCTGTGACAAATATTGTGACTACTTGGATGTGTTCAGGAAGAAGAATGCAGACTTACTACCCCCACATAGAGACTATGACTGCCCAACGGACCTACAGGCCAGGGCCAAGGTGCCCTACAGACGGATATACTCCGTGTCTGAACCAGAGCTGGAGGTGCTACATAGGTATAAACTGAACCCATAACAAAAGTTTAACCCAACTCACAATACTAATCAATTATTCCTCTGCCAGATATGAAACAATATTGGAAAAATAAAAATAAAAAAACAGTACTGCAAAAACTTTAGTCAAATACTGCCATGCTAGCTCACAAAGGTGAAAAACATCCCAGTCTCAAGTACTGTGCAAAATAAAGTAGACCATACATACTAGGTCCCAAACTTACTGCAAATCAGATCAATCGGCATGCTTCATTGACTTCAGTGGGAGCTGACCCCAGTTCTAAATGATGTTTACGTCATTTACCATAATGAAAACTAGAAGTCACTAGTACTTCAAACCATCTTGACGTTTATATGCCAGCAATTTCAAAACTCAAAAACAGAAATATTAAGTATGTGCCTATATCCCTGAAAAATATGAAAAGTTAGCTATTGCATAATGCTGCATATTTTTAACAGTTACCGAGAACAAAAATAGTTATGGACAAAAACAGATTTTGATATCCTTTGATATCCTTACTCAGAAAGAATAGCACTTTCCTTTAAAAGTAGTACATGGATTTTAATGGAACCTCATATAGAATGCAACATGATTCAATGTGAGTAAAGTTCTGGAATCTGACCCTCCAATGCCCCCAGTGAAATGGAAAGGTAACTTGATCAATCAGGATATAATTAGTTAATATAAAGTAAGGCATCTTAGATACTGTAACAAAAACTAGTGACAAGCCTACTGACATCACAGCATTCCACTTTAAATGACTTATACTTTTGCTCCATCACTACCGGTTTGTTTGGATTTTCTTTTTTAAACAATATCTGATTCAATGTGGGTGTTCTTTCCTCAACCTTCTTCCTTTAGACACTTCAAAGGGTAAATTCCTGAGAGAGCTTTTATGCTGGTTCCTATTGTTTCATACTTAAGTTAAAAAAAAATGTTTAATCTGAACACCAAGACCTCGTGAATTTGTATGATTCAGAACTCCTATACCTCTCAGATGCTGCCAATGTAAACTACCTAAAGAGCAGAGAATTAACTACACTTTATCCTCTCTCTGACTGATTGTGTCATAGTACCTCAAAAATATGCAGTAGGGAGCCTCTAAAATCCCAGAAATTAGAGTTTCGATTTTCCAAAGGGGCCCAAGAGCATTAGGCATCCAAATCTCAATCCTTTGAACATCCAACCCAATGCAGAACGTTAAATCACCTCACTCTCAGCATCATGGGACACCAAAAAAATAAGACCAGCACATTTGCCAAATGAATTTGTACATAGTCCCCCCTGCTCCTTATTTCAGATACTGTATCAGAACATACTATTCGTTCCTTTATTTGCTGTAACAAACTTTTAGACAGATTACACTGAAGTTTAATAAACACTCTTGCAACTGGGCCAGATCTTCAGCTTGTGTAAATCTGCATAGTTCCATTGTCTTCAGTGTTGCTACCCCAATTTACATCTGCTGAGGATTTAGATCTTCTAGAAAAAACAGACGTCTTAAAAGTTAGACACAATTCTAATGGATAAATCAATCAACACTTTGTATTGTCATATATAATCCATTCATATTTCTCAAGTGCTGAAGTCAGTTGCCTTGGGGATGGTGCAAGTAACCTTTGATAAATTTTGGGACTCTGTGAAAGCCTAACAGACGCATTGGCCTCTAGGAAACTGGAATCTAAGTGGGTAGATGTGGCAGCCCAGCACACAGCCCCTCACCTCAATTTCCTGTCTTGGATCCCCAAATAAACATCACACTGGATTTTTCCAGTCCAGTCACAACAGCCCTTGCTAGGGAGCAAAGTTCAAAACTAAACACAGTCTAGCCAGGCACAATCCAAATATCCTTAGTATGGTAGGAATCCTTCCTCCCTTAGCAGGCTACTCCCAGCCCTTCCTAGCTAGAGCAATTCCCCAGGTCTCAGAGCCTTCCTTGCAGGAGTCTCTCTCACAATCTGCAGTCTCACTACAGCCTCCTGAGCTTTCCCCTTGCTGCAGCCACCTTATGCACTTTATAGAAAATTGCCTGATTCCCCTCAAGATAAGGTGTCCGTTCTGTAATCAGGATTGTCTTGACCCCAGGCTCTCCAGCCCAAGTGCAAGCACACTGTTACAGTGGGCCGAAAAGAGTTTACGTTACCATGGCTTTGATGAAAGACAGGCATTGCAGAAAAGCCAATGTTTTAGTAAAATGGCAGTATTCTTTACATTTATTCTTATGTCTTTATAACTCAGAAAATATTTGACTAATATGAGCTATTTCTTTAATCACAGCAACTTCAAATGGTCCATGGTCTAAATCCAACCCACATTAACACAGAGAATATCTTGAAAGAAGTCACAGTTCTTAAAACTGTACTTTAAGGCTTGCAGTAAATTTATAGGTTTCAGAGTAGCAGCCGTGTTAGCCTGTATTCGCAAAAAGAAAAGGAGGACTTGTGGCACCTTAGAGACTAACAAATTTATTTGAGCATAAGCTTTCATGAGCTACAGCTGCTACATGCATCCGATGAAGTGAGCTGTAGCTCACGAAAGCTTATGCTCAAATAAATTTGTTAATCTCTAAGGTGCCACAAGTACTCCTTTTCTTTTAGTAAATTTATAGGTTTCAGAGTAGCAGCCGTGTTAGTCTGTATTCGCAAAAAGAAAAGGAGTACTTGTGGCACCTTAGAGACTAACAAATCTATTTGAGCATAAGCTTTCGGGAAAGCTTATGCTCAAATAAATTTGTTAGTCTCTAAGGTGCCACAAGTACTCCTTTTCTTTTTAGTAAATTTATAGTCAGTTAAATAGAGAGAAAAAGTAGCAGTGTACGATGCTAGAGAATTTTTCTATTTCTTTCAGCCTTTTCAGTTGGAAATATCGATATGAGGAATGGTAATATAGCTACTAAATTCAGACTCATATGGTCATAAAGATATATTACTCACATCAGTGTATCAGACAGCTTCCTCAATCTTGCTTTCTTTGTAAATCCAATTATCTTGTTCTAGCACTATGCATAATCCTCTAAATTACTAACAAATCACATACTCCTAATTTATGGAGGATTGCAGTTTAACCAATATTTTTACCATGAACTATAGTTATAAAACATTTTTATTGACGCTGTAAAAAACATGAGTAAATCAATCTTTAATAAAAAGAACAGGAGAACTTGTGGCACCTTAGAGACTAACAAATTTATTAGAGCATAAGCTTTCATGGGCTACAGCTCACTTCATCGGATGCATAGAATGGAACATATAGTAAGATATATATATATATACACATATATACACACATATACAGATAAGTTGGAAGTTACCATACAAACTGTGAGAGGCAGACAAACACCTACAAGATCTCTATCAAGCATTTTTAAATCTACAATACCCACCTGCTGAAGTGAAAAAACAGACTGACAGAGCCAGAAGAGTACCCAGAAGTTACCTACTACAGGACAGGCCCAACAAAGAAAATAACAGAACGCCACTAGCTGTCACCTTCAGCCCCCAACTAAAACCTCTCCAGGGCATCATCAAAGATTTACAACCTATCTGAAAAATGATCCCTCATTCTCGCAGATCTTGGGAGACAGACCAGTCCTCGCTTACAGACAGCCCCCCAACCTGAAGCAAATACTCACCAGCAACCACACAACAAAAACACTAACCCAGGAACCTATCCTTGCAACAAAGCCCGATGCCAACTCTGTCCACATATTTATTCAAGTGACACCATCATAGGACCTAATCACATTAGCCACGCCATCAGGGGCTCATTCACCTGCACATCTACCAATGTGATATATGCCATCATGTGCCAGCAATGCCCCTCTGCCAGGTACATTGGCCAAACCGGACAGTCTCTACACAAAAGAATAAATGGACACAAATCTGACATCAGGAATCATAAAAAGAAAAGGAGTACTTGTGGCACCTTAGAGACTAACCAATTTATTTGAGCATAAGCTTTCGCGAGCTACAGCTAACTTCATCGGATGCAACCCACCTTGATTATCATACACATTGTGAAGAGAGTGGTCACTTTGGATGGGCTATTACCAGCAGGAAAGTGAGTTTGGGGGGGGGGGGGCGGAGGGTGAGAAAACCTGGATTTGTGCTGGAAATGGCCCAACTTGATGATCACTTTAGATAAGCTATTACCAGCAGGAGAGTGGGGTGGGAGGAGGTATTGTTTCATGGTCTCTGTGTGTATATAATGTCTTCTGCAGTTTCCACAGTATGCATCCGATGAAGTGAGCTGTAGCTCATGAAAGCTTATGCTCAAATAAATTGGTTAGTCTCTAAGGTGCCACAAGTACTCCTTTTCTTTTTGTGAATACAGACTAACATGGCTGTTACTCTGAAACTAATGGTGATGAGTCACTGAAACCAGTTGCAGATGTGGTGCTCAGCACCTCTGAAAGTCAGTCCACTTATCCAGGTGACTAAATGTGGGATTAAATGCCTAACTTTAGGCACCCAAGTTTGAAAATGTCGGCCTAGATATGTAACGCTAGTATTTTGTCTGGCTATGTAGAAGACCTAGGAGTGAAGATATGTCATGAAACTGGTATACATAGTCTAAAGAAGGTAGCAGTATTGGTAGGGGTAGGTGAAAAATGGAGATTCTACTGACAGCATCACCGGGCAGCATCTCTTAATGGTACAACAGAATTTACAGAAGTCTTGGATCAGGCCTGCCTTTTCACCATCTAGGAAGGGGGCAGCACATGAGTGACAACACATGTCATTTAATTTACAGCCAGATAAACAAAAACTCTCTCCCTAACTTCCCATCCCACCATTGTTTTAGCTTGTACATGCCAAATTGACATGAATGATATTTAAGGAGGGAGTAAGAAAATATTGCATAACATTATGTGGACTGATTGAATGTATGATTCTTTCCAGATCTTTTCAGTGACACAAAACTATTAGAAATGCCAAGAGCACAACCTTCATATTCTCATAATAATGCAGAATACTTTGTGATGTCCGTTCTATTTGATAGATAACTAATGGAATGACCATAAATTTGTGAAACACAACATTACAGAGAGCAAGCAACCTGTGTTTTGAAAATTATTGCCAGTTCTTTTATGCAGTATGCATAATATACCATTATCCATAATGTTTAGTATTGCCATTTTACTTTTTAAAGCAACAATATTTTTATTATCTAAGTCCTAACATTTGTCAAAGCCTCCCTTCTGGATTTTCCCCATTGTTTTAAGAGTAAAACTGCATCACATGCCTTTCTACAGCAGGTAGTTGTATGTGTGCTCAATTAACACATTGATTATAATTTTCAAAGTTCAGGTCATTAGCTTTTATCTGAATGAATTACTATTTCATTAGAAACAAATATGGATTCCCAACTAGAGATTCTGGATCAGAGATCTGGCAGAATGTCCAAAGTAGAATATTCTACTGTACTCTTTCTGTAATACTGAAAGATTCTACCATGCCCATTATCCAAAGAAGAACAAATCTTTAAATTACTAATACAGATCCTAATTTCATAGCTAGCTTGCTATGAAATTGTTGGGATGCTTTCCAGTCTCACAAGATATACAGGGGCAGGCTGGGTGATGGCTTGGCTGAGAGACTTTGAAGAAAAACCCAAGCACTGCTGGAAATGGCACTGATGATTCAGCAGATGGCACTCTAACTTTGACTCAGCGTCACAGAATGTTGATGGGGCACTGAGCAGGAGGGAAGTCAGAGATTTCATGAAAACACAATCTCACTGCCTGATCAACCAGGGACACTTCTAGGAGTGGGTGAGTAGGGTGGTCACCGTGAGCACCAACTTCCAGGGGAGGCCAGAGAGCTGTGCTGCTGCTTGGCTGTTGTTTTTTTTTTCTTTTGTTCTGCTATTTGGGGGGTGTGGGGGGAGAGAGAGAGAGAAATGGGATATTTCCCACCATGGTTAGCAAAATGGCTAGGGCCACTCCTGTATGCAACCCTTCTTAGATTTTCTCTCTCCATGCTATTCTTGAGATGGCAACGACTTCCACCTGAAGCCTATGAAGAAAAAGGAGGGTCAAGATCTGCTGTCCCCAAATGAGATTTTTTTTTAAAACAGTAGCTTTGTGTCAAGTCACAGAAGATTGGTCTCTTTCTCTCAGCCGCGATCGCTGTGGAGTAAATCTTTTTACCTGATGGTCCTGTCATGTCCTAGGGGATAGCTGCTTTTCCATATTCTGAATCTATCAAGCCGGATGTTCTTTGGCCCAGTCTGAACTTTGACCTACTCTGGGGTAACAAACCATTCAATCTTCACTCCCAACCTGACACTCTATCAGGGGAGCCCACGCCACTGCTTCCAACTGTGATGCCATGGAATTATTCTCTCTCCCAACACGCCCTGCAGCACCCCAGCTGGACTAGATACACAAGGCCTGACTCTGCTCTCATTCCCACCAATGTAAATCAATAGTATCTAGTTTGAGATCAACCGAGTTATACCAGTGTAAAACGGATCTGATTAGAATCAGGCCTACACACTCTACCTCTCAAAGAGAGTTTGGGTAAGTGGACACATAGCAGCTATGTAGCCTTCCGTAAGCAGGTGTGTTACTCAGGATCCACCTAAGCTTTGGGTGTGGAGTTTGGCCAGTCTGCACAACTCTCTGGCCATGTTCCATGCTGTGCATCAGAATTTGGCCTAATGATTTAAATCCCTGTAGGAACATAGTTACAACTATGTGTATCACATTGGGTGCAATGTTTGCTCTAGAGTCAATTCAAAGGAACTCCCTGGTGAGTTAATAACATTTTTTAATGCTAATGTCCCTCGATATCACAAGATTACATATTTGTGCCAGGATTTTCTCTTATTTCTCCATCAGCAATTCACAACCTGCCAGACAGGCATTATTACAAAACCTGACATTAGGTTCTAATTCAATTCACATTTATCTGTCTCCCACTGGAAGTGTAACATGTTCAGAAAGCTGTAGCTGATACCCTGTCTTATGGGTTTTTGCAGATCTGCCAACTTATGTAAAGGAAAATGTTGGTCCCCATGTATTAGATTACATATATTGGTTGCTTTGTGTCTTTTCACTGTAAGACTGGCAATTCTTTTTGCAGCTGTGCTTTAAAATGGGTTTTCTCTGAGGCATAATAAAAATATCACAGTGGCGGCATACATCATCTTCTGGATGCCATGTGATGTGATGCAATTTTTCATGGTACAGTAAGTTTGCACTGGCCCAAAATAACTGGAAGTGAGAATGTGCATTGACCTGCTCCAGAGCAATCACATCATCCACCAATAGTGTGGAAGATCACATGAGTCAATGCGACTCAGTGCAGTACAGTAAGCTTATCTATTTCTTCCTCTGTACATTGCAGCACAGAATAAACTGGTGAAAGCAGTTCACTGATGTCTGATAGAATTGCAATACATCCCACTGATATTACTCTAAGAGAGCACACTGGGCAAATGTATGATTCTCTCCTCTCTTGGGGTGTTGTCCTAACTGCATAAGAACAAGATACTGTACATTTTTCCTGATGCAAAAAAATAATGGCTTGTTTACACTTGAAACACTACAGCAGCACAGTTACAGCTGCGCCACTGTAGCGCTTCAGTGTGGACACTACCTACGCCAACGGTAGAGGCTCTCCCATCAATGTACGTAATCCATCTCCTCGAGAAGTGATAGCCGGGTCAATGGAAGAATTCAACCATTGACACTGAGGGTTAGGTTGGCTTAACTATACCACTCAGCGGTATGGATTTTTCACACTCCGAGCAATGTAGGTAGGTTGACCTAGCTTTGTAATGTTACCAGGCCTCAGTCCCATGGTGTGAAAATCTGCCCGTGAGCAAAATTCATTCATACACTCTGTGAAAAGCCAAAATACATCGGCTTTGCACAGGGAACACCACAGGAACTTGGGGAGATGGTTCCCACGCACCCTCAATCTGTGGGTCAGGCCACAGAACTGCAAAGCAACCCTTCTGCAGTTCTGTGTGTGGCTATAGGACCCTTGGATCCACATAAGAGTGGATCTTGCAGCCCCACCCCACTCCCAATCACCTTTCTCATGCCAGCCTATTTAGCGCCAGTGCATGGGGTGCTATTGGGATGTAGGGACAAATGTGCAGCCCCTCTGACTGTCCTCACCACCCTGCGTAACACCAATGTATGGCTTATGTGGTACAGAGGTCCATGGCTGAAGTTCATCCTTAGTGAATAAAGTACATTAATTTATTTTAATGTACTCCATTCCCAATGAATAAATACTGATGCAACAAAGTGCTCGGATAAAATCTTTTACTGGTTGTATTCCCATGAGGAAAGAGTTAAACTAACATGGTTATAACAGGGAACGTTTTCGATAATATATATATATATTTTTACCAAACACTTTGTGTTATCATTTTAACCAAACGCTTTGCAGTCATTACACTGTAAGTTAGCTTTTCAGCACCACTTTCCCTGTTGCCAGGCCAATTACTGTTAACTCTCTTCTGTTTTATTTAATTAAGTCATATATTGGTTCAGAATCCGGCTGGATGCCTGAAAGATATCTATTTTCTGCAGATGAAAGGAGTTGGTGGTGTGATTTCACCAATTAATTTATGAATATCCTTTGAGCTTCAGAAGATTTAGTTCTCTCTACCCAGAAAAGTGTAGGGGGATGTGGACTGAGGATGTAAGGGCACAGGAGATTGGGATTATATATAGCTAGATGTTTGAACCCTTCTAGGTACAGGAATTTAGGGATCTGCTATTAACTATAATTGAGGACATAATCAATATGTTTCTGGAAGAAGACATTTGGACCTGAAGATTCTGTTAGTAGGCTGCTGCCCTTCAGAATAAAGAAAAAGTGATTCCGACCCCTCACCTCAAATAAGGACCCTGCAGTGAGACACAGGATTTTATTCTTCTGGAAAAAGACACCACAGAGAGGCCAGTGAGTACATCAACTAAAAGACAATCTTACAGTGGCGGCATACGGCATATGGCTAATCTTTATGGGAAGTATGGGGGAACACTATCAACATTGGCCGCTATTCCAGGACTATCTTGAGACACAGAAGGGCACTGGTGAGCCCTCCAAAAGATTTTGAAAAGGAAAGGCCCCTGGGAGCTCTGTGATGGTTGTTTCTCTCCACAATATGCAGAGGCATGTGGATACATTTTTTTTGTCACTTTGTGAATGTTTTAAGCTTTGCCTTAATATAAAATAAAGATTTTTTTAACATGAAATCAAAGACACTAAACACCTCTCCAATTTAGGGTTGTATTTTTAAAAAATTATAAGTGAAAATTAAAAGCTACAGTGAGATAAATTGTTTCTGATTTCAGAAACAAAACTCACAATGAAGATTACCACAAAGAGAGACAGAGAGAGCAAAATTCATAAATTCATAGAGTCCAAGGCCAGAAGGAACTACTGTGAACATCTGTCTGACCTCCTGTATACCACAGGCCATAAAAATTCCCCAAAATAATTCCTTTTGAACTACAGCATATCTTTAAAAAAATCCAGTCTTGATTTAAAAATTGTCAGTGATAGAGAATCCATCACAATGCTTAGTAAGTTGCTCCAATGGTTAATAACCTGCACTGTTAAAAAGGTACATATATTATCAGTCTGAATTTGTCGAGCTTCAACTTGCAGCCATTGGATTGTGTTATAGCTTTTCCTGCTAAACTGAAGAGAAAATTATCAAATATTTGTTTTCCATGTAGATACTTATAGACTGTGATCAAGTCACCCCCTTTTAGAGCCGTCTTCACTTCCCCTCTAAGGCAGTCAATTTTTTAACCTTCTTCCTTGATTGTGGCTTTTTAGGCATCCAGTAAAGTCTCAATTATCATTCATATTTTTCTGATTAAATTCTCCCTCCCAGCTGATTTGGCTCATAATTATTTTCAGCTTTGTGAAACTCAGGCTATTAAAGAAGGGTTTCTTTAGTTATGTTAGCAACAAGAAGAAAGTCAAGGAAAGTGTGGGCCCCTTACTGAATGAGGGAGGCAACCTAGTGACAGAGGATGTGGAAAAAGCTAATGTACTCAATGCTTTTTTTGCCTCTGTCTTCACGAACAAGGTCAGCTCCCAGACTACTGCACTGGGCAGCACAGCATGGGGAAGAGGTGACCAGCCCTCTGTGGAGAAAGAAGTGGTTCGGGACTATTTAGAAAAGCTGGACGAGCACAAGTCCATGGGGCTGGATGCGCTGCATCCGAGAGTGCTAAAGGAGTTGGAGGATGTGATTGCAGAGCCATTGGCCATTATCTTTGAAAACTCATGGCGATCGGGGGAAGTCCCGGACAACTGGAAAAAGAATAATGGAGTGCCCATCTTTAAAAAAGGGAAGGAGGAGGATCCTGGGAACTACAGGCCAGTCAGCCTCACCTCAGTCCCTGGAAAAATCATGGAGCAGGTCCTCAGGGAATCAATTCTGGAGCACTTAGAGGAGAGGAAAGTGATCAGGAACAGTCAGCATGGATTCACCAAGGGCAAGTCATGCCTGACTAATCTAATTGCCTTCTAAGATGAGATAACTGGCTCTGTGGATGAGGGGAAAGCAGTGGACGTGTTGTTCCTTGACTTTAGCAAAGCTTTTGACACGGTCACCCACAGTATTCTTGCCAGCAAGTTAAAGAAGTATGGGCTGGATGAATGGACTATAAGGTGGATAGAAAGTTGGCTAGATTGTCGGGCTCAATGGGTAGTGATCAATGGCTCCATGTCTCGTTGGCAGCCGGTATCAAGTGGAGTGCCCCAAGGGTCAGTCCTGGGGCCGGTTTTGTTCAATATCTTCATAAATGATCTGGACGATAGTGTGGATTGCACCCTCAGCAAGTTTGCAGATAACACTAAACTGGGAGGAGAGGTAGATACGCTGGAGGGTAGGGATAGGATACAGAGGGACCTAGACAAATTAGAGGATTGGGCCAAAAGAAATCTAATGAGGTTCAACAAGGACAAGTGCAGAGTCCTGCACTTAGGACGGAAGAATCCCATGCACCGCTACAGACTAGGGACCGAATGGCTCGGCAGCAGTTCTGCAGAAAAGGACCAAGGGGTTACAGTGGACGAGAAGCTGGATATGAGTCAACAGTGTGCCTTGTTGCCGAGAAGGCCAATGGCATTTTGGGCTGTATAAGTAGGGGCATTGCCAGCAGATCGAGGGACGTGATCATTCCCCTCTATTCGACATTGGTGAGGCCTCATCTGGAGTACTGTGTCTAGTTTTGGGCCCCACACTACAAGAAGGATGTGGAAAAATTGGAAAACGTCCAGCGGAGGGCAACAAAAATGATTAGGGGACTGGAACACATGACTTATGAGGAGAGGCGGAGGGCACTGGGATTGTTTAGTCTGCGGAAGAGAAGAATGAGGGGGGATTTGATAGCTGCTTTCAACTACCTGAAAGGGGGTTCCAAAGAGGATGGATCTAGACTGTTCTCAGTGGTAGCAGATGACAGAATGAGGAGTAATAGTCTCAAGTTGCAGTGGGGGAGGTTTAGGTTAGGTATTAGGAAAAACTTTTTCACTAAGAGGGTGGTGAAACACTGGAATGCATTACGCAGGGAGGTGGTGGAATCTCCTTCCTTAGAAGTTTTTAAGGTCAGGCTTGACAAAGCCCTGGCTGGGATGATTTAGTTGGGGATTGGTCCTGCTTTGAGCAGGGGGTTGGACTAGATGACCTCCTGAGGTCCCTTCCAACCCTGATATTCTATGATTCTATGAAAGCACCAACTTTATAACTGGTTTGGACTTTATTTTGTTTACACATTACAAACATGATCAAGTCACGATCATTTGAACCTAAGCTACCACTAATTTTTAGTTCTGTGATCAATGCTGTTGCACAAATAAAATAATTAATGAGATTCCTATATATAATTTCCTCTTGGAATTGATGACTTTTCATAACTCACTACTTTCCCTCACACTCCGTCACTTGTGATTTATAAGGTGATCAAGAAAGCAACAGAAATAATGTATCCACAGCCAATTCATTACATTCCTATATCTCCATAGAGCACTGGTTCTCAACCTATTTACCACTGTGGGCCGCATATGAAGCTCTCTGTATGTTATGTGGGCCGCTCCACACCATATATATACTACCTGTATGGCCTTGAGGATGTCACATGGGCCACAGCTGTGTGCTGATTGGGCTGGAAGCGGCCTGTGGGCCACAGGTTGAGAACTACTGCCATAGAGGGTACTATGTATGTTTCAATAATAACTAGCTTTGTTACTTCAGTTTTGACCTCACTTCGGAATTTATCAAAAAATCCACCAGAAATTTTACATGTACACTTATCAGCCAGTAAAGATATTTTTAAAGTTTGCAGGGAATTGGAAAAAGCTTTGTGAAATACAGCTGCTTATAAAATTGGAGTGCTGTATTTCATTATTTAAAAATTTCTTCTTTTTATTTTTTGCAGGGAGTTGGGGGTGAAAGGAACATAATATCTTTAAAAATGTTTGGGCCCAGAATCTCCAAATTTATTATAGTTAGTTGTCCCCAGAGAGGACTGGTGCCTTTAATTATTTTTGGAATGGCTGATTTGCTATTTTTAGAGTTATTTAGCTTGGAATGTGCAAATCTAATATCACTACAGATGTCCCAATATGAGGGGCTCACTGACTGGGCTGAGGGCTGGCAGCCAGGAACTCTTAGACTATATTCCTGGCATTGTCATACTGTGTGGCCTTAACAATACTTCACATTTACTATCACAAAGCAACTTCTATCCAAGGATAACACTGTGTTTTGTAAACAATGAAGTAAGACACAAGGAACCACAAAGGGGACCAGGTGCACCTATTGCAAGTACTTACACACACACGCACACTCTCTGACTGGAATACCAGGAAAGATAATTCTTCTGCAATGTCTGACTACACTGGTGATATCAGTGGTGAAATTATTCTCATTATGAAGAAGAGTTGACTTGAAAAGGTAAAGGGAGGTAGTAATTAAGTTCCCATAATAGTCACACTGGGACCTCCTGTAGCGTGAGGTCTGATGTTAATAATATATTTTTTCCCTATAATTAATGTTCATGTTCTGTTCCTGTGGGATTCTTTTCCCCTATCCTCAGCATTGTCATTACTTTAATATACACAAGCAACATTAACACTCCACTCTACGCAACAGCTAATCTAAGCACTGCTAAACCCAACCTTATGTACCTCCCTACCAAATGAATGGAAAATGTGATAATCAAAACACAAAGTCTCAGCAGAGTGGAGCTTGGGAGGAGTCTTGTGCTGAATAAGAAGGAAGCTAAAATGTTAAATAAGACACGACAGATTTATGAAAAATAAAACATACGACAGTTAGTTTTTTAAGAAGCTCTGAAGCACAGAAATGGGGAGTGGAACATCAAAAGCCCATTTCTCCCATACTCCATGGTAGCTTTGGAACACCTGGCTGGCACACAGCTGTCCCAAAGCAGACTGATCCTCCTGAGCAGGGAAATCCTTGGATTTCAGAAAGCCCAGTGTCTCCCATGTCAGCCTCCTGAGGGCAGCGGAGGGATGTAGTCAAGGAAAAAGGCAGCATGTTAGGGGCTCTTTTATGCCCAGCTGATCACTGGTGCAAATTAAAACAACTTCCAGACTGCACAGGTGCTGGAAGTAGGGGTGCTGGGTGTGCGGCAGCACCCCCTGACTTGAAGCGGTTTCCATTATACACAAGGTTTACAGTTTGGTTCAATGGCTCTAAGCACCCCCACTATACACATTGTTCCAGCACCCCTGCCATACTGCTCTAATTTATGCCAGGGACTGATCCATCACCTCAAAGACGAAGGAAAGGGTAGGTCTTTTTCTTAGAGGGGAAGGAGAACTAATAAAGGGACATCAAGAAGGCTGAGGTGTTTGATGTCTATTTTGCTTCAGTCTTCACTAAAAAGGTTAATGTGACAAGATACTTAACACAATATTAACAACAATGGGGAAGGAATGCAAGCCCAAAATAGGAAAGAATAGGTTAAAGAATATTTAGATAAGTTAGATCTATTCAAGTCAGCAGGGCTTGATGAAATTGACCTAGGGAACTTAAGAAACTAGCTCAAGCAACCTCAGAACTATTAGTGAATGATATTATTTTTGAGAACTCATGGAGGATGGGTGAAGTCCTAGAGAACTGGGGGAGAGCACGCATAGTACTTGTCTTTTAAAACAGGGAACAAAGAGGACCAGGAGAATTATAGCCCAGTCAGCCTAACTTCAATACCTGGAAAGAAACTGGAGCAAATTACTAAATAATCTATTTATAAGCATTTGTCAAGAACAAACCATGTCACAACAACCTAATTTCCTTCTTTTATAGGGTTACTGGCCTACTGGATGGGGAGAAGCTGTAGACGTGATATATACAGTCCCACATGACAGTCTCATAAGCAAACTACACAAATGTGGTCTAGATAAAATTACTATATACAATGGGTGCAAAACCTGTTGAAAGACTACTTAAAGAGTAATTATCAATGGTTTGCTGTCATACTGGGGGATGTATCTAGTGGGGTCTTACAGGGGTCTGTCCTGGGTCCAGTACTATTCAATATTTTCATTAATTACTTGGATAACTGCATGGACAGTATGCGTATAAAATTAGCAGATGACACCAAACTGGGAGGGATTGCAAGCACTTTGGAGGACAGGATTAGAATTCAAAATTACCTTGACGAATTGTAGAATTGGTCTGATATCAATAAGATGAAATTAAATAATAGCAAATGCAAAGAACTATATACACATATCTGTTGAGTGAGAAAGACTTAATTTTACTGATCATTTTAAAGAAACAGGGAAATTCTCCCCGCCTAACACACACACACACAATCATTAAATTAGAACTAAGCTTGCTCAAATACATTTTCCATCAAAACAATTACTAAAAATCAAGGACATTACCAGTTACAAGAACATTTAACAGTCAGAACAACCACAATTCACATATTTTATCACCCAAACATCATAAACCCAAACTCTCTCATAGATGCCTCACATCCATAATAAATTCCCTTTCACATTTAGCTTACAAAAGCCCACAACACACGTCCAATTTCTCAAAATTACATAAAATCATACAAACCTCTACTCTGATCTCAGCCTTTTTTGGGGGAGGGCGAGGGATGGGGACATAGCATTATAAAGGGACTATAGTTTCAAAATAAAGACCAAGGATACTGTTATGACAACATTTTTTAGGGCTTCAAAATGCTCATTCTGGCTCCTTTCTTTCATCTGCTCCATCAGGGTTGGAATGGCTCCCCCAGGGCATTAGAGAAGAATAAAGAAAGTCTGAGTTCCACCTCTTCTCCCTGTGCTCCTCTGACCCTTGATGCTCTCTTCTCTTTGGCTAGGGAGGCCAAAGAGAGGAGAGAAGCACCACCAAATATTTCACCGCTCTTCCCAATCCCCTATCCCCCATTCACTACCAGGAGTCCGGAGCAGAGGTCTTTGCACTGACTAGACATGGTCATCAACTCATCAGATTTGTAGTGTAATGTTGTGGCCTGGCACATTCCACAAGCGTGACTCTGAGCAAAGGTAGATGTGAAACATACACTGGCATGTGACATAAGTGAAGGAGATGCATACTAAACATTTGATACCAGGGTAGCAATACATCTTGTACAAAGATTTTGTGGTTGATGAAATATAAAACTGGGACATTTCAGGTGTCCTGAATGAAATCCCTGGGACACCTGTAAAACTGGAACACATGGTCCCTTTATGGAAATAACACATAGGCTTTTAGATTTTTACAATAAAAGTATAGCTACTCGTCAGACATCTTTGTGGTCCTGAGGTTCATAGGAAAAGGGCACCCCTCGCACACAAGCTCAAAAGCTTTTCACAAGCGGAGACTACTGGGATGGTATGCCTCTTCTTTCTAGTGCAGTCTCCCAGGGTATAAAATGCTCCAAATCATACTTTAGTTCCTTCCACTAATTCAGGAATCATTTACCTGCTACTTCAAGGAAGTGGGGAAGGTGGGCAAGGAGTGAGAGTCCATACATATAATCATCTTGGAGAAACACTGGGCAGGTCTACACTACCAACTTAAGTCGATTTAACTTACGTTGCTCAGGGGTGTGAAAAAGAGTGACACAAGTTACAACGATCTAAGCGTTGTCCACACCGGTGCTATGAGGCTCTCCCGCCAACAAAGCTACCTCCTCTTGCGGAGGTGGTGTAATTATGCCAATGGGAGAGCACTCTCCCGTTGGCATAGAGCGTCTTCACCAGATGCGCTGCAGCGGCATAGTTGCATCGGTGCAGCTGCGCCAATGTAGTGCTTCTAGAGTTGACCTGCACAAAGCTACCACGATAAGTGATCACTTTTCTCCTTTGAGAACTGTCCATACAGATTTCCGGTTTTCGGAGATTAACAAGCAATAAAGATCCTCTAAAGATGGGTCACTGTTTTTACTTGACTAATCTCATGAACTGGCATCAAATCTAGAGGCATAGCCTGTGTAGTAATTGTGCTTTGTAAAGGTGTGCCTAGAGCTCTACGTCTTACGTATTTCAATGTGAGAATCATTTTGAAGGTATGCTGTGAGGCTGCTTTAAACCTAGTGGAATTCCCATAGATGGCTCAAGACCTGCTAAGCCATAGCAATGAAGTATATAATGTCTGATCCATCTGGACAGTACTTGTGTTGAAATGGACTGGCTCCTGATCTTACCCCCAAATGCCAAAAAAAAAAAAAAAAAAAAAAAAAGCCAGAGGGACTTTGGGATTGGTTTGGTTCTATTTAGGTGATAACTAACGGCCCTTTTTACAACTATACTGTGCAGCTTTTATATATTAATATATAAACCTATTTCAGGTATCTAATCCGAAATTGTTTTTATTTTTTCTTCTGGCCCCATAGCTAGTCAGTCATAGCTAATTTAACTCCATCAGGGTAAACGGCATTAATGTCTAAACGGAATTAATTTAAAGAGCTCATCAAATAATTGTAATATCAAGTTCCACTGGAATCAGATCAATTGATTCAGCTCTATTGTAAAAAACATAGTGTGGAAGTAAACAGCACTGTAATTATTTGCTCAGGAAAGTGAGCATCATCTTAATGGAATGCTACTAATGATCTAAATTAAACAAACTGCATTTTTACTGTTCTCAAAATCAGTACAAGAACCACCAATAGTAGTGTGAATTGTAATAGTGTTTTTGTGATGTGTCCACCAGGACCCTTGGTGGATGAAGTACTGCGATCCAGATAAGTTTATATAAACCACCAAACACCCATCGGAAGGAGTCTTTTGATCACCACCACTCTGAGCTTAATTTGAACTGGTTACATGGAAGTAAAAGACTCCATAAGTCTTTTTGGATACTTAAACACATACCTACACACATATAGTTAAGGCTGCATTTTTTCATGAAGCAAAATAGCAAATATCATAGAACAACTTTAGGGGCAAGATATTTTAGGGTATGATTCAAGGGTATGTTTGAACGCTTTGCATTGAACCACTGGCATGTTGTGGCAGTAAACCTTATGATCCTCCAGAGGTGCAGTGCCAGTGTAGTAGAAGCTATTACCCCACATCCTCTCCTTGTTGCCAGTATAGAAGGGGAAAGGGGCATGATAGAGGAGAGGGGGCTTGACCAGGTCACCCCTGCAGTATGCCAGTCCTTAGCTGTGTTTTCAGCTCCCTGTGGCCACTGTAGCCTGGTGTAAGTTAAAGCATCACTCAAGCTGTTCTAACGTAGAGCAAAAGGGGACTGGCACACACAGCAGGAAGACTTGGGAGTGCAAAGGTGAGCTTTAAGTCACTTTCATGCACAAACACACACACACACACACACCCCTCCTACTTGTGCTCTTTAAGGTTTGACTGCAATGGAGGATTTGGCCATAAATTGAACAAAAACATATGTTAATATCTAGCACAAGCCAAAGAGTGATGCAAACGCTTCAGTACAAACCTGAAGGAAGAATCACAGAACCTTCCCTTACTGTTTAATTTGTTGGAGCTTTTCTTTGAAAAAGTCACAAGTTCCACATCCTGCAGTGCAGTGCATCTGCCTGATGCTACACTGCCTGCAGAGCATGGCCCTAAAGTTGTCTTTATTGGCCATAGGAGGAGCCATCCCAGTGCAGGGGGATCCTTCAGTAGCATAGAGCCAGAATTGTGAGTCTTACATTGCTCCACCTCCACACACTTCCTCCTTCAGGTAGTGTAGACACTGTGGGCATGGAAAGGTGGTGTGGCTAGGCATCCATATGTCCCTGCAGAGGCCCATTTGCCATCTTGATTTTCGTATTGGTTGCCACTGGCAGCTCACAGGACAAGCCTGGCATATATCAGGCTCAGGAATGGGAGAGTAAAAAGGCCATCCCCCTGTTCCTGTGCTGTCTGCTCCTCTGCAGTAGCCAAGAATCTGGGCTCAAGAATCGAAGAGTAATTTATACAGAACATACTTTATTAAAATTTGTTGTGTTTTTGAACAAAAAATATTCTGGATCTTCTACTCTAGGAATGTATATTTAAGGTTTGTTTTCAGGTAGGAATGCAAAATTGTGTTACTCAGAACTCAAAGTGGAATATTAGCAAATGCAAATGTTTCCAACAAATTAAAAAGAACTTTTTTTGTTGCTCATTGCACTGTTTTTGTGCCAAACATCACTTTCTCAGGTTTGAGTGGTAGCCATGTTAGTCTGTATCAGCAAAAAAAAACAAACAAAAACAATGAGGTGCCACAAGTACTCCTCGTTTGTTTTTTTTACCACTTTCTCAGTTACCTTTTTTCCCAGCCAATAGCTGCAGCAGAATCAATGTTTCTTAGTCGTTTAGGCTTCTATGTAGCAAGTACAGTATAGTTTTTGTTTGAGGATCAACTGGAATAATGTATGGACAGTGCAAAATAGCACATCATCTAACACATGAAATGGTATGATTCTATATAGCAGCTGCTGAAATTTGGCAGAAACATTTCCTAGTTTAGAATATACTTTTGTCTGTCTCAACGTTTTACACTCCATGCACAGTAACTCAAGGTTTAAAGTCAGTCTGGCTTATCTACAGTAGTGATTCATCTAGGGGAATCAGGGTAGCCAGAGCCTGCTTCTAGGAGAGGGAATGAACTATTCGGAAAAGGGGGTTGGGGGCGGAATTAAGAACATTATAATTTATCAGTGGCATTGTAGAAGTTTCAGGCAGGAGGGGAAGATCCTCTTTCTCCTTACCTTCCAAGGTTATTTGCCTTTTCCCTTGTTGCCCTCAGTCATTTGGTCTACATGCTTAGCCTCAGAAAGCCCAAGAATAAGCCAGCTGGCCAAGGCTAAGGTCACATCTCTACCTGTCCCCTGCATTAGCCCCTACCTCAGTTAGACTGATTACTCAGGGCAGGTCTACACTACCACTTATGCAGATGTAACTTACGTCGCTCAGGGGTGTGAAAAAGCAGAGGTGGAGTAATTATGCTGATGGGAAAGCCAATATAGTGATTCTAGTGTAGAATAGCCCTCAATAACACCTACATTTCAGGATTTTCTATGCTTGATCACAATTAGCAATGAACCAGCAGAAAGTTTGATTATGGGTTCTGTAGAGATTTTGTTTTTTCCCTGAAAATGGTCAATTTAACATTTTCACTCAGACCCATGAAAATAATAACCTTACCCACTGCTAATCTCCTAACCATCCAGCCCCTTACAGATCATATATGTTTTTTTTCTTGGCTGCTGTTTTAATATTTTTCTTTTAAAAACTGTATACATAAAAATATGGTGATCTTATTTACTATGGGCTCAATCCAAAGCCCACTGAAATCAATGAGATACTTTCCATTAACTTCACTGGGCTTCGGATCAGGCCCTTGGGCTCACTGTGGATGGAAGACTGTAGTTTCAACTGACTTCAGAAGGGCTCTGCCTAGACACAAGAATCTGTCCATGTGAAACCAACAGGGCCTTGGTTTGTAATAAACTAACGGTAAACAGGTCCATTTCATCCTTACTCTTGTAACATGACTAAGGATTCAATAAACCGCATTTATACTCTATTTCAAGCATGTAATATACCATGGAGGGAACTGAAAACTTGGATACTTATTTTAGGCAACTCACTGATGATTTAGGTACCTAAACTCCTATTAAATCCTCTTCTGACAGGAAAGTTGATAACCCCCTAGCGAGGTCTAAACAGAAAAATGCATTCTTGGTTACTGCTCCCCAATCTGGACTTCCAAAAGCAGACAGCTTCCAATAGCACCTCTAGACTGTAAACATTAGTGAAAAAAGCAGACTTCCTCAGTCAAAAGACCTGAAGACCCTTCTGTCGTGGGTCTTCAGTTGCATCTGAAGAAGTGGCTTTTTACCCACGAAAGCTTATGCCCAAATAAATCTGTTAGTCTTTAAGGTGCCACCGGACTCCCTGTTGTTTATAGAGGAGAAAATTATGTATACCTAAGGTTGTCAAAAAATTGGATGATATTTGACAATTAGTACGTACCAAATAAATGTAATTAAAGGCTGTGTTTAAATGCATGCATACCAGGGACAAATTTAAGTTTGTACAAGAAGTATTGAAGGGACACTGTCTCCTTTGTCTTTGAAGTTATGGCATTTTCATTTGGATACATGATATTTCACAAAGTTAAATGCTGCTTCAGGACCAATGAAAACTTCTTCCTTGCCCTTACACTCCACTTACAGTCTATCTGCAGGGTATCCTGGTTCACTTAATACTCTAATTTGCTTGCTTCCTTTTGTTTTCTTATAGTTATTTTGGGGTTTTTTTCCACATCCAGACTGTAGTTCAGGGGAAAAAAGCAAGATGTGGAATATATCTAAGGTAATATTTAATTACCCTAGCACCATGGTATCTAACCGCTTCTCTGGACAGAGACTTAGTGCGTGAAAAACCAGAGTGTGAATGTCCAGCGCACTAGCCTGCCACGCATTAAGTTGCCATGCGGACCCTGCTACCACACACTAAAAGTTCCATAGTGTGCTTTGATGTACTGCCTCTTACTCCTCTGCATAGCCGCATACGGGCAAGTGTCAATCTTGTTCAAAATAACTGAGAGAAATGGATTCCAGCTATACAATACTTTCCGCATCAAAAAGTTGCCTTTTCATGATAATGTTGACATGCATAATGTTGAGTACTAACTATACTTTGAATAACTATATGAAATCACATAGTTATTTTGAAATAGTTTAATTTAAAATTCAAATTAAATATGCCTTTCTGGAAGGATGGAAAATCAACTTGAACTAAATGCTTATCAATTCTATTTTATTTCTAGTCAGGCCATCCTTTCATCTCATACTATGAAGCATAACAACGTCTCAGTTTTTTTCCTTCAGACTTTGATCAGTGTATTACCATGACAACAGTGTATTTACTGTAGCTATAATGGCTGGACTTCAGAAAATGTTAACTGGGTCCCTTGAAAGTTCATGAAAGAGCTTTTGGTTTCCACACTCTGTATGAAAGAACATTTCTCTTAACTGAATGTATGGATAGATCATTTAAATTCACTTTCAAATTACCCATGTTTTGAACAATGTCCAATGTCTCTAATGTGGTTTTAAATGTATTTAATATTTTTAATAATGAAAAAAACAAATCAAACTTTTAATTATGAGCTTGCTCACTTTTTTGCTGACTAAAGTCCATAAACCATGGAGTTAATGCATCAGTCTGACAGGATTTGAAGTATGTACACAATGAAGGTTTTTACTCTTCTTGTTTACATCACTATTCTTTTTTAGAGCTTGGGAGCCTTGCATAATGACAAAGAAAGATGTAGGGTTCTGTTCCTACACAACTCTCATCACAGTGTCTGACTAATTGCAACTGATTTTAGCTTATATGCATCACCTATAACATTGGTCAATCACTACTATCTCCTGAAAGGTTCTTATGCTCTTTAGCTGGAAAAAGGGACAAGTTTATTATTCAGGAATAGTTACATTACCTGATGCTTGCATATGCAAATATCTGCAAACTCACTGTAGTTGACACTTATGCCTCTGTCCTTCAAGCTTTAAAGCACAACATAGTTTACATACTGATTTTTCTGTTTATTATACCTGATTGTTAGCAGTATACTATAAAGTCTGATCCATAAATTATGTCTCTGTAGCTAGAAAAATAATTTCCTAAAAAATATGGTAAAAAGGACACAAAGGGTGATATTTTGTAGGCATATTGGATGGGAGGGGGAAATATACATTAATAACAAGAACTATGGCACTGTTCAATTATTATAATTCATAGGCTCCAATCCAGCAGAGTAATTAAGCATGTGCTTAACTTTAAGCATATATTTAAGTCCCTTCTTCTTCAGCAAAAGGGCCATGAGCATGAGTTCAAAGGTAAGCCTGAATTTGCTAACTCAGGGACATACTGCCAGACAGCACATGCAAGAGGAGAGAAAACATTTTGTAATAGCAAGATTCCTAAAGTTTGTTTTTGCCTGTTACAAAGAACAAATTCATAAGAATAAAATGTCTTCTGCACTAGATTTTGTCAGTGTATAATTTATAAATGTGTACATAAAAAGTTTCTTTCATGTCTGTTGATCTGTTTGAAAGAGATGGAATTAGAAGATCAGAAACTAATTAGAAAGCCTGTTCAATCTTAAATTTTGTTACATATGGATGATCTTTGAAAATCATTCATATTAAATACATATTTGTAGCCATTTTAAATAACTTGAAATATGAACAACTAATATTCAATCAGCTACAATATGCATGGCTTTAAAAAGAAAACAGTGTATTATTTATGATTGTCAGTAACACATGACTTCAGCTATCACTAAGAAAAAATCTTGACAATCTGATTTTACTCCTACACGAAAACGGATGTAATTTAATTTAACAAATGCCTCCTAAACTGTGGTTCTTTTCTGAAAAGTGACTGTAAAAATGACGGAGGGATTCAATATTTATTTTGTTTCTCAATTATTTACTCATCAAATTGTGGTGTTTAGATGTTGCTTGTAGTTATTAGAATTGGGAGCACTGGCTGTGGGAGTCTGAAAGGACAGGAAACAGGAAGGAGGGGGAGGAGTTGAGAGGCTGGGAAAAAGCTACAGAGGGTGCAGCAGCAGCTTGGTAAAGAGGTTTCCACTTCGAAAATAAAGTCCTGTTGAAGCTTATTAGTACCTTGCCTGGTTGACACAACACAAATTTATTCAGATTACAGTTTCCAAGCCAAATTTAATCTGTCTACTCTATCTTTTTTTCAGCTGTATAGGTGTTCAGAAACAACATTCTCAAAATTGTTTTATAATGGAGAAAGTATTTATTTCAAACATTGAAACCATTTTTATTATTAATTTTTTTAATTTTTAAATCATCTTGGGACAGACACCAAGCCTGAAAAATGTCTGCCTGACAGGTGAAAATTTTAGAAAGTTATGAGCAGTTGAAACAGAGATAGAACAGAAACTGTTACACAACCTTAATTTATAATTAATCATTGTGAGCACCCCAATCGTACTCCTAAATACTCCAGGACATTGAGGGAGATATCTTGATCACACTGAAGTCAAAGAAGCCAGGATTTCACCCTAAATCTGTTTTGCATGCTTGCCTGGCACAAAGCAGACTTAAACCCAATGGACATAGTTCCTTGAAGGATTCCCCTTGGCTTAGGTGCCATAAAGCCAGTGTAGTGAGTCTTATGTCATCCCCCATCTTGGCCACCAGCATAGGGGATGTGGCTGGAGAACAGGGACGTGGCCAAGGCATCCCTGCACCCTGCTACCAGAATGTTTCCTGGTGGGTTGTTAGCCACCAGCATAACTTAGTTTTGGACTACTGTACACTGTGCCTGCTGACCAGCTCAGCTTAAAGTCACCTTTGGACCCCTAAACTGTGCCAGACCTTCTGCAGGTGTAACTCTGGATTTAGCCCACAACGTGCATGTAATTCCACTGTTTCTTTTTTTTTTTGTATATACACACTGGTAGCCTATTTTAGATCTCAGGATTAAGAATAAATGTGACTTTTACATTTTTCCTCATCCTAAATTTTATAGTTAAAAGAACAGCAATTTCAGAAGACAGGAAGACTCACCCCTCAATACACTCTACTATAACATCACAGAGTGATCAGGGTGTAAACCTTTAGCCTTGAGCACTTTATAGAAGAAAAAGGAGATCTTTTTTCTTGCAGGGTAAAATGTTAATGTCTCCCTCTATTCTGTTTATACCATTACACCTGATTATGGGCAGAACAGCTAGCACCACCTATAATTAAGTTATATAGTTATGGTTGCATGACATTTCCCATTATAAGACCCTGTTTTCAGTTGCTTATAACTAGGGCCCTTCGTTTTCAGTTTTTATTTTATTTAATTTTTCATGGGAATGTATCTTTATTACTACAACAAAAACAGGTGAAAATTGGTAGAAAAAACTATTAATAATTTTTCTGGATAAATACTGGGGTTTATTTTGGTGAATGGATGGGCAGGGGGAAAAAGTATTCAGTAGATTAATGCTTTGAATGATGAATGGAATTCAATGTGGTTTCCTACAGAACTAAAACAGAACTCAAAACACAGTGCCACCTCTGAGTTTAAGAAAACATGAAAGATTTCTAATCCCCAAATAAAACTTTTCATTTGAATAAATAGCTTACTGTTGTAGACTTAGAACTAGTAGCCCATAAATATTTACATTTAATAATTGGGCCATACCATTTTCAGCACATATATTCAACTTCATCCTTTTCTCTTGTTTTTGTTTTATTAAAACTTTCAAATACTTCCTTGTGTTCCGAAACTTATTCTTATACAGACTTTCATTTTCTTCCCATTTTAGTGTGTCAGATCTTTACATCATTATCCACTAACAGTTTGAAATGTGTATGTGGTGGGGCAGAGATTTATCAGTATGTTCAGATGCGCACATACTTCAGAACTTGTGCATGTGCCTGTTTGTTTATTATGTGTATCTTCTAAATTAATACATAGTCTCACTTCAACAGGCAGCTTTGCATATTGTGGCAAAATACCTTGTTCGTCTCAGTAGGCTCAGTCCTTTTTAGCCTTGGAGACTCAGGTTTGGGGCAAGGCGAATCCTTATAGGTGGCACTGGGTCCTGCCACTCCTCTCCTCAGTTAGTCCCTTGTGCTTGCCTTCCTTCCCTTCTGGGGAGCAAGTGCAGCCTCCCTACTGGGAAGGTCTGGTGTCTTGCTGAAAACAGTCTACTGACAACTTCCCTGCTCCTCTCACTCCCCCCTCTGACCAGCCAGGGGAGGATTTAAAAAGGTCCCAAGTAGTTGGAGTCAGCTGAACCTAATCAGTTCCCTAGCAACTCCTTTTCCAGTTGAACCTTATTGCCCCCTGGTTCTCTCTCCTCAGTGGACAGGGAGGGGCCTTTTAAACCCCTGGGACTAATTACTACCCCCTTTTGTAGTTGTTTGTCCTGGGTTTACCACATATCCCCTGGCCCCCGGCTCAACACTACGGGGTTGGGCTACTTGGGTCGGCAAACAGTGCACTCTCGACAGGCCAGCCGCATTGCCATGTTGGATTCCAGACCTATGTTGTACTCTGAAGTGGAAGGGTTGAAATGACAGGAACCTCGTCACACTGGCATTTTTGTCTTTATTTTGGTGTATCCACTGCAGAGGGGCATGGTCCATGAAGGGTAAACCTCCGTACCAGTAGATAGTAGCGGAGGCTTTCTATGGCCCATTTTATCGCTAGGCATTCTTTTTCGACAACGGCATATTTCCGTTCCCTAGGCAGAAGCTTCCTACTGAGGAAGAGGACAGGGTGTTCGTCATCCCCGACCATTTTTGAAAGTACCGCCCTCCAACCCTACATCAGAGGCGTCGGTTTGTAGGATAAACTCCTTCCCCCAGTCTGGGGCCACGAGTATGGGGTCAGTGCAGAGGGCCGTCCGTAGACCTGAAAAAGCGTCTTCAGCCGCGGTCGTCCATCTTACTATGTCTGGGCCCTGAGCTTTCGTTAGGTCCGTTAATGGGCATGCCCTGGTGGCAAAGTGGGGAATGAACCATCTATAGTACCCCACTAATCCCAGGAATGCCCTGACCTGTTTTTTTCGGAGTGGTCGGGGCCACTTCTGTATAGCTTCTAACTTGTTGAGTTGGGGCCTCCCCACGCCCCTCCCCACTATATACCCAAGGTATTTGGCTTCAGCTAGCCCGAGCGAACACTTGGAGGGGTTTGCTGTCAGCCCCGCCTTACTCAGGGTATCCAGCACTGCCTCCACCTTCTCCAAATGTGTCTCCTAGTCGGGGCTATATATGATAAGGTCGTCGAGATAGGCTGCTGCGTACTTGCCATGTGGTCGCAACAGTTTGTCCATGAGCCTTTGGAAAGTAGCGGGCGCCCCATGCAACCCAAAGGGGAGGACGGTGTACTGATATAGCCCCTCTGGCATTGCAAAGGCCGTCTTCTCTTTGTCGGCCTTGGCCAGGGGGATCTGCCAATAGCCCTTGGTCAGGTCAAGGGTAGACATAAACCGTGCTTTTCCCAATCTGTCAATTAGCTCATCTATCCAGGGTATAGGGTACGCATCAAACTGGGACACCTCATTCAGCTTTCGGAAGTCATTGCAGAACCTCATGCTGCCATCTGGTTTACGCACTAAAACCACTGGACTTGACCATTGGCTATGAGATTCTTCAATGACTCCTAAGGCCAGCATTTTCCTGACCTCTGTCCTGATCTCCTCTCTTTTGGCCTCCGGGATCCGGTATGGCTTGACGTTCACCTTCACTCCAGGCCCTGTGAGGATGTGATGGTGAACCTCAGTGGTCCTGCCTGGCTTTTCTGAGAACACATCCTGGTTGTATTTAATCAGGCTGATCACTTCAGATCGTTGCTCTGGAGTCAACTCCGGGGATATTCCCACTTGGTCGGGCCGGTTGCTTTTAGGGGATGGTGCCCCTAGTGCAACCACATGCGCTTCTCTATCCTGCCATGATTTCAGCAGGTTTATATGGTAGATCTGCTCCAGCTTCCGGCGACCCGGCTGTCGGACCGTATAGTCAACTTCTCCTATGGCTTCTATTATCTCATATGGCCCCTGCCACCTGGCCAGGAGCTTGCTCTCTGACGTGGGTATGAGCACCATTACCCGGTCTCTCACCTGGAACTTCCAGGTCGTTGCTTGGCAATTGTAGTATGTCCGTTGGGCCCCTTGGGCCTTCTCCAGGTGTTCGCACACAAGGGGGGCGATTTGGGCTATCCTGTCTTTCATTTGCAATGCATGTTCAACGATGTTTCTCCCGGTGTTTGGCTGTTCTTCCCAGCCCTCTTTGGCCATGTCCAATATGCCCCTGGGGTGGCGACCATATAACAGCTCGAATGGGGAGAATCCAGTGGAAGCTTGGGGAACCTCCCGTACAGCAAATAGCAAGTAAGGCAGCAGGGCGTCCCAGTCTTTCTCGTCGCGACTAACCACTTTCTATAGCGTGTTCTTCAGTGTTCTACTGAAGCGTTCGACAAGACCATCAGTCTGGGGATGATAGACTGACGTCCTGAGGGTCCGTATATGGAGCATTGCACAAAGGTCCTTCATTAATTTAGACACAAAGGGGGTCCCTTGGTCCGTCAGGATCTCTTTAGGTATCCCTACTCTGGAAAAAATCCGGACTAATTCTTTGGCTATGATCTTGGACATGGTGTTCCATAGAGGTAAGGCCTCGGGATATTGGGTGGCATAATCTAGTACTACCAGAAGGTACTGATGACCCCAGGCTGACTTCTCCAGTGGCCCTACCAGATCCATAGCTATTCGCTCGAATGGGATTTCAATAATTGGTAGAGATATCAAAGGGGCCCTTAGGTATGGTCGGGGCCCATGTAACTGATATTCTGGACAGGAGGTACAATATCGCCGGACAGCCGCATAAATGCCGGTCCAAAAAAACCTCTGCAGAATCCGATCAAGGGTCTTATCTACCCCTAGATGGCCCGCAAACAGATGGCTGTGGGCCAGATCCATCACGCCCCTCTGATGCTTCTGTGGGACCAAGAATTGTTCTACGACTTGCTCTTGGACCTGGACTACTCTGTATAGCAGATCACCCTTAATCACATACTATGGCCCTGAGCCCTTGACTCTCCCCTCCACGGCGACCCCATTTACCTCGACTACTTCTTTACGAATATTGCTGTATATTGGATCATTGGCCTGATCCTGACCAAAATTCCCGGTGAGGTTCTCATTTGTCCAAACTCAGGGGGATCTACCTCTGTGTCCCCCTCGGGGAAAACCCCTCAGGAACAAGGTCCGGCTATTGGGTCGTTGATCTCCTGCCCCGCCCCGCTGTCTGTTGAGCCACCTCTTTCCCCTACAAGCGTAGATTTCTGGTACTGGGTCAAGATCCTCGTTCCCTTCCTTTTGTCCACCCTCCGTTCCGAGTCTTCCGGGGCTTTCCCGGCAGGGAGAACAAATCCTGGCCAAATTCGTGGAAGGCCGGGTGGGGGTTATCTATCTGGGCCACCCCCTGGGTCCCGGGTTCATTATTTTCTTCCACCTTCTCCCCAGGGAGTTGGCTATCGAACCCCGGGAAGTCTCGTCCGATAAGGACTGGGTAAGGGAGTTTCGGAACTGCTCCCACCGTCACCTTAGTGGGGTTTCCGAGAACTTCTATTTTTACAGGGATGGTCGGGTAGTAACTGACATCCCCATGCACATAGGATATTCCTGAGCGTTTGGCCCGGGATAGTTGGTCCTGCCCGACCAGCTTTCCTGAGACCAGCGTGATTGCACTTCCCGAGTCTACTAATGCGGTGGTCTCTATACCATTCATCTTAACGGGTCTAGTGTATCTATGAGGGACCATCGCAACCCCTACTAGACTTATTAGATCACATGGTCTCCCTATATTTCCCAGTTCACATTGCATGGGCTCTTCTAGATTTGGGCATTGGGCAGCGATATGCCCCAATCCGCCACATGCATAACATCGGTACCCTGCTCGGGGCAGCCTCCAATTTTTCAGGCTACTGGGCTTTATCCCCTGAGCCTTTCTCCACCCCAGCCTCAAGTCTCTCCGGGACCTCTGGCTGCTCTTTGGCCTCCTTCCTCCCCTCCATAGTCCGGCCTGGTGTTGGGGCAAACTGGGGCCTCGGAGCAGAGACTTGTCTCCGATTCTCCTGGCGCCATCCTTCCCCGGTGGTCCACGAAAGTTCTTGGGGTCTCTCTACAAGTGCAATCAGTTCATCATAGGAGGAGGGATCGTTTTGGCGGACCCACCCCTGTATGTCCGGCGGCAAACCCCTCATGTACCTGTCCAACACGAGGATTTCCACTATCTTCTCCTGCCCATGGGTCTTGGGATGGAGCCATTTCTGGGCGAGGTGGATTAAATCAAATAGCTGGGACCTCGGCGGTTTGCTGTCCCAGTATTTCCACTCATGGAAGCGCTGGGCCCGTATGGCTGACGTCACACCTGACCTTGCCAGGATTTCCGCCTTCAGCTGGGGGTAATCCATAGCTGTCTCTGTGGTCATGTCGAAATAGGCCTTCTGGGGCTCCACACACAGAAATGGAGCCAGGATACCTGCCCACTGGTCTTGAGGCCAGGCCTCCCGCAGTGCCGTCCTCTCGAAGGCGAGGAGATATGCCTCTATATCGTCATCCGTAGTCGTTTTCTGTAAATAGTTGCTTGCCCGCAGCAGCCGAATCCCCTGGGGCCCGTGTGTCAGCTTGGTCAGGGCTTTTAACTGGTTCACTACTTCATTCAGGGTGGCTCGATCTTGGGCCGCCTGGTACATCAGTAATTGGTTCGTCTCCTGTTGAACGCGTACTGACTCTTGCTGGGCAAGCATCTGTACCCTGGTAGCCTCTTGTTGGGCCGCAGTGGCCTGTACCAATGCCTTCACTACATCCTTCATTTTTTTTTTTTTTTTGGTGTGATTTACCCTGCCCTGAGATGGCTTGCCACAGAGCCTTATTCACTCACCACATCCCACTTCTAACACTACATGTGGCAAAATACCTTGTTCGCCTCTGTAGGCTCAGTCCTTTTTAGCCTTGGAGACTCAGGTTTGGGGCAAGGCGAATCCTTATAGGTGGCACTGGGTCCTGCTACTCCTCTCCTCAGTCAGTCCCTTGTGCTTGTCTTCCTTCCCTTCTGGGGAGCAAGTGCAGCCTCCCTATTGGGAAGGTCTGGTGTCTTGCTGCAAACAGCCTACTGACAACTTCCCTGCTCCTCTCACTCCCTCACTCTCCCCCTCCTACCACCCAGGGGAGGGTTTAAAAAGGTCCCAAGTAGTTGGAGTCAGCTGAACCTAATTGGTTCCCTAGCAACTCCTTTTCCAGTTGAACCTTTTTGCCCCCTGGTTCTCTCTCCTCAGTGGATAGGGAGGGGCCTTTTAAACCCCTGGGACTAATTACTATCCCCCTTTTGTAGTTGTTTGTCCTGGGTTTACTGCAATATATACACAGTCTAATGTATTATCCTAATACGTGTATCTCATGCAATGTATTGTATTTTCCTAATAAAACAAGTTATTTTTTTAATATATTTGAATGATACAAAAGTAGGATGAAAATTGGAAAAAAAACAAGTAATACTTAAAACCTGGGATTTTTTCAGTAAAAATCAGTTTAAACTGAAAACAAAGGGCTTATAACTTTGCCAAATTTTAAGCATTCAGGTTGAAACCCTCCATGCTGGGTATCTGCCTTGGGCTGAATTTTTTGGAAAAATTTCAGTCAAAACTGTACAGCCATTTCCAAGAACAAGGCTACTGAAAAATAAATGGTCTATTTAAAAAAATTCTGGTGCCATTTTCTTTGAAAAGATCCAAACCTCCCATTCTTTGGAGAAGGAATTTGAAATTTGGCAGTGGGAGGTCTTTATATCAGAGATATATCAGAGATATGCCCTGTCCCTGTAAAAATCCATCCACATCCAAGTTATAAAGCCTCTGGAAAAAAAATCATAGTTCACCAATGCTCAGTAGAGAGTGAAATTGGATGAGGAGATAGGAAGGCTGGGACAGAGAACCAGTGGAGTAGAGGAAAGGAGCTGAGGAGGATCAGAGACAGATCTGATGAGGAGCCACAGTGCACAGGGAGAACTAGGACTGGCTGGACAAAGACACTGGGACAAGGACATGGGTGGGGCAGGATGGCACTGAGATTAGAAATTGGTCTAATAAAAGATATTAATTACCTCACCCATCTTGTCTCTCTATTTTATCAACAGCAGACAAAGACATCAAAAATTGCTGCCTCTTTTAACTGCTTCTGTAGTCCTTTTATTCAGGGAAAAAAGGCAGCCTTCACAGTTCAGTCTGCAAAACTTCAATTGATTTAGGTACCAAAATGATCTTTTCACCTCTTCCTTAAACCTGAAATGTGTATGCCTCTAGTGAATAAAGATGAATGTTTTGCATCATGCAGAGGGAGGGGGGGAGGAGGGGTATTGTAAGGCCTCTGAGGAGCTAGCTTAAAAAATAGTTCTGCGAGATCGTAAGTTTTTGACTGAATAAGTAGAAAATAAATAAGCGAGTTCCAGTGCCTGGTATGTTGAATAGGCTTAATTGTTGGTTTCAGTCTCACGCTTAGATCAACAGTAGGGTTTATAGAAAACAAAATGTTCCTCCAAAGCTTATACTGTACACCTTACAGAGGACAGCTTACTTTAAGCCATACATTTTTTCTGTACTTTTATCCAGTTAGTAACCATTCTGGAGGTTTCTCCCCAGTCTCCTTGCCCAGCCATTCTGCAAGTTTACTCAGTGATGACAAAATCTTTTTTATTCTGTCAATCTTTTCCTTTTTGATCTGACATTTCTTGGATGACAGTGTCACAGTTGTCTTAGAGACCTCAAAACCAAACAATAACTAGGGAACTGTGGATTATTCTAAAGTAATTATGGTCAGGACTAACAGTGCTGCCGACGATTAAGGTTGCCAACACTTCCCATTATAAGCCCCTGTTTTCAGTTACTTATAACTTTACCAATTTTTAACCATTTGGGCGTAAATTTTACATGCCAGATGTGTTCTTCAGGCTGATTTTTGGTCTTTAATTCTAGTGAAAATGGTTCAGACATTTCTGAAAACGCGGCTAGGGTAGAATACACTTTTTAAAAAAGCTGTTGGGTCCCCATGCTTTGGAGCAGGGATTTGAAATTTGGTAGAGGGGTGACTTTTGTGTCAGGAATGTGCCTTTTGCTGTCCCAATGAAAACCAGCCTAAATTCAGCCTTTGAAATGCTCTGTAGACACTTCTTAGATTTTAGCAGCTATCATCCTGAAGATTACTTTTGCACTGAGCATGCTCCATTCCAGGGCTCAGCAGGACTTCCCCGGCAATTGCAAATGTGGGCTGATGCAGGCCATGCCGGGTCCGCGCACATGAACGGAGAACAGGGAGACTGTCTCGTCTGTGCTCTTATGATCTCCCTGCTGGGCCCAGTCAGAATGGAGGATGAAGTTTCATGATTCAAATAGGCAACAGCTGGACCTGCAGAGAGGGCAGGAGAAGTAAACTGGGACAAGAAGCCGGGAGGGGGAGTTGGGAGTGACAAAAACTGGGACTGGAAACTTGTAGGGGGAGATGAGAGAAACTGGGACTGGGAGTTGGGGTGCAGGAAAGATTGGGATTTGGAGTTGCGGTGGAGGGGTTGGCACTGGCTGAACAAGCAAACTGAGACTGAGCACCAGGGAGCCGAGGGGAAGGAGATGAGAGAAGACTGATCTCACAAGGAGCTGGGGTGAGGCAGGAGAACTGTGATTGGACAAAGAGACTAAGACAAGGAGCTGGTGGTGGGGGAGGGGGCATTGACATTAAAAAAGGAGCCTGGGGAGGGAGACTGGGACTAGAAGCCAGTGGGGATGCGGAATGTGGGCAGGAGGACAACTGGAAGCTGTGGGGGAGTGAGAGAGATCAGATGAGGAGCTGGGAATGAGGGAACTGGGAGTGGCTGGGCAAGGAGACTGGGACAAGGAGCCTTGAGGAGTGGGGATGGATCTGGGGATGGCTGGGCAAGCAGATTCGGAGTTGGAGAGAGAGACTGGGATGGAGAGTCTGAAGGGGTGAGACTAGGACTTGCTGGACAAGGAGACTAGGACTGGGATGAGAAGCCTGAGGAGTCGAGATTGGGACTGGTAGTTAAGGAGAATGGAACTGGAGTGAGGAGCCAGGGGTGTGGAAGAGATTGGATAGGAATGGGGGCAGACTGGAGGGGACGGTGCAGAAGGGGTCACACTTCGGGGGGGATGAACAGAAAAGTCTGTGCCCACTACAGCACACTCCCCTCCCGAGCCTGCAATGGAACCCAGGAGTTCTCCACCGTCAGGAAATACCTGTGAAACCCACTGGCAAAGTGTCCCATCTCCATCTAGTACTGGTCCACGTAGAAGATGAAAAAAACCTATTACTGCTCTCAGTTACTTCATTAGGTCTGTGTCATGGGATCTAAAGTTTCCAGTGATGCTAATGAACCATGTAGGTGTCAATAGATGCCACATGATAAAATTTCTGATTTCAATTTACTTTCTTAAAAACCTAGGAAATTTCCCACAAAAAACTACATTAAAACAACATTAAGGTTGCAAAGTAAGCATTCAAAAGTTAGGAAATGCTAGACCCTTAATTCACCCCCCCACCTTGTGCATACGTATTATGATATAGGCTTTAATTACATGATAACATACTATTTTTCCCCTGCCCACACTTCCCATCCCAACCGACTCCAGTCCCAATCTCCCTCCCTCTTTCTCACCAACAGAAGTTTGTCCAATCAAAGATATTACCTCACCCACTTTGTCTCTCTAATATCATGGGACCGATACAGCTACAACACTGCATATTGACAAAATAGTTTATATATTTTACAAAAATCCTCCAAAACAAATGTAATACAAGGTCATTCTCCAAAGACTTAGCACACAGAATCAACATTTATCAGGCTGTTTAACAACAAATTGATAAATTAACACACAAATCACATCAGATATAACGTATGAGGAATTGGGAACACAATTTTCTTTTAGAGCTTGCAGAAGAGAAAATATTAAAAAGTTATAAAGCTGAAGAAACAAAATAAACGACTTCTAATTATAATACGCTCGTATCATCCTTGTTATATACGGAGATATTAAAGGAGAAGATGGATAATAAAGCAAATGAATAGCCAAAAGTTCAGGGCAGCTAATATCCTCAGGACCATATCCAGATAAAGGGTAACTTCCAATTTGCTGGCTCAGAGAAGCACTTGGGCTCCTCTGCACTATACTGACTTTCAAAGGGTACTTCCCACTTACTAGCAGCCATGTAGTGCTTAACTTTGCTGCCTAGGACCACTCCTTTTCCATCTGCCCATCCTCATTGAAATCTACTTCCTGCCCTTGATTCAGGATAGCACGTAACCATGTACTTAAGCCCATCTCTGTTCAGGAAAGCACTTGATCAACTTTCAAGCACGTGTACTTAACTTTAAGTATGTACTTAAGTTTTTTCCTGAATAGGGTTATGTTCCTGAATTAGGGCCATGATGATGGACATGCACAGAGCATGCTCAGGACATTCCCACAATGTTCTCATCTAGGGGGACTAAGCTAAGGAAGTGTGCACCCCAAAGACAAAGATTTCTCCCAGGATAACAGCTTTGAATTGGTCAGCCTGGAAGGTAGAAAAAAGGATCCATTGGATGAAAGAGATTATTCTTACCTTCCCCATGCCAAACAATGTTTTATTTATTTATTTATTTTACAAAAAATAGAAAATAAAATAGCAATAGACAAAGATAGGAGAGAACTGAAAAAGAGAGGAGGCAGACTCTCTCTCCTTCTCCAGTTACTGAGAAATGAGAGGTTCCATCACCCATCTTTCCTTTAAGACAACCTGTAGGGCACCTGGGATCAGTCCCTGTTGCTTACTTGGAAGGGCCATGGACTGAGAGAGATAGGAGATAACAGAATACAGGAGGGAAGGAGTTTATTTACATGAGCTTCCTCCCTCCAAGCAGCTCCACAAATCCACAGCATGCAGGAGTGTTTTTAGATCCATCACAACAAGCTGATCTTTTCTCTACATACATTGGTCGTCGAGGAGCCAAGTAAAATGATCTATGGTCTCTGTGACTCAAGAACCCTATATACTTTTGTTGGATAGGCCCCTCATCATTGCCTTTGTGAGACTGTTATTTTAACTGGGATTAACAGGGTGAAGAAAAAATGTTGTACACTGTTAACTGATTTTTTCAAATACACAAACTACTACAATGTTGGGGTATAGTATTAGTGAATCAGTCTTTCAGCCAAATTTATCTTTTGTGCAATTTCACTGAATAAAGAAATGCAGCTGTTAGTATGGGTGTTGATATTATTTGAGTAATTTTCTAAAATTCAAAAGAAAATCTGTATAATCTTGCTTTGAACAGGTTGAATTCTTACTTTACACTGAGGTCTTCAGATGAAAATCACTGTATATAGTAAAAAGAACACAAGTTTGTGGCACCTTAGAGACTAACAAATTTATCTGAGCATAAGCTTTCGTGGGTTTCAGCCCACTTCATCGGATGCATAGAATGGAACATATGTAAGAAGATATAGATTATATATATATATGTATACATACATACATACTGAGAACATGAAAAGGTGAAAGTAACGATACCAACTGTAAGAGGCTAATTAATTAATTAAGATGAGCTATTATCAGCAGGAAAAAATAAACTTCTAGTGATAATCCAGATGGCCCATTTAGACAGTTAACAAGGTGTGAGGATACTTAACATGGGGAAATAGATTCAATACGTGTAATGACCCAGCCACTCCCAGTCTCTATTCAAACCCAAGTTAAAGGTATCTAGTTTGCATATTAATTCAATGTGATATATGCCATCATGTGCCAGCAATGCCCCTCTGCCATGTATATTGGCCAAACCGGACAGTCTCTACGCAAAAGAATAAATGGACACAAATCTGACATCAGGAATCATTACATTCAAAAACCGGTAGGAGAACACTTCAACCTCTCTGGCCACTCAGTAACAGACTTAAAGGTGGCAATTTTGCAACAGAAAAGCTTCAAAAACAGACTCCAACAAGAAACTGCTGAGCTTGAATTAATATGCAAACTAGATACCATAGACTTGGGTTTGGATAGAGACTGGGAGTGGCTGGGTCATTACACATATTGAATCTATTTCCCCATGTTAAGTATCCTCACACCTTCTTGTCAACTGTCTAAATGGGCCATCTTGATTATCTCTACAAAAGTTTTTTTCTCCTGCTGATAATAGCTCATCTTAATTAATTAGCCTCTTACAGTTGGTATGGCTACTGCCACCTTTTCATGTTCACTATATATATATATCTTCCTTCTATATGTTCCATTCTGTGCATCCAATGAAGTGAGCTGTAGCCCACGAAAGCTTATGCTCAAATAAATTTGTTAGTCTCTAAGGTGCCACAAGTACTCCTGTTCTTTTTGCGGATACAGACTAACACGGCTGCTACTCTGAAACTTATATATAGTAAGCACTTCATATTGTTGTTCATTGTTTTTAACTCAGATAACACCTACCTAAGAAGCTGGGGCCAGAAATGTTCAAAAGCCCAAACCTGCACTCCCCTGTCACGCAGAACTCCCTTTGACGTCAGTGGAAGCTTTGCCTTAATAAGGACTGCAGGATCAGGCCTCAAATGAAATTCTGCTTCCTAAGGGTTGAATACTGGCAAATTTGAATACCTGCAAGGTACTTGGTTTTTGAAAAGGTTGTACTGTATATTTTTAGGGGAAATGTGGATATTAGGGGCCTGATTCTCAGCAGTTTTTTCATTTCAGTAATTGCAGTTGTTAAAATCAACTAAGCTATGCCAATTTACAGCAGCTGAGAACCTGGCCCTTGTGCTTGAGAGAAACAGGAAAGATTAAACTGATTATTATCACTTTGAGACCAATCAGATTGAGGGCTGAGTATTACAGATCTTATTCAAGCAAAATTTCCACTGACTTTAATGGAAGTCAAAAAAATTCAGTGGCAATATACAGTGTAATGGAGACTTTCTAGTCTTTATTGTAAAAACAACATAATTTTTAAAACAATAACTTGTATGACTAATCTTTGTGCTCTGCATTACTCTTCCTGAAATTGTTGGAAATACAACCAGCATGTTTCAATTAGAAAAGAACTGTTGTTTGATTGGGATATTTAGTTGGACATATTACATTGCAGAAACACTGAGGAAATACAATATGTAAATAAGAAAATGGCTTTTTTTTTTAAAGGCTTATTAGTGTACCTGAAAATGTAGCACATGATCACTAAAATATGAGAAATAGAAAAAAAATTCTTTGTAACTGAAGAGGAAGCAATATAGATGTTGGTCTGATGAACAGGATGGAGTTACTGAACGGGTAAAGAATGCTCTCGGGCCATACAGAAATAATAAAACAACTTTTTCTGTTACCATAAATTGAAGAAACTTTCACTAGAAGTATAAATGCCATATGGATTTATCTAACGTAAAGCCTCTAATTTAAAATCTTTTTCTGTTTTGGATGAGAAAACCAGAAATAGACAAAATGCCAGAAGTAGAATCTGCAGACTTTTTCCACAAGGCCAGTGAAGAAGATACATCTAGTTAGAACAGAAACAATATCCTGCCCCCTAATTGATAGCTTTGCAAAAACAAAGGTTATGAATAATGAGATGCAATATCTGTCAACTCCTGCAACTGGAAAATGAATTCCAATTCGTCTGTACAATACAAGAGATAATGTTAAATATCACAAGTCAGACTCATGAGAGTATTCCCACTTCAGTCATTGGAACTACTGTGCAAGCAAGCCTTGAACGGTCAAGCCATTTGTTGTATTTGACTAAAGTCATATAACCCAGCAATGTTAAGTTTCATTGAGTTTGATTCAGAGGCTCTACAGCACTTGTTGATTAAGACAGCCAAAGTGAGAGCTTCATTCTGAAAAGAAGCTCTCAATGTAAAAAGTTGCTTGGAGTCTCAAAGTGTGAATTAAGAGAAAATATGGTGAACAGTTCATCAACTGCAAAATATCAAAATTAAATCAAACCCAATACGATTGTGTCAAAAACTTTTTCTGCAAAAATTTATTTTCAAGTGATCAATTTCAATTTTCCTCCCAGTGATTCCACTTACCCAGGGAGGTCCAGTTTTTTTAAAGAAAGGAACATAAAAATATGAAGTTTAAATAATGAAGTACATGCTTTCTTAAAATAGAATAAATCATAGTGTGACAAAGTTCCTCCTCTACCTTGGTGGGTCCTGCGCTTATTGGCAGATTTTGCTTGCCTCAGAGTTTCACGGCAGCCCTCAATTTGGCCACTTTCATGGCTCAAATCTGCCGTTCACTTAGATAAGCTCATCACTGGCCAACATGGGGGAAAAAAAGAGTAAGAACAATCCCCGCAGTTTCTGCTGATCCGCCATGTGGGTCGGGGACCAGCTCAGAGACCTTCACCTCTGGTGGAAGCTTCTGTGTTGGGTCAGGAGTTGGGAGCTTTGGGTGGAACCTGGGCCCGCCCTCTACCCCGGGTTCCAGCCCAGGGCCCTGTGGACTGCAGCTGTCACAATAGTGACAGACCTGTAAGAGCGACTGCCAAATTAGAACCTAAATTTGTCGAAAAAGTATTTTCTAACTCCAAGCTTTATTTTGTATATTTTATTTTTAACTTGATTGAATGTTAATTACAGAGCACCCAAGAACCTGTACTGTTGTTCAATAGACTGAACAATCTGACAGCCCTCTGAAAAAGAGATGTCTATTTGTTCAATAGAATCAGTGTCCAATACACTGTTTCGCTATCACCATTGGGGAGTGTGGTTAATGTTGCTTATTAAATAACACAAAAACAGCATGAACAAGAAATACAAAACTCAAGAGTGCTTTTAGATACAGTACACCTAGGTATAATGCCCTTCATTACCGTACTGTAAAAAAAAAGGGGGGGGGGGAGATGTTGCATATTTATGGACAATTTTTATCCAGGGTTGAGCCCAAGGGGCTCTGGGGCTGACAGCTGGGAGCCCGGAGCCCCGCTTCTGCAGGGGGCTGACAGCTGGGAGCTCTTCCGCCAGGGGTTGAAACCGCAGAGATCACCAAAGATGACCAACTTGTAGCCTTAATTATTATTAATTAGTTAATTAAGCTAACGCCTCTATCCAACGCAACGTCATTAACTTACTCCCGCAGTTTATGGTTCATTCTGATTGTCCTTTTGCTATAATGAACCCCTGGCTATAACGAACAAAAGGCCTGGATCCTGACAGGTTCGTTATAGCGAGGGTGGATTTTATTTTGTTTTTCCCCAACTGCTTATACAACAACACTCTAACATGAAAAAGTATGAGAGTCTGCTGTTTTATAATATCAGGATGGATAAAAATCAATTATTTTAAAATATCGGTTTTTTTAATCAGATATTTTTATTTAAATTAAATATAGGGGTTTTTTAAATAAATCTATTTAAACTTAAATTTGAAATTGACAATTTATGTTAAAGTCTTAACTATTAAAATAATGTAAATTAAAAACAACAAATACTGAGCAGTACCTCTGTCAAGTTTTAAATACTGCAGAATCAAACCACTGAACTGGTTGAAGTCACTGACTAAGCCCCTATAACCAGAATTGGTTGGCATTCTAAACTAGCTTTTGACAGTGGTAGCCTTTTCTGCAGGAATAGGGAGAATATTTTTTTCATTTCAGTTTATTCAGCTAGTTCAGTTTAATGACTAGTTCATTTAAAGTTAAGAAACCAAGTGGGAGTTGAAAAAAGCAGGAGAGCTTGTTTTTCTCTTCCAGTGTATGAAGAAAAACTAGATGTGATGGGATGAGATCTACTGGTTTTAAAATCTTGAAGGAGATGGTGACCAGAAGCAAATCAGGTCAATTCATTAACTACAGATATTTCCTTTGTGTAATAAATGAGTTTTGAATGTAGAATATGTTTTGATAAACTTTTTTTCTTATGTACCCAGCATATTTAAGTTTGATTTAAAAAAATTAATATTGTGTTTTTGTGCATTTTTGATTGAATTTGAATTTCCATTCACATAGACGTGACACAAATCACAAGTAAAAGATTAGTCATATTCTGGTAAATAAGAAATGCATATTTCACTATTTTCTAACATACTAAAAAAATCTAAAAGTTAAGAATCTGAATAAATGTTAGTTAAGCTACATAATTGCTTCATTAAATGTTTATAGATGTAGTATATCCTCCTGGTTAGCAAAAAGAAGCATCAAATTTAGAATAAAGGATATAGTTAGTTACAATGCAACCTGTTTTAATTAACCAGTGAGAATCAACCTTTCTTTAGAAAAATAAAAAGCACAAGTACAACACATGATTAAAACTGATCACTTAAATCAAGGTTTCCTGTTTGTTGATTTAAATCATGATTAAAATTGGTGATTTAAATCTTTTTGATTTCAATCAATCCACCCAATATAATATAGTCGTGTGTGTGTGTGTGCGCGCGCATTTGCTAGTTTGAAAAACTGCCAACTTTGGTGTCTGTGCCAGAAAACAGAGCAGTGGTAGCACCTGATTAAAAATAGTGAGGGACTGTTTATTTAAAAAATCAGGGTGAATTCATCTAAAAGCTAGCAAATATCATCAGAATGACTTTAATTTTAAAAAATTACTATTTCGCCATCAAGAAGCTGGCAACAATATAAAGTCTTTAGATAAAAAAGGTAAATTTTGTTCATTACGATAAAAATAGTCTAGTATTTAAAAATATACTTGGTCGCCACATAGGCTACAGTGCATGGGCCTTGCCTAAACTGATTGCTGCAGAAGATGTGCATCTTTGGAGCCACATTGGCTCACATGTTTTGGGACTTATATAATAACAACTTGTCAAAAATTATTTCCCAGAACTACATTTGGGATATATCCCTTCATCTCAGAAACTCTCCAGCTTATGGAAAGCTTGGTTCTCTAGAACAGTGCTTGTAGCCCAATGACTCATATTGCTCAGATGGAAGAGCAGACTGCTTCTGGGGATAGAAGCTTGGCACAGCGACTTGGCTGACCTGGCAGCTAAAAAGCAGGTAACATTTCAAAGAGGGACCTCACACAAATTTGAAAAGATTTGGTATAACTTTTTAGAAATCTTTGATTAATTCCTAGTGTATAGAAACCAAGCGGTCACTCTCTGTTCCCTTCCTGCCCCCTTCCTTCCTTTCCTTTCCCCCAACAAAGTCAACTGGGCTCCAGGCAGGCCCAGCAGTCCACAGTGAATCACAGAGCAGGACCAAAGTCTTATACTATGAATAAATATTGTGACATAGAAGATAATAACATGATACCAGCAAGACTAATACCTCTAAAAGAAAATGAGTACTTGTGGCACCTTAGAGACTAACCAATTTATTTGAGCATAAGCTTTCGTGAGCTACAGCTCACTTCATCGAATGCGTTCAGTGGAAAATACAGTGAGGAGATTTATATACACACAGAACATGAAAAAATGGGTGTTATCATACACACTGCAAGGAGAGCGATCACCCAAGATGTTATCACACCACCAGCGGGGGGGGGGGGGGGGGAAGAGAAGAGGGAGAAAACCTCCTGCAGTGACAATCAAGGTGGGCCACCCCCAGCAGCCAACAGGAACGTCCGAGGAGCAGTGGGGGGCGGGGGAAACAAACATGGGGTTGGAATTGATTTGCAAACTGGATACAATTAACTTGGGCTTGAGTGGAGACTGGGAGTGCATGTGTCATTGCACGGGGTGAAACTGTTTCCCCACGTTTGTTTCCCCCGTTTTATTTTTTAAAACTTAATTAAGCTGTCTCATAACAAATCTTTTAAAAGGGTACTGTCAGCTTGAATTGACTTCCACAGAACTACTTGTGTGAGAGAACTTATTCACAAAAATAAGTATATGAAGGATCTAACCCTAATTGTATAATAAACAATTTTTTATAAAACCTAGGGCCAACAGGAAAACAAAATTGAAATACAGAAACTGCTATGTTTACACAAATAAATATTCCTCTGCAGAATCTGAAACTCAAACATTGCAGCACTAGAAACCTGAAAGTGAAACTAACTATAAACAAAAGTAAAACCAAATTCATTAAAATTCTACATTGTCCAGGATGAGATGAGAGAAATACAGAAAGTAAACATAGAAAATTCATAGTGACAAATACATTGGATTTTAAAAATTCTTTCACTTTTAATAATTATAGTAATAATATGGGTAATTGGTATGTAGATTGAAAATTATATGTTTAAACAAATATTTATTTACCTGACAGTAGCCTCTTCAAATCTTTACACTCATCATATAAAACCCTACATGAAAAGAATATTAAGGTTGCCAAGTCAAGCGCTCAAAAGTTAGGAAATACCTCAATTAAGGCTGCCCACGTAACCTTAATTTAGCCCCCTTGTGATATATCCTTTAATTACATCACCACATACTATTTTTCCATAGGATTTTGCAAGTTTAATGTTCTTTTAATGTACTTTTATGTAATTTCCTAAGATTTTTAAAAACTTAAAGAATTGAAAAAAACAAAAATTCCATCATGAAGCATAGTGAGCCCCACATGGGTCATCAGCAGGGTTGGGACCACAGCAAAGTTCTCTATCACTAGAGTTAACAGAGTAACTGGTAGCAATAGAAGGTTATCATCTTCTATGCAGCCCTGCCAGTAGAAGAGGATGAAGATATACACTTTGCCAGTAGCTTTCACAACAGATTGCTATCAAAGAAATGTTACGACTCCAGAATAATGGGTTCAATTCCAGGTTCTGGAGGGGCATGTGCTCTAATCATTACAGATCCTTCTGTACCTGTCCTCCCCAGCTTCTGCCCCTGTCTCTTTCCCGGCTGCTATCCACTCGGGTTCCTTCCCCTCCCCGACTCCCAACCTTGCCTCTGTTCTGCTACTCCCAACCCATTTTCATTCCTGCCTTTCCCCATTCCCAGTTCTTGCCCTTCTCCACCTCTTGTTCCCATTCTCCTCCCATCTTCTGACCCCCTCAACTCCTGTCCTGTCCCACACTTCTGCTCCTGACCCCTGCATGCCCAAATCCTCCCTCCCTGCATCCTTTTCTCCTCTCCCCACTACTTATCACTCCTCTGCATTTGAGCATAGCTGTTTCCTCCATCTCTTCCCCTGCGCCAGCAGGGGAGCACTAACAGCACATAAGAGACAGCCGTCCTCCTCTCAGTTCTGGTGCTCAGCACCATTGCAGCCACTGGAAATGAGGAGGAGCAACCACAGAGAAGACGCCTGCTCAACCCCTGCAGTCTTAGGTTGGACGATGCTCAGTCACTCTGTGGAGATGGCACATGCACAGAGTGGAGCTGTGAGGAGATGGAGCATGCTCAGCGCAGAGTCTTCAGAAAATTTAGCAGCTGAACTCTAACAAGTCTCCACTGAGCATGTGCAAATTGAGGTTTTTTAAAAGCTTATAACTTGGCCAAATTTGCATACATTTTCACAGAAGCAACAAAGGTACATCCCTGCCACCGGGGTGACATCCCTGCCAAATTTCAATTCCCTGCTCAAAGTCATGGAGGCATTAGAGCTTCCCAAAGAAATGGTTGTACGATTTTTGTTTTTTTAACATGGACAAAATAATATATTTTTCCCTAATATCATTCTCAGAAGTGACTGGACTATTTTAGCTCAAAATTAAAAATAAATAAATAAAAAAATCAGCCATAGGCAGACACCAACATGGAAAATTTCAGCCCAAAACATTTAGTTTTCATAAAGTTAAGCAGTTGATAACAGAGGTTTATAATGGCAAGTGTTGGGCAACCTTAACTATAGAGGTCACTCCTTGCACTACTTTTAATTAAGTTACAGAAAAACTTGTTGAAAATTTTACTGAAAAGAAGATGAAATCATAGCTCTGTATCTTAAAATACAAGAACAGACAAACAGTGTTAGTGTTAGGTTCATGAAATATATTATTGGCCCCAAACCCTCACACATGCAGGTTACTCATGGGTACTCACATGAGTAACAAACTGGACACCATTAAATTAGGCTTGAATAAGGACTGGGAGTGGATGACAGGTTTCAGAGTAACAGCCGTGTTAGTCTGTATTCGCAAAAAGAAAAGGAGTACTTGTGGCACCTTAGAGACTAACCAATGAAGTGAGCTGTAGCTCACGAAAGCTTATGCTCAAATAAATTGGTTAGTCTCTAAGGTGCCACAAGTACTCCTTTTCTTTTTGGGAGTGGATGAGTCATTACACAAACTAAAAACTATTTCCCCATGCTAATTTTTCCCCTACTTTTACTCACACCTTCTTGTCAACTGTTTGAAATGGGCCATCCTGATTATCAGTATAAGTTTTTTTTTCTCCTGCTGATAATAGCCCACCTTAATTGACGAGTCTCATTAGAGTTGGTATGGCAACACCCATTTTTTCATGTTCTCTGTGTATATATATATATATATCTCCCTACTGGATTTTCCACTGCATGCATCCGATGAAGTGGGTTTTAGCCCACGAAAGTTTATGCCCTAATAAATTTGTTAGTCTCTGAGGTGCCACAAGTACTCCTTGTTCTTATTACTCCTAAATGCACTCTGGTTGTTTGGGCCCTTTGTTAGGCAGCCAATAGGTGTCAGAAACAGACACAGATCAATGGATGAGCTGATTGCACATGAAACTACAATCACTAATTATTTAATCTAACTAAACAAACATCACTATGGGATACAAATTAGCATTTCATACATGAGTGAAGGCGACAATTTTCCACTTCAAGGTACAGCCACAGTGGACACTAGTTGAATTTGTACACTTAAAGTTCATTTTATGCATGCCCACACTAAGGGGTTTTATAGTCTTTCTCGAGATTTAGTACCATAAAAAGATTAAAGTTCCTCTGCTGGCTATAATATTTATAACAGCTAATTATTTCTAAATCACTGGAGTGAAAGGAAGATATCATCCTGTACGCAGCTAAGGAATATCAAGTTTTTGGATTAGCATCCTCACTAATTGCTAAATCACTCCAGTGCCCTGACAGGAAAAGAGCATTACACAGCTCTTTAGGAAACAAATTCCATGTTGTTAGAAGTCTATTTAGCAACTTTTTTTCTGGTCTGCAAACTAAAAGAAAACTAGAAGAAAACTGACAAATGGTTTAAATTAAAAGAAGCTCTTGGCAAATGACAACCTTGTGGCCCACTCCAGGAACCCTTCCTCAGCCAAAACTCTCACTGACCTTAATGGGAGCTTTGCTTGAATAAGGACTGCGGGTTCAATGCCCAGATCACTGTTCAGTCCTGTATGAATGCAGCCACAAAAGAAGATGACAAATTGCAGCCATATGATAATTTTTGAGGCAATGGGACTATCAGTGCTTCCCCAACTCACTGTCCATGTTCAAGCCAAATACTCAAAAATTAAAACGAACACCTTTGTGTGTGTGTGTGTGTGTTTTCTGAATGGAGAGTAGCTGACAACCCAAGTTCTCGCTGACACCTCCTACTGCCAGAGGTGATGTCCATTAAAATGCAAACCACTTGCTATACAGCGCCCTGGCATGGGTGAGTAACCCAGAATACACAACCTCCGCCCCGCTAGCCAGGAAGGGAAGCTCGTGCCTGAGGCTGTGTACATGTGCCTCTGACGGAGGGCCACAGGCTCTCCAACCCCGCCGCACACAGCATGAAACCCTGGCTTGGGCGGCTTGGGGCAGAGCCCTGAGGGCTCAGTCTCCGTTCCCTTTTGGTCGGGCGGGGGCAACCGGCCATGCCCAGGCAGAGTGGAGCTGTGCGGGCGTCCACACGCGTGTGCCCGTGCGTCTGCCTGCCCCTAAGGGCGCGGAAAATGCGAAGAGTGTGAGGGGCTGATCCAGCGATGTGTGTGTCAGAGTGCGCGCACACACACACACAGGCTGAAGCCGGTTCCCCTGGCTCGCTGGCTGTCCCCGTCCCCCCCCCCCAGCGTGGAGCGGCGGGCTGCGCCTTACCTGGGGCGCTGGGGGCGGCGGGCCGGCTTAGCCCAGCCGCTGCTGCTGCTGCTGTCCGCTGTGGCGACCCGAGCGCGGGAGCCGCGGCCGCCCTGACACTGGCGGCTGGGTTTGTGGTGCCTCCCGGTGCCGCTGCGGCGGCGGCGGCTCCACGCGCGCAGGAGGCCAGGCTCCGGAGCCGGCAAACTCGTCCTCGCACACGACAAGCCCGGGGGTCTGGCCGCCGCCGCCTTCCTGCTGCTGCTGCTGCTGCTGCCGCTGCCCCCGCTGTATCTCATGGTGCAAGGGGACGCCGCATGCCGAGCTCCCGCTTCCCCGCCGCACCGCACAGAGACACGCGGCAGCGCGGGCTCTACCGGAACCGCCAACCAGCCGGCACCCCGGGCTGCTGCGGGGCGAGGAGGAGGAAGTCGTGGGGCAGGGGGGCTGCTGGCTGGGGCCCGTCCTGGGGCATTAAGTTAAATGTACCGCGGGGAGAGGCAGGGAGGCTGCAATCCCGGGACTTCTCCTTAAAGTTGGTGCCCCGGGGGCGAGAAGGGAGCATCCTCCCAGCAAATCCTGCATCGCCCCCCACCCCCGCTCAGCAGAGCTTTTGGGGCGCAGCCCTGCCTGCGCCCGGTGATCATCGGGGTGCTAGCGCCTGGTTGCCGAATTAGCGGGAGGGGGGAGGCGGCGGCTGCTGCTTCTATAATCGGGCTCTCTTGCAAGGAAAACGTAGCTGGGCTGTAAAATTGGTCTGGGCTGAAAAGGGAGCCGGTGATCGCTTCCCGTCTCCCCCCTTTTGAAGAGCGGGTGGTTTTGCTTTTGGGAGGAAAAGGGTGGGGAAGAGAAAGCTGCAGAGAGAAGGAGAGGAGCGCTCCCTCCCCTGCCTCCCCTTTGCACAAGTGCAGGAAATGTTCCACTGACCTACATATTTTTCCAAACATACGTGACCTTTTTTCTCTCTCCCTCCCACCCCCTTTCTGTGGGAGGAGACAGGCGAGGATCCAAGAAAAGGAGACGCTGTAGCGAGAGAAAGCACAGAAGAAGAAAAAACAGGGAGGGTTTCTTCACAATGCCGAGAGCAAATATCAACTTGGCTATATTTATACATATGCACAGCACAGTGAACGACAGAGCATACAGCGGCAGTTGATCTTTGCTAATTCTGCGGTGTTCCTGATCCTAAGGAACGATCGCAGTTTAACCTGGCCAGAAAATGTAGAGTGTGGGTTTAAACTCTCTATCTATGCCTCTCTCCTGCTATAGTGCCCAGGTTAGAGAGGGTAGCATCGCTGTACCCTACAACCCTCTGCTATATGCACACTTTACAAACAATGATAATTTGAACCTTTCATCTGATGATCCCCTTTATAAATATTAATTATTTAAACCTCATAACACCAAGGAGAGATGTAAATATCACTCCTCCCCTTTTATAATTGAGGAAGCTGAAGCACAAAGACAACTCCAAGACCATCCTTCTCACCCCTTATAGGAAGTGAGGATCCTCAGGTTTAGCCAACTAAAACCCAACAAGCTACTTATGGCAGAAGTGTTAAATACCATATTTTCACTAACAGCCCAGTCTTCAAAGGCACAACTCTTAAACTGAAGAGTAACCTCACAAACCTCTGATCCACAACTAGGAGAAATATTCCGATCCCATGAAAAGGCATAGCAGCACAAAACATTGTATCGTTGCCTCCTCCCTGTCTAAATCTTGATGGCTATCTCCCAGTACAGAGATTAATTGACTGTCCCATGACCTCTGGATAACAGGGCATGGTCCATAATGGGGACTATGGGCCCTGCCCCCATTTAAGTTAATAGGGGCTTTGCTATAGATTTCAGTGGGAACAGTATCAGGCCATAGAACTCCATTACCTAAAGCAAGGTTCTCAGCTATTACAGGCATAAACAGTAACTCCTTATTTGGTTATGCAACTCCACACCGTCAATTAGAGCAAAACCTTTACAGAGAGCTCTTTTTTGTAAAGTAGGTCATTCTCTTTATTTCCCACTTGTATTATTTTTGTCTAATACTCCTTCTGAAAAGTGGCCAGTGAGATATAAGGAAATGTGTTAGATCCTAGGAGAAGCTGTTTATTTTTAGGCTTGCTCCTGATTTGCTGCACTTTCTGATGCTGAGTATGATATATTTGAAATGTTAGTTTGAATTGCCAAACTATGGAAAATTTTGCACTCTTTAGTCAGGCACTTTTGTACTCTCCCTTCTAGCACAGACATGACTAACGTTAAAAGGGTGAAGCAGTGTATTTATAATCAGATTAAATACAAAGCTTGAAAAAGCTCCTCCCTTCCTTTGGATGGAACCCAGCATTTTTCCCCCCTTTGGAAATTGTCAAACAATGGTTAAATGATCCTCTGGCAAACTAAAAGTGTGTGAGGGAATAAAGCATCACATGAGGAGTGGAGCAGAAGACATTTTTTGTTTCTGATGTATTTTCCCCTGTGTTGCACAATAAGGTATCGCATAAAGTCTTCAGGCCTTGTAAGGTCATGAAAAAAGAGATGTCCTATGATTGCATACCACATGACTTGGTATCCCAGTCCTTTTGCACAAATACCCAAATCCCTCCAGAACATGGCCACGTATTTTCAAAATCTGTAGAACAGAATGCCTTGTGGAATATGCACCACTGAGCTGGGAAGGACAATCTGCAAGACACAAGTGGATATACACAAAATTAGAATGCAGACATTAATTAACATTATCCTGCAGAAGGTGATAACTTTTAGTGCACAAGTAAAAAAGTGAAGCTGGTTTACATTTGTTATTTAATTCATACATTACATCTCATATGTAACACTGGGGTGGCTAGTAAAATGCAGATTTGCCAAAAGTAGAGCAAGAATTTCTCTTGATGTATTCATTGACTGATACTTTAAATTTCATTGTGAAAACAATAACCATTAAAAAAACTAATTAGAACTTGTATTGAGGTAATTATAAATTGTTATAGTTTAATTATGGAAAGTACCTTTCCTGCTGAGACTTGATACCACATATAAAAACTCCAGAAAATTGCTTTCCAGACATGAGAGATGCATGACCCAAAGTAGCAATCCCATTTGTTCCAACTAGAAGTTGGCCCATAAGAGTCTTATTCATAGCCTTTAAGGCCAGACAGGACCATCATGATCTAGTCTGACCTCCTGCACAGTGCAGGCCACAGAACCTCAGCCACCCATTCCTGTGGTTGTCCTATAACCTCTGGCTGAGTAACTGAAGTTCTCACATCTTGATTTAAAGACTTTGAGTTCCAGAGAATCCACTATTTACTACCTAGTTCAAACCGGCAAGTGATCTCTGCAGAGGAAGGGGGGAAAAAAACCAACCCCAGGGTCTCTTTCAATGTGACCTGAGGGAAAATTCTTCCTGACCCCAAATATGGTGATCAATTAGACCCTGAGCATGTGGTCAAGAACCATCAGACACACACCTGGGAAAGAATTCTCTGTAGTAACTCAGAGCCCTCCCCATCTACTGACCTATGTCCAGCAGCTGGAGACATTTGCTCACAGCAGTTGCAGATGGGTCGTATGTTAGTGTAGGCAACCTCATCATACCATCCCCCCCAAAAACTTACCAAGTTCAGTCTTCCTTGCCTTTATTAATGCTCATAATGCTGCATGTGGAATCTGATCATTTGAATTTCAGTCTTTAAAGGGCATTAGTAATATATTTTGGTTCATGTAATAATTTAAATATAAAACCTACATTTGGAATGGTCTTTGTGTGTGCACATTATACAGAGGGAAAAACCATCTCCAGTTACTGTAAAGGAAAAACAAAAATGGCAAAGGTTAAGTAAGGATCATTGGAAGTAGGAAACATAAACTAAGAGAATAGAAAACCAGCAGATGGAAGACCAAGTAAATGGAATTTGAAGATCTCCTCGAAGTTTTTGAGCAAGTGAAGGAAGATGGGTAAGGATTCATTTAATTAATACTGCAGATTGTGATGGTGCAAATGATGGGACATCCTTTGGGCCCTTTGCTGCTCTACACTCCATGTCAAAAGGGGCAGCAAACAAGGACAAATACTTGGCAGCCATCGCCTGGTACTCAACATGCTCCCCTAACTCCAAGTAGGAGGCAGTCCCTCACATGAACAATCCTTGTTTGGAACCACATGTGATTTCTGTTAGCTGGAGCAAGTGGTGGGCGGGTGAATGTGAGGAGTGTTGGGTTAGCTTCTGAGACCCTATCTACTCAGGAGTATGTTGGGGTGGCTTCTGAGACCTTATCCACTCAGTTCCCGGCAACTCAGTTTAACTCCGAACTCATCACTGCGGTTTCTTTATTACTATACCATCAAACTGTGCATGAGTTGATTAGGCTCAAGCACTGGGGGTGGTTACAGGGCATACCACACATCTAAATTTACACAGCAAACATCTTCCTTTATATACTGTCAGGGTTCCCTCCCGACTCTGAACTCTGGGGTACAGATGTAGGGACCCACATGAAAGCCCCCCTAAGCTTATTTCTACCAGCTTAGGTTAAAAACTTCCCCAAGGCACAAATCCTTTGTCCTTGGACGGTATGCTGCCACCACCAAGTGATTTAGACAAAGAATCAGGGAAAGGACCACTTGGAGTTCCTATTCCCCCAAAATATCCCCCCAAGCCCTTACACCCCCTTTCCTAGGGAGGCTTGAGAATAATATCCTAACCAATTGGTTACAAAGTGAGCACAGATCAACCTCCCTGGGTCTTAGGATACTGAAAATCAATTAGGTTCTTAAAAGAAGAATTTTATTTTTAAAAAAGGTAAACGAATCACCTCTGTAAAATGAGGATGGAAGATAACTTTACAGGGTAACAAAAGATTCAAAAACACAGCAGAACTCCCTCTAGGCTTAGTTTCAAAGTTACAAAATACAGGAATAAACCTCGCTCTAGCAAAGGGAAAATTCACAACCTAAAACAAAAGATAATCTAACACGCCTTGCCTTATTTACTTACTCTTTTTGCAATATTGAGACTCATTTTAGGATGGTTTATGCTTCCCAAGAGAACACACAAACAAAGCCTCCCCCCAGATTTGAAAGTATCTTCTTTCCCCATTGGTCCTTTTGGTCAGGTGCCGACCAGGTTATTTGAGCTTCTCAACCCCTTACAGGTAAGGAGGAATTCTAGGCTACCCTTAGATATATAGTTATGACATACATTTACACATTAGATTGCATTTACTACACATTGCATCACACGTTTCGGGACTGGCTTGGTTACCTTGTAGGAACCAATCCTTATACAACATGCTCTGTCCCCACTCTGTCCATGTACAATTTATTTGTTACCTCATCTTTACGTTCCTTATTTATCTTATCCATTGTTATCTTGTCCATGGTAAATGGTTCCCTGAGTGTCCCCCCTTATCTTAGCTAGTACATTCTGTGTCCAGTCTGCTGATCCATGTACCTCCCTAATCGTGTCTCCCAAGAAACGAGGCCTCACCCATGTCAAGTCAGGCCTACAAGGAGCAGCTCTAGGTGGTATGCTTCTCCAAGGGACTTGTGATGTTTCTGGAAGAAATCTCTGTAGAAGTAAATGCTGCTCAGAGTTATCAACATTAACTTCCCATCTGTGGTTTATCACTGACTCAGAGGGGGAGGTAATGCACAATCATCAAAGGGGAGAGCCCATACTGCCAGGGGAGAAGTAGAGGGATGCCTGAAAGGACTTCAAAGGGATTCGTGGATGCTTGGAGCTAGGATGCCTAATGAATCTTCAGGCTGTGTCCAAATAGAAGGCCAAGTTCCCTGCCTTTCTGGCTGGCTGCTAATCCCTACAAGCAAAGAGACAATGAGTTGGGTTTTCTGCATCATCAACCTGGTGCATTTTTAAACAAAACTTTACCTCTTCCACAGGTTTTCAAAGGAAGGGAGTAAATTAGTCTTACATTCAAACCTTATTCACCACGGCAGGTTGTTTTTTCTCTTTTATGCAAGGTAGGTCAAGCACTAGACAGGGGAGCTAAGGGAGGTTTTCTTTTAAGCAGGTTTATGCAGGGAAAGAGGGAAGAAAGAAGGGAATGATTTGAAAAAGTTGCTGAATAGATTCAAGAAAGTGTGAAACAGTTGTTTTAATGTGAAAAAGTCTTGAAGTCTACCCCTGCTCTGGCATCCTGTGGCTGAGCATCTGCAGACTTCCCATAGAGCAAAATTGTGGGTCGGGAACAGGATTATAGGCCATGTCTACATGAGCGAGTTTACAGTGACACAGCTGTACCGATGCAGCTGCGCCGCTGTAAGATTGCTCGTGTAGCTGCCCTATGCTGGCAGGAGAGAGCTCTCCCGTCGACGTAATAAAACCACCTCCACGAGCAGCGGCAGCTATGTCAGCAGGAGAAGCTCTCCTGCCGACAGTGCTGTGCACACCAGCGCTTCTGTCGTGTAACTTATGTCACTCAGGGGTGTGTTTTTTCACACCCCTGAGCCATATAAGTTTTACTGACAAAAGTGGCAGCATAGACGTGGCCATAGTTTGTCACTGAAATAACTATGGGCTTTTTTCCAGTGGAACTCTGCGTGTATCTTGGCCTATATAAGCAATGTTTTCTCACTCAAGTAGTTTGAACAAAATGGCAGGTATTCACACCAGGGGTTTTACCTTGACTAGGAAAAGTAATTGAGTTTAGGATGGGCATAGCTAGCAAGGGGTTAGCTAAACTTGGGTAGATGGAAAGTAACACCCTTAGCTTGAAGCCCACACTACAATTCAACAAGGTAAAACTGAGCTGTGTTACCCGGCATCTACACTAGAAAAAAGGTAGAGTTCGTCAGGGTTCGGTAGCACACGTTAGCTAATCTGAACTAAACCTGACTACCTTTCCTAGTCAAGACAAACCTCTGGAGATATGTCCCTGGATCCTGATTCTCAGTAGGATTTCACCTGGAATCCTCTGCCTCTCTAATTTCAGAGGACTTTAGAGAACCAGTCCCCCCAACATGTGGGGCCTGATACCCAGTTGTTCCATTGACTCCAATGGGAGATGGATCAGGCCCATAGTTCAAACTCCTTATCATAGACTGTCAGGGTTGGAAGGGACCTCAGGAGGTCATCTAGTCCAACCCCCTGCTCAAAGCAGGACCAATCCCCAATTTTTGCCCCAGATCCCTAAATGGCCCCCTCAAGGACTGAACTCACAACCCTGGGTTTAGTAGGCCAATGCTCAAACCACTGAGCTATCCCTCCCACCCCTTATCCTCACTTTCAAGGCTCGGCACAATGTCACCCCTGCTTCTCATACACTCTCTTAACTATTCCCTCCTTACCACCTTCTTTGACTACTTTTCCCATTCACGACCCTGCACCTGTTATCACATCACCCCCTATATCTGGAATAACTACCTACCTCCAGTGCACCAAAAAACTTCATTCTCCTTATTCAAATACTCCCTTAAAGGTCACCTCCTGTGGTTCCTTCTCCATCGCTAACCATCCATACCTGCTCTTTTGCCACTCCAAATATTTAACCCACATAACAAAACATGACTGTTAACTGTGAATCTTCAAGATTAAATAAAGAATAGAAGTAATGATAAACATTTTCAAACTTGGGTGTTTATAGTTAGGCACCTGAATCCATAACTCAGGCATCTAAACAGATGGCATGCTTTTCTGAAGTACAGAGCAACGGCAGTTATTATGAACATAAAATAGGATACCTAAGCCTGAATTTAGGTGCTAGTTAAACCAAGTTTGAAAATTTTGTTCCGGGGTTTTAAAATGTGGAACTTACAGGATACATGCTCAAGTCACATTACTTTTTCTGATAAAATCTATTAAGTATATGGAATGTAAGACCAGAAAGTAATGGTATGATAATCTGTTCTGACCTCCTGCATAATACAAGTTACATAATTTTCCCCAGTGATTCTTGGATTTAGCCCAACATCTTGAGCTAGAGCATATGTTTTAAAAAAGACATCAGTCTTGATTTAAAGACTCCAAGTCTTGATCATCTCTTGGCAACCCATTCTAATATTTTGGTTCAATGTAGCTTTAACTACAAAAGTCAGCGGTATGTCAATGAGGCGTTATGAATGTTCTACTGAAATATATTCACCTCTGTGCAACCATATACATAACTCCCATAAGCCCATTAACAATAAAGAGACTGTCAAGTTAAATTGTACATTTAAAAATAAATTGCCATGCTTATCAAACTAATAGCCGTAGCCTATTAAAATTAAAAGATATTTAAAAATCTATTTTACTTTTGCCATTTATCGTTTGTTTACTTGCAGTTTGGACAATGAAAATAGACAGCTTCAATTTTGTTTCTCATCAGTTGCTAGTCAGCGCCACACTTTGATCCTCATTTAAAATGCTATAACGATTTCACTGCAAATGCTGCAGAAGGATGTTTAAACACAAACGAATGGAAAGATTTCTAGTAATATAAAGTTTTTAATGTTTTTGTTGTTTTTGCAAAACCAAAGTTTGGGATATAAATCACCCTTTAACTCAATGGTTAATGGAAATTGTACTCAGACAATAAGAGGAGAATGGACTTCACAGTGAAATACGTGATGGGAGAAGTCTGAGGGGGAGAAAGTGTTGAAAAGGCAACTATCGATGGGGGATGGGTGGAGATAAGGAGAATATGGGGGGATCTGTAAATGAGCAAAACAGATGGGAAAAAATTCTTAGATGACTATAATTAGGCTATTCTTCAGAAGTACTCATAGTGTTCCAACAACAGCAGATATTGTAGGCAATATCATTTCAGCAATGAAACGTATTTGCTCCTCAAATGTATTTGTGGAGAAGGCAGATTGTTAAAGCACACAAAGCCTGACTTTGATTTCAGTACACTGATTTTACACAGATATAACTCCATTGTCTCGAACAGACTTTCTCTTATTTATGCAAGTGGACTTGCAATCAGATTCAGACCCAGAGGTTTCCAATGAATGGAAGGAGGTTACCTTTTAAGCACAGGGACAGAAAGACAGCTTTGTGCACTGACACAAACATACATTGTCTTCAACTACTTTTGAACTAATCAGCAGAATATGCATAAAATACAACAGTCATGAAAACTAGTCTTATCAATTTAACATCCATAAAGTATAGTAAGCCCTCTACATATTTGCTACAGCCGGCCCACTACAAGATATTTTTTGACTCACATAGATAACAGTCTGTAGACTTGCACTCATTAGTGGGTAGTGCTGAGTACTGCTAGCATAAGAGCCTCTGCACACTTAAACCCTGCACTGCAGCATGTGTTGAAGTCAGGGATGGAGAATGTGCACAGTGTTGGTGTCAGTAGAACCCTTATGTGCTGCACAGAGAGAGGGCAGAACCTCAGCTGAGGATCTGGCCTAGTGTCTGCCTGCCAGTCCTATATAGGCCAGTGTGGAGGGTTACAGTGTACACAGTTCAAAGGAGGGAGAGGGAAGAAGCCACATGATCAATATTTACCCACATGCAGTAGTCCTGACAACCTGTGCAAATACCATGAAGAGGTAGGGTTGCCAATTTTGGTTGGATGTATTCCTGGAGGTTTCATCACAACATAATCTTTAATTCAAGATGAATCTTTAATTCCTGGAGACTCCAGGACAATCCTGGAGGGCTGGCAATGCTTTGAAGAGGTAGTGACTACTAATAGTGTTACCACCCATCCAGTTTTCACCCGGACAGTCCAGTTTTTGGCTTCTGTGTCCAGGTGCCACAAATGAAAAGTCTGGTTGAAAAGGGAACCTGGCAACCCTAAATGGCACCCAAACCAAAATCCCAGTTACCTCAGGGCAAGGGAGGTGCTGGGTCATTAACCCGTGCCACGCCTGCTCAGCCAGGGCTGCCTCCTACCTGCAGGCAGGCTCCTTGAGCTGATCCAGCGAGCGAGGGGCAGAGTACGGAGAAGAGCTTGCGATGGTGCGAGGCCTTGGGGGAAGAAGCAGAGCAGGGGCGCGGCCATGGAGGGAAGAAGCAAAGAAGGGATGGGGCCTTGACGGAAGAGGCAGGGCAGGTTTGGGGTCTTGGAGCGCCAGTTACCAGCAATTAGAAAGGTGGCAAACCTTATCTAGCTCATAGTTTGGAGTAGTGGCTGTGGGGTGGGAAGTCCACTTGAGCTTCTCTCATTCACTGAAATTTGGGGTGGAGTAGATTTTACTTGCACTGTCCACATACATTTCTCCTGCATGAAATCAGATTGCATGAGCTTTCCATGGGAGAAATGAATTTCACCCTAAAATCTTCTGGAGAGATTTTACATTGGCAACTCATGCACCATCAGAAAATCAATTGCTAGCAGTATTGCATGCAGGCAAGAACACAGAGTAATGTGAAATTCATTTTGCACAATGCTCTTCAATAAAATAAAATGCTAAATACAGTAAAATATTTTCCAAAATATCTTTATAGGGTCTGTGTAGGAAGTAAGATTTCTGAAGCTAAGGTTCATGCTTCAGTGAGGTACATGAATTGTGAGTTGTGATCTTTCTTACTGCTGTTGACCAGATAGCAAGTGTGAAAAATCAGAATGGGGGTGGGGGTAGTAGGCACCTATATAATTCAAATCCCTGAATATCTAAACTGTGTCTATAAAATCGGAACATCTGGTTACCCTCGTTACAGCTATCTGCCAGGTTCGGTTAACAGGACAGCAACACATAATTTATGATGGCACTAACTTCACAATAGAAAAAGATCAACACGTTGTTTTTGAAACAAAAGCTTCACTGTTGCAGAATGCAATTAAAATGGCAGAAAGGTAACCAAATCCTTCAGTTTTTTGCATCCTGACCCTGATGTCACCGGAGTACGGTGGGAGGGGGGGAATTTTACTGTGTGCGTTTCAGTGAAACATTTGCAAACATCCACATATAAACAGATCTAATAGCAACATGACAGTAACAGTCCCTATCTCTGTCTGAGCCCCCATATCAGGCCAGGTAGAGTGAATAGTCATAGTTATGTTACAAAGAGAGAATTAAGTCATGAAGCTCTTCTTCAGTGTATATCAGATTCCAATTAAATAAATTCAGAAGTGATTTTTACAGTTACTTATAGCTTTTTTAATTGTGAAAAGCTCTTCCAAATCAAAGAAAAAGCATTAGGACTGTGCCCATACAAGTTTCAAACTTCAATAAATTTTGTTGTGGCTCCGTCAAAAGAACCATCTGATTAGAATTTCTGACGATGAGAAAAATTAAATGTCCATTTTCTTGTAACTCAAAAATTGTTCAGTGGACTATGCTCAAACTGTCCAGAAAAAAATCATCATTTGGAGGGCAAAGCCGAATCATGGAAAATTTCAGCCAGCAACAGGAAATGTTTCAAAATCTTCTTAACATGAAAATAACGTTAATTAAAGTGTCTTACAACTTTACCTACAATGGGCTGCACAAAGAGCCCTCCTATAATACCTTATTTTTTATTTGTTTGTTTGTTTTGCCAGAGGAGAGCAAAACCATCCCCTACAAAAAACCAAACCAAAACAAAAAAACAGCAGCTGAAACCCACAACCAAATAGTTTTGGAGGAATAAGGACATGGTCATTGAAAATTAACCTCCTAAGCCTGGGAAGGCTTGTCAGATACTCCTAATACTTTAAAAATGTATTAAATAACAGAATCACCCAGTTTTTGCTTAGTTATATAAATTCTCCTTGACTCCACTACTCCGGTCGGTTTATTATTTAGCTTCTTCTAACTGTCCCCTAATCCATTCTGCTACAGCTGAACGATAATCACTCTATGGATCCACAGAAAAGTGGTGATGATGATCTAAGTTGTCTCAGTGTGACATTTTCTAATTTCTCAGTAACCAATAAATACCTCTCATTCTAATGTACCAGTATCAAACTAACCACCAAAGTATGGGTCCAGAGCTGAACTTTCAACCAAATTCTACCCTCAGATGATATGTACCTGCAATTTCTATTGATTTGATTGAATCAGTGGGACATTATTAACATAACTAGGTTTAACTCTGTTGATGTTACACCAGTGAAAAATTTGATTCAGCGGGACCTGTGCTCCTGTATACAAGGACGAATTTTGGCCCTGTGTTTTCAAAAGTGTTCTCTAAAGTTACGCCTTATTAGCCTCAATATTGTAAATTGCTCTATGTGAGTGAAATAGTTACTGTAATAACTTCAGTGTGATTTAAACTAATCACAATTCCAGCTCTTCCTGAAGCGATGTATCTGGAGTGACATTCTGCTCTTAAAAGTTGGCCAAATTATACTGGGTTGTTAACTACTTCCAAGAACAGTAAACAGCCCTGATTTTACATCACATAAATTGAGCTTAATATTTTCAAATCTTGGGTTTGCAAGTTTTCTACTCCTACTGCTTTGTCATGTTTTAAATACTTGAAAGTTTTGCTTGGCAGTGCAGGCTTTTCTTGGGGCATGATGGGCCTCTCTCTGCCTGTTTCCTCTCTTTGACTATTTATTTTTAGAAAGACAAAGAAAGCAAAGATCCTTTCTGTGGGTTTTTCTCCCCTAGGTAACTACTGTTCAGAATGGAACCCGAGTAGCAGTTTGCTATTCGGTTCAAATGGAAATCTTGAGTGCACAGTGAAATTACATGAATATGAGAGACACAGAAGGGTGGCATGGAGCCATGTTTTCTAGTCATGTAAGGAAGGAGGCTCTGGAAAAGGCAAGAAGAGAGGTCTAATGAGGAGGCAGGGAACTGGCAGTGTAGTGGCAAGGCATGTGGGGAAGTGGGGATCAAAAACCCCTGGGGGCATAAAAGAAGAAGTGTATAGAATGGGATGTGGAATGAGAGTAGGGGAGAGAGGGCATGTGCAGGCAACTGTGGGAAGCATGGACAGGGTTTGTATACCACTGGATAGGGATGCAGTGTGGCTTAGTAGAGAGAGCATTGGGCTGAGAAACAGGACTGAGCTCTAGTCCGAGCTACTAACCAGATGAATGATCTTTGGAAAGTCACTTTCCCGCTCTGTGCCATCCCCCTCCCACCCTTAGTCTGTTTAGATGATAAACTCTTTGTAACAGGGTCTTTCACTATGGGTTTGTGCCTAGCACAATAGGCCCTCATCTTGGTTAGGGCTCTAGGTACTTCTGTAATATAAAAAACATTCTAAGGAGGGATTTGAAAGAGAAGAGGATGGCAGTGTAGTGGATTGGCCCAGGTAGGAGAATCCAGGCATAGGATGCTGCGTGGACAAAAGCACCTGCATGAAAGTGGGACAAGTACATGATTGGGCTGGTTAGTCATGTGATTTAGGCTGAGCTAACTGGCAACTTAGGACCTGACAAGAAACAAGAGTGGAGTAGCAGGTAGGGGATAAGTTATGCATGGTTTTGAAAGTGAGGACATGGAGCCTAAATTTGATGCAGAAGGTAAGAGAATTCTATCCAGTTTCAGAGAAGAGTGGATACTGGCTTCTCAAAGGGGTTATACAGAAAGAGATTCAACAAAATTATATCTTTATATCCTCGGTTATAAATAGGAACAGAAAAGAAACCAATGCTAAGAGTGAGATACAGTATGCATATGGTTTAGATAATACTACAAGATAAGTGCCGACCAGAGATAAATGTAGGGCAAATGAGTTACATAAAACTTATCTCTCTCCATATCTTTGGGACAGATAACCAGATATGATGACTATCTGTTAAAGAACTATTAGAAGTTAGGAAGTTAACTGGATTTTTGGCAGGGATAAGACACCAAAAGAGGACAGAATCTTTGATTAATTTTAGAAGTGTTCAGGGAGCAACTGCCACCAGTACTGCTGGATGTTTTTATTTTTGTATTACAAAGACAGATATCTTATTTCATTGAGAAAGTGACCATTTTTATTATCTAAATTATGTGCCCACTACAGGCACTCACATGATTATAAACCACTTGTCAAGTCCCCAGGTGATAAATTACAGAGTCTTCTGGCTTGCTGGGCGGCTGGGTGGGGCGACCAGCCCCGGTACTCCTGACAGCGGGGCCCCAGCACCAGGTGCCCTGATTCCCTGTGGGAGGTGGGGCGGGCAGCCCTAGCCAGCCTAGGCCAGCCAAGGCAGAGTGCTGGAATGCAGAGGAGGCCTGGCCTGGGGGCAGAGCATGGGTGGGATCCCACTAGGCTGTTTGGGAAGGCACAGTCTACCCCTGCCTATGATATCCGCCGCCCATGCTTATAAGCAAGCATCTCTAAATTATAATCTTCTAAAAACATATTTCTCTACTAAGGTCCCTTTACACCACTCTGACAGTGTAAAGGTAGCTTTAAGTGGGAGCAAGTGTGTAAAGAGACTTTAGTGTCAATAAGAATCAGGTCCGGAAAGTTGAGGGAGAGCTCTTCTTAAAGGGTATGAAAGGATCTGGGAATTATCTGATTTCTAATGTTTACTTTCCCCTAAACAAATCCTTTCTGTTTGGTTATCTATTCTTAATAAATTAATTGAAAGTTCTACTGAAATAGTAAGGGCGAAGGGCGAAGAAGAGACACAGGACTCGCTCTGTCCCAGAAATCTATCTAATTGTCAATTTTTTTAACTACTCATATAAAATCCACAATATGAAACTATTACCAACTTTCAGAAAGCCTCAAGCCTAATACATTACTATTGGTATCCTCCTTTTTGTTTGTTTGTTTGTTTGGTTGGTTTGGTTTTTTTGGTGTTTCCTAGGGACAGGGACGTTTGATAAGTGTGTAAACGGATATTATAAAACATTACAATTGAGGTAAGGCTTTCTCTGTGTATTGTTTACCTTAAATTAAGGACTTCACACATGATCCAGTCATACCAGGACTTTATGTTTGGTATGATAGTTTAATAATATGTAAGAAAATAAAATGTATCTCCCTTACGGCCATTAAATAACAACTCTAGATGGCATGTTTCAATATCCTTTTTTTAAAAAGGTTGGGGAAGACAGAGTTAGTTTAATGGCTACTTTGGTAAGGAAATATTCATTTCTTTTTCAATGATAAAATGAAAGTGGGATATTCTATTTTTCTCTTTTTATTACTCAGACATTATTTACATATAGTTTTAAGAAATGAACTGAAGAGCCTCATGAATTTTACATTAAATACTTTTACTTGATATAGATTTTTGAGTGACAGTTATGAGGGATATTTTCAAAGGTCAAGAGGAAGGCAGAATGAAAAATTAAAATTAAATCAGATTATCTAGAGGAAGATTGGAGGTTGATATACAAGTGTGTTAAATTATTATTGATAAGTACAGCACTAAAAAACTTAGTCAACTAAAAAGATGACTTTTTTTCATTTTGAACATAATTATATATCATTCAAAAATAAATATCCGTGACATGAAGAACTGTGTTAAAACAATAAAATAGAGACTGAGAATTTTGTGTGTGTGATTTGGAAATGCAAAGTTTTGGTCAGATGTGATCATAGGTGCTGGAATAGGGATGCTGGGAGTGCAGCCGCATCCCCTGGTTTGAAATGGTTTCCATCATATACAGGGTTTACAGTTTGGTTCAATGGCTCTCAGCACCCCCACTATACAAACCGTTCCAGCACCAGTGCATGTGATCAACTATATGCAAGATTTGCTGAACGTGTTTAGTTTATTTAATCTAGCTGTCTGAATTTAAAATAATTTAGAAGAAGTTATATTAAATAGATATCAAAATAAACTTATTAGAGTACTGTTCTCAGTAGCAAGAACATGCTATGAATGCATGTATCCCATTAGAACATATTTATCAATTCAGAGGAAATCCAGAAATATCTGAGATATTTGACCCATATTTAATCTTAAATTTAATATAATTTCATTTGCAAAATATGAAATATTTTTATGTTTCTATTTATTCTGCAGTGCAATTCTTTGTAAGGTTTTTATCTGATTTACCTATATTGTTTTGTGCTTAGAGAAAAATATGTTTCTGTAAGGTTTATTTAGTGTGTTATTTAAGGATACACAAATATGTTCAAAAGTGGCCTCTGATCTCAAGGATGCACTGACTCCACTTTTTCAGATTTGCTGGATCCCAGGTGTCAGGTCTCCGTATTCCCTAGACACTGCATGAGGGAGAGGGCAAGAATTATATGTGCTCAAGGGTGGCGACAGAAGGGAGATGCCATGGGTGGGTGAGGATGAGAAGTGTTCTGTGGAGCTGGGACTGGCAGTGGAAGGGAGGATGAGCGAAGAAGGAAAGAGTGGTCAGGGTTGGCCGGGGGAGGATTTCCTGCCCTGGCGTCTGCAGGAAGCCATCTCCAAAAGCAACTGGAGACTACCATCTAAGTGTCAATTCCATGCCGATCACTGTGGTGTCTGAGCTGATGAGACAGCAAGATGGAGTTTGTCTCTACCTAAAATTGCTACCACAACCATTAAATCTCTACAGCCATGTTAATTTTTGTAATCAGGTTTGCACAAAGATGAATCCAGCAAAACTGTTGGATTTCTGAGCAAATGGCTTATCACTACCCCAATCTGATAGCTGCACAGTACAATACAGGAGATGAATGGACTGAATGGCTAAGTGGATGAAATAACTCCTGTTCAGTCCCTGGCTTTCCCATTCCTGGCCCCAGCTCAATTCTCCTGAGCCTTGATACTTCAGAGATGACTTTGCTGGGTCTGGGTAGGGGGTACAGTGCCAAAGAGCGGCTAATCCACTTTCCATGAAATAAGGAAGGTGTCTGCATGCCAGAGACCTCCTGTACTGTATCAGCCAGAGAATCTGGCCCAAGGTTAGAAATGATAGCTAAAGAGGGGAAAGTGATCTGCAGTTAGCATATATATAGAAGTGCAGCCTAGCAACAAATCATGTTTTTTAATTGGAATTGTTGTTTTGAGATGTACTGTACCGTACGGTATTTAATAACAGAGCTTGGGTGGATCTGGAAATGGATCAGTTTAAACAAATTAAAGTGCCAAAATCCTGCTCTCCTTACAGTTTTCCATAACATGCCCTGACCTGAAAAAACTCCTGTTTCTCCAACCTTTAATACATACGTTTAAAACTGTGAAATGTGCAGAATGCTTAGTCTATGTGGCTCGTCTGGGGAAATACGAACTTTATGAATGATGGGTGCACGCCCAGCAATGTGTCTCCATTGGAAAGAGAGAGGTTTCACTGTTTAAATAATATATGAAATAAGAACAAACACGTCTTTCTATTTAGAGACATATGAGGTATCATAACGTACCACCAGAACTTTGCAAAAAATACTTGCATAGAGCAAGTTGGTTAGTTTGGAAAGCTAGTAAAGCTGAAAACATGAAACAAAAAGTGAGTAAGAGTTTTATTTTGTTTAGGCATCATTTGCTAGTTAAGCAGAATACAGGTATGTTTTGTTCTGTACAGAATAAGGTGCTGAAAAAGTGGGAACGAGAGTTTGGCTGTCTTTTTGAGAGAACAGAATGAAATGAAATTTGACAGACTGCTAGGGCACTTCACAGGTACTTTGGTGAATCCCTATAAGCTAAAGACCAAAGGAAAAGGCTAGAAGTGCGACCAAATATTCTAATAATGGGAAATGGCAGTACTGACCAGGAGGCAAGCGCGTATAGAGATATTGGTCCACCTGATAGGAAGTAAGGATCTAGATTTCACTAGGATAACTCCAGATAGAGAAAAAAAGAAGGAATCTGAGACATTTTGTCCACAGCGAGCTATATAATTCCTTCAAAGTGGAAGCTCTTCTCAACAAATAAGAGTGCTAGATTCTCTGCTGTGCCTGGTTTCCACTGACTGCAAGAGAGTGAGAAAAAGCTGGTTTGGCTCTAATTCTGGAGCAGGGTCTAGGCCAGCTCTGATGCAGAGAACAGCAGCTACCAGGCTTCTCTGATCTATGTCACTGGCTATGTGCCCCAAAGTGCTGACTGAGGATTGCGGGAGTAAAGCCACTTGTCCCATTACTGGGATGCTCTCTAATGTAAGTGGTGCCGTGGAATGGCATCAGAACCAGGTACCTTGCCTCTTTTCCCACTAGGGAACTTCAGCTGCTTTCTGGCACCTTTGCATCTGAAACAATCTGGCTCAGAATGTTCCTATATGCAGTACTTTAGCAAGGTGCGGCACTATAGTAGATATGGACAGGTAAGTACTACAAGAAGAATGGCAACAATTTAGGGAGCTAGACAAATCCTTATTCTGCTATAGCTTTAATTCTTAGGTATAACAAGGTGCTGCCATGATATTACTCTGTCGTGCCTACTGAGCATAGTGTTGGAGGTTTGATTTCTTTGGGCACAAACTAACGACGATAACGCACAGAACTCCCTTAGACCACAAGTGGCAGTTATGCTGCAGCCTGAGGGCAATACTTGCGCCATCTTTATAAATTAAAATCCTGGTGCAAGTCAAAACCATAGGGATTTATTCCCCCTTTAAACTGTGTAGCTCCTATTATTGGGAAGCAGCTCTGTGTTCCTACAGAAAGAAGTACAGGACTCTCTCTGTGGGGTGGGAGGGTCCCAGAACTTGGGCTCCAGTACAAGCCCAGAAGTTTACACTGCAATGAAACAGCCCACAGCCTGAGCCCCGCGAGCCCAAGTCATTTGGCATGGCCAGCCACGGGTATCTAGCTGCTGTGTAGACATCAGTTAATAGGCCACATTCTCACTTTGGCCTCAAACCTGCCTTCACTATTGTGCAGGCAGGCGCCTGTATTTGTACATGCAGATCAAGTAGTCTGATACACAAATTATTTGTGTTGCCCACGTAAACTCCCACTTGCACCTGCAAATGAGTGTGTGTGCAAAATATGCCTGTACAGATTTAGAGGCTGTGTTTGAGAATTTGGCCCTATATATCTTTCAGTGTAGGTTTATGAATGTGGATCGAAAGATCAAAGAAACAATTGCACAGTTTGTTGGGGAAGCAGGGAAGTGCATGTAGTTTTCAAAAGAAAAGTCAATAACTTTTCCATAAGACAGTTATGTTGTAATTGTTAGTGGCTTGGCAAATTTGCAACATAATTTTCTGAATGGTAAGCAGAATCTCATCCGTTTTAAATCTGTAAAAAAATATAATTTCCAGAAACAAAAGTATATTTTTTTCTTTACTCATATTGATCCAAGCCTGCATTCCTTTCCTGGCCAAACTCCCACCAGTTTTTGTAGGGACTAGGCCCAAAACTGCACTCTTGGCTAATTTTATATCCAGCTCTGCTTTGTCATTGCCATTAAGGATCTAAGATGCACTATTGTAAATGTACCGCATATGTATAATACAGTCACATGCTTTCACGTCTATAGAGGATCACTACCTTGTCTAAAGAATCACATTTGAATAACATACATCTAAAGCTACCTTCCAAATACCAGATAAATACCTTCCAAAAATAGAATCACTCATTTTTCACAGCAGGTGTCATTCATCAGGTACAAGGTTGCATATATACGTGTTGATAATAATAATTCAGTATTGTATGTGCTTCTAAATTCATTACCTGCTGCCCTGGGCTCCGGAGGCTAGTAAAGTCACTAGAACAGTGTAGAACTATTTAATCCTATAACACGAATATTTCCCTTATAAAAATATTAACCCTATAATCTAAAGACCCTGAAGAGTTTGATGTCTCCTTTTTCTGTTTCCACTTTGTGGTTTTTCTTCTCACTTGCTCTTCTAAGAAATAGCATTTGCTGACCAAGGACAAATCCTGCCCCAGAAGATTGCTCAAATAACCAGCCTTTGCAATGGGGAGATCCAGAGCAGAGGGCAGTCAGCAAGCTGTAGGTAGTAATCTTGCCCCTAGGGACACTCTGTGGGCAATACGACAGTGGCTTCTGCAGCTGTATGGTCTCAATGAGCAGGTCAGAATGGCAGTTGCAATTGCAGGGGATTCACTGGACACACTTCTCCCTAGTTCACTCCTGTCCCTAAACTCCCCATCCATTGCCAGGCAGAAGGAGCCCCCACAGAGCTATATTCTGTAGCATGCAGGAGAAGACTCCAGACAGGAAGCCCTCAAAGCCATTTGCATAGCAGAACTGCAACAGTTCCAAGTGCTCTCTGCACTTGTAAGTTAGGATGGGGACGTGGGATGGGCTGCCCTCTATTGCATCTTTAATAGGATATTTCTGTGTTTGACAATTAGTTGTATAGCTGACATAACCCATGGAAAATATAATCTTATTCCGGTCATAACTGATATTTGTTGGGGAACAGTAGTTCCATAGCAGGGTAGTGTTTGTGCTGGTGTTGCCTACTCCAGTAGTATGAAAGTTATTCCTGAAGTACTGCAGGGAATGCCTTTAGTCCTTAGGCAGACACAGTCACCAGCACATTTATTAATACTAGTGGATTTTGTTGAAGGGAATTCCAGCACCCACAGGTTAACAATGAGTTTCCTGGGAATGTTGTTGCAAGTTCCCGTTTTGTTTGAAAGATGTTTTCCTTGTGATGCTCACAATGGGTTTGATAACAAAGTCCACTGAAGATGATGGGGGTCTTTCCACTGACTTCAATGAGCTTTGCATTAGGGCCATAATAAAGAAAGTGGCCCTTCAGGCATCGCCAAGTCAGAGAGTCAGCTGGCCTTCGCTTGTAACTATGAGATCAGTCCTTCTGCCCTAACTCACAGGAGTAGTCAATTGCAGGACCACTCTCATTAGCAAGGAGTGAGCAATGGTTGCAGGTTTTCTGTCTATGTAAAAGGTAGCATAGGCGCCGACTACAGTGATGCTCGGAGCTTAAGCACCCACTGAAAAAGAATAAGGGGTGCTCAGCACTTACAGGGTCTGATGAATCTTTTGTGGGCCTTGGAGCCTGGACCGTGGCACTGCCCCCCACTCAGCCCCTGCTCCGCCCCAATGCCCTGCCCCTGCTCGGCCTCTTCCCCCTGAGGCCCTGCCCGTGCTGTGCACTGAGACCCCCCCCCGGCTCTTCCCCCCGAGGTCCCGCCCACTGCTCGCATGGCCGGGAGGGGGCAGAGAGGAGTGAGCAGCGGATGGGGCCTCAGGGTGAAAAGGCCAAGTGGTGGGGGGGCCTTGTGGGGGAAGGGATGAGCAGGGGTGGGTGCTGGGGCCCTTCTGCGTGTGGACATGGCGCAACAGCGCCATCGGTGCCATTGAAAACCCTGTACTGAGCACCCATGAGCCACAGTGTTGCTGACAGTTTCATCCAGAAAGCTATAGAGAGACGTAATGTCTTTAAATTGGGACATTAGTGAAGACAGCTTGTAGGTGAGTGCAATGATTTTAAGATACTGTAATTTGTGATAATGTAATTATGTAGTTCATTACTATTTTAATAATGATTAAATTATTAAGATACCAATGATAGACACATATTCAATAACTAGAATATGAAAGAAGTGTATAAATATGCTGAACATAGCCTCCTCCCAAAACTGGCCAAGTGCCACCCCCGAAACACATGCACCTCTTCAAAAGCACCCACCGGCAAAAACAAAAGTCAGTGCCTGTGCGTTGTCTTCTTACAATGATGTCTTCTTTCCTTCTGCACTGTTTCTGCATTTTCTTTCATATTGGAGTTTCCCCTCCCTCCCATCCTCCAAACTAATCTTTTAAAGAGTAATTTTCTTCACATTTCAGAGTAACAGTCGTGTTAGTCTGTATTCGCAAAAAGAAAAGGAGTACTTGTGGCACCTTAGAGACTAACCAATTTATTTGAGCATAAGCTTAAGTGGGCTGTAGCTCACGATGCCCAAATTGGTTAGTCTCTAAGGTGCCACAAGTACTCCTTTTCTTTCTTCACATTGTGACACCATAAGAAGTCATTACTTGTGTACCTAACATTATTATTGTTTATTTGTATTATGGGAACACCCAGAGAATACACTCAGGATCAGGGCCCTGTTGTGCCAGGCACTGTACAAACACATGTTTGGAGACAGTCCCCACCCCACAGAGCTTACAATTCAGTCACCTTACAGTTGTATTTTTATGCTCAGTTAACATATAATACAATTTGAATGCCTAATCCTTCATATCCTTACCTCCTCTCATAAGTGGTTCCTGAAATATCATGTTTGGATTGCCTAAACTCCCAGAAAAGACTGTCTAGAGACAGCAAAATTGGGAGGATGGAAAATATTCAAATTGTGTGAGGCTTTAGGAAAAAGGCAAAGGTAAACATGAGGGCCACATTTCTGACCTTCATATAAGCATATACGGCTCCTACTGAAGTCAAGGAGACTGGGAGGGCCACTGGATCTGTGACTACATGGACCCACTTGCCATTCTTCTCTTAGCCAAGTGGCTACAGTTGCAGCTGGGTAGTGACTCTGCTGCTCCGCTCTGTCCAGGTGGGTGGAAGTATTCCTTTCCATCTCAAGTCACCAAGGAACTCGTCAGTGCAGAGCCTGGTTACTCGTGCTGAGTGCTGACACCGGGGTTTACCCTGAGGTAACAAGGTTGGTCAGCAAGAGTTGGAAAAAACTCTGAAGTAGCCCAGGCATGAATGGCAAAAATGCTTGTGGTTTACGCACACAAAGAAACATTGACTGCTGAGCTGAACTGGGAGCACCAGCTTAAAGCAGCCCTAGGAGACAAAAGGCTGAGAGTCTGGAAAGCCATCTGCAGTGACAGAGACGAAGCCATTGAGGTAGCTTTTTTCCATAAATGTAACACTCTGTGGGGAGGCAGGAGAAGCAGAGTGACATGGAACTGATGCTGCTGAAGGGAAGTTATGCATGTCGGAATGGAAGGAATTTGATTTCATTCAAGTTCCTCGTTCCATTTTAAACAAGAACTTACTGTAAACACAAACGGTTAAAGCCAGGGGGAGTTTGAGGAGAAATCAGTTCCACATTCTTAGATTGGATATTAGGAAAAACTTTTTCACTAAGAGGGTGGTGAAACACTGGAATGCGTTACCTAGGGAGGTGGTAGAATCTCCTTCCTTAGAGGTTTTTAAGGTCAGGCTTGACAAAGCCCTGGCTGGGATGATTTAACTGGGAATTGGTCCTGCTTCGAGCAGGGGGTTGGACTAGATGACCTTCTGGGGTCCCTTCCAACCCTGATATTCTATGATTCTATGAATGCAGTGGGAGAGCTCTATTTGCTCTTCCTTTCCTGGTCTCATTTGAAAGAGAAGCTAAAGGAAGAAGGGACAGTACATAGGGGACAGAAGGAGAGGACAGAGGCTTAAGAGAGAAGGGAGAAATTTAACAAAAGGGAGAGAAAAGAAGGTCACAGCAAAGTATTAAATAGGAAAGAAAATGGATGCGGGAAGGGGGGGACAAGGAGCTGAAGAAAGGCACAATTAGAAAGAGAAAGGGGGAATGAAAGTGGAATGGTCTGAGAGAAAAAAATGGACTGAAATTCAAACAAATATATTAAATATAAGACAAAATAGACAGATGAGAGACATAAAGCGAAGGAAAAGATAAACCACAATAAAAAGTAAAAGCAGGCAAAGTGAGTGAAAAAAAAAAAAAAGAAAATGAGGAGGAGGAACAAAGACAAGGAAGACACATTAAGTTAAATATTTTTTAAAATGTTACTGGATGTCAAAGTTGGATTAAATAATCTGGTTGTGTTTAGTGGCCTCCAAAATTAGTGAGCTCCCCTCCTCCTCAGAGCTCTACCGTGTGAAATAAAACATATGAACAGTCTGGCATTGCTGTTAATATCCCTTTCTTCAAATCCAGTTCTGAGTACAGACAGTAGAGAAAGAGAAAACGGCATTACAAGTTATGTACTCTAATCCATTGCAAACTCTGACATTCAATTTAAAGAGGTACAGCAACCTCCCTCAAATAATCAGAGTTCTTTTATTCACTTTCTTTTCTTACAAAGACTCTAGTTATTCTAAATTTCAGTACCCTGTGGTAGACAGAAGGGACTGAAACTTGGACCAAATTATCTGGCCACCAAAAATAGGTCAGTTAATTGTTCTATTATACGAAGTGTGGCACTCCATTCAGAGATGAAAGTAACTTAACGGACTTGCCGGTACTCAGGGTGGCTTGGGTGCTGGGCAAGGTGGGGGGCGGGGTGGCTCTGGGCCCCTGGAAGGGGCGGGGCCTCCAGCGGAAGGGGCAGAGCTGGGGCCAGATTCCCCCAGCCAGCCCTTCAGCACTGCCCAGACTGCGCCACCTGGGGCTCCAGCCGCTGGTGTGGCAGCAGCAGCGGCAGCTGGGAGCCCTGGGCCCTGGGGTAGTGGCAGCCAGGAACCCCTTTTAAATGGCGGGGCCCCGGGGCAGCTGCCCCTTTTGCCCCCCCCGCCCCATCAGCAACCCTGCCATATGGTCAGCTGTGTGCTGGCGGCCCCTTTCTTATCGGTACGCCATACCGGACAGTACAGGTTTACTTTCACCTCTGGCTCCATTCCATTTAGTGTCATTTAGCAGCTGAGAGAGGATTATTGAACATTTGGCAGAGAGTATTTTATTTTACGTAAGATGGACTAAACGTCCCATTCAGTCTCAACACAGCCTCTAGCCTGCTACCTGGAAAGCTTTTTACAGTTATTTGTACACCTAGCGCAGTAGGATATGGAAGGTTACATGTGATAAGTGACCATTGCCATGCACATCAAAATACTGAGTGCTAGGTTAAGATCTGCCTTTTTACAGATGCATGGGAAGGGAAGGTATACAAGAAGCCTTCCCTGCACTTGCACAAGGGCAGGTCACAACAGCAATCTCTGTGAGCAGGAACTGTTCAGTTTTTGCTCCTTCAGGGAGCAAATCTCCCAAAAAGGGATGGGAAGGAGTCAAGGCCATTGTCCCAGTAGGGTTGCCAGGTGTCAGGTTTTTGTCCAGAATGTCCAGTCGAAAAGGGAACCTGGCGCTGACTGAACCTAAAAGTCTGGTCTCCACCACTGGCCTCCACCACTGGGGTGCAGGAAGAACAGTTGCTGATGCCTGACAGAGAGCAGTGGCTGGCTTCTGGACCAGGCTTCAAGAGGTAGGTGCCGCTGCCTGGGGGGGGAGAGGGGTCCTGTCCACCCCCCTTCTGCTTTGTTGTGCCCTGATTGCCCTGGCTATGGGGCCCAATCCCTCTCTGCCCTGGCCCCTTGCTCCAGGGACCGGCCCCCGCTGTGCCCCAATCAGGTAGGCTCCGCATCAGCTTCTCCCAGTCTGGCTCGGCAGGCAGCCGGTGAGTCCCAGGAGAGGTGGGAGTGAGCGATGGGGGGTGGGGAGCAAGTGATGGAGGGAGGAAGGAGGATTGAGTGGGGGGAGGGGCTTGGGGAAAGAGGCGGGGCAGGGGCAGGGTGTTCAGTTTTCAGCAATTAGAAAGTTGGCAACAGCTAAGTTCCAGCAACCATATGCAACCGGCCATAGAGTGGGACCAGTGCACCAGAGAAAGAATGTGTCATCCTAGTGCAATCAGTTCTGTGCCATGCCCCAACACAGTTGTGTGCAAACTGCACAGCTGAGCCATTAAAATTCATGTTTGTGTAAATAAAACACACTCCAAAATTTAGTCTCTTATTGAGATCATGCAGCTCTGACTCAGTAAAAGCAAATGGGGTGGTGGTGGGATGGAGAAGTCAATGTTACTGCTCTCAGCTATTCCACATTCAGTAGCTTCTTATGCAGTAACCAAATATAAGGTCACACCACTCGGCAATATTGCCCTTCCAGCAGTAACACTTTTATACTCATCCATGTCACTCTGCTCTTTTATTTTCCCAATTTAAAATGACTCTCTACTCCAGACTTCTTGATTATTCAGCAGAACAATAGAGACATGCCCTCCTGCCCTTTACCAAGAACTCTGCTGTACAGGCTCTATTCAAGGTCTCGTTTTAATGTGGTTTTAACCATCACTGCTCTTGTGAGATGATTACAGAGACTTTGGAAACAAAGGCAGACAAAAGACACAGCCCACAAGGAAAGCTAATCTGAATAATTGTTTAAAGGATGAGTCATGCCTCAATGCATGCATATGTCAGGCATACGAGACAGGCATCCTCTCACCAGATTAATCAGAATCAGTTTTGTTTAAGTCTATTCTTATATTTATGCTTACAATAAGGGAACACAGTTATACATAGCAGCTGTTTAGACGAATAATTATTACCTATCTATTTATGCATTTGAGCTCCTCACACAGATCAGTGAACTTAACCTCACAACATGCCTGTGAGATAGAGGAGTACTGTTGCACCCATTTTAAAGATAAGGAACTAGGAACAGAGAGATTAAGGCTGCATGTATGCTATGTGAATTGGGCCATTGGCAACTGAACGGTCTGCACTGCAAAAGCACCTATAATGCACTGCATCCACAGTAGCCATCTCCCTTAAGATACAGTTATGATCCACATCCACACAATGGGCCAGATCCCCTGCTGGTCTAAATTTGCATAGCTTCACTGATGTCAGGGGAGTTACACTGATTTACAGAAGCTGAGGATCCAGGCTGATGACTCTGGTCTGCCAGTGCATTTGCACTGCACTCTGGGTACTTTTTCCACAGTTACCAGACACAGGGAAATTTGCAGTTTGATTTGCCTGGCTAGAATACTGGCTTTACCAAAGTTCTGCTGTCATTACTCCAAAAGACTGGGGGAAAATTAGGGCCAAGATAAATTCTCTCTGTAAGATTGATTTCTAGGAATTTTCTGGATAGCAGGAGAGAAGATGGACATAAAAATGATTCCATCCACCTTTCCTGTAGCAGTTGTATAGCAGTTTGCTATCAAGAAATATTTGTGTCTGTGTTTCATATGTTAAATGGAAAGGCAGATTGAAATGTGATTGCAGCAAGATATTAGAAGATAGCTAAATAGGGTCCTGGGTCCGGCATAAGGGCCTGTGCACCACGGAGAGCAATTGTGTGTGTGGACAGGTGGTATGCTTCCACGTGAAAGAGCCAGTATTGCCAAAATTCGCTAGTTTAGACAAGACCTAAATGACTTACTTAAAGTCAACCAGGCAATCTCCTGATTCCCAGGCCAGAGCCTTAGCCACAAAAGGATGAAGAGATAATATTGTTTAATTTACTATCAATTGGCCAATGTTTGTAAATAGCACTGAACATGAAAAGTGCTATGTAAGTGCTAAGTAGCATTTACGCTTTTCTTCATTATTGATGCAGATATTTCTTCCTCAGATGTTGCTTTTCTCTCAAATAGCAGTTGCTTAAACTTCCAAACTATCAAATTCAGAAAAACAGAGGTAATGTTTGTTACATTAAACCAAAGACTAAGCAAAAAAGTCACGGTAAAAAAAAGTTTGTGATAATCTGTTGTTTTTTCTCCTCCCATGTTATAAGTTATTCATTTCAAATATATAATATTTAGGAAAACATGTGACTTTTTTCTCAGTAACCTCAAGCTTTAGTAAAACTCTGTGCTACATTATCTGCAAACAATGTATTCCTGTTTAACTGGTATTTCACTTGGTATTCATTCTGTAGGTTGCAGCAGCATAGCTCATCTTCCTGCAGGCAAAACTCTGCCTTGTTTTGACAGTCTTTCCTTCTGGTTTTTGCTTTTGCATGAAAGATTTACACAAGAAGAGACTCAGCACAGCTGTGGGGGCCAGAACTGGGATTCACTTGACATGCCCAAAATTGATGAGGCATTTGTGCTTTTTTCATATCAAGCGGGGCAGTATTTTTTCTGTGTAGAACTAGGAGCTGGAGAGCCAGTGTCATGGTCCGTCAAAACTCTAAACATCTTTGGTTTTGTCAAAACAGGAGCACTGCCCTCAATACAGGTCTGGTAGGGGAGCTAATCCTGACCACTGAATGAAGTTTGGATGAACTACAATTCTGGGGTGCAATGACTGGAGAGAGAAAAAAGGCACTCAGGGAAAATAATGCTGCAAAAGTTATTCCAAAACACGCTCGGTAAACTACATCCTCTTGTTCCATTAAATCCAAGCAGATTTGCAATCTGAGCAGCAACCAGTAGTTTCATGAAGGGTTCATGTTCCATCCGTAAGGAAAAGCCAGTTTGCCTACATTCTGTAAAATCACTTCCATGCACAGCTCCTAAAGACTCAACATAGAACAGGTTGCTCAGAAGCAAAGCAGGAATCAGCTCAAATATAAACGATTTCTCTTTTCTCACATGTAGCGCAGCGGCAGTCGATGGTGGCAGCAGGAGAAAGTAGATAGGACAGTACAAGTGGGTAGGGAGTGGGAACACAGAACCCGGTTCTGAGCTGCAAGCTTGCCCTGTTGTGGTAGTCCAGAGGCACTGGAGAGCAGCCTGATCCACAGCTGGGGAATCCCCAGGCATGAGGCAGTACGCAGCATTGAACAGCATTGGCAGAGATGGCTGGAGCAATTTGAAACAAGTACTCCTTAAATTCCTTTTCCCTGTTTAATTTTACAAAACAGGTATTGCAAAATTCAGATAAAGGCACATATAAATGAAAAGGCAACTATGCAGCTTTGCTATGACTAGGTAGAGAGATCAGGAAAAAGAGGCTGCAGATTGCTTACACAAAAATGTATAAGTGCTTTCCCTCCCTTTTGGGAGCTCCTCAGGGATTCAGCGTTCCTTTTCTATGTTCCATCCTTCCTTTCGTTTTGGAGAAGGGCAAGAATCTTTTCATTGGCAAGGTTCTGCCTAAGGGTCAGATGGGCACCTCAAGGAACTGTCTTTCAAGAGAGTTTGATCTCCACCGGGGGGGGGGGGGGGGAAGCACGTCTATCCTAACCCTTTTTTTTTCTTGCAAAAGCTGAAGTTATTATGAATGTTGATTTTGACACACATAGATGTCCAAATCCTCAGCTGGAATAAATTGGTCAATTACAATTTACACCAGCTGAGAATTTGACCCAGAGCCTCTGTTCAACAAATTTTTCATTTAAATACATTCTTATGGGAAATATTTAGTACTATATTTTAAATAAAATCCTCCAGTTTTTGATTATTGCTAGTTCTGTACTGTAACCTGCCATTATTTCTCTTTTTTCCCTACTACTTTTTCTATACTACAAATGTATCTTATTCTGGTCCTGATTTTCTGCTGCCTGGCACCTGGTGCAGTGATTTACACATCTGCAAAAAGAGTTCACAATGCATGTAAAATGTTCAATTCTGCTTGAGTAGCATTTTACCCCTACTTTGCACAAGTGCAAATGACTATACAGGCATAAGGCAGTGGAGACTCAGCCCCTTTATTTGTAAATCAACATCTAAATGTCTGGTTCCATATAAAGCCCTGATCTTGCAAACACTTGTGCTCATGCTTAATTTTACACACGTGGGTCGTCCCATAAAGTGGAACATGTCCCTGTTTTTTTTCAGGATTGGGGTTTACATTATTACTACTACTTAGATGTATAATCTGGATTTCTTCAGGTGGCAGAATGACACATTTAAATAAATCAAATAGGATACAGATCAGGGCACCTCTTACGTTTTTCTTACTCTGAATTTTGAGCTTGACTGATTCCAAGCTTTTATTTTATTTTTTGGAAGTAAATGCTCAAAGCAGAAAGTAAACAAAAGAACATTTAAAATCTAGTCACTATTGATTGTGAAAGCAGCAGCAAATAGGAAGTAGGCACTATTTCTCCTTCTCCTCCTTCCTCTGCCACCCCAGAGCCTGTTGCTGAAATATAAATATAGAAATGACCTCCACTGAAGTCTGTGGACTTTTGGCATAAACTTCAATGAGAGCAAGATCAGACCCATGTCTCTAACAAATTAAGTTGGCATTTAGACAGGATTTCACTCAATGTTCATTCTGTGAGGGATGAGATCCTAATAGTATAGTTATACAAATCTATTCCTGCCACTAACACAACTGCCATCTATTCTTTACTCACACATAGGATTACTGGGCTCCATCTTGTGAGGATTTAGCTTCTCCTTTAAAAATCAGTGGAGTCTGATGGTATATTAAAAGGTGAGAATGCTAAAAATTGTTTCTGACTAAAATGCCTTGCACTCAAATCTAGTGTTCTCCTGCATTTGGAAATATTTCCCAGGTAATGGTTTTTTGCTTCCAAGACATGTGGTGTAGATAGAAAAGTTGCTATTTTATTTTGGGCTATAATAAGGAAGATCACTAAAATAAATCCATTGGACACTATAGAATGAAGAAGACCTGAATAAAAATAGTGATTAATGTTGGAGTTAGGAGGCTAAAAAACCCAAACTTAATACACACACACTGGGATAAGTACATGGGGCAGGGCGGGGGGGAGGAGAAGTGAAAAGGCTTACATTAATATCAAACATAGCTCTTTCAGGGGATCCTATATTTTCATTCTAGGAGAGCAGGACAGTAGACTTTTTTAAGGAGAGCTTCTTGAGTTGTTAAACTACTAATTCTCAAAAACTGGAATATATCTGTAATGCTGAATATTTTAGGACAGTGTGTAGATCTGACAGTTCTAGTTAACTTTGATAGGGTTTCTTACCAATTAATACAAAAGAATTTTAGAGGATATGGGGTGAAATCCTGATCCCACGTAAGTCATTGACAAAAGACCCACTAATGGAGCCAGGATTCCTCCCTGATGTATCATATTTTTCTTGTAGTTCGATTCTGTCCTCTTCTCTATAACTAGAAGTCTTTCTTATTTTTCATTTCATATGTTACATTTTGGGTTTGGAAATGAAAAATGTTAAAAATGATTTACTTCAATTGTTTTTTTACCTCATGTTTTATATTCTAATATTCTCTTGTCATATCTTGTGAAGCTTTTCCAAATTCCTAACAGAATAGCACAGTGTAGAGCAGCGGTTCTCAATCTTTCCAGACTACTGTATCTCTTTCAGGAGTGTGATTTATCTTGTGTACCCCGGGTTTCACCTCACTTAAAAATTACTTGATTACAAAATCAGACATAAAAATACAAAAGAGTCACCGCACATTGTTACTGAAAAATTGCTTATTTTCTCATTTTATCTGCATTAAATTTTAGTTTGTACTGACTTCGCTAGTGCTTTTTATGTAGCATGTTGTAAAACCAGGCAAATATCTCGATGAGTAGATGTACCCCCTGGAAAACCTCTGTGTACACCCAGGGGTACGTATACCCTAACTGATAACCACTGCCATAGAACATATGATAATAAGGCTAAACAAGATCTCCCTAATGGACCAGCATTTTGGTCAAATCCATTCTTATCACATTTTTAATTTAAATAAGGGATTGATTTTTATAATTTCTATCTGATCACCGGAATACATATCACAGTTTCCATGGCACATTATAGAAATGAATAATTCCAAGAAAAAATCCAGCTTCAGTTGTAGTCCTCTTTTATCCTATAACTCTTTCTGAAGGTCTTTGTCTATGTTGTGCTTCCTCACTATGGTTCTGAGCCTGTTCCCTTTGCAGTCAATGAAAAAAAGCCTAATTAATTGGGCCCTACAGTCATTGATCAAGTTATCCAGAGACTATGCTATGAGAATTGATCAGAATAAAGGATGAAATTGTTTTGAATACAAATTATTTAGTCCAGAAGTTTGGAACAAATTAATCAATATATGAAATAAGTGGAAAGCACTGTATATATCCAAGGGACTCTCTTAGCATCATCGTTATCTCCCGAAGATTCTACTGAGCTGCATCTAAAACTGATCTATAAATCGTAAGTTTGCTTTAAAAAACAAAAAAAGAGAACGAGAGAATGGTCAGTTTTCAGAAGTGAGTTGCACTTTTCCATACTTAAAAAGGCCCCAAGCCTTTATGAACAAGCTTAAGTCCGTTCCTGTTCAGCAAAGTGTTTTGGCACACACGTAACTTTAAATATGTGCATAGGTCCATCCCTATTCAAAGTTAAATCAGTCTTTAAAGTGAAATGCATGAGTATGTGCTTTGCTGAACCAGGACTAAATTATTCATTATTAACTGAGCTCTTTTGTTTAACTAAGTTGGGCATCTTCTAACGCATGGTAAAAAATGTTATATGATAACTAGTGAGTTTACATCCCTACAAATGAACACAAGAAAATTAATAATACAACTAACATGATCTTTGTTTCTCCAGAACTTTGGACAGATCCGTGCTCTGGTTGCACAAGGGGACAAAATACTGCCTTAAACCGTCAACTTGAGATACACCTTGTATAGGGGAATCCCAAGGTGGTATAAAGCTGTTGTAGCTGGTTCTATGCTACTTGCTCATGGTGCTGTCAGCGCAGATCTAAGGAGGTAGGGCTGTAATGTGCTGTGCCTCAGAGAAACTGGGCTGGCAGAATGGCCCCTGGCAGAGGTTATTTCTGGCATAAGTTAGAAAAGCCTTGCGCTTCTCTGAATTATCTGTTGGGGGACAAACAGGATTCCAGTCCCTGCCCGCCCCCCCAAGAAAGATGGTGGAAAGCCACCTGTGTCCCCCTGGCTTATAAGGTGCACCTGAGGATTTGGCTTTATAAATTTAGTAATTCTGGAATAAAATTATTTGATGCCCACTATCCTAACTCATACATAAAAATCCTCTTTGATGCCCACAAATGCAAAAACAATTTTGGGTTGCCAGTATTTCAAAACAAAACAAAAAACCCACCAAGTTTTGACTAATATACTGGGTATTTAAAATAACTCATTCTTGCTCTGTGTTTGTGTGGTATAGGGGCTGTAGCCAACTGCAGATGAGAGGACAGATGGAGTTTTATGGTACATAAAAAAAGAACAGGTTCTGATAATAAGTCGTATGTCACACTTGTATGTTCAGCTACACAATTAAGATACTTCCTTTATCAAAGAGCAAAAAAAAAAAGTTGGAAGAGAATTAGCATCACAGCATTTTGACTTAGCATTGCTGTAACGAAGTTAGCAGCATCAGTGCTGCTGTAGTCAATGAGTTGTGTACTTCCCTTAAGGCTCTACCCAGAAAAATAGCCTTTCTGGTTTGCTGCCATAAGGAAGGTTTGTGAACTTCCAAGGAAATATACAGCAACAGAAACTGCTTCTTGCTCTGGGAGGGGAATACTTTCCCCACACCCCAATGGAGTGCCACTCTGGGCATTCTGTTTTTGTCCCTGGTGGACCCTTCCCCAGGAAATGGGCTCATGAGAATGAAACTGGTAACTCCCTAACTTAAACTTCCCCAAAGAAATGCTCAGAAAAGAAAGCAAACACTTTCAGGGACAGGGGGCCGGGGTTGTCCCACCAGTCCATCCCTTTCTGCTGACTGAAGGTGGGAGGCCTTTTGCGTCACACACCTCCAATCCACTCCCCAAAACTGGTTGGCATTTTTCGAAATTAAAGACAATTAAACTGATTTATAAATTGAGCTCAGGAACTGTCCATTTCCATGCTCGGGGCTGTGACATGCATTTCCTGAGCCTTACATCCACAGAGAACTTAGGACTGTGTGAAAAGTTTGCCTAGAACTCTGGGTAGGTGGATTCAGGGTTCTTTTGCCATTTAGGCTGAGGCAGGCTGTGCAGGTACGACTTTGTTCCCCAAGCTAACCACACTCCTATGGAATCCTCTCCCCTTTCCTTTCAGGTAGGACCCACAGTTGTTTCACTCAGTGGTTTGGAAACACTTGTAGCTCACTGTGTACTTAGTAGAACTGGCTGGAAAATTTTAAAATTTTGCTAAAATGCTTCCCTGTCTTTTAAACCAGCTTGTGTAATTATGCTGAGAGGAAGGTTGCCACCTTCCCAGACTCTGATCGTACATTTTAATGTACCAGCTGTTACATGAAGGCCCCAGTATTACATCCACTAAAATCAATGAGAATTTTGCGATTGACTTCAATGAGAGCAGGATCCAATCCTGAAATTGAAACCATGGAACAAAAATCCTATCTGCAAAGTGTCCAGGTCCAGAGAGTGAAGCACCAGAAGCAGATACTTTTAATATGTGCTACATCCTTACTAGGGCCCTACCAAATTCATGGTCCATTTTGGTCAATTTAATGGCCAAAGGATTAAAAAAATTGTAAATTTCATGATTTCAGCTATTTAAATCTGAAATTTCACGGTGTTGTAATTGTAGGACCCCTGACCCGAAAAGGAATTGTGGGGTGGTTGCAAGGTTACTGTAAGGAGGGTTGCGGTACTGTTACCCTTACTTCTGCGCTGCTGCTGGCAGCAGCGCTGCCTTCAGAGCCGGGCAGCTGGAGAGTGCTGGCTGCTGGCTGGGAGCCCAGCTCTGAAGGCAGTGCAGAAGTAAGGGTGGTAATACCATGACCCCCCTAAAATAACCCTGTGACCCCTCCCCCCTTGCAACTCCCTTTTGGGTCCAGACCCCCCAATTTGAGAAACATTGGTCTCCCCCGTGAAATCTGTATAGTATAGGGTAAAAGCTCACAAAAGATTAGATTTCACAGTCTGTGATGTATTAAAATTCGCAGCAGCAAGAGAAAAAGCAATTCATTCTTATTCACATTTTGCTGCAATTAGCTTTAAACTTTTACCCAACGTTAACTGTGAGCCCTTTCCTCTAAAATGGTTTCAAGAATAGATCTGGAGGCCAAAAAGCAACTGTCTGGAATCCTTACTCTCAGCATGTCTATACAATCTCAATTAATCTTGCATGTATAGATCCCTATGGATGCTGTTCAGATTCCAATATGAATATTTTTGATAAAGATTAAATAGATTTCTTTATCACATTGTAATAATCTTTTAGCCTCACATTAGAGCATAGTAAGGCAGCTGCTGCTTACTGAGCATCTTTCATGCAATACACTACTAGGAGCCTGATACTGTGAAATGCTGTTTGCTGAGAGTGCTCAACTCCCAGTGAAGTGCAGAGAAGGCTGATGGCTCTCAGCACATCATTGGACACATTCAGCACCATGCAGAACTGAGCCCTGTCCTCTTAAAAATTAGTCTGCCACAACATAGTATTAGAGTATAGAATTTTCTTATTGTTTCCGGTAGTCCTTTAGGTCAAGATCATACCTGATCATAGCAATTGCACTGCGGCATGAGGAGGAATTAAGAACCCCCTTACCTCCCTCCTAGAGTATGACCAATCAAGAGTAAGCAGTGCCCCAGAATAAGTGGGTGAGTAATGGCCCCCAAAGTGCATCTGCCAGCAGAACTGAGCTAGCACAGAGAGGTTAGAAATGTATTGCTCATACAGGCCAGTTAGACCATTGCAGAATGGAGGAAGCATGAAGGGATTGTGGCTTCCTGAGCCATAATTCCTTCCCCGAGATGCTCCGTGCATGGCACAGCTACATGCTACCCCTTGTTATGGGTTATGTCACAGCCTAGCCCTAAAAATAAGCAAAGTACCTGTATTTAAAAATAGAGAGAGAATTTTATCTATACACATTTCCAGCTGATGATATGTGCTCCTACAAGGAAAGAAGCAGCTACAACCACACACTCTAGGAAGCTTGTTATTGAATCTTCAGCTAACAAACAGATTTGTTTCAAATGGTCTCAACAGGCAATTGAAAGGCTACAGTTAAAAGACTATAAGAAGGGCTAACCTGAGGACATGTAGTTTTGAGAGAGAAAAATTCCTAAATGTTTCTTTGTGTTTTTTCCTTAGACGTTTGCTGAAAGTAAATGCTTTTGTCACATCTCATAGCTCATCATTTTAGAAATATGTTTATTATAACCTTGCTCAAATAAATATCTTAATCATGATAGAGTTTCAGCATGTGATGCAATGAACACTGTTTCATTAGAAATCAGTAAAAAAACAAAAAATCTTAAAATCTGATCACAAGCTGCTATAATACAACTTATTCTTAGCGCATAAGACACAAAATGGTCCAATGGATAGGGCTTTAGATTGGGAAATAGGCCAGCCATGTTCCATACACGTTAAACAGCAGCAGTATTCTTCTTTAATTATATCAGTCTTATGTTCTTGGTTAAGATAGGGTGACCAGATGTCCTGATTTTATAGGGACAGTTCCGACATTCAGGGCTTTTTCTTATATAGGCACCTATTACCTCCCACCCCCTGTCCTGATTTTTCAGACTTTCTATCTGGTCACCCTAGATTAAGATGATTTAGGTCTTTGCTGTGATGAGCACTGGGCTTTTCTCTTCCTCTTCTAACTCAACTCATCTATACTAACACTAAATAAAAAAAAAATTGAAACACTTCCTTTCAGAGCGGTTTTGTTTCAATCACAGGTGGCCCACTGGTTCAGCTTTTTAAATGATACCAGATATTTCATCTGGCTCTTAGCATGTATACTTTGTAAGTTCTATATATATAAAATATATTTATAATAAATATATATATAATAAATAAATAAATATAAAAGATTTTATTGTTTGTTATTATAGGTAACTGCAGACTACGTGGCTCGGGGAAGAAGGATAAAGGAGTTTGAGGTGCAAGTGGTGTTCTCGTCCATCCTCCCCGTGGAAGGAAAAGGCCTGGGTAGAGACCGTTGAATCGTGGAAGTCAACGAATGGCTACGCAGGTGGTGTTGGAGAGAAGGCTTTGGATTCTTTGACCATGGGATGGTGTTCCAAGAAGGAGGAGTGCTAGGCAGAGACGGGCTCCACCTAATGAAGAGAGGGAAGAGCATCTTCGCAAGCAGGCTGGCTAACCTAGTGAGGAGAGCTTTAAACTAGGTTCACCGGGGGAAGGAGACCAAAGCCCTGAGGTAAGTGGGGAAGTGGGATACCGGGAGGAAGCACGAGCAGGAGCACGCGAGATGGAAGGGCTCCTGCCTCATACTGAGAAAGAGGGACGATCAGCGAGTTATCTCAAGTGCCTATACACAAATGCAAGAAGCCTGGGAAACAAGCAGGAAGAACGGGAAGTCCTGGCACAGTCAAGGAATTATGATGTGATTGGAATAACAGAGACTTGGTGGGATAACTCACATGACTGGAATACTGTCATGGATGGATATAAACTATTCAGGAAGGACAGGCAGGGCAGAAAAGGTGGGGGAGTTGCACTGTATGTAAGGAAGCAGTATGACTGCTCAGAGCTCAAGTATGAAACTGCAGAAAAACCTGAGTGTCTCTGGATTAAGTTTAGAAGCGTGAGCAACAAGGGTGATGTCGTGGTGGGAGTCTGCTATAGACCACCGGACCAGGGGGATGAGGTGGACGAGGCTTTCTTCCGGCAACTCACGGAAGTTACTAGATCGCAGGCCCTGGTTCTCATGGGAGACTTCAATCACCCTGATATCTGCTGGGAGAGCAATACAGCGGTGCACAGACAATCCAGGAAGTTTTTGGAAAGTGTAGGGGACAATTTCCTGGTGCAAGTGCTGGAGGAACCAACTAGGGGCAGAGCTCTTCTTGACCTGCTGCTCACAAACCGGGAAGAATTAGTAGGGGAAGCAAAAGTGGATGGGAACCTGGGAGGCAGTGATCATGAGATGGTCGAGTTCAGGATCCTGACACAGGGAAGAAAGGAGAGCAGCAGAATACAGACGCTGGACTTCAGAAAAGCAGACTTTGACTCCCTCAGGGAACTGATGGGCACGATCCCCTGGGAGAATAACACCAGGGGGCAAGGAGTCCAGGAGAGCTGGCTGTATTTTAAAGAACCCTTATTGAGGTTACAGGGACAAACCATCCCGATGTGTAGAAAGAAAAGTAAATATGGCAGGCGACCAGCTTGGCTTCACAGTGAAATCCTTGCTGATCTTAAACACAAAAAAGAAACTTACAAGAAGAGGAAGATTGGACAAATGACCAGGGAAGAGTATAAAAATATTGCTCGGGGACGCAGGAGTGAAATCAGGAAGGCCAAATCACACCTGGAGTTGCAGCTAGCAAGAGATGTTAAGAGTAACAAGAAGGGTTTCTTCAGGTATGTTAGCAACAAGAAGAAAGTCAAGGAAAGTGTGGGCCCCTTACTGAATGAGGGAGGCAACGTAGTGACAGAGGATGTGGAAAAAGCTAATGTATTCAATGCTTTTTTTGCCTCTGTCTTCACGAACAAAGTCAGCTCCCAGACTACTGCACTGGGCAGCACAGCATGGGGAGGAGGTGACCAGCCCTCTGTGGAGAAAGAAGTGGTTTGGGACTATTTCGAAAAGCTGGATGAGCACAAGTCCATGGGGCCGGATGCGCTGCATCCGAGAGTGCTAAAGGAGTTGGCAGATGTGATTGCAGAGCCATTGGCCATTATCTTTGAAAACTCATGGCAATCGGGGGAAGTCCCGGACGACTGGAAAAAGAATAATGGAGTGCCCATCTTTAAAAAAGGGAAGGAGGATGATCCTGGGAACTACAGGCCAGTCAGCCTCACCTCAGTCCCTGGAAAAATCATGGAGCAGGTCCTCAGGGAATCAATTCTGGAGCACTTAGAGGAGAGGAAAGTGATCAGGAACAGTCAGCATGGATTCACCAAGGGCAAGTCATGCCTGACTAATCTAACTGCCTTCTATGACGAGATAACTGGCTCTGTGGAGGAGGGGAAGCAGTGGACATGTTGTTTCCTGACTTTAGCAAAACTTTAGACACGGTTTCCCACAGTATTCTTGCCAGCAAGTTAAAGAAGTATGGGCTGGGTGAATGGACTATAAGGTGGATAGAAAGCTGGCTAGATTGTCGGGCTCAATGGGTAGTGATCAATGGCTCCATGTCTCGTTGGCAGCCGGTATCAAGTGGAGTGCCCCAAGGGTCGGTCCTGGGGCCGGTTTTGTTCAATATCTTCATAAATGATTAGGAGGATGGTGTGGATTGCACCCTCAGCAAGTTTGCAGATGACACTAAACTGGGAGGAGAGGTAGATACGCTGGAGGGTAGGGATAGGATACAGAGGGACCTAGACAAATTAGAGGATTGGGCCAAAAGAAATCTGATGAGGTTCAACAAGGACAAGTGCAGAGTCCTGCACTTAGGACGGAAGAATCCCATGCACCGCTACAGACTAGGGACCGAATGGCTAAGCAGCAGTTCTGCAGAAAAGGACCAAGGGGTTACAGTGGACGAGAAGCTGGATATGAGTCAACAGTGTGCCCTTGTCGCCAAGAAGGCCAATGGCATTTTGGGATGTATAAGTAGGGGCATTGCCAGCAGATCGAGGGACGTGATCGTTCCCCTCTATTCGACATTGGTGAGGCCTCATCTGGAGTACTGTGTCCAGTTTTGGGCCCCACACTACAAGAAGGATGTGGAAAAATTGGAAAACGTCCAGCGGAGGGCAGTAAAAATGATTAGGGGACTGGAACACATGACTTATGAGGAGAGGCTGAGGGAACTGGGATTGTTTAGTCTGTGGAAGAGAAGAATGTGAGGGGATTTGATAGCTGCTTTCAACTACCTGAAAGGGGGTTCCAAAGAGAATGGATCTAGACTGTTCTCAGTGGTAGCTGATGACAGAACATGGAGTAATGGTCTCAAGTTGCAGTGGGGAAGGTTTAGGTTGGATATTAGGAAAAACTTTTTCACTAGGAGGGTGGTGAAACACTGGAATGCGTTACATAGGGAGGTGGTGGAATCTCCTTCCTTAGAAGTTTTTAAGGTCAGGCTTGACAAAGCCCTGGCTGGGATGATTTAGTTGGGGATTGGTCCTGCTTTGAGCAGGGGGTTGGACTAGATGAACTCCTGAGGTCCCTTCCAACCCTGATATTCTATGATTCTATGATTTATGTAGTGCCCTGAGCACCTAAACCTGGCGATGGGACAGAAAGGGAATAAAAAATGGGTACATGTATATTTTGTAAGTTCAAGTATTACTACTCTAATAGGGAGGAGATGAGAACTATATGTTATTGTTTGTTCTTATATAGGAACTTTAATACTGGATCAGACTGGCAGTAAATCTGTAGTAAAAACGAGATGCTTCAGAGGAGGGTGCAATCAACCCCCTAACAAACAATTATGGAATAATCTGCTCATATAGGAAATTTCTTCTTAACTCCAGGCCATCAGTGGTTGTCATACCGTAAATCAGGAGTTATCAGACTGGGGGTCAGAACCCCTCAGGAGGTCACAAGGTTATTACATGGGGGGCTCATGAGCTGCCAGCTTCCACCCCAAACCCTGCTTTGCCTCCAGCATTTATAATGGTGTTAAATAAATAAAAAAGTGTTTTTAATTTATAAGGGGGGGGGTGTCGCCCTCAGAGGCTTGCTCTGAGCAAGGGGTCACCAGTACACAAGTTTGAGAACCACTGTCCTAAACCATAAAAAGAAAAGGAGTACATGTGACACTTTAGAGACTAAACCATGAGGGTTTGTGTTCCATATACAGTTTTATCCTATCATACATAACTGTGAATGGTCTCATTATCCATATAAGTGCTGACTCATCCTAGGCACTTGGCTTCAATAGTATCTCATGGCAGTGAGTTCCAAACACATATTACAGATTGTATAAGTAGCATGCCACCCCCCCCCCACCTCCACAGGAGCTCTACCCATTCATTAGTGCACAAGGGCTGCACTGTCTTCTGGACAGCATTCCTATGGCTATAAACTCCAGCCATAGCTCCACTGAACCTTTGTGGGAACTTGCAGAGGATTATTTCAGAACTAGTAAAGTAGTGGCCAGAAACATCAGCAAGAGACAGTAAAATAATGTCCAGATTACAGTTCAGTCTAAGGCCCTTTGTTTAGGGCTGGCTTTCTTACCACACAATGAGTCTAAGAGAGACAAGCAACTCACATAACTTGGTCCTAGCTAAGAGACCTTTACAGCTTCCAGCAGGTTAGGAAGGGAAAAGACACATCCTCCCACCTGGGAAGATTTCCCAGTATATCACCAAAGCCTCTTTCACCATTAAAAAACACCCCCCTTCCCCCGCCAAAAAACCCAAAGCCAACTACCTTCAGTATCTAACCTCAGCCCAGATACTGAGCTCCAGCCACCCTGATATAGTTCCAAAAAGGCAGTCAGTCACCTGATTCCCTGATCACATGACCTATGGAGTCAGTCCTTCCTGGGGAACTACATTTCCCAGAATGACTGCTCTCAAGTGGCCCCCAAGGGCAATAATAGGTGCCCTAGGCCATGTGCTTTGTGCCTCAAGGCCAAGGATGTGGTTACAGAGCTCTAGCTGAGACCCCTTTTCCTCAGGAAACTCTCTGGCCTGGATCTACAAAAGGAGTTAGGTGTTGCAACACTGACCTTTCCAACACCTTACTTTTAGGTGTCTTGAAAATCAATACACTAAGCTTGAGTTAGGTGCCTAGGCTCCCTATACAATGAAGGGGAGGGACAGGCACTTGAGAATGTGATCCGCAAAAGCCAGCATGCTAGGCATGGAGCTGCCCAAGCTAACCAAAGGAAGATGCTCTTGAAAGAGATGCCTGTCCCTGCTTGTGATCCACAGCTGGGAACACGTCTCCTGGAGTCAGGCAGTTTAGGGGGTGAAGAGGGTTATTGTAAGAAACAGCTTGCCGGCTGGTACAAGCCTTCCTTGTTATTGTTTAGCACAGAAGTTGGAGCACTCAGCTACAATGTGAGAGACCATGGTTCAATTCCCCCTTCTGCATAAGGAGAAGGGAGTAGGTCAGGGATCTCTCACCACTCAGGTGTATGCCTAACCATTAGACTACAGAGTCATTCTCTCTCTTCCTGTGGCCCAATAAGTATTTAATTCAAGTGGAATGGCTTCATCAACAGAGAGTGAGAGAAATCTACCTCAGACTGTCTGATGGCCCAGGGAACTCACCTGTCTGTGCTCATCTCATCTGGCCAGGTGTGTGGGAGGGGATAGAATGGAAAAGGGGGGGAGGTCTCCTACATCCTGGGTGAGTGCTTTAACTGCTGAAGAGAGTAGTCTGCATGCTCAGAGGCGCAAACACAGGTGCCTAGGGGACTTTTACAGCAAAAAATTAGATGTTGGATGAGTTTAGGTGCCTGCAGGGTTAGGGAGCAGCTAAGTAGGAGTGCATTGGATCACAGTCATGCCTAAATCTGGGCTTTAGGAACCTGAATGTGTGGCTCTGGCTGACCATCTCAAACTCCCATGCTGTTTCTCTTCAAGTTCTTTTTCCTTCTCCCACGGGGGAGAAAAAGGTCATTGGGTTCTGGTTCATTCTGGCCTCTGGAAATTTTTCCCAGCCTCTGTTGGCTACCTTCTGAAGGAGTGAGCTCTTGTTGCCATGGCAGTTGGAGTCAAAATCAATTCTCTAGTGAGAACACAACACTACAGTAACGGAACTGAAAACAACTGTTGAACACTCTCCCTTCTCCAATTCAGTGCGCAGGTGGACCAAAAGGGGAGTGAACTGCAGCTGGGAAAAGCAGTAAAAGAACATTGCCTGTGGTCCGTTTTGACTAATAAGTATTGATGGGGTTGGTTCTTGAGATCCTTGACCCAGCTAACTGCTGCTCTAGAAACTAGCTGCCTGTCATGGATCACACAATGTCTTCTCGAGCCACCCGGAGCTCAAAGCCAGTCTTGAGCATTTCAAACTGTGCTAGATGTGGAACAATATAAATAAAGATGTGATGGGTAACACTGGAATAAAAATGCACCAGTCCTGCAGTTGCGCTGAGAGAACCATCAGCAAGCTAGTAAAAAAATGAAGGGTAAATGTACCTTTCTACGTGCACACGCCCACACACAAAGGGGTTGCCTCTATGACCTCTGCTTGAGTACAATAAAGTGATGTTGATTTACTTTTCAGCATTGCATTCATTCTGTTTAGTCTTGAGGAGCAAAAACTAGCAATACAGGGGCAAGTCATACTTGAGAAATCAAGGCCATCATCATTTGTAGCTCTATCAGAAATTCTGCCAAGTGCTTTTTTTTTTTATCTTGATTCAACTCTGGATCCTAATTCTCTCTGTAATTAGTAAGTACAGAGCAGATTGAAAAAAGTGTAGAGCAGGTAAATTAATGTGAAAGAGCCCTGCATCATTCATGTCAAGAAATTCAGAACTTACCACTTGTTTTATTTTTTTTAAAAAGGACAAGCTGATAGAATTTAAAATAAATTGCTTCTTGACACTCATGGCCTGAAAGATCTAAGGAAATAATCTGAACCTACATAGCAAACAGCCTTGAAACCTTGATAGTTTTTTTGTAAGAACAAGTCTCAAACATTTAATCCATATTGTACATTATGATTTCAGCTGAGAAATTTCACCTTTAATATTTTGGATTGATGTATTAAAATGGAAGGTGGGCAACTGCAAATCACTCACTTGTATCCCTGGTGTGATTTAATCTTTCTGAAAGGAGAATCACAAATATAGAGGGGTTTGTTTTTTGTGATTCAAGAATGAATTTTGCAAGCTGCACAGAAGTGAGCAGAAATAATGTTAACGAAGATGCAAATGCTGTATGAAATAAAAAACACAGAGATGATCATAGATTCTGGCAGGCGATTTCAGGAGCTCTCTTTGAAGTCTGACAACAGGAATTGATGCCCAGCTTGATGGCAGGCTTTAATCTCTGACAAATTAAATGGCACAGATAGAAGATACTGCAATCATTACTTGTGGTGGGATTAGTTACCTTCAAATGGACGGGAATCCCTACCTCTCATAATGTTATTTAATACAGCTGTGTCCAATCACACACTAGATGGTCCATATAGATATAGACATTTAGGGGTTCCTAAATGTCTGTGGTCTTGGGTCCCATTCTTCCTTCCTGACCTTATGAAGGGGTTATCACTAGCAGCCAGCATGGATTTACCAAGAAGAAATCATGCCAAACCAGCTTGATTTCCTTCTTTGATAGGATAACTGGTTTGGTGGATAGGGGGATGGGAATTCAGTGGACATAGTGTACCTGGACTTCAGCAAGGCTTTTGACACAGTCCCACATGACATTCTGATAAGTAAGCTGGAGAAATGCAGGCTTGGTGGAACTACAATTAGGTGGATACATAATTGGTTAAACAACGGCGAACAAAGAGTAACTATTAATAGAATGATGTCGGATTGGAGGGAGGTCTCAAGTGGGATTTCATAGGGATCAGTTCTGGGTCCGGTGTTGTTCAACATCTTTATTACTGACCTGGAGGTAGGAATAGAGAGCATACTGATCAAATTTGCAGATGACACAAAGTTGGGTGGGGGGTACTAACTCTTTGGAGAATAGAGCTAAAATTCAGGGGGATCCTGATAAATTGAAGAACTGGGAGAGAAAATAAAATGAAATTCAACAAAGACAAATGTAAGGTGCTGCAACTAGGGAAGAAAAACCAAATGTACAAATACTGAAGGAGGGATAACTAGCTTGGCAGTGGCACTGCTGACAAAGATCTGGGAATTGTGGTTGATCACCACCTCAACATGAGTCAGCAATGCAATGCTGTTGCAACCTAAAATTGCATTTGCTTTGTTTTGCATTAACAGAAGCATAGCATACAAGTAATGGGAGGTGATATTACTGCTCTGCTCAGTGCTGGTTAGACCTCTGCTGGAGTACTGTGTGTAATGTATAGAAAGGATGTGAAGAAACTGGAAAGGATCCAGAGGTGAGTGACAAAGATGGTCAAAGGGATGGAATGCAAGCCATACAAGCAAAGGCGGAAGGAACTGGATTTAGTCTGGAAAAGATGAGATTGAGGGGGGACATGATAACTGTCTTCAAATACTTGAAAGGCTGCCATAAAAGGGATGGAGAAAACTTATTCTCTCTTGCCACAGAGGGCAGGACAAGAGGCAATGGGTTCAAACTATAGCATAGCAGATTTAGATTCAATCTCAGGAAAAACTTCCTAACTGTAAGAAGAGTAGGACGATGAAAGAAACTGCCTAGGGAGGTTATGGAAGCTCCTTCACTGGAGGTTTTCAAAAGGAGGCTGGTTGGCCATCTCTCTTGGATGGTTTAGAAACAACAAATCCTGCATCTTGGAAGGGGGTTAGACTAGATGACTCTTTCTGGTCCCTTCTAACCCTATATTCTATGATTCTTATTGTTCCTTCTGATATACAAATACAAGTGTCAGGTATGTTAGTAATGCTGGGCCATGTACTAACCAATATACTTATCATAAGGACATATCCCGGGGTACATGGGAGTATCAAAAGCATTTTTAAACGCTAAGTGTCAAATATGCAGGGGGACTTCAAATCTTATTTGTGCCAGAGAAGAGAGCTACATGGTGGGTCTCTGCAGCTGACTGTGGATGGGAAGACGGTTAGCTGGCCAGTGGCAGATCCACTGGACCAAGACCCCACATGAGGTGAGCACTGCGTTATGTTTCCTGCTTCCCCCTTATATTTTAAGTGATGGTTGTGGCCCTGACCAGTTGGTGCTGAGGATACTTCCCTCATCCCCATAATGTTTTCAGGCAGAGAAAATCCCTTTCATGTCACTGCTCTGTGCCTCAGTTTCCCCAGCTGTAAAATGAGGTTAATGTTGCTGACCTCATTTGTAAATCTTTCTGAGATCTAATAAAAAGTGTTGGATAAGAGCTAGGTATTATTATTATTACTTGAGCTTTGCTCCATTCCCAGGATTTGTCCTACAGTAACTTGCTAAAATCTTATCCAAATGGCAGGCTAACGATGGCAAATACATATTTAATGCATAGTTGTATTTCTCCTGGCTTCTGAGTGGTTGAACCAGAACCATGTGACCAATTATAAATCCAAGTTATCATCTGTCTTAGATATCCCATGTTTTTAAAAACAGGAATGCCCCAGAGCAGCATAGAAATCTCATTTTGGAAATCTCTCTAAATAAGATTTACAACACTCACATTTAAAAGTCATGCTGTCTAATAAAAACTTGTGACTGTTTTCTTGTGCTGGGTAAAATATTGCCTGAGGATAAACAAAAATAATATAGAGTTTGTAAAATATTGCCATTGGTCTGTGACTTTCTGGCATTTCATCTCATCTCAGGTCTCTGATATATCTCACAGGCAATATTTACTACTTAATACAGTCAATATTTATAATTTATGATATACCAGTTAACATTTATATTGATGTTGTCAGATATTTGGCTGCATGTGTCTGTTCTCGCTGTGCGTCGTCCCAGCTCTGTGCAGACAGCTGGCACAGCAGGCCTCGAGCAAACCACCCAATGACCACAAGTTTCATTAAGGTACGAAGGCACCCGGCCAGGTTTATTGCTGATGAAGCAGGGTATTGGTGCCTTATAGCTGATACATGCACTGAGTGTACTTGTATGCCCGTGGATGCAGCTCAATTAGTGGCGGGACTAGTTATGTGGTGTACAAGTTACGTATTGCTCCTTTGACATAGTTAGTTACTGCCCCCTGACGTGGTTTGTTACCACCCGTTATCTTGTACATGTTGGTTTGATCAAACATCTTTATTCATCACATTGTCATCCTGACCTCATCTTTAGGAGCGGTCAGTGTGTTCTCGTTACCTTTGCGGAATGTGTTGGTATGAGGTGTTCTGGTACCACCCTTCTGGAATGTGTTTGCGTAAGTGCTCTGTGCCTAGCACCTCTTAGGAATGTGTCTTTTTGGAATATTAGCCATGTTCTTGCCAGATTCTGTGAGCAGGGCCTGCCTTTAGCTCACAGCCTGACTTTGCTTTATTTCAGCAAAGCTTTGCCCGCTACTTTAGCCTAGGCCTCAGGCCTCATTCCAGGCCTCTGATACAAGGGCTTATGCTTCAGGCCCTCTTCCTACTACAGTTGTTATGTTGGAAAACTTATTGGATTGCTCATCGATTGATCAATGATGTTTATTTACTAGATGTTCTGAATTGCTTCTGTGATGTGGATTTGTCAAGTAATGAGTGGATTTGCTCCCGAAAACTCGTTTTTCTTTGGATATATGAGAAAATATGTTTACATTGGGCCAAATCTTCTATACCTGGGCGATAAACCACACCCTCATGTGATGGGGTATACAAACCCTATACTGGGGCCACACTGTGTAAATGAGCCCACAAGGCTCAGTAAGCCTGCCCACCACACCTGTGAGAGATGTCAGACTTGGAGGGAGGAGTTTAAAGCGAGAAAGCGCACACACAGTTAGTGGTAGGCCAGAGAGGAGAATAGGCCTCCAGTCTCCAGGTCCTGGAGAGACGGTTGGCTGAAAGCAAGTGCTCCTTGTATGACTGTTGCCTGATGGTCCCTCCCTGAAGGGAGGGCAGGACTACTCAATGCTGACCTACCTTTGATGGGATTTTTGCCTCCTTTTAGCCTGTGAGATTGGTTGTAGCCACAACTTAACAGAAGCTTCTCTGAAGGAAGAGGGCCTTAAACACAAAGAAATTGTGCCACAGGTGGGCTGTTTGCTGATCATCTGAAAGAAGTGGGGTGTCTGGGCTCAGCTGGAAAGCTGAGCTGCTTACATCTGGACTGGGGTGGTAGAACATTTGGAGGTTGCTGAGCAGCTGCCTGGGGGAGTATAGGGTCCGGCCCAGGTGGTGTCCTGGGGAATGAACCTTGGTGGTGAATACGAGCATGATCTTCTCACCCTCGAAGAAGGGGGAGGCTTGCGTGCCCAGAACAGTCGAACACCCTAGTCCTAAGGAGATGGGGTGGTAAGACAGTGACAACGTGTATCTGGAATGTCTTCTGAAGTGGATGACCAAGAACCACCCTCACCTCAGCAGCAGCAGCTCCTGGCAGCTTAGCAACAACAGTCAGCCCAGGATGTAGGGGCACAACAGCAGAGAAAGCAGTAGTGGCTGGTTCAACAGGTAATGGACCTTATGCAACCTCAGATGCTTTCCAGGGTTTCCCCTCCAGGGGCTGTAGGCCCAGCGACTGTGGCCATGCAAGTGAAGCTTGTGAAAATGAGCCCCAAGGATGCCCTGGAGGCTTTCCTCATGATCTTTGAGAAAGTGGCGACAGCAGTCCAGTGGCAATGGGAACAGTGATCCATCTTTTTAGCGCCATACCTGGCTGGGCCAGCACAAGCTGCATACTGAGGACAGGGCACAGAGGCAGCACAAAACTATGGCCAAGCTGTCACACAATGTTAAACTGTGGTGTCTGCCCTCTAGGTGGTGCTATGTGTAACATACCTTATTTGAGCACACAACAGCCATTCCGGGCATTGCCTTAAAGCAGTGGTTTTCAAACTTTTTTCTGGGGACCCAGTTGAAGAAAATTGTTGATGATTGTGACCCAACAGAGCTGGGAATGAGGGGTTTGGGATGTGGGAGGGGCTCAAGGCTGGAGCAGAGGGTTGGGGTGAGGGCTGTGGGGTGGGGCCGGAATGAGGGGTTCAGGGTGTGGGCTGGGGCTCTGGGCTGGGGCAGGGGGTTGGCGTGCGGGAGGGGGTCAGGGCTCTGGGCTGGGGGTGCAGGATCTGGGGTGGGGCCGGGGATGAGGGGCTTGGGGTGCAGGAAGGGGTTCTGGGTTTGGGAGGGGCTCAGGGCTGGGGCAGGGATTGGGCACGGGGTTGGGGCATGAACTTACCTTCGGTGGCTCCTGGCTATCACCGCACCACGTACTGCACTGCGCCTGAAGCAGTCAGCAGCAGGTCCGGCTCCTAGGTGGAGGCTCACAAGCAGCTCTGCGCGGGTCTCGCCCACCGGCACCGCCCCCCCAACTCCCATTGGCCGGGAACTGGCCAATGGGAGTGTGGAGCTGGTGCTCGGGGCAGGGGAAGCGCACGTAGCCCCGTGGTCCCCCCCACCTAGAAGCTGCATCCACTGCTGGCCGCTTCCGGGGTGTAGCACGGTGTCGGAGCAGGTAGGCACTAGCCTGCTTTAGCTGGGCAGCACCTCCAACGGGACTTTTAACGTCCCAGTCAGTGGTGCTGACCAGAGCAACCTAGTGTGTGACATGCCGCGACCCAGTACTGGGTCACAACCCAAACTTTGAAAAATGCTGCCTTAAAGGGTCTTACAGTGATCACTCTGGGAAGCATGTTCTGTAGGCAGTCCATGTGTGGTACAGAAGCCTGACCTGCTAGCAGCCGTCCTGCAACTGACCGTAAACAAGGAGTACATGACACGGGTAAAAGCAGCTATGTTGGTCTACCTTGATATCATGGTTAACCCTACTTGATCACCAGAATCAGGTAGGGCCTCTGCCTCTTAACTGCACCTTAACCACAAATTTTAGACAAATTTAGATTCAAAATTCCTCCCAAAGTTTGTGGGTGTTTCACTCTGGGGTTTGGTTCTAGCCCTTCTCTAATGGAGATCAAAGAACCGCTCTCTAGGAATAAGAGCTAGAAGCAGCGTTTTTAACTGTTTTAAGAACAGGAGGACTTGTGGCACCTTAGAGACTAACAAATTTATTTGAGCATAAGCTTTCGTGAGCTACAGCTCACTTCATCCCCAGCCCCACCCCAGAGCCTGCACCCCCAGCCGGAGCCTTCACCCCCCCACACCAATCCTCTGCCCCAGCCCTGAGCCCACACTCCAAACTCCTCGGCCCCATCCCTGCCACATGAATTTTGTTATGTGCACCAATATGGAGGTGATGTGTCACCCATCACCTCCATTTCGGTGCACATAACAAAATTCATTCTGCACATGGGTGGGAAAAATTAGAGGGAACACTGCCCTGGAGTGGGGAGGAATCTGAGGCAGAGAAATGCATGTAGGGTGGGCGGCTAGACAGAGGATTTGCACTCCAAGAGCGTGTTCCAATGCAGGAGCAGTGCCTGGATTCTGTTCAGACCCAGAAGGATTAAAACATCCAAGGATGCAGTGGCTGGATTCCCCCATGGCAATCTGGTGGACCACTGGCAGGGTGAGCCCAACCAGATCTGTGAGAGCCTGTCTTCTGTTTCAGGAGAGTTGATAGGTCTGATAAACTAGTGTGTGAGAGAGAGAACAGAGTGTTGCAGTCTCACTATGTTCTCAGGTATTATTTTCCCTGCAATTGTCATTCCCAGCTGCTCCCTGCGGTGCCTGGACCTAGGGCAGGGAACTGGTCTCCCCTTTGATGTCAGTAACCCTGCCACTGCACCCCTCTGGGCCCAGGCAGCATGGATGAGGAAGTTGACTGAATCAAATGCAGAGGTTGGTAGGGGGGAATAGATCAGGGAAAGTAGCATGTGGGGAGATTGGGACTGGAGGAGGGGAACTGGGCGCCAGGGGCTAGGAAAGGGACTGGCTGAGCTAGCAGATTCGAACTGGGAGCCAGGGAGGGGAAAGGGCTGGATGGCAGGGACGACAACTGGGAGTCAGTGCGGGGGAGACTGAGATTGGATGAAGAGTTGGGGGGAGAGAATGGAAATGACTGTGCAAGGAGACTGTTTGGGAACCAGTGGGGGAGTGGGAAGCAGGTATGTGGGGGATGGAGATGGACTTGATGAGGAACCAAGATGATGTGGAGGGAGAACTCTGATTGTTTAGGCAAAGAGACTGAGATAATGAGCCAGGGGTGTATTTGTGTCACACACACAAGGAGATTAGGACTAGGATAAGAAGCCTGAGGAGTAAAGACTGTGCCTGATTATGTGTGGAGAATGGGACTAGGATGAGAAGACCGGATGGGTGGAGGGACAGGTTTGAGGGGATGGGACAGAAGGGGTCAAGTTTAGGGAAAATGGACAGACGATTAGGTTATTGGCAGTCATCCCTCACTGCTGTTTCTGGGGCTACTACCTTTGTATGTGCAGTTTACATGTGCAGTGGGCCTACAATATATTCAATCCAGGATAATTATTTATTAGATGCTCATGTGCCATGTTCTGTGCAAACGAAGCAGATGCAATCCTTGCCCCAAGGAGTTTACAGTCTACATCAGACATAGATAAGACTACATATGCAGAGCACAGATTGAAGATCAATTTATTTTTAATATATTTTTATATATACATGATACAACTTCAAGATTTTTTGTGTACAGGATATTTATACCTCTGTGTAATAGAAATACAGTAATTCAGGACCTCTTCACACGACTTACTAGCCCATGCAGAAATAGATCCCCATTTCATTTTTGATTCTGGGACAGTTAATTAAAAATTCAGGGCCAGATCCTCAATAGTGTAAATTCATGTAGCTGTATTGAAATCTATGAAGCTATACCAATTTACACCAGGTGAGAATTGGGTCCTCACAGTTTCCTTCCCAGATGCTGATAAGTTCATGGAGGATTGGTCCCTCAATGGCTATTAGCCAGGTGGGCAGGGGTGCAAAACCATGCTATGAAGAGTCCCTAGCCTCTGTTCGCCAGAAGCTGGGAATGGGCAACAGGGGATGGGTCACTTGATGATCACCTGTTCTGTTCATTCCCTCTGAAGCACCTGGTATTGACCACCGATCAGTGAGCCACTGGCAGGAGGCACCTGGGGGAGGGGCGGCGGAGAGGAGCAAGCTGCTGGTGGGGGAGCAAGCAGCTGGTGGGAGGGCGCAGGAGGAGGTGGAGAGAGGGTGGGGCGGAGTGGGGGGGGTGCAGCACCCACCAGGCAAAAGAAAAGTCAGCGCCTGTGATGTCTCCTCTGTCTACACTTCTGTTGAGTATCGGGGGAGGGATAGCTCAGTGGTTTGAGCATTGGCCTGCTAAACCCAGTGTTGTGAGTTCAATCCTTGAGGGAGACATTTAGGGATCAGGGCAAAAATGGGGATTGGTCCTGCTTTGAGCAGGGGGTTGGACTAGATGACCTCCTGAGGTCCCTTCCAACCCTGATATTCTATGATCCTAAAACAATAAGGGAGATAGGCAGGATTGTGTTATCTCTCAGCCTCAGCTTGGTGCACTGTACTGTGGTGTCCCTTTTCAAACAAAACTTAAAGACTTGCTATATCTGGGCAATTTTCATTTCTTACTTTACTCCCTCTCTCCCCTCCCCCTGTACCCAAGATGAAAACATCAATCTCTGTTTTGGGCTCCCAAAATATGACACAATGTCAATGTAATTTGTTTTTAATCTGGGTGACTAACAGTTATCTGACACTTCAAGTGCTATGTCTTGACATTGTTCCATCAAACCCAAGTTAACTTACTAGTAAGATTCAGCGTCAGAGTTAGAAACTTAATAAGTCTCTTCACACTGTGGAATCGTAACTTTAACTCTGGGTGATAACATTTCCCCTGACCTGTCATTTGCTACCATTTTCATATATGTACAACTGGAGCCCCTTCATTTGAAAATCATTCTTGTTATTTCTAATGCTGATCAAACTCCAGTGAGTCAGGTCAGGTAAACTATTATTAGGAACGTGTTTCTTAATAACAAGTAGTTTAGCATCAAGCAATGAGACATGTCTGGCTCTGCATTTCTGGAGGTTTACTATTTGCCTTGGGTGAGTGCCAAGGCAGAAGGCTGAAGGCAGAGGCCCTTCCATAACCAGCCCAGAAGTGCAGTAGCCCTCCAGACATGAACTGCCATGAGCATCTCATTGCTGTTATGAAGTGAAACATTTGAACCAAAATGAGGACAGACTTGGGCCTGCGCTGGTGCTTGTTGACATGGATACAGGAATGCTGGAACAATTTGTGTAGTGGGGTGGTGAGAGCCATCAAACCAAACTGCAAACCTTGTATATAATAAAAAGAACAGGAGGACTTGTGGCACCTTAGATACTAACAAATTTACTTGAGCATAAGCTTTCATGAGCTACAGCTCACTTCATCGGATGCATTCAGTGGAAAATACAGTGGGGAGATTTATATACATAGAGAACATGAAACAATGGGTGTTACCATACACACTGTAACGAGAGCGATCACTTAAGGTGAGCTATTACCAGCAGGAGATCGGGGGTCGGGGGGGGGGGGGGGGGGGGGAAGAACCTTTTGTAGTGATAATCAAGATGGGCCATTTCCAGCAGTTGACAAGAACGTCTGAGGAACAGTGGGGGGTGGGGAGGGGAGAAATAAACATGGGGAAATAGTTTTACTTTGTGTAATGACTCATCCATTCCCAGTCTCTATTCAAGCCTAAGTTAATTGTATCCAGTATGCAAATTAATTCCAATTCAGCAGTCTCTCGTTGGAGTCTGTTTTTGAAGTTTTTTTGTTGAAGAATTGAAACTTTTAGGTCTGTAATCGAGTGACCAAAGAGACTGAAGTGTTCTCTGACTGGTTTTTGAATGTTATAATTCTTGATGTTCCCCCCCCCCCCCGCCCCGGCTCTCCTGCTGGTAATAGCTCATCTTAAGTGATCACTCTTGTTACAGTGTGTATGGTAACACCCATTGTTTCATGTTCTCTATGTATATAAATCTCCCCACTGTATTTTCCACTGCATACATCCGACGAAGTGAGCTGTAGCTCACGAAAGCTCATGCTTAAATAAATTTGTTAGTCTCTAAGGTGCCACAAGTACTGCTTTTCTTTTTGCGAATACAGACTAACACGGCTGCTACTCTGAAACTTGTGTACAATGGAATCCACTTCAAGCCAGGGGTGTTGCTGCACCCCCCACACCTCTAGTTCCAGAACCTGTGCCTGGATATCCTGCTACTGACAGTCAGTCAGACTCTTCCAATGGAGCTTGCATTCTGTAGCAATTCCCCAAGACCAATGAGAGCATTTAAATGACTTGCTCTAAAGCCAAGTGCACAGTCAAGATTCACGGAACCTGGAACAAAATGTAAAAGCAGGGAACACTGTAGTTTTTTATCTGCTCTCCATCCTCTTTGTCCCCCAGCTGTTTACCCTCTGTTTTTCCATAGTGCTGCCATACTTATTTAGTTTCTTCAGTTTTACACAGAGTTTTATGTTATTTACAACAGCTCACAAACCAATATACATATTTTATTTATTAATTTACATTCCATTTTATCTTACAAGATGCTTCCAGGTCAAGAGGTGACTGAGGTAAGGCCAGGCAGGGGTGTGAAGTAATTAAGGCCTGACAGACTGGAGGGGCATTACTAGTTCAGTTAGTGATGCCAAACCTGCAGCAAAATGGGGGCTCCATGACCCTGGGGGGCGTCACCCCAACAGGGAAAGGTTGAAAATACGTTAATGAGTTGCTTACTGCACAGGCTCCAGTGCTGCATGGTGGCAGGTACAAGCTGCTTCATGCTGATAATAACTCAGGCCCCTGGGGAATCAGGATGTTTCCTCTTTATTGTAGACCTAGCTGAGTGCCTGTCACAGACTTTCCACTCCCTCTGTGTAACAAGGAACCTCCTAATTAATTAACTTCTCCCCCAAACACCCCAATTCTAGACACATCACTTCCTGCCCCTCATCTCCTGTGGGCCGGAGCCTCCTTATGCGGCTGCTGTTTGGGGAAAACGCATTTAGAACTTTCAGTTGTGGGCCTTGCAGCTGGCATGGGGTGGAGTTCTGGGTGTCCCTTTGGGTGTCTCTGGGTGGCGAGGAATAGTACACCATCATGAGCGGGCTGGAGAAGGGGTCTTCCTCTCTTCCCTGGCAGGCTGAATTACATGGAAGAGGGGAGAGCTGGGAATTCCACAGCAGTAAAGCAGCCAATGCATAGGCTGGTGCCACACCTTGTGTCTTTCTCTGCTCCTAGTCCCCTCCCCAGTGATGTGCAAAGGTTGGGGGGAGAAATCTGCAAAGTGCCTGGTGCTGCAGGGAAACAGGCTGGCTTTTTCTGCTGTTGCTCGCAGCAAACTTCCAAAAGCACCTGTTTAAAAATTTTTTAAAAAACACTAAGAAGAGCTGGGTGGAATTTTTAAAACAACTGTTTTTCATTAACTCCCTCCCTTCCTGCAGCTTTTAAAAATAAAACGGATATTCTCACCATTTTTCCCCATGTTTTTGATACACATTGGAAAATTAAACATTAAATCCTTTTTTCAGGTTGTGATTTTTCTTCTCCCATGTTTCAGTGGCCGAAGAAAAATAAAGGAGTGAGGTGAGGGAAATAAAAAAACCATACCCCCCCATTTTGAAACAAATATTTTCAATTTTAAAAAAACAACAACCCTCAAATGTTTGAATAAACCAAAATTTGTTTCATTTCAAAACCGGAAACGTGACTGAAAGTTCTGAAATGTTGGGCAGTTCCCCCTGCCTCCCCCTTTTAACATTTTCTGGGCCCATAATCCATGCACACAAGTCCCACTTATGTCAGTGGAACTTGTGTGCATGCATATGAGGGCAGAATTTGACCTTATATGGGTCTGTTCTCTCCCTTGCATTATGCCCCTGTTGCTTTCATTGACAGTAAAAAGGAGACTAGCGCATCGATAGGGGAACAAATTCCTAAATTATTCATTGTGCTGATAATCTGGCAGCATTTTCTTGCTTTCTTATTGTAATCTTTCAAACTGCAATTATTCATACACCGGGGAATTTCAGATTTTTTCAGACAGTCGCCTGTAAACCTGCATTAGCAGAATGGGAATGTGTTGCTTATAAGAAATGTCTCTGGTAAATAAGTATGTGTATCAGGACATCACTGTATCTTTATTCCTATTAGAGATCTGAGTTTAACTTCCCTTTCTTAACATATGTCCTGATTCTGGGCAGCACTCAATTTACACCTATACCTAGGGGTGAACTTAAGTGCAGGCTTAAGAGCTGTCCTAAATAGGGATGTCTGCCTGAATCAGAGTATTGCAGCTTGTAGAAAAACGAATCGGATGAATATTTTCAATTCAATTCAAGTTTTTAATGATTTTTTTTAAAAGTTCCCAAAGTAGAGTTGGTTAAAAGACAGAGGAGGGAGGAAAAAATTCATTGTAATTTCAAAAGTAGAACAGTTTTGATCAACTCTACCCAGAAGAAACAAAGCATTATTCTATAACTTAAAAAGTTATGAATCATGACATAACATGCAGCGGAAATAGATTTGACTCCAAAGCAGGCGGTGACAGGTACTATGAGGACAGCAAACCAGGTAAATATTAGTTTGCATTTCCAAAATGGGGTCCTGATCCAAAACCCATTTAAGTCAGTGGCAGTCTTTCCATTGATTTCAATGGGTTTGGATCAGGTCCTGGGTGCTCACAAGTAGTGGCTTCCAAAATGTGCTCTGTAAATGTGGTCTGCAGGGAACCATGCTGGGAATGTGCTTCTAGCTCCACCTACTTGTTCCCAGCTCTTAAATGGCATTAAAAGAATGTAAAAAGCACATTGAGTACTTTCCTAATATTATTTTTCCGTTTAAGCATCTACTGTACTTGTCAGAGAGATGTGATGTGATTGAGGGGGTGAGGTAGCCCACATCCTTGTGAATGAGAGGGGAGATGTTCCATGAGACATCTCTCTACTGAAATGTGTTCCACACAGTGAAAAAGTTTGAGAACCCAAGCCCATGAGCCAAGGGACTAAATATTAAAAAGTGACTAGTGATTGGGTGCTTCTCTTTTTGAGTGCCCAACTGGAGACACTCTAAAGAAGCCAGATTTTTTAGAGGATAGGTGCTTGGCACTTTCTAAAAATCAGACATTTACAAGCTTTCTCAAGTTGGGCATCCAAATATGGAGATAACCCCAATCACTAATCACTTTTGAAAATTTAGTCCTAAAAGCACATAAAAGTATAACAACAAAGCATAGGAAATAGCAAAATCCAATTTTCGGTCAAAATGAAGTCAAATGATCTGCAACAACATTGCCAAAAACGACAGTTGCAGATTTAAGTATCTGTTGGCATCACAAGAAAGAAGAATCAGTGCTAAAAGTAGTAAAAGAAAACCATCACACAGGATTCTGTACACTGTACTCTAGCATTTGAAGACGGTAAGAGGCTTTTGGAGCTACAGCAGTGTTTTTCCTGCATTATTGCCAAACATTTTTATATGAAACAGTTTGGCAGAGTTGGGGGGTGCTGGCTGCAAATCTTGTGGTCTGTACTGAGGGCCTGCTCCTGCCCCCACTGAAGTAAATGGGACTTTTTCCTGAGTAAGAGCTGAGGAACCACATGATTTGACACTAAAAATTAAGCTTCACAATATTGCTGTGTCTAATATTATCCCTCAGGGAGCTTAAGTGATTTGCCTAAAGTCACACACAGCGAGTCGGGGGCTGAGCCATGCATAGAACAGAGGACTCCTTGCTTCGAGGCATGTGCTCTCACCACTAGACACACAGCCCCAGATGTAAAATGTAATCCACAAAAGCAAGATAATGCAAAATTAAAGCTTCTTCTCGGTTCTTAACATATCTAAGTATAGCATTGCAGCACAGATCTAGGGCTGAATCTCATTGCCTTACTTATGCAAGTACTTCCACTGATTTTCAATAGAATTACTCACCTTAATAAAGCGAGCAGGATTTGATTCATGATGTGTAATATCAAGCATGCAGTTCAGACCCTTGCAATACCAATGGAGAAAAGGAAGAAACGGAGTAGTGACCTTACTTTTAATCTCTAGATTTCTTTGCTTTTTGAGGTTTCAGTTTGAGGTTTCAATCAAATTTATTACATAAGTCACAGCTTAATGTGTGTTAGTAATGGAGGCTTGATTAGTTAAACTGCAAAGGAAAATAAAACTGCTGGAGCTCTGGGTATCACCTGGCAGCAAATAAAGCAGGGGTTAAATACAAAACAGAACATATGTGAAAGAAGATTAATAAATACAACAGGGATCCGTATTGGACTTCTAATGGTTTTAATCTGTTCGTTGACCCAGAGAGAAAGAGAGAGCAACTCTAAGCCAGTTAAATTGGCTGAGTGTTGATGACAGAAAATTTGCAGCTCATGGGGGGTAGCTGAAGGAGAGTAGATGGTGCGAATAAATAGGGAACAGGGCAAATAGCTAAAGAAGATCAAAAGCAATTAATTTTCACAATTACAGGTATGACAAACGTGAAAGGAAACTCAGTGCTTATAGGGCAACTACAAAAATACAAATGGTGAGATTAAGTGAGTGGGGTGGGGGAAGAGGAGGAAACTAAATCACAGCCTTCTCTCTAAAAATATCTCCTATACACACAGAGAGAATAAATAAATAAAAAAGAATTGCACTGAGCTGCTTCCCAGGGATTTGAATTCTGACAAATAAATGCCCTCAAAAGGCTTACTGGGAAAAGCTTCTAAAACCTCACTGTCAATCTCCATTCTGTTTAGGTACAGGGTGGGGGGCAATGTTGAAAACCACCAGGATTTAACAGAGGAGCACCCAGCTAATTCCCCCATAACAGTTAAGATTTATGACTTTTTAAAGTAATTTTAGATTTAGTTGTCAAAACTCAGTCAGGGCTGAAACTGGCATACACAGGGAGGGAGAGTAAAGATTTGTGACCATTTTAGAAAATATTGGTTTAATGATTTTATTTTGTGGAAGAAAAAAAAAGCATTTATTTTACAGATTGCACACGGAGCTTTAAAGAATTGATAATAAAAATACAAGTAAAGTCAACTGTACCCTGATCCTAAGATATTTCTTAGTGTGTAGGCACTAGTCATGGCTGCATAGTTAATGATGAGCTGAGTTTTAGACTTAAATGTCCTCACGAAAGCTTATGCTCAAATAAATTTGTTAGTCTCTAAGGTGCCACAAGTACTCCTGTTCTTTTTGTGGATACAGACTAACACGGCTGCTACTCTGAAGCTTCTCTAGCCTTCTTCCTCCCCTTTGTGCCACTCTTATGGCCATATTCTGCTCACACTGAAGCCTACTTGGCCTTTACTTCAGTGAGACCAGGATTTGCTGTTTAGAATGTATTTATTAAGGGTTCAGTCCTGTTCTGTGAAAGGCAGGTACTCTTTGCTGTGCATTTTCTCACAAAGCTAACTTCTGCACTTGTACCTACAGTTTATTACTGCAGCTGATTTTGCAAGTTATGAATCCAACCCTGTAACCAACGAAAGAAGAGACACACTTCTTCAATAGGTTTCTGCAAAATTCAGCGCAGCATCACAACCCTTCTCCTCAGAGAAATGGAAAGGGACACTGCACTGTTTTTATCTGACCACAAGACCAGCTCCTTTTCCCGCCCCTGCAGCATGGCTGTGTGTGGGGAAAAGGCAGATACCACAGACGGAGACTGTACAGACTTTTTAATCTTCAAAGGGAGAAAAGACCGCTGTAACTAACTTCTCCTTAGACAACCATCTGTACGTTTTCTACAACTGTGTTCTGTTCTCTTCCCCTTTCTCCCCTCACTACCCTTCCCCCATCACTGTTCCACATGGCTCTGGTTTGTAAGGGGACTAGAAGATCTGGGGGTGGGAAAAGCACTGAAACCTGCCAAGGGAGAAAAAAAAGACTGTAACTAACTTTTTCCCTTAGACAACCAACTAAATTTTCTTCACCTGTGTTCCCTTCCCCAACCAGGACCTTTCCAAAAACACCTCCCGACCCCCCACCCCTCCTCCCAGGCCATGCTCCCCTGGGACCATTGCTGTCTGCCTGCTGACTGAGAAATGCATAGGCACATGGGCACACTGATTTTTCCTTTATAAAGTATTTGAAAAAATAGCATTTAGAACTTGCTTGAGGACCATTTCGGGGTGTGCAGAGCAGATGTTGGATGGAGCGGGGAAAGGTGAAGGAGTTCGATAAAGGGATGGGGTGTGATAATGCCGTGGCATCTCAGCATTGTGGTTCAAACACAGAGACACAGCAATGCAAGACATATTATCCAGGGAGAAAAAGTCAGTACTTTAAATGCCCTTGATCTTCAGATTAGGAATTTAGCACCAGAGCAAGAGGGGATATTGGTGGGGATTGCGGGGATCCCAACCTGGGGTTCCGGTTCCTGCCATGGCTCAGGGTCCTCCCCAGGTCTCTCATGGGGCGTTCTTGAGATTGCTCCTCCGGGCACAGGTGCAGAATCACAAACTCATCCTCCAGGTCTTCTGGACATCCTCCATGGTCCCTGCTGCCTCCTTGCCCTGGCCCTCATCAGTGACCTCTTGGACAGTAAGGTCAGGGGTTGAGGAAGGGATCACGAGCCACTTCAGGCTTGACTGAGTACATGATAGCACCCAATCAAGCTCCTCATGGAAGGGGCATGCAGGTCCTGGACTGACTGTTGGAGTCGCTGACCTTCCTGTACAGGATCCTCAAATGCTTCCTGGCACTGGGATGGAGTCTGCTGAATGCCCACCTGTTCCAGCCTCTGTGAAATTTCCTGGGACAGGCGAATGTTCCTGCTGCCCTGGCCCAAATCGTGGAGGACGGTGTACTCCGCCCACGTATTGATCAGCATCCGGGTATGCTCAGTGGGCCAAGTGGCTGTTCTCAGAGCTGGATCCATTGTCAGCTGTAAAGAGTTGTGCTGTGGTCAGTGCAGCTCGCTACTAGCAGTATACGGCGGGACGGGGACCCAGACTGTGTAAGGATCAGGAAGAAAAGGGTTCAGTGCTTTGTGGGAATGGGGGTGGAGGACTATTGAAACTCAAGACCTGGTACACCCCCTTAGTTCTGTTCACACTTCAAACTGGCACGGGTAAGGGGCAGTGCCATAGCTAAAGCATGTCCTAAGCCCCACTACTCAGGCGTGCTCACTTACTGACCCGCTGCTCATCTTCAGACATGTGCTTCAGGGGTTTAAATGTGGGCAATAGGGGGGCTGTGGCACAAGCCCACACATGGACATGTATACAGTTATTAGTGTACGTGTATCCTCTGTGTGCCCATGGGTCTTAAAAGACTAAGCCTTAAATATGTACTTTTATGACTGCCTATTGGTAACCAATATGTGTTTTAACAAATTGTCCCGGTATGTTCTGTATTCAGATGTTCTATTAAAAGGCCATAATGGCTGCTAGGAGAGAACACTTCAGTCTGTAAGACTAAAAAAAATGTAAAAAACCTGACTTGTAACAATAATTTATTAGTCACACAGTGCCCAACAGAACATATCAAAGGATGGTCCCAAGCAGCATTCAGTTTGGGCCAGATCTTGCAAACACTGCTGAATAGAGAGTTTACTACGATGAGGTGTCCAAGTGCCTTTACTGGGACTACCTCGGAAGTAAAGACCACCCCCTGTAATAAGCGTTTGCAGGGTGAGGCCCTAATTTTCAAACTAACATGACAACATATAAACAAACCGAAGCAGCTTTGTACAGATCCGGGGTGGGAGGGAAGCAAATTTAGGAGGAGCTTTTCCCTGTTTCGGTCTGGGGGAAGGCTCAGTGTTAAAGGCTCAAAACTGGGAGTTAGGAGATATGGGCTGTCCTGTTACTGGCTCTGTTAACGACTTCCTGTGTAATTTGGATAAATCACATAGAACTTGGCCAGGCTATAGTTCTGACTGTGCTGGCACATTTGCTTTGACATGTCCATGTTTTAACACGATTGAGTATATTTGTTTGGTAGTGTGAATAAGACAACTTGACTCAAGTAATATGCTAAGGAATATTATGATAAAACTATAGACTGTGTAGAAGAAAATGAGCAATCTCAGCTATGAATATTATAGTGGGCTTTATCACATATTTTTTATATTGGCTGTTTTAAATTCTGTAAAGAACCTAGACTGTGGGTAGTGCTAACTTAAGCCAAAAGGAGGAAAAAACACTGTGCAGCTTGAATTTCGTTTGTGCAATAGCATTTGTCAAACCAGATTACTGGTCCACCTGATTGGTATTCTGCAGACATCTGTGAGTAGTACCTGATGCTTCAGAAGCAGCTAATGAAATAAGACCTACTATCATCAAGGGTAACATTTTCAAACATGCCGGAGTGACTTAGGAGACCAGGTCCCATTTTCGTAAGTGACTTGTCATCACACAAACTTTTACCAGTTTACTTAAACCACTACATGAGGCTGTGGTTTGAGTGACTTATTCTGGTTTTGCTTAAACCAGTTCCTAATGTACTGAAAGAAGCTATCTTTAAACCAAATACTTGTCCACGCAGCGTTCTGCACTGATTTAACTAGATCAGTTTACATTTACACCTTTAGGGTATGTCTACTCTACAGTGACTGTACTGGCATCGCTATGTTGCCATCGTTATGCTGGCATAACCCCGTGCAGCCTACACCGACAGAATGACGGTAGCTAGGTCAAGAGAAGCAATGGATTTTTCACACTCCTGACTAATGTAGCTCAGTCAACCTAAATTTTAAGTGCAGACTAGGCCTTAGTTAAACTGGTGCAGCCCTCTGTGTAGGCAAGCCTGTAGGCACCTAGGCTCCTAAGTCCCATTGGTTTTCAAGGGACTTGGTTCCTAAGCTACTTTTGAAAATATTACCTCAGTGCTGCCTGGGTGGGAGTCCAGGAACATAGTCCCTAAGGCCCAGATCCCCACAGGTAATTAGGAACCTAACTCCCATTGATCTGAGGCACAGACCCTTACTAGCTGGGGCCTCAATCCTGACGAATCTGGACACTATGGAATACAAATATTTAATCATAGCAATAAAATTAAAAGTCCCATCGGACCCCTGCTGCCCAGCAGTTTACGTGCTACAGCATGACATTTTAGTAGGCCTATCGTGATCTCATCCTACATAGCTACAGATGGTAGTTGCTGAATACCTGCAACTCCCGCTAATGTGACCAGTTGCCCTCTTTGTATCAGTATTGATATGCCTACACTCTACTAGCAAGCACACTTTTCCAGTTCTTTTGCATGTCCTTATTTTCACCTTATTCCATTTATTTTTACTGAATAAAAATTTACTGCTGCCTTGAGGACCTCTTTGAATCCAAGCACTGCTGTCTGGGCAGGCACAATCCAGAATGTTTAAGCGGCCAAAGTTCAGTCTTTATCTTCTGATCAGAACCACTATTTATACTGAAAAAAATATAGCACCAGTTGGGATGTGCTGCGGACAAACCCCTTTGCCCCAACTATTTATTTAGGTATAGAAATACTGCTTGGTCTCCAGGCACCAACAGCAGAGACAGCTGGAAACGTGGGAACAATCTGAATCTATATAGTACAAAAAAAAATAAAAATAAAAAGTCAGAATAGCAGGAATTATATTACGTTTACATAAAATCCAGGAATGGGCTAGATGTTCCCACTATATCTTTGAGAATATTTAACCCTTACAACACTGACCAGTTTCTGGGTGGATGGTAATCAGAAACCGATGGTTTTAAGGTGGTAGAAGTGAATTTTCTAGTCAAGTCTCAATCTGCTCCTCCTTTTCGCTGCTAGAAATCCTGCCTCCTCTACATGTGATCCCCCTCCAGTTGCCAGTTCCTGACCCATCTGTTGAGTCAGGAATCAGCACCAGGTAAGGGCAGATAGATGACTCGGGGAATCAGAGATTCATCTAATGAGGAAGCAAGGGGGAGAGCAGATGTTCAGGTGATAGAAGGAATATACAGCATGCAGGTGGAGGTGTGTGTAAAACTAAACCAGGAGGAGTTTGAGTCTTGTGGCAGGGTGGGGAGAGAAGTAAGTCACTTTTTCTCAGTGTTATGTTATACTACAAAATTATCTTTTTTCAAGTCTTAACTTGCCAGGGTTTTTTAAAATGTGCTAATAAGTACCAGTGTTCCATCCAAGTTATTTTGGCCTAAGCAAGTGAAGGAAACATTCACAGAAGGCAAAGCATGTGCCTCTGTTGGTTTGAGAGGAGGATAGGAACTTAGGGTTCAATCCTTCATTCCCTGCACACTCCAAACTGCCACTGATTTTGGTAGGGGATTGAATGCATAAGAGGTGTGGGGTCGTGCAGGACTATAGCCATACCCACAACTCTTAGAGATCATGTCAGCCTACTTATCATACTCTTTCAGTCTGTCCAGAGGAGGGTTGTGTAATAATCCCTGACAGAAAATTGAAGAGATTTCAAGTGGCTGCCAGAAAGCATTTTGTGACTAAGGTGGCAACTCTGAATAAGAAAGCATCTGGCACATTTGTTCAGACAAAGGAAAATTAGGTCCCTCAGAAAACTATTTGATGTTCTTCTTGAAGAATATAATGCTAAAAATGCGTATATCGAGAATGGCAGAATTCTCGTCTTCACAAATATTTTCTCCTAATAGGATGTTTTATATCGTTCTGAGTAACTGCACTATTTTTGGAATCTATTAAAAGGTACGCTATGCATCATATAAACGATCATCTTTCTCCTAACAGTAATAGGAGTTTAAAAGCAAAGAGTTTGGTTAAAAGGATTCAGGATCAATACTTTGATCCATTATATTGCTGGGTATTTTTAATAAAGACTTTTCAAAACATGTTACTTGCCTTTATGCTGAGCCATTATTTTAACTCTTTTTTTTCCTTGGTTTGGGCCGTTTCCCACATATGTCCACTGCTTCCCATCTCTTCCTGAGTGGGAGGCAGAGCACTGAGAGTCCACAACAAAAGGATCCTGAACGCTGAGAAATATGCGGTTACTGCTATTGGGCTTTCCTCCTCCAGGGGGAGTAGTGGAGTGAGGAAAAACACAATTGCCAGACCCTGTAGCACTAGTCCAGTAGGAGCAGAATGCCCTGATGATTCTCCCAGAATAGCAGATAGACCCAAGAGCAGGAGAGGCAGAGTAAGGGTTTGACCCTGCTAGGTGCTGAGCACTCCTGCCAAGCAGCCTCAACCCCCCCTGCCGGTAGTGGGGGCTGAGATTGTTCATCATCTGACAGGATTTGAAATTTCATTTGCTGGAAAAATTTCCAATGAAAAAATTTGAGCAGCTGTAATTACCTCCCCCCCCCACTTTAGAGATGGGGAACAGAAATTGAAAGAGTAGATGATTTGATTAATGTCACAGGGGGATCCAGAGTCAGAGCTGGGATTAGAATGCAGGAATCCCCCTTGATTTCTGCCAGTGCTAGACTGTGTTATCTTTTACACTATGGAACTACTCTTCTTTATATCCAGGACCTCTATTAAACTAGGTTCATCGGGGGAAGGAGACCAAAGCCCTCAGGTAAGTGGGGAAGTGGGATACCAGGAGGAAGCAGGAGCACGTGAGAGGGCAGGGCTCCTGCCTCATACTGAGAAAGAGGGACGATCAGCGAGTTATCTCAAGTGCCTATACACAAATGCAAGAAGCCTGGGAAACAAGCAGGGAGAACGGGAAGTCCTGGCACAGTCAAGGAATTATGATGTGATTGGAATAACAGAGACTTGGTGGGATAACTCACATGACTGGAGTACTGTCATGGATGGATATAAACTGTTCAGGAAGGACAGGCAGGGCAGAAAAGATGGGGGAGGTGCACTGTATGTAAGGAAGCAGTATGACTGCTCAGAGCTCAAGTATGAAACTGCAGAAAAACCTGAGTGTCTCTGGATTAAGTTTAGAAGCGTGAGCAACAAGGGTGATGTCGTGGTGGGAGTCTACTATAGACCACTGGACCAGGGGGATGAGGTGGACGAGGCTTTCTTCCAGCAACTCACGGAAGTTACTAGATCGCAGGTCCTGGTTCTCATGGGAGACTTCAATCACCCTGATATCTGCTGGGAGAGCAATACAGCGGTGCACAGACAATCCAGGAAGTTTTTGGAAAGTGTAGGGGACAATTTCCTGGTGCAAGTGCTGGAGGAACCAACTAGGGGCAGAGCTCTTCTTGACCTGCTGCTCACAAACTGGGAAGAATTAGTAGGGGAAACAAAAGTGGATGGGAACCTGGGAGGCAGTGACCATGAGATGGTCGAGTTCAGGATCCTGACACAGGGAAGAAAGGAGAGCAGCAGAATACGGACCCTGGACTTCAGAAAAGCAGACTTTGACTCCCTCAGGGAACTGATGGGCAGGATCCCCTGGGAGAATAACATGAGGGGAAAAGGAGTCCAGGAGAGCTGGCTGTATTTTAAAGAACCCTTATTGAGGTTACAGGAGCAAACCATCCCAATGTGTAGAAAGAATGGTAAATATGGCAGGCGACCAGCTTGGCTTCACAGTGAAATCCTTGCTGATCTTGAACACAAAAAAGAAGCTTACAAGAAGTGGAAGATTGGACAAATGACCAGGGAAGAGTATAAAAATATTGCTCGAGGATGCAGGAGTGAAATCAGAAAGGCCAAATCAGTTGCAGCTAGCAAGAGATGTTAAGAGTAGCAAGAAGGGTTTTTTCAGGTATGTTAGCAACAAGAAGAAAATCAAGGAAAGTGTGGGCCCCTTACTGAATGAGGGAGGCAACGTAGTGACAGAGGATGTGGAAAAAGCTAATGTACTCAATGCTTTTTTTGCCTCTGTCTTCACGAACAAGGTCAGCTCCCAGATTAATGCACTGGGCAGCACAGCATGGGGAGGAGGTGACCAGCCCTCTGTGAAGGAAGAAGTGGTTCGGGACTATTTAGAAAAGCTGGACGAGCACAAGTCCATGGGGTCGGATGCGCTGCATCCGAGTACTAAAGGAGTTGGTGGATGTGATTGCAGAGCCATTGGCCATTATCTTTGAAAACTCATGGCGATCGGGGGAAGTCCTGGACGACTGGAAAAAGGCTAATGTAGTGCCCATCTATAAAAAAGGGAAGAAGGAGGATCCTGGGAACTACAGGCCAGTCAGCCTCACCTCAGTCCCTGGAAAAATCATGGAGCAGGTCTTCAGGGAATCAATTCTGAAGCACTTAGAGGAGAGGAAAGTGATCAGGAACAGTCAGCATGGATTCACCAAGGGCAAGTCATGCCTGACTAATCTAATTGCCTTCTATGACGAGATAACTGGCTCTGTGGATGAGGGGAGAGCAGTGGACGTGTTGTTCCTTGACTTTAGCAAAGCTTTTGGCACAGTCTCCCACAGTATTATTGTCAGCAAGTTAAAGATGTATGGGCTGGATGAATGGACTATAAGGTGGATAGAAAGTTGGCTAGATTGTCGGGCTCAACAGGTAGTGATCAATGGCTCCATGTCTAGTTGGCAGCCGGTATCAAGTGGAGTGCCCCAAGGGTCAGTCCTCGTGCCGGTTTTGTTCAATATCTTCATAAATGATTAGGAGGATGGTGTGGATTGCACCCTCAGCAAGTTTGCAGATGACACTAAACTGGGAGGAGAGGTAGGTACGCTGGAGGGTAGGGATAGGATACAGAGGGCCCTAGACAAATTGGAGGATTGGGCCAAAAGAAATCTGATGAGGTTCAACAAGGACAAGTGCAGAGTCCTGCACTTAGGACGGAAGAACCCCATGCACCGCTACAGACTAGGGACCGAATGGCTCAGCAGCAGTTCTGCAGAAAAAGACCTAGGGGTTACAGTGAACAAGAAGCTGGATATGAGTCAACAGTGTGCCCTTGTTGCCAAGAAGGCCAATGGCATTTTGGGATGTATACGTAGGGGCATTGCCAGCAGATCGAGGGATGTGATCATTCCCCTCTATTCAACATTGGTGAGGCCTCATCTGGAGTACTGTGTCTAGTTTTGGGCCTCACACTACAAGAAGGATGTGGAAAAATTGGAAAACGTCCAGCGGAGGGCAACAAAAATGATTAGGGGACTGGAACACATGACTTATGAGGAGAGGCTGAGGGAACTGGGATTCTTTAGTCTTCAGAAGAGAAGAATGAGGGGGGATTTGATAGATGCTTTCAACTACCTGAAAGGGGGTTCCAAAGAGGATGGATCTAGACTGTTCTCAGTGGTAGCTGATGACAGAACAAGGAATAATGGTCTCAAGTTGCAGTGCTGGAGTTTTAGGTTGGATATTAGGAAAAACTTTTTCACTAGGAGAGTGGTGAAACACTGGAATGCATTACCTAGGGAGGTGGTGGAATCTCCTTCCTTAGATATTTTTAAGGTCAGGCTTGACAAAGCCCTGGCTGGGATTATTTAGATGGGGATTGGTCCTGCTTTGAGCAGGGGGTTGGACTAGATGACCTCCTGAGGTCCCTTCCAACCCTGATATTTTATGATTCTATGATATTGGCATCTTAGTTTCAGGCAGCTGGTGGGGAGAGAACTTGTGGTGGCCTAGTCCAAAAAGCAAGAGTCTGGATGGCACTGTTATTCACCAACATGAACTGGTCCCTGGTACTCCCAAAAAATGAGGACTGTGGGGTTTTGTGTCCCAAAGACCAGCCCTGGCTAGCTGGAGAGTTAGGACCATGAATGGCCCATGATCTCCAAAAACACATGCAAGGAAAAACTTGCATCTCAAGCAATCTTTTCCCATCTAGTTTCTTTTCAAGGCTCTTGTCTAAAGGAAATGAGCTAGAGGCTTATTTTTTTAAATGAAAGCTGAGATTAATTAGCCTTGATGTTCCCAGCATCCTCAAATCAGGAGCAGAGACTGTGACCACAGGCTTCACAGACTCTACTGCCTGTTCTGAGCCAAAGTCTTGCACAATGACATCAAAGTTCCTCATTTGTGATGTTTCCCGTTGTCACATTCCAGACCAGTGAGGGGTTGTGTCACCACCTGCCCTGCAACCTTGGGTGCCTCACAACTTTGCTCTGCTTTGCTTTGCTGCTGTAGATCCCATTCTGGACCACTCACAAACAGCCAAACAACATGCAGGTCTCACCCTGAGAGTCTGTGTATAGCTACAGCCCTGGCCCTGGTCCATCAAATCTGACTCCAGCAACTTGTCAGCCATACACCAAACATGCTCTGCCTTCCAGCAGCCTATGTTACTACTTACAGGGTGACCCCAACACACTTCCAATCTCAGATTTTCCCAAAAATGCATGTTCTGTACTGTCCAGCCCTCTCTGGATGGTTCAGATATTATAGGTCCTGTAAGGCAGTGGTTCTCAACCAGGGGTACATCAACTCTGGGAGTACACAGAGGTCTTCCAGGGGGTACATTGACTCATCTAGATGGTTGTCTAGTTTTACAACAGACTACGTAAAAAGCACTAGTGAAGTCAGTACAAACAGATTTCATACAGATAATCGCTTGTTTGTACTGCTCTATATACTATACACTCAAATGTAAGTACAGTATTTATATTCCAATGGATTTATTTTAGAATTATAGGGTAAAAATGAGAAAGTAAGCAATTTATCAGTAATAATGTGCTGTGACACTTTTGCATTTTTATGTCTGATTTTGTCAGCAAGTAGTTTTTAAGTGAGTTGAAACCTGGGGGTAGGGAAGACAAATCAGACTACCGAAAAGGGTATAGTAGTCTGGAAAGGTTGAGAGCCACTACTGTAAGGGATCAATATACAACAGCTTGCTACTTTAATTGGAGTTACCAAACAGTTCAGTTTAAACAGAGCACTGGGTTAGTTTTGATTAAAAAACAAAACAAGTTGATTTAACTACAAAAAGAGAGCTTTAAGTGAGTACAGCTTTAAGGTATTAAAGTCAGAAATAGTTATAAGAGAAATAACGATAAAATGCTTAGCAAACTAGACTTGGTTCACGGTAAAATTCTTCCCGCATATTCTCAGCAATGGGGCTGACCAAATTCTCAGGTCAGAACCCCACCCAAAGTCCAAAGGCTGGTTCCTTTATCTTCTTAGATGAAAGAGAGAGAGGGAGAGAAAGCAAAAGAGAATCCCTGGGGTCTTTTTGCCCCTCACTGTTATAGTCAAGTCATCCTTTGAAATGCATTTTCCTGAGGATTACCACTAGATAAAGTTCCTTCTCACTGTGAGGATGGAGACATGGAGTCTTATGGTGAAAGAGGTTCTGTGCTGTTGTTTGCTAAAATGCAGATTGATCTGTTCTTGCTCCCCTTTGTTGCCAAAGAATGGCCATTTGACCATTGATTGCCAATCAACTGTGATGACACCTAGCTAGAGGCATCAGCTTGTCTTTGAGAAACTGGTTTACCCGTTCTTGCTGTTCCAAGAACCCTCTTTACTACTTATATGTAAATTGAAGTAAACATACATTTCTTTGTTTAGGATAGACCTGTTCCCCCAAACACCATCATACGGGGGAACTCAGAACTTTAAATATAATTTCGCTACACACATTTCTCAGTGATGTTATTGAGAAGTGACAAGTTTCAGAGTAGCAGCCTTGTTAGTCTGTATCTGCAAAAAGAAAAGGAGGACTTGTGGCACCTTAGAGACTAACAAATTTATTTGAGTATAAGCTTTCGTGAGCTACAGCTCACTTCATCGGAGCCACTACATGCATCCAATGAAGTGAGCTGGAGCTCACGAAAGCTTATGCTCAAATAAATTTGTTAGTCTCTAAGGTGACACAAGTCCTCCTTTTCTTTTTATTGACCAGTGAGTTATTGGCTTTCAAATGATACCTCACAAGGCATATTTTGTACAAAATTATTACAATAGTGTGTAGGGTGTGAATACAGGCGTGTACTCAGTCATGCCATTAGGTAAATTAATGCATGTGGTGCTTTGGCATGCATTTTTGTTTGATCATGACAATGTCAGGTACCTGAAAAGAAGGTCCAAACTGTGGGATAGTACTAATTAATTACAGTGGTGCAATGTGACTGGTTTAGCCAATCACAATCCAGGATTATTTAAATGCCACTTAATAACATAAAGTTTCCTAACTGTAGGCAATAAGACATGGCTCAGTACATATAAAGAGCTTTTAATTTTCAAAGTGCTTTATAAACAATAAACCAATTTAACCTCACTATGCAAATATTTAGAATGATCCCCATTTTACCAAGAGGTAGACAGAACCCCAAGGAGGCAAAAGAAAAAAGGAACTTGCCCCAAGCCCTGCAGCAAGTTAGCACAAAGCCAGAATAGAATTTAGGAGTCTTCTGGCACCCAGTCACGAGTTTAGACAACTAGACCCTGCCTCTTCCTGAATTCTCTCATTCATCCTTTCCTTTAATTTCTTAGAAGGATTTTGCTGGCCTCATAAGCCACAAGAGCAAATCCTTTGACTGGCTTGCTTGCATCAACAGAATCTCAATGTAACAGAATTATAGCCTAAATGTATGTATTTTGAGATTACATTAATTAATACTGTGTGTCAGATATAAAGAAAGGTCAAAAAAGCTTGATCCTCCCAGCCATCTTTTGTCCACTTCTCCTTCCTGGCCTTTACTACAGCGTCCTCATTCTGTGTCTCTTGTCCTTCTCTGATGCTCAGTTTGACAGTTTCCTGTTTATATTCTCCTAAAATAAATTGTTCTCATTTTCTTATTATGGTACCAGTATTGATCATTAGTAACATTGTAAACACCCATTTTGCTAACCCTGTGCCTGGCTCAGATCTGATCTGCACTAGAAAAAAAGTTTTCTGGTATAGCTTACACCAGTTCCCCAAACAGAATAAGTTATACTGGCAAAAGCACTTTTTTTGCTAGTATAACTATGCCTACAATAGGGCTTTTGCCATTTAGAAAAATGACATTTAGAAAAAAAAATCCCCCCCAAACTACATTTTTATACCGTAAGAAGCTTCTAGTATCTATTTGGCGTGAGTTGGAATTCTTGTATTTTGCAGCATGTTTTTTCCCACACAATAAACAAAACATGATGAAGGAAACAAAAAACAACAAAAAAAGAGAGGGAAATTCCATTTTGTTAAATAATTCTCCTTGCGGGAAGCAGACTAATTTTTGGTAGCATGAAATATTTTGTTGTTTCCTTCTCCTCCATGCCAGAAACCTAAACCGTGCAAATCTCGCTGCACAGATGTCTGCTAATACTAAAGCACTTAGGCTACATCTACACTACACATAACTGGCAGTGGCCTGACATGCAGTGTACATGTAGCTACACGCCACAGGGAAAAGCATGCTGCGTCCACACTGTGGTGTGTAGCTACACGTGTCAGTGAAAGGCTCTGGTAGAGGGGGGGCAGCAAGGAAAGGCTTCAGCAGCTCCCTACTGCCAGAGCCTGGGGGCAGAGGGATAAGGGAACTTAGGCTAGAGTGGTGAAGGCAGCCAAAATGTAAGTGCAGTCATCCTAAAATATAGGCTTCTTGGATGCAATTGCAAATTATTGAAAGAAAGAAAGAAAGAAAGAAAGAAAGAAAGAAAGAAAGAAAGAAAGAAAGAAAGAAAGAAAGAAAGGTCTTACTTTCCATACCTATGTAAAGCTTGTTTTGATATTGGATGCACAGTATATACTCCCTCAGCTTTACTAAGGATGAGATTAACTGCTGAAAAATCCAAGAAATTGAGGCAGACAACATGGTAGTTTATTTCACTACAAAGGAGATTCACTTCAAAGTTGGGAGTCCATCTTGCCTCTCATAAAGTTCAGGGTTGTTTGGATCCAGGGTTTTGGTTTGGGCCCACCTTTAATCCCTCACGGTAACTTCTGTCTCCTGACTTTTTGTGTCTTTATCCAGAAATAAGTGGGAAGGCCGCTGCGCAGTCTGTCATGCCAAGAGTTTCAGAAGGCATCACATCTTTCGTTAATTACTTTTTCGCTCTCCCTCTGCTTTATGTTAAAAACAGTGTAGCTGAGTGTGTATAAATTGTGTAGGCTTCAGTGAAAATGTACTTGTGGGACCCTTTAAACTGTCAGGTTATATCATGTAAGCTGAGGAGATCACATTCAAATAATTGTAGAACTATTTTCTTGCCCGAAAGAGCACACCATGATGCCATTTAGCTGGAACCTGAAGCTATTGGTATCCTGCTGTGGTATCATGTGCGGCAAGCCCATGTGATTGTTCTCCTGAGGCATTTATTACATGCATCTTGTTAACCCTAGTTCAGTCAAAATAATTGCATTCTGTGCTGCTTGACCTATTTTATCATAATGTAGCCCCTGAATGCAGTGTATATCAGTTGCAATAAACTCTTCAACTAGAAATTCTTTCCTGGCAAAAATAACATGGGAACTGTTAATGGAACGGCAAGACTTTGAAAGTGTACTCAGTAATTTATGCATCTTTCAGAACTGACCTACCAGTGAAACGTACATACTAGAAGAGACTGTAATCGATCCCAGATTGAAATTAATTTTCTTCTTAGCTAAACTAATCTTTGCAAAGTCTTTGGAAAAAGGGCTGCAATTGGGATATCGTTTAAGAACTCTCATAATACCTTGTTAATACCTGATCCTTAAAGGAGTCCCAAAATCATATTCTTATTAAACAGGAAACTAGGATTCATTGTTATTTCTAGGATGACAAGAACAGCCATTTTGTTTCTCTGAGGCTTATGCACTAAGGGCTTGATTTAGGAAAGCACACTTATTTAAAATTACTTAATAAGATAGCTAATGTCAGACCTATTAGCAAATCAACTAATATAGCCTTGATTCCCTAAGATACTTAAGCACATGCCTAACCTCCATGATCAGTCCCTTTGATTTCATGAGGACTGCTCCATGCTTGATGTTAGGCATATGCTTAAATATCTTGCTGAACTGGGACCATATTGCACAAACATTTAGGCCTAAAAAGTCCTTGCTTCCAGGCTTTCTTAGAAGATGGGCTATACAGCTCCACATACCATGACTTGCACTGATACAATACATGAACACAACTATACGCTAGTTACTAGAATCCAACTGAAAAGTTACAATACATTTATTTATTTTAAAAATAAACGTTGGGGATATATTTTTACCTCATTAGGCTTAGAACATGGTACAGTTTAAGGTCAAGGTTTCCTGGAGCTAGCTTCCTTTTCATGGGTGTAAACCGCAGACACAATTTTGCATCCACAATCATTTGTGCTGGCAATTTAGGTCACTTAGCCATCTAAAATAATCTCTGATTTTTTGGGTGAAGTCAGAGACAGACATATGAAGTGACTTAACTTGTAGGCACAAATGATGGTAGTGGAAAATTGCATCCAAATGACACCCACAAAAATGGAAGTCCATTAAAGCCTGGTCTCCTGAATGAGTTATGCTCAACGAATGACATTATGGAGGTTTCCTAAGTAATATATATGAAATGAAACTCTACTTCATTTGTCGGCTTGCTCTGTGTGACTCACTGAAGGTGCTGAACCACCTAATGAAGGGGAGGAGGAAGTAGGGGTTAGTAAGAACGGGAGACAAGCAGTGTGACTGAAACAAGAAACACAGGTTCATGACCAAAAATAAAAAAAAGGGTGTATGAGTGTTTTCTAAAAAGTCAGTGTAGTCTTCTGCCACATCTAATAAACACAGCAGACAAGCCAAGATCCCATGGGTTTTGGAAGAATGTATGAATCAGAACTTTTAGTCAAAAATGAGATAATAGGACTTCTTAACCTGACCGTAATGACGGGGCCTCAAAATCCTGATTTATTCATCTGTCACTTACTGTCCCTCCCAAACATAAATGAAGATGGCTTGGAATTGCAAACCTTTATTTAGGATTTGTTGGCATGGTTTCACTTTAGCCTGGGCTTTTAGGGCTTGGTTTTTTTTATCATTAGTCTTTTAAAGCTCCGGGCAGCTAAGGAAGAACCTTTGATGTTTCCTAGAGAAGAATGTTGTCAAGGTTCCTTCACCACTCTGAACTCTAGGGTACAGATGTGGGGACCTGCATGAAAACCTCCTAAGCTTACTTTTACCAGCTTAGGTTAAAACTTCCCCAAGGTACAAACTATTTTACCCTTTGCCCTTGGACTTCCACTGCCACCACCAAACTTTATCTGGGTTCCTGAAAAAACGTAGTTTGGAAACGTCTTTCCCCCCAAAATCCTCCCAACCCTTGCACCCCACTTCCTGGGGAAGGTTTTGTAAAAACCCTCACCAATTTGCATAGGTGACCACAGACCCAAACCCTTGGATCTTAGAACAATGAAAAAAGCATTCCGTTTCCTTACAAGAAGACTTTTAATAGAAGAAAAAAAAAAGAATCACCTCTGTAAAATCAGGATAGTAAATACCTTACAGGGTAATTAGATTCAAAACATAGAGAATCCCTCGAGGCAAAACCTTAAGTTACAAAAAAGACACACAGACAGGAATATTCATTCTATTCAGCACAGCTATTTTCTCAGCCATTTAAAGAAATCATAATCTAACACATACCTAGCTAGATTACTTACTAAATTCTAAGACTCCATTCCTATTCTGTTCCCAGCAAAAGCATCACACAGACAGACACAGACCCTTTGTTTTTCTCCCTCCTCCCAGCTTCTGAAAGTATCTTGTCTCCTCATTGGTCATTTTGGTCAGGTGCCAGCGAGGTTACCTTTAGCTTCTTAACCCTTTACAGGTGAGAGGATTTTTCCTCTGGCCAGGAGAGATTTTAAAGGGGTTTACCCTTCCCTTTATATTTATGACAAATGTGTATTGAGAAAGTTGGAATTGGAGTGTCTGGAGCAAGGAGTGTGAGGGGGTGTCATGGTTGGGTGTTGGCTGATTTTTGTTGGGACATGGGGGCACGGAGAAGAACTGGTTCCTTTTTTCAAAATAGCGAATGAGGATGAGAACTGGATAATACCAAACTAGACCTTCTGTTAGCACCAATATTTCTCCCTAAGAATCATGACTAGCATGTGGTATCTCTGTGGGCCAGAAGCCAAGTTAGTTTGTTTTAGCTGGATTAGGTTCCCGTGTCCTAGCCTGGTTTAGACCTAATTCCAATCCCAGTTCTGGGTTATCAGAAACTGCTAATTTGCCAAGACCTGTAGTGGATTTGTGATGTGCTCAAAGGGGATTTTGTTGAGACAACCAAACTCATTTTCACTTGTGAACCGATTGAAATTTACGCCTGGGTGTTCCGAAGTGAAAGGCCAAGCGCTGTATTTTGCTGCCCCGCCAAGCCCCCAATTTGAATACAAATATCATTATAGCCCCATCTGAACTTCTTTTGGGATAACTGTAAGACTCCTTTAGGAGAGTTTCATGAAACAGTAAGTAAGTACTCTGAAGTGGCTTATCCATCCAAAGAAGAGCTGACATTAAGGTACATCAAAGAAAACAATACTGCTCTGACCTACATATTTCACTCTGAGAGACTCAACTACATATGCTAGATCACTTGGAACAACTGTTATCCTTTAGAAATGAAAAATCGTTTCTGTAGAGAATAAGACAGGGGAAAAAACTATAGCACTCTGCTAGGGCACAGAACATTTAGTCTCAACTGTATTGCCTGAATTTTATGATTGAATGCAATCATTGCTGTGTCTATATTTTTCTTTTCCAGTTAAACTATCAGGCAGTGACTTATGCTATGCATGTAACCTGGAAGAGAGTTCAGAGAGGCTGCTGGGGAGTACCAATCCTAAAATATTGTTGGTATCTTTTACTTTGGACTACAGGATTCTGAACAATTCCCTTGCTTTTACTCTACTGTCATATATATTTTTTCTTCCAATTATATATGCCATCTTCTAAAATATGTAACAGAGTCAGGAACCTAATCATGAATTAAGAGTCTTCTCTCGCATGCTGTTCCATAATTAAAGAACAGATATAATAGAAATCCTACCCGTTCTTGCATCAACAGCTCAAACTCTTATAGTCTTTAAGAGTTCACATGTTTTTCTTTTAATCTGCAGATGAAAAAATCTTACAATAGATCAAGTACAAGGCTGCAGTTTGAACTATTCAGTGAAAGAAGATGCAATGTCATTAGACACAAAACAAACTTAATTAGCCTACTGCTGGATATTCAGTGATGCATGCAGAAAGGATAGAAATCTGGAGGAAGGAAAAATAATCTTATCCTATTTATTATTTTAAGAATTTGTTATTAAAAATTTTTAAAAATCTGTAAGAAGTGAAAACTTGGAAAAAATACTTTATTTGTACGTTTTAATTAATCAGATTTGTTTCATTCTAATAAACCAGAATATTTTTATGGACCCCTTCCTCATCAGAGGTATTTATGTCCATGACCTGATACCCACACACAAAATTCCAACAGCGGCAGAATGTAGCACTGGGGCTTTGTGGGCAGCCCCATCAAAACCTTGAAAGATTCTGGAGATGTGTTGTCTCTAATTGCAATAAATGGCAATTGAACCAATGAGATGGCCCAAATGAAGTCCTGATTCATCAATAGCCTACTTCCAGTTTACAACAGATATGCCAATATGAAGTAGCTGCGAGCCACTGTAAGGCTCCCCAGCAACACTGACTTTGTCTAGGCACCCCCAAAGCTCCTAGTTCTGCAGGACTGCTGGGGCCACGTAGGCAGCAGGCTAGGAGTGGGAAAAGGTATGGATGAGGTTTTCATGTGCTCAGGCTATTCTCCATCTGCTCAAAGACCCTAGATGCCACGACAGCTGGGATACAAGTTGCCATGACAGCTGCTCTGATATGTGTCAGGGGCCTAAGGGGCCCCCAGCAGACACAGCATGGAGGAGCAGCACCAACTAGTGTATCTCCTCTAGGTTCCTGCACTGGGCTCTGTACTCACAGGAGGAGTCTCATTAAAGTCAATGGGACTACTCGTGTATGACATTAAGCACACACATATGACTTTGCAGGATGAGGACCTTATTCACTTGCAAAAAAAAGTACTGTATTTGAACAGTCTTTAAGGGCATTAGGTAAAGCTGGGCCTATGAAGGTTGATGATGTCTCTTTAAATCTACTGCAACGTTAAATATTCCTTGAGATGTGATATGTTTTTCTGTCTCTTGATATTTAGATTATTATTGTGCCAACTTTTCTTCTGAGGCATCAACCATATTTTCTGGCTTTTAAATCTACTGTATATATCTCACAATATGCTCTATATTTTGAGATGACGTGCTGAATTTATTTGTGACCAGGGCTAAAGTTTTTATGGACATGGTTGTGACACGCAGCTGGCGGAAAAAGGGGTAACCTGTATGTATTTTTCTGACCTGTTGTTTACTGTCTGCTTAAAGCCTCTTTTTTTTTGTTTTGTTTTTTTATGGCAAGATTAAAATCAGGCACTCTTGGTAACGGGAGAAAGCAGATGAAGGCAGGTTTATTTTTTTTCACCCCATCTTTAGCAGGTGTTGTGAGAGGCGACTTTGTGGCACATGGTGTACAGTGATGCCAGACCGCACGAGTCAGAAATTAGAGAAAAAAATGAAGAACATTTTTTTTAAATCCTCTGTTTTTCTAAACAACAGACAATTTGCTCTTTTAAAAAAATCTGTCACGTGCAATTTTCATTTCTGGCGATAAGCAGCACCTGGTCATCACCATCTGATCGTCTGACTTTGATTCAGTGGCTTATTAAAAGGGGGCAGGCAATTCGATAGCAGCACCTCTCTGGATTTTATGGACTGATTTTTGAACCCCATGTTGCATAGAAGCTGCATAGCACAGACAGTAACGCAATGGCAAAAATTCATGACCAATAAAAACTAAAGGGGGATTTAAATCTCCTTTATATGAGCAGCAAATAGACATTCTTACTATTCCTACATCTGCGATCTGCACCAGGCGCCAAACCCAGCAACCCCAGGATAGAGAAGGGCCACAAACTGCCTCCCCTTGGTCCCTGCACTGGGCTTTGTGCTCACATAAGCTGTCCCACTGAAGTTAATGACCCGCAGAGCAGCTATAGCTAAGGGAGAGCGCACTGCATTCTATTCTGGCTCACACATCATTAAAAGGATTGGCTACTCATTTCCAAGGCCGGGTCTAACACTCAGGTTTTTATGCAATTCTCCCACCACTGGTGGCAGTGCTGGGGTAGCGCCACTGGCGATAGGCATGGTGGGAGCACAAGTGTGGAACAGTCACTGTCATTTTTACCACTTTACCTCAGAGCAGGGCTAGAAAAAATGGGAGTGAAAATGTCTGAGCCCTGCCTATTCTCCCCCTACGTCTAGCACTGGTGGTGCTGCACCGGTGTGACAGCAATGATAGGAGAACTTGACAAAAGCCTGAATGTAGACAAGGCCATTTACACGAATACACCCCCTTTGAAAACAAGAGGTAAGACTTTCAAAGGTGACTAGAGGATTTAACCACATGGTTTAGATACAACAAATCCTGTATCTTGGCAGGAGGTTAGACTAGATGACCCTTGCAGTCCCTCCTAACTCTATGGTTCTATGACTCCCATTAAAATTAATGGGAATTTTGTGGCTAAGTCCCTTTGTAAGCTTTGAAGATCTCAACTGATGGGTCTGACAGGTGTACCAGAGGGCAGAGTCTGGCCTGCACAATCTAGTACAGGCAATGGTGCATAGAAATACAGTTTTAACTTTCAGATCCCAGATTGAGTTGACAGAGCTGCCACTTAGAAATACTGTCTTTTTACTTGTACATTGAGCAAATCTGATGTGGAACTCACAGAAACAGAAGAAACCCTATGAAGCGATTTTAGGTCACTTTTCACAGTAGAACCACACTTTAAATCAGTGTTGTGTGGATTAGGTTTGTGCATTACTCTGAAGATGCAAAGTATTATAACAACTGTTTATTGTATCCATAGGCTGTACACTTATACAGGCATCTCTTCTGTTGGCCAATGCGACTGTTTCCTGAAATCAAAATCTAAGTATTATCAACACTAGCAATGGCTCACAGTAGTTCCACAAAAAATGAGTGCCTCCAATCAGAGATGTTTTGAACGTGACTGGGTATTTGCACTAAATTCCTAATCCAAAACCCTGGCATGTTGTTTTCTGTCTGTTCTGCAATACTGCCCCCAAAACACTACTTTTGTAAATGAGGGTGCAGCTGTATCATATAAGAATGCAGGCATTGTGAGCTCATTCATAATAGAATAGTCTTCCAGATGCCAAAACAGGGCATCTCCTCAGACCATTCTGGATTTGCTACAGGTGAGTTAGATAATCTGGAGGATTTACAAACATCTTTTAGTAGCTCTGTCCTCTGTTATTTTGTTATACCCTCTTCTGGTACATTCTCTGACCAGGAAAAAAAAAAAGGCTTCTTGTGTGCCTCTGATGATGATACTTGGCCAAACATTCAGATTCGGCTGCCTTCTGGAAATCACCTTCCTCTCAAGATTACATTATTTGGTCCTGCAGCAAGGTATTTTCCTCCTGTATATAAATACATTAAATTATATCAGAGACATTACTTTTTGCCATAATTCTATGAGTTAAATTTTGCCTACTAGGCCTTAATAAAGATAACCCCATTCTAGTTAGGCACACTAATCTCTCTCACTTTCTTGAAATAAATCCTGACTAAAGCATCATGCACCATCCCTTCTCCTGCAAAGGAGGAATAAACTAGCCTCCATATCAATAATGGACTAAAACTACTTTCTACTGCACAGGTAAACTGGACATTATGGGCCAAATTCAGACCTGGTGTAAGCAGGAATAATTCCTTTGCCTTTATTGGAGCTTGCAAAAGGTCTGAATTTGCCCTTTGTAAAATATGTTTAGGAATGATCATACTGTATTAGTTCATTAATCATCTGGGCTGGGGCAGCAGATAGTCTCCACAACAGTTCAGAAATAGGAGAACTCCTTTGAGACACAACTTCTCCCTTCAGAGTCAAATTTAAAATCTGTTACTCTTATGCAACCCCACTCAAGCCAATGGGTTGTGATGTAGATGAGGATAGAATCCGGCTTGATTTCACTCCTCCCTGCTACAATTCTACTCCTTTCTTCTCATGCCTCCCACCTCTTACATTCATTTGCTTTTTTTTCTTTTTTCTTCAACATCACCTCCGTTCTATAAAGAATCATGTACTTTATTGGTTATTCATCTTTATTTATTCATCAGAAATATTGCAAAGACAGAAGTAACCAGAACAAGACAGTTGTAGGAAGGAACTTTGAATTTTTTTTCTCAACCTGTTTATGTTTCACATATCAGCAATTTCACTTTTGCCATAATGGAAATCCCTATTTGTATGATGATTAAACTAAATATTGTGGCATTATTATTATTAAGCATGTGTACATTAGTGTACTAAGGCTCCAGTCAGAATGAGAGCCCTGATGGTTCATAAACACATAGGAAGATGCTGTCCTGAAGAACTCTCAGTCTAAGAAAGGTAACATATGAAGAGTGGTGGAGAGGGATATATGCAACATTTATACACACCTGTTATATACTTTAAAACAAAATTAACAAAAATAATTCAGTAATACCTGCCTGCCCCTCACCTTGTCCCTTCTTTGTTGTAGACTTGAATCTCTCTATTGACCACCTCTTTATACCTGTTAAATGAAATGTTATTTATGAAAAGTAAATATCTGTATACATTTGCCTTAACCTAACTTAGCTTCTTTTCAATCAGAAAAAGAAAGCATTCCTTATAATTAAAGCAAAAATCAGTGTACAAAAAGCAGAGTATAAATGCTCTTTCTTGAACTGTCAATTATTATAAAAAATGGACTGCTTAAATTAATTCCAAATTGAATCTAAATTGCATACGCCCACAGAGTAAAAATTAGGCATATCAGTTTTTCACAATATAAATACAGCGTTATAAATTCATATCAATTTTTTTTTTTTTTTGCTTATTGAGACATCAATAGAAGTTCTAAATGTAGAAACAACTAACAATGGCTTCAATGCAAACTATAGGAAAAACGGATCAAAGAACTGCAGCAACCAGAATTTCAAACAACTGGTTACAACCACTACATAAAAGTAATGATTACTGTGTTTGTCTCATTAGGAAGGCAGTTATCATACAACTTTCTGCTTGGACAGAAAGAAATAAGTTAGCACAGTGCTTTAGCACGGTTTGCTATATTGCTAAATGTGGCTCTGTTACTGCATTTTGCCAAAAGAATGCTAGGACATAAAATCCTTCATTCTAGAGATTAATAAATAACTTGTCATGTTTCCATTGTTCTAGCATATTAGCAGTTGGTATAAAATAATGAGCATCACATAAGGCATCCTTGGTGATCTCAAGACCTTACGGAGACTTCAGAGCAGTGATTCTCACACTGCATCAACCAGAAACAACAAACTGGATAAAGACGTGAATGCCCGCCACCACCAAGAACTGAACACCTTCATGAAGATCAATTCCATCTTCAAGCCACAACAAGCCATCTTCTTGACAAGAAAGTACCAACGCAACTCAAGAGCTACGGCCTTCCATCCAAGAAGGTTAGATATGGCCGCTGAAAAAAAAACACATCCTCAGGATCTAATTTTCAAAAGTGATTAGTGCCTCAGTCTGGGGGGAGCCGAACCTGAGACACTGTAACGGGACTTGATTTACAGAGGGCGGGTGCTCAGCATGAGCTGAAAATCAGGCTTCTTTAAAGAGTCTCAAACTGAACACCCAAAATCAATAGTCACTTTGAATAGAGACCAAAGAATGCAAGAGTAAGCTTTTTGGATGGGTTCCCTGTTTTACCATACCATGAGCAAGTATAGTTGTCTGCAAGGTGCTGGATACCTACTGTGGACTGAAGGGAATGAGGCCATTCAGCACCTTGTGTGATTGGGTTCACCATTAGTCCCTGGTGTAAATCCACTGTGTTGGAGTTTCATCAGGGATTCTATTCAGGGGAAATGGAGTCTTTCTAATAGTGGGGAGGCCATGAGGCCCCACCACCTCGGTGGCCCTGTCCCTCCTCTTTCCCCCACAGCTGGGGGCTGCTCTCTGCCCCCCACTCCCAGCAGGTGAAGGGTCTGCGGCTCCCTGGCTGGACTCCAACTGCTGGTCTGGCCGGGGGGCAGGGCCTCAGGGGGAAAGAGAAGGGCACGGGGCTGGGCCCCTGGCAAAAAGTGGTTGGGTCAGGCCCACTCACTTTCCAAAAGTTGGAGGGCCATGACGCCTTGGCCCGCTCTGTTCCAGCACCCCTGATTCTATTCTATTCTAGTTCTTACTGCTCTCGTCACCTTTAAAAATCTGGTCCCTACTCTCATGTTGATAAGTTGGCCCCACATTTCACTTTATCAGATAGCCTAATAGCAACTGGAAAGTGGGCTATCAACTGTGCTTTCTTTATAACCATTCCACTCAATAGTGCTTCCTTCAGCAGCTATCACATGTGCTGATTCAAAGCCTCTCTTTCGCAGAAGTAGCACCCTGCATTGTCGCATACTTTGTTCTGCAGCATGTTTATCTATAAGAGTGTTCTCTCCTGGTCACAGACTTTCATATGCTCCTTGACCAATGTAGTAATGCCATACTGAATATTAGACCAGACCAATACACAGAAGACAACTGTGATGCAGGCAAAGGTGGTTGGATGCTCAGCATACCTGGGAGCAAAGGGAAGCACCTTCCAGTCCTACTGAACAAACCTGCTCCCAGTGCACGTTAGAACAGTGTTTTCGCTTCCACAGGTGGATAGCAACTTCAAGGATCTTCTCTGTCAGCTTGGATCACACCTCCACTTGCCCCTGATATGCCCTATCTCCACCCTGGCCCACCCCAGAATGCTCACTATGCCAGCCCTGGACCTACTTAGGTTTCCATTTCTCTGTGACAGAGGACTCCACAACAGCTACCTTAAGGCAGCTTTAAGCCTCCTTGCTGCAGTGGTGTAAAGAGGCTGGGGATCTGACTCGCCCGCTCAGCCTGAAACGAAATGACTCTGGGCTGTGATCACATCCTATCTCATAAGCTGGGCAGAGTTGAAGAGATAGCAAAGGAAAATGCAGGGTGCTACAGATTGTGTTACAGATTTCATAGCGGGTACTCTTTCTCTGGATCCAGTTCTGTACAAATGCCCCGGCATAATACTGGGGATTATGGTTAGAGTTGGTTGAGAATTTTCTGATGAAATGTTTTTTGGATGAAAAATACTAGAAACTTTTTGTGGCAGTGTACCAGTTTTGACAAAGCTTTTGTCAGGAAAGGTTTCTCGGGTCCAGGATGGAATTTCTGGTCACAGAAAGAGTGACCTCTATTCCAGAAGAGCCTGCTTGTTATGGCACTCACCCTGGAAGATGCAGGTTCAAGTCCCTATGTGATGCTGGCAAACCAGATGCCAGCTCATGACACGGTCCCTAGGCCTGAGCTGAACACTGACAAGTACATAGCAGAAACCAGTCTGGCTCACCTGTGTGTTAGTGTTGCTAAAAGAGGTATTAGAGTTCTAAAAATGTGTTTAGTGTTTAGACATTATGGAATGCTTGTAAATTGCTGCATGCATTAATCTCACCTATGACATCTGTACCCCGCGTTATAAAATGACATTAAGTGTTTGCATTGTAATCCTCTGTAATTGTGTCATCAAACAGGAAAGAATGATTAATTAATGTAAAATGCTGGATTCCTGTGGAAGATGTTAGGCCTTGCCTATCAAGAAAGCCCATTGAAACCAAATGTGAAACATCAAAGAACAAAGACTTTGTTAATTACATTCCTCCCCCACCCCAAGAAGAGGAGACATGCTGGTGAACTCATCCCATCAGCTTGAACTCTGGGGGAAAGGGGATAAAAATCCCTAACAAGAAGACACTGGATCTCTATGCTGCTTGGATTTTGGGAAGGTGAGATTTCTAGGCATAAGCAAGGGATCTGCAGCTGCTTAGCCTGAGTTAGCCCTGAAGGACATATACAGCTTGCATACTACAGAAACTTCTATCACCTTTTAGAATTTAAGATTGTATCTCATTTGTGTATGTATGTTTCCCTGCTTTAACCTTGTAAATAACTCTCATTTCTTTTCCTTAGCTAATAAATCTTCAGATAGTTTATTATAGAATTGACTACAAGCATTGTCTTTGGTGTGAGATCTAAAGTGCAATTGGCCTGGGGTAAGTGACAGCTCCTTTGGGACTGGACGTAATCTGAATTTTGTTGTGATTTTTGCTGTAAGGGGACCATCAATCAGAAAGGCAGGCTTGCCTGGGTAGCGCGATAGATCGGAGTACCCAAGGGGACTGTCTGTGACTCCATCTTAAGGCTGCTATAGTGCTTGAGGAGTTTACACTTGATAATTGGTTGGTGACATCTAAGTATAGATCTCACAATCAATTTGGGGTTTGTGCCTTACTTCTTCACAGTCTGCCCTGAGGTTTGAACTCATGCTCTTGAGCTTCTTCAGACAGCTTAATACCCTGCTCTGCCTAATTTGGAGGAGACACTTGAATCTTGGTCTCCCAAATCCCAGGTGAGTGACCTAACCACTGGACTGTAGAGTCAGTCTCTCAGTCTCTCCCAAGGCATATGTTATTATTTATACAAAGTTGAACAGTTCCAGCTGGAGAAACTGAAAGAGAGACAGACTGACTGTAGAGCCGAGTGCATTCACCAGGGATGTGGGAGACCCAGGTCTGGTCTCTGCTATGCCTGATTCATAATAGGGACTCAAACCTGGGTTTCCTACATCCCAAGTGAGTGTGATAGCCCCTGGGCCATTATCTATTCTAGGGTAGCTTTCCCTCTGTGGGAAAAACTGCAGAAGGTTGCAGGTTTGTCCTGATGCTGAATGGGAAATTTTCTGAAATCTCAGAAAGTTTTGTGGAATGTGGAAACTCTAGTTATGGTACTGCTGGAGGAGATGCTGTCTTTCTGAACAGATGTCCTATGAAGCTGAGACTCTGATACCATCTATACTCCAGGAAGTTCCCATTACACTTTGTGCAAAAGCTGGGGTAAAACTATGCCTATTTAACAATTTCAATACTTGGAATAAGGTGAACTGCTGGAACCTGGTAGATAAATATCTGATTTAAGAAAATATATACAAAACTACTATAAATTTGATCTCAATTCTTATATTGTGACCATGAATGTAGGACCTCTGTACCAGTTTGAACATGTATTCAGATATCCTTACATATCTTCACACTGGGTAATAGTTTTTTTTCCTTTTGGGTGAGGCTGAAGGTCAGACTTATATTTTATTAAACTATAAAAATGTTGAACTGAACTTTCATACATTCTTCTGCTGCCAGGTGATGCTAGCTGACAGAGTGGCTTGCTTTTGAAGCCACTAAATTCAGTTTGCCAAATAAAAGAGAGAGAAAAAAGACATAAGATCAGTTTCGTCTAGGGAATCCTGCTTCTTCGTACACGGCAAATAAAAAGATCCGTGCACTTTTTTCTGCTTCTGTTGTGGCAACATTGTTCTGTTTGGATTGCTAGACCATCAGCCCCTTCTGTTTATTCAGTGTATGCTGACGACATGTATTCAGTGGTGAGTATAATTTGATGGGTTTAACAAAACATTGTTGTCTGACCTTCCTATGCTGGAGACATGATTTCATTGCTGTTGTCTGAAAATGAGCACTAATAAAACAGTTGCTTACACCATCCAGCTGGAATATCACACTGCTCATGTGTTCCCAAATATTTCCTTATCTGGACAATGTTACCACCTTCAAATCCTCCTAAGAACAATAGTCCTATTTCTTTCCTCTCTGCTCACTTTCTCAGCCATCAAGGAATGAATTAATTTTGTTCTAATTTACTGACTAATCTGAATAATTGACAGGAATATACCGCAAATAGAAAATTAAATAATTGCTTCTTGGAACAACTAGGTCTAGAGCTGTGGTGCACAAACTTTTCCAGTTGCCCCCTCCCCCCCTCCATTACTTGTAATCTGAAACTGTTTTATTTTTGGGGTTTTTTTTTTGCAAGGGCTCTACTCTGCAGTGGGATTGGAATCCTGCTGCCTTAATAGCAGGAGCAGGATAAAAATTCAACAAACAATGTGGGAACAAGTGGCATTGCCTGTTGCAGGGTGGGACGAGAGCAGGATTAAAAAAATAGTCCTCTTGTGCCGCAAACAACATGAACACCCTGGACAGCAATAGGCCACCCACCCTTACTTCCACATTGCTGCTGGTGGCGGCGCTGCCTTCAACTCTGGGTGGCCAGAGAGCAGCGGCTGGTGGCCAGGGCAATCATGTTGTTTGCGGTGCGGGAGGACTATTTTTTAAATCCCCCTCCTGTCCTGCCCCACAATAGCCACTCTATATTTATCCCGCTCCTGCTATTATGGCAGCAGATCCTGCGGGACCCACTGGATCCCAGTTTCTTTGTGCCACCCCCAGAGAACCTCTTGCACTCCTCTCCCCCAGTTTGCACACCACTGTTCTAGAGCAAACACAATGAGATGTTATTCTCAATTTACTACTAAGTAACACACAGCAGTTAGTTCAAGAACTCACTGTAGTGAGCCAGTAAATAACAGTAACCAGAATATTATTAGGTTCGGTATACTAGGGGCAGTACCAAAACCAAACACTGTGGGGCAGATTTTCAAAGGCTAAACTGAGAGATAAACATGCAACTCCCATAGGATATCAAAGGAAGCTGGGGTGCCAAACTGTCTATTTTTGCCTTTAAAAATCTCCCCCTAAGTGGGGAAATTAACACAGCGAAGTCAGTGGGCCTACTTATGCAGTCAGTAGGACTACATCATTAAAGGTAATCAGCTGCTTAAGGCCCAGATGCTCAAAGGTATTTAGGTGCCTAACTCCCATTGATCTGACTGAAATTCCTTTGAGTTTCTGGACCAAAGTGCATTGCTGGACCAGAACCAGGGTGCTCATCACCTTGCAGGCTCAAATCCTTATGAGAAGCAGGAAATCTGGCAACAAATTTTAAATGGATAAAGGAAATACTTTTTAACACAATGCATAATTAACTGGTGCCTAGGGTTGCCACCTGGCTGATTTTTAACTGGCCTGATTGGTACTGCCTTGCCAGTTAAAAGATTTAATGTGTTGGACATTTTTTCACGTGAGGCACTTTAAAGTAGTTCACTGCCCTGATGTCTGGACTCCGGTGCCGTGTTGGGATAAGGTAAGAAGAATTATAAAATAACATCTAATTATACATATTGTGATATTGTTTTTTGTGTACAATGGTTCTCTAAAACTTTTTAGCAATAATTAGCTGTAATTGGCACCAGGACCCTTTTTGTTGTTGGTGGTAGGGGGTCAGTGGCTGTTTTTTCTGAGTCTCAGAGGTGGCAATGGCACAAGATATAATTGAGGCAAAGAGCTAAGTATGGGCCTGTCTAAATCAGTGGTTCTCAACCAGGGGTACGTGTACCCCTGGGGGTCGGCAGAGGTCTTCCAGGGAATACATCAACTCATCTAGATATTTGCCTAGTTTTACAACAGACTACATAAAAAGCACTAACAAAGTCAGTACAAACTAAAATTTCATTCAGACAATGACTTGATTATGCTGCTCTATATACAGTACACTGAAATGTAAGTGCAATATTTCTATTCGAATTGATTTATTTTAGAAGTATATGGTAAAAATGAGAACATAAGCAATTTTTCAGTAATAGTGTGCTGTGACACTTGTATTTTTATGCCTGATTTTGTAAACAAGTAGTTTTTAAGTGAGGTAAAACTTGGAGGTACACAACAGTGTGGAGTATCTTCGCAGTGTGGACTACAAGGGTGTGAACTGCAGCATGCTGCTCTGTAACTGCCCTGAGTAAATCTTGCTAGCAACAACTAACAGGTACCTAGTTCAGGGTAATGTAGTCCTGTTTCAACCAAGACAATGTTAAAAGTGAGCTAGGTACCTTTCAGTTGGCACAAACAGGGTCCACACAAGACAGTTACAGCGCAACACTTTAGTATGTGCTACAAGTAAAACATCTAGAGTCTGTACTGTGAGGCATGCCCTTAGATTCAAAAAAAGAATTACATGGGTATTGGGAACAGCTAGCGTTATGCTAGACAGAGGCTAGGGACATCATCCCTGTCCACCCTGGCTAATAGCCATTGGTGGACTTATCCTCCATTAACTTATCTAGTTCTTTTTTTGAATCCTGTTATAGTTTTGGCCTTCACAACATCCTCTGGCAAGGAGTTCCACAGTTGACTGTGTGTTGTGTGGAAAAAATACTTCCTTTTGTTTGTTTTTAAATTTGCTGCCTATTAATTTCATTTGGTGATCCCTAGTTTTTGTGTTATGAGAAGGAGTAAATAACACTTCCTTATGTACTTTCTCCACACCAGTCATGATTTTATAGACCTCTATCATATCCCCCTTAGTCATCTCTTTTCCAAGCTGAAAAGTCCCAGTTTTATTAATCTCTCCTCATATGGCAGCTGTTCTATACCCCTAATCATTTTTGCTGCCCTTTTCTGAACTTTTCCAATTCCAATATATCTTTTTTGAGATGTGGTGACCACATCTGCACGCAGCATTCAAGATTTGGCGTACCATGGATTTATATAGAGGCAATATTATATTTTCTGTCTTATTATCTATCCCTTTCTTAATAATTCCCAACATTCTGTTTGCTTTTTTGACTGCCGCTGCACATTGAGTGGATGTTTTCAGAGAACTATCCACAATGACTCCAAGATCTCTTTCTTCAGTGGTAACAGCTAATTTAGACCCCGTCATTTTATATGTATAGTTGCAAAATTATATTTTCAAGTTTGCCTTTGTGAATCATGGCCTGTTTTCCAGGTATGATTATTATTTATTTATGAATTTTGCATTATATTAGCATCTAGAAGCCCTGACTAAAAGATGGTCCCTGCTCAAAAAAGATCAAGCCAGCAGTGCCTAATCCAGCTCTTACATGCAGTCCAGTCCAGCATATAAGTGTAAATGTATCTCATGGGACTCCTCAGGCCACTGACCTATATCTTCCTTCTCATAATACTGCTAGTCTCCTGCCAGCAATAGGCAACTGGCTGTTTCCCTGCTTGGCTTTCCATACCAACAGCAAGAGTCCCTGCTTCTGGCCTTCCCTCTGTAGCCAGCTCCCAGTCTGCAGCCTCCAGCTTGCTGCTCCTTTGCACATGGAGCCTTTAGGTCTCTGCAGAGACTAGTCCACACTGACCTCAGGCAATCCTCCCTGGTCCTGTATTCTGGGGATTATTGAGCCTTCTACTGGCTGGATGTTGAACTGGGGAGTACGACAGCACTAAGTGACGAACCCACAGGTTCATTATACTATGTGAGTAAAGCTTTATAGTGAATGGATATTTACTTGTTTCCCTGTTAGGTATGGATTAACCTCCTGTTCAATTTGGTGAGAGTAAAATAGTACAATATAAGGGTCAAGCCTTTGTTCTGATGAGCATTCCACTGAAATCAAGGGGCCTACTTACATGAGTAAGTGTAAGGGGACTGTTGCCCCCTTACTAACATTCAGTGGGGGTGTTTTAGTTGCTAGCTCCCAGTACTAAAAAGAGGGAAGGGTCGATGGGGAATCAGGACCCTGAGACTGACAGCCCCCAGGAACAATGGGGAGAGGCCAATGCTCCAGGTCAGCCTGAATGACAGGGCGGGCAAGCTAATCAGGGAGCCAGGAGGCCAGGGAGGTCCCGCCCTCTGTGTGAGCTGGAATTGCCGGGCTCAGACAGAGTGGGGCCGAGCTAAGGAGAAAGCAGGGGCCCAGGCTGAGCTGGGGAGCAGAGCTGCAGCAACCAGAGCCAGAGAAGCCAGAAAAGCAGCCCACGAAGCAGGTCAGTGCAGGGAGCAGAGTCACAGAAGCAGCCCGCAGAGCAGACCTGTCCTGGGAGCAGAGCTGCAGCGACCAGAGGCAGAGGGGCCAAAGAAGCAGCCCAGGGAGCTGGAGGCAGAGCAGCAGACAGAGTGGTGGAGCTGGGGCTGGAGCAGTCCGGAGCTGGGTGCGGTGAGCAGCTGGGGAGAGCGAGGGGGACCCTGCGCAGCGGGCCCAGCACCGGGAGACACCTCAGCCAAGAGGCTCTGCAGGCCAGGCTTGGATCGTAACCCCGACAGGGCGGGGGCGACACTGGGCAGAAGAGTCCTACCACTTAGAGCCTGAGAGCGTGTGGCCACCACCAGAGCAAGTGTCCAACCCACAGCATCCCTGCAGCAGAGCCAGGGCCTGAGAAGGAGGCCTGGGACTTACAAGGAACAGACCGTGAACTGCCCGGACATTCCAGAGACACTGTTTGTGATGTTCCCTGCCACAGAGCGGGTTGATGTGTTTCCTTTAACCTTTCCCATTTTTCTTTATTCTTTTTAAAATTAATTGTTGATTACATAACTTGCATTTCCTTTAACTTGTATGTAATGGTCAGTGGGTCAGAGAAGTGCCCACTGCAGAGAGAGTACCCCGGAGTGGGGACACCCTAGCCCCTATCCTAGGTGACCACAGCAGGGTTGGGGGTCGAGCCCCCCAGGAATCCTGGGCCCAGCCTTGTTGGGGTTGCGAGGACTCTGCCAGACAGGAGAGTGGAAGGGGAGTCCTCAAGGGCAGGGAGGCCACTGGGTAAAGGAAGTGGGAGCCAGGACTCAGATCCTTTCGCTAGCCCACTTCACCGGGGTAGTGCAGAAGCCAGGAAAGTTCCCCACAAGAGCGGGACTATTCCCCCCGCTTACATAAGGCCTAGATATATGAGTAAGAGGTGAGCTTTCCAGATTGGGCTATATAAAGTTAGGTTCAAATTTAGAGTGCAGCACAACCAAAACTCTCATGCAGTACACGTCCATAGAGAACTGGCAGAATTAAATTTGTTTGCAGTGTTGCTGAAGCCGTGTTGGTCTCAGGATATTGGAGAGACAGAGTGAGTGAGGTAATATTTTTTTATTGGACCAACTTCTGTCGGTGAGAGAGGCAAGCTTTCAAGCTACACACAGCTCTTCTTCGGGTCTGGAATTTAAATTTAACAGAACATTAAAACACATCACAAATAGAAACAGCTAAAAAATTACAGCCTTTTTACAGGTTTCAGAGTAGCAGCCGTGTTAGTCTGTATCCGCAAAAAGAACAGGAGGACTTGTGGCACCTTAGAGACTAACAAATTTATTAGAGCACAAGCTTTCATGGGCTATAGCCCACTTCATCGGATGCACAGAATGGAACATATAGTAAGAAGATATATATATATATATATACGTACAGAGAAGGTGGAAGTTGCCATACAAACTGTAAGCGGCTAATTAATTAAGATGAGTTGTTATTCTTGAGAGCTCATTCTTAATCTTTCCCTGTTTGCTGTATAGGATGTTGATCAGGTGGTTTCGCAGTTTCCTTGAGAGTGTGTGGCACAAGCTGTCAGCATAGTCTGTGTGATATGTAGATTGTAATGGATTTTTTACCTTTAGTCCTTTTGGTATGATGTCCATCTGTTTGCATTTGGAAAGGAAGATGATGTCTGTCTGTATCTGTACGAGTTTTTTCATGAAGTACTATTTTTCTTGATACTTTCTTTCAAAGGAAAATCTATTCCTCACTCAATACATACACACACACACACACACTCAGTCACTCGCAGCTCCAGTTTCTCTGTACACATGCTCTGCAATAACAGTGGCAGGTAAGCTTAAGACACATGACTTTGACATGGAAACCACAAGGCTCTCTGATGATACTTTTGCTTTACCCGTGAGCTGGACACCCAGTACAGTCCTGTTTCTTGTGAAGTATTTGTGAGTGCTACAGGATTTTCCAGGGAAAGATTTCTTGGGGCAAGCTCTAGTCTAACTTAATCCAAATCACTCTATGCAGCGCTGTTTGTTGCAAACAGTTCCTATGCTCCACCGCTATTCTCAGAATGTTGCAGAACACAATAATAACAACATTAAACTCAGGCCCCTTAAGGGGCAGTTATAGTAAAGGATCACATTTTCCTTCATTCCAATTAACCTACTTGTCATATTCAATGGTATATGCACTCAATAAACTGCCCTGAAGTGCATCTCATGCTCTTTTAATAATACAAAGCTGGGGAGGGGGTAGGAATAATTCATGCTATGCTGTTTGACTTGTCCTTGGTATTCTCTCTTATGGGGAAACCCTCAAAAATTGAATTTAAAAATTTTAAGAGGTTAAAAATATAAACAGGCTGATAGCTCACATTTTCTGAGCTAGAAAGATGCCTTTAATCTTATTATTCCTGAGTGGCCAAATCCTTAAGGACTTCCCCAGATTTTACTCAGTCCTTCCTCAGGCAAAATTCCCACTGAAGTTAATAGATGTTTGCCTGAATAATGGGTACAGTAGAATCTCAGAGTCATGAACACCAGAGTTAACGAACTGACTGGTCAACCACACACCTCAGGGAACTGATGGGCAGGATCCCCTGGGAGAATAACATGAGGGGGAAAGGAGTCCAGGAGAGCTGGCTGTATTTTAAAGAACCCTTATTGAGGTTACAGGAGCAAACCATCCCAATGTGTAGAAAGAATGGTAAATATGGCAGGCGACCAGCTTGGCTTAACAGTGAAATCGTTGCTGATCTTAAACACAAAAAAGAAGCTTACAAGAAGTGGAAGATTGGACAGATGACCAGAGAGGAGTATAGAAATATTGCTCAGGAATGCAGGAGTGAAATCAGGAAGGCCAAATCACACTTGGAGTTGCAGCTAGCAAGAGATGTTAAGAGTAACAAGAAGGGTTTCTTCAGGTATGTTAGCAACAAGAAGAAAGTCAAGGAAAGTGTGGGCCCCTTACTGAATGAGGGAGGCAACCTAGTGGCAGGGGATGTGGAAAAAAAATAGTGTATTCAATGCTTTTTTTGCCTCTGTCTTCACTAACAAGGTCAGCTCCCAGACTACTGCACTGGGCAGCACAGCATGGGGAGGAGGTGACCAGGAGTAATGGTCTCAAGTTGCAGTGGGGGAGGTTTAGATTGGATATTAGGAAAAACTTTTTCACTAGGAGGGTGAAGCACTGGAATGCATTACCTAGGGAGGTGGTGGAATCTCCTTCCTTTGAGGTTTTTAAGATCAGGCTTGACAAAGCCCTGGCTGGGATGATTTAGTTGGGGATTGGTCCTGCTTTGAACAGGGGGTTGGACTAGATGACCTCCTGAGGTCCCTTCCAACCCTGATATTCTGTGATTCTCATTTGGAACTGGAAGTACACAATCAGGCAGCTGCAGAGAAAAAAAAGCAAATACAGTACGGTATTAAATGTAAACTACTGTAACCCTTCTGCCAGGCCAACTTGATAGCAGCAAGGGCCGGGTTCAGTACACAGGGGTTCCCTCTCATCAAAGCAAATGCAAAACTGGCTCGAGCCCCCACCCAGTGACCTGGGAAAATCTTACACACCCCCTGGGCGCCTCAAAGAGGCAATACTTCCCCTCTCGCAAGCACAGAGTCTCGGTGGAGCAGAGTCTTTAATAACATGAGGTAAACGACATCAGCATTAAATTGGGGAAACACCACAACTAGTGTTCATTAACCAAACCATGAGCAAAGACCCACCCCAGCAAATTGGGCCACATCCTTTCCCTCGGGTTATTGAGTCCCAGAACCCAAATGTCTCTTGAGTCCAGCAATCCACAAATCACCCAAAGTCCAAAAAGTCTAGCCCCAGAGTTCAAAAGTTCATCTACATAGTGTTACTCCCCAGTCTGGCTAAAATGTGCCTGTGTGTGGGGGAAAGAGGTAAGGGGCACCTTACGTATACTGAAGCTGACTGCCCCACAGGGCTCCGCTCTGCACAGCTTGCCTCGCTGTCTCACAGATGCGCCGCCAGCCTATCCACGAACAGCACCACTGCACTCTAGATCTTCCGGCTCCCCACTACTTGACACAGTGCTCAGTGATTTCAGCTCATAGTAGTGGGAGCCTTAGTGCTGGTGCACCATAAGGCCAAAGTGAATTCAGCACAGTACCTGTAGCAAAACTCTTAATAGACCCAAAATTAGCTCTGACATTCCACAGTGGAGAGAGACAGAGGTGCAATTGGTGTTTCAGGCCCTCACAAAGGGGCCCACACCACCAGGCACTAATACCTGTCTCAAGCCTCTCTCAATTCACAGAGTTTTGGAACCCATGACCCTTGCCAAGCGAGTGCTATTTAGTTGATGGTGAGTCCCTCCATCATAGCAAAAGGCCAAGTACAGTTCCAAGCACAGTTCCCATAATCAGGGTAGTAACAATTTATTCTTCCTGCCCCAATAACAGAGACACTGGGGATCCCACAGCAGCCAAAGTGATCATTTGGGCAGCTATGGCCTCATTCTAGGCGGGGTGGGTGTGCCTATGCAAATGAGATCGGCCCCTGAAGTTCTTTTCCACAACTTGCCACACCTCACCACCAGATGTCAGGGTGGAGCTCATCCTGACTCTGCTTACATCCTCCCCCCAGCCGAGAATTTGTCGTCCCGACAAATCACACTCCCTTTATACCAACTCATTGGTTTCCTCCAAAGGGCCTCAGAAAGCCCACTTTAGCTTCCACAATCCTGTGTGCTAAATGTATTGGCTCCTCACTAGTCACCCCAGGTGCATCATAAGTTAACTGTTTTACTGGTCTTATCACCCTGTCTCGTCTATTGAGAATCTCTGTTGCCGAGGTAGGGGGAACATCCTCTTGATTGATGGATGGAGAGGCTTCCTTTGAGGGTCCCTTGGCTACTGGCGTAGGCCCCTGCACTCCTAGTTCTAAAGCTGGAGGGTCCAAGGTGCCCAGGACATCCTCTACCTGTGTGTCTCCACTGTCCAATAACCTGTGTGTGCTAGCCTCTTCCTGGACCAGGTTGGCGGGAAGAGGGCTGGGGTGGGCCTCAGCTGCCCCTTACCATGAGGCTTTAGCCCCTGCTCCTCCTCTCCCCCGAGGTCCTTCCCCTGGCCAGGCCAGAATCTGGAGACAGGCAGAAGTAAGAGCCACCCAGGGAGCTTGGGCTGCTGTGGGTAGCCCTGGACCCTCCTCCCACTCGGGGCAGCGCACCCTGTGGGACAGGGACACAGGCCAGGAGCTGCTCTCAAGCCCCCGGCCCTCTGCCAGGACAGGTGGAGGGTTCGGTGCTCCCCACAGCAGCTCCGGCTCCCTGGGCAGCTCTTACCATGGCCCAGCTCAGGCCTGGCCAAGGGGTAGAGCCTCTGGGGGAAGAGGAGGGGTAGAGCCAGGGCCACAGTGCGGGCAAGGCTCCTGTATGTATCCCACTTTTGCCTTTTGAAAAGGTGGTCACCCTACCCTCCATTAGTGTGGCCCACAAAAGAGCTGCCCAGAAACAGAGCCGCTGTGCTGCAGGGAGCCTGGAAACTGCTACTGAATTGTTGCTGGCTCCAATATGGCAATTAGCATCCAGTGATTGGTGCTGGCCTTGGCTATAGACAAGGCCTGAAATTTCCCCCCACATGAGCCACTTAGCAAGTAGAGGGCAAGGGAGCAAGGGGAGTGTGGTTCTGCCTTCTCCCCGCACATGTGGGTTAGCAGAACAAGCTGACTGCACCCCGGGGAAAAAATCTATACCCTCTGAAAGGATGTAGTACATTAGTCGCAGGGAACATTTTGCTTCTCTGAGGTAGAATGTCTCCTGGCACTCTTTCTGGGGCTGTGTGGCTCTGCCTGGCCTGCAGCATGAGCCTGTGCATACAGACCCTGCCTCATCAAAGTACATAAGCACATATTTGACTTTAAGCGTGTGCTTAATTGTTTTTTCTGAATTGTGACATAATGTACATCTACCCCAGTGGGTACAGGCCACTCCTTGTGAAGAAGGGCTGCAGAATCAATTGGAAAGTAAGGACCTCGGGACTTGGCCTGAGAGATCTTTGGTCTACAAAGGACTGGAATTTAAAAAGAGGGATTTCATGAGATAATATAAAAACATCTTTGTCTTAGGCAGAAATTTGGGAGCAATAATTACTGATCTGTCTTATGAGTTGTTTTTTACATTGCATGGGGTCTACCCTCTCCACTCTTATCTAGGGCGAAGAGAAAGAGTGGACAGAAGAATCACATGACTAGAGGATTCTTTAAATCTGATGTCAGTCTACTGCTCTATCCTGGCTCTCTGACCCACGTAAAACCTGAATGCTGTAGAACAGCTCAGGGTAACAGTCTCCTAAACCATCCTCAAACTATCCCCTTGACACTCAGCTCTGTTTCCTAAGAAGGCATTAAGTTGTCTGAATTCCTACAATCACATAATTAGTTCATTTCAATATCTGCATTAGATTGGAGAAATAAGCTTATTGAGACAAAAAAAATTGCTTTTTTTTTATTACCGGGACCTAATCAAGAAGGCATACAGATACCCACACAGTTTATTTCTTCAATCTCTTCCCCAGTTTCCTTTTCCCAGTAAAACTGTCTCAAGCATCTAGATATTCTGACAGCTAACGTGGTAATAGGATGACTTTTTTTTTTAATTGGGGTTCTACTCAGCATCAGAAGAATTCATATAATAAAGAAGCATTAATGTGCAAAATGAAGTTTGGAAATTATGAGGGCTTTAAAAGACTAATGAAATTAATTCTGCTGATTAATTATGGCCTCAAGAATATGTACATAGGGTCTGATCTCACTTCTGCAGTGTAAGGTTATGTCTGAAAAATGATTTTTTTCTGGATTTCTTAGTGACAGGGAATGTAGAGAAATGTACTCATATTTCATATCAGTACTGCATGTATACATAGTCACTCCAAATGTACAGTATAAATTATTTTTCTGTGCGGTAGTCAATGTAAGACATAAAAAAATTAAATTCTAATATTTAATTTTTGTAAGTAAGACCTATTTTTTTGTTTCAGTGATTGTAATTTTTTTCATTTTTGTTACACAGTATGCTTCTCTCTCTGCTATCCACCTCAGTACTTGAATTCTGGAAAGTTTCAGTTCACCAGAATGAATTCCAATGTCAGTCCTTCTGTTTTCTTTTTAAAGAGGGATCCTTACAGTGAGGCACACTTAATAAAAGGGAACTTTTATGCAGAAGGCCATATTTTTTTTTGCTAGCAGCTTTCAGTATCCCTTTGCTGTTACTAAAGAATATATTTGTTGTGAATAAGAGATATCGTCGTCATAACCAGCCTGTTCTTCTACTTGATCCTGCAAGGAAGACTAAGCTTGTATTTATTTGCTAAAAACAAATAAACCTTCTGTGTGTGTGTGTAAGAAGGTAGAACTGGACTTTAAGTGAAAATAAATAAATATCTTAACCATCAGTGTGTTCAGCAACCATACTATCTTATCGCCGGAGAACTCATCCTCCTGTCTTTTTCATCACTTGCTCAGTGTTTGTACACATCCCCCATGCATCCTGTATCTACTTAGCCTGGGGGCTCCTTGGGGAAGGGACTGCAGCTCAGGTCCTCAAAGATATTTAAGCATCCATCTTTCTGTAAAAAGCCATGCACACTTATAGCACAATAGCACTATAAATATAATAAACACTATCATAAATTGCATTGGAAGTACAGTAATTATGACATCGAAAATGACTCAACAGGAGCTAATCTCAGATAAAAGCCTTTTTGGAGCACAGACTCAGAAAGGAATGCAGGAAGTAGGCTACTGTTAGGTTCACAGAAGGGAGAGGTAGGTTGTCCTCCCTCTCAAAGAAATGATCACCTATGCCCTGATTAGTGCAGGCTGCTGACATTTAAAAACAGGCTCGCAAAATTAACATGCAAAGATCCAATTCATAGTAGTAGTTAAAAATTATAATGTATCTGTATTTTATTCCAAACAGGGTAGTCAGTGCTTAGCCAATCTGCTCCAAAGAACCACTACTGGCCTCAATTTTCCCAAGCGTATGTCTTTTCATGCTTGGTTCAGGGGTTTTATTCCCTTAATGTTCATTGGAGACACAGCCTGGAGGCAAACTTTCTCACAGCCGTGCCTGACTTTATTGTGCACTGTGGTACATGTCGTCAGTTTTGACAGTGTTAGTTCTGCACTGATACGCTGTTTCTGCAAGTAGAAATGTGAAAAATGTGAAAAAATGTGTTGAGGGCGAACAGTGACTTCAGTTCACTTGTGAACATTTCCTTTGATTTTTGATTCATGTAGATTTCTCCCCTCCCCGCATCTGAGTTGTGCTTTGAATCCAAAAATCTCAGAGCAACAATCAAATTTTACCTGGTTTCACTTCAAGTTTACAGATGGGTCCACAAACTACAAAATGCAGATCCATATTTTGAATGCTCCAAAGTTTTGGGGTGTTCAGATCCAGAATTTTGGCTCAATCCACCATAGACATGGCCAGCTACAAAAATTGGACCCAGATTAAGGTTCAGATTCTGAATTCCCCCCTCAATCCCTCAAAGTTTAGGGTGCCTGGGATCTGGGGTTTTTGTTAGTCAAAACTATGTGAAAGTATGAATTTGGGATGTAAATTTCACGAACCCAAGGGTGCCTTTTAGCAATCCCAGGCTGTTCTTTATTTATTTAGTAATGACATTCAGAATCAGGAAAAAAATTGTAATGACACTTTCACACTGCTCAAGCTGCCAGAAATCATGATATTCCAAATCAAACTGAACACTGCTAATTCCGCATTTACACAAATCTCTGTAGCCTGAATAGATAATAAATGCACAGGATAACCTTGCCCAAAGGTTTTTTAGATTGCATCATAGTGAAGACACATGTAAAGGTTGTCTTGACACCTATCTACCCCCACTTCTTTCACTGCACTTGAGAAGCAGTGTGACCTGTGCAATGCTTGCAGCACCAGCAATAAATACTGAGGTTTTGAATTCTGCTCCGAAGAGCTGGGGAGGAGAAGATTGGAGGTGATTCATGGGTTATATTCCATAGTTCTGAACCATAAGAACCATGTTTGGTGCTATTTTGTAGATGCTCCATCGGTAATGATAGTTCACATAAGGCTAAAACTGATACGTTCTCTGTATAGAAAGAGTTGCACAACTTAGACAGTCTGTGTATAGTCTCATGGGACCCTCTGGATTTCTTTAACTTCTCCTTCTCAGTGGAGTGAAGTTATAGTTACCATATAATAATTGCTTAAAAACTATTGGCAGCCATCTGTACAAATGTCTTTCTTATTGGGTATGTGAGTCAGAGCAAGTGCGTATACATGAATCTCTATGGCCCCTTTTCTTCTTAGTGCTCGTTAGGGTGTGGGTATTTATGCACGGTGGCTACTGGGGAATACATTCCATTTCCTGTATGTGCTTTTGTCTGTTTCTAGCAACATTGCTTATTAGTCATTCTCACTTGAATAGTATTCTCCAGTTGACATGTTTAAATCTAATGTGGAATTTGCTCGCATGTAAGCATCTAGCTAGGCAGGCACATTTTTTTTCAAATGAATTTTGTAGGTGAACTAATGAAACCATATTTTGCATGCCTTAAATAATGTCTTGTGGCATTATTTGCCCTTAGCAATGGGTACAGATCAGACATATTATTTCCAAGGAATTAGTGTAAATCACCAATACAATTTGGCTCTTTTTGTGTCTGAGTGTGCACATGTGTAAGAAAGGGCATGGTGCACTCCTCAGCACATAGCATCAATAAGGATTAAGTATAACTAGACTGTAATGCAGCTACCTGAGCTGTGCACTGACTAATTTTTTTCCTAAATGCTTGTCTACAGGTGTGGTAATGCCCCTGTGAACAAATCCGCACACTATTCAGCTGTGCACTGACAACACCACTTGCCCTTAAATTAATATGAAAATGTGTGCTTAAAAATTCTAAGTCTTTCTCTCCATGTTTTTATCTCTTTAGCATTCTAAACATTTAGCATAATAGAGCAATGCTTAGCACTTATCTTCAAAGTGTTTTTACAGACCTTGATTGATCATCTTACCTCCACTCTCCCCATTTACAGTCGGTTAATTGTTTTACCCAAGCTCAGACTGGAAATCTGTGTCAGTGCTGGAATTACCATTGAACATGTAAGAGTTCCTCTCCCTTTTCCTGTGCTTCAGACTACTAAACTAGTCTGTCTCTAAGCATGAAATAAAAAAGTAGGTAACAATAAATAAGTGCTATTTGACCATAAAGTTCATAATTGTCAGGACTGGTTTGCTGACTCAGTGAAATTCTACCTTTCTGCAACTTTGGTTGGTTGGTAGGTTGACTTGAATTTAATACCGGTAAAAGGCACTGGATTGACTGCCTGCTAGATAGAAAGGGTGAAATCCTGGGGCCACCCCTCAAATGAGTGGGAGTTTTGTCATTGGCTTCAACAGAAGCAAGAATTCACTGAGGTCTGTGGAACAGATACGGGACAGGCAACAAGAGTACAAACTTTCCCGATTGCAATGCTGCTCTGCCTCACTCTCCATTCAACTACTGGTCTGATAATAACAAGCCTGATCCCACACGCCCTCCACATGTAGAACTCTCTCACTTACTTTAGCTGGAGTTATGCACACAGAGAAATTGCAGGATCAGGCCCCAGGGCACTAACTGTGATGGGGGCATCAGTCTACTAGGATTTGCACTGAGATCAAGAATTCATTTCAAGCAGGTTGTCAAGCAGATATAAGGTAGTTATGGCTTTCAGTTACTACAAAGGCTAAACTTAAAATGGTGACTAAGATATGAAGGGTTCTGTCCTTCATTACCAATCTCTTGAGTCTTCCAGACCCTTTCAATATTCTTTCAATTTGTGTGTTTGACAAGTACTTTTAATAGGGCACTTTTCTGCAAGTATATTTAATGGTGCTTGAATGATAGTATGGCATTGTTTATTTTTAGAATGGCTTCAGCAGGAGGTTAAACTCTGTTTATTTAATTAAAAATTATCTTTATTCCATTTTAACTTTTCTAAAATAAAAATGCAGTTTTGGTTTATTAACTTGAAAGTCTTCTTCTATCATCCATAATTTATATTCTGCAGTGCATACCACTGCATTTCCAAACCACAGTCATATACAATACGTGGGACGTCTGGCATGATTTATGTTAAACAAAACCAGCTTTTAGTTCTTGTTTTTTCTTAGCAAGGTTGTAATAGGAAATCAAACCTCCCATTCTCCAGTCTAGAAATTGGGCTGAGCAAGAGACAAACTAGAAGTAGCAGTTTGTAAGAGCTTCTGACTTCTTTTTCCATAAAGAAAACTGGGGAGAAGGGAAAGTGAATGGTTAGGGGACAAGTAATTCATCTTTGCATTCAATGCCCACATTTTCCCAGGACAAAATATAAGTCCGAGAGAGAACCTAGTACTGGGCTCAAATGTTAATTTTCTTGATTACCTCTTGAATTTGTTTAAAATAGGAAATATTCAGAACTAATTCATTATCTTACACACTTTAGACATGATTCTCATGTACACACAGGCCCCTTGACACTTCTCTGGCAGTTCAGTTTTGAGGGGATTTGCAGTAGGTGCAAATGGAACTTAAGGTATAGGGTATCCGTACAGCGCTGCAGCTGTACCATTACAGCTATGCCACAGCAGCGTGTCTGGTGAAGATGTTCCCTGGGGGCGCGGGAAGGGCGAAGGGCTTATAAAGGGACCATTCAGTGCAACAAAATAAATCTATACACAAGATTGCAGGCTGGGAACTTGCTGTTTATCTAAGTGTATCACCACAGAGGGAGGGGGAAAACTACCACTAATGAAACAGACAGGGAAGGGTGGATCATGGCTGCATCCCATAATAGGTTGTGGGACCCAGTTAACCCCTTGATGACCACTTTTCTCCAAACGTAGGATCGGGGACGGGGGAGAGTGGGGAATGGGGAGCAGGGACTGTTTGTAACAAACCCTGGCTTTATCAGCTCAACCTCTGCAAATATTGACTTGGGAAAGAGAAGGGCTCGGAGGAGTGTGTATGTGTGCAGGGAAGCAGGGAACGAGTCTCAGGCTTGGGGGAGGAAAGGAGACTTCTGGTTGGGGAGAGGTGTGAGCTTCTGGGGTCAAGTGGGAAGGTGATTGGGGCAGGTAACTGGAGAGTAAACAACAAAGTTGCTCCGATGCAGGGGCTGGGTAGGGTTGCCAATCCACAAGGATTGTCCTGGAGTCTCCAAAAATTAAAGATAAATGTTTAATTAAAGTTTATGTCATGAGATGAAACCTCCAGGAATATGTCCAAACAAAATTGGCAACCCTGGGGTTGGATTGGGGCAGACCTCCTTCCCCCATAGCCCATCCCTGGACTCCTCCTGGACTGGTCCCCATTCCCCCCCACCAAATAAGAGCAGGCAGAGGTATCTCTTGGTTCCCCCTGGTGCTGCCTACACATAGCTGCAGTAGCTTCTCATGCTGCTCTTGCTCTTTAGGTGTACAGCTTGGCATAAGTGTGCGACTCTCTAGTTAGTAATAATATTACCCTGATACTGCCACAAACTTCAACGTAATTACTGCTTTATATTAAGAATGTTCACCCACCAGTCTAGTGCTGTTTGAATCTTAAACCTGTGAGTGTTTCAACCAGATACTTCTATTCAGCTCACTGAAAAATATTCTGTTTGATGTTTTCATAGACATCCTCTTAAGGCATTACTTCAACTTTTTCTCTAGAGCTGCCCTTTCTGAAGTCATTATTACTCATTAGGTATATTGTGCAGAAAGCAGAAGTAGGTCAAGGATGAAAAGCCTCATCTTAGCAAGTGGCGCAAGTATTGTACAAAGCTATTTTCAACTTTCATGAGATGAAGGGAAAAAAATATTTTCTGTAGTATGAGAGCTGTCACTGCTGACTTACAAATGAATGCCAAGCATGTAAAAACTTTCATTTCAGATTTCCAGTCTTTCATATGTTAAACACATTGTTTTAGAACGCTATTTCAAAAGATAATGCTGTGTGTATAATGTATACCATCTAAATCCTGACAACACTATACACCAAATCAAGGGACAGATCCTCAGATGGTGTAAATTGTCATTGACAGTTTACGTCAGCTGATGATCACACCTCCCCCCCCCAAGAATCCCTAACAGGAAAGGAAAAATAAGGCACTTCAAGGTGGGTACTTAGGAATGGATTTCTCAGAATGAGAAACTAGATTTTGACTACTGCAGAAATACCTAAAGCCCGTGGCTATCTGTGCATGACATCAAAAGGGTGAATTTGCATCAGTAGGTCAGAATGACCTCTAAAGCACGGATGGTAGCTCTAAAAGCAATGCCTCAATACAAATTGTTATGGCGTGTCTCTTGCTTTGACTCATGACTTTCTGGTAAAAGCAAAGCTTTAATTTCTCTTTGACTAATTATTAATCAGATTTTAATTTGTGTTAACAAGGTTATTTTTAGATATAATATAAACAATGTCTAGATTAAGCATTTCTGGGGTAGTACTGAATCTTTCTAAACTGGTGATCTGTTTATAGGCCCTGGTTTAGCAAAATGCTTAAACTAATGTTTAACTTTAAAGCATACACTTGACTTCAGTGGGATTTAAACATGATTTCAGTGGGAAGTGGGGTGTGGCCATAATCTGTTCCTTGATAAAAAATGTGTTGGAAGCACTTTTTATTACTGTATGTGTAAACCATAGAATTGTGGTGTTTGATTTATATAATAAATGAATTTACACAGTAACTTTAGTGCTGTTTTATGTGTAAATGCATTTTTCTTGTTATAGTCACTCAGCTCTCTGTCCACTAACTACTGATCGAATTCTTTTAAGGTAGACAGTAAAAAATTACACAGTGTGGTCCAGTGGATAGGGTAGTGGACTGAGACCCAGGACGGCTGCAATCTATTCCTGGCTTTGTCACAGCCCTGTTGTTTGATGACGGTAGGTCTCTTCAACTCTCTGCTACCCTTCCTACCCCTTGTCTGTTTAGATTGTAAGCTCTTTGGGGCAGAAACTGGCACAATAGTGACTTGATCTTGGATGGGGCCTCTAGGGGCTACTATAGTACACACAACAATATAATATCTTTATTTCTTCTCTCTTCTTCATGCTGATATCTGCATTTGCTGTATACACAATTCAGTTGTGTTATCTGGTTCCTCAGTTGAGAAAAGTTTGAGCTAAATCAGAGTAGTGAATGGTGTCTGTCTGTTTAGTGTCTTATAACTGAGCCCATTATGACAGCATCAGAGTATCCAGGTCTTCCACATAGTCAATAAAAAAAATGGTACGGTCAACAAAAATAAAAAGTTAAAGCTTCAGAAACAAATTGCTCTGTATAGAATCAGAAAGAAATGAGATCTTAGCTCAGAATTATTTTTTAGACATGGCTAGACATTTCAAAATGTACTTTCTCCAAACTCCCCCAGCAGATTTTAGATTTGTTAACATGTTTTATAGACCTTCACATATCGCTGAAGATTTCCAAATCTACGAAACAGAATTCGTAGTGCCAACATTGAATTTCCTGGAGGCAGCTTTTGAATGGAAATGTCTTCTAGTCACAAAGGTGCTTAGAAAATGCAAGGCTGTGAGACAAGCAGAGGGAATAACTGCAGACCAAACCAGAAAAGTGTGAAACAAGAAAATCTGCCTGAGCTAATCAAGGGAAAGGCTGGGTGTGCAATCAAAGGGAAAAGGGAACGTGAAAAAACACTTCTGCCTGAAATGGCCTCACAGTAACAAAAACTAAGCACAGCAAACTAATAGAAGCAAAGATGCAGCTAGTAGGAAAGCATTAGAAGGGTCCGTACCAAGGAAAGGAAAGTAGGTTAGCTTGAAACAAAGGAGACGCATCTTCCAATGAAAAACAAACAACAGAATCTGAATTTCGCCATTGTTAGTTTTCATGTAGCAACACTTCATGAACTATCCGTGGGCCTGTGTTGTTCAGTCCTGGCTGAGGGTTAGGTTCTGCGTAACTCGTACAGGGATGTGTAGTCAGTGGGCTGCAGAGTATAATGAGATTCTTGTGTGGCCTGGGTAAAGGGTTGGCAAGAATTGTGGTCCTCCACTCATTAGGGTGCAGGGTCTTTTCCCCAGTTACTCCCTAAGAAAGAGCCATGATTCTGCCCTCCACACACCAGTCAGCAGAGGGGACAATGCTGCAACACTTACAGGAACAGTTTATACTCCCCCCAGCACACTGAAGAGCTCTGAAGCATATTGCCTTAGGACATGTCTACACTACAGCGGCACATTTACCACCCTGCAGCTATGTAGATGCTTCCTACATCAATGGAAGGTTTTTTCCATCAGTGTAGTTAACCCACTTCTCCAGGAGGTGCTAGCTAGGTTGATGGAACAATTCTTCCATTGACCTAGCCCTGTCTACACTGGAGGGGGTTAAGTCAACCTAACTACAGACCCCAGGGAATGAATTTTTTCACAGCCTAGGGCGGGGTGGCCAACCTGAGCCTGAGAAAGAGCCAGAATTTACCAATGTACATTGCCAAAGAGCCACAGTAGTACATCAGCAGCCCCCCATCAGATCCCGCCCACCGGCAGCCCCACCGATCAGCGCCTCCCGCTCCCTCCCCACACCTCCTGATCATAGAATCATAGAATCGTAGAATATCAGGGTTGGAAGGGACCTCAGGAGGTCATCTAGTCCAACCCCCTGCTCAAAGCAGGACCAATCCCCAATCAAATCATCCCAGCCAAGGCTTTGTCAAGCCTGACCTTAAAAACTTCCAAGGAAGGAGATTCTACCACCTCCCTAGGTAACGCATTCCAGTGTTTCACCACCCTCTTAGTGAAAAAGTTTTTCCTAATATCCAACCTAAACCTCCCCCACTGCAACTTGAGACCATTACTCCTTGTCCTGTCCTCTTCTACCACTGAGAATAGTCTAGAACCATCCTCTCTGGAACCACCTCTCAGGTAGTTGAAAGCAGCTATCAAATCCCCCCTCATTCTTCTCTTCCGCAGACTAAACAATCCCAGTTCCCTCAGCCTCTCCTCATAAGTCATGTGTTCCAGACCCCTAATCATTTTTGTTGCCCTCCGCTGGACGTTTTCCAATTTTTCCACATCCTTCTTGTAGTGTGGGGCCCAAAACTGGACACAGTACTCCAGATGAGGCCTCACCAATGTCGAATAGAGGGGAACGATCACGTCCCTCGATCTGCTCGCTATGCCCCTACTTATACATCCCAAAATGCCATTGGCCTTCTTGGCAACAAGGGCACACTGTGGACTCATATCCAGCTTCTCGTCCACTGTAACCCCTAGGTCCTTTTCCGCAGAACTGCTGCCTAGCCATTCGGTCCCTAGTCTGTAGCTGTGCATTGGGTTCTTCCGTCCTAAGTGCAGGACCCTCCACTTATCCTTATTGAACCGCATCAGGTTTCTTTTGGCCCAATCCTCCAATTAGTCTAGGTCCCTCTGTATCCTATCCCTGCCCTCCAGCATATCTACCACTCCTCCCAGTTTAGTATCATCCGCAAATTTGCTGAGAGTGCAATCCACACCATCCTCCAGATCATTTATGAAGATATTGAACAAAACCGGCCCCAGGACCGACCCCTGGGGCACTCCACTTGACACCGGCTGCCAACTAGACATGGAGCCATTGATCACTACCCGTTGAGCCCAACAATCTAGCCAACTTTCTACCCACCTTATAGTGCATTCATCCAGCCCATACTTCTTTAACTTGCTGACAAGAATACTGTGGGAGACCGTATCAAAAGCTTTGCTAAAGTCAAGAAACAATACATCCACTGCTTTCCCTTCATCCACAGAACCAGTAATCTCATCATAGAAGGCTATTAGATTAGTCAGGCATGACCTACCCTTGGTGAATCCATGCTGACTGTTCCTGATCACTTTCCTCTCGTGTAAGTGCTTCAGGATTGATTCCTTGAGGACCTGCTCCATGATTTTTCCAGGGACTGAGGTGAGGCTGACTGGCCTGTAGTTCCCAGGATCCGCCTTCTTCCCTTTTTTAAAGATTGGCACTACATTAGCCTTTTTCCAGTCATCTGGGACTTCCCCCGTTTGCCACGAGTTTTCAAAGATAATGGCCAATGGCTCTGCAATCACATCCGCCAATTCCTTTAGCACTCTCAGATGCAACTCGTCCGGCCCCATAGACTTGTGCACGTCCAGCTTTTCTAAATAGTCCCTATCCACCTCTTTCTCCACAGAGGGCTGGCCATCTACTCCCCTTGTTGTGATGCCCAGCGCAGCAGTCTGGGAGCTGTCCTTCTTAGTGAAGACAGAGGCAAAAAAAGCATTGAGCACATTAGCTTTTTCCACATCCTCTGTCACTAGGTTGCCTCCCTCATTCAGTAAGGGGCCCACACTTTCCTTGGCTTTCTTCTTGTTGCCAACATACCTGAAGAAACCCTTCTTGTTACTCTTGACATCTCTTGCTAGCTGCAGCTCCAGGTGCGATTTGGCCCTCCTGATTTCATTCCTACATGCCCGAGCAATATTTTATACTCTTCCCTGGTCATATGTCCAACCTTCCACTTCTTGTAAGCTTCTTTTTTATGTTTAAGATCCGCTAGGATTTCACCGTTAAGCCAAGCTGGTCGCCTGCCATATTTACTATTCTTTCGACTCATCGGGATGGTTTGTCCCTGTAACCTCAATAAGGGTTCTTTAAAATACAGCCAGCTCTCCTGGACTCCTTTCCCCCTCATGTTATTCTCCCAGGGGATCGTGCCCATCAGTTCCCTGAGGGAGTCAAAGTCTGCTTTTCTGAAGTCCAGGGTCCGTATTCTGCTGCTCTCCTTTCTTCCCTGTGTCAGGATCCTGAACTCGACCATCTCATGATCACTGCCTCCCAGGTTCCCATCCACTTTTTCTTCCCCCACTAATTCTTCCCTGTTTGTGAGCAGCAGGTCAAGAAAAGCTCCCCCCCTAGTTGGCTCGTCTAGCACTTGCACCAGGAAATTGTCCCCTACGCTTTCCAAAAACTTCCTGGATTGTCTATGCACCGCTGTATTGCTCTCCCAGCAAATATCAGGAAAATTAAAGTCACCCATGAGAACCAGGGCGTGCGATCTAGTAGCTTCTGCGAGTTGCCGGAAGAAAGCCTCATCCACCTCATCCCCCTGGTCCGGTGGTCTATAGCAGACTCCCACCACTACATCACTCTTGTTGCTCACATTTCTAAACTTAATCCAGAGACACTCAGGTTTTTCTGCAGTTTCGTACCGGAGCTCTGAGCAGTCATACTGCTCCCTTACATACAGTGCTACTCCACCACCTTTTCTGCCCTGCCTGTCCTTCCTGAACAGTTTATAACCATCCATGACAGTACTCCAGTCATGTGAGTTATCCCACCAAGTCTCTGTTATTCCAATCACGTCATAATTCCTTGACATCACCAGGACCTCCAGTTCTCCCTGCTTGTTTCCAAGGCTTTGTGCATTTGTATACAAGCACTTGAGATAACCTGCTGATCGCCGCTCCTTCTCAGTATGAGGCAGGAGCCCGCCCCTCACAGACGTTCCTGCCTGTGCTTCCTCCCAGTATCCCGCTTTCCCACTTACCTCAGGGCTTTGGTCTCCTTCCCCCGGTGAACCTAGTTTAAAGCCCTCCTCACTAGGTTAGCCAGCCTGCTTGCAAAGATGCTCTTCCCTCTCTTCGTAAGATGGAGCCCATCTCTGCCCAGCACTCCTCCTTCATGGAACACCATCCCATGGTCAAAGAATCCAAAGCCTTCTCTCCGACACCACCTGCGTAGCCATTCGTTGACTTCCACGATCCGACGGTCCCTGCCCCGTCCTTTTCCTTCCACGGGGAGAATGGACGAGAACTGTTTCGTGTTGTGGAGGAGGCTCTGGGGGGGGGGAGGGGGAGGAGCAAGGGCATGGCAGGCTCAGGGGAGGGAGCGAGAAGGGGTGCAATGGGGGCAGGGCCTGCGAGCCAGGGGTTGAGCAGCGAGCACCCCCTGGGCCATTGGAAAGTTGGCTCCTGTAGCTCCAGCCCCGGAGTCGATGCCTATACAAGGAGCCCATATTAACTTCTGAAGAGCTGCATGTGGCTCCGGAGTCACAGGTTGGCCACCCCTAGCCTAGGGCTACATCTACACTAGAAGTGGAAGCTTCTAGAAGCTACACTATAAGGTGGATAGAAAGTTGGCTAGATTGTCGGGCTCAACAGGTAGTGATCAATGGCTCCATGTCTAGTTGGCAGCTGGTATCAAGTGGAGTGCCCCAAGGGTCGGTCCTCGGGCCGGTTTTGTTCAATATCTTCATAAATGATCTGGAGGATGGTGTGGATTGTACCCTCAGCAAGTTTGCAGATGACACTAAACTGGAAGGAGAGGTAGATACGCTGGAGGGTAGGGATAGGATACAGAGGGACCTAGACTAATTGGAGGATTGAGCCAAAAGAAATCTGATGAGGTTCAACAAGGACAAGTGCAGAGTCCTGCACTTAGGACGGAAGAATCCCATGCACCACTACAGACTAGGGACCGAATGGCTCAGCAGCAGTTCTGCAGAAAAGGACCTAGGGGTTGCAGTGGACAAGAAGCTGGATATGAGTCCACAGTGTGCCCTTGTTGCCAAGAAGGCCAATGGCATTTTGGGATGTATAAGTAGGGGCATTGCCAGCAGATCGAGGGACGTGATCGTTCCCCTCTATTCGACATTGGTGAGGCCTGATCTGGAGTACTGTGTCCAGTTTTGGGCCCCACACTACAAGAAGGATGTGGAAAAATTGGAAAACGTCCAGTGGAGGGCAACAAAAATGATTAGGGGACTGGAACACATGACTTATGAGGAGAAGCTGAGGGAACTGGGATTGTTTAGTCTGCGGAAGAGAAGAATGAGGGGGGATTTGATAGCTGCTTTCAACTACCTGAGAGGTGGTTCCAGAGAGGATGGTTCTAGACTGTTCTCAGTGGTAGAAGAGGACAGGACAAGGAGTAATGGTCTCATGTTGCAGTGGGGGAGGTTTAGGTTGGATATTAGGAAAAACTTTTTCACTAAGAGGGTGGTGAAACACTGGAATGCGTTACCTAGGGAGGTGGTAGAATCTCCTTCCTTGGAAGTTTTTAAGGTCAGGCTTGACAAAGCCTTGGCTGGGATGATTTGATTGGGGATTGGTCCTGCTTTGAGCAGGGGGTTGGACTAGATGACCTCCTGAGGTCCCTTCCAACCCTGAGATTCTATGATTCTATGAAGTGCTACAGTGGCACAGCTGTATTGATGAGAGCTCTCCCATCAGCTTAATTATGCCACCTCCCTCGAGAGTCGGCAGCTACAGGCGCTGGTGTAGGTAGCGCTTAGGTCACTATAACTTACATCACTCAGGGATGTGGATTATTCATACTAGAATTTACTTACTTTGGTATAGACAAGGTCTAGGTCGATCTAATTTTTAAGTGTAGGCCAGGCCTTAGGGTACGTTTACAATACAGAGATAATGCTGGCCTAGTTATGCCTGCATAGACTGTGTAGAGCAGTGGTGGATTTAGAGTTAGTGGGGCCCTGTGCACAGCTTCATTTTCGCCCCACCCCACCCCCCGGGACGCAGCCAAGAAAAAGAACATTCTCTTTTATCTCTCCCACGTTTTTCATTCTTTTTTTCTTCATCCTCCTCCTATATTATAAGTAATGGGAAGTAATTGAAAATAAAGTGTGGAACCTTGACTGGGGAAGGGGGTTGGGGTGCAGGAGGGAGTGTGGGGAGTGGAAGTTTGGGAGGAAGTTTGGGTGCTGGGTGCAGGCTCTGTGCTGGGGCAGGGGGATGGTGTGTGGGAGGGGGGCAAGGGGGCAGGGCTTACCTCGAGCAGCGTGGCTCCCAAAGCAACCAGCACACACACCCCTCTGGCAGTGGCTCCTAGGTGGGGGAGGGGCAGGGGGTCTCCGCATGCTGCTGCCCGCAGGCGCCACCCCTGCAGCTCCCATTGGCTGCAGTTTCTAGCCAATGGGAGCCGCGGAGTCGGTGCTTGGGGCGGGGGCCGCACGTGGAAACAGACATGCACACACCCAGGGTCCACAGGGACATGCTGGTTCTTCTCGGAGCGAAGTGGCACAGAGGAAGGGAGGCAGAGTGGGCAGGGAGCTGCCTTAGCCCTGCTGCTGGCACGTCTTTGCGCGCCCCTTGTGGGGAGGGGGCAACAGGTCTCCATGCGCTGCCTGGGGCAGGGGCAGCGTGCGGAGCTGCCTCCCCCTGCCAGGGGCACGCAGAGATGTGCCAAGAGCTGGCCGCTTCCGGGAGAGGCGTGGGGCCACCGGCCAAGGCATGCAGGCAGCCAGCCTGGCTAAGCCCTGCTGCGCCACCGACCGGGACTCAGGGGCAGGTTGTCAGATATTTGTCCTGCATCTTGGGGGCCGCCCTGTCTTTGGGGGCCCCGTGCCACTGAACGGTTTGTTTCATGGTAAATCCGCTCCTGCTGTAGACACAGCATACATCGACAGAAGAGGTTTTTCCTGTTGTTGCAGGAACATCACCTCCCTACATCAATGGAAGCACACTACACTGGGAGCTATGTTGGCAGAGCTACGTGGGTAAGGGGTGTGCTGATATTGTTGACCAAAACAGGAGCTAGAATTAACAATGGTCAGGTGTCTTGGTCTCAGGTTCGCCTCCCTTCCCGTATCTATCACCAGGCGTTTATGTTCCCAGATATGACTCAGACAGGATAAAGGTACAACAAGTTTTATTAATGGGGTGGCAAGGACTCCCCAGGTAACAAGGTGAGACAGATAATGAAACAAGGCAGGCTGTATCAATAGCGATTTGTATACAGGAATTAAAATGACAATGATTCTACCATCTCTAGCAGCTTGATCTGATGATGTTTCCTCTTCTTCAAGATGGATGCAGCACGGCAGGGCAGCCGGATACCTCAGATGGGGATAGGACCTCAGGGCAGGAACAGATGAGTGTCTTCTCAGGTAAGATGAGAGTATTCAGGTAATTGAATCCCTCCCCCTCCCTTCACCTGCGTCGTTGTGTGTGGAGCAAGCGATCACTATAGGAGATGAAATAGGTGGATGTAGGTGAGTATATCCCCTGCTAAGATGACCCTGGTGGGGTGAGTGGCCTACCCGCAGTCACTTACTTAGTCTCAAACAGACAGCAACAAGACTCTGTCACTCAAGCGGGCAGTCCCGATCTAATCTGAGCACCTCATCGGAGCACTTATATAGACATTGGGTTGCTAGGCAGATTAGCTGATTGACAGTAACTAACTTTTCCCGCCTAAACCTAAAAAGGCACCAAACTCAGAGCGAGGGGGAGACAAGACGGGCTTACAAAATGGATGCCTAGTTGTCCTTTAGAGGAGCCAAGATGGCTTTAGGATTTTTATCTCTACAATATAACTTTCAGGTCTAGACCAAGCTGAATAGATTAGCATCCCTCCATGTTCTATCCCTCTCTCATGTGTAAGATGAAAGTCATGATGTACCTCTGCTCTCCATTGACAAGAATGTGAGATGAGAATTTTTAATATTGAATTAATCCTGTCTCATTCTTGAGCATATAAATTGTGTAAAATATTAAGGATTAAATTGAAAGGTGAAATATATTGTTAGGATGAAATGCCTTATGATGCTGCATCAATATTATAAATAAATTGTACAGCTCACCATGGATTTACAGTGTGTGTAGTTACAGTACAATTTCACTTCTACTTTATATTGTCTTTTTAGTGTGAGAAAACACCGTATATGATCGGTCAGTTCCTTGTACTCTATGAGCAAAAGGTATTTCAGTCTCTAACATCCTGAACATTTCAGTCTCTAACATAATGGCTACTAGCCAGGATGGGTAAGGAATGGTGTCCCGAGCCTCTTTTTTGTCAGAGGGTGGAGATGGATGGCAGGAGAGAGATCACTTGATCATTACCTGTTAGGTTCACTCCCTCTGGAGCACCTGGCATTGGCCACTGTCAGCAGACAGGATACTGGTCTGGATGGACCTTTGGTCTGACCCAGTATGGCCATTCTTATGTTCTTATGTTCTTATCCTCTTTGATTTTAACTTATTAGCTCACATTACTGAATGTTGATGCATATTTAAGGGAAATGATATGCACAGACTGTATGTAATGCTAGAATGTGTTGAAGCTTTTTTTCTGCAGCAGGTGAAGGAGTTTCTTTCAGTTCATGTTTGCATTAATGACCCACTGACCTACTTTCCTGTATCTGCCTAGCATAACTTGGTATCCCTGAAATTTGAGACTTCATCTCCTCCACAGATGTGTTATGTTTAGATTCTGTGACAGAAAACATTAGTGTAAAATGAGACTGCAAATAAAAATGAAATGTGATGTGGTGGTTGGTGCTGCAAGTGCATTTTTATTTAATTGTGTAAGTGTTATCCATCATGTAGATTTGTCTTTCCTTTTTTTTATGGCCCTGTGTGTGTTTTATTAGGTTTCCTTTTCCCTCCTTCAGATTAAAATGAAAAATGAGTTGTGTACATTTCCCCATATTCTAAGCTGTGCTGCTTCTCTGCCAGTTACAGGCTGAGAGTGAGGGAAGAGGCGAACATCATGGATCAGTGAGGAAAGGCATCTTCTGCCTGTCTTAAATCATCTGCTTGACAGAGAAGCTGAAATTGCTAGAAATAAAAAAGCTCCTTGGCAGCTCAACAACTGCACATAAAAGAAATAATATTTTTCAGTGAATTGTAAATGTCATAGTCTCAGATAACATTTATATTTGAATAGAAATGGGAACTGATTGGAGAATTAACTTTCCCTGGCGATACCATTAACTGACTTTGAATCGCATCACCTCCGTAAAAGCAGTGCAAGCCAGTAACTCAGAACAATGATACGTTTAAAGATCCAGTGCAGTGTGTGTAAATACAGAACGGTATGTCTTCAGCAGAGGGATCTGCGTGTTTGAATTACTAGATAAAGATTGACTGGTTAAAACGCTGCAGAAAATGAACGCCGAATGCCTGTTGTCAGAAGTGACTGACAGCCTGTGTCCGAAGCTGAAATGAGGTCGTTTTTGCCTATTCATTTCAGCTGGTGTGCAATGACAGGACAAGAGAGGACAAAGAACGTGATGGGTTGTCATGTGATTGTCTGACTAATGTAGTCTTACTGCCCCTTTGCCTATTGTATTAAACCAAAATAATTTCAATATATTGCTGTGCTATCTATGCACTTATTTAGGCCCCTCATCACCATAGTATGCGAGCACCTCACAAACATTAGTAAATTCATCCTCACAACACCTGTGAGGCAGGGAAGTATTATTTGCAGATTGGGAACTGGGATTAAGTGATTTGTCCAAGGTTATACAGGAAGAGCCAAGGATTGAATGCTGATCTCCTGACTCTCAATCTAGTGCTCTAACTACTAGGTCATCCCTCCTCCCTTCTACACACATGCTATAAAAATGCCGTGTTTGATTTCTTAGTGATAATACAGCATAAGGGGCTGAATTTAGTCATGCAGGGTGTGGATACATCTTCCACTGAAATCAGTGAGTTCATTTTGTAGATTGTGAGCTCAAGCTGTTAGGCTTTCTAGCGTGCCCTGAAAATTATCTGCTTACCCAAGCACTGGGAGATAGAGGGGCATAAAAAGGGCAGGTATTTGTGAGAGAGGTTTTATACTCTGGTTAAGTAGTCTTAGGGTGGCCAACTTTCTAATTGCACAAAACCGAACACCCTTGCCCCAGCCCACTCACTCCATCCCCCATCCCTCTGTGCCCCACCCTCACTCACTTGCTCATTTTTACTGGGCTGGGGAGGGTCCCTTTTCAACCGGGTTTTCCGGCTGAAAACCATAGTCTGTATTTGGAGTAAGAAGAAGAAGCTGCTGATGGTTTTCTCCACACCTCCCACCCATGTAATTGTATATTTAACTTATGGCAAAGGTGCCCTAGAGACTGAAATAAGTACTTTAAACATATTAATTATAAATCTAAATAAATAGGTGAGTGGGCAGTGACTGACAACTCTTGTGTGCTACCAGAATACAGTTTTCAAGTACTTAAAAGGTTGTTACAAGGATGAGGGAGAAAAATTATTCTCCTTAACCTCTGAGGATAGGACAAGAAGCAGCAAGGGCAGTTTAGGCTGGACATTAGGAAAATATTCCTAACTATCAGGGTGGTTTAAGCACTGGAATAAATTGTTTAGGGAGGTTATGGAATCTCCATCATTCGAGATTTTTAAGAGCAGGTTAGACAAACACCTGTCAGCGATGGTCTAGATAATACTTAGTCCTGCCATGAGTGCAAGGGACTGGACTAGATGATCTCTCGAGGTTCCTTCCAATCCTACAACTTTATGATTTGGAAGTTGAGCTAAGTAACAGGTTTCTCAATCTAGGGTGTTTGTGACCGTTGGTCTAGATTCTTATAAATTAGCAGGTTTCACTGCAGGACAGTGATATTTGATATATTAGTCAAAATGATGAAAAGCAGTTTTTAGCATCAGGGTTCAGACTGGGGGGGAAAAGTGGTGGTATTCTCCTAAGCTTTATCTTCAAGACATCCTCTGCCTCCATCCTAGTTCCATTCACTCATGTAGCCAAAATGAGATGCCACTTACAGTAGATGGTATAGAACTTCATAATATGATAGCATCAGAGGGGTAGAGTGTTAGTCTGGATCTGTAAAAGTGGCAAAGAGGCCTGTGTCACCTTATAGACTAACAGACGTATTGGAGCATAAGCTTTCGTGGGTGAATACCAACTTCGTCGGATGCATGTAGTGGATAATATGATAGTCACTCTCTTTTTTCATGGTTTGATCCTTAGATGTTTAAATTGTAGAGTCAACACCCATTGAGTCTTGGGCTGTCTGTTAAGGTGGCTTTGGTGGTTTACTTCTGGTTCACATTTTTAAGGCTATCTTCACATGCTTAAGTGACCGATTTTTAAACCAACACTTTTTAAAAGTATGCTAATTTTGAATGCCTGGATTTTCAGTTCCCATTGACTTCAGTTAGAACTGTGATTGTTTTGTACCTCTAGAAATCCTAAAGACACTAAGTTAGGTGCACAAAAATGAAGGCACTGCAAATTAGTGGGCATATTTTTAAAATGATGGTCTTAATTTTTTTTTAATGAAAACTTAGATTCTGTGACACAAGGTGCAGCTCCTAAGGAAAGATATGTAATTGCTAAGCCATTGTGAACTGGCCCAGTTTGAGTCCTGGTTATCAAGTACCAAACGTGTTCCGTTGCTTATAAAGGCCTCAGCCCAAAACGAATTTCAGGCATCTCAAACTTACTTCAACAGTTTTTATAGATCTTCCCCCCCCACTCGCTTGTTACACAGATGGTGTAAGGGGGATGGACCCCAGAGTCCAAACCCTTACACAGTGGGATTTCGCAAGAATAACAGAGAAGGACTGTACCATGTCTTGCAGACGCTGGCCAGGAGAACAAGAACAGGAACAAAGACAGGAACCAGGGAAGGATCAGGAACACACCAGGAATTGGAGTTCAGGACCCTCTGCAACAGGTAAGTAGATCTTCATCAGGACGTCTTCTGCCTTTTACTCTTGACCTCAATGTCCTGTGTGCTGAATGCGGAAAATACACTGTCTGATGGTTTAATAGGTGAGTGAGGGTAAGTCCAAGGAACCTTGTTAGGTGTTACTAGTCCACCTTAGGTCTTATTCCCTCAGGGCTCTTATTTTTTATGTGTTTTGAACTGTAGAAAAAGATATTGTGAAGAAATAGATCATTCCTCTATTTCCTGAATTTAGGCTTCTGCATTCCTATGAGGAACTGAGCACCCTCTTCCCACTGATTTCAGTTGGACATGAGGGCACTTACCACCTCACAGCAGTGCTCGAGGTCTTGCAGGATTGAACCATTGGGTCTCTGTCTTTCTTCCATGTCTCTTCTTAGCTGTTTGTTCAACCTAAGAGCTATCTATAATTTTTGTCACTTTCATTTCCAGTGTGTCAACATGGATTGTGAAAAGTAAGCCACCTTTTGCTCATCTAATGGAATACATCACTGCAGATAATCCATCTGGAATGTAAATTAGTTTTCTGTTACCTGGTTACTGTTGTTAGATGTGCGTAGCAGAGGGAAGACAGATTTAAGATATTGTAGGCTTAGCATGCAGTTATGAATGTATCAAACACAATTTTATTTTAACAGGTATGCTAAGGATGGTTACAGGAGGAGTGTGTACAGTTTGTTGTACCTGTGTGTGTTTATGGGAGTTTGTGAATTCATATTTAATTCTCTTAGAATGTCATGTTGACAAGACATGTTCCCTGCACAAGACTTTAAATGGGATTTCTCTATCACATTTCTCTATTATTTCTTCAGAGGAGATGTTTGCAATCCGTTAATTAAAGATTTGACAGTAGGCCAAATTCTGATTTCAAAACTACCATTGTTAAATCTAGAGTAGCTCCATTGAGTTAAATGGATTAACTTGGGATTTACTGCTGTGTAAATGAGAGCAGAACTTTGCCCGGTGTTCCTGTTTTCAGGGGGTTAAAATAATAATTATAACTGTGTAGTTTAGCACCTTCTAAAGATCTTAGAGAACTTTACAAACACACGGGGTAGGAATTATTATCTGAGTTTATATATACCTTAAAATGAGATATTGAGCCTGATCAAAAGCCAAGTTGAGTCAACAGGTGTCTTTCCATTGACTTCAATGAGCTTTGGATCAAACATTAAGGCCAGGTCTACAATAGACTTTTTGCTGATACAGTTATGACAATTAGGGGCGTAATTTTTAATGACATTTCTATACACACAAAAGCCCTAGTGTAGATGCATTTATAGTGGCATAAAAGTGCTTTTGCGAGTATATAGCTTATTTCGGTACACCCTGCATCTGCACTAACAGGGTTTACTTGAATAGCTATAAGGTGTTACCCAGCCCGGGGCCAAATGCTTAAAATGCCTTACCCCCCAACAGTTTCATCCAGGGCTTTATCTGTGCAGAGTAGATAATTCGGCTGGGTTGCTGAGAGGGAGGGGGTGTCTAACACCATGTTCCTGCAAACATATATATGCTTAATTTTTAAGCACATCAGTAGGCCCATTAACTTGGATGGCACTCCTTACATGATTATAGATAAACGTATGTTATGATGGGTGAAACCTTGATATGGGTTGAGTTAAAACCTCATTGAGAATGGTGGGTGTGAAGATACCATACAATTAGCATGACCGTAAGGATGAATTAATCACAAACATCCACCTAAGACAAAAGGGTTATGTGAACCTGCTCAGGAGTTTTGGATTGTATGGACGGAGGGGCTCTTGCTGTCTATGGTGTTGGTAAGGGGGTGTATGTAGACAAAACACAGATCCAGAGCGTGACAGGCAGCCTGGAGAAATCCAAGCAGAGGCCGGTCAGCACAGTGTGACCCTGGAAGAAGCTAGAAGGAGAGCTTTGGGGCCTGGGCTGACAAAAGAGGCTTGGGACTGTAAGCTAAGAAACTGTTCCATTTGCTTTTAGTTCCTATTGCATTTGCAGAAGCAGGACTTTGTGCATTCTCTGTAAATATCCAAGATTGCATCAAAGAAAATAGCAGACTCCATCATCAGTTTCTACTCCCAAATGGAACATCCTCAGGCTTTGAACTTTGACTAGCTCCTCAGGTTGGAAAGGGGCAACAATATTCATGAGTTCTTGCCATTTAGCTAGCAAAGTCCCAGCCCATTAAGGGTTTGATCCTGCGTAACTGAAATCAACTGGCACTTAGAATCAGACCCTAAGAGATTTGAAAATGAAGACAAGGACTTAAAATTGGATTTGGAATTAAATAGGGAGCCAGTAGATCATATTTAGTGTTAATGTTATCTTTAGTTTTAATTGTGTAAGAGGCTGCATGTTGCAACAGCTGGACTTGCCACATAGCACTCACTCTAACTTTCAGATTTTTCCCATGATGAAATTACCATTTTTATGACATTTTGTGGATATGTGAAATTCTGGGGTGCAAATATGTCTGAAATTGAAGAAGCAATTATATTTTGCACAATTTTTCTCCACTTTTTTTCCCTCCACCATCCTAACTTAACTTTGTATGTCCAGACTTTCCAGTGATTGGCTTTTCAGTGAATTGTAATCTCAACTCTGATTCTTCTGGCTTTCAGACCAGAAATTTCATCATCCATTTTTTTTAAACTGCAGCACTACTTAGTTTATTTTCCCCTCTAGTTTATTGATAAATATGTGAAGCCTTAACTGCAGATTAGCACAGCTTGTGCCTGGAAATTTATTACTATATTCTTAACTACTCATTTCTAGTTCACTTTTTCTTGCTACACTGCTGCGTTAACCCCTTGAAAGCTTAAAAATAAACACTTTCGTTTTCCGCAGAGCATCCCCTTTTTCACTGGACAAATGTCTTATTTTGCTTTCTCGGAGTGCTGTCTTTTATTTGGTGTGATGTATGTTGTATCATGAGGCAAGCACATATTATAGTGTTAACAAGAAAATGAACTGCTCTGAGATTGAATCTACTAGCAAATTGTTATGCAGCACAGGAAATGCGGAACAATTAAATACATCAGTGCCAAATGGAGGTCACTGCTCCTTTAAGGGATTAACATGAGAGCAATGTAACATTCTGTACTGCTTATTCATCTAACAATGAAGCTACTGCTGAAGTTTTAAATTGCTTGTCATTGAATGATCCTAAATCCTTTAAATCAGATTTTGCCCTTACGACCAGGCTTTCTTTTATATATTCTGAGCAAAGTGCTGCCCTTGAACTTGAGACATTTTCCTGATAGTGCTCAATGTAAAAATACTGAATAAATTATACTAATGATGTAGGTTTGGCTTCGTTTTGTCCCCATAAAGCTAGTTAGCCCAGAATCCAACTTCGGTTTAAAAAAAAGAGTCCAGTTTCTACATGCAGGGTTTGTGCAGACTTTTGGGGAGAATGACATATTTTATTGCAACTGGCATAATGAGATATTAATTAAATGAACCAGACAAAATGAAACTTTGTATCTGTGAACACAGCAAAAGCATAGTGAAGTGTTTGATTGCAAAAATCAATACATTTTCATTGCTACTCATGTAAGGATATACTGGATCTTCCTACCCATCCTAAATCTTGAGTGCCATGGACATTTTATCTGAGCAAAGACTAGGATTTGTCTCTTAGGTCCAGATCCTGGGAAGAAGTCGTTAGCAGCACAATCCAGCCTGGACTGTGTGTAAAAACCCCCGCAGAGGTCAGGAAAATGGAAAGATTTCCTTACAGAGTTTCCTCTAATGGAAGTTAAATATATGTATGCCTAAATACCTTTGAAGAGCTGGGCTTTATTGTTTCTGGCCATTGAGAGCAGAAAAATTCTGAGTGCTCTTTCCACTTCAGACTGGTAACAAGAACAGATGCAGTGAATCAATTACTTGGGGAAATTTATTAAACAGCCTTTTTCCTTAGTCATTCTCTGCGGTTTCCAGATAACAAGGAATTCCCAGGTGATGGTGTATGTTGATCATCATGAGCTTTACTATATGTAGGTTATTTTGAATGAGACCTTAAGACCTCAGGTCTTGTTTGCTCTTGGGTGGGCTTTATGAATTCCATGGTAGTTTTAATAAGATTAAGGGGTCACCCGGCTATCACTGGTCAGAATTTTGCTGCATTATTGCAAGTTGCCTCCACTCCAGAAATGGCTACATTTTCACAAAGTGGTATCTATATATTGGCCAAATCATGAGAGGTGCATTTGGAGACATGCTGCCGGATAGCTGGGGCACAGCTGCAGGGGCCTAGAGCTATTGTAGAGACACACAGCCTCTCACCTGGATAGTCCTGGTCCCCTGTGAGTGTCTCTGTGATCAGTGGGATTTGTGAACTGCAGCCTCAGTATCTTTCTTGGGGTGGGGGATTAAACGTTCCTTCTCTGCTCACAGAAGAGTTCAGAGGAAACTCCACAGGGAAATCTTTCCATTTTCCCAAGCTCTGAAGTGGTATTTGTACATCGCAACACAATCTAGCCTGGACTAAAGATGTCTTTGGTCTAATTCCTTACATGAGTGTTTTGTCTGGTTAAGCTCTTAGGCCCTGATATTGCAATTGGATCCACATAGGCAGACCCTTGTTCTTGAGTAGAACCTCTCTGACTTCAATTGGGTTTTGCATGGCTGCAGAGGTCTACACAGGTGGATTTGATTGGAGGAGCAGGGCCTTGGTAAGAACTTCAGGATTTGGCCTCAATGTGATTACTTGTGAGAGTAGTGGTTGTAGGGATCAGACCCTGAATTAGTTAGTGTTTATCAGCACTTTACGTCTGAAAAGTGCTATACTGGATTATTACTTATAAGTATTGTTAGGAGCAGGGTGAAATCTTGTTATGGGTTGAGTTAACCCCTCTCCCCCTCCCCCCCCCCCCAGCTAAGACAAAACCCAGGTGTGAACCCCCTCAGGAGCTTTTGGCTGAGTATTGTTTTAAGTTGGGTGTGGGGAATGGAAGGCAGAACAGAAAAACTGGAAAAGGGGTGTGGGAGTGAAAGCACAGTGGATGACCCTGGAAGAAACCTGAGGGAAGATTTTTGGGTCTGGGGAGCAGATTGAAAAGGGTGCTCTTGATGCTGTGAGCAAAAGAAGCTGTTCCTGCTAACTGATTCCTTCTGCGTTAAAAGACACAGAACTCTGTACATTCTTTGTAAATAAACAAAGCTGCATCAAAGGAAATATCAGACTTTATCGACTTCTACTGCCAACTGAACATCCCCAGGTCCCAAAACTTTGACTAGCTGCTCAGGTCAAAAAGGGGTAATGTTACCATTTATTTTATAAAAATAACTTCAGTTATTGGAATTTTTTTCCCCATGTGGGAAGAAACATCTGGTTTGATCCCAAAGGTTTAAAATTGTCCCTTTCTTTGCTGATGGGATTCATTCTGCAACAGTTCTCACTCCACTGCCTACATCACAGAATTTTAGAGATACTTTTCTAAATTACATTTGATAACCTACTCAAGCAGACTCTTTAGCCCACACAGGTATCTTTCACATTATCCATTGGCAAAGAGATTCATCCTACAGTTGTATCTGAAGTTTGTGCATATGGAGTGGCATAAAGTTAAAAGAAGAGAGATTCTTGACAGCTTATTGTGTAAATCTTTCTGACATAGTTCTCTGCGTTTCTGGTGGAGACGAGAACTAATCACTACAAAGTAGGTCAAGAATTCCTGAGAGACATATTGACTGCCTTTGATTCTTCTACCTTGAAGTTCAAAGAGCATGAGTAAGTTCATTGTAAAAGGGAGGAATTGAGTTATTTTAAGAAATAAGGAACACACTTAGCATGAAGTGTACTAAGAACTTGAGAAAGAGCTGGTCATAAATCAGGCAGTGTGGAAAAAACAAATTGTATATAGAGAGTTTCACAATTTTGCTTTTGGACAGTAGTTACTAATTCCTAACGAATACTTTCTATCATTTAGTAGCTACTTTTTTTTCTTTTTGGCTATTGATTTCACTGAGAAATTTAATGCTATAAACCAAATTATGTATACCGTGCTTCATATTGATTGTCGAGTTTGGTAATTGTTCCTTGAAATACTTTACTTAGCCTGAGAGATTAGGGCTAGATCCACAAAGGGGACTTAGGTTCTGTGTTGTACCTGTGTGTGCCCTGCCACCTAATGTAATTCATAGCTTCAGATGAGGCACCCAGTCTCTCTATACAATGTATAGTGAGAGTTAGGTGCCTAAGAATGGGATCCATAAAAGCCAGCAAGCTGAATGGGGAGCCACCTAAGATAGCCAATAAGAAATGCCAAAGAGAGGGGTGTGACCTAAGTCTAACCCCTCAAAGAGATTTAGGGTAATGGTGCCCAACCTAGCCTTTAGATGCTACTGCAATATAGATGTTAAACAACAGTGATAATAAAATGACAATGGGACCTCAATATTCACATGAGAAGAGTTGCAGAATCAGGGCGCAAATCAGTTACATTAGAGCTATTCAGAATTCTGTTCTGCTTAGATTTATGGATTGGAATTTGGCAGAGGCAAGAATAATATAATATAGAGAGATAAACAGATTGAAATAGAGAGCAAGAGAGAGAGTAACATGGTCCTTTTAAAATGTTAGAGGGGAAAACTTTGTTTTTCAAAATCAATCTTTTGATAAAACCTAATCCAGATTGTGATTAGAAATTGTGTGGACAGTTTTGTAGATGGCTGAATTGTTTTATAATTGTTTTACTATGTTGTATCCATAGTAAAGATGTAGCCTCAATGCCCTGGTGGAGACAGTTAGCAAACAGACCTATCTGCTGATTTGAAGGTAGTATGAGTAATGATTGAGAAGAAATGCTTTTTTTGCAATCTGTCACACATTAGTGACATTAAGTGAGGGATTTGTCATGCTCTTTGCTGGTGGTGGAATGTCTCATAGCTTTAAGGAGAGCATTGCAACACACACCGTTTTTTCCCCCAAGCATACTCTGCTAGTAATAAAACCAAGGCCAGCATACAGAGTGCATATTTCCTTGGGCAGTTTATGCATAAAGCTCCAGCAATGTTTTGAGAGCAGCCAGAGTGGCTCAAACGGCTAACCCCATCCCATGGCAGTGGTTGGTCAAGGTAGTCCCTCCTTCCACATCTTGAGATTAGCCTGGCCACTGGCCAGGAACAAATGTCCCCTGAGTGGCCATCTGGTTGGGCAGCCTATCACCAGGTTGCCCTTTTATAAGGTTGGTTGCTGCTGGGAAAGGGAGTATCTGAAGGATACCAGGAGAAGCAGTCTTCTCTCCTGATTGGGGGATGGAGTTCCTTGGCCAGGGCTGCCAGTAAGGCATGGGGATACCACAAGGACACTTCCTTGTCTTTGTTGTGACATGGGCTCCTTCCCCCACCCCAGGCAGTCTAGGGCTGCTGTGTGGTGGCAATGGGGAAGGAGAGCTTTTAGCAAGCGGGGGGAGGGAGGGGGAGGTGGGATTGCCTGTACTGTAAACCCTGGCCTACCATATAGCCTTATATATGGTGTATGAGTACTACGCTTCAGGCAACAACAAGCTTCAGAGCAATTAGGCTGTAGGCCACATTCTGTCCCTGTCCTCCTCTCGCTGTGAACAGTTCCCTCTGAACTCAATGGGAGGTGACTGTGCTTAGCTGAGAGTCGATTTTTGTCCTATACATTAGTAATCCTGGTGTGTGTTGAGGGGTAGCAGTTACAATACTTAAAGTCACAAGACTGTACATAAAAATAAACACTAAACCGCAAGAGCAAGTTACAAGAGGGGTCCAGGCTTTGCAAGTGTTAAACAGGGACCCTACTCTCATGAATCACACTTTGCAACTTTGTGACAATTTGAACTGTGAAATTGACTTCTTGCTGTTGAGCAGAGACCTGATCAACACTGAAAAGTTACATCGGCATAGCTACATCTCTCAGGGGTTTGAGAAATCCACGCCCCTGAGAGAGACATAGTTAAGCCAACCTAACCTCTGGTGTAGACAGCGCTTCTGTTGACCGAGCTACCACTTCTCAGGGAAGCGGGTTACCTATAGCAATGGAAGAACCCCTGCTCTCACTGTAGTAAGTGTCCACACTGAAGTGCTAGAGCAGTGCAGCTGCTTCACTGCAGCTGTGCTGTGTTGCGGTTTGAGTTTAGACATAGTCTCTAATGGTACGTCTACACCACAAGAGCGACAGTGGCACAGCTGCAGCTACACCACTAGTTTCTGTCAACCTAGCCGTGCCTATAGCAGGGTTGAGGTTGGCTTAACTGGATGCAGTGAGAAATAGCTTTAGCTCAAGTAATGTACACATGTTATTGGTTTACTATGGAAGTGTTCACGGTGCTCGGGCAGGAGAAAACTTCAGAAAATACCAGTTCGTCTTTGCTTTGTGAAGAATTCAAAAAGGGCATTTCCTCAGAGGAGTGCTGTACAACCTCAGCCTCCCAAATATTAACTCTCATTATAGGTTGTACATTCAAGTGCTTAATTTTGGTCTCCTGGCTGGGGCTGGGCAACAGAAACTGCAAAATGCTTATTCTTTTATATATTCTTGTGGGAAAGGAGGAGATATGACCTAATAGAGCCAAACGAATGAAACTCATTGATTATTAGAAAACATTTAGTTTTCCTAATGGCACTTGCATCAACTACGGAATGAGCCGTGATTTTTACTCTAAGTGGTGGATGAAACATTGGTTAAGAACCTGGCAGTCCACTGAGCTAACTAAAGACAATTCCAACACCCTTCTCCATATTCCCCTCTCTGGGAAGGCTGATAAGTGAGTGGGACCCTAATCCACAACTCCCAGAGTTTGTCTTAGTGCGTAAGTGAGAAGTATTGCCTATGGCATACTGGGGGAAGGGGTGGGGCAGCAATTTTCTAGCAGATTCTTCTCCTTCCTTCTTCCCCAAATGCATGAGGGAAAGCAGCATCAGCTACTGCAGTAACTAGGGAAAGCAGCATCAGCTACTACAGTGACTTGTGTAGCTTTCCCTTCCACCCTATGGAACCACTTATTCAGATGACTGGAGGACAGCTAATGTAATGCTGATTTTTAAAAAAGGTCCAGAGGTGATCCTAGCAACTACAGGCTGGTAAGCCTAATGACAATACCAGGAAAACTGGTTGAAACTATAGGAAGGAACAGAATTATCAGACACATAGATGAACACGATATGTTGGGGGAGAGTTAACGCTGCTTTTGTAAAGGGAAATCATGCCTCACCAATCTATTAGAATTCTTTGAAGGGGGAGGTCAACAAATGTGGACAAGGATGATCCAGTGGATATAGTGTGCTTGGATTTTCAGAAAGCCTTTGACAAAGTTCCTCACTAAAGGCTCTTAAGCAGACATGGGATAAGAGGGAAGGTCCTCTTATGAATCAGTAACTGGTTAAAAATAGGAAACAAAGGGTAGGAATAAATGGTCTGTTTTCACAGCGGAAAGAGGTAAATAGCAGCGTCCCCCAAGGATTTGTACTGGAAACATATTCATACATGATCTGGATAAGGGCTAAACAGTGAGGCAGAAAAGTTTGCAGATGATACAAAAGATAGTTAAGTCCAAAGCTGACTGTGAAGAGTTACAAAGGATCTTACTAAACAGGATGACTGGGCAACAAAAAGACTGATGAAATTCAGTGTTGATAAATGCAAAGTAGTGCACACTGGAAAACATAATCCCAACTATACATACAGAATGATGGGGTCTAAATTGGCTGTTAGCACTCACGAAAGATCTTGGAGTCATCGTGGATAGTTCTCTGAAAATGTCTGCTCAGTGTGGAGCAGCAGTTAAAAAAGCTAACAATATTAGGAACCATTAGAAAAGGGATGGATGAACCAGTGTATTATAATTCCACTATGTAAATCCATGGTACGCCCACCCCTTGAATACTGCATGTAGTTCTGGTTGCCTCATCTCAAAAATATAAGAAATGGAAAAGGTACAGAGAAGGGCAACAAAAAGGATTATGGGTATGGAACAGCTTCCATATGAGGAGAGATTAAAAAGACTAGGACTGTTCAACTTAGAAAAGAGATAATAAAGCGGGATTATGAGAAAGGTCTATAAAATTGTGGCTGGTGTGGAGAATGTGAAAAGGGAAGTGTTATTTACCCCTTCACATAACACAAGAACCAGAGGTCACCAAATGAAATTACAAGGCAGCAGGTTTAAAACAAATATAAGGAAGTAGTACTTCATACAATATATAGTGAATATGTAGCATTGTCAGGGATGTTGTGAAGGCCACAAGTATAACTGGGTTGAAAAAAGAATTAGATAAGTTCATGGAGGATAGGTCCATCAATGGCTCTTAGTTGTTTTATTAATGTCTATTATTTCGCTGATTCCTGTGCAATTTGTAAATTCTTTATCTCGGCGGGCATGCTTTGGCAGAGTAATACAACGGATATAAAGGGCAAGTTGGTAGCTTGCCATTGAATGCATGTGTAAGTGTAACATGCTTGCCACTATGTGCCACTGGTGCAGTGGCCAGTAGTCATTGCAGTCTCTGCACTGCCCTGAGTGCCAGATCTTACTCCCTCCTATGACCTTCTGAGGCACAGAGAGAATACAGGGCATGCCCCTCCTTGTGCTACGGTGGGAGTTGGGGGGAGTTGCTCCAAATACCCCCGTGGGCCAGTGGCTTTGAGCCCCAATTGATCCCCAATACTGAAAGCTTAGAAGCATATTTTCTATACGTTTTATTTTGCATTTTTATGCCACCTCAAAATATTTTAAAGCAAAAGTGCCTCGTGTATCCTACGATGTTTGACAAAGAGATTTGGGTGATTAATGAAAGTGGTGAGAATGGGCATTAATAAAAGGTATATTTCAAACGTTTCAGCGGCTAGTATTGACAATGACTTTTTATTTCCCCCGGTGAATTCTTTTACTCTAAAAGTTCATAATGGACACCTTAACATTTCTTTGAATATTTGTTCAAAAGTCTAAGATGGTATCTGTACTGTTCTTCCACTACTTTTAGTGTTCTCCAAAGATGAGAGAGAATGTGTTCTCCTTTGAAAAGTATTGTAATATTCCTTTGATCCTGTACCTGGAAGTTTTTCTTATTAAAGAATATGGAGAGTATAAAACCTATAAAATACAAAGTGTTTTCATTTTTAATGTGCCTAAGAAAGGAATGCATGCCTAATGTGCATGGACATCAGATACCCCTCCATCAATTGATATTTCCTGGAATATCTTTTGCTTAAAAAGTAAGATTACTTAATTGATAATTGGGTAAATTCTTTCAATTTCCTAGCAACCTTGGACAGATAACAACCTTTAGCATTGATTCTTACTGTTCCCAAGTATGTAAGAAGGTTCTGTGTAGTTCTGGGACCCAGGTGTTTAATCTTCTTCTTAGTGCATGTGTAGTGTGCCTCAGTGGCACGTGACCAGGATTCATCACCGAATTTCGTCCACTAGTTGGATCATTAGCTTCCCCAGCCCAGGCCGGGTACTGACAGGGAGCGTGACATGAGTGCTAATCCATGCCTATGTGGTATAGTTGTAGTTATTTTTCAAAAAGGATGTTTTTAGACAGAGCTTCAGTGATAGGTGTGACTCTCATGAATGCCACTGATGATTGTATGCATGAGCCTCTGAAGGAGAATATACCTGTGCAGATGACTCAGACAAAGGTACCTAAGTATGTGTTGGCTTTACTTGTAACCATCAGAGATGGAAAGTGTGTATCTACCTGGACAGGGCTGGGAAGCAGCTAAGAAATCTACTCCACTCACATAAAGCATGAGCACTCAGACTCTGCGCAGGTGGTTGGGAAGGTGGAAAACATCCGTCTAATGCCGGACCAACACGTGGGGCCACCCTGCAGCTGTACTGCAGCCACTGTTCCAGACTAAAAAAAACCAAGGAGGACTTGTGGCACCTTAGAGACTAACAGATTTATTTGCGCATAAGCTTTTGTGGGCTGTGGGTTTTAGTCTCTAAGGTGTCGCAAGGTGTTTGGTTTTTTGTCTAAGGTGTTTGGGTTTTTTTGCTGATACAGACTAACATGGCTACCCCTCTGAAACCTGTTCCAGACTGTGGGCTGGAATAAGGGCTGCAGCCCCTCTGTGTCTGGTGCATAGGGTCCAGGGCCAATTGACATTGTTTGGTGGCCCATCCCCGAGCCTGCCTCCATTGTGGCCTTACACACCAGATTATGTTGTTCCGGGGCATTGACGCTTTCCGCAGCAAGTAGTGGGGGTGCCACCACCCCCATGCAACCACTCTGCTGACAGACACCCGAAAAAGCCCTAATGCAGTTTTGCATAAAACAAGGGCTTTGTGCTGGCTCTCAGCGCTATGTGTAAATTTCACCCTGGATGCACATTGTTATTGGGTTTTGTCTGGCTAACAGCTCTCGCATTTGAACTCAAATCTCTGTAAGGTAGGGAGAGATGAGGGCAAAGAGCAGTAATAGAATACTTCAATGTTATTTTAATAGGATCACAGTTTTATGATGTCTGGGTTTTTTTCTTCTTCTTTTCCCCTCTCTATCTTTCTCTGTCCTCTGCCAAGCTTCTGTGTTAATGCCCTCTGGTGATACTGAATTCTTTCCAAGCTTCACTTCAACAATTCCACCAGCGTTAATTATTGTTCCAGGAGGACATCTTGCCCTAGAGAGGCAAGGTTTCTTTGAAGCCATCTGTCTGGACAGGGAGAGCAGTTAGCAGTTCAGTATTTCCAAAGGAAAACTTGCAGCTAGTGAAGATAATATGAATGACCCAGGTGCCCTGGGAAGGGAAATGCTGTCTCAAGTGTAGTATATTCTGTATGCTACCTATCCACCTACCTCAGTTAATAAGGTTCCTACTTCTTCACGCTGGTCAAGATAAATACAAAGCTTTCTAGCCTTGAAATCACCATAGTGAGGTTGCCATGGTAAAAAAAGAAAAATTGAATCCGTCACAAATTAGGCTGAAAGAGATGATACAAAGAGAAGCACTAACACTGCATTGACACCACATGACATTTTTTCAGAATAGCATGTTCTGTATACAGTGAACTTCTAGTCTTAGTTTATATTTTTGTGCTCAATATAAATTAGTCTCTGTGTTCAGTATTCATTACTGTCTGCACGTGTCATCAGCATGGAAAATAACATTGTTAGGGATTTCTTTTTCTCAGGAGAAAGGTTAGCTTTTTTTTAAAACTGATCTGAGTACAAGAGGGGGAAACGAGAGATTCCTAAATCCTAATCCAATCTAATTCTAATACTGACTCCTCCTGTAGCCTTGGGCCAAGTAATTTAACCTAGCTGCCTCAGTTTCCCCCCTATAAAATAAGGACAATAGTAACAATTGTGCCTGAAATGGAACTCCTGATCCAAGCCCGCCTACATTTGGGGCAAGTTCAGATCCATTTAAATTGTATGATTTAGGCCTCTCTGTAAAATGAATTCAGATCCAAACTCCACAGTTCCATCGTTACTGATGATGCTGCTTTCTTATTTCACCTGTGTAGTTGTGAGGACTGATTACTTGTTTGTATAGCACTTTGAAGATGAAATCTCTGTGAACAGTTCTAAGAATTATTATTTTATTTATTAGTATTATTAAAAGAATGTTAGGGACACAGTTAAGATTTTTGCCAATTTGTTTCATGTGGTCTTCCATTCATCAAATGTATGGTCTTCTGCAGCATGTTGAAGGCCCAATATAGTTTTCACAGCTTAGCTTGCAAAATCCACTTGTCCCTTAATACTGAACAAAAGACATACCAGAGCAGCAAATTCAGGATGTGTGTGGGGAGTAACAACCCCTCTGCCTCTTCTGTGAAGCTTGATGAACCAGGAGGAAGTGGAAATCAGGAGAGGAAGAGAAGGGGCGAATTAGGAAACCAAGCATTTTCCACTACAAAATATTGTGGAATTCTGATTTGATCAAGTCATACTTATGTTTGACCATTTGTGGGGATTATTTTGGCACATTTTTATTTTATTTTATTTTGAGAAGTGCTTTTTATACTTTTAGGCACAGCAATGCCTGTCTTTTTATTTGTTACTTGTTTTTATTAACAGGATGGATACACCACTAACCCAGAAAGGGGCCAGAGGCTTCTTACTTCGGATAGTCTTTCTTGGACTAGGTTTATCATATCATTGCTCCTAACCAATGGTGCTAACTACCTCCTAAAATCAGGATGAGCCTGAGTCTTGCCACTTATAGGACATGTTGCAGGGCCCTTTGTGTAGGCCTGTCGTTAGTAGAAAACAGAATGCGGAAAATGGCCCAGGGAAATTCTCCTTGGAAATTAAGTCTTGAAAGTGATCTGACCCTGGACAGTAGCTATAACGACATGGCCAGAGTTTATAGCCTAGAACCTGAAAAGACTTAGGCACATGCTTACTTCACCCACTGAGAGTCAAATGGGACTACTAGTGCATAAAGTTCAGCCTGTGCTAAAGCTTTGCAGAAAAGGAACCTAGATTCCTTTTGAAGACTGAACTGGATGTGAAATCTATTTATGTACTGGTGTCTAGATACTATGGTGATGCATGCATTAGAAATGCATATAGACAGTTATTCTTGACTTACAGGTGATTTATCTGTTCCTCATTAAAATATTAATGCCAAAAGACATGATTTTCAACATCCATGGGTGTACTGTAAAAGTTGTTTGGTTAGGCAGCTTAATTTTTTTTTTGCAATGAAGATCAACATGCCCAATGTTTTTCTATCATTTGGAGCAGCTTGAAAAGACATTCTGTTGCACTGAAAGCAGATATACATGACAGGCATATACTTACCTTTTATCAGTTAAATCAGAATGCAGGAAAGACCAGGATGGTGTTAAATATAAAAATATCATGCACTAATATTTGGTACAACTAAAACTGTTAAAAACCTTGAAACATGAACACTGTGGAATATGTTTCAGAGTAGCAGCCAGGTTAGTTTGTATTTGCAAAAAGAAAAGGAGTACTTGTGGCACCTTAGAGACTAACAAATTTATTTGAGCATAAGCTTTCGTGAGCCACAGCTCACTTCATCGGATGCATTCAGTGGAAAATACAGTGGGGAGATTTATATACACAGAGAACATGGAACAATGGGTGTTACCATACACACTGTAATGAGAGTGATCACTTACGGTGAGCTATTACCAGCAGGAGAGTGGGGGGGAAAAAACCTTTTGTAGTGATAATCAAGGTGGGCCATTTCCCGCAGTTGACAAGAATGTCTGAGGAACAGTGGTGGTGGGGGAGAATAAACATGGGGAAATAGTTTTTTTATGGCTGACTTAGAACAACGCTTCCTCAGCTCTCGTCCCCTAATGCCCCACTCTACTTGCACTACATTGATGACATCTTCATCATCTGGACCCAAGGAAGAGAAGCCCTTGAGGAATTCCACCATGATTTCAACAATTTCCATCCCACCATCAACCTCAGCCTGGACCAGTCCACACAAGAGATCCACTTCCTGGACACTATGGTGCTAATAAGCGATGGTCACATAAACACCACCCTGTACCGGAAACCTACTGACCGCTATTCCTACCTACATGCCTCCAGCTTTCATCCAGATCACACCACACGATCCATTGTCTACAGCCAAGCTCTACGATACAACCGCATTTGCTCCAATCCCTCAGACAGAGACAAAGACCTACAAGTTCTCTATTCTTAAAACTACAATACCCACCTGTTGAAGTGAAGAAACAGATTGACAGAGCCAGAAGAGTACCCAGAAGTCACCTACTACAGGACAGGCCCAACAAAGAAAATAACAGAACGCCACTAGCCATCACCTTCAGCCGCCAACTAAAACCTATCCAATGCATCATCAAGGATCTACAACCTATCCTGAAGGACCACTCATCGCTCTCACAGATCTTGGGAGACAGGCCAGTCCTTGCTTACAGACAGCCCCCCAACCTGAAGCAAATACTCACCAGCAACCACACACCACACAACAGAACCACTAACCCAGGAACCAATCTTTGCAACAAATCCCATTGCCAACTGTGTCCACATATCTATTCAGGGGACACCATCATAGGGCCTAATCACATCAGCCACACTATCAGAGGCTCGTTCACCTGCACATCTACCAATGTGATATATGCCATCATGTGCCAGCAATGCCCCTCTGCCATGTACATTGGTCAAACTGGACAGTCTCTACGTAAAAGAATAAATGGACACAAATCAGACGTCAAGAATTATAACATTCAAAAACCAGTTGGAGAACACTTCAATCTCTTTGGTCACTCGATTACAGACCTAAAAGTTGCAATTCTTCAACAAAAAAACTTCAAAAACAGACTCCAACGAGAGACTGCTGAATTGGAATTAATTTGCAAACTGGATACAATTAACTTAGGCTTGAATAGAGACTGGAAGTGGATGGGTCAATACACAAAGTAAAACTATTTCCCCATGTTTATTCCCCTCCCCCACCCCCACTGTTCTTCAGATGTTCTTGTCAACTGCTGGAGGTGGCCCACCTTGATTATCACTACAAAAGGTCCCCCGCTCTCCTGCTGGTAATAGCTCACCTTAAGTGATCACTCTCGTTACAGTGTGTATGGTAACACCCATTGTTTCATGTTCTCTGTGTATATAAATCTCCCCACTGTATTTTCCACTGAATGCGTCTGATGAAGTGAGCTGTAGCTCACGAAGGCTTATGCTCAAATAAATTTGTTAGTCTCTAAGGTGCCACAAGTACTCCTTCACCATGGGATATGTTCTCATATATGTGCAGCGGGGTATATTTTAGCCCTCCTTACATCAGTCCTTGCCTACTAGCATGAGTGTAGGTACTCTCAAAGGGCCCAATCTATAAACACATATTACTAGACACAGTATCTATCAGTATCAGTAATACCACTGATATTCCATTGGAATAAGCACTATGACTGCAGTATTATGCCCGAGGAAGTAGTGATGGTACCTTTTCATGGAGAACAGTGCCATCTTGTGGGCAGCTGTAGTTTACTCTATATCTGGCATATTCTAAACTCTACAGCAGGGGTGGGCAAACTTTTTGGCCGGAAGGCCACATCAGGGTTGTGAAACTGTATGGAGGGCCAGGTAGGGAAGGCTGTGCCTCCCCAGACAGCCTGGCCCCAGCCCCCTATCCGCCCCCTCCCACTTCCCGTCCCCTGACTGCCCCCCTCAGAACTCCCGACCCATCCAACCTCCCCTGCACCTTGTCCCTTGAGTGCCCCCCCCGACCCCTATCCACACCCCTGCCTCCTGGCAGGCCCACCGGGACCCCACCCCCTATCCAAACCCCCTGTTCCCCATCCCCTGACTGCCCCGACCCCTATCTACACCCCTAGCCCCTGACAAGCCCCGCCAGGACTCCCATGCCTATCCAACCCCCCCTGCTCCCCATCCCCTGACTGCCCCCCCAGAAAACCTCCGCCCCGTCCAACCACCCACTGCTCCCTGTCCCCTGACTGCCCCCCAGGAGCCCCTGCCCCCTGACCATGCTGCTCAGAGCAGCAAGAACTCGCAGCCCCGCTGGAGCCAGCCATGCTTCCCGCGCTGCCCGGGAGGAGCGGTGGGCCAGAGCACTGGCATCGCTGTGCGGGAGGGGCTGAGGGCTAGCCTTCCCAGCCGGGAGCACAAAGGCCGGGCAGGACGGTCCCATGGGCCATATGTGGCCTGCGGGCCGTAGTTTGCCTGCCTCTGCTCTACAGAGAGGATCCTTCATAATATTTTAATTACCTCTATTTACCTCATTAGCTCCCAGGTACTGAAAACCGGTTGTCTGAACTGCTCCAAGCAGAGTCTGAATCTTTAAAGATCAAAGTTAAAACATCTGTGAATGGAAAAGGCCTCTGAAATTTGTTCCTAGTCCTTAAACAATGAGAATATCTAAGCTCCACTCACTGAGAGTAAAATGCTTCATTTTCTCTTGCAAAGTGTTTTATTATGATGATGATACTCACTTTAAAAGACCAATCTGATTTTATTACAGTAAAATTAATAAAAGAGTTGAAAATAGGGACTAACGAAGTTCTATAAATAAAATCTATTGCAGAGAAATACTTTAACAAGATGAAAACAATTATTAGTTATTCAGTTAGGCCTGAATTCACCAAGGGACTTAAGTGTTGCAATGCTTAGCATTGTGATGCTTAACTTTTGGGCTCAGAGGAAATCACTACAAAGGCAATGGGATCCAGAAAGCCTGGGTTTGGCACCTAGGCTTGATACCTGGGCAGAGAAAGGTGGCTAAGAATGTGATCCGCAAAATCCAGCACATGAGATGATGGGGTGTTGCCTAAACTAGCCCATGGGAGAAGGTAGTGAGATGGGTGTGTCCTAAACCATGCTTCTTTCATAGAGTTCAATGCCTAAGTCTGAGGTGTCAGAAGGTACCTGGCTCTGCTTGCAATCCACAGCTGGGAACCCCTCTCCTTAGGAGAATGGCATAGGTGCCTGCTTTACTCCACAGAGAACAGGGGGGTCAAGAGGAAGAGGACACAGCATCCCTTATAACCTTTAGCCCAGTGGTAGGGTACTCACTTGGGATGGGGGAGACCCCAGTTCAGTTCCCTGCTGTGCCTGATAAAGGAGAAGGGATCTGAACAAGGGTTTCCTAGCTCTCAAATGAGCTCCCTAATCACTGGACGTTAGAGTGAGTCTCACTCTGTCTCTGGCCCAGTTACTATTTAAAGTGTAATGACTTCATCAGGTGAGAGAGACCCACATCACAATATCCTATAATCCAAAACCTTGGGTAAATATTTAAAAAATGCTTTAGTAATAAAGAATTGGAACTAGATCAAGCTAGTGCTGAATTTACTAAAGGAGGTCAGAAGGAGATGCCTAATCTTGGGGTTTGATTTTGAACACACACTGCTTTTACACCAGAGTGATTGCATTAACTTAAATGAAGAGTCTCCTGATATACACCAGTTCATGGGGAAGGGGGGGTGTGTGAGAAAACCTGGATTTATGTTGGAAATGGCCCACCTTGATTATCATACACATTGTAAGGAGAGTGGTCACTTTAGATAAGCTATTACCAGCAGGAGAGTGAGTTTGTGTGTGGGGGAGGGGAGGTGTGAGAAAACCTGGATTTGTGCTGGAAATGGCCCTACTTGATTACCATACACATTGTAAGGAGAGTGATCACTTTAGATAAGCTATTACCAGCAGGAGAGTGGGGTGGGAGGAGGTATTTTTTCATGCTTTCTGTGTATATAATAAGATCTTCTACACTTTCCACAGTATGCATCCGATGAAGTGAGCTGTAGCTCACGAAAGCTTATGCTCAAATAAATTGGTTAGTCTCTAAGGTGCCACAAGTACTCCTTTTCTTTTTGCGAATACAGACTAACACGGCTGTTACTCTGAGAACAGTTCATGTGGGAGCAGCAGTCAAGCCTGATGTGTTTATTTATATCACGGTAGGCTTTGATAAGTGTAGATAATGACAATGAAACACAAACATAGGAAGAAGGAGAGAAGGATCAATTCCCATGCCTTGCAATCACAGGAAATTGATCATGGGATATGAACTTTTCTGATCCTAAAGGATGACACTCAAGAGGAAGGGGGGGGGGGGGAAACCTGGACGTACCTGTTAATGGGCATTGCGAGAGGGTGGGGGTGGAAATGACTTCCTAACTTCAAATCTGGCAGACAATTTGTATATGTGAACATGAAATGCAGTAGTACATTTGCGTGCATATCTTTGGTGCCCAAGTAATTTTTTGTCTGGGTTTGTTTTTTAGTCCTCTAAAGGCAAATTTGGAAGAGCATTTCAGACATCGATGCGTCTTTGGGAAACAAGAGCCTCTGTATACTTAATCTCACTTTGATGGGCCACCATTAAGGGTCTTTAAGATATGAGACTCTCTACTGGAAGGGTGGATGCAGAGAGTAGCTAAAGGGGTATTGAGATGCTGAAGGGTATTGAGGTCTGGCCAGCCATCCTAAGGAATATGGAGCTACAGAGTTTCCAGGAGAGTCTGAAAGCCAAGCCTAGGTGTTGGTTCTATGCTGTCGGAATGGGAAGAAGCAGTTTCACTGCAACTCTATACAGAAGCAGAGGCTGCCAGACAGCTGCTCCCTGGGTATGGGGCTGGAGTGGCTCATTTGGAGTCTTTGGCCAAGGAGGCTGCCTGTTTGCTGGTTGCACCAACTGCTGCTGTTCAGGGAAATGGAAGTTTGAGTACATTTTTGTGAACTAACAGATTACAGCAAGGTTTACTGTGACTCCATGTCACCAATTTCTCATCCAAAAGTAAACTATCCTGTGAGTCATAGAATATCAGGGTTGGAAGGAACCTCAGGAGATCATCTAATCCAACCCCTTGCTCAAAGCAGGACCAACCCCCAATTTTTGCCCCAGATCCCAAATGGCCCCCTCAAGGATTGAACTCACAACCCTGGGTTTAGCAGGCCAATGCTCAAACCACCGAGCTATCCGTCCCCCTGAATGTCCCTGAATTTCAACTGCTGAGCAGCCAAAGGGGCAACTCTCAATTTAGTTTTCAGGAGCGACTAAGTGAGTTTGCAATAGAGAACCAGGAAATCGTATTGTTACTGAACAGGTTTCATGCTTTTTGCCTTTTATGGATGTCTGTTTGTAAAATACATACATTCAACTAATGTCATATTTTCAGAGTCAGTAGCTGAGTTTGAAAAGATCGATATAATAAAACAAAAATACAGTTAGACTTGGAATGAGAAGAGACACAAAAAGGTGTTTTAGTTTTTTTTAGAAATAACCTGGTTTTAAACTATTTCAGGGCATTCTTCCTGATCCAGCAAATGGATGGTACCTCTGATCAACAGAGGGCCCCAAACTGTAGGGTACCAATGGTTGGAAGAACAGGGCCTACTGAGGCCTCATAAGCCTGGGTGCTTATTCTGAACTGGAACAGTCATGAACTTGTGACCACCAAGGAATCCCCTTGTGGTGGGTGTTAGGATTGGGGTGACCCTAGTACATGTATTAGCCTGCATGTAGGTTCTTTTATTGCTTTTAATGCATTCTCTCTGTATTGCTCTTTACCATTAGAATAAAGGAGGCTTGCATAAGAAGTGCGGTTTGGGTAGCAATTACACTTGTTAGTCTCTAAAAAGCAAGCAAGCAGGTATGCTTGGGCAACCTGTCTGCGATGGGAAATACACAGTGAAGGCAGAGAACTGTGAAGCCTGGAAATACCCTGGTCAGAACAGAGAGAGAGAGATGTGCATGGCTCCACCCAAGAGAGGCAACAGCTGGGGAGATGGAAGCCTGAGACTGGGTGCTCTGGCTGGACCACTGAGGGGAACTACAGGTGCAGTTGCTCTGCCCTGTGACCTGTGAAATGGGAACAATGGGTCAATAGTTTAGACAAAGAAAGGCATGGAGAGATTATTAGTGAAGAAAACGAAGTAGGAAGGATTTATTCTCTCTCCTTCAGCATCTCCAGTCTCTTCTCTGGCCCTGCAGTTTTGATCGTGTTTTATTCTAACCTACCCTCAGCTCACTCCTGCTTCCTCATGACCTGCCCCAGCCACACACTCGCTGTTCCTCCCATCCCATCCCTCTCTATTCACAATCCTCACTTCCCTGTGCTGCTCCCCGCTCCACAGGACTGCAGGGTGAATGGAATCTAGTGAGCAGGGGAGGCAGAGCCAGCAGACATCTTTCAAGAGCTATAGCCCCTTGGCACCTTATTGTACCTCTCTGGGAAGAGGTAGGGATTCTCTCCCCCTCGCCCCACCTGGACACAGGGAATCATAGTGGTAGGAAGAAAGTAATGCTGAGCTTCTGGGTCTTGAAGCTAAGCCCACTGATAAGGGCTCAAGCCCCAGATCCACAAAGGGACTTAGGCATTGCAACAATGAGCGTTGCAATGCCTAATCTTTAAGTGCCCGGAAAAGTCACTGGAACAACAACAGGATCCACAAAGTCCAACTTAGGTGCCCAGGATCCCTTTACAATGAATGGGGAGAGACAGGCTCCTTAGAATGCCATCGACAAAAGCCAACATACCAGGCAGGGAGCCACCTAAGCTGGCCAATGGGAGACGCTGATGACAGGGATGCTGATGACAAATGCCTATCTTCCTCTGGTTGGTGGATCATGCTGAGGCTTACATGGGAGACAGGCATCCAGATGCAGACAGTGGGGTAGCAGCTCGCTTGCCCAGAGGCAGCGACTTGGGCACCATGGGAACTTTAACCCTGAAAACTGACATTGAGTGTTAGGTGCCTACACAGGGTCCACTGGGACTTTTGGGCATCACAGTGGAGCCCAAACGGAGACTTGCGCACCTATGTGCCTTTGTGCAGCTGGGCTTGTTTGTTTTCCTTTTCCAATAGGATAACTAGGGTTTTTATCACTAAATTGCTAAAATTGGCCTAGTCCTCAATTGTTGTTTGACAGACATAATGAAATCAGGTAAAGTCCCCTCTCTTCCCCTTAAGGCTTGCTTTAGGTCATTCCCTATTTCAACCTAATTTAGCTAATCTAATATTCAGGCTAAGAGGAGAGCCTAGCAGTAAATGCTTTGCTGAAGAAAATAGCCAGTATCAGCTGTTGCAGGCAAGACAAGTACAGCTTGTACACACGGACTGCTGTTTTCGCTTCAACATAAGTCACCGACTGTTTTCTTTAGCTAGGAGGGACTTCTGGATTTTTTTTAAAAAAGGGAGGAAGTAAGTATCAGTGAGGTTTAAAAATTGGGCAAGGGCAGTGTTAGGGGGCTTATTCCTTCACCCACTTACTTCCCTGGTCCTTCTCGCATGAACAGAGAGCAACAATACCCAAAGTCCAAAGGTGCAAACAATGCGATGTTTATTAGGGTGAACTTCCAGCAAGCATGATTCCAGTTTCCTTCCTTAGGGTCCCCCTTCCCAGCTCTGACACCACAGAGCCTTACACCTGTGTCCCTGTTCCCATTCCTGCCCTTAGCCAAACATGATTCCAATTTCCCTACCCCCATTCCCTGTTCCCATTTCCCCCGTTAGCAAAACATGATTCCAATTTCCTCACCCCCATTCCCATTCCCGCCCCCACATGCCCACCCACTCACTTCCTGATTGACTGCAGACTATATAGTAAAACTTGAATTCTGCTTAGCTATACCTTAACCAATCATTTTACTGAAATTTAACTAACCAATCCTAACATATTGTAACATGATTATGTAACCAATTATATCCCACCACCTTAATTAGTTTACACCCAGCAAAATTAATTATACAGCAGACAGGAACAATCACAGAACCAGACAGAGATTATACAGACAAACAATAGCAAAGTGGGAACTATAATGACAAAACAATACAGAAGTGAGGATTTCACATCCCAGCTATTGATAAGTGAGTTCTTGCCAGACAGGATGCTATCAAACTAAGTTTCCTTTTACATCTAGGCACTTCCCTTTCTCTGGAGGCGATAGGCATTATCTGGACAGGATTGTATTCCTAACAGCCCAATAGCACCTTATTTCAACGTGGCTAGGTTGGGATGTGAGGATGTGACCGTTCGCTTCCCAGCTTATGGCTGCCTCTGTTGCTTAACCAGAGATCTCAGCCTAAGAACAGGGCCTCCGACTGTCATAGTAAGAGAAGGACCTTACACCGGCAGACAGTGATTTTGATTCTTTCTTTTATACCTCTATAACTAGCTAAGTGATAAGAAAACACCTAAATTCTTAGAGTATAGGCCTTTACAGATAGGCCTGAATATCTATATCCTAACAGGCAGGTAGGGTAAAGATAAACAGGAGGGCAGAGTGCAAAAACTAGAGTGGACTCTCTCCCAAGATCTTAGTGCTGCAAGACCCCTTTACTCCAGTTGCAACTCTTATCGGTCTCTCTCAGACTTTTTATGAACTGGGTGAAACCTTGTTAGGGGTTGACTTAAAGCCTCATTGAGAGTGAAGGGTACGGATGCTCTCTTCAATTAACATACCTGTAAATTAATCACCAAGCTGCCACCTAAGACAAAAGTTTTGTAACCCCACCCAGGAGTTCTGGAGTGTGTGGGAGTAGAGGGGCTTTTGCTGATTATTGTTTTTGGGAAGGATGTTTATGTGAGCGAAGGCAGAACATAGAACCAGAGAAAGACAAGGCAGCCTGAAGAAATCCAAGCAGGATTCTGAGAGCACAGTAAGATTGTAGGAGAAACCTTAGAGAGCTTTTGGGTCTGGTGCTGGTTGAAGAGGCTTAGGGGCCTAGGCTATAACCGAAGAGGATATCCCCCATTTTTGGTTCCTCCTGCATTTGGTGATCAGGATTTTGTACATTCCCTGTATTTATTAAAAAAAACAAAACAAAAAACAAAACAAAAAAACACACCAGCCAGCCTTGTCAACAACTTCTTCCAGCTGGAACAGAATGCGGGCCCTGAATTTTACCTAGCTGCTTGGGTCAAAAAGGAACAACAGTACTAATACCTTCTTACATGATCTTCCCCCTCTCATCAGCCACTCCCTGCTGCTGACATCCGCCACTCCCTGCCTGCCACAGTTCTTTCCCCCTCTACCCTTCCCCCAGCTGAAGTTCCAGCAAGGTTCAGTCTGGACCAGGTTGAGTGAACCGAGACCCAGATCCGCAAAAAGGACCTAGGCACTTAAGTCCCCACGTTAGGTGCCTAAAACCAACAAAATATAGGCGCCATTGAGATTCTCAAAACAATTGCTTGGCTGAAGTCTAATCCTGTAGGCATCTAAAATCCCTCAGTGCCTAACCTTCCACCCTAAAAGTCCCCTAGGCACCTAAGTCTCTGCCTCTGGGCACATGCACCAAGTATTTGGACCGTTATTTCATGCCTACGCCCCAGTTGGATCCTCCAACCAGGGGAAAGATAGGCCAGACAATATCTATCTCACTTGCTGGAGCTTGATCCAGTAGACCTCGCAGATCAGGCCCCTTACAACATCTGGTCGAGGGAGGAGCCGCCTCCCTCAACTTTAGCCCAGAAGTAATCCCCTCCTCTGCAAGATGGGGAGAAAATGTGGGAGATCCCTATTCAAATCCTCTCAGGAGGGTGCTCTAAGCACTGGGTTATAAACTATTCTGAGGTGGGGCTCTCTCAATTTCTCCTGTTGAAGCTGTTCTGTCTTGGATAAATGCTTAAAATAGTCATTGTGCCAGAAACGGACCACAAGAATGACTCTGTCAGGTGGTGGCTTGAGCACCCAAGTGGGAGACCCAGAATCCAGTTCCCCCGCTTCAATGACTCTTCAATCAGTTATACAAAGTGAAACATCTTCACCAGGAGAGACCCACCTCAGACTATCCCATAGCCCAGTGGTAAATTTATTAATTCACTGAAAAACAAAAAGGTTTTGTGGGTGAAAAAAACCCAAAAAATTACCCCTCCCCCCGAGCCCAACTTCCAGTGAAATACCAGGGAGATAAAATTAGCACATTTCAAAATCCCTTAAAAATTCACTAGTAGTAACAGTTACATCACATCTCAAGCTATTTAAGGTATTTCTACTTCTGCAATGCTCCTAAGCCCTAGTCCTGCAAACACTCATGCATGCGAGTAGTCTCATTGACTGCCATTGGATTACTCATATGCGTAAGGGCTTGGTGGAGTGAGGTCTTATTCTCATTGCCCTGAACTTTGTGTAGTCATTTACTTCAGTGCAAAATGAGTGTAAAATGGTACTATTCTGATTTGGTAGTTTTACACCCATTCTACACTGGTGCATGGGTAATGGAGAATCAGACATATGGTCCATCCAGAACAGGGCAAGACACCCTGGCAGAAGCAGTATGGAAAAGCATGCACTGCATAGGCTATACCTATACTGGGGATAGGTGACTTCAATCACCAGTGCTGCTTTTTATAAATCATTAATTCACTGAATAAATATATATATATCTGGCAGATATCTATTAATGACACATTATATCTATATAAGCAAATAGACTTTAGAGTTAAAAGTTGCTCCTATGGTTGTCTTTTGCCTTTCATCCTGCTGAATGCCCTAGTTAAAATCTGTTCACCTACTGGAAGTGCCTTTGTATCTGGTCAGTTAGGCAGAGATTTCCACAGCAGTGCATGGAGTAGTTACCCCCAGCTGATAGTGTTGAAATGATGTGAGTTAGAGTAATCATCAATAATGATGACATAAAATACACAGAGTAGTGCAGAAACTAGCACTTTTTGGCATTAAGGAAGGAGGAAGAGAGTCTGCTCCAGATCCTCCTACCTTCCCTTCATAGGGAGTAAAGACTGAGGGTATTCTGTAACAGTGGATCCTTTGCCCCTTCCCTTCCCAGTGAGCCCCTGCTGAGCTTGGCACTGTTTACTGATGTTTATTTAAGAACTGGAAAGGACCACCTTGAGCCATGAATAGGCGCTCCTGTTTATTGGATATATGTGTGCATAAGTTAAAGGAGATCAGAGTCCTTGTCAGACCCAGACTTGGAGCATAGCAATTTCTTGCTGCCAGTCCTGGTGGTAAGTCCACGCTACCCTTTAATACTTGATTAGATTCCAAACTTCCTTCACACTCTAGGCCTATTTTGTAGCAGGATTACACCACTGAGCAGTCTGGTCCCAGTGACCAAGAGAACGGTTTATTGTAAAAGATCAATGATTCTTTCCTAACATAAAACCACACTGGGCCTCTGTTTTGTGGGTGCAAAGATTTAAGAACCATCAAATACACTATCTCTACTAAGTGGGAAGTAGTATCTCCTGCAGCTGGGTTGAACTTTGTCAGATATGAATATTAGAATAACTGTTTCCTTTAAAGAGATAAGGTAAAAGGGGTAATACCTTATATTGGACAAACTTCAGTTGGTGAAAGACAAGCTTTCAAGCTCCCAACAGTTCTTCTTCAGGTTTGGAAAAGGTGTTTCCTTTAAAATCACATCCAGTTTAAAAGCCAATAGCAGGTTTAAGTGTTTTGTGAAGGCTGAGGAAGTAACCAAGAATGTTTAATTTCTGAGTCTCCTTTTTTAACTGTATAGGATGGAGGAAAAAGGAGAATTGACTAGTTGAGTATAGGACACACATTGGATAGTCTACAGGGGACGTTGTGTATACTGCTGTTTTATTACTTCAGATGGACATTTATAAAACCCTCCCACCCCACTTTTCAAATGAGATGCACAATCAACATTTATACTTATGCACCAAAGCCTCTGCAAGACACACTGGAAGAATTTCTCTGCAACATACAGATCACTTCTGTGCTCTAGTACAGGGTGTAAGAAGAATTGCTCCAGATATGCAAAGACAAAACAGTCAAGTACACAGACAGGTATCAAATAGTCAGACAAGGAGAAGCATTTCAGTGTTAATAGAAGTTTGTTTGCATAGACAAGATTAATCTACAACTTAGTTTTTATGTTCAATCAGATCACTCAATTGGGTGAAAACTGATAATCCTGGAATTTTAAACAGGTATAGAGTAAGTAAATCAGGAACTTCTAATAACCCTTTCATAATACAAGAAGGGAACCATCCCCCAACAATGCACAGGTAATATTGAGGCCAAAAGCAATTTTATATCTTTGTTCTCTATTTGTATTGCAGTAGCACCAAAGGATCAGAGTCCCCTTGAGTTAGACACTGTTCAACCCCACAGGAAGACAGTCCCTGCACCAAGATCTTACAACCTAATATGTAATTTATTTAAAATAGCAGTTCTTTGGTTAAATTCCACTGATTCAGATAGAGGGGTCAAGCTGAAGAAGCCAAGATGAAAGCTTCCAGAGGCTAATCTCAAAGCAGTGCAAAGCAAAAGGATTTTAATGATTTTGGTTTTATACTTATTAAATTTCTATACTCCCATAGAATCCATCAGCGACATAACAAAAGGTCTTTGGGTGAGCTTGTTAGCATAGTCACGTGCAGCTTATTAGCATACACATGTAGACAAATGAGAAGTGTAGGTGGACAGCAAGCCCAATCTGAAACAGGCATGCAGCTTTCTTAAATCTCAGAATATCTATAATTAGGATGGCATTTTAACTTTTTCTTTCCTCCTCCGAGGGATTCCTATTTTAACAAGTAGTATTTGTAGCAGACACTGGAACGCAAAGTTTTTACTTTAATACAAAAAAATGACAACTCTTAAGATTACTTCCATTGCGAATGAGAGGCATCAGTTTGGTAGCAACACTAATTTGATAAAGTTATAGCCTTAGTCAACTGTGTATTCTCCAGGTCAGAGACTGTCCTTGAGGCAAGCTTGCCTCTCTCAGTGCCCAGAATAGACATCTTGATAAACAACAGGCTAACAAAAGGACTCTGAAGCCCGAACTTACTGCACTGTTGCAATAAATGGTGCACTGTAACTTAGATATGTATAATGTATTTACATGAATATAAGTTACTTAAAATCAATGCACTATGTACCATACCATTTGGTACTTAAACTTGTAAGCCTCTCTCTGTCACAAAGAGTTACCAAAACAAGAGGAAAAAGGATCACTCTTCCTACTATAACTATTTTTCAAAACGCAGGGTAAGATTTACTGTATCTCCATTTATAAAAGTCTTTCAAAAACTGTTCTGGATTTTAAACAAAGTTGTAATAGATAAAAAGTTTGAAATTGCTAATAAAACTGCTATCTTGAAAATCTATTCTTCCATAATTCAAAGCCTTCAGTGGAAAGATTAAAGTGTGACATCTGGGTTTCATCCAGTGTATTGGATATGAGCTTTGGCTGAAAATGTACTGTATCAATCTTACACGTTGGTATAGGAATTAATCATCTTCAGAGTCGCTGTCCCTCCTTGTTGGAACAGAGCTCCTGACTGAGGATATCAACTGGTCCTGGATCTGTTTCCTGGGGTTTTCTTCTAGATCTGTCTTGATTGCACCCGACTCTGAAATCTTCCACTCCAGTTCTACATGGAATTAAGAAAAAAAAGAGTGCCCCATGAGGTTGGAGGAACAGCATATGCACTTTCAGGCTCAGCCTTCTCTTTTCTGTAGCATACAAAACCTTTACTATATGAAACATACAACATTTTACACGCTGTGTTTGCAGATTGTCTTGTGAATTTTAAAGCATGTATGATACAGACTACTGAGTGGTGCACTCCAACTGGTGAAAACACTGCAAGAGGGTAAAAGTTTCTTGAGTTATATAATGACTGAGTGGTAGGAAGACACAAAGAATAGATTACTTAACAGAAGGAAAAAATTGCAACAATTCCATTTACACATCTGAATTAGATATTTTTACAGGGAAACTTTAAAAATACAATTCATCCACTTCCCGCATCCCTTGTGTGGATTAGTTTCTTTACAAGAGAAGGATCTCCCTCCTGATAGCAGGCCTATTATTATATAGGCTCAAATTGGATTTCCTCCTCAAAGTGGAAGAAAGTCAATACCACACATTCAGCAGAAGCCTCTCTCCTAGTCCTGCTGGCAATCCAATCATTAAAATCTAATTCTGTTAGACAAAAAGGAAATGAATATAACCTCACATTCTCCTCAATCACAGATAAATCACCCAGTTTCATAGACCAAAAGAAAAAGAATTCAGAGTGCAGAGGTGAACCTTATGTGATGACTAACCTGAGGTGGTATAACACTTATCCCCAGGAACCTGAAAATCAATTACTTTAGATACCAATTACTTTAAATGAAGGGATGCATGCTTTGGGTGTCCCTAAGCCTCTGACTGTCAGAAGCTGGGACTGGAAAACAGGGGACGGATCCCTTGATAAATTGCCCTGTTCTGTTCATTCCCTCTGAAGCACCTGGCACTGGCTAAAGTTGAAAGACAGGACACTGGGCTAGACGGACCATTGGTCTGACCCAGTATGGCCATTCTTATGCTCTTAGAAATGGAGAACTGATAAAAATAGAACCTTTAAATTATTTCTCACTTTGATGTACAACTAGCCAATCTCTACATTTAGATGTAGTTGTTCCCAAAGCAATGCTCTCATTAGTGAATTTTCCACTGGAAAGTCAAGAATGCTTACTGTAGAGTAATACACAGAGAATGTGAAAAGACGAGGATTTTAGTTAAACCACGACTTTGATTAGTGAAAGTCTATTGGCACGCTATTGCAAAATAGCTAAGTGATCTAGTTAAATACAGCGCTTGAAATGCCTTTTATTTGTGGTATACTTCGACGGCAGCCTCAAATTTATTTAAAGGTAACTGGACAGAACCATTGGGAAATTTAACAATATCATTTTAAGTACAATAAAATCCCCTATTAAATCAGGCTAAAGGGTTTCATTCAGTTTCCAACATGCAGGAAGTATCGTTTTTCAGCCGACATCCTTCATCTTGATGCACCATTTAAGAAGAATTTTGTTCCCCTTCCCTCCACTTTCAAAGAAATGCTTTTGCAGACAAGCTTGAAGAACAACAGCATTCAGAGGAATAAAACACCCAGTGCTGAAATACCTTATCAGACCTCATGTACAGAGCGCAAGATACGCTTATCAAACATTTGCATCAAGTATGTTAAAAGGTTCAGCAACACTGGTGGTCTGTGCCTAGATTATTTGCAAGAGGGGAATATGGACTAAACTGAGCCCTGACTTCCAGAGAAAAAGTAGCGTCCCCACCTCCACAGGGCACCTCATGTAAGTGCCTCCTGCCCCACTCTAGAACAATGTGAGACTGCGACACTTTCTCTCAGAGCTCAGATTCAGGCTCTACTTCAGAGAGGTGAGAGAGACCCCAGCTACTGCCAGAGATGCAGAGGGGCAGGGAGATGGGGGCAGATGGGGGAATCTTCAAGCTCCCAGCCCCAGTGGAGCTGGGGAAAACGTTGCCTCTTGGGAGGTACGGGCATAGTGACTTAGGAACAGAGTCCGTGGGTCAGGAAGGTAAGAGAGAAGAACTCTAACACCACACAACCGAGCAGCACAGGTTATAAGACAAGCGGAGGATGGTCAGGGAATTCAGGTACAAACAACTTTGGAGGGAAGAAATGACAGGAAGTGTGTATATATTTTACTGCTTAAAATATACTGTTGAATCAGAAAATGTACAGAGAAATGTAAATAATCACGTAACCTTTCTATTACACTTTTTTCCTCCTGTCACCAATTCCCAGCCCCTGCATTCTGAGGGTCAATGCAAGCATAACATAGGGAAGATTAATTAAACTGGTTATTGACATTCTGCTTTTTCTCTACAAAATACTAGATCAGCTGCTTACCGTCTCTTGTCAGGTTCATGCCACCAAACACCAGGGGCCCAACAAACTGGGCCTTGATATCTCCTTCAAAGTATGTGAAAATTGTAGGCAGGTTCCTATCAGGGTAGTTGGGTATGCAGGTTGTAGAAATGGCTTTGATAAATTTGACGTCTGGGAACTTCCTGGCAAGTCCACTCAAATGCTGATTTATTAAGGTACAGAGGGGAATTCTGTTAAAAAGAAAACAGATAAAAAGAAGAGCTAAGAGACAGAATATCAGGAGTAGTCCCTTCCACATGGAAAGTTAGAAGTACCAACCTATTTAACAGTACTTATGGAAATACAAATGTATAAAACAATGTATAGATATTACTAGAGTGCCCATCACTCCAGTATACATGTAAGTTTAAAGCCATTAGAGTCATTTGTTACAGTAGCTGAACTAAGATTTCCCACTCTTATTATAGAACAAAGTTAGTTTACAAGATGCCATTTCTGTGACTAGTGCATGCTAAAAAAGTAGACACAAGGTGGAGAGAAACAACAGCTTTTTAAAGAAAAGAATCAAACTTCTATTTCTATTGTTAAATGAACAAAATATTGTGTGCTGTGAAGAGCTGATTAGTGTAATTTAAATTAAAGACAATGAACAAGCAAGTTTTTAGAATCATTTCTATAACACACAGATTTATTTCTAAAAGTAGTGACAACTTCCTTGGAAAGCTACTTTATAATGTCAGTGGGGTTGAGTACCTTGCTCACCCAAATTTTGCGCAACAAGAGAAGATGGGCCACATAGAACTCCATTGGGTAGGTAAGGAAGCTGGTGATCTCGAGTGCATAGCATCAAGTGCTTTTATACAGAAAAGGATTAAGTCTGCCCCCAGAAGCTCTCTGTAGTGAAGTTTCAGTAGACTTTGGTCGTAAGCGATAAGCGTAAGGAGTGTGGTTTTCCTTAATTTTAACTGATAGAATTCTGAAATTAATTCTTTAATGGCCATAACACAGTTATTCACTTGTCTAACGGTATTAGCGTTGTTCACTAATAGCATCTGAAAATGCGAAGTGTTTAAAAACAGCTTACTTACCCTTGTTTGTAAAGATGCAGGATTACCCATATACCCTTGCCAGCTTTGGTAACTTCTTGAACATAATCCTGTCCTGAAATCTCCAGAATTTCCCCAAACTTGTTCTTTATTTGAGTAGCTTTCCATTCTGCTATCCTTTGCTGTCTATACAACAAGGAGGGGAACGATGGAAGAGAAATCAAACAAGCAGATACACTTGTATAACAGAGCAATGATTAGACAATCAAAGTTACAGGTTTTGAAGCCTAGTCTGCAGAGATGAAGTATAAAGGTCTCTAAGCACCAGGGTAGTGAAGGAGAGTTTACATAGTTTTGCATTTAAATATAAGAGCAGTCTAAAATTGATTAATGTTTGTATCATAGTGGAATAAAGTCACAATATTCAGCTTCAGACATTGTGCATAAAAATATATTTTGTCCCTGAGATAGAGGTAAGTAGTTAAAAATACTTAAGGATGAGCTCTCCACTATCCTGCACTTTGAGCAGTCATTTATAGCTATACAAAATAATACCAAATCAGAAAGACAGAGTTTTTAGACTTCCACACTAAACAGATATAAATGACTGCTCAAGGAAAAACATGGTAGAGATTCAGACCCAAAATCTCTTTTCCTCAGTTTCATTAAGGCCAAAATTTTTAGACGTCTCCAATAAGTTAGGTGCTGAACCCAAGATCTGATCTGCGGAGGCTCTTTGCACCCATTGACTTCAACTTGGGTTATGCATTAAGAGTACCTATGAAAAATGGAACCCTAAATAGGGTATCCAAGATGTAGACCCAAGTGGCTTAGTTAAGGATATTAAGAAGAAGTCTTTCAGACCAGGGTACAAACCCCAGATCTTCCAGCTCCCTGTCTTGGGCCTTATTAAGGACATCCTTCCTCGCCTTCTCTTCAGGAAAATGGAATTCCAATTGCATTGTATTAGAGTGTAAGGAGGTAACCAACATAGTTTCATTTAGACAATTCTGCAAACTGCTCTCACCTGTACATTTTGATAGCTTGCTCATCTTCCTCATTAAACTCATCTTCATTTTCTTCTAGCTCCTCCAAAGTCATGTCTTCATATGTTTTCACTGGAGGGGGAGAAATATACGATTAGCAATATTCCACAAGGGAAGAAAGATTAACCTGTGCAAGTTTGTAACCCCACATCATGCATTTTTCCTCTTGAGAAAATGCATGTTATTTTCTGCTGTTTTTCTAAGCTATTGAACAAGATAACACAGTAAGACCACTTACAATGATCGGAGAAGGGAGTTGAGAAACCCTCAAACTCAGCCCTTTGAGCGGGAAGAGGGATGGTCAGAGCTTTATCAGCACTCCTCTCCACAGATTTACAATTGTAAATATCTGGGATATAACTGCAAATACTTGATCAAAGTTACTAAAGTGAAACTTCTCCCTTCTAAGCATCAGTTCTTGTTGATTATCCTGTGATCCCACTGAACAAACATGTACTGCATTACAAATAAGGTTCTAACAATTTAAACAAGTCACGAAATTCAGGATTACAGTCACCAGCCTCACACCATCATCAGCTCTGTTCCCTTGCCTCTATCCCAGGGTTATTTGACCATTTTGCAAATTCATAACTATAGCCAAGCCGAACCTTATTTTAGACAATTATATCTGTTTCTTTTGAAAATCAATAAGCAGAATAAGTCTAGAGAAGTAGATCACAGCATGGAATGGGCCACCCAAATAGCCTTAGAGAACCTGCTTCAATACAGAAACAAAAACCTCTCCAACCGCATCCCCCTTATTGTAGCCTACCACCCTGTACTGGAACCCATATGGAGTACCATCAAACTAGATGACCTCCTGAGGTCTCGTCCAACCCTAATCTTCTATGATTCTATGAACTACAACCCATTCTCAACGGGGATCCCATCCTGAAATAAGTCTTTCCTGACCCCCCCCTTTTCTGGCCTTCAAACAACCCCCGAGCCTCTCCAAGCTCATCATCAGAATGAAGCTCCCCAAATACCCGGACACACCAACTCAAAGCAGCACCAGAACCTGCCAGAATAGATGCAAAATATCTGCCAGACATATCTCCACTGCTACAATGATCATCACTCACCAAAGCATATCTTTCAAGATCCAGGGATCCTACACATGCCTATCACACCATGTGGTGTACCTCATCCAGGCACTAAATGCCCCAATAGCAACTAAGTGGGTGAAACCAGATTATCACTATGCTCTCAAATGAACTCTCACAGGAAAATGATAAAAGACACACACACAAAACTATCACCAGTAGGTGGGCACTTTCCACAAAGCGATTGCTCTATAGCTGACTTAGCCGTCCTTATCCTCAAAGGAAACCTGCACAACACTTTCAAAAGATGAGCCTGGGAGCTTAAATTAGTGTCTAGCAAAGTTATGAGAAATTATGGACTGAACACAGACACTAGATTTATGACTTATTACAACAACAATCTGTAACCCACTAACCCCCTTTTTGTCCCATGACTGCAGAGGTGTTAATGGGCCTCGAATAGTCCCTTAGTATAAGTGCTAACTTCTTACGCAAAACAATCTGTTCCACCTGTTCAGAATATCTTTCCCAGACCTGAAGAGGAGCTGTGCGTGTCTGGAAATCTTGTCTCTCTCACTAACAGAAGCTGGTCCAAAAAAAGATAACACCTCACCCACCTGCTCTCTCCAATAACCTGGGACCAACATGTCTGCAACTCTACTACATACAACAATGGAAGATTTCAAATATAGCCACCTGAAATGGAAAATCCACAACATGAGGAAAAAGGAAACAAAACTTAATAGCAATATCTACTTTCTGAATAAATGCAAGAAACAAAACAGTGGTTACGGGTCTATTACAGGAGTGGGTGGGTGAGGTTCTCTGGCCTGCGGTATGCAGGTCAGTCTAAGGTCAGAAGGGACCATCATGATCGTCTAACGTCTATGAGTTTTCAAGTGATACCTCACAAGGCATATTTTGTACAAAGATTATTACAATAGCGTGTAGAGGGTGAATTCAGGGGTGCTGAGTGTCATACCCGTATATGGACACACAGACCAATGAACTTTTTTTCCCCATAGATAATAAATCAAATTTTAAAGATAAAGTAAGAAAAATGCTGCTTGAGAATTTACTAGAGCCAAAGTCCAGTGATTTAGATTTGTTACAAACGGACTAGTAAATGAATAGGAAAAACATGTATGACTTGTTGACTTAAAGATATTTACTTTGTATATTTTGACATGTGATGTTCACAATTTATCTTTTAACGGCTCATAAAGCTTTAACTTTCATGACAGTAGAAATTGAGATTCGATCACAAAATAATGTCCGGCCCCCCCTTCCCCCACCAATAATTTCCGGTAACTGTGGAAATTAAAAATCTATAAAAGAAATCTAAAAATTGCAGAAAAACCAATAGATAATATCTGCCAAAGTTGTAAAAAAAAATGAATTCTGCCAATTCTGCTATGTTGTAACAAGCAAAACATGTCATATGAGGCCTACTCTTGGTATCCCCTAAGTTACAGGAGAAAAGGTTGTTTTTCATTTGGACATTTTAAAGTGATTGGCAGGGTGGATTTGATTTAAATCAAATCAAACTGATTTAAATCACTAGTGAGGAAGACTCAATTTAATCATGGATTTCTACATAAAAGTGCATTCTTGTTGGTTGTTATAACCTTAATACATATTCTTCACAACTCAGAGATAGATGTAGGTTTCATTTTTAGAAGGTACACACTATATATTTTTAAACAGGGATTTATTCTGAAAACATTTCAGATTAGTTTTACACCTATATCAGAAAATGAATGATTGTTTGGTTATTTCATTTACCAAAAGGTAATTGAAGCAGATATTTATGAAGTCATTAGGAGGTGAACTATCATTAATAGGATTTTCTTGCCATACTATATTAGGAGGAGAACATCACCAGACAGACATTTAAATTGTTTTATTTAACTAAAACAACAACCTTAAGTATTCTGGATTTTTTTCTTCAACAGCAAACATATAATAGTTTAACAAGCATATGTCCCTCGCTTCTCACATTTATTTCCAGACTTCTTCTCCTTGTCCAGATCTATTCTGCCCCCAACAATCTTCTATTCACTGAACCTTCTGAAATTTTGAACTTTTAGAGAGAGGTAAGGGATTGACTCTGTGTACACAAATTTGCAGAGGGACAGCAGAGTTGAGGTCTGTTATTTCTCACCTCTATATATTATGTTATTTATTTAAAAACATTTTTGCTGTTAACAAGCATGTTACTTCTGGAGACACAAATCCAGTTTGAGAACTGCAAAACTAGGCATCTCTGATGGTATCTTCTAGACTGAGCACCGAGTCCCATTGGGTAGATAGAAAGATTAACCTAAATAATCTATACAGAAGCCTGTGGAACCCCATAAAATTAGGTCCCTAATCCATGAATTATTGGAACTCATTTACAAAACTTTTCTTAAACATTACTTGAATATATTGTCTCATACTATAGAATTAATAATCCCTATTCCATGATGAGATATCTTTGAGCTACAATGTATCTTAATTGAAACTATCTTTAGATCGGATTTTTTTGATAAAATGCTTTTTGAGGAAAAAACCTATGGGGGAAAAAAAAAAAATCAAATAATTGATTTTTATCTACCGTGGTCACTGGACATGCTAATACAGAAGTGGCTCAGGATTTAGCTTTCTGCTCCTCTTATTTCCTGATCACTCACCAACAGAGTTCTGCTGAAGTCTCTGCTGCTCCTGCTCCTCCACTGCCTCCTCTTGCTCTTTTGGCTTTTCCTTGGAAGGGAGGATGCCCTTCTTACGCAAAATGTCATTCCACTCTGTATCTGCATTAGGGTCCTAAAACAGAACAAAATGGAGGATGTGTATGTTTTACACTGAAGGAACACTTCTACCACGTCCACAACTGAGCCCCAATCAGCTTTGCTTTTTTTGTTGTTGTTGTTGTTGAGGGGGAGGATGTGCGGGCTGGATTCCCCCCCCGAGACATACCACATTACTGGAGTAGTGATTTTATTGTGCCTGCAACTGAAAACACACACAGATTCTCCTGATGATGGGATTTCTGTTCAGGCCTGAACAGGGGATAGTGCCTTGCAAAGAAGCTGATACCTTGCTCCACCCCTGTAGGGTTTTGAGGTAGGATGGAAAGAAGGGCTTCTGCAGGTTCTCAGAAGAAGAATGCTGCAGCACAGTTTGTAACTCTCTTACTTGGGGAAAGGAGAGATGATCTGGGTGGGAGGGCAGGGAAAGAAGAAGCAGGGTGTCCGTATGCATGCATCCGATGAAGTGGGCTGTAGACCACGAAAGCTTATGCTCAAATAAGTTTGTTAGTCTCTAAGGTGCCACAAGTACTCCTGTTCTTTTTGCGGATACAGACTAACATGGCTGCTACTCTGAAACCTGTCTGTATCAGGAGTTTTTTTTTTTTTTTTTTTTTTTTTTTTTTTTAAGGAAAAGCAGACAACAGAGGTCACAGGTTCTGTGACCTCCCTATGGGCACAGCTAGCTAGAAAAAAAGACAAGAAAATTTCCTTTTTTTCCAATCAGAAAATATTCACCAACTGTGCAAATGGCAGTTCTCCAATAATCACTCCTGCCACACTGGCTTTTTCAACCCAAGGAAGTTTCACCAGTTTAACTTAAAATAGATTTTAAAACCAATTTTGTTAAAACTGCACCAGTCTGTGAAACCACATTTATTTGGGTTTAGCTCAAATAACTACGGAATCAAGTTTAGCTAAATCTACGTAAGCATCTTGAACCAAAACAGGGTTTTGTACTGGTTTAAACAAACACACCTTTATATAAAAAGTGTGTGGAGACAAGGACTAATTTAAGGTCCAGAACATACTAGATTTGGGATTCCAGCAAAACAGAAGCACTAGGTACTTTTGTCATTTCCTTCCAGGTGGGAACTTTTTTTAAAAAAAGTCTGTTCTTGCACTTTGTTATTGTTCATTGGCAACATTTAGATGTAAAGCCTAACTTTTCCAACAGTTTGTTTTACCATCTGAACAGAAAGATATCAAAGTAAGTTGTAAAAAATAATACTGTTTTTAATACATACAGCCACCACTTACCAGAAACAAAGGGATTTTATATCCCTCTCAGGATAAGACAAAGGAACACTGAACAGAGGTCAGACACATAACACATACTATACATCTTGGAGTTATAATAAAATTGTGGGAGTCAGGAGAGTTGATTTAGGTTTTCTTTATTTTGAGATTTATAGACGTCTGCTCCCCACATGTACTTGAAAGAGCGGTGTGTAATTAAGGCAATGAACTGGGACTGAGGACATATAGGTTAAATTAGTGGCTCTGCCATACACTCCTTGTTCCTTAGTTCAAGTCTATACCATGGGGCTAATGCTTCCTTACTTTGTTAATTCAGGGAGTTTCCCATCACTTCAGTATCTGTATAGATTACTTGGGTGACTAATGCAAGATGTACTTCTATAAACTCTCCAATAGCTTTGGAAGATCGAGATGGGCTCTATCTTTCTGGCTCACAGATCAATAGCACTGTAATTTCTTATTGCAATTTCAAATTTTGTAGGTGCACAAGTGCCACTGAAGGCAGAAATCGGCCAGCAAAATTGTATTATTCGTGGTGATGCACAAGCCAGAAACAATCCAAGTAGGTTTCCAGGGCCCGGGTGCATTTGTAAGTCTGTCACCTAGGAAAACAAACCAACTTTTTTTGTTGTAAGCCAAACAAATTTCATCTGAGCTCTGAGACAATAAACAATCAGTTCCACAATGTTACCCAGACTAAGACCACACTTTACATAAGCATTAACCTTTCTGACTGCAAGATCTTGTGACAGACAATGCTTTGCAGGACATCAAAATAAAGACAAAGCACGTCACTACATGTCAAGTCACCATTTACACAGTTTCAGAGTAACAGCCGTGTTAGTCTGTATTCGCAAAAAGAAAAGGAGTACTTGTGGCACCTTAGAGACTAACCAATTTATTTGAGCATAAGCTTTCGTGAGCTACAGCTCACTTCATCCGATGCATGCTGTGGAAAGTGTAGAAGATCTTTTTATACACACAAAGCATGAAAAAATGGGTGTCTACCACTACAAAAGGTTTTCTCTCCCGCCACCCCACTCTCCTGCTGGTAATAGCTTATCTAAAGTGATCACTCTCCTTACAATGTGTATGATAATCAAGTTGGGCCATCTTCTAGGGCTGTATGGTGCATGAGCACAGACAATGCTGTGTCTGCCCCCCCTTATTTTAAAACACTAAGTACTATAGGCCTGTTGGGAGTAAGACCACTGGTAAGTCAATACAATTAGGCTTTATTCTGAGGCAGTATTGGAATTTTTCACTTGTAATAAATATGATTGTGGTCAGGCTGAGCTCAGGGCCTGGTACCACCCCCCCGCCCACCTCTTCAGCCCACAGGGTGGGAAGTGTGTTTTGACAGAGTTGAAGTTTCCTGTAGTGCTGCTGTAGTTGTGTGGATCCCAGGATATTAGAGAGACAAGGTGGGTGAGGTCATCTCTTTTATTTGGACCAACTTCTACTGGCGAAAGAGACAAGCCTGGGAGCCACTCAGTGCTGTCCTTCCGGGCTGCTCCAAAGCGTGTCTCTCCCCAACAGAAGCCGGTCCAGTAGCAGATGTCACCGCACCCATCCTGTCTCTTGAAGGCTCCTGTCCTGGCGCTCGAGTGGGAGCCCAGCCCCAGTGCTGCAGGCCCCCGCTGGCTACTAGCAAGGCAAGACGCGTGCCCAGAGCAGGCGGAAGGGGAGTCGCGGCGGAGGCTTTTCCCCCTTGCAAGGAGCAACCCCCACGCAGCATTTTGTAACCCGAGACCCAGGAAGTGCAAAGAGAGCCCGCAGCGCGCTCCTTATGTGGCCATGGCTGGCCAGCGCTCCCCCCCCCACGCCTTGCAGCCCGGCCCGCGGGAGGCCCCGAGCGAGCCCCCGGCTGCGCCGAGCGGAGCAGGCCCCTTACGGGCCACGCTGCGGCCAGGAGACACCCCCCTCCCCGCCGATCCCCGCCAGAGCCGGCCGCATCCAGCCCGCAGCGCGGGGGCTTTGCGAGCCCTTCCCCCGGCCTGCCTCCCCGGGGACCTCCCCACGGCGCTCGCGGCTCCTCACCTGCATTTTGTCCCCGAAACTGCCGCTGCAGAGGCGCCTCCCCGGGGCCGGCCGCAGGGCGAGTTCCCCCGCCTCCGCTCAGCCCCCACGTGCCGCTCCTCGGTCCTGCGAGTCCCCGGGAGCAGGAAACCGTGTAAGGCGGCGGGAGCGGCGGCTTCCGGGGTAGCCTTGTAAGGACAGACAGGGGCTGTAGGGACACCCGGGGTCATTCCCCACTTCGCATTCGCACCCCGGGGGGCTGGCGGAGAGGGGGCGCCCGGCCCTAGGGCGCGGGGATCCGGCCCTAATCAAGGATTTCATGATCTTCCTTAAAAAGAAAAGGAGTACTTGTGGCACCTTAGAGACTAACCAATTTATTTGAGCATAAGCTTTGGTGAGCTACAGCTCACTTCATCGGATGCATGCAATGAAGTGAGCTGTAGCTCACGACAGCTTATGCTCAAATAAATTGGTTAGTCTCTAAGGTGCCACAAGTCCTCCTTTTCTTTTTGCGGATACAGACTAACACGGCTGCTACTCTGAAACCTGTCATAATCTTCCTTGTAACTCTAGTGTTACGCGTGAAGCGGTCTGCCCGCACAGCAGAGCTCAGGGCCCTCTCACAGGCCTGGATGAAGTGGATTCTGCTAGAGAATGCCAAACCTGTCCTCCTCTGAGACAGGAACCCTCTCCAGGTATTGAACTGATCTCTATCGGAGTGCAATGGAGTGGCGATCACAGGCTGTCAGTATTAAAATTTCCTTTGCATTTATCAAAATCATAATTCAAAAAGTCTTGGAGACAACCTGGGGGAATTATCTGCAAGCCCTCCCCTTCACAGATAAAGAGGAATTGATCACAGAACTCAGAATGACTGTTTGTTTAGGTGCAAGTGATCATAGTTTGAGTACATTTGTTATGTGCAAACACAATCAAGTCCAAACCAGTAACTTCACTTGCTTTTAAAAGGGCTGGTTTTGTAAAATCAAAAACAATTAGGAGCTGAATCAACTGGTGGAAAGTTTTCACATTTTTCTGTTTAAAAATTTCTGGTTGGGAATTTTTTGATAAGAGTACACCAGCCTGGCTTAGAGGGGAAGTGAAAGCAACTATAAAAGATTTATATAAAAATAAATGCAGAATGAATGTAAAGTAGAAGGTAGGAAGTGTAGAAAATTGATAAGGAAAACAAAAAGACACAAGGAGAAATCTGTGACCAGCAGTGTGAAAGACCATAAAAAGGAATGTTTTAAGTATGTCAAGAACAAAAACAATGGTACTGGTCTGTTACTGATAGAATTGTCAACAATAATGCAGGAAAGGCAGAAGTATAAAATAAATATTTCCGCCCTGTGTTGTGGGGGGAGGGTGGTCAAAAAACAAGATGTATTCACATTATCCACTCCAAGAGTAACAAGTAAGGTTACCAATGTTGGTTGGATGTAGTCCTGGAGATTTCATCACATGACAATCTTAAAGATTAGGAGACTCCAGGCTAATCCTGGAGGGTTGGCAACCCTAGTGACAAAGGATGATGTGAAAACTTAACTACTAAAGTCAGACATTTTTAAAACAGCAGGCCAGGTAACTTGCATCCAGGCGTTTTAAAAAAAGATGATCAAGGAGCTCTCTCGACTGTTAATGTTGATTTTCAATAAGCCTGAGAATAATCAGGGAAGTTCCAGGTGACTAGAGGAACGCTAATGTGCTGGTATTTAAAAATGACCCAGAGATCTATAGGCCTGTATCAGACTGACATCAGTTTTGGGGGGAAAAAATGGAATAACCGATATGGGAGCCATTTAATAAAGAGCTAAAGGAGGGTAATATAATAATGCTAATCAACATGATTTATGGAAAACAGGCCTTGTCAAACTAACTTTTTTTTTTTTAATAGAGAGATTAGAAGTTTGATTAAGAAAGATAATACTGTTAATGTAAAATACCTAGACCTCTGTAAGGCATTTGACTAGTAGAATAGAACATCCGGATTAATAAACCAGAGTGATGCAAAATCAACATGGCACACATTAAATTGATGAAAAGCTGGTTAAGTGGCTGTTGAGTGGCGGTGTTTCTAGTGGGGTCCTGCAGGGGTCAGTTCTTGGCCTTACCATATTTAACATTTTTATCAATAACTTAGAAAAAAAACCCATAAAATCGTTGCAAATAAAGTTTGCAGATGGCACAAAGATTGGAACAGTAGTAAATAAGTGAAGTACTGGGAACAGGCAAACACTGTGCATTTCAGTACAGCCAAATGTAAGTTACATACATCTAGGAACAAAAAACATAGTAGGCTGTTCTTACAGGCTGAGGGTCTCTATTGTGGGAAGCAGTGACTCTGAAAAAGGCTTGGGGATCATAGTGGATAATCAGCTGAACATGAGCTCCCAGTGTGATTCTGGCCAAAAGGGCTGATGTGATCTTTGGATGTATAAATGGGAATATTGAGCAGGTACAGAGAGGTTATATTATCTCTGGATTTAGCACTGGTATACTGTGTACGGTGCCCACAATGCAAGGAGGATGTTAAAAAGTTCAGAGGATTCAGAGAAGAGCCACTTGAATGACTGGAAGATTGGAAAGCCTTATAGCGAGAGACTCACCGAGCTCAATCAATTTAGCTTAACAGAGAGAAGGTTAAGGAGTGATGATCATATTCTGTAAGTACTACATGGGGAAAGGAAACTTGATAATAGAGGACTTTTCAGACTAGCAGACAAAAGGTATAAAAGATCCAGGGACTAGAAATTGAAACTAGACACATTCTGACTAGATATAAAGTATATATATTTTAACAGTGAGGATAATTAACCAGTGGAACAACTGACCAAAGGTCATGGTGAATTCATAATCACTGGAAATTTTTAGATCAAGGTGTCTATCTTTCTAAAAGATGTGCTCTAGTTCTATCACTGCTATTGGGCTTGAAACAGGAATTAATAAAATAACATCCTGTGTTATGCAGGATGTCAGAGTAGATGATCACAATTGGTTTCCTTTGGTATTAAAATCTAGGAATCTACTATTTTTAATTTTCAGTTGTCAATGTGTTTTTCCTCTCCTGCTTACTTCAAATATCAAAGTTCTTATGGTCTTTTAGTTGCTTGCTTGCATAAGTGGTTTCAGGATTGGGGTCTATATGTTTACTATATGGGAATGTTGTAGAAATTTTACCAGCTAGGAAAAGCTCAAATTTTCATGTTAAAGTATTTGATAACGTGTTGAATCTGTGTACTTGTTATTTATCTTACAGAAAAAATGCTAAATATGGAAATGTTGAAAATATACCAAAAGGAATTATCAAAAATTTCTAGTTTAAAATAAAAACAAGAATGTTCCAGTTAAATAAAGAACCTCAAATACAAGATTTTGTAGTAGTGCTTTGCTTCCCCGTACTACTGAATCTTCCTATAACAATAAAGGCAATTAAATCAAGGATAAGGCCTCAGTCTTGCAACTGTATCTAGATGGGTGGGCTCCCTGTTCCAGTGCAAAGCCCATTGATTTCCATTGGGCCTCACGTGAGAATAGAGGTTTACTCACACGGATGTATTTGGTGCTAAAATAACTTCAGGCTACTGGGCGCAGATTCTGCAAAAATTTCTTCACGTGCTTGACTATACTCTTATTGGCCCCAATCCTGCAACTGGCTATGCACAGACATACGTCTCTGGGGATTCATATGACCTCAAAGGTCCATCTCTTCAAAGCTGGTTGCAGGATCAGGGCCATCAGTTGTCTTGACTTCAGAGAGACCACTCACGTGAATAAAACTATAAACATGTTTGTAGGATTGGGGCTGTCAAGGTTGCTTCCCCACTCTGAACTCTGGGGTACAGATGTGGGGACCCGCATGCAAGACCCCCTAAGCTTATTTTTACCCGCTTAGGTTAAAAACTTTCCCAAGGCACAAATTCCACCTTGTCCTTGAACAGTATGCTGCCACCACAAAGTGATTTAGACAAAGAATCAGGGAAAGGACCACTTGGAGTCCTATTCCCCCAAAATATTCCCCCAAACCCTACACCCCCTTTCCTGGGGAAGGCTTGAGAATAATATCCTCACCAATTGGTACAGGTGAACACAGACCCACCCTTGGATCTTAAGAACAATGAAAAATCAATCAGCTTCTTAAAAGAAGAATTTATTTAAAAAAAAGATAAAAGAATCACCTCTGTATAATCAGGATGGAAGATAACTTTACAGGGTAACAAAAAGATTCAAAACACATAAGATTTCCCCTCCAGGCAAAACTTTAAAGTTACAAAAACAGGGATAAACCTCCCTCTTAGCACAGGGACAATTCACAAGTTAAAACAAAAGATACTATAACGCATTTCCTTGGTATTACTTACTATTTCTGTAATATTAGATGTATCATTTCAGTGGGAGCTGGATTACTTGCTTGGTCGCTCCCTTTGTCTCTGGGGAGAACACACACAGAGCACCAAACAAAGCCTCCACCCCCCCCCCTCCATTTGAAAGTATCTTCTTTCCCCATTGGTCCTTCTGGTCAGGTGCCAACCAGGTTATCTGAGCTTCTAAACCCTTTACAGGTAAGGAAGGATTTTATGCTACCCTGAGCTGTATATTTACGACAAGGGCCTTAGATTGTATGCTCTTTGGGGAAGAGACCATCTTTTGCTTATGTGTGCTCAGCAGAGTGGGGCCTCCAAGGCTCTGCCATGATAAAATAATAAATATGCATATTACCAAACATGCATGTAATGATATGCCTTTGATGTGCTGAAGCTCAGTAGAACAGCACCTGCTGGTTCATTTATATTTAAGAGTCTGGCAATATTTCTGTTGAAAACTTCATTTTAAAATATTAATTCCAGACAAACTTTGCATTCCAGAAAATGGTACTTTTTATCAAATTGTATGAAAATGCATCTGACCCTTCGTAAGTTACAGGATAGATAAAACCTTTTGATCTTCCCCCAGAACTGATGGCAAGCACCCTGGCACCCCTCTCTTAGTTATTGAAACCCTGTGTTTTTCTATATATCTAGAGTATTCCTAAAGCAACGATCACTTTGGTATCTAAGTGCCATGCACATTAATTAAAGCAGTAGCATGAGAGTCTACCCATAAAGGTTTTATTTCTCACCCTTCTCTGTAGAAAGGGAAAATGTAAGTGTTTGGCTTTGGAGATTTTATAGTTATTGATGTCTGCTATTCAGGGTGGAGGAGGACTTTTCAAAAAGCTGACTCTTTACCTTTGGATCTAAACCATCCACCCAATGACAACAGAGCCTGAGTTGTACAGCTACCAGCTTCCTCCAATCCTCAGTTGTACTGAGCCAAAAGGCTGTGGTTTACCTTAGTCAATGCAAACTTGTTCCCTATCTTCCAGCCATTGGTGCTGGCTCTGCCTTCAGTAATGTTGGGCACAGAGAGAGTCCTTTCTTGGCCCTCATGTCAGGAGCAGGGAAATACTATTTATTGAAGAGGCAAAGTGGGTAATCTGACTGGAGCCAGTCTAATGCAATAGACAGTTAGAAAACCTGGCACATGGAGACCATGAAAAAGTTACTGGGACAGATGAGAAGGGGTCCTGTGGTCTAGCTGCTGCATTTTTTACTCATCCCAAGATGGAGATGGATTAACACCAACTGGAATGGAGGCAGAGGTAAGTAGCGTGGAAAGCAACTTCAATAATATCAAAGCAGAATGGTTGATATCATTCCCGATGCACGGGCCGTTCTAGAGTATGCCAGGGAGGCTGTTCACAATGTCCCTTTTTATATTTGATTCCCACCAACCCTACTTTTGTTTTGCTACTGTAACTACAGTCAGAGGCCCAGGGCCTTTGATTCAGATATAAATCAGGAATAATTCCCACTGAAATCAATGGAGTTATGCTAGTATTAAGTTAGAGTAAAATCAGGCCCCCCATTTCTTTGGGTTTTCAGCTCCTAGTTTGGAAGTGCCAGGACCATCCTTTGTTGGAACAGGTAATACCTTGCTGCTTTTAACAGTGGGCAAAATTATATGCCAGTGGCACTGCCTACAGCCTCTCTGATAGGCTCTCTGTATGTAATATGTCCTGAGAAATGTGGTAGATACGGATAAGCCTCCACCCTCCCAGATATCCACCTCAAATTACTAATAACTACCTGATGACCAGCTTCCTAGATTAGGTACACAATGTGTAAGAATTTCTGCTCCCAGTTACCAGCCTACTCAACCCAATAGTTTGCACCACAATAATAGGCTTCTGTTTGCACATCTTATTCTACAAAACTCTCCTCTTAAGGAGAGCTGAGTATAGATTGCAATCAGGGCTTAAATTCTCAGAGTATTTCCCAGAGCACCGGGACTCAGGGCTTCAGCAATGGGGGTGGGGGGGTACCAGGGCTTGGGGCTTCAGCCCCGTGGGTTTGAAAATATTTACTGGAGCTTTGCTGCGGACAGCTCCAGCTGAATTTAAGCCCTGCCTGCAATACAAAACAGAGACTGAGGTCAGTCAGGCTAGCCTTCCTCCTCGTATAATTGCTTTAGTAGCATTAAAGAGCCAAGTTCATATTGTTTAAAAGCTGCAAGCTTAAACACTTCCCTAGGAAAATGTTATTGAATTAACGGACAGGAAAACAGAATCAGTTAAATTAAGTTTGTTTCAACAGTTAAAAACCCCACACATTAAGATAATCAGTCTGAATATTTAGCAGCAATTTGCAGACACAACACATTGATTAACAAGGGTTCCATGTTGGTGAAGAACTGGAAACGAGGAGGAAGTGTACATTTTCTCTGGGTCCGTCATTACCAGATTCTTCTTGGGAAGCAACAGCTATCTTTTCTGTTGAAGGATCTTTAGGAGTTCTCTGGGGAAGAAGCTGGGCAAGAATGTTTGGCAAAACTCCTCCCCCTGCAATGGTCACATCTGCAAAGAGCCGGTTCAGTGCTTCCTCGTTCCTCACAGCCAGCTGGATGTGTCATGGTAAAATCCTGACTCTCTTGTTTTCACGGGCAGCGTTTCCTGACAGTTCCAGTATCTCAGCAGTCAGATATTCCAGCACGGCCACCAGGTAAACTGGAGCTCCAGCACCTATTCTCTCAGCATAGTTCCCTCTTCGGAGAAGCTGGTGAACACGACCCACTGGGAATTGTAGACCAGCCCTTGATGACTTTGTTTTCCTTGTAAGCACAATTTTTCTATTGATCTTTTTGCCAGTTGGTGGCATTTTTACTCAGCTGAGTGTGGTGGATGGTGAAATCTCATCATTCATAGCATCATGCCCATAAGATTTATATTTTTAATAAAACTAGTAGAAAGCTAGTAAAAATCCCAGTCAGTATCCTTACAATTTTTCTTCACTGATGGACTGCTGTAGTTATACATCGCACTAGATAAATACCAGTCTGTCAGAGAGAATGGTTTTTGGACCACTGGCGTTCTAATGTTTTGCTTGTGCACGCCATCTGTCACAGCTCATCTATATGAGCCACAATTATATTCTTGGTCAGTGTGTGGTGAGTGGATGGTTTGGGGTCAAGGTGTCAATGGTAGTGGACAACAGCTGATTATACTGTGGTACTAACTCAATGGCACCTTGGCCTTGTATTTGTGTAGCTTGTTCTCTTAAGGTGAGTTGAAAACCTAGGGAGTTCAGGAGTAGAGCTGGTTAAATACTTTCCAATGAAATGTTTTTCTATCTAATTTTTCCATGGGAACATTTGACAAAATGTTTAAAAAAAATAAAAAAATGTCAATGTTGTCATTTCAAAACAACTTTTCTTTTAAAAATTGAAATTGAACATTTCAATTGGCCCAAAATATTTTTTCAAAAGATTTGTTTTACAGGAAATTCAAAAATGTTGTTTTCATTCCAATTTGGAACAAAACCAAATTTCAGGATGTCAGGATTTCCCATGGAACAGAAATTTGGAGTTTCTGAATTCTAGCTCTATCCAGGTACAGACCAGCTTCGGTTGCTCACTACCTTGGTGGGAAAGTTCTGCTCTTTGCCTGGAGATCAGGAGAGTGGTAAATTGGTAATGTCTCCACTATTCAGTCCTAGGCTGAAGTTCTGTAGGACTAGGTGGTATAGAAGTAGAACTGATTTGTAAAAATAAATAAATAAATAAAAATCTCAAACTGTCAGAACCAAAACTTTTAGTGGAAACAGATTGGTTTCAACCAACCTTTTTGGGAAGGTGTTTCAGATCCAGGATGGAGTTTTTCTGGCCAAAACCAGGAAGAGAAAGCCAGAAACCCTACAACAGCCCAGTGTTTAGGGTACTTACTTGGGGTGTAGGAGACTCATTAGGTTCAAGTGTCTGCTCTGAATCATGCAGAATAGAGACTTAAACCTGAAGTTGCACATCCCCAAGTGAGAGCCCAAATCATTGAGTGATTGGCTATTTTGGTGGGGAGGAGGGTATTTTTTTTGGCAAAATGTTTTTAAAGGTCTCGTTTTTGTTCTGATGGAGAACAAAAACAATTCCAAAACCTCAATATTTTTCACAAAACAGAATGGTTTTCCAGCCAGCTCTATATACAAGTACTAAAAGTAGGTCAGTAATTATTTAGTTATATGGACTGTTCAGCGTAGGGATATTTTAGCAATGTACCACATTTAACCATTCTGACATGTCACTAAATTAATTTCTATGGAGATATATATTCATACATTTACACAGGTCTAGTGCTACAGAGAGGTGTCACTTCCCAAAGTATCTCCTGCTTTTCTTGTTAGTAGTAACAGCTTAGACAAGTCAATCATAAGCTTAGAACAGAAGTAGTCTGAGAACTCAACTGATTTTTCCCATGTGGGTCTAGCATCTGAGTCTCTTAGTTGCCCCTACATTCAAGAACTCTAGCACGCTCTTCCCTGCTCACCATCACTATCTCCAACAGATCCTCAGAAGGAAAACAAATATCAGAGGGGTAGCCATGTTAGTCTGGATCTGTAAAAGCGGCAAAGAGTCCTGTGGCACCTGATAGACTAACAGACGTATTGGAGCATAAGCTTTCGTGGGTGAATACCCACTTCGTCGGATGCATGTAGTGGAAATTTCCAGAGGCAGGTATAAATATGCAAGCAAGAATCAGGCTAGGGATAACAAGGTTAGTTAGTTAGATAATGAGGAAAACAGTGTGTGAGAGCATCTAATATAAATTCCCTTTAAGATTTTTCTATGTGCAGGAAATTACACTTGGTATTTCAAAATGATAGAGGAAAGACCTCTTCCTGTTCTCTTTTCATGTGATTTATTACTTCCCCATAGCTTCTCACTTACATGTAGTAAAGTTCAGGTCTGAACTTACACCCAAGTAAAAAAGCTTTAATGTTTCTTTGTGACATTTCAGTCACATATGTGTGGTAGTAGAGAATAAAGGTCCACTCTTAGAAGGAAAAAGTCCTTCACATTAAAAGCATCACATACTAAGACAGCAGTGGATTACAGTACATTTAAAATATTGTAAGCCAATAATTTACCTTTTCATACTTTTTTCCCCTCTCAGAAAAAACTAATGTGCATTTAAGACTCCTGTCCTTCTAGACTAGGGTTATCCCTCTTGTTTTTAAGTAAGGACCAGCTCATTAACACTTCTTTCAGAACAATTAATCCAGAGGAAATGACACCTCTGGCATTAATCAGCTCCAAAAGACATAACAAAATTATGAGGAGGAGAGAGAGGAACACTTCAGAGACTGAGATTACTGATTTGGAAAATATCAACCATTTTTATTCATTGATATTTTATTGAAATCCTTGCAATAGATCCAGTCTTCATTTTCAGCATTTCTATGTTTCTTTGTTTAAATAATCACTATGCCCTTTTCTAACCTACTAATTTAGGCATCAATCCTGCAAAAACTTATGCATGTGTGTAACTTGACTATTATGAGTAGTTCCTTTGATTTCAATGGGGCTATTCACAATAGTAAAGATAAGCACATACACAAGTGTTTGCAGGATTGGGGCTCATATGTGTAAAGTGCATACATGTTGTAGGATAAGTATAAAATTAAAGAATTAAAATTAGTTTAAGTTTGGTTAAGGAACTACATATGTGTTATAAAGAAAGGCCCTGACTAGCAAGTATAAGGAAGGCCTTGAAAATAATAAGTAATAAGACCAGAAGAATTAAGTAGGGAGGATGTCTGGTGCACAGAATAACTAAAGAGATAAGGGGAAGTTTCCTGAAAAGAAGGTCTCTGACTGCTAGGGGTGACTGCTGATGTCTGACTGCTAGGGGTGACTGCTGATGGTTTTAAATCAAACAGAGAATCTGTCTTAAAATGAGCCAAAACAGCCCTTCCCCAACCCACATACCAGTGTTACAACCTGTGTGAACCCAGGTGCAATGGGAAAACCGTTGGATAGCAAGATGGAGTGGAGGAAAGGCCTTTGTAAAAGGAGGTTGTAAATCTTAGCTGGATTAAAACTGGAAATAAGGGTTAACTGTCTTCAACTGAAGTCAGTAACTGGCAATGACATCACTTCTTTGTTCAAGGGTATAAAAAGTAAACTCTGAAAGGGTTTATTGCTAATACCTGCCTGACCACCCTGGAGTCAACCAATATGGGTCTAAGCACCCGGGGGTTTAGCCCATTTGTAAGTAGCTTGGTCAGAATGCTTATAAATGGTTTTGTTATTGTTTGGATGTAGTAAATTGCTTATTATTTAGGCATGTTTAGAGTAAGTGCATAAAGTACAATTTGACCTTTGGATTTAATAAAGGAATTTATGGTTAAATTAGAGTTTTGGGGGTTTCCCATATCAATATAAATAACTTCAGATATTATTACCAATTCCAACATGTTTGCAGAACTGAGGCCTTAGTTGCTGGTTCCAGTTTGTGCTATGCTGGGGCTCAGTGATAGCCAGATCCACAAAGGAACTTAGGTGCCTAAAGCCTAGATTTAGGTGCTTAAGTCCTAGTTTTATGCACCATTATGATCACAAAACCCATGGTTGGCTGCTGCTGAACCCTGTAGGTGTCTCAACTCACTCAGCCCCTACATTTTTGCCATAAAAATCCTCTCTATGCCTAACTTGTTGCCTCTGGGGTCGCACGCTGCTGCCTCAGGTAGGTAGCTGGGTGTCTATCTCCAGCCTAAATCCCAGCAGAGCCCTGAAACCAGAGAAGGATGGGCAGAGGAACATTTAGCCAGCAGGGCTCAATCCAGTAGGGGTGATTATAGGCCTCTCACAGAAAATGGCTGGGTGAAGAAGCCTCCCCTTTAACCCAGTGGTTGAGGTTCTCATTTGGGCTGTGAGAGCTCCCTGGTTCAATTCCCTGCTCTGCCTAACAAAGTGAACAGATGTTGATCATCTCTCAGCTAACTAAGTGGGGCTATGGAGCAGTCTGATGTGGGGGTGACAGCAGGGGGTATTCCCTCAATCTCTCTTGTTGAAACCATTCTACTTTGTGGAGAAAAGACAAAATAAGAATGACTTTATAGTCCAGTAGTTAGGGCACACACCTGAGTGGGAGTCGATTCCCTGTTCAAATCCCTTTTCATCCAGCAACAAGGGAGAATAGAACTGCAATCTTCCACATCTAATGTGCATACCCTAATCATAGAGTCATAGGACTGGAAGGGACCTCGAGAGGTCATCTAGTCCAGTCCCCTGCACTCGTGGCAGGACCGAGTATTATCTAGACCAGCCCTGACAGGTGTTTGTCTAACCTGCTCTTAACCCCCCATGACGGAGATTCCACAACCTCCCTAGGCAATTTATTCCAGTGTTTAGCCACCCTGACAGTTATCAATTTTTTCCCTAATCTCCAACCTAACTCGCTACCAGGCCCCTTGCTGCAATCTCTGAGGATGCACAGGAAGTAAAATCACTGAGTTAAAGATTTTTAAGGGAGGTTTATGCCTTGTCCACACCACCCTTATCTTTTTGTTTGTGATCTGAGGCAGTCACCCAACTCATTCTGATAGACCCTAAGCAAGACAGGCACCCCCCTCCAACCTTGAGACTTGGATGCCAAACTCTGTGAGAGAAGTGGAGATTAGGACACACTCCCGTTATCAACATCTTCCATAGTCTATTCCCTACTTACTGTGCTGGCTTTTGTAGATCCCTTTCCTTGGCACCTGTCTCTCTCCAAGCATTGTATAGGGAGCATAGGTACCTACATCAGGCTTTGTAGATCCCATGATTTTCAAGCTGCCTAAAAATGAGGCATTGCAATGTTGAGTATTGCAACATCCAAGCCCCTTTATGCATCTGGACAGCCTAGGTATGCAGACTGACCTGCAGTTTTAACAGCAATTCAAACAAATGGATTGTTGGAATTACTAATATTTGAAATTATTAGTATGAGAAATCACCAAATACCAATTTAACCATAAATTCTTTTATTAAACCCAAAGAGTACTTTATGCAGTTGGTCTAAATATGCCTAAATAATAAGCAATTTATTGCATCCAAACAATAACAGAACATTTTCTAAGCATTTGATCAAGGCACTTACAAACAGGCTAAACCTAAGGGTGCTTAGGCCCCTATTAGTCAGCTTCAACATGGTCAGGCAGGTATTAGCGACAAACTCTTTAGGAGTTTACTTTTTATACTCTTTAACAAACAAGTGGTGTCACTGCCAATTATTGACTTCAGCTAAAAATTAATTGGAGACAGTTCACCCTTATTTCCAGTCTTAATTCAGATAAGATAAAAGAAACTTCCTCCATCTCTCAGGTGTTGGTAATAAATTTCTTGCTTTCATCCGTAATAAAGTTTACTAGTTTGGGGAATGAATGGCTCATCAATAATCCAGGTGGTCAGCTGATCTAGAATAAAAGCTGCTAATAGGATGGCTACTGCTGAGAGATTAAAAAGAAGGCAATTAGCTTCTACTATAAGAAGAGTTTGCTGGATAGAGCTGGTAGCAAGCTTGGGAGAGGATGAAGTAAAGTTCATTGAAGGTAATGGGAGGTTTGCCTTGATTTTTAGTTATGATATGTACCTGAAAGGTGAAGATATTGTATTTCAAAGGAAGCATTGCTTTGGAAAAAAACAATAGTGGGTATTAGTAGATGTATGTAAGGTAGAACTTTATGTCTTTAGTTCATATCTAGGATTTTTCTTGACTCTATATGTGACTATGTAGGGCTATTTTGTTTTCCTTACTGTTTTGTCCTAGCCTAATAGACAGACATAGGATTTTTGAGATCTCAAGGGAAATTATGCTCACACAACTCTGAATCCTAGACTTAAGATCAGTTTGTTTTCCTACTGTACTCTGCCTTTCACCAGTACTACACAGAAGAGCTTTAATAGCTCTATATTAAGCTGATGACCTCTGAACTCTAATATCACCTGCACTAACTGCGGTGAAAACTAGTTAGTGAGCATCTACTGAGAAAGTAAAAACTGTGAAGAGTAATCCCTACTGATGCTTGTGCTTTGAGAGAAATAAGTCTGACAGTGGATTCTACAACATAAGTTTCATGACTCCATACTCTTACTATTGTCTACTTTAGGGTTCTTGAAGGTCTTTGTTTAGCTCTATTTAAATAACAAAACAGCCTTAGGGAGCCTAATGGTATCTTCCTTTAGCAGAAAAATCCCCCACAAAACACCCACTACCCTGTGAAAAAACTACTGGGAGCATTTTAAGATTACGTTGCTTCAGAAGCTGTTAAAGGAATACTTGACACTTGAAAGTCGTTGGTAAGACCTTACTTGTTTCTCTTGGGAATAGGCCTGGCTGCTCTGAAGCAGAAAATAAGTCTAAAGATGCTGCGTCTGTATAGGAGAACCAACTATCCCTCTGTTTTATTTAAAAAAAAAAAAAAAAAAATCTGAAAATAGCTATCTGCTCCTACATAATATGAACAGAGTGGATGGTGACACATGGGCCTTCTCTTGGCAAGGGGAACCAAAATTGTTCTCTAAAAGTGGTTTCTGGGTAGACTATTCTTGACTAGCTGCCTTGCTAACTTAAGGCAGGCATGGGAGACAATGATTCACCAAAGTTAAACAAAATCTGTTTGAGATCTATGGCTTAAAGAGGGGATTACTAGTGGTGAGCTGTATTTCAAGCTGAACAAATTATTAGGGAGCTGTCTAGGTGGGTTTTGGGGGGTGGGGGGGCCCTCTCATTCATTTGTGAATAAATCTAGGTATAGGACTAAGAGGGTATATATTTAACCTTGGTACCATTTTGGCTCTTATTCTATAGCTGTAACACTGTCGTAACCTAGTTCTTCTTCTCTGGTTTGATGTTAAGATGTCTGGACGTGGAAAGAAAAATGTGGTGGCTACAAAACCTACACTTCTACCAAGAAAAACAAAGTCAGCAAAGGCTGGCCTGCAATTCCCAGTGGGTCGTGTCCACCGACTTCTCAAAAGAGGGAACTATGCTGAGAGAATAGGTGCTGGTGCTCCGGTCTACCTGGCGGCCGTACTGGAATATCTGACGGCTGAGATATTGGAACTGTCAGGAAATGCTGCCCGTGAAAACAAGAAAGGCAGGATTGGGCCACGACACATCCAGCTGGCCGTGCGGAACGACGAAGAGCTGAACAAGCTGTTTGCCGATGTGACCATTGCTGAAGGAGGAGTTATGCCCAACATCCTTTCCCAGCTTCTTCCCAAGAAAACTCTTAAAGAGCCTTTACCAAGAGGGGATGCTGCTGCTTCCCAAGAACAATCCAGTAGCCACTGACTTACTCCTACCTTTCCTTGGCTGGGCTTCTGTACTTGGTGACCATTGACTCATGTTTATTAATGCTTTAGATATGCTAACACTGCTAAATATTACTCAGGGTGATTGTTTTAATGGTTTGTATGTGTTTTAGATGTTTGTAATAAACTTTATAGAATTCAGCAGTTGATTCAATCTACTGTTTTCCCTTCAAGGAGTGGGGAGTATTAACACTTTCTCCAGGAAAAGTCTAGCTGGTAGCTCTTAAGCCACAAACGTGCTTCTCTAGCACTTTCAAAGCAAGCATGTTAAGAGGAGAGCTAGCCTGGCCTCTGACCCTGTGTTGAACTCCAAGGTCTAATTAAATCTCTCAAAAAAGAGTGGGGGAGGGAGAGAGCACAGATTCTTTGCACCTATGGATGTAATACAGATGGGAGGACTCTGCAGCCAGGAGGGATGAAGGGAAAAGGAAGACCTCTGCTTCTATATGCTAAAATTAATAACAAATCCATCTTCATTTATGAATTTGTAATGGAGTTGAGTCCAGTACCTTCAATAGTCATGAACATTGTAGAATGGATTTATTACTCACTGATCAGCTGCAAGCCATTGTGATTTTTTTTTTTTTTTAAATGGATCAGCATGAGTAGTTCTCTCTGCCTCTTCAGAGACCTTGTCTAAAAAGGTAGGATACCCTCCATGCTGGTCGTGAATTAAATCTAAATCTCTGTAATAGTCACTCCTTTCTCACTGCCTTTTGGAAGGTCATGTCCATTGAGGTGCTCAGTACTCAAATAAGGGGTAACTCCTGCCATAGCTATGTTTTAGCTATTTTGGGGCTGGTTACTATTTCTTCCACCACCAGTTAGTCAGGATGGGAAGCCCTGGGCCATGGTTTGGCCTTTCCTTACATTTGAGGTATTCAACAGGCAGCTGAGAGTCTTTCCTCTGGGCCACAGAGGTCAGTTGTGATGCTGCTCTAGTTGAATAGCTGGATTTTTTTTTTTTTTTTTCCCCCATTTAGCTAGTAGAGCCTTTACCCAGGATTTGGAATGTCCCATTCAAACCAGAGTGTTAGATTAGATGTAAACTGCCTTGCATCTACTTAACTCTGTAGACTAGGACTTGGTGTGCTTTTATCCTATGACTGCACAGGTAGTAACAGGCTACTCTACCTTAAGTGTCCCTTTGTGCTAACTACTTATGTTAAACTTTTTTAGCTGTTCCTCCTTTCATTTAGTTGTGATATTCTGACTACCTTCCCCAGACTGGAAGAAGAGCTCGGTCTTGAAAGCTTGTCTCTCTCACTAACAGAAGTTGGTCCAATAAAAGATATCCCCTCACTCAACTTGTCTCTTTAATCAGGGCCGTCTCCAGCTTTTTTGCTGCCCCAAGCGGCAAAGGGAAACAAAACAAAAAAAAAAACAAACCCAAGCCTGGTTGAACTGCTGCCAAAGAGGAAGAGAGGGACTGTAGGCCCCGCCGCCCAAGTCCCAGATGTGCCGCCCCGATGACTGACAGAGTGCTGCCCCTTTCTATTGGCTGCCCCAGGCACCTGCTTTCTTTGCTGGTGCCTGAAGCCAGCCCTGTTTCTAATTAGCTAAGAGTCAGGCATGCAACCTGTGCTCTGGATGTCCCTAAACCTCCAACTGGCAGAAGCTGAGCCTAGACAACAGGGGATAGATCACTTGAAATTGCTCTGTTCTGTTCACTTTCTCTTAAGCACCTGGCACTGGCCCCCATCAGAAGACAAGATGCTGGGCTCAAGGGACCTGTGGTCTCAACATATGTGGCTCTTTCGTTGTTGCTTCACAGAAGTGGCGTCAGTGAGAAAAGAAACTTATGCTTGTTGCATGTACTTTATGCTGGGTAATAGCATGAGGTCTCCATCCTCTTCCCTTAGGGTGACCATATGTCCTGTTTTAGCCAGGACAGACCCTTTTTTAAATGCTGCCCTGTCTCTTTTGGCAAAACTGGGCATTTGCCTATTTGCTCTTGCCAACTGATCATCAAATGCACGGTTTTTCAAAAAGTGGGGTGCAACCCCTAGCAGAGTTCAGAGGAATGTGTAGAGGGGGATGAGAGGTGAGGCAACGCCAGCCCTATGCAGGAGGGAGGACTCGGGAGAGCAGCTCAGGCTGGGCCAGTGCGATACAGGCTGGTGGCAGGGAGTTTTGGGACAGCCCTGCGTGGGGGGGAGGGGTCTTGGCCTGGCCCCAAGTGAGCAGGTGGCAGGGGCCTTGGGCCAGCCCCATCCATGGGGTGGGGGGTGTCTCAGGCTGGCCCTGTACAGTGTCATGTTTTCCCTTTGGGAAAATATGGTCCCACTATCTTCCCTCCACGTTTCATGCAGGCTGACCTCTGCTGCTGTAGAAGAACAAGGGGCTAAGGCTGGCCAAACACTTCACCTATCTCCTTTCTGATGAGAAAAAGCTTTTTGAAAAATAAAGAAAATGTGAATAATCTTATATTAACCTAAGAATTTTTTTTAATTAAAATGAAATTTCTCTACCCACTCTTTTTTGGGGGGGGCAGGAGAGAGAAGAAACTAACACCTTTTGTTTTGAAAGTGTTGTGAAAAAATAACTCACTCCATTGCTAACATCTTCAGGCAGCCATGGGAGAAAGTGACTCGCTAAATTTAGGTTCTCACTGGTAGGTTTGCTCCCAGACTCCTGCAGAGGATGGCATCAGTTAGATTATCCACTTAACTTTAATTTCTTTTTTCTAAACAAAGATCCTAAGTCTGGCTCTACAGAGATGGAGGTAGCACATATGAGGGAAAAGGAAGCCGTGCCCCAGGCTAACTACCTCCCTTCACAGAGTATACATTGGACTGGGAGAGTATAGTAGCAACCCCTCTATGGGTTGTGTAGGGTGTGGCAGGTTAGTGAAGGGGAGAGAGGCTGCAGTGAATTTTTCAAAGTGAGAAGAGGATGGGTTGTGTGCTGGTAGCAAAGGGAGGCAAAAAGACTTCTGAAAGATGGCACTTCAGACAGCTGAATACTCTGGGGCTAAACCTATACAATCCACTTGCCACACCTTACACAGCCATGGTAATGGAAAGAGTCAGAGGTCCCTTTATTTTGATCAGAATACTTATTTTGCAATGAACTGTTTGAATTCATATAATGAACCTCTTAAAACCATTTATTGCAGCTTTCCCAATGTTTGCCAGTTCAGCTTCACAGTGGCAGCCGTACAGGAAGCCATCATTATGACTGTTTCTGTGAGCTTTCCCTGGAGCTCACCGTTCAGCTGGTCAGCTCTCAATTAAAGAAGTTATCTTCCCACACCAGAAGAAGACCCAATATTAGAGAGACAAGACCTCATCCACCTTGTCTCTCTAATATCCTGGGACTGACGTGGCTACAACTACGCTGCATACAACAAAAGACCCAATATGTCATAAGTCAGGACTACATATATATTAATATGAAAATCATGGACTCAGTGGCAGACAGACAGGCAGACATGGGGATATGTAACAGGGCAGAGATTTCTAAGGCCTTGAGTTTTCAAATTGCTCTATGTTGTTGGAAGGGGGTCTGCCTAGGCTTGGGTATCTTAAAGGAATATGGTGTAGGGCACTCATTCCAATCTGTGCTTGGCTAGGAGTGAATGAGAGTAGCTACCTACAGACACCTAGGCACATCTGTGCACATTAACTATGCAAATTAATATTTTGATGTCAATAGATATTCACAAACATTTTAAAAGTAGTAAATCAGCTCTCATGGAAACACTAAACTAGCCCTGAGTTTGTTGAGGAATTAAATAAAGGTTCGTAATTTGGAAGCCGTTAGGTATGTCCTAGATACTTTTAAAATCAGTTCTAGTACTTAGCATTTATATAGCACTTTCCACCTGAAGAGCTCAAAGCCCTTTTAAAAATATCAGCCAATCAGAGCTCAGAACAACCCAGCGAGGTAGAGTAATAAATTATACTCATTTTATAAATGGGGAAAATGGGTCACAGAGCAGTTAAGACTCAGATCTACAAAGGTACAGGTGCCTAAACCACAGATTGAGGCACCTAAATCCTAGTTTTAGGTTCCACTGCAAGCCACAAAACTCTCCTCCAGCTGCCGCTGATCCTTGTATGTGCCTAATATTTACTTGGTGCCTGTATCTTCACTGGGAAAGTTCCCTAGGCACCTAAGTTTCTGCCTCAGGCAGCAGGGCACATGCCTAATCTCCTGCCTAAGCCATCCACAAACTGGGTGGAGATAGGAGGGTTGCCTGATCCAGTAGTTGTGCTCAGCTGTCACCTACTGGATCAGGACCCATTCAAAATATGGCCAGAGGAGGCATTGCTACCCTTGCAAACCTTATAACTTTTAGCTCAGTGGTTAATGCACTCACCTGGTATATAGGGAACCCGGCTTCAATTTCTCCCTCTGCCTGATGGGGGAGCAAGGTTTTTACTAGGGGTCTTCCACCTGGCAGGAGAGCATTCTAACCACCGAGCTATAGGATATTCTGATGGGTGGGGGAAGCCCTCAGTATCTTCTGGTGGAACTGTCCCATTGTGTATACATATTTAAATAGTCATTGGAGGAGAGGGAGTGAGGAAAAAATAACAATGCCATAGCCTGGTGCCTAGGGCACCTCCTGGAGGCAGAGGGCCCCAGAATGCAGTGCTGAAGCTCCAGACACTCTTTAATATTTATGCAGAGTGGAACAGCTGCAACAGCAGAGACTGGGGGAGCCCTGCATCAGAATGTCACACAGCTCAGTGATTAGAGCATCGTTCCTAGGAGGTAGCCTCTTCCTGTTCAAATCCTTCTGCCCTCTCCAGGGTAGGGGGGAATTGAACCAAAGTCTCCCCTGTCAAAGGTTCATGGGCTAAAAGTTATAAGATTGTTTTGAATTGAATTAAGGATTTCCCTAGCTCATTCTCACAAGAAATGGCTTAGCCACCTGACTGCAGGAGAGGGGTTCCTGTTGTGGATCGCCCGCAGAGATAGGTGCCTCCTTATAGCCTGGATTTAGGCACCTATCTCTGTGAGAGGGGCAGGGCTTAAGACACCCATCAATAGCTCCCATTGCTTATTGTAGGTGGATCCCCTGGCTGTAGGTGCTGGCTTCTGTGGACTGCATTCTGAGGCACCTGTCTCTCCCCATTCATTGCCTAGGCACCTAACTAAGGCTTTGTGGATCAAGGCCTACCTAACTCATCAACTAATAGAGAAACATCCTCAACCTCACAGGTGTTTATGCTGTTTTTCTCTTCTCCCTACAATCAAGTTAATCTTTTTGGGGTGTGTGCGTGTGTAACTGAATCATCAATAATCTAGGTGGGGCTCAAACAATCTGGAGTAGACGCTGCTAATGAGTGGCTATTACTGAAGGGTTTAAAGAGCAGTTTCCACAAGAAGAGGAATCTGTTAGATTCAGAAAGTAGTGTTCTTAGACAGGAGAATAAGTAAAGGATTTGGTTAAGGTAAAAGTGTGTTTGTTTCTCACAAGGGAAAGTATACCTTATTTTAGGTGGGGGAAGTGTCTTCTGTAATGATCTATGAATTTTAGTTTAAGTAGACCTTAAGTAGCTGTATTTGACATGTAGTGCAAGGCAGGTTTCTAAATGGAATAACTTCAGTTGCTATTACTGTTTCTATTCTGTGTAAGTCACTAGTTTAGCTTTTCCATAATCATGATATGAGGTAAGGTCTTATCTCCTGAAGACATTGCTGTTCAACTTCTGAACCCTCTGCCTAAACTCCTCTTGCTTTGCATGTGGCACCCTACTCAACTATCACCAACTATAAATAGAAAACTTTCACTACTCCTACATCTTGATTCTCTAATAATCATAGTGGCTCCCCCTCCCTACCAAATCCTGGAAATAACTGTACTGAAACCTAGCTACCGCTCTCTAGCTACCTAATAATAAGGTGCATATGTTGAACAGTAGCAGTTACTACTAATCTAGTGGCTTTTTTTTTTTTTTTTAAAAGCTTCAAACTGTACTGAAGTCCCCTTATTCCAAGATTGCTAAACTCACTTCAAGGGGCTTCTACAACATAAGAAAATTCTAAAATCCTTCTGTCTTGCAGTTGCTTACCAGTTTGTGTGTTTTGGGGCAGATTTGGTGAAACTGCTTAGGTTTTCCTGCCAGGGGTCCCCAGTGTTGTAGGAGAGGCTCTTAACACAGTCTTCATGCAGAGCTTCTCAAAGCTGTAAGAATCCTGAATGTGTAAAGCCTTAATGTATGTATTCTACCTTTTGACCAATTTGACCGTTCCTCTTAGAAAGGGGCCTCGCCTGTTCTTTCAGAAGCAGATATCTTGGGTTGAAGACCCTGAGCCTCGACAACACTTCTCTCTCTGGACAGCAGGAAAAAATTTCATTGCTTTTTCTACCTGACATCTGAATTTACTGGAGACTCTTGATGGGCTGCGGTTTTTCCTTCACCGGACTTCTAACCAGCTGCCTGACTCAAACAGGCTCCTTCTTCAGAAGAGAGTGTGAGGCATTTCACTTGATAAACTACAGCTAATAAGTTGGCCTCTTAAAATCAGGACCTTCCTCCTAAAGAGAACAAATAAAGGTGGGAAGGTGAATGTAATCTTGCCACCATATTACTGGCGCCTGCTTCTTTATAGCTTAAGAAACACTTGGATATTATAATGACATCCTGGGGCTTGTCTACACTTAAAATGCTACAGCAATGCCACTATAATGCTTAACTGTAGACCCTTCCTATGCCCAGTGGCAGATTAGCTAATGGGGCCCCTAGAAAAATGGGCACCCTGACCTTCTCTGCCCACCCAGCACTCCTGCCGGGGAGTGGGGGTGGGTCATGGGGGCTTGCCCCTCTCCTGCTGAGGAGTGGGGTCATGGCACGGGGGCTTATCCTGCAAGCAGAAGGGGTGGGAAGGGGCTCCCACTGCTCTGGCCTGGGGCCCCACAAAACCATAATCTACCCTTGCCCAGGGGTTCTCCTGTTGGCCTAGATAATCCACATCCCCAAGAGGCAGGAGTTTAGTCAATGAAAGAATTCTTCCATAAACCTAGGGCTGTCTATATGGGGACTTCAGGAGGCATAACTGTGCCACTCAGGGGTGTGGATTTTTCACACCCCTGAGCAGCACAGTTAAGCCAACCTAAGTTTTTAGTGTAGACCAGCCTCTGGCTAATGGTCACTCTTACTTGCCCCTCACCTCCTTTTCTACACTAGATTGATGTTAGGATGTCTGGACGTGGAAAGAAAAATGTGGTGGCTGCAAAACCTACACTTCTACCAAGAAAAACAAAGTCAGCAAAGGCTGGCCTGCAATTCCCGGTGGGTCGTGTCCACCGACTTCTCAAAAGAGGGAACTATGCTGAGAGAATAGGTGCTGGTGCTCCGGTCTACCTGGCGGCTGTGCTGGAATATCTGACGGCTGAGATATTGGAACTGTCAGGAAATGCTGCCCATGAAAACAAGAAAGGCAGGATTGGGCCACGACACATCCAGCTGGCCGTGCGGAATGACGAAGAGCTGAACAAGCTGTTTGCCGGTGTGACCATTGCTGAAGGAGGAGTTATGCCCAACATCCTTCCTGCTCTTGTTCCCAAGACCACAAAGGTGCCTAAGCAAGGACTGAAAGATGGCCAGTCACAGGAATTCTAGTAACTGCTCACCGGCTGAAAGTGTGCTGGTTCTAAGGGTGGCTTTCTCCACAACACTAGCACTTCATGCACCTTGGATTCTTGGTTGTAATCCATATATTTATATATCGACTGTATGTCTTCACTGCTTGTAAATATTGAACCTCTGAAGGACTCCCTCTTGGGGGTTGTTGTTGGTGGGTTTTTTTTAAATGTCTTTGAAATAAATACTTAGTGCATAGAGAACTCCATGAAACTGGTTTTCTGAAATTGGCGGATGGAGGAACTGTGATCTGACACTTGAGAAGGAAGTTGCTGTCCCACTACTTCTTAATTTAAGGAAACTTGGGGCCAAGATTTTAAACTAATGATTGCGTGTGCATGAAGTGAGACTAATTTGAATAGGCCTGATTTTCAGAGGGTGGGTGCTCAGCACTTTCTGGTAAGTGGGGCCTTCTTATAGTATCTCAGATTGGTCACTCAAAAGCGCTAGGCCATTTAGGGAAACCTTGACTCGGGTTTCCCTATAGTAATGATACAGTAGGTGTGGATTTCTCTCCTGTGCTGTAAGGGGTGGAGAAGGACTGCCCTGGTAATTTTAATGATGGTCACCTGTGCATTATTTGGTCTTTGAGGTAGCTTCACAAAGGCATTTAAGTGCTTAAATCTGGATTTAGGCCCCTACGAGCAATTATAGGCTCCACTACACTCCACAAAATTCCTTCCGAACCCTGTAGGCTCCTCAGCTTACTCAGTACTTAGGTTTATGCCCCTGGGCATATGTGCTGCTCCCTCACTCTAGGCAATCCATAAACGGGGAAGATGGATGTATGGCTGCCTAATTTGTCTAAAGGGCCTAAGCCGGTTGGTGGCAAGAGGAGGTGCTGCTGCTTCCAAATGTTTAACTCTGCGTGCAGTGATTAAAGCACTCCTTTGCAATAGGGAAGACAGGATTTAACAGGAGTGCTCTACTTCTCAGACGTCCGCTCTAACCAGTGAGCTATGGGCCACTCAGATGTGGGGCTCCCTCAATCTCTCTAACTGAACTTGTTCCTCTACGGATAAATACTTAGTCATTGGAGCAGAGGGCCTGGACCCTGGTGTCACAGTTTGGAGCAACTGCAGCTGTATTATCCCTCTGTAGTCCCTTGAGGGTACCTACTCTAGGCTCCTGGCTCCTCCATTGTCACCTCTCTTATGCATAAATACACATCTTTCTCCCCCCTGACTGTGTTTTCTCCAGGTTGCAGAGTTCCCTGCCTGCACTGTCATGTCCCCAGCAAGGCATACCATCTAAAAGACCAGCGTAGATTACTTTCTTTCTTTCCAGAGATTATGAGCAGTGTATTACCAGCAGTTATAAGTCATCACACAGCTCCTTCTAAGCAAGCATATTTATTCTTAGGATAAAAGTATTAAAGAGAGAACCTATACCCATGCTAAAAAGCTTACCAGAGATCACACCAATTCCAGCTGCAACCCTGCACCCTTCATAACCAGCAACTGGATTTTCCTTATGGTTACAAGTTCATAACTGTCTCAGATTCAGACACACCATGAATAGTTCAGTCTTTCCTTTATATAGCTTGGGCCTTTGATCTTGGCTGCATGTGACAGGTGAGCAGCAGACAGTGGCCCTCTTCAGACTGTAGCTTTAAAGGTTGGGCTTTTGCATAATCAGAAGTGTGGAATTTGTATTCCTCTCCCTCTGTATATTTCCCAGAAAAACCATATAACACTTTTTGTTCCAAGAGCCCAAGCTTGTCTGGTGCATTGTTCAATATAGTCCTTTGAACTTCCAGGAATCACATATGTCACAGCTTCCCCCCTCGAGAGGTAACATACAATTGCAGCCCACAACAATACATAAACCACTCTTTAATACAATAGACCCCAAAGACACTTAAACTTAATCCAATGAGGTCTCTCAAGGAAATTGCCAATCGGTTACACCTGAGTCTCTCACTGGTCATGTGGGTCTCCTGAAAACCAGGTTAGAGTTATTCTCACTCGCTGTAGCCCTCTGACATCTACAAAATGAGCATCTGAAGACAAACTTTGGAAGGGGTGGCTCTGCACATAGGTCTCATTTTATGTGACTTGGTAGGCTACATAACAGTCCATCAAGACTGGCTGATAGCAGAGCTGTTCCTATTTAAAAAGAAGCCAGCATATGGTAACCTGGACAGCCAAAACTGGACACAGCATGAGAACATAAGGAGGTGAGGGTCTCGTTAGAAAATGATGGTGCTTCAGAGAAATGCATGAACCTTTTTAGATAAGGTTTGCTGCTCCCAAAGGAGATGTGAACTGAGGTAAGAACAAGGAAGGCTAATTGAAACCACGTTGCTTAAGAAATTTGACTCAAGGTACAGTACGAATGTCAGCCAGCGAAGAAAAGTATAGGATGTCAAAAATGCCTGTCACAGAAACAACCCTTTCAATGCCTGAAGAAGAGAGGGAAGCATCCAGTAACCCATGAAGTGTGACTGATAACTATCCTTTCCCCACTCCCTTGGGGATGGCACTTGCTAGCAGTCCTGCACTTTAAGTGCAATGTAGTCTGGCTTCTTTGTTTCATGTTGTTCAGGCAAAAAGATTGGACTGAAGACCATTGTATTTTAGAAAAGAGACATTAAATGCTATTCAACATTTATATTCATGCGAGTTAAAAATCAGGTATGCTGGTTATTGTATCAAGATGAATGACATAGTTTACAGGGAATGTTTGGGGGGAAATCATGTTTTATTGTCTCTGTCAGATGATAGAGATTAAAATATCTTTCTTGCACTACTATATCATTTAGTGCATTTCCTTGCCAATTGGTGATTATTCCAAATAGTGTGCTTTCTAGTGTTTTGACTACTCTTAACTTTAAATTCAAAAGTTCTGGCTTGTCCTTGGGGATACTATAAGGCCTGGATCCACAAAAGGAATTTATGCAGTGTGATACTCACCATCACAGTGTCTAACTTTTAAGTGCCTAGAAAATCACAGAAACACCACTGCAATGTGATCCACAATTCCTGAGTTAGGTGCCTAAGCTCTCTAGACAATGAATGAGGGGAGAGACGTGCCTTAGAATGTAATCTACAAAAGCCAGCATGTTAGCCTGGGAGTGGTCAAAGCTAGCCAGTGGGAGATGCCAATGACAGGGATGTGTATTAACGCCCACCCGTCTCATGGCAGGTCTTAGTAAATACCCTGCCATCAGCATTTCCCATTGGCTAGTTTAGGCGGCTCCCTGCTTAGCATGCTGGCTTTGTGGATCCCATTCCTAGATGCCTGTCTCTCCCCATTTATTGTATAGGGAGCTTGGGTGCCTAACTCAGTCTTTGTGGATTGCAATGTTGTACCAATGGTGTTCTACGTGCCTAAAAGTTAGGCTTTATGATGCTCAGTGTCACAACTCCTCAGCACTTTTTGTGGATCTAGACCTAAGTGCTGTTGGCATTTCATGGCATAATGTGGCTAAATTTCCTTCTTTGCCCTTAGTTTTATTCATAGCCTTTGCCATTAAAATAGCCATGAGGCTAAGTGGCATTTGCAAAGTAGGTTTGGGCACATGTATCTCTCCAGTGTGGGGTCTAAAATGTAGGTGCGCCAGAACCAAACCTAACCTGTTATGCCCTGCACAAGGAGGGCCACATGGAGGCCAGCAGTGGGTTGGCTGGTAGAACAGCACCCTTTAAAGGAGAGAACTATATAACTGAAAACTCCGTGCAAGTGTGAGAGATTGGGTGAATGAGGAAGGCGTTTGGGCTGCTGGAAGGGTGGGGGCGTGTGTGTGACCTGAAAGCGGGAAGGCACATGAAGCCTGTGAATGATGCAGCAGCTGAGCATGACTGAGGAAAGAGGAGGGGCAGACTGCAGACAATGCCCATTATTGTCACCAGTGCACTAGAATCCTGGCTACTGGATTGTTTCAGAAGGTCAGAGCACAGACTACAGGTGTCAGCCACCCCACAGCTTCTTATGTAGGTGCCAGGGTGCTTTTGAAAATCCCAGTTGGCACCGAAATACCTTTAAAATTCTGGGGTTTAATCTTACTGCCTCAGGTCTCCTATCTGGCCACTTGTATTTATTTTCCAACCTCATGGGCAGATTGCTTATTAACTAGCTAATGTTTATTGAGTGCTTGGCAGCTGTAAAGTGCTAGAAATGTTAACTATCATGACTTTGTTTATGAAAGTAACTCATTAAAACCTCCAGTAAAGAGGTATTTAAAGCATGTATGTGGAGGAATGGAACAGCTGATTTCTTAGCACAGCAGTGAAAATGACACTTTCTCTAACAGTTCAAACTACCGGTACTCCATGAGTGGCTTTCTTAGAGATGCTGTGCATCGCATCTGTGAAGATATTTTTGCCAGCAGTATGGTGATGGGGTTCCATCCATCAAGGCTCATTCCATCTAGGAAAAAGAAATACACTGAAAGTGAGTTATTAACCATATAAACTTTTATTATGTTATTAGCCATTTGCCAGGTCCATGGGGAAAAAAGTCAATCAGACTCTTTAAAGCTGATGAAATCACACCCACAATAAGTAAAATTTAGGGACTGACCTGATAGTCTCTGTCTACCCTGAACTCCCATCAGAGTCAAGGAATGCATGATTAGGCCCTAAGTGATTTGCTAGGCAGCCTGATCTGGCTCCTATTGAATTAACGGGGCTCTTTCCATTGACTCTGGGGGAGCTGGACTGGGCTATTGCTTTGTTCCTTGTTTTGAGTTCTGTGTAGCTAGTGATAACAGTGCTTCCTCCCTACCACCCACCACTGTTTTGGCTCTCAGTATTGTGCGTGGTTGGCTGTTTCTTTAGTTCAGGTTTGTTTGTAGAAAAATGATAACACGGCTATTTATATAGTGCCTACATGCCTTTACCTTGTTTTGGAGTGAGTTCCCTATTGAACTGGAACGCTCAACTCGGGAATCCCTTACAAGGGTCACCACCACAATGCCAAGGCTTTTGATCCTTTGAGCATCTATCCTTAGCAATCTGTAAGTTATTATTTGCTTCGTGCTGAGAGTGTGCTGGTCACTGTACAGTAACTCCTTACTTAAAGTTGTCCCGGTTAACATTGTTTCGTTATTAGGTCGCTGATCCATCAGAGAACATACTTGTTTAAAGTCGAGCAATGTTCCATTATAAAGTTGTTTGGCTGGCCCCACTCTGCCTGCCCCCCCGGCACTCCTGCCAGGGAGTGGGGCCGGGACGTGGGGGCTTGCCCTGCTCCACCTGCCTGGTGCCCCTGCCAAGGAGTGGGCAAGTCCCTGACCCCGCTCCCCAGCTGGAATGCCGGCAGGCAGAATGGGGCAAGCCCCCATGCCCTGAGTCTGCTATGCCCCTGCCTCAACCAAGCTTCACAATCATCAATTTAAACAGTATTACATTGTTTAAAATTATTTAAAACTTATATTGTATATATAATATCTTTTGTCTAGTGAAAAAAATTTCCCTGGAACCTAACCCGCTCCCTATTTACATTAATTCTTATGGGGAAATTGGATTTGCTTAACATCGTTTCGCTTAAAGTAGAATTTTTCAGGAACATAACTACGACGTTAATGGAGGAGTTACTGTAGCGGTCACAAAGAAAGAATCTGTCCCTGCCCTGGAGAGTTTACAGCCTAAAAGTCAAGAGGAGACTGGTCACACAGGGAAAGCCAGAGGAGGGAATAATGTAAGGTTTTGTTTTCTGTGAATTTATAATGGTGAAAAACAACTAACAGTCTTTAGGGAAGAAGTGAATGGAGGAATTTGAAATAGGGATTGAATGAACAGTATTGAAAATACAGAAGATCCCGTTATTACTTCCATTGACAGGGTTGCCAGTATATTAAACATGTTATACAAAGTTTTCTCTTAACTACTTGTTGCAAGCTTCCTCCACTACAAAATAAATTTTTCCTTCTGTGATTTTCCTAGCTAAGCTAAGTTCTATTTCTAGAACATAATTGAATCCCATGTCTTCAAACCCAGCACCCTTTTTGACACCTATGAATCATTCCTCAAACTGTCCCCTCCTTCTGCCTCCACTTTTGTGTCTGCACTGGATTTTCAACTTCTTCCAAGAGAAAATTGACAAAATATGATGTGACCTTCCTCCCTCCCCTTGGTTCACCTCCCCCTTTTTCTCTTCCCCATCGCAACTCTCTCTTCCTTCTTCCTGTCACAGATACTGAAGTTTCTCATCTGCCCTCCTCTTCTAGCCTCACTACTTGTGCCAGTGGCCCTATCCAATCCCATCTCCTGATCTCCTTTGCATCCACTCTCACCGCATCCTATACTCTTCTCATTAACTTCTCACGCACCACCAGCTTGTAGTGGGATCCCAGGGGGTTTTGTCCTTGGTTCCCTTCCTTTCTCCCTCTACATCTTATCTCTGGGTAATCTCATTCACTAACACAAATTCAACGACCATCTCTATTCTGATGCCTCACAGATCTACTGTTCTACTCCAGACCTGTCTCCTTCTGTCCAAACTAAAAATCTCAGCCTGGCTCTCTGACATCTCCTTGTGGATATCTAGCTGTCAGCCATAGGCAACACAATACTCTTGCATTTGGGGAGGCTGGGCGCGAGTGCCGGAAGCTCCCTAGAAGGGGAATGGGCCACCGGCGTCTGGACAGTGGCCTTGCCCCCTGCTTCACCCTGAAGCCCTGCCCCTGTTTGGCCTCCTCCCCTCCAAGGCCCTGCCCGCGCTCCACCCCCGCTCTGCCCCAAGGCCCCGCTCCCACTCGGCCTCTTCCCTCAAGGCCCTGCCCCCATTCCACCTCTTCCTGCCCTTGCTCTGCCTCCTCCCTCAGGGGAGGGGGCAGAGAGGAGTGAGCAGCAGGCAGGGGGGGCCTTGGGAGAAGAGGTGGAGAGGAGCAAGCGGCGGGAGGGAAGGGGCTCAGGGGAAAAGCTGGAGAAGGGCAGGAAGAGGCAGAGCGAGGGCAGGGCCTTGCGGGGAAGAGGCAGAGTGGGGGCAGAAAAGGCAAAGTGTGGGCAGAGCCACAGGGGAAGAGACCGAGGGAGAGCTGATCCTTGGGGTGAGACCGAGGGAGAACTGAGCTTTTGGAACATGGGGTGGAGTGGGGGCAGAGCACGGGCAAGGCCATAGTCAGGGTGTCATTGGCCCCCCACTTCTCGGGAGCTCCCGGCAGCAGCGCTCCAAAGGCAGTGGGCCAGCGTGCCTCCAAATGGAGGTGTGCCGCATCTGGCATTCCTTGCCACATTTGGAGAGGCTTAGCCTCCCCAAGCCTCTTATACCCACTGCTGTCATCTGAAGCGCAGCATGACTAAAATAGAGATCTTAATATTGCATCACAAGCCCTCCCTGCTACCTCCTTTGTCAGTGTGGACACCACCATCCTACCTGTCACTCAAGCTGTAACCTGTCCATCTTTGACTCAGACTTCTGTTTAGGTCCTCACATTCAGGTTATTTCTAAATCTTGCTGATTCTTTCTGCATAACTCCTCTAAGATACGGCCTTTCCTATCCATCCACACAGCTAAAACTCTTCTCCAGCTCTCATCATTCTATGTCTGAATTACTGTAACACCCTTTTCTCTGGCCTGAAGAACTGCAGACTTGCTCCACTCTTCTCAAGTCAGAACACTGCTATAAAGATAATTTTCCTAGCATACATGCTGGAACTAAGGGTTTTGGGGGTGCTACCACACCCCCTGGCTTGAAGTGGTTTCCATCACTTATAGGGTTTACTGTTTGGTTCAATGGCTCTCAGCACCCCCACTATACAAATTGTTCCAGCATCCCTGTTTCCTAACTTGTTGCTTTGATGATATCACCTTCTCTTTGCATCCCTCCATTGGCTCCCCCTTTTTTATTGCATTAAACTTATGCTGGATTCACTTTCAAGGCCCTTTGTGGACTATCCCCACACACGTATCATAGTTCATTCACTGTCAAGAGGTCGACTCCCATCTCCGATCAGGCCATGATATCAGCTTCCATTGTCCACTCGTTAAATTTTCAAACTTTCTTCAGTTTCTTAACTTTCAAACTTTCTTAAATCATCAGGCTTTCTCCCATGCTGCCCCTCATGCTTATAAAAAGTTGTATTGATATTGATCTAAAGAGTCAAAGGAGTTTGTAAACTCTTTCACGGTCCAACATTAACAGTACATTTAATAGGTAGATTTGGGGTTAAACAGAGGCCTTGGTTTTACTTGGTTAGTTGGCAAACACGCAAAAGCATTAATTCAAATTAAAAGTGTATTGATTAAACACAAGAAAGAACAGGAAAGTAACATAGCCCTTTGCACAGCAACTGTGGTTGAGTGATTATGCAAAACAAGCTTAGTCAAAACCTTCTCCTTTTGGAGGCCAAATATCAGAGTCTCTTATTTTCAGAACTACCTTTCTTTGATGAAAAGGAAAGGGTTAATTTTACTCTGGGCCCTGATGTGTACAGGGCATTTACTTATCGTGTTCTTAACAAATAGACACAAAGTAGAGGAGAGACAGGATGGAAAAATGGTTGAAATACAACTTTCGTTGATGTTTTGGAACACTGGGCAACTGGATAGTTACAAGCAGATGGTTTGATTGGCAAGTTGACCATGACATGTGCTACTTGGACCCTGTTTTACAATCTGGTCAGGGATGTCATCTGATTGGTCCTTTTCTTCTTAGACAAGACATTCTTAGATAAATACAGCATAGCTGATGTCAGGATGGGATGAAAAGCCAGGAGAGTGAGAGAGATGGTAGACGGAAAGAAAGTGGGGCAGATAAGGGAAAACAATGCACGCTCTTATCCACCTCTGCAGGGCTGGCAAATAGATATCCCACTGACAGGCGAAGGACTGGATGTCATGATAATGTGATGACTTTCAGCATCACAGGTGACAACAAATGTCCTTGAACAAGATCAAGGCCAGCTGGCCTTCCTCTCAGGAGGAAAGTCCTTCAGATGAGTCAAGATGAGCGGCAGTGCTGGCAGGTTGGGGGATGGGCTGGGATGCAAGCTGGGACAGGAGAAATAGAGATACAACTGAACTGATGGTGGGGTTTTTTTCAGTCTCTTTTAAAGAAACTCCCAAAGGGCAAAAGTGGGTGGCATAGTTCATCCTCCTCATTATTTTGTCCACCAATTAGGCCTAATATCCCTCACACTGATTTTGGTCTTTTAACTTTTGGCCCCACATCTTCAGATTTTATCAAGGTAATTTCAATAGTCCTTGAATTATATCAACATGGATATTTTGGTTTAGATTAATTTAGCTTCTTTGTCTGGTTCTCATGCACTTGTTAAAGTAATTCAACATCTTAAACAACGTGACTTATTTTTCATGGTTATTGTAACACACTATGAGCTTTCACATACTGTTACATTTGAGCTCACACTAGAGGTACACTTTGTAGACCCCATGAGCACAGCAACGCTTCCTGTAAACATCTGCAAAGCTGTCTCATTATCCACCTACAACATCCTGCTTAAAGCCCCCTTTTGCTGTGAGGCCTACAAAAATTTGACACCAGTCAGGCTGCTGATGTGCAGAGCCCCTGTCATACTGACCAATATTGTCTCATTGTTTCCTAGTGCTTCCCTGTTGGTCTGTCCATCTCTTGTCTTATACTTCGATTGTAAGCCTTTTGCGGTAGGAACTGTCTTTTTGTTCTGCATTTGTACAGCGCCTAGCGCAATGGGTTCCTGGTCCATGACTGGGGCTCCTAGATGATATGTTAATATTGCTACTACTAATAATAATTAATAATAAAGTGGTAGTAAGTCTAAAAGGATTACTTTTCATTACATGGAATGCTGATATGAGAAAAGCAAGCTAATAAGTTGGAAACAGCTTTCCTTCCTCTGGATCATAATGAAGGAGAAATGTCCAAAGCTTTTTCATCAAGTTCATTCCAGTTGGCAACTGAATCCAGGGTCCTCCCTATGCAGGAATGAGGGAAGCATGTGAAGAGAAGCACTGAGGTTCCTCAAGTAACCAAGTAACTTTGCTGATTTTTACCCAGTATTGTAGTTCTACTATTGAAGTTTTTCAGACACATCTGGGATAAAGCTGAGACAGCTTGTTGAACTATCAAACTGATGTTATTGTGTTTCACTCTCCCTTTCAACATCATGTGGTTACTTGATGAGGCTTAAATTATTCTGTGCTAGCCAAGTTCATTGAGAATGCTACATACTGCTCCTGGAGAAGTCAAACATAGCTCATTTATACATCTGTTGAGGAAGAATTAAGCATCTGTCCTACGTCACTGTCCCACCACCTCCCAGCTTTCTTATCGCTCCTTGTTACACATTTTGTTTTTTTCCTTTCTGATCTCCTCCAGTGGAGTTATCATGACTTGTTTACTAACTCAATTGAGACCTAATTGCTTTAGCTTAGTTGCTACAAAACTTTATCTCACTCACTTGGAAAATCTGCAGCTCATAGAGTCATTTAGCTGCACTAAATGTATTTCACCTTTACTCTTCTGACTCTCTTCCCTCTGTTTGTATGGGCCTGATTCTGCCTTCACTGGGCAGCTGTAAATCAGCAGTAACTCCACTGAGATCTCTGGAGTTAAACTGGTGTAACACCAATGGAAGATCAGGCTCATGTCCTATTTCTCTATGAGCATTTTTGTAGAGTTCAACACTGTGGCACATTGCTGATACAAAGTTGAGAATTGCTGCAAATAATATCCAAAGTAAGACCTGCCCCTGTTCTGGGCAAAGGCTGCTGTCTTCCAGAAGAATGCTGGCAGACTTCTCCTTCCTTTCTGGTGTGCCATGGAAGGAATGACTTTGCAAAGAGATGAATGCCTTAGCATGCCCTCATCTGAGCAATTGAAACACCAACTCTGAACTACCTGGGAACTTTCAGAGGGTAAGTCTTCCTTCTGCTTTTACAATTTTCTTTCTGAGAAGTGACCCCTTCTGAGCATGGCAGCTAAGTCATAATAAGGGTCCTCTGATTCTTTCCTCCCGGTCTAACAGTTACATTAGAAGTATTGTATTATTTACTGTTCAGCTCTGGTGTTTGTGCTTTGCACTGTACAAGACACAGAAGTAGACACGGTTTCTATCCCATGGAGCCTATAATAGGATTAAATAATTTTTTGCAATTACATTTTGAGCTAAAAATCCTCCCAGAAAACAGGGGAAAACACACTTGGAAGGAAAGAGATGGTGGGAGGAAGTGAAGATCACCTTTATCCAGAGATGAAGGAAACCCAAAATAGTCATTCAGAGTTGAGGAGTAAGTTTTATTGGCAGTTTCTTTCTAAAACTTTATTTAGTGACATAAAGATTTTAAAAAGCATTCAATCCATTTCTTTTCTAATATCAATATAAGGTATTTTAAAACAGCAATAAAACATTGGAGTGTATCTGTCATGCAGAGATATTGCCCCTTTAGGGATTATAGGAGGACTTTTGTGTACTTGCCCCACACTGGTCAAGAAGGGGTTAACCCCACACTCTGGCCAGAGGAAGCCATGCCCCCTCATCCCTGCTTGGCATGTTCCAACTGGAGCATGAGTATAAAAGGCAGTGACTTAGCTCAGTCTGGTCTGAACGCTGAGGAGGAAGGATGCATCTTGTAGTCTCCAGCCGGGAGCTGTGGAAAGCTCATACCGCAGAAGCTAGAAGTGCCGAGACCCAGGCAGATACCAGCACCTGCAGATGCCTAAGGAAGGTTGGGGCCTCTGGGAGCCGCACAGGCTGAGGAGCCTGGAGACGCCCAGACCACTGCGTCAGAGATAGGGTAGGAAGTAGCCCAGGGGGACTAGTGGTTGTGCCAGGTGGCATCAGTGTGTTTTGGTCAGATCCCCTCATACTCAGTGGCAAGCACACTTGCCACTGCCAGGGCCCTGGGCTGGGACCGGTGGAGCAGGAAGGGACCGGGTCCCCCTACCCTGTCTGCCACTGACCCCTAGGTGGCAGTTCACTTACTTCATAGAATCATAGAATCATAGAATATAAGGGTTGGAAGGGACCTCAGGAGGTCATCTAGTCCAACCCCCTGCTCAAAGCAGGACCAATCCCCAATTAAATCATCCCAGCCAGGGCTTTGTCAAGCCTGACCTTAGAAACTTCTAAGGAAGGAGATTCCACCATCTCCCTAGGTAACGCATTCCAGTGTTTCACCACCCTCCTAGTGAAAACGTTTTTCCTAATATCCAACCTAAACCTCCCCCTCTGCAACTTGAGACCATTACTCCTTGTTCTGTTATCTGCTACCACTGAGAACAGTCTAGAGCCATCCTCTTTGGAACCCCTCTTTCAGGTACTTGAAAGCAGCTATCAAATCCCCCCCCCCTTCTTCTCTTCCATAGACTAAACAATCCCAGTTCCCTCAGCTTCTCCTCATAAGTCATGTGCTCCAGCCCCCTAATCATTTTTGTTGCCCTTCGCTGGACTCTTTCCAATTTTTCCACATCCTTCTTGTAGTGTGCGGCCCAAAACTGGACACAGTACTCCAGATGAGGCCTCACCAATGTCGAATAGAGGGGAACGATCACGTCCCTCGATCTGCTGGCAATGCCCCTACTTATACATCCCAAAATGCCATTGGCCTTCTTGGCAACAACGGCACACTGCTGACTCATATCCAGCTTCTCGTTCCGAAGTATTGGGTGTCATATTGCTTATTTTGTTACTGAAGGGTAAACTCCTAAAAAGTCAGTCTTAAATCTGGCCCTGTATTTTACTTCTATCCACTAGACAGAGTCTTGCCCTTCAACTGGATGATTGGGTCAAACTGAGCAGGCCTCAGTATGTTCAGCTTGCTGGGCAATTAGATAGCCAGATGAAGGTTGGAAAAGTGCAGTTCCCTGCTATCAGGTCCCAGCCATTAGTTTAGAAGGCAAAAGAGATGAAAACACGGCAGAGCTGAAATACCCACTCAGCAGGCTCTACCCCCTCCTCCATCTGACGCTGCTAAGCCAAAAAGATGGAGCCACAGAGCCGTACCACAACGCCGCATATCTGGCCCCTCTCCCGTTCCCGGAACAGTTCCCAGGATGTAGGGCAGAAAACAGAGGAAAAAACAGAAGTAGACTGTTTAGTTTTAGAACTAGGGTTGTATTTTAGTTTCTTTTAGCCACTAATCCAACTATGATCATTATTATAGGAGTAGCTGAAATCAAGTAAAATACAATCCCAGCCCTAATATTGGACTGATAGTCCCAATCTGCCAGAAGACAAATGAAATTAAAGAGTATAATGTAGATGAGTGTGATTTTCAATAGAGTGATTTTCATCTACTGTTACAAGTAACATTTAAGACAGTTTGGTCTAAACGGCAATCTACACCCTCTCTCCCCCCCATACCTCTCACACAACTGGTTTTATCTGGCCTGTGCACTCATTAATCCAATGCATGTTTAAGTAATTTACTCATGAAAATGTGTTATATTTGGTCAGCCAGTTCACTCCTGCACCAGATATCCCGAGCTTTTACCACATCTTGAGATGTTGGGACTGTTGCCACCTACTGCTTTACCCCTGCCTCTCTCCACTAGGGGCCACAAGCAATGCTGAGTTAGTAACTACTCTATCCTCAGCATCAACTGCTGACCCCCCAGCTTTCCCTCACCTTCCAGCTCCAATTGTAGGAAGTCTGAATAAGCATCAAACATCTCAATCAGCTGCCAACTGTTTTGCAAGTGAACACAGAGTGGGTGAAGGAGAGCAACTATGGTAAGCACTGTATAGAGAAGTGGGGCAAGAGGAGAGGAACAGAGAGCTTATTTTACTTGGGGACCCTATCTGATATTGTGGGCATCTTAGTTCTTATCCAACAATCTTTCCCACAACGATCCTATTCATAATTTCAACTGTCTTATTCTCTGCCTTCTGCATTTGTCTTCTTGAATCAGATAAGCATGTTTACAGCCAATTTCTTCCCCCCAATTTAAAATAAATCTACATAGTAAATTATGCCTTGCCAATGGTTCCATCCTCTACCATCTGAACATCTATTAAACGTGTTCATTTGACTAAACTTCATATATAGCCTGTACCTATTCTCAGTGACCCATTTTGCTTATGTCTTACACACAGCAAGAAGTTTTGTTGGGTTTTTTTTTTTTTTTAGAAAAAAGCAAATATAAAATTAAACAAGTATAGTACCCAAACCTACTATTAAAATTTACTAGATTTCAAGTTGAAGATGTCCCTTTAGAGCGCTGAAAATTTCTCTAAAGTTCTACAGAGATTAGTGTTTTTATCTTGGCTTTGACGCCACTTCCTGAGAGATGGTGTGACTTCCCTCTACTGATGTCACAAAAACTCCACTTCCACATCTATTGTTGGAGCAAGAATCTTAAAAATGGACAAAAATATCACATGGGATGGGAAACAATGATTTTTTTTCATTAGTCTTCATCAGATAGTACTCTTCATCAAGAATAGGTCCTCTTTAAAACCTGGAAACTGCAGTGCTTAGCAGAAGAGAAGCAGCAGCACAAGTTCAAGTGGCATCACAAAACTTCACTGTGAAAAATCACAGCAGAAATTATACTTCTAAGTCTCCTGGAACTTCAGAAATGTTTTACAAAAACCACTACCAGTAACAAAAGAGTATAAGAAGTTTAGAACGATTACAACCATTGTCAAGAGTTTTTTTACATAGCTAACACTACCAGGAAATTAGTTTAAGGTCCAAATTTCCTGACTTGCCTGAGCTAGAAACATCTTGACTGGCCACCAGGCCACACAGCCCTGCAGAGAAGGGCAGCCATATTGTCTCTGTCTGTTGGGCCTCACAGCCCAGAGGCAGAGGGCAGATACATTGAATTTGGCCACCAGGCCCCATAGTCCTACCGGAAAGGGTGACTTTATAGATTTTGCCCACTAGGCTCCACTGCCCTAATGCTGAGGGTAGACTGGCAAACTTAACTGTGGGGCTACCATGCCCCTGCCCCTACCCCACCCCAGAAGGGGGACGGGGTGTACTTGCCCCATGACAACTTGTAGCGCACATTCACCAGTGGGTTGAGGTACCACTAAGCCCTTGGCCTTGTGCCTATCAGCCTGCAGTGCACCTGAAGTGTGGCAATGCACCATTATGACTTATCTTGGCATGTATTATTGCTCACAAATATGCTGCATAGACTGCAGTGGCTTTGTTGCTGGGTGCAGTTCAAGAAGATGACTTTAACTTATCAAGCCTTTTGCGGTCTGGGTCCTATATTATAGGTGGAACTGGTAGCATCTCATTTTGTTAAAGTTGCTTGAAATTTCTCATTATAAAACCCTGTTTTCAGTTGCATATAACCTTTGCCATCCTCTGCGTGGGCTGAAATTTTCCAAGCTGAGTGTCTGACTAAGGCTAAAACAGTTCAACTGTATGTGAAAATGAGGCTAGGAAAACGAAAACACTGATTTGCTCAAGTTAAAAAATTCTGGTGACCTTTTCTTTTGAGAAACTCTTGTGCCTCTGTGTTTTGGAGCAGGGAAATTAAAGTTTGGCAGGGACAGGGGTGTGTGACCTTTGTGCCATGGATGCATCTTTTCTATCCCTAGGAAAAATCCAATTGTATTTGGCTAAGTTACAAGCCTTTGAAAAATCTCGGTTCTGTAGTGCTTCATGCTCCCGTTTTCCTTTTTAGGCTGGACTCCTGATCCGATTGCATCTCCCATGATGTCCCCTAGTTCTCCTTTCTTGGAAAGGGGAGGAGGTGCACCATGGGAGTTCCTGGCCATAGTACATTATGGGAGATATAGTCCAGCTGTGGATCCCAGCCCACAGAGGAGGACTGGGAGATAAGGCAACCAGACTACAGCTCCCATTAGGTACTATAGCAGCATATCCCAATCAAAATCTGCAGAGGAGATGACTTGTTACAGTCCCCAGGTACAAAGACTTGGCTCTGTAGCTCATGTGCCGAGACCCAGGCACTGGTTCAGTTCCCCCAGTGTATTAGCCAAGAGTTCAGCAGTCACACTCTCACTAAAGTCAGTGGAAGTTTACCTTACTGTGGGCTCTGTTTAGGGCATTAATTAGTTAATGTCTGAAGATGTAGTACACCAGGGATCTCAAACTCCAATCACCACGAGGGCCACATGAGGACTAGTACGTTGGCCCGAGGGTCGCATCACTGAAACCTTTTCGTACAACGATACAAAAGTATAGTCAAAAATGAAAAAAATGAAAAATAGTATAGTGTGCTATTAAAAGTCAATGTATTCACTTTTTAAAACCTGTAATGCGAAGAGGGGTTTTAATAAAATATAACCACTCAATAATGCACCTCACTCAAACGACAAAACACGCATTTACTTTTAGAATTACTTCAGTTAAAGCCCCACTGCTCTGCCCCTGGCCCAGCCCCCACTCCACCACTTCCATGAGGCTCCTCCCCTGCCCCGCCTCTTCCCACCCATTCCCCGCCCCCATTCCAACCCCTTCCCCAAATTCCCGCCCTGGCCCTGCCTCTTCTCCACCTCCTCCCCTGAGCGCGTCGCATCCCTGCTCCTCCCCCCTCCCTCCTGGAAAGTCCTAAGCGATGCCAAACAGCTGTTTGGTGGTGGGAAGCACTGGCAGGTAGGCGGAGGAGCAGGGACGTGGCATGCTCAGGGTGGGGGAGGAGGGAGGGCAGGGGGTGAGGGGAGCTTGGCTGCCAGTGGAGTCAGTGCTTGTGGTGGGCCGCAGGAAATAACTCCACGGGCCACGTGTTTGAGACCCCTGTAGTACACTGTATAAATGCTAAATGTTAAAAATAATGTTTTCTGGTATTTATTTGTGTGCAGCAACATAATGGAATTTAGTAATCTAGCAAAGATGCTGTGGTGAAGAATTTTAATTGATAGTTTGTTGAATGGATTGATCAATATAAATACATGAAAGGATAACATAGGCAGACCTTTTTTAAAAACATGCTTGTTTGGAACCTAGAAATTGCCATACCAGCTCTGATCCTTGTAGCCCCGTATCCAGTCTCTGTACCAGGAGCTTAAAATGAAGGTGCAAGTAATTCCGTAGTGAACAAATATGGAATAACCTGGCCATAAGAGAATTTTCTTCCTAACCTCTGTCAGTTAGTGGTTTGTGCATAACTTGAAGCATGAGTTATTGTTCATATATCTTGAATCTATTGAATAATAGTTGATGTTCTCATCATAAATACCTAATATATTGTAATGCTACTAACCTCATGTCTCTGGCAATGAATTGCACAGATTAATTAGGTGTTGTATAAAAATAGTTTATTTTTACTTTCTTAAATGTGTTGCCTCTCAATTTAATCAAATGTCTTGCTTTGTTCTCTTATTATGGGACCATAAATAGGAACACCAAATTTATTATCTCTACGCCATTCATTATTTTTCAGTATTTCTATCATCTCCCTTCTTATTTGTTTCTTCTCTTACCAAAAGAGGACCAATGGTTTCAGTCTGTCTCCCTACGAAATCTTTCTATGCTTCTGATCATTTTGATCACAAGTGTCTGAAGCCCTTTTATTTCTGTTATATCTTTTGTCAGCAAGGATGACCAGAAATGAACACAATATGCTAACTGAAGGTGAAATATTAATTTAAGTCATGGCATTTTAATATTTTCAGTATTCTCTCCTTCTCCTCACATTTCCTTTGGTATATTTGCTTTTTTGATTGTTACTGTTCAGAGAGCAAAGGTTTTCATTGGGCAGTCCACAGAAATTTTCCCTGGGTGGTTACAGTTGATTTAGAATTGTATATGAGTAGTTCAAATGATCCTTTCAAATATGAATTACCATGGATTTGTCAACAATCAGTTTGATTTGGGGCCAGAAGGAATCATTCGATCTAGTCTGATGTCTTGTATAACGTGGGCCAGGGAACTTCATTCGATTACTCCTTTATTAAACTCAAAAATTTGTATTTGGCTAAAGCATATTTTATTCAGAAAGGCAAAGATTTGAAGACATGGAGAATCCACCACTTCCCTTGGTGGTTTCTTCTAATGGTTAATCACCCTCACTGTTAAAAATGTCTGCCTTATTTCTAATCTGAATTTGTCTGGATTCAGTTTCCAGCCATTGGTTCTTGTTGTGCCTTTCTCTACTAGATTAAAGAGCCTTTTAATACCTGATAGTTTCTCCCCATGAAAGTACTGGTACACTGTGATCAAGTAACCACATATTTTAATATTATGCATACAATTCATCTAGCATTGTAGTCCCTCTCAGCTCTAGTTCTGACTATTTCTCAGGGCACAAATACCACAAGCTGCTGGACAGACCCAAAAGACCATGACTTCAATGGATCATTCAGATGTTCAGCACTGCAGTGCTGTCTGAGTGAGAATGACCCTTTGTATTTTTGTTCTACACTTGCAACAAACCTTATACAAAGTGTATCGTGTAAAGGGTCAATGGAAAAAGTTACAGTCTATCAAATATCATTATGCTGGTTAAATCCATGTATCCTCACTCTAGCTGAAGTTTTGAATATTGGCTATATATCTGTATCGCAAATGTGTTTGTTCCTGCAGTAACACCTAGAAAGTAGTTTACATCCAGTCTTCCCAGCCCATTGTGAATGGCCTGTTCAAGATTGATTAAGAAGAATCACTTTTCCAGACACCTCTTCCTGTGGATGCATCAGCAAGAATATGGTCAATGGCTGTCCCTCTGAGTCTTTAAAGCATGTAAGGACATGTGATATGCGCATGTGACTCCTGGACTCCATTTTAGCTCAATAACTTTTCCACAAACAGAGATGGTAAATTTCCAGGAACATGGCAGAGGATATAAAAGGCCCCCGAGATATCTCCACTTTGCCTCTTTCCTGCCCTGATTCTCTGATTTACAACTAAAAGGGGCCTTTTGAACTATGGAATGAGGGCCTTCCAATCGTTTGGAAGTTACCAGAGAGACTTTACAAGCTAGCAGACTATTCCATCACTGCTACAAACCTGATATAAGGACTTTGCAATTATGTGTATGCATATGATCTATTAACCATTTATAAGTCTCTCCTTCTTGCATTTTATTATTAAACCTTTAGATTTTAGTTACTAAAGGATTGGCAGTAGTGTGATTATTGGATAAGATCTGGGTTATATATTGACCTGGCTTTGTGGATGATCTCTTGGGATTAGAAGGACTCTATATTTAATTAAATTGGTTTTCAGTAACCACTCATCATAGAGTCCAGTGTCTAGATGGTGAGACAAGGGCTGGAAGGCCTAAGGAGACTGCACCTCTGGCTTCTTGCAAACTTCTTTCTCATCACACTGGTTAACTATTGTTACTGGCTTGGTATAATCTAATGATAGAATAACCACCAGTTTGAGGTGAGTCTGCCCTATTTCTCAGCAGTTTATCCTGAATCTCGTATTCTCAGCTGTGATCTACTGAGGCACAGGGACAAGCACATCTCATAATTTGGTCCCTGATGTATTTTTTATGATGCCTAGTAGGGGAAGGGTGGAAAAGGTAGACCACAGTTTCCATTTTGGCAAATTGTTTGGCCAGATACCGTCAGTCAATAACAATTGTCGTTGATTAGTGACACTCAAAGTAGATGATTTGAACCTATCAGTTATCATGATCCGTCTTTTGTTCTTGTTTTGGAGAAGATAATTCAGTTATGAAAATGATGTTGTGCTGTGCAATTTGCGGTAGAGCAATGTGTACCTCAAATCCTAAACAAAACACACTGCATAGTCATAAAAAGGGCATGTTGATCATGTATAATCCTAACAGAGGTCATCTACATAAAAAGATGATAGAGGAAACATTTTGAGAATGGTTCTTCATTGTATTACCTTAATACATTTGATTTGGTTCCTGTAAATAAAGAACTCTATTTTGGAGCCAAAGGAGTGTAACATAAAGAAGGCTGATAACTGCTCAGTGACCACAAGTGTGTGTAACTTGACAAAGAAAAGATGTAAAGAAGTACAAAATAATTAATGACTGCAAATTTATTATGGAACAGTAGCCTCTAGTCAAATGAGTCACTTAAAACAATAGACACATAGTCCAACAGGATTGTTTTTCTTTGTATAAATCAAGCCTTCAAGCTGTTAAGTCAACCCATGAGCTTCATATTCCATGGAATTCTGAAAGAAATTAGCACAAATTAGGACTATACTTTGTGATGAGCTCTTAAATGATGTACTGAAAAAATTCAGTTCTGTATGTCCATTCCATCCCAAAGCTAGAAATATAATGGCACAAAATTTTAGCCCCTGCAAGTAATAGTTGATGAACCTCAAAAAGTTTGAATAACTATCCAGAGTCCAGGATGCTTATCTGAACATGTGAGGTCTTTCACTCACACTATGAATCCTTCCTCCCTACACACTTTTTTCCTTCATCACCAAGGTCTACCACCATCTAGGAGGCCTTCTTCTTGAAGGCTGGGAGCATAGTGTTTATCGTGCAGCCCATTAAGCTGACCCTTTAGAAGACACACTGCCCAGTGGGTGAAAACTTAAAGGAGGCATAGCAGTAAGGCACACTTTAGTCCATACAGTAACACTTGAGTGAGGTTTATTTGTTGTCATATGCCTTCTGTTGGCCCTGGCATAGGGTGAATTTCACCCAGAGTGTTTCAACATGTTTTACACTAACCATGGTTAGAATTATTTTGCCAAAAAGTTCTAGGCATGGTCATTCCACATCTCTCCATTGATCTGCTAGGTCAGTGGTTCCCAAACTAGGGGCACTGCTTGTTCAGGGAAAGCCCTTGGCGGGCTGGGCCGGTTTGTTTACCTGCCGTGTCCGCAGGTTCAGCCGATCACAGCTCCCAGTGGCTGCAGTTCTCCGTTATGGGCCAATGGGAGCTGCGGGAAGCAGTGCAGGCCGAGGGACATGATGGCTGCCCTTCCCGCAGCTCCCCATTGGCCTGGAGTGGTGAACTGTGGCCAGTGGGAGCTGTGATCGGCCAAACCTGCGAACGTGGCAGGTAAACAAACTGGCCCGGCCTGCCAGGGGCTTTCCCTGAACAAGTGGCACCCCTAGTTTGGGAACCACTAGCATATTCATGGCTTGTTCCTTCCTTAAATGGTTTAATATCAAAAGTATATTTTTGTAGATTTTTTGTTGTTGCTGTCACTCTAGTCACCATCCTTTCCTATCACGAGCATTATCCCTTGCAGCGGAAGCAGATAATTCACAAACAGAAAATAGTGACCCTTTCTTTTGAAAAGTTCAGAAGGGTTGGGAGAGGATGTGGGAGGGGAAAAGAGCATGTGGTTTCTTGTATAGACAAATATCTACTTAATTTACCATAAAACCTAATCATGACTTTAATAGAACAATCAAGATGTGAACACACTGAAGCTGAGTGAGCACATATTATTATTATAACCCATTATCTTTCTTCACCCCACCCCCCCATTGTTTGTTGTTTTTCATCTAAAATTAGGTCCCAATCCTAATGTCAGTGGAACTCCATATGAGTGCAAGGATCCATGTTAGTGGGTTCTGATGTAGGATCAGGTGGCTCTGGATTATAAGCATTTCAGGACCGAGATCTTGTCTTTATATTTATCTCTGTGGAGCACCTCACATGCTTTTGGGTGTTGTGTAAATAACAATATTTCCAAGTTTGGAATAGTATTGTACTTGTAAATAACAGTACTGTAAATAACAGTATTTCCAAGTTTTTTATAAAGTGGGCTCATTATAACTTTAATGCTCTGTCAGATTCAACTTAATTAGCTTGTTTACAGTATATATAAGACCCCCTGATCCTTCAAGTGGTTCTGTGCAGACAGACACCTGTCCCTGTGCAGAGCAGTTAGCAGTAAAGGGGCTTAGGCATGTAACAAATTATTTCTAAATAACACTTTCTCTGTCAAAGATTATTATTTGTTGAGTAAACAGAATGAAGCCTTTTAAAATCACCTTTCAGAGGCCTACTCACCACCGTCTTCAATAGTTCTTCCATTTCTAGGCTGAAAATGTAATTAAATAATCATATTGAGGTCAGACAAGTAAACGCAGCAAGGGATGACTCCCATAGTGCATTTAGGAAACTCATAAAATCTTGTTCCAAATTTACCACACATGGGTGATGGGTCTTGAGTGGAAATAGGACTTATCTATGGGGTGGGTGAATTCCTACAGTCTGTAACGTCTTCAGTCAGCCTCTGGACCAACAGCTGAAGAATCTGATTAATTTTTCATGCAGCAACTTGGCCCCAATCAACAAGATACATAAGCACATGCCTAACTCTGATCATGTAAGTCATGCCACTGGCATCACTTGGAATACTGACCTGGTTAGAAGCTAGGCACATTTTTAAGTATCCTGATAAACTAGGGCCCAGGTTATAGTCAGGGCCTCTTTTTAACTGATTTTTCTTGCAGTATTGCTAGAGGCGTGTGAAAAATATTTTGCCCAGGTCAACATAGTGTGTCACTAGCTGAATCTGGGTTAGAACAGGATCGGCAAGATACTTACTTTGGGCAAAGATCCAACAGTCAAAATGAGAAATAAATTAACCACAGATTATTTTCATAATTTCTATTTTTTTTTTTACTCCGTTGTGCACGGAGTGTGGTAATCGGATCATTTAGTCAGAGCACTGCTAATGCTTATGTTTTTCTGCTGAATTTAGGGCCGGTGCACTAGTCAGTCTAATAGGAAATAAACACTTGGCCCCAACCCTATCTCTAGGTAGAACAGCTCAAGGCCTAACATTTTACTGGTCACCCCTGTGCAACAGAAAGTTTTAATCCATTACTGCCCAGGATTTCACAGTTTTATAGACCTTTTATTCTAACCCCAGCACCACATTGACTCCCTAAGCTTTTCAAGCAATGACTTTAGACGGCAGCGTCTATAGAATACCAGGCAAGAATTTTTAGATGTAAACAGGTTTATATTGTTTTCTATGGGTACATGAAATTGTATATGATTCAAAATTGTAAAAAGGAAAAGACAAATCTGATACCCTGAAAAGAAAAAAAGGCCGTCCCATGGTACCAGCACTATCCTGTAAAATAAAACACAACCCATTAACAAAATATTTGTAAACTATCGTATGGCCATATTGACAAGTCTCTGTGTCATTGTCAGAGCTGTTGTCATCAGTAATGCAGGAACCTTTTCAGCAGTGTGCAAATAACTAGATACTGATAGTCCCCAGGGCCCATTCACCTGAACTACTGATTAAACATTAACACCCAGAGGGCATTGTCAAGAACCAGCCATTTTGTCTGATGTAAATATATGAAAATACCATAATTAAATATGATGTTGCATGGGCTCTAGAAAATAGCGTGAAGGCTGGTTTAGAAGTGATTGATTATCTCTCAGAAGCAGCTTGTGAGCTAGCTCAGAGCAACTGTGGTCTCCGATTTTTAAAAAAATCGAAATTAAGTTAACGTACCTTCTTTATAAACTGTGCAGCAGCAATTTGTGATTCCTGCAAGGTGATAGCATGTATCAGTTTTAACATATCCGGCTGGTCATGAGATTTTCATAATCCTCTAGTACAGGTTAAGTACATCGCTCCAATCCATATTTTTTTTTTGGAAGTGAGAATTTTAAACACAAATCAGATAGTTACAGGAAATCTAGAAGCAACTCAAAATTTTCTGCCTTTATTTTAAGTATGACTTTAACTGATTTCAAGGTAAATACATTCTTGTCACTGAAATTCAAATGAGACACTCATGCTCTTGAGAACAATGCAGTGCTTGAACTGAAGGGAATATAAGGAACAGCATTCACCAGGATTCAAAGTAATATTGATTTTTCTTGCCTTGTTGAAATGAGGTTGGTTCCCCATCATTAAGATTTCCACTGATTTTTTTTTTAAATCCAGTCTGGGTTGCTGCTACTAAACTCAGCTCCTGCTGTACTTATTTTTCAGAAGGTAGCTCATTGTGGGACCAATCTTGCACCACTGAAGTCAATGCAAGTTTTGCCATTGACTTTAGCAGCAGCAAGCTCAAGCCCGGTGTCGATGAAGGCTCTGATTCTTCAATCTGATCTGCAAGGACAACCCCTTGTACAGCCCCACTGGCTTTGACTGGACCTTAAATGGAAAAGACCCTTTTAATAGCATCAGCAGAGATCAGTGACAGCAGCAGCTGCACCAGTGATTGGATTTAATAATCAGGCACAAGATTTAAAGATGAGTAAGTAAAATGGAAGATGAGAGCAAGAGTGTAAAAATAAAGGAGGAGAGGGGCCGGAAAATGGGGAACAGACAGTGAGAGGAAGAAAGGGGAAGAAGAGGTTGAAAAGGGAAGGAATTTAAATTTAAAAAAGGAAAAAATAGAGAAGGAAATAGGAGAGCTAGGGACAGGATATAAAGCAAGGGGATTTTCCTTTGTTAGGTGTTCAAGGTTCGAACATTAAGACAATGATTTATAAAACAACTGAAATTAACATTTAGTGCCATAAAATACTATGGAAGAAAAAAGTGCATACGGGATCAAGGAATCTTTTCATTCTTCTCTCAGAGAGCTTTGAAGCAAGGCGCATTAAAGGATGCACAGGGGAAGACTACAACAAAGAGAGATTGTGAACACTAGTTTTATATTAAGATGATCAATGAGACACAAAACATTCAAACATAGTCACTGACTAAAAGTTTTTGATAGCCTGCAGCTTCAAAAATCAGACTTATTTATAATACAAGTTAATTAATTTTTAGTGCAGAATCACTGCAAAACATGAGCTTCTTGACAGAGCTTTGTAATAATCATATGTTGAATTTTTCAAAGGAATCTAGTCGAGAGAGGGACCTAAATTCAATGAGATGTGCGTGCTCCCTTGGGCTCATTTGAAAACCCCAGCTGTAAAGTTTACACAAAAATTGGAGGGAGAAACTAAACTCTCTACCCAGCTCTTTCAGGTGACTTTAAGAAACGCTACATGTTTTGGGTGAAATTTTGGGCATTTTGCCGTTGACTTCAGTGGGCAAAGAAGTCTTGTGTTAAGATATAATCTTAATGCCTTAATCAAACTCTAATCCACATGATACCCCACAAATTCATAGGACCATGTAAAAGGAGGATCTATTCAATAAGAAATGGCATTTTATGTTAAGGCTGAATTTAGCCCATAGTTCCCAGAGTGTTGGGGAAAGTTCAGGTGGGCCAGAGACAGGGAGATTCATATCATAACAGATCTGTGAAGCTGGACAAAAGTTTAGAGTTTGCAAGAATCTCTCCTTCACACCTCAGAGCTGGACCTAATCCTGGTGCTGAGCCATTCTTATAGATTCTGATAAGGCCCCAAATAGACCACATTTTGGAAACCTGGCCACAAACTGCTATGTGGCAAAGGTCAGTTACATCGCTTGGAAAGCTGCAATATGGGTCATCTTCCAGGCCTCAAGAATGATCAGATAGGGTGAAATCTTGGATCCACTGAAGTCAACTGCAAAACTACCATTGACTTCAATGGGATCAGGATTCCACCCATAATTTCTAGCTGACTTTGGAAAACCCCTAATCAGCATTTTGGGGGGTTGTGGTTTAGCTAACATTGTATTAAAAGTATTTACTACACAGTCAAGGTCTAAAAGGTGTTTGTTTGGATTTTATTTTGTTTTGCTTTTGTTTGGGGGGAGGGCTCTACAATTAGAATACAATGTAAATATTGTACTGCTTTTTTATTCAAATGTTTCAAACAAATGTGCTCAGAATTAGAAGCTAAAGAAACTGACAAGTATAGAAAAGATAGAGAAGCACCTTTTTAAAACACTTCCTGTAATTATTTTAAAGTCATTGCACGTGATCTGAGTAAACTGATTGTCTGAAACTCAAGAATCATGGTGCATTTTATCCTTTTCTGACTAACACAATTCAGATATAAACAGAGTTCAAAGAGCTCTGTAATTTTTGTGAGTAAAGCTCTTGAATAGCTAGCATTAACCAAAAAAGTGCACTAGGAAAAAATGGCTTTGGAGCTGATCCTTACGTTGGCTGTAATCAACATGAGTTGAGGGCCTCAGTATCTCACAGGCCTGAACTTTTATAGATAATTGAGTAAGGTACTTAAGCATGTGAGACACCTCCACTGAAATGAATGAGTCTACTCACATGCTTAAAGTTAGGCATCTGCGTAAGTACATTGCTGAATCATAGACTTAGTAAGCATCTTGTTCACATATTTACGCTATGCAAAAGTGATGATTATGTTAAAATACTGACCCCAGTTTTAAGTGGATATGTTGGTTCTTGAACTCTGGAGTAGTGAAATAAAAACTGCATAAAAAGAGCAATTTTAGTATATAGTCTTATCAAATCTAAGAGTTGAAGTTATGCATATATTACTAAGATGGAGAAATACTTACTCTTTTATATATGTCCTCGTTGTTTTCCTAGTAAAGATAATGATGATAGTCAAACTCTATTTGGTTAGACAAAATGTTGGGAAAGTTTTCTTCAAGGAAAGAAAATCTTTAGACCTTACCTCATCTATCTGCATGCTATTAAAAATAGCGTTACAAAGATCCATTGCTTTACTGGAGATCTAAAAGAAAAATAGTTTTTTAAACATACATTCATTTATGGTATGTTTTGTACATGACTTTTGAGGTAAGAAGCCTGATTTTCATCTCACAACAGCTTAAATCAGGAGTAATTCTACTGAAGCCAATGGCATTATTCCCGAGTAAATCTTACTGCAGCTACCAGATATAAAAAATTACATTATATTTTCTATCAGGAAAAAGTTGATAGTATATTAATTATGTCAGCATAATCCTGTGCTGCATACAAAACAAATACTTAGTATCATTTAGTGAAATTCGATTGCATGAGAAAATAGAACATAAGCCAGCAGAACCACCTACCTCATTACAGCTGAGTATTCAACTCCTTGGAGGAGACGGAAGAGACATTTCTATTTCTCTTTTCAGATCATTTTAATTTGAACTAAGTTTAATTGTTATGGACTAGCCAATGTACCTGGAAGAGTAGAGTCACTTCAATAAATTGTTAAATCAGTTTACCTGGGGTTGATTAGACAGTTCTGTCCACTGACTGAAACACAGTGCCAGCTTAAAAATAAAGATTAGACATTAAGGTCAGTTATACACTTCAACCCGTGTTTTAGCCTGAGAAACTTTAGCTTTAGTAATATTCTATCAAGGCCTTTCCCGGCTCAGATATCTTACTCTTAATGTGTATATTTTGTTAAAATGGGCTGCGAAAGGTTGCTTTAGGGACATACACTAACCGGGAGGTGACCAAGTGGACTTTCCTGCATTTCATGTTACTGTTAATTCATTGGTTTATCAATTCAACCTCAACTGTAACCTAGACTTGATCATTGCATTGTCTTATATTTTCAATTAGTTTAGGGAAATTGTAAGTAAATTACTCAGCAGTATATTTGTTTAGTGTCCTATTTGCTCCTTTATTCTCTTAGTAAAACCCATGTAAGTGCTACCAAACTTGTTTCTCTCTGAGAATTGCAGCATAGCCAATGACATACAAAGGGCACAGGTGAGCCCCTAGACCCACTCCTGAATTGACCCCCATTACTCTTCCACTCTGCATGTTTACCTGTGTGTTTTGTTAGAATGGGAGCAGAGGGTTTTTAATAATGCATCCTTAGCCACTGACTAACCGGAAAAGGATGGAGCGCCTTCGGGGTTTCTCAGCCCCTGATGGTAATTCAGCCGCGTTTCAGTGCGCCCCGCACTGTTATGAACACGCTCCCAGTTTATGACTGCCATGTGAGGAAAGCGTTTCCTACCTCGCTTTTAGGAACCTCGGGCGCATCCAGAGAACGGGAGACAGGCTGAGGAACCCCTATTGAGATAAAGCATTCGCAGATATAATCCCCACTAGAAGGGGGTGACTGTGCCCTGCATTTGAAAGCTACCTCAGTACAAATTCAGGGAGCGGGTTCTCCAAGACCACGAGGCAGCTATAACGGGCCAACAGCTCGGGTACAAATGAAACCTGACCAGGGTTAAAACACTGGGCCAGAGGGTTTAGCAGAGATGCTTAGCTTCCTTCTCTTTACAAATATTTTTCAACAAAGCAAAAAAAAAAAAAAAAAAGTATCCTTCCAATGTGAAACCCTAGAGCACAAAAATAACCCAACCCCCCTCCCCCCCGCACCCGCCTGGCCTGGCCTCTGACATTGCCGATCTAGATGTCGGGATGGGCAGCCCCCACGCCTATCGGCAGTGTACACACACACTCGGGCGCCCCGACCTGCTCCCGGGATGCGCCGTGCTGCCGAGTCCCCCGGTCCTCTGGGCCGGGCACACCGCCGGGGTCCCGGAGGCGAGAGCAGGTCCCCCCCCTTCAGCACCCTGGACAGAGGCGCGGGCGGAAGAGGCAGTCCCCAGCCTTCTCTTCCCCAAACTTTCCCTGCTCGCTTTAGCCTCTTGCCCAGCCCTGGCACGGACAGCTGGTGTCAATGGGGGCAGCTCCGCTGAACTGGGGCGTACTCCAGCTGAGGCTCTGGTCCCAGAGCTATATTCGTTCCCTCTTTGCCCACCGTTCCCTCGGGGCTTAGTGAAAATGTCCATTTCTCATGTTCAAGTCGCTTTTATAAGAACCTATTGTGCACCTACTAACAGTGCCCCCCCCGTTCATCAAGCATCTCCTGTCTCTCCCTGGTAAGGGGCATGCCACCCAGCCCCCTCCTGTCCTGCCCACTTCAAACGAGAACTTAAAAACCCGCTCCGGTCTTTTGCTGCTGCTGGTTTTGGAGGAAGGAGGCCGATAGCCATGTCCTTTGTTTAAACTATCTGCCGCCTTCAGCCCTGCACGTTCTGCTCCTTACAAGCGCTTGATGTTAGAGACCAGGTTCAGGGCAGTCTGGAACAACTGCTCTCCCAGTCTGAAGCGAGCCTAGCTTCTCCCAACTGCAAAGCAGAGCCGGGAGGGGGAGGGAGGGAGAGAGGAATGAGTTACGCTTTCTGTATTAGTCCCTGATCGAGTGACTATTCTTTATCCACATCGATCAGGTACGTAGGAGGCAGTTATGGGGAGAGATCGGGTCTTACCTGGGGTGAACTGTAGAGCACAGAAGCAGTAGAGAGCGAAGATCCAAGGGAAGGGAGAAGGGTGCTGTTTCATTTTCAGCCACCTGTTCCTTCGAGCTGGGGACAGACTTTGGTTGTTTTCCCAGGACCTGAGCATTTCACATCGGACTTCAGATGGCAGGGAGGATGCTGAGCCTGTGGGCTACTGGCCCAAACTGGAGAGGTGTATTTGTAACAAGTTGTATCCCATTGCAAGGGGAGCCAATCAGCACTTTGCATGGGCCTTGTTTTCTCAGTCATACGTGTCACGCTGTGCTTTTATTTATGCAGCAATATCTCTCAAATCAAAGCTCTCTGCAACGCGACCTCAGCCAGTAGTCAAGGCTCCAAGAACACAGAATGGAGAAGTTTGGAATCCGCATTGCCCCCCTCTGTATAAAAGAGGCTTTATAGGAAAACTGCTCTCATGCAAACAGGCTGTACTGCATACATTACTGCTGCATCACAAACATCTTCTCATCATTACTTGCAAACTGGTCGGTCTACTGCAGAATCAGAGTTCAGTGAAAGTTTGCTAGGAAAAGTAAACTACAGTCATTTTGCAGTTCTTTGATTAATTTTTTAATAAGACTTTAAAAATTTCATAAAACCTAGGCATGAAATAGCTATGGATGCAAGTGATGGCCTCCTTAATAAAACTGACAAGACAATAATTGTCTTATATAAAATTTCCCATTCTTTTAAATGAAAAAGCAGACTTTATTTTCCAGGGTGTCACAAGTAGAAATATTTTCCAGGGATTATTAAATCAGAGTGTACAACAGTCTCTTCTATTTTAAGGGAGGGTAGTCCTTTACAAGTGGGTATAAAATGCTACCATTCTGATGTAGTAGTGGTTTACACCCATCCGGCACTCCATGTGCAAGGTAACTACATGAGGCACAAGGTGGTGGGGAACCAAGTCCATTGAGTCCTACAGGCATCTTGCAAGTGCTGACCGGTGATGTGATGTTAAATGTGACTGTCCCTGTTTAAACTGTGTGCTAGGTTATAACTGATGTTGTGTTAGTTAACAATGTTCATGTTCTAACACAATGGATTTTTCCATTGCAGACCAGCCCAATAGATCAGACAAGCCCCTCCTCTATTCAGGGACCTAAAAATGAAGGTTATTACCTCATTTTGTTTTTACATGGGCAGTGCTCCACACAGGAGGCAAAGCTAATGTGTGAATAGGATGGAATGGGAATGGAGAGACGGAGAACCTAGTGTGGGGGGCATGATGTAAGAGAGATACATAGCAATCCAAATTAATCCCTGGTGTAATTCCATTGACTTGACTACACCAGGAGTGAACCTGGCCCAGTCTGAGGGGGAGAAACACCATGAGGGGAGGTAGACAGATAAACGTAGCCAGAGAATAAGGGAGGAATTGAGCCCAACTATGTGTAGAGGACAGAAAGCAGGGCTGAACTAGGAAAATAGAGGAGAGGAAATAGGATTAATTGGGGGTCAGTGAGTGAGGACAATTCATGGAGGGAGGGACAGAGAGAAACAGAGTGAAGTTGTAATAATTGGGGCTACAAATTTGTCCTAATTGTGTGCTTGATTGCAAAAAGTGAGTGAAAGTTCATAGGTATGTCTACACTGCAAAAAAGGACCCGCAGCAGCAAGTCTCAGAGTCTGGGTCAACTAACTTGGGTTTGTGCTAATGGGGTAAAAATAGCAGTGTAGAAGTTCAGGATAGAGCATGGACTCTGACCTGTAACAATAAATGCTGATGGGAGAAGGTGCAAAAGGAGACAGAAAAGACTAAATTAATCCAAACAAAAAAGCCTGTTGATATTGTATCTCAAGATCGTGGGCTCCACTTAAGGGCAGACTGTTCAGTAAGAGTGAAGTTAATCCAGTGCCAGCTGTGGGTCAAGCTCCTTAGACATGGCAGCTAACCACATTGCTTATTAACCCCCTTGGCTTTTGCCAGCCTCAATATAGAGTTTCAACAGTCCCCTTGGGATCTCCACTCTCTCTTGACACCAAGTAAGTGGAGCCTGTGATATTAGGACCTTTTACCATGACATCCCAGAAAATCCAACTTCCTCTGTTCCAAAAGGACCGGATTCATACCACAGGTCAGTTCCTCCTTAGATCTCCCTCCTTTACCCACCCAGGCAGTGCTCAGTCTGATCCTATAATAAACTTTTGTAGGCTTTATTAATGAAATGATAATGAAGGAAGAGAGATTTGCTCAATGCTAAGAATACAGATAAAGACATAAACTTAGTTTATTATCTCATAAAACTTCAAAGCCACAAAATCTTATAGGTTCAGCTTCTGAGGCTTATCCCAGCTGTGACAGCTCTGGGTCCTTTACCTGGCAAAGTCCTCGCCTCTTAGGATCCAGTCTGGTAACAAGAACCTTATTTCCTTTCAGTAGGCAGCTTTTATCCGAAAACCTGGCCATGTGACTGTTCTGACCCTAGGGCTCATGGATGCAAATGTAAGGGGGAGGAGGGTCCATGATGTAATCCTTTGTAACTCATCCTTGGGTGGGAGTGGCCCCTTCTCCATTGTCCCGTAAACTGGTTCCTACCTGCTGTATTGAGAAACAAGGAGTTTCCTCTGGACATGTTGCTTTTTACTGGGTATTAGCTGATCACTCTCTCCCTTAAGGGGTGTAACCATCTCTATCAGCGAAACTCAGCAATGATTAATGGCTCTTGTTGTCATGGGGTCTGTCCCAGCCACATGAAAGTTATGTAGCAAAATGTACAGATATGAAAAACAATACAGTTTTTACTGCAATTTTTGCAACTTAATTGTAATAATGTTCAACCGGCATTAAGCCTGACAGACTCTTACTCGATATATAGGCCTAGAGTTTGCCTAAGCCCCCAGCATCATGAATAGAACTCAAGGACTGTTTTATATGATCATGTCAAGTGAACAAGAGACGTGTGGGATGAGAAATCAATGTACCAAAATTGGCGTGTCAGAAATTGGAGGACTAAATAACAAGAGGATGTGCTAGTAAACTGATCATTCCTTTTGTGGTGCCTTAAAAGAAAAGACTTTGGGGGTGTGGAGGGGGGGAGAATGGCACCAACCTGTCTGACAACAACTGCCAGCTGAAAACCGAGAGGACCGAACGTGCGAGTTTTACCATCATGTCTGCCACCAGGTCACCAGACAGAATAAATTATGCCACAAAGCACTTTTATGCCAGTATAACTGAGTTTACACCAGGGCTTTTGCCAGCATAACTATATCAATTTAGGGGTGTGATTTTTTTTTCACAGCTCTAACCAACATAACTATGCTGGTAACATTTTCTAATGTAGGCCAGGACTTAAGCATGGACTTAAATCCCTCCCTTGGAGAAAGGACCTAGGATGCTGTTAGGAAGGATATATGGGGAGTTCCTTCTAAAGGTGTGATCCTGATAGATCACCACATCCCTTCCATATCCATCCACACAGATTTATAACTATTACTAACATTCATTAAATTGAAACTACAATTTTTCAGATAAGCACCGGAGTACAGACTTATTTATGGAGAGACTGAATAGTCACTTTTCTATTTGTTTCAGTCTTTCCTATTCTAACTTATAGCTTTTTTTAAAGGGTTGGAAGTAGAGTCAGTCAAAATTTTGCTTAAGTTTTTTAGATGAAAAATGACATTTTGACTAAAGCAAAAAATTTTGCAGGAAAACTTGAATTTTGGTGAAACGTTCATGTTTTGACAAAATTCCTAAACAAAAATTATAAGGGGGGGTGGGAAAATTCCACTTTCTCTCACATATTATCTATCTATCTATCTATCTATCTATCTATTTGTGTGCATACACACACACACACACACACACACACACTCTTTCTACTGGGGAAAAAGTGTGTGTGTGTGTAAATAAAGAAAGTGAGTAGGTTTTCCCCCACCAAAACATATTTTTAAAAAAAACAGAAAAAGTGTCAAAAAATGAAAAATATCATGAAACATGTTGAAGAAACAAACAAAATGTTTCTTTCAACAATTTTCAAGAAACATGCTTCCCTGGTTTTGACCAGCTCTAATTGGTCACAATGTCAGTGTAGGAAGTGGTCCTTTTGAAAAGCTATATGTTTGGGGTTGCTTTTTACAGGACAATTATTAATATTTATTATTTGTATCACACTTGCACAATGGGGCTAGGCACTACTGTAATATGTATGAAATAACACAGTGTGTGCAAACATAAGATATACTCTGTCCAAAAGAGTTTGCAGTCTAAATAGAGAAGACAGATAAAGAGTGAGAGGATAAACAAGGGCAAAGTGACATACCTACAGTCATACACAAGATCTGTGGCTGAGCTGGGAATAGAGCCATGTCTCTTTTCACCCAGTCTAATAGCCTTACCACTTCACCATGCTGTCTTCTTGTCAAGGCACTCATTTAAAATATAGTCATATCTTGTGCCTTATTCTCATACATTCATAACTGTTCAGTGGTTTGAGCATTGGCCTGCTAAACCCAGGGTTGTAAGTTCAATCCTTGAGGGGGCCATTTAGGGATCTGGGGAAAAATTGGGGATTGGTCCTGCTTTGAGCAGGGGGTTGGACTAGATGACCTCCTGAGGTCCCTTCCAACCCTGATATTCTATGTAACAAATATTCTATGTTCATATGCTGAATGCATCTGAGCAATATATGATGAATACAAAACAACACTTCCTCCCAGGCTGTATCTTGTGTATGCCAAGTTTCAATCCCAAATGAACTTTTATAATCAAACTACACCCCCTGATGAGTATGTATAGAGATTAGATGTTTTACAAATAATTTTAAGAACTGAAAAAAAACCCCAAAAACCTGGGATAAAAGCAAGTCCCGCACTAGGAAGTTCTGCCTTAATTCACTCAGATGCCAATGTAAATAGGAATGTTTGTCTTACAAACGTTTACACAACATATCTGGTACCTATCCAGCGCCTAACAGATCAGTGCAACATACAATATATTAATACGGAGCATAAAAAATGCAGGAGTCCATCATATGAGTGTAAATAGCAAATAGTGCGAAGAGCACTTGTAGCCAGACAGGGAGTTTGGGTTTTCTGTGTGTGCCTTCCCTTGGGTAAAGACCTTTTTTTTCTCTTCTGTTCAACTAGAGGCAGAAAAATGATAATCCCAGTGGAATGCAGCCATTTACACCTCCTAGGTTAATTGCTGCATTCCAAGGAAATTAGCACAGTGGAAATAGATTACAATGGACTAAAAATTCTCTCTAATGGGAGTGAAAGTCTCCTGAAATCCACTGGAGCAATTTGCAACAGCAACTTCACTTAATTTTATGTGACATTTGCCCAGCGGTGTAGGGGCTGTGGAAGGCTCCCATTACAGTGGGACTGCGGTTCTGCTTGGGCTGCAGAAAGGGTAGCTCCAGAGCAGTCACCAAGAATGCCGCATCCCCTGAACATAGCACATCCCATCTCCAACTAGGCTAGGAGTTTGTGATCAAATGGGGATGGGGTGTGCTCTGTATTTGCATAGACCCAGTTCTTCACACCTCTGCATATGGTGCTCAGAGTTCAAGGGCCACTGCTTCAGCCCTGAGGCTGGCACAGCACTACTGGAGGGGCCCTGCAGCTGTTCTGCTCACTGCTGGAGGGGTAGCTCATGTTCATGGTGGTCATGAATTTCACCCTTCAGGCGGACAGAAGGTAAGACAAGGTGAGTGAGGTAAGATCTTTTATTGGATCAACTTCGGCTGGTGAAGGAGACATGCTTTGAGCTACACAAAGCGCTTTTTCAGGGCTGCAAAAAGTAACTAGAGTATCACAGCTAAATACAAGATGGAACAAATTGTTTAGCATACATAGTTAACATATATTCTAAGAGACCATTCAAGGTGAAATGGCCCATTAATACCCCTGCAGTCATAGGACAAAAAAGGGGGGTTAGTGGGTTCCAGATTGTTGTAATAAGCCATAAATCCAGGGTCTTTATTAAGGCCATTATTTTTTGTGTTTAGCAAAGTTATGAATTTAAGCTCCCAGGCTCATCTTTTGAAGGTGGTATGCAAGTTTCCTTTGAGAATGAGGACTGAGAGGTCAGATATAGCGGGATCACATTGCGAAAAATGTTCACCCACAAGTCGTATGGTGTTTTTATCTTTTATCATTTTTGTGTGTGAGTTCATCTGAGACCATAGTGATTGTCTGGTTTCACCCACATGGGAGTTACTGGAGCATTTAGTGCACTGGATGAGGTACACCACATGTTGTGATAGGCATATGTAAGACCCAGTGATCTTGTAAGGTATATCGGGGGGGTGGGTATTGATCATTGTAGCAGTGGGGATATGTCTGCAGGTTTTGCATCCTGTTATGACAGGGTCCAACGCTGCTTTGAGTTGGTGTGTTCTGGTCTGTGGGGAGCTTGCTTCTGATGAGCTTAGAGAGGTTGTGGGGATTGTTTGAAGGCCAGAAGAGGGGGGTTGGGATTTCTTTCAGGGCGTTATCCCCATCAAGTATGGGTTGTAATTGTTTAATGATACCCCATATGGATTCCAGTGTGGGTTGGGAGATTACAAGAAGGGGTATGCAGTAGGAGATTTTTTTTTTTCTGTATTGAAGCAAGTTCTCATGGGGTATTTGCGTGGCCCATTCCCTGATGCGCTCTACTTCTCTGGTGGAGTGTCCTTGTTTAGTGAAGGCAGTTTTAAGTGTGTTAAAATGTGTATTCCAGACTGTCTCCTCAAAGCATATTCTGTGGAATCTGAGTGCCTGGCTGTAGATAACAGATTTCTTGGTGTGTTTGGGATGCTTACTGAATCTGTAAAGGTAAGTGTGGTGGTATGTGGGTTTCTTATATACAGTTGTCTGTAGGGCTCCATTGCTGAAGCTGATCAGGGTGTCCAGGAAGTTGATGCTGGTGTAGGAATGTTCTAGAGAGAGTTTGATGGATGGGTAGTAATTGTTAAAGTTACAATGGAAATCTTTGAGGGAGATTAGGTCACACGTCTAGAGGATGAAAATATAATAGATGTATCTCAGGTATCTGATGGTTTCATGGTGCATCTGTCCTGAAATTCTTCTTCAAGGTGGCCCATGAAAAGGCTGGTATATTGGGGAGCCATCCTATTACCCATGGCAGTTCCCATGATTTGGACAATCCCGTGATGGTTGTTGAATGTAAAATTGTTATGGGTGAGGACGAAATGGATAAGTTTGGCAAAGTGTTTGGGGTAGATATCTGAGTGTTGTACATTGTCTTGTAGATAGCTGAGACAGGCAGCAATGCTGTCATTGTGAGGTATGTTGGTGTAAAGAGAGGTGACATTCATGGTGGCAAGGGTGGTGTTCTGAGGGAGATTATTAATGTTGGACAGTTTCTGGAGGAAGTTGGTTGTGTCCTGGAGGAAGCTGCCACTTTGTGTGGTGAGTGGTTTGATGATGGTCTCTATGAGTCCTGAAATTTCTCCAGTAAGAATGCCATGGACAGATATAATGGAGTCTACCTGGGTTCCCTTCTTTGTGTATCTTGGGAAACATATATAAGGTCCCTGAGGTGGGCTCATGGGAAGTGAGGTTGTAGAGTTTCTCCTGGAGTTATGTGGGGAAGGATTTGATGATTAAGGCCAAGTTTTTGTCATGGATATTTTTAGTAAAAGTCATTGACAGGTCACTGGAAATAAACAAAAATTCTCGGCAGCCTGTGACCTGTCCCCGACTTCCACTAAAAATATCCCTGACAAAAGGGATAGATGGGTTCAGTGCCCACTGCTGCTGGGGCTCCCAGGTCCCCCACCAATTGGGTGCTTGGGAGCTCCGGGGTCCCTCTGCCCCTGGGGCTGGGCTGCTGTGGGGTCCCCTTGCCCAGGCAGCTGGTAGCTGCAGATCCCCCAACCACTGGCCCTGGCTGCAGCTTCAGTTGGGGAGCTCTGGGGAGTCCCCGCTGCCCGCTGCTGCTGCTGGGCAGCTGTGCGGGATCCCCCAGCTGGCCACTGTGGCTGGGCAACTGCATGGGGTCTCCCCACCTGCCCTCCTGCTGCAGCTGAGCAGCTGTGTAGGGTCCGCTGGCCACCCGCCATGGCTGGGCAGATGCGCTAGGTCCCCCAGCTGCCCGCCACCGCTGGGCAGTTGCAGGGTCTGCCAGCTGCCTGCCAAGGCTGGGCAGTCCCCCCACCAGGTTGGGGGCTGGGAGCTGCGAGAGCAGGGCTGGCTGGGAACTCCAGTCCCAGGGCAGAAAATGTCACGGAGGTCAACAGAAGTCACTGATTCTGTGACTTCTGTGACCTCAGTGAGATAATTGTAGTCTTATTGATGATATCCTCAAATTCATGGGTGAATTGTGGTGTGGGATCGTCTTTGAGTTCTTTGTTGTAGGTGGTGCTGGAGAGTTGTTAGTTGGCTTCATTGATGTAGTCATCATGGTTGATGAACTACGATGGCACCCTCTGCTGACAAAGGGGTCAAACAATAAAAAGGAGGGTTTTAAAGTATATTAGGAACAAAAGAAATCCCAGCAATGGTATAAGCCCATTACTAGCTGGAGATGATAAAACTGTTGATAAGGATACAGAATTGGCAGAACTGTTCAATAGATATGACTGTTCTGTATTGGGAAAGAAGCAGAATGATGTACTTGCATCACATGAGGATGATGAAGTACTTTCCAGTCTACTAGTAACTAAGGAGGATGTTGAATAACGTATACTTGGGATAAACATTTTTAAATGAGCAAGCTTGGTAACTTGCATCTAAAAGTCCTAAAAGAGTTGGCTGAGGAGATCTCTAGCCTGGTTAATTATAATAAACCTTGGAATATCAAAGAAATTCCAGAAGACTAAAAGACTACTTATGTTGTGTCAATATTCCAAAAGGGAAAGAGGAATGACTCAGGTAACTGTAAGCCAGTTAGCCTGATACCAATCTAGGGGAAAATAATAGGAAAACTGACATGGGTTTCAACTGATTCAAAATTAGAGGTTAGGTATAGTGCAATGGTGTTAACTCAGAGAACCACGCTTTAGGCAGTAACTAGAGAATTCCTTGATTAGGAAGTTCCTATGTTTATTAAGCTCCCCCTGCAACACACTCTGGTCCTTTCTGGTAACTTGGGAGGACCAGAAACTATAATTAAGTTTGGCAGAATTTGATTTTTATTTTTTGATCATTTTGACAGACTATCAATGTTTATTTTTAAGCATTTTTTGGATGTTTATCAACTTATATTTTCACGGTAGTGAAAAATTATGGATTTGAAGTGTTTATTTTTATTTTTATCTATTTGAATGTTCACAGTTGCAGGAAATTATCGTGGGGCCAGACAATGAGAGAAGTCAGATAATAATAAAATGACAGGCGCTGAGATTCAAAAAGATAAATCTTTATAACTTTCAAAACACAAATTGTCAATATCACATGCCAAAATATACAAAATATCCTTAAATCAAACTCTAACAATCTTTCAAGGAGCATTTTTCTTACTTTGCCTATCTATCAATGTTGATAACTATCAATAGAAATATTTTTTCATAGCTTGTTCTGTGTACTATAAAATCAACATTTATGGAATAAAATCTAATCCTTCCAACCGTCTATAACCACTCCTTGACTCCCTTTCTTTATAATAAAAGATTAAAACTTAAATTATGAACCAATGTATATACACACAATGATTCAAAATAAATTCAAATTCCTTAAAAAGATTTACTTGTTTCCTGACAGAGTACCTGAAGAGCCCAGATTCTCTCTTTGTTGTGGCAGGAAATATTGAAGATGAACCCAATTCCAATGAAGAAGTCCTTTTAGAGTCTCCACTAGGTAGGATCTTCAAATCTTAGATGAAGGTCATCCATTAGTTTTGCACACTAAGGCTTGTGGTCTGTTTCCTTGTTAAAATCTAAGCCAAACAGATATGCCCTGAACCATTGGCAGGCCCAAGTGACTGATAGAGCTTCCTTTTCCATTTGAGTGTACTGCTGCTCAGTTTCTGTGATGCTTCTTGATAAGAATGCAACAGAGCTCTGGTCTCCTCTTTCTTTTGTGTGAGCGCCACTCCTACACCAGTTGAAAATGCATCTATTGCTACTGTTTTCTGAGTGTCATACCAAACCAGATGGAGATATCAGTAGTTTTTTTACTTTATTAAATGTGTTTTATTGTAGACTTGTCCAGATCCACATATTGTGACCATTTAAGTAGATCTCTTAAAGGTTTTGTTTGATGAGCTAAATGTGGTAAGAATTTCCCAAAGTGATTTGTCATGCCCAGCAATCTTCTCACAGCATAAACATCTTTGGGTTCGGGTAAGGCAAGTAATGCCTTCAGTTTGTCTGAATCCAGATGAATTCCCTGTTTTCTCAATTATGTGTCCTATACATTTCATCTGCTCCTGTCCAAATTCACATTTCTCTTTAAGAGTGAGACTGGCTTGTTGGAAGCATCTCAAAACTGCATGGAGGTGCTCATCCTGCTCATTTCTATCTCTGCCATATATCATCTGCATGGCAAAGGACAACAGGTAAACCTGTTATGATCTGAGAAATTCTTTTCTGGAAATGTTTAGTGCTGAAGATATGAGGAATGGAAGCTGATTGAAACAGTACCTTCAAAATGGGGTGATGAATGTAGTTAATAATATAGATGTTGCAGCAAGGGGGATTTTGGTATATTCTTTCTTTTCCCCATCAGTGAGGTGTAGGGCACATAGAATATGAGCAGCAGCATTATCCAAGGCAAATATCAGGGCATTTACCTGCGATTCTTGTGCTTTGTATGTTAAACCAGAAGCTGCCTGGGTTGCCAAAATCAAACTTCTCTAGCAGAGCCATTTGCACTATGGGCTTCATTGCTGTACTGAGAGAGGGTTCTGACTCCTTCTTGCTGGAGCTTTCACTGGTCTATTAGAATTCTTTGAGGCGGCCACCAAACATGTGGACAAAGGTGATCCAATGGATATAGTGTACTTGGAGTTTCAGAAAGCCTTTAACAAGGTTCCTCACCAAAGGCTCTTAAGCAAACTAAGCAGTCATGGGATAAGAGGGAAGGTCCTCTCAGGGTTTAGTAACTGGCTAAAAGACAGAAAACAAAGGATAGGAATAAATGGTCAGTTTTCAGAATGGAGAGTGGTAAATAGTGGTGTCCCCCAGGGATACGTACTGGAACCATACTGTTCAACATGTTTATACATTATCTGGAAAAGGGGGTAAACGGTGATATGGCAACATTTGCAGACAATACAAAATTATTGAAGCTGTTCAGTCCAAAGCAGACTGTGAAGAGTTACAGAGGGATCTCACAAAACTGGGTGACTGGGCAACAAAATGGCAGATGAAATTCAATGTTGATAAATGCAAAATAATGCACGTTGAAAAACATAATCCCAACTATACGTGCAAATGAGGGGGTCTAATTTAGCTTTTACCACTCAAGAAAGAGATCTTGGAGTCACTGTGGATCATTCTCTGAAAACATCTGCTCAATGTGCAGCAGCAGTCAAAAAAGCAAACAGAATGTTGGAAATCAATAGGAAAGGGATAGCTAATAAGACAGAAAATATCATAATGCCACTATATAAATCCATGGCACACTCACACTTTGAATACTGAATGCAATTCTGGTCACCCCATCTCAAAAAATATGTATTAGAATTGGAAAAGGTACAGAGAAGGACCACAAAAATGATTAAGTGTATGGAACAGGAGAGATTAAAAAGACTGGGATTCTTCAGGTTAGCAAACGGGGGAATATGATAGAGTTCTATAAAACTGTGACTACTGTGGAGAAAGTGAATAAGGAAGTGTTATTTACTCCTTCACATAAAATAAGAACCAGGGGTCACCCAATGAACTTAATAGGCAGCAGGTTTAAAATTAAAAAAAAAGGAAAAACTTCTTCATACAATGCACAGTCCACCTGTGGAACTCCGTGCGAGGGGATGTTGTGAAGCCCAAAACTAGATGTTGCTAGGGGATGTTGTAAAGATCAAGAAAGAACCAAATAAGTTCATGTAAGACCAGGTCCATCAATAGCTATTAGCCAAGAAGGTCAGGGATGCAACCCCATGCTCTGCGTGTCCCTAATTTCTGATTGCCAGAAGCTGGGAGTGGATGACGGGATGGATCACTCGATAATTGTGTCTGTTCTGTTCATTCCCTCTGAATCATCTGGCATTGGCGACTGTCGAAAGACAGAATACTGAGCTAGATGGACCACTGACCCAGTATGGCCGTTTCTATGTTCTCATGAGAGTCATTCAAAGCTGATAGCCACAGATTGTAGTCTTGATAGTTTCTCCATGATAAGCTTTCAATGAGGTGTCAAGCAGGGCAGCTATCTGGAATGCATTTCAATAGGCTTGCCTTGGGCTAAGTTAGATATATGTTCTGCACACAATACAAAATGGCATTCACAGTTTGATACAGACATATCGCCCTCTGTGATACCAGCCATAAATGTTCTCCTTAAAATGTGAAGAATGAATACTTTAGAGAGTTAATAAAAAATTAGTTCCAATAAGGATATTTCTAGAATTCTTTGTGTGGTTTAAGACTAAAGGTCTTTCTTTTGCAGAGAGGAGGCTTAAAGAGGCCCACTTTTATGACAGGTGATGTGTACACTACAAATTTTGGTCGATACAAGTTAGGCCGGTGTACAGCTGCCAAACTGTGTATATCATTTATGCTCTTGCATATTTGACTGCTTGCATTGGTGCTCCTTGTACTCAGCAGAAGTGCTTGTGTTGATGCAAAGTGAGGTGCACCCCAGGTAGGTATCCCAGTGTGCCACACGCCATCATCTGGTACGATGTCTTTTGCAAACTTTCCACAATATGTTGGGTAGAAATGACTCACTCAGGGATCTCTGGGAGCTAAGAGTCAAATTCTCAGCATGCAATTTTCTCCATCCCATAATGGCACCCCATAATTTTTTCACTTTAAAAAAAAAATCCCACAAACCTGTGTGGCACTTTTCAGTGTTTGCCATCTCTGGCAGAAGCATGGAGTCTGCAGACCTCTGCACTATTTTTATGAACATTGCAAATACAGGACACACAATTCTTCTGTATTTGCAAACCCAGAGGGAGTACTGCAACAATAGGGGACATGAAGATTTCTTTGAGGATGGCTTGCTGAGGGACACTGCAAAAAACAATTCAAGTTGGTGGTGTTTGAAGACCAGCTGCAGATGGTGGAGCACAACTTCTGGCCCAAGAAATGAGCACTAACAGGTGGGATTGCATTGTAAAGCAGATTTGGGATGACGAGCAGTGGCTGCAGAACTTTTGGATGCAAAGGCGACATTCCTGGAGTTATGTGCTGAGTTCCCCCCCCTCCTCCAGCACAGGGACACTAGAATGAGAGCTGCATTGCAGTGAAAAACTGAATGGTGCATCACCAGATTGCCACCAATCAGTAGGAAATCATTTTGGAGTTGTAAATCCAGTGTGTAGAGCCATTAATAATCTCCTACTATGCAGAGCTGTGACTTTAGGCAACATGTGAGGCATAGTGGATGGATTTGCAGCAATCAGGTTCCCAAACTGTTGTGGGGTGATAGACAGCGTGCACATCCCTATTTTGGCACCCGCCCACCTTGCCACAGAGTGCATCAGTAGAAAGGGCTACTTTTCTATGGTTATGCAAGCGCTGGTGCATGACCGTGGATGCTTCACCAATATCAATGTGGTCTGATCAGGGACAGGGCAAGACACTGGCAGGTTTAAGAACACAAGACAGTTCAGAAAGCCGCAAGCAGGGACATTCTTTCCCAACCAGTGGATTACTACTGGCAACATTGAAATGCCAACAGTCATTCTGGGGAACCCAGCCTACCTCTTCCCCATGAAGCTCTAGAGCTCTAGATCCCAAGGGAAGATTCAACTACCTGCTCAGCAGGTGCACACAATTGTTGAATGTACTCTTGGTAGATTGAAGGGACGCTGGTGTTGTTTACTCACTAGACTGGATCTCAGTGAGAAAAATATTCCAATGGTTGTAGCTGCCTGTTGGGCCTGCATAATATCTGTGAGGGCAAAAGGGGAAAAATTGCTGCTCGGGTGAAGGGTAGAGGTAGATCAGGCTGTCTGCTGAGTTTGAACTGACAGACCCAAGGACTATTAGAAGATCCCAATATGGAGTCATGAGGTTGAGGGAGGCTTTGAAAGAGCACTATGGCCAGCAACAGAGTAGCATTCTGTGCGGCACTGTTCTCTGGCCCTGGAGCTTTGGGTGCTGCTGGGAATTGGGTAGTACTTGCTGTACACTTATAAATATGACTGCATGTTTTCCTGAAGCTATGGTGTTTGTTGTACATTTACAAGGACTGTGTGTTTTCAGTACCACTATGCATTCTGAAATGTGTTTTGAACTAATAAAGATAACTTTACTCTCCAACAATAGAAATATATTGAGTGGCAACACCAGTGCAGAAAAACGATGTGCACAAAACAACAGGCAATGCAATACAACCTTTTAACATAAATTAATGGAATGGGACTTTAAAATTGGAAAGGCAGCAAACATTTTTGTCCATTTCAGTGCACAAATGTAATCCCTGGTGTCTACATATACAGCAGCCTTAGTTCTCATAGTTCAGTGAATGTGAAGCTGTGTTTTGTTACAGCACTTGTACAGAACAATACAGACTCTCTTGTTACGTTTGTCTGACGGCAAGAATAAACAATTATCTTAATGCGCCATCACTCAGCAAGTCCTGTAATAGTATGAAAATAATGGAATTTCGAACATCAGACAAGATTTTTGTTGACCTCAAATACATTCTGCCATGTAGAAAAAGATTTTTCAAAATCCTTCCTTATTTCCATTAAAAGTGCCCAAACTAAAAAAACAAAAACAACCCTATGGCTTTATCCCTTGGAACCACAAGAATTTTAGTTAAAAAAATGTATGTATAGTAGAAAAACATTTTGCTTAGACTGGTGCAAACCTGGGAGGATTGTTTGGTGGGGGTATGCAAATTGAACTTTCCTGAGGTAGTCATCAGAGGTGGTAATGAACCAATCTCTGGAGGGCTACCTGGAGACTTGGAATAAAGAATCATAGAAGATTAGGGTTGGAAGAGACCTCAGGAGGTCATCTAGTCCAACCCCCTACTCAAAGACCTAACTCAGAGCTCCAGGAAGAACCCAAGCACACATGTAGTGGTCTGTTCTATGCTAGAAAAATGATCTGTTGTTGACAAGTATCAGGACAAGGTGCAGCTGAACTGGTGCTGAACATGGCTTATCTGCAAGTGTTTGGCAGACAAACAGCTTCCAGCACCATTTCAGAAATGGAGGCATGACAGCTGAACCTATGGCTGGCAACCATAATCAGAAATGTCTTTTTTTTCTAGTGTTGGCTGGGCCCCATAAACAAACCATGATGGGAAGGAGAACACCAGGAAAGATGAGCATTCCATTCTGGAAATGAAGAGGACTGGGGAGCCCATTTCTAGAACTGAAGAAGGAAGAGGAGAGTCTTGTCCGAGAAGTTCAACCTCTGGGCAGACAATATAGGAGGAGACACCAGCCTGGAGAACACAGCCCCGGGGAGGGAGAAGGAAAATCCTGTCTATATTTGGTGCGGTTTCCCAAAGGTTGGAGGAAATTCCACCTAATGGCATAAGGCTGAAGAGGTGGGCACCTCTGCTGGAAGGTTCAACTTTCCCCCGATCAGTGGATTGGGCTCACCAAGTAGGGATATCCTCTCTCCCTTGCTCAAGTGCTGGGCTCTCCAGTGCAGAGTGTTCTCTTACCCAAGCACAACCCTTCGGCTTCTCAGGCAGAAATGTTTCTCTCTCACCACCACCATAGGCTAGAATCCCAGAGCTGGGATCCTGTGGGAGGGAAGGAGCCTGGGGCTAAATGGTCACTGCAGAGTTAGCAGGGAAGTGAGGCCAGTGGGTCACAAACCTGAATCTTAACTCAGGTTCAAGAACATTTTGCAAACCTGGGCTAAGGTTTGCAAAACAAGGTCTGTTCAGGATTCTTTATGGAATGTTTTCTGCAGCTCTAATTTTGTTTGTGCTGGTTGAGAAGGCTGTGAAATTAATGTCCGGTTCATTTATTATGGTACCATCTAGAACCCTATAGCTGTTACTCCACTGGATGGGGCTGGAGCAGCTTCCTCAGAATTGTCTCCTGTTTATCCCACCCTTTCAATTCTTTGAAACCATGTTGCTTATAGTTGCGATGGACAGATGGTGTAAAAGCTGCAGGTTTAATGGGGTCTTTAAACTTTTGTGGACTTCAGTAGTATGATCAAGCCCCATAGTAACTACTTCCTGGGTCTTACTATCATACCTCTCCAATGTCCTTCGTTACATTCATTTTAGACTAACATTTAACTACAGGTCACTCCCTGTCTCTCATGTTTATTGTTGTAACTAATATAAGAAATACAGAATTATTACATTAATTACAGAGGAATGATTATTATTCATGCTACAAAACTGAATCCCACATCATTTTTAGCTTCCTTCATGAATAACTTTTTTATATCCCTCATTCTGATTCTTTATCCAACGTTATGTTCCATATTATAAACTTAATAAATTGAGAAGCTCATGTTCCATTTTTATTCAACCAGTGCGTCATATGTGTCTTTTTCCAGTTTTTAGCTATTACAAGCTTCTTTTTCAGCCCTTAAGAGTCCAAAGCTTCTTTCCCAAGCTCCAAATGAAAATAGAGGCCACTTTCTACTGTAGAAAGAGTCTAGTAATGACAAAAATGTTGCAGGTCAATGGGGAATCAGTTAAATGCCAAAGGTTAGCGGCATAAGATGGGGTTGCTAAAAAGCAAGCCAGCTGTCTAGCACTACTCTCCTTCCGTGGTCAGTCACTTTTCAGAAAAGCAGCCCATAAATCAGTGATCTTCCAAACAATTAAACTCCTTGCCTCCCTCAGGAGAAATTGCACTTGGACAAGTATGAATTCTTGCTGATATAAATAATATTTATATCACTGCGTGGTGGGTACTTGGCACTGAACAGATATAGAATTATAGAAATTTAGGAGGGAACCTCAATAGGTCATCTTGTCCAGTCCCCTGCACAGAGGCAGGATTAAGTATCACCTAGACTATCCCTGACAGGTATTTGTCTAACCTGTTCTTAAAAACCTCCAATACTGGAGATTCCACAACCTCCCTAGGTAATTTGTGTGACGTTGCACTCCATATGTTTTATGAAAATATGCTTATGAGTGTGAATATGATGTAACTGGAATATGCTTTATGCAAAAGGTCTCTTGTAAGGTATCAAAGGTTATAACCTACTGAATATAGTCCTCCTATTTGTATGTATGTATCATTCTTGTATCTGAAGCTAGAAATATGAAGTATAACTCTAAGGTACTATTGTAATTATGCAAAGTGTGGGCCATTACTGGTGGTTTACAAGCTTGATGGCTCCCATTGACTAGGAGAATGGTTGTCAATGGTTTATTTACCTGCAAGTCTTCCTGTGTAGGTGTGGGCCAGCCTGTGGGTAATGAAGAATGAGGTCTTACAGTGACATATGACCATATCACATGATACTGGAAGAATCCTATTTTCGACGTCTCCGACTCAAGGAATATTTCCAAAATACCTCTGAACAACATACTAATCCACAGAGGCCTCCCTACCAACATTACAAAAAGAAGGATTCTAGGTGGACTCCTCCTGAAGGTCGAAACAGCAGACTGGACTTCTACATAGAGTGCTTCCGCTGACGTGCAAGGGCTGAAATTGTGGAAAAGCAGCATCACTTGCCCTATAACCTCAGCCGTGCGGAACACAATGCCATCCACAGCCTCAGAAACAACTCTGACATCATAATCGAAAAGGCTGACAAAGGAGGTGCTGTTGTCATCATGAATAGGTCGGAATATGAACAAGAGGCTGCTCGGCAGCTCTCCAACACCACTTTCTACAAGCCATTACCCTATGATCCCACTGAGAGTTACCAAAAGCAACTACAGCATTTGCTCAAGAAACTTCCTGAAAAAGCACAAGATCAAATCCGCACAGACACACCCCTGGAACCCCGACCTGTGATATTCTATCTACTACCCAAGATCCATAAACCTGGAAATCCTGGGCACCCCATCATCTCAGGCATTGGCACCCTGACAGCAGGATTGTCTGGCTATGTAGACTCCCTCCTCAGGCCCTACGCTACCAGCACTCCCAGCTACCTTCGAGACACCACTGACTTCCTGAGGAAACTACAGTCCATCGGTGATCTTCCTGATAACACCATCCTGGCCACTATGGATGCAGAAGCCCTCTACACCAACATTCCACACAAAGATGGACTACAAGCCGTCAAGAACATTATCCCCGATAATGTCACGGCTAACCTGGTGGCTGAACTTTGTGACTTTGTCCTTACCCATAACTATTTTACATTTGGGGACAATGTATACCTTCAGATCAGCGGCACTGACATGGGTACCCGCATTGCCCCACAGTATGCCAACATTTTTATGGCTGATTTAGAACAACGCTTCCTCAGCTCTCGTCCCCTAATGCCCCTACTCTACTTGCGCTATATTGATGACATCTTCATCATCTGGACCCATGGAAAAGAAGCCCTTGAGGAATTCCACCATGATTTCAACAATTTCCATCCCACCATCAACCTCAGCCTGGTCCAGTCCACACAAGAGATCCACTTCCTGGACATTACAGTTCTAATAAACAATGGTCACATAAACACCACCCTATACCAGAAACCTACTGACAGCTATTCCTACCTACATGCCTCCAGCTTTCACCCTGACCACACCACACGATCCATCGTCTACAGCCAAGCTCTGCGATACAACCGCATTTGCTCCAACCCCTCAGACAGAGACAAACACCTACAAGATCTCTATCAAGCATTCTTACAACTACAATACCCACCTGCGGAAGTGAAGAAACAGATTGATAGAGCCAGAAGAGTTCCCAGAAGTCACCTACTACAGGACAGGCCTAACAAAGAAAATAACAGAACGCCACTAGCCGTCACCTTCAGCCCCCAACTAAAACCCCTCCAACGCATTATTAAGGATCTACAACCTATCCTGAAGGACGACCCAACACTCTCATAAATCTTGGGAGACAGGCCAGTCCTTGCCTACAGACAGCCCCCCAACCTGAAGCAAATACTCACCAACAACCACATACCACACAACAGAACCACTAGCCCAGGAACCTATCCTTGCAACAAAGCCCGTTGCCAACTGTGCCCACATATCTATTCAGGGGACACCATCACAGGGCCTAATAACATCAGCCACACTATCAGAGGCTCATTCACCTGCACATCCACCAATGTGATATATGCCATCATGTGCCAGCAATGCCCCTCTGCCATGTACATTGGTCAAACTGGACAGTCTCTACGTAAAAGAATAAATGGACACAAATCAGATGTCAAGAATTATAACATTCATAAACCAGTCGGAGAACACTTCAATCTCTCTGGTCACGCAATCACAGACATGAAGGTCGCTATCTTAAAGCAAAAAAACTTCAAATCCAGACTCCAGTGAGAAACTGCTGAATTGGAATTCATTTGCAAATTGGATACTATTAATTTAGGCTTAAATAGAGACTGGGAGTGGCTAAGTCATTATGCAAGTTAGCCTATTTCCCCTTGTTTTTTCCTACTCCCCCCTCCCCCCAGACGTTCTGGTTGAACTTGGATTTATGCTGGAAATGGCCCACCTTGATTGTCATGCACATTGTGGGGAGAGTGGTCAGTTTGGATGAGCTATTGCCAGCAGGAGAGTGAGTTTGTGTGTGTATGGGGGTGGGGGGGGGTGAGAAAACCTGGATTTGTGCTGGAAATGGCCCACCTTGATTATCATGCACATTGTAGGGAGAGTGGTCACTTTGGATGAGCTATTACCAGCAGGAGAGTGAGTTTGTGTGTGTATGGGGGTGGGGGGGGTGAGAAAACCTGGATTTGTGCTGGAAATGGCCCACCTTGATTATCATGCACATTGTAGGGAGAGTGGTCACTTTGGATAAGCTATTACCAGCAGGAGAGTGAGTTTGTGTGTGTGTGTGTGTTTTGGGAAGGGGGGGGTGAGAAAACCTGTATTTGTGCTGGAAATGGCCCACCTTGATTTTCATGCACATTGTAAGGAGAGTGGTCACTTTGGATAGGCTATTACCAGCAGGAGAGTGAGTTTGTGTGTGTGGTTTTTGGAGGGGGGTGAGGGGATGAGAGAACCTGGATTTGTGCAGGAAATGGCCCACCTTGATTATCATACACATTGTGAAGAGAGTGGTCACTTTGGATGGGCTATTACCAGCAGGAGAGTGAGTTTGTGTGGGGGGGGGCGGAGGGTGAGAAAACCTGGATTTGTGCTGGAAATGGCCCAACTTGATGATCACTTTAGATAAGCTATTACCAGCAGGAGAGTGGGTTGGGAGGAGGTATTGTTTCATGGTCTCTGTGTATATAATGTCTTCTGCAGTTTCCACAGTATGCATCCGATGAAGTGAGCTGTAGCTCACGAAAGCTCATGCTCAAATAAATTGGTTAGTCTCTAAGGTGTCACAAGTACTCCTTTTCATCTTAAATCTGGTACTTTTCCATTTAGAAGGAGGGGTGGGGACCCAGACAGACAAAAGATTCCCGTCTTGTGCCAAAGCCATAAAAGGGGGTGGAACAGAACAAAGGGGGCTGCCAATCATGAGAACACCCCTACTTTCTACCTAAGATGTCTGTTGGAATTATCAAAGACTGTACCAGGGGAAAGAATTGGCCCTAGACTACAAAAGAGTCTAGTCTGTGAAAAAAGCTTATTGGAACATCTCTGAGGGTGAGATTTTACCTGTAAACAGTTTCTTAATGTATTAGGCTTAGACTTGCATGTTTTTGCTTTATGACTTTATGACTTATTTGCTCTGTCTATTATTACTTGGAACCACTTAAATCCTTTTTATACTTAATAAAATCACTTTTATTAGTAGACCCAGAGTAAGTGATTAATACCTGGGGGAGCAAACAGCTGTGCATATATCTCTATCAGTGTTATAGAGGGCGGACAATTTATAAGTTTACCCTGTATAAGCTTTATATCAAGTAAAACGGATTTATCTGGGGATTTGGATCCCATTGGGAACTGGGTGTCTGGGTGCTGGAAATAGGTGACCTGCTGAGCAGTATTTGGTTAAAGTCTGCAGCTTTGGGGGCGTGGACCAGACCTGGGTCTGTGTTGCAGCAGGCTAGCATGTCTGGCTCAACAAGGCAGGGTTCTGGAGTCCCAAGCTGGCAGGGAAAACGGGCAGAACACCACACCCAGAAGGCGTGTGGGTTACATACTTCTCCTAGCTGACGAAGTGCATCCTGAGCTTCAGAGTCCTCCCAGTTGAAATCCCGGATGAGCCCCCACTTGTAACACCAACAGACCCTTAGTGCATGAGCCTCTACCACATGAGCTAAAAGCCAACTGCCTCTTAGCTAAGGCTGTAGAGCAGACTCATTTAACTCTTTCTCTTTATGTGGTCTCGGTGCCACTAGAAGGGACAGAACACCATACCCAGAAGGTGTGTGGGTTATACATGCACTAAGAAGAGGGTAGCCGAGGTTTGTGTTGTTTAATTGCAATTAACAGCAATTGTTTAATCTAAATTTGAATCTGCCTACAACCATTTCTTCAACTTCCTCAAACCCTTTCATGACCACATAGAGAATACATAGCCTCTCACCTGCTCAGTTTGAATATGTTGGTTCTGTATTGGATTCAGTTATTATACCTATGCCTATAGCAGTATATTCAGAAGCTCAAAGTACTTGGGTCCAGCCTGGTAACCAAGGAAACAACTCTTTCTCAGTAAAGTTGCCTGTGGCCCATGACTGTTAACTTTAGTGCCTGTGTAGTTGCAGTTGCCATTCTCATTGCCTGAAGAGAGAAGTAACTTCCAAGGTAGTTGAGTCCTGGTCCATTCAAGCCTTTGTAGATAATAAAAAAATAGTAATACTGAGATATAGTGCTTTCCATCAGTAGATCTCAAAGCATTTTGCAAAGGAGTATCATCATCTCCATTTTCTAGAAGTGGAAATGGAGACACAAAGAGATAAAGTGACTTGCCTAAAGTCATCACCCCACTTCACTACTCTAGCCACTAGGTCACACTGATGAGAGCCAGCTCCTTTCAATGAATTTTTCACTGTATAGTGAACTATAATCAAGGTAGCATGTGAGGCAGTGGTGTGATGTACTTTCATTGGCCTGATCTGCTTAGTAAGCTGGGTACAGCATCTGCACCAGCTACAGTTTCCATGTAGCCTTTTTGGTCAGCCTCCGATATAGCGCATTACAGTACAATAGTCAAGCCTGAAAAGACATGGATTATAGTGACTAAATCCTCATCTAACAGACAGGGGTGTTGCCTTCTGGCTAGCTAGTGAGGGAAGAAGCCATTTAATTTAGTACACTAAGTACTACTTCCTGGGGCTTCGAATAAGAGATGATACACATTACAAGTTAGTGACTGTGAGTGAATCCGAGTTCAGAGTGCTGTCCAGAGCGGTCACAATGATACACTGTGGAATAGCTCCTGGAGGCCAATACCTTCGAATTGCATCCACACTAACCCTAATTCGAAACGGCGATGTCGATTTCAGTGCTAATCCCCTTGTTGGAGAGGAGTACAGAAATCGGTTTTAAGAGCCCTTTATGTTGAAAAAAATGGCTTTGTTGTGTGGACGGGTGCAGGGTCAATTTGATTTAATGCTGCTAAATCCAACATAAACTCATAGTGTAGACCAGGCCTTGGACGCAAACTCCCTAAACTGGTTTAATCCATATGATGAGAGGCTGGAAAGGTTGTAGCAGGAATAACAGAAGTCGGTAATAGGTTCAAGTTAAAATAGGCTTGCCCTGCTCTAATTTATACTTTCTTTTGCTCCATCACAGTAGAAATTACACCAAACTGAACTCACCTACTAACACGTAATTTACAGCTGACTTTTTCAAAGCCTTCTATAGGATTTAGAGACTTAGCTCTAATTGATTTTATTGGGAATTGGACATCCAAATCCTATAGATAGTTTTGAAAATCTCTTTTTACAGCTCTATTCTCTCTGAATCTGAATCTTTGTCTGGAACAATCACTCTAGCCCTGATCCCGTAAGGTGATCCCTGTCGGCAGAGACCTGCACTCTCACTCCCATTGATGTCAGTGGAATAGGATTCTGCCCATGTGGATCAGTTTAAAGGGTCATGTGCATTTTGTAAAGGGATTAGATTTTGCAGCCCAACACAATTACATTTATATAATTAAATGCTGTGGTTCTATTCTCTACTAGGTAACAATGTGTGCATTCTTAATACCCATGTTCCTTGAATGGATACTTGCAATACTTATTATGCCTCAGTATTGGGCACTATACAACCATGGTCCCTTCCTCCACTATCCCTGTATCCAGAGCTTCAGGATGTGGGGTCCAGGGCAGCCTGGGGGGTTAGCGGGGGGCCTGGCGCCGGCAGCAGTGAGCAACCCGCCCCGCCGGCTCCAGGTGTCGCTTGGGGGAGGGGGCGGAAGCCGGAAAGAGGCGGGTCGGGGGCTTGGGGGAAGGGGTGGAATGGGGCGGGGCCTGAGCCGGAGGTAAGGGGGGTTGTCCCGGGCTCCGCAGCCCCCTAGGGACGGGCCTTCCTGTATCCCATTAAAATGTGAGTCCTGCAGTGAACTTTGTGGAGGAGGACTCCTGTCCCTGAGCAGAGTCCCAATGACTTCACTAGGGTTCTCTGGAGGCACAGTGTCTGGCCTCATTGCAGACACTCATTGCATAACTGAGACTTTAAACTGTTTTTGTCTTTCTAGATTGTAATTTTTTTCTTTATATTTCTTATAAGATTGTGGCTGAGATTTTCAATGTATACTAGTGGATTTAGCCACAGAAGTACCCCTGAAATTAATGGGAATTGTCTGGCTAAATCCTTTCAGATGTCTTTGAAAATCTCCATTTATGTCTTCAAACATTAATAATTATCATCTCTATTTTCGTACCACACATGACCATGCACTCTAATCATTTGTATTGCAGAGGTTTTCCAAAAATTTTAAATTCTGTTTGGCCACTTCATAAGAAAGAACTTGTCTCACATACACACCTCCTTTTCCAGCATCGCAGTGCCGCTATGCTTAGCTCTCCGAGTCATTCTCCAGGAACCCCTAGCAAGGGCACTGTGGACAGTGTGGAGTGCAGTTTGGGAACCATGTCTTACTAGATTTATTGCCAATCCCAAGTGTAAAAAATGTTAGTCTCTAAGGTGCCACAAGTACTCCTGTTCTTTTTTGCGGATACAGACTAACACAGCTGCTACTCTGAAACCTGTCATTTAAAATCATGAGATTTTAAAAGGTAATATATTTAGGGCTGTTTTACATGACTTTTGGGTGTTTCAGCCTCTGGGGCACAAGATCACAGTTTCAAGCTTTTCCCTGCAACTAGGAGGGCTAGAAACTTTAAGAAAGAAAGCTGAGACTCTCATGTAAGCAGGAAGATGACTCCAGCAGCTGGGCTCTAACAAACATTCTCAGACTCACAATAAACTGGTGAGAATTAGCAGCCCTGCACTCAGGCCTGGATTCTTCAATGTGATCCATGGGCAGATTCCTGAACTGGTCCATAATCCTATGGAAGTGGGTGTCCAGGGGCGCAGGACTGGGGCTTGGTTATGATGTTATTATTAGATAAATGCTAACCAGGTTGGAGAGCCTGAACGTGGGGATTTAAACGAAAAGGGCTGCAATTAGAAGGTCTCACTGAAACAAGATCCCCGGCCACATCCTCAGCTACCCTCAAACCCCAGCGGGTCGCGAAGCCCGGCCTTAGGATGCCTCCCCCCGAGTGCCCGAGGAGTGCGCTCCCCAGGGAGGGAGGGAGGCAGGCGGCGGCTCTGGGGTGGGGGCTGTGCTGGTGTCGCCCGCCCCCTTGGGGACAGAGTCGGGCCCCGGAAGGGAGCTGGCCGGAGAGGCTGCCACGGGAGGCGCTGCTGCGCCCTGGAGGTGGGGTCTCGCCTGAGCCCCGCTGCCTCCTCCCGCGCCCCGGCAGGGAGAGGGGCTGCTCCAGCGCGGCGGGGGCCGCCTGCGGGGCCGGGCCGGCCTCCCCACCCCGAGGCGGCGGGAAGCGAGCTCCGCGGGGCCCGGCGGTATGTGGAGGAGGCAGCCGGGCCGGACAGGGCAGCCGCTGAGCCGGGGCGGGGAGGAGCCGGGGCGGGGCGCGATGCAGCCGCTAGAGCCGCTTCCCCGGGCCGCCTGCGCCGCCGAGTGAGGGAGGCCGCGGAGCTGCCACCCCGCCCGGGGAGACCGAGGCTGCGGTGAGCGGCGCTGCAGGGCCCGGTAGGTGGAGGCGGGGCTGGCGCGGGCGCGGCGGGGCTCCGTGCGCAGCGCCCACCCCGCGGAGGCGGTGCCGCCGCTGCCGAGCCCGCCCGGGGCGGGGGGAGGCCCGGCTGCGGGGCCGGCGAGCCGGGCGGGATGCTGCGCCGCCGGAGACTCGTCCCTGCAGCCCGGATGCCGCAGGCAGGGCAGACGGTCCATCTCCCGCGAGGGCCGGAGCTGTGGCTGCGCTTCCCGCTTGGCCCCTCCAGCCTCCTGGGGCGTTGGATGATGAGGGATTGCGAAAAAGCCCCCCGCCCCTGGATTAATGCAAACCTCCTAGGTACTAAAGACCAATAACCCACTGGCACTTCTCAGCCCAGCGGCCAGGGCCATGCATGGGGCTTCCAAAACCCAGAAAAGTCCAGGGAGCAAGGGTAGGTTTACACTAAAGACACTACAGCCTGCGGGCTGCTGTAGTGCTATGTCCACAGGAGCACTTTTGCTGGTAAAACTTTTGTCTGTCAGGATTGTGAACCTCCCTTTCCTGACAGACATAAGTTTCACCGACAAAAGTGCCAGTATGGACAGCACTATGTCAGTGGGAGAGCGTCTCCCTGACAGCGCAGACATAGGCTAACTCAGGCCAGGTCTGCACTACAGAGCTATGTCGGTATAACTGTCTGGCTCAGGGGTGTGAAAAATCCACACCCCTCAGTGACGTAGTTATACCAACCCACCCCCCACGTAGACAGCGTTATGTTGGCGGGAGAGCTTCTCCCATTGACAAAGCTTTCGCCTCATAGGAAGATGGATTAACTATGCCGATGGGAAAGCTCTCTCCTGTGGGTGTAGGAGCATTTTCATTTAAGTGCTCCAGCGGCCTGTGACGATGTAGCGTTTTTAGGCTATGTCTACTCTGTACCGCGATAAGTCGATCTAAGTTACGCTACTCCAGCTACGTAAATAACATAGCTGGAGTCGACGTAGCTTAGGTAGACTTAGTGCAGTGTCTACACCGTGCTGGGCTGACGACTTACCTTACTCTTCCTGTTCGGGGTGGAGTACCCGGGTCCACTGGAGAGCAATCTGTGGTCAATTTGGTGGGTCTTCACTAGACCTGTTAAATCGACCCCCGGTGCATCGATCACCGGAGCGTCAATCTGGCTGTAGTGTAGATGTAGCCTTAGTGTAGGCCTACCCTTAGACACATGCAATGCAAAGGACAGTCGGGGAGAGTGAGGAGTCCCTAAAAAGGGGTAGAACCCAGGAGATCACTTATACTCACTTATTTGAGAAACAAGGTGAGTGATGTAATATCTTCTATTGGACCAACTTCTGTTGGTGAGAGAGACAAGCTTTCAAACCACAGAGAGCTCTTCTTCAAGTTCCTTATTTGAAATTCATGTATCCTTTTTTGCTGAGGGTTGGTTCCCTTATAAGATTTTGGTGAGCGAGAGAGTGAGCCCATCTCCAAAGAAGGGATCCAAAGCAAAAATATCCTGAATATCTGTAACTTCTTATGAGTGAGTAATCAAGATTAAAATGCATGGTGGGAGAGTTTTTCCATGCCTACTAGTTCTATTAAGAATGCTGGGAGGTTAAAAGTAATGTCAGTACATTCAGTTCTCTTGTTGACAGTCAAGGGTCACTGTCAGAAATGAGAGGTATACTCCGTAGAGACTTGTCTAGCAAGCAAAATGAAGGAAATCTGCTGAGCTTTGTGAGGTTTTCTTCCCTTTATAAGAATAGGTGAGAGAGCTCTAAAAGGGTGGGTAGACATACATCTGGGAATTAATGTGTGATGCTGGTAAACCAAGTGCCAGGCCATAGAGATTAACTAAGAACCGACAAATTCATAGCTGGAACCAAACCAGCTCACTGTATGTTAGTTTTGTTCAAAATAGATATTAGTCTTATAAGAGTGTATTTAGCATTTAGTCTCTATGAAATGCTTTTAAGTTGCTGCATGCACTTGTAATGCTGTAATCCACGCTATAAGGAAATATGTAAGTTTTGCTTTATAACTTGGAAAATGTTTGCCTATCAAGATTAAACAAGCCATTAATGAACATTGTGACACAAAGGATTGGTGATTGTCCCTATCACACCTTGGAAATGCTATGTTCATCTCACAGACCTGAAGACTAAATGTAAAAGATAAAACGGAGAGTCACAAGAGAATTTTTCATCTCTTTGCTGCTTGAACTCTCACAGGGCCAGAGACTCTAAACTGAGGCAGGAGTTCCAGGAGGTTTATCCCTCGGTTTGCCCTGAAAGAGACATCTTGAATTGACAGATCATTACCACTTGTCTCCCTTAGGATTTAGATTGCAACTCATTTGTGTGTGTATATGTTGGCTTGCTTTAACCTATAAATAACTCTTATTTCTTTTTCCTAGTTAATAAATCTTTAGTTAGTTTATTACAGAATTGGCTACATGCGTTGTCTTTGTGTAAGATCTAGGATACCAATTGATCTGGGGTAAGTGACTGATCTTTTGGGACTGGAAGCAACCTGAATATTTTTTGATTTTTGGTGTAAGTGACCATTTCCCAACTTGCCTGGGTGGTAAGATAGACTGCAGAGCCTAGTGGGACTATGTTATACTCCATGGTAAGGCTGTTATAGTGATCCAGGAGTTCACATTTGTTACTGGGTTGGTGAAGTCTAAGTATAGAACACACCACCAGTTTGAGATGTCTGCCCAGTTTTTTACAGTCTGTCCTGAAGTTGACGCTTGCGGTCGTGAGTCACTCCAGACAGCGTGACAATTGGTGTAGTCTTGGCAGGATTCACATTCCACCGGTCAATTGGGTTTATAGCTCATAACCCCACTGCTATTAAAAGTTTAAATTTTATATTGAGTATTTAAGTATTTAAAGATTAGTCACAATGAGTGAATCACACTCAGATGAGGATCTTGAAACAAACAACATTGAAAAATTATGCAAAAAATAGGGGAATATCCCCAAAAGAAAGCCTCAGATCAAGAACTGAGAGCTGCACTCATAGACTTTGACTAAGGAGCAGGGTCTGAGCACCCGCCTATTCCAGATGCCACAGAGACTGCTGCAGTGGAACTGGTTCAACTGAAGCACCAGGCAGCCCAGGAAGAATGTGAGCACCAGGTACTGATGGTGGAACTCCAGATCAAGGAGAAGGAAGAAACTGGGGAGGTGGAGGAGAGAGCCTATGAAAGATGCAAAACCAATGCTGAAATTGGGGAGGAAGCTCACCGCAGATGCATGGAACAACTACAAGCTAAGGAGAGAGCACATCAGAAGCAGATGGAAGCCCACACCTTGCAGCTCAAAGTACTGGAGCAACAAAAGCAGCAGCCTCAGCCAGTGAGTACCCCACCCAAAGCATTACTCAAGGGGAGAAAGCCCACTCAAGAGACTGACTATTGAGGAATTCCTGTCCACCTTTGACAGATTGGGATCCACAAGATTCCAGAGGATAAGTGGATGCCAGTCCTTCTGACCAGATTACCTGGGAAGGCAAGACAAGTTTTTAATGATATGGAGCAAGATGGTGCTAAAGGTGTATAAGAAATTTAAAGAGAATATTTTGAAAAGGTTTAAGATTACCCCTGAGTCCTATTGATTGAAGTGTAGAAATCTTAAAATGTCTGACAATATCACGCATGTTGAATATGAGCCTAAAGGTAACTATGAAAAACAGTTTGTTCTGATGGTGCAAGAACTATTGTGAATGGTGACTGATGAAACAAAAGCAGCCATCTGTGGGGGGGGGAAAAAGCTTCCACTATTTTGGAGACAGCAGAAATTGCTGATGAATATATTGAGTCAAGGGTTCAAACCTCAGGGGAAGGGTAATCTCTCTGTTCCCCAGTTTAAGAGAAAAAAGGGGTCTAGGAATAAACCTAATCTCAACTTTGATTAAAAAAAACACCTCAAGGGATCCTAGGTTCTAAAAGCCCTTGCCCTCAGGGAGGGCAGGTAGTCTGCCATCGCTGCGGATCTCCTGGCCATATAAAGCCAAATTGTCCCAAACTTAAGGTCATCCCACGACCTGCATCCCCAATGCTACTACAGTGGCCCCAGAGGCAACAGCAGAGGAAGTGCATAGCACAGTGAATAATGTTAGGGCTCTGTCTTGGGAATCATAGAATCATAGAATATCAGGGTTGGAAGGGACCTCAGGAGGTCATCTAGTCCAACCCCCTGCTCAAAGCAGGACTGATCCCCGACTAAATCATTCCAGCCAGGGCTTTGTCAAGCCTGACCTTAAAAACTTCCAAGGAAGGAGATTCCACAACCTCCCTAGGTAACGCATTCCAGTGTTTCGCCACCCTCCTAGTGAAAAAGTTTTTCCTAATATCCAACCTAAATCTCCCCCACTGCAACTTGAGACCATTACTCCTTGTTCTGTCATCTGCTACCACTGAGAACAGTCTAGAGCCATCCTCTTTGGAACCCCCTTTCAGGTAGTTGAAAGCAGCTATCAAATCCCCCCTCATTCTTCTCTTCTGAAGACTAAACATCCCCAGTTCCCTCAGCCTCTCCTCATAAGTCATGTGTTCCAGTCCCCTAATCATTTTTGTTGCCCTCCGCTGGACTCTCTCCAATTTTTCCACATCCTTCTTGTAGCGTGGGGCCCAAAACTGGACACAGTACTCCAGATGAGGCCTCACCAATGTCGAATAGAGGGGAATGACCATGTCCCTCGATCTGCTGGCAATGCCCCTACTTATACATCCCAAAATGCCATTGGCCTTCTTGGCACGAAGGGCACACTGTGGACTCATATCCAGCTTCTCGTCCACTGTAACCCCTAGGTCCTTTTCTGCAGAACTGCTGCCGAGCCATTCGGTCCCTAGTCTGTAGCGGTGCATTGGATTCTTCCATTCTAAGTGCAGGACTCTGCACGTGTCCTTGTTGAACCTCATCAGATTTCTTTTGGCCCAATCCTCCAATTTGTCTAGGTCCCTCTGTATCCTATCCCTACCCTCCAGCGTATCTACCACTCCTCCCAGTTTAGGGAAGGTAGTGAAGAGCTTACTAAGAATGATAGAGTGAATGGCATAGATTGTAGGCTGGAGAGATACGGTGTCCCAAGGCACTTTGGGGAAGGAGAGTTTGGTAAAAGAAGCCAAACTCCCTGGTAAGAGTTTAAATACCTTAGCTTTGGCTGAGTTCTCTGTGACTGTGGCTCTGGTTAATATCTCCCTTGAGTGAGAGGATTTTAACAGTCAGAAATTTGCTGCCTGCTGATATTTTAATATGTAAGAACATTTTAGCCATGTCTAAGCAGGTTCATGTTCTAACATGCAGCCAGAGAGAGTGTGGCTCTGACTCACCTGCTTTGTCTGCGGATAGCAGGGAATACTGTGAGGGAGAGGGGAGAATATCCTCAATTCTTTGTCTATTGAGAGTAGCGGCTTGGCTTCAGAGGAAGAATGTGAGAATTCTTCTGCTGTGTCAGAGTCTGCTATAAATTTAAGTGAGGCTCAAAAGGAATTGGTGAAGGCTCAACAAGATGACCGTTCTCTGGGCCCTGGAGAGTTGCAGCTCAGAATAATACCCTGGTTGAGGAAGGAGAAGGTAGATTTTTTTTATCAGAGGTTTGTTGTATAGGCAGGCTCCCACAGGGAGAAAGAGATGGTCCTGCTGAGATTTGCAAGCAGGTAGAGTTTGTGCTTGAGAAGTACAGGAGAGAATTGCTCCAATTAGCTCATGATTGTCCATTTGCAGGATGCTTAAGAGTGGAGAGAATCTGTGGCAGGCTTAAAAAGAATTTCTATTGGCCTCAGCTGTTTGAGACAGTAATAGATACTGTGCGAGTTGTGCCTTATGTCAGAAGCATAAGAGGTCAAAGGGACCCTGCAAACCACTTTTGCAACCTCTGCCCATTATTAAATAGGTGTTTGCCCAAGTGTCGGTGGATATTGTGGGCCCCCTCAATAAACGTTCCAGGAATGGAAAAAATATAGGCCTAATTTACGCTACATGGTTAGGTCGACACAAGGCAGCTTATATTGACCTAACTGTGGACACATCTTCAGTTAAATTTGGCTCCTGCTAGTGTAAGTACCCCGCTACACTGATTTAATAACACCACCTCCCCGAGCAGTGTAGAGTCACAGTTGATGTAGTTAGATCAATGCAGTCAGAGTGTAGACACTGTGCTACTTGAGTAAGGTGACCAGATGTCCTGATTTTATAGGGACAGTCCTGATATTTGGGGCTTTATCTTATCTAAGCACCTATTACCCTCCGCCCCATCCCAGTTTTTCACACTTGCTGTCTGGTCACCCTATGCTTACGTAAACTGTTACTGGACTCCAGCACTTGTCCCACAATGCCCCACACTGATGGCTCTGGTCACTGTTGTGAATTTCTCTGGTCAGGTGGATAGAAAGCTGCCCCTCCCCTTTAAAGTTCCACATATTTTTGAAATTCCTTTTCCTTGTTGCCTGGCTTGGCGAGCACACCTAGCAACTCTCCATTGTTAAGTGTAACTGCTCAGCTGATCATGTCGGCTACATGCAGCAGACACACTTTTGCCTGCTGTGATATACAAGATTCCACCACCTCCCTAGGTAACCCATTCCAGTGCTTCTCCACCCTCCTAGTGAAATAGTTTTTCCTAATAGCCAACCTAGACCTAGTGCAACTTGAGACCATTGCTCCTTGTTCTGTCATCTGCCACCACTGAGAACAGCGTACCTCCATCTTCTTTGGAACCCCCCTTCAGGTAGTTGAAGGCTGCTATCAAATCCCCCCTCACTCTTCTCTTCTGCAGACTAAATAAGACCAGTTCACTCAGCCTCTCCTCATAAGTCATGTGCCCCAGCCCCCTAATAATTTTCAGCTTTCAGAGTAGCAGCCGTGTTAGTCTGTATTCGCAAAAAGAAAAGGAGTACTTGTGGCACCTTAGAGACTAACAAATTTATTTGAACATAAGCTTTCGTGAGCTACAGCTCACTTCACTGGATGCATTCGGTGGAAAATACAGTGGGGAGATTTATATACATAGAGAACATGAAACAATGGATGTTACCATACACACTGTAACGAGAGTGATCACTTAAGGTGAGCTATTACCAGCAGGAGAGCGGGATGGGCGGGGGGAACCTTTTGTAGTGATAATCAAGGTGGGCCATTTCCAGCAGTTGACAAGAATGTCTGAGGAATGGTGGGGGGTGGGGAATAAACATGGGGAAATAGTTTTACTTTGTGTAATGACCCATTCACTCCCAGTCTTTATTCAAGCCTAAGTTAATTGTATCCAGTTTGCAAATTAATTCCAATTCAGCAGGACTCTCTCTGAAGGAACAATAATCCACACCGCGTAGAGTCAAGCACAGGAGTTTATTACGCACAGCGCTGGTGGAGTGTCACTTTGCTTATCAGGCTCAGAGACGCTGCAAAACAATTAGTTACAATAGATTATATATTGTGCTCATTGGACGGAGAGAAGCGACGGGGATGGGTTTTCCCAAACCCCTGGATAGGTTCCAGCAGCAAGACAAGATAAGCACAATAAGCCAATGGTCTAAAAGATTACATAATGGTTCTGCCCAAGGACCAAATTAACATATTACTGACACACAGGTAATTACCCCCAAACTATGTCTATTAAAGTATATAGGTTAAATCCTAATTTTGGGGTCCAGGGGAATGAGGTAGCAGCTCTCCCAGTTGACCAACAGGTACATTACTGGAGATTTAAAGCAAAAAAGCAGTAACTTAGTACTTAAGAATAACAATCATTTATAAATTTACCCTTGCATTTCTGTGGGCTAGGATTGGCATACATCTGTGAGGGGAGGGTGTCATAACTCATGTTGATCATATTAGGCCTCTACCCGAACTCTGTCTGGGATCTGAGGGGTATTGTAACACTATTTCCCTCCTGCGTTACGGAGTAACCGTGAGGCCTTTCTCAGTGCTTCATGTGTCTATAACTCGCGATAAGGATGCTCAGTTACATTCGGAGTTATGCTGACTCTGCTCACTGACTAGAAACACACAAAGTTATGTGTTTACCTCAGCTTTCTCTTAGCCATGTATTGTTCTTTGTTAGCTAGTCCTCATCCGGGCCTATATGAAAAGTTCTTAGCAGAAACTATAGTTAAGATCTTACAAATGGATTTTGGCCCTTCACTCTCCAATTTGTCCACATCCCTTCTGTAGTGCGGGGACCAAAACTGGACACAATACTCCAGATTTGGCCTCACCAGTGCCGAATAGAGGGGAATAATCACTTCCCTCGATCTGCTGGCAATGCTCCTCCTAATGCAGCCCAATATGCCGTTAGCCTTCTTGGCAACAAGGGCACACCGTTGACTTATATCCAGCTTCTCGTCCACTGTATTTCCAGGTCCTTTTCTGCAGAACTGCCGCTTAGCCAGTCGGTCCCCGGCCTGTAGCGGTGCATGCATACAGCAAGCTCTCCTGGACTCCTTTCCCGTTAGTTCCCTGAGGGAGTCAAAGTCTGCTTTTCTGAAGTCCAGGGTCTGTATTCTGCTGCTCTCCTTTCTTCCTTTTGTCAGGATCCTGAACTCGACCATCTCATGGTCACTGCTGTCCAGGTTGCCACCCACTTCTACTTCTCCTACCAATTCTTCCTTGTTTGTGACCAACCCCTAGTTGGTTCCTCCAGCACTTGCACCAGGAAGTTGTCCCCAACACTCTCCAAAAACTTCCTGGATTGTCTGTGTACTTCTGTATTGCTCTCCCAGCAGATGTCAGGGCGATTGAAGTCCCCCATAAGAACCAGGGACTGCGATCTGGAAACTTCTGTTATCCAAAGAAAGCCTCATCTACCTCATCCTCCTGGTCTGGTGGTCTATAGCAGACGCTCACCTCGACATAACCTTTGTTGTTCTCACCTCTAAACTTAACGCAAAGACTCTCAACAGGCTTTTCTCTAGTTTCATACTAGAGCTCTGAGCAATCATACTGCTCTCTTACATACAGTGCAACTCCTCCATCTTTTCTCCCACTCCTGTCCTTCCTGAACAGTTTATGCCCATCCATGACAGTGCTCCAGTCATGTGAGTTACCCCACCAAGTCTCTGTTATTCCAGTTACATCATAGTTCCTTGACTGTGCCAGGACTTCCAATTCTTCCTGTTTGTTTCCCAGGCTTCTTGTACAGGCATCTAAGATAACGAGCCAATTGTCCTACTTTCTCAGTATGAATCGGGAGGCCTCCCCTGTTGCACCCTCTTTAATAAATGTATTAAAGAGCAAAAATGTGATAGTACTTTTAGAACTGGTGACAGAATATTATAGCTGGCTGGCTTTAGGGTTCCTTGGAAGTTAGGGCAGATAGTTGAGCACAGGGAGCGGGAGGCAACCAAAGAGATGGTGAGGAAGCTTTTCTGATCTCACCACCCTACAGAACAAATTGGTGGTATTGAAGTGAGAGACAGGGAAGAGGCTGAAAAGTCCCTATGTGCTCCAGAAAGAGAAGACTCAGAAGAAACTTAAAACTACAGATAAGAAAAAAATAACGGGATTAAAACTAAATGCAGAAGGAAGCAGAAGAGCTTAAAAAGGAAAAATATCTCTAAATAAAAGAAGCACTTCAGAAACAAACAAAATTAAAGGGACAGAGGAAGCAGGTAAATATATGAATGAACTAGCAGAATGATGGAAAACAAAGATAAAGAGGAGAGATTGGAAATATCTTGATATTCAGGAACCCTGGTTTGGAGTGTGATAGAGCATCCCCCTAGAAAGATTTAGAGAGAAGGAAAATGTAAGGTTTTGCTTTTTGTAAGTTCTTAAGGGGCATTGTTTTAAATGAGCATAATCTCTAAACAGGGTTTACTTTTGAAATCAGTTACCTTTATTTAGAATCCTGAGTAGTCTTGGTTCCTCAGATAGTTAAAGAGCTGGTTAATATTGAGGGAGCTTGGTTAGCTGCCTGGGAGCAAACTCCAGGGCCCACTGTTTATATATAAGTTATGGTGAATCCTGTGTGAAAGCTATATGATCAATATACATCTGTGGTTGGAGAAAGTAGATAATGTGTCTACCAAAAGATTAGATGAAAATCGCGTAACTTCTCTGCCACAGCTTCTCCATGTGTAAAATGAGAATGATAATAGTCATGGCTACGGGGCTGGCTGTACCTCTGTCCCCTTTCTAGTCTCTGAGTGCACCCCCTCAGGTGATAGGCCTCTTGTGTTTTCCTATCTTGGGGTGGAATCATTCTTCCACCCTTAGACCAGGATCTGGCTGTGGTTTCCTATATATACCAACTGCTACTACCCTGCAGATCTGAGTACAGTACATTGAACCTGTCTGCTCCTCTCTGATAGTCTAACACACCATCTTAGAAATCGAATACATAAATCACATTTGGGGATACAGGTTAATAATCCTTACTGAGCACCCACATATTCATCACAATAACAAAACTTGTCTTCCTAGCAGATATGTTATGAATATTAAAGGATGAATTCTGCCTCCCTTATTTGTGTTTAGTAGACCTTACTCTGAGTAATCCTGTTATTTTCTGAAGAGCTACTCAAGGAATGAGGTACCATTAAACATGAGTAAGAATTCCAAAAAATGGTGCTAAATTGGTGAAGGGCCTCCTGGCTCATATTTTGTATCTGCTTCTGATCACTAAGAGTCTAATAAATTTTTCAAGTGCTGGTGGAAGTACTAGGAAGTCTGTAAACAAGAGTAAAAGTTTTGGCTCAATTGCTAGAAGATGTTGCTGTCGTGGGTGTTGTGATAAACTGGAAAAGGTCACCTCTGAGACTTGAGACTCTAGCATGAATCTTAGGGAAAGGGCTGTAACACGTTGTGCTAGAATGAAACCTATTTTTGAACTATTGCTGATTTGAGTCTGGAAAGAAATCAGTGGGAACTTGCTCTAGAATTCCAGTCATAGTACTTGCCCTTTCTGGCCTCCAGTTTTCGATAATGGAGTAAAGCCTGATTCAGAAACGTTGTGCTTAGAAGATGGGAATTGACCTAGAAATGGAAGACAAGGTATTTGTCCTCCTGTGAGGGTAGGGGAGATGAATCTTCTACAGTGTCTATAAAAATCCAAAGGATAGTTGACTGGAATGCGACTGAGCATGGTTTTTAAGAAGAAAACTCTTAAAGTATGATAATGAAGGAAACTATCTTTCAACAGCCAAATTAAAAATGATACATTGAAGGGGTGGGGGAGCTAATAATTTAGCTAAGCCTCACCACGTTATTGTGAGGTAATATTAATATTTGACATTTGTATGTTAGATCCTCGTTTTGTTAAGAGCTATCAAAGTTTCATTATCATATTTATCTTCACGGAGAAGAGTTCTCTTAGAGGTGAAGTGCAAATACCCAAGTTCAGGCCCTTGGGTATCTTGTGTTTATCCAGCACCAGTTGAGGCAGTACTGATATTGAAAGCAGGGTTAGGAATACAGCTTCTGCTTCATTCTTGCAATGAAACAACAACACCTGAGGGATCTCAGGTCTTAGCAGGTAAATGGAGATTGAACTAGAATTTTAAAAAGTTGTATAGACTTAACCTTTACGGATGGGATTTGCAAAAGCACTCAACATTGGTCTAGCTGCTCCCATGGAAGTCAATTGCTAAGATGTCAGCTGCTGATCAAAACTAAACAAAACCGACATGCAGCCTTCTTACCCCAGTATATCTGCAAACTACATGCATAAATAGCCTACCACTGTTACTCCATCCTCTCTCCCATTCCTCTTTGGTTCACCACCTGTTGTACTTTGCCTTTAAACCAATAACTTGATCCTGCAATCTTTCCAAGTGAAACTTTTAACCTTCCTGAAGCCCTGTTGACTTTGATGGGGCTCTGTAAGAGAAAAAGGGCTTGCCATGTGGATCCGATTGCAGGATGGGGGCCCAGAATAGTCATGTCTTTGGGGCAGAAATATTCTTTTACTACCCTTTCATACAGCACCCGAGCATGATGGCAGCCTTGACCAGGCTAGAGTCTCTAGCAGCTACTAGAACACTAGTAATAAAATTATATCATAACTGTAAAAGTATTATATATATTAAAGGTGATATTGTTATAAAGTTTACTCCTCTAGGTGTATTTGACTTCAGGCAAAAATATAATATGTGTGTTTTAATGTCAGCTATACAAAGTACTGGTTTTATAAAATAGAAAAAAATATATTTCGTATGTTGTAATTTTTACTTTTTTTTAAGCAGGAAGATACAAAAGTTTTATATGGCTCACATCTGACAACATGCACCATCAGTGGCTGCTGTTAGCTGCATGCTTTTGGGTGATATTCATGTTCATGGTTGCTAGCAAGTTCATCACACTGACTTTTAAAGACCCAGATGGTAAGTTCACCTTTAATTAAATTTGATATAATACAGAGTATTGAACAATGTTCTGTCCAAAAGTGACAGTGTAATCATTGTGCCCAAAGCAGATCCCAACACATTGTTATCTCTTTGTGTATTTTAGAGGATTAGAGATTGGAGCAGTGCATTTTATAAATTGCTAGCAAGTGACAATGCTAATACGTCTACAGTTTACATTCTTGTTTATAACGATCTGAAGAAATGACATTGCTACCAGATTCATACATTTGGGAACAGAGGGGGTTACATTTTGAAAGTCTGCCTTTTAATAAACAAGTTCTTGAACCAATTCAAATTCAACATCTTAGTCAGTAAACAAATGGTGTGTGTTTGAAGCAGTGCAGAACAATCCCCTGAATTGTTTCGTTCCTTATTAGAGAGAAGGGAGATTTCACAGTAACTACATAGTCTTTATTTTCTGCACCATTTTAAATACTTGCCATCCAGTTACAGCATTCAAGAGACATTGTGTAAAGTTTGATTAGCAGTGCACGTACCCTAACCTCCCCTGTCTTGCTCCTTACTTTCAGTTTTATCCTCTGCTGTTTGATTGACAAATAGCTTATAGCTTTTGCTTAGCCTAAGTAGCCCAGATGGTATTAGACTGATAAGGAGTTTTAAAGCCACTTGATGACACTACACAGCATGGCACATTCTCTATATACTGATGTGTTGCTGTTAACAAGCAGACCTGCAGGGAGCGTATGATGAAAGCACTGACATGACATGCAGATAGTGTTTTTGAGAGAGAGTGTGAGTGTGAGATGTTAGAAGATACCTCTATTCTTGTTAAGACACTTAAAGAGTAAGGTCATCAGTTCAGTTCTTTTCAATGACTTGTCAATGGATAAATGGCACAGTTAAGTTCACTTAAATGGCATACTTGGTAGTGTCTGCAGTCTTATTCAGCAAGGCTTACAGATGTGAACTCTTTGTAGCTGTTGTCGCTGCAGGCTATTTCTGTGCTCTGTTATGGCTGCAGATGAGCTGATCTGACTTTAGTTAGATAACTTTTATTACTTTGTACTATGCTTATTCTTGAAGCAGTAAATGAAATAAAGGTGACCAATGATTTCCACAATAACAATGAATTGCTATAAGCATCTTATACATGAGGCTGCCTGCCACAGCTTTCCATCAGGAAATGTCAAGAGAATTCAGATGTAATTATTTATTTTTAACCTTTTAGTTGGAATACCCACTCACCCCTTTTCTTTTTTGTACCTGCCAATTTTTTGGGTCGAAGCTGATTCCTTTCCCCCCAGAATTGCTATTGGAACAGAAGACAATGTAATTCCTTAGGCTCCAATCCTGCAAAGCCATAAGCGCATAGTTAACTTTACACACTGCGAGTAGCCCTATTGATTTTATTGGGAGTATTCACATAGATTATGTACATACCTCTGCAGAATCAGAGCCTTATTTGTTGTGCTAAGTAACTGCCATCCAGTGATATTGTGTAGAATGTAGACAGCTGTAAGAACAGTGTTTGTTAGCTAAAGATTTCTGGAAAGGGATCATAAACATTAGTTTTGTGTATGACTTACCAAAATGATGGCTGAGGGGGAAGAGCGAGAGTAATTTTGGCCCCGAACTGTTTTGACCCAGAAATATTTAATAGTGATAGAAAAACTGTCTAATTACTGATTACTTATAAAAAAAATATTCTGACCCTCCTAAATGACATGCTGTCAACTCTTGTGAGACAATTTAAAGGTAGAAAATACTATTTGTTTGAGTTAACTCAACCAGTTTTCATAAGATGTATGTTTTGTCCAAATTGCTTTTGTGGATAGCTTTTTAGGTCTTTATTTGCTCCTGTGATTAAGTAGGCAATTCTCTGGCTTATTTTTACTCATGTTTTTGCAACATGGGCCCGGGTCCTGCAATGATTTGTGCTTGGGCAGACTGCTTCAGCTTTGCAGTTTGGCTCACCTTTGCAGTTTGGCTTCTGCTTACAGGAGCTCATTGCAGGATTGGGGCCTTAGAGATGAACTGATTCTTTGGGTTCTAATCTGGTCTCCAGTGAGACATGATTCGCTTTGCCTTCTCTTTGATTTTTCTGTCTTATCTGCCTGTATCCTCAAAAATAAATAACTGACTTCCTTCCCCTTGTCTTTATAGAAGTGGTAGTTTCCATTTTGTTTAATCTCCTCCTGCTATGATATACAAGCTTTTAGCAAGCATTGATTATCCTCCTGCACCTCAGTATGCTTAAGTTACGTAACTTTTTTTCACTACCACTACTTAATTTTCCTATTACTACTCCTGAACTAATTTGAAGAAGAATAAACCTACTTGGCAGGTAAGATGGCTTAGCTTGCAATTTGAGACACTTCTGTTCTAGTTTCAGCAATAATAAATACTCACCAAGATTCATGATTGTCCTGAAATTGCGGGTGGCTTGCTCTTTTAAGTATTTTTTATATATCTGTAAAAATGTGAGAGTAATGTAATGAAGTGCCATATACTGTCTTGATGAATTATTATTGTAGGAGACATCTTAAGCTGTAGGGCAGAGGGTTGGGAATCTTTGTTTGTTTGAAAGCTACAATAGAATTTTATTTTTGAGGGAAGGCTTTGCGTGTGTGGCGTGCATGTGTGTCCCAGAAGCATCTTTGCAACTGTCATTTATTTATCATTTGTACTGTGGATCGTGCCTAGTAGCTCCAGTTATGGATCAGGACACGATAGCACGACAAACATAAAACAAAAAGGCTGTAAGGTCTTTGGAGTAAGGGCTACTGCAGTATAAGACGGGAGACCAGGTGAAGACAGCCAGCAGATGGGGAACACAAGGGAACAGTCTTCCTTTTTTCCCCGTTTGTCTTCCTGCTCACTTCCCCTTCTCTCTCCCTCCTGTGCTACTTTGTTCTATGTATGAACAAAGTTGAATTGACAGGAAATTGAGGAGTTTCCCTAAATTTCATTTTGCTGTTGCCGTGAAGGGAAATGGCAAAATCTGATTACTTCCTCTTTACTCCAATTTCAGATTGCTACTTTGCACCCTGTGCAAACAGTAAAGTTAAAGTGAAAAGATCTTCTAAATTTCACTTTGCACTACAGGCACATGAATGAAGCAACAAGTGCTGGCTGGTGCTTCTCTTTGTACTAGGACAAATGGAGACAAGTAACTATCTTCACAGAAGAAAAAAAATATAGAGCGCTAAACTGCGGGGGGGGGGAACCAGTATGACCCAACCCTTTACAATTAATACTCATAGTGAGGATTATCCTCAAAAATATTGTACTCAGTTGACAAGGGGCTTGTTTATTTTACTTTATTTTGTTTAGCAATTGTTCTTTAAATCAATTATTTGTTTTCCATATTTTATGAGTATGGCATTTTTTCCCTTCTGCCCTGGACCAAATATTCCTCTGAGTACACAGGGTGTAGGGGAAGGTAAATGCAAATTCCCCACCCTTGGTTATGCAAAAGCTTTTTGAAGGTACACCCTAAGGAGTGGGCCATTGTGAGCTGATCACCTTTTACATAAGGCCAAGAGCAAAGTCTGAAGCTGTATAAAGGAAGGACTGAAATGCTTATGGTGGTTCTGAGTCTGAATGTGAGACTGTCACAAATTTGTTGCCACGGGGAAAAACCAGTTCTGAGTTCTGAAGGACTGACACCTTGTTGAAGTTAGGGTGACCTCTGAGAAGATTTTTAGCATGTGTGTAGGTTTTTTTTTTTAATTTTTAATATGTTTTCTATGTAATGCTTTCACCTTAAAAATAGTATGTGCTTGCTTAAAAAGAGTTGTGTTGCTAACTTATAACTACAGATAATACACTGATTCTAGCCTCTGGAGAGAAAGCAAAGTGCAAATACTGGCCTTTTGGGCAGTCTAGCTTGCTGGGAATATCACGGTGTAGGCAGGGAACTGTGCAGCCTGGAAAAACCCTGGTCAGGAAGAAGAGAGAAGTGGATGTCAGCCCAAGAGAGGTGATGGCTGAGGAGCTGGGAACCTGGAGTGGGTACCCTTATGAACCATAAGGAGGAATACAGGCACAGTTGCCCTGAACGGTGACATTTACAACAGGACAAACCTGCATACTAAGATGCGCAAACACTGATGTATTAATTTTCTTTTTGGCTATACTTAGCTGAGCTTACAGAAAGTAAAAATCTCCTGCTGTCAAACCCATATAGTTATGCTTATTTGTCTACTGAATATAATTTAAATATCATACATTAATGTCTCGAACAATATGTGAAATGACTAGATGAATCTTTTTTACAGGCTGGATTTATGAATTCTTATGTTTCTCTGCTCTTCCTTATGCAATGTTAATAAAAGCCTAATAAAGACATAGCACAATATTAATCCCTGGTGTAATCCTACTGAAATTATACCAGGGGTGAATTACACCTTTAGCAGCCAACATCCCAGAAGAGGACATCCTCTAAAATATTAGTGAGCCATATTGTGCCATGTTTGTTTCAGTAACCTCCCATTTTGAAGAAAGCCCTAAAATGTGTGTGTTGATTCAAGAATTGATACCAGTAGTTGGCTGTAATGCAGAAATAATTGTCCATTTTTCTATAATTTTCTCCTCTCTCATTCTTATCTAGTATATGGTGTCAAGCAAGAGCCATTAATGCTGACAGCTATGACAAAAGTTGAAAAGATACAAGTGCCAGAGGAGAAATGTTTGCCTGAAGAATTCCAGGTGCCTGCTTTTGAGATAACTGTTCAGTTTGCTGAAAAATGTGTGAAAATATGGAGTTAATGAAAGAAAGCTCTTGTTTTAGGGCATCAGGAATTGCTGGACAAGAAATATGTACTTGGCCCTTTTATTTAGAATAAGTTAGGTGGACGTCATACTGTTCTTCTTGGAGTTGTCATGGGGTTCACTCACTGCTGGGGTGCCTCCTTGCGGCTGCACCTGGGAATTAGTTCCGAACTGGTCTGACATACCCTTCTTAAGTTGCTTGCCCCTGGTTTCTCTCTTTCTCTCTCTCCACTCAAGTTACTTCCTCTCTGTGACTTGCCCGGTGGTCTCTTTCTGGAGTCAGGATGCTCCCTCTTCATGTCTCAGCCTTCCGGCCAGTCACTATTTAGATCTCACCTTCCGCGGTATCAAAGTCCCACTGGACAAGCTGTTTCAGGCCGTCTTCTGATCCACTGCCAAGTCTGTGCCACTTTCCCAGTAGCCGGTAGGGCAAATCAGGCCCAGCCACTACTCCAGGTTCCAGCCCACTATATTTATTTTTGTAATTAGACTGTGTCTCCCCCCGTACCCCCTTCCACTTTTGGTTCCTTTAGTCCTCTGTGCAGTCTCTCTGTTTTTGTCTTTTGCTCTGCCTGTTCCATTCCATATCCCCCCGCACTCCCCTTCTGCATGTGTCATGTACTCTCTGCTCCACATCTTAAGGTTTCACCTAAGCAGAACATGAACCCAATAGACTTCATTACAAGTTGAACTTTCTAGCATGCAATTTTGAGTGACTGGAAATTAGGCAAAACAAGTCTGCTACTCTCTAATTTACAGAGACAAGCCAATAACCCCATGTCATGGAATAAAGAATTGATGAGGGAGGCTGTTTTGGTGATGTTCTGAGGGAAGCTCTTTTTCCCATTGTCTCAAGTCATTTTATGGCTGATTTTTTGCATGTAGAGGTTGAAATTGAAGTTGTTACCAGAATGCTCAAACTGAGAAAGCCCCGGGTTTTGGACAGTACTTTGATGTAAGGCTGGCAATATTGTAAGTGTATAAAATCTGCCCTTGCATATCAGGGAAAGAATAATGAAGTGCCAGAATACAGTACTATCTCCCCCATGACTTTATGACAGCTTGAAGTGCTGAGGAGAGCTGTTAATCCAGAATACATGCAAAGGTGATGTTTATAGTCAGACAAGCAATCTGCTAGGTTTTTCAGATTTCATTATGGCCAAGAGAGATTGGAGAGGAATAGCAGTAGAAAGCAAGATACTGTTTTCCCATGGAGAATTGGGGTGGAAAACAAAAAGGCTTTTAATTAGCCTCCTTACGTATGTTTCACAGACACATGCTTGAAGCTTTTGACATTTTGAATGCATGGATGACGGTGCTTGGGTTTCCAGGCTCCCTTAATCAAATCCTTCTGAACTTTACCTTTGTAACAGTGAGCTGTAGAGAGGTCAAAGTGAATAACGGACTTTATTCAAGAAAATAAGAGAAGTAGGGTCTCTTCTTTCACAATATGTTTCTAACATTTGTGCTGAGATCGGCAGTGACAATAACAAATCTGTAAGGACAGAATGCAGCTGGAACCAATAACACGGGGGATCAGGGGCTGTCGATAGCCACACCATAGTTAAGGTTGTAACTGAATTTTCCTTATAAATCAGATTTTGGCCCATCCCTCTACTAAAATCCAAAAGCTGGTAGTCAGGCCTGGGGAAAAGGTAAATTTTTTCCCTCATTTGAAATAAATGGTGCCTGATGGCCTAGAAATGGAGGTGTTTAACAGAGTTGACAAAGCTTTCCAACTTTTTACTACTTTGCACCTAGAGACAATATGAAAAGGGAGGAAAAACGAGAGGAAAATTTGAGTGAAAATTAGTTTGTGAAAATGTGTGTTTTTCTTCATGATCTAACCACTCTATATAAAATTTAGTTCGCTGGACTCATCTAGTTGAGATCTAGTGCACAGGACCAAATATTACTTGATTGAACACTAACTTCAAAGGTTATTTTAAATAGTAGTATCAAGATAGCTCATTGGCTTAGACTCCCTTAAAATGACTGCTGGAGGTGTCAGCACACTTTTTCTTTTTTCTTTTAATCCCTCCTCCCCATTTTTAAATGAAAGCTTCTAGCCCTTTTCCTCGAAGAATCCGGCCTCACCGTGTAAACCAATTACTGGGGAAGCCTGTTAGTAGAAAAAATAGATTTTTTTCCCCCACCAGAATTGAAGTTAATCCAGCAAGCTATTTATACCTAAAGAGCTCCCTTTTTAAGATTGGTGGTCACCACAGTTCTGCCAGATCCTTGCTTAAGACCAGAAAGTGGGAGGCAATTAAAATGGAAGGATCCTAATTCATCTATTCAAGGGGAGGGGTGAATGTTGCCACCTTCTGCTGTTGATCCTCTTCCTCCTGCCCCTGCCAAGTCCCTGCTAACCCCAGTACTCCCTTCAGTAGACCTCCTAAGGTGCTCACTTCCTGTGGATTTAAGAGGCCCAGTGGAGATGGGTGGGGTAAGGAGAGCATGGAGCGTGGAGGTGCAGTGGGGAAGTGGGTCATGGAGAGGGGTAGCAGAGTGAGGAGGTTGTATCCCTCAGGGGAAAACTGAAGGTTGGGTAGCAGAACAGAATGCAGAAGGAAGAGCATAAGAAGCACTGAAGAAGGGGCCAGAATGTATTTCAAGCCTTACGTTTCTTCTTTCCCCTTCCCTGTAAGCTGTAGGTTGTTCACCAAGGCGTCACCCACTCTCTGAAAGATTTAAGGTGCTTGTGCAGATGCCCTCCTTCAGAGGATCAAATCACCTAAGTTTAGATCGTCTGTCACATGCCTGACTTTAAGTCTCTATATGGAGTAACCCTTGTTCTGAGGCTAATGCAGAAAGGCCATAAGCTTTATTACCCTGCAAGATCTTTAAGGCTGTAGCAGCTTTCAGCCTCATAAACCCAAGCTGCTTTACTTTAAACTGTTAATCTGTGGGTCTTTTTTCAGGGAATTTCCCTAAGCATTCCAATGTCTCACTTTAACAGAATCAGAATGCTTTATATGCTTTCTGGAAAGCCAGCACCTAACACTGAATGAAATAATTGTAGACATGACTGTGACAGGTTGGATCACAGAAAACCCCTTGGGAACTGCCAGCTGATGTGCTGAGACTACTTCTAAGTCTGTTGTCCCTGGCAGCTTGGGACTTCAGGTTTGAGCCTGCCTGGTTAGAGCCAGACATGCTAGCCGGCTGCAAACCCAGACCCATGTCTGAACCACGTTCCCCAACAGCTGCAGGCTTAACTGCAAGTGGCTTAAGAAGTGTTCCTGTCTCTAACACTCAGATGCCCAGCTCCCAATGGGGTCCAAACCCCAAATAAATCCGTTTTACCCTGTATAAAGCTTATGCAGGGTAAACTCATAAATCGTTCGCCATCTATAACATTGATAGAGAGATGCACAGCTGTTTGCCCCCCCAGATATTAATATATACTCTGGGTTAATTAATAAGTAAAAAGTGATTTTATTAAATACAAAAAGTACGATTTATGTGGTTCCAAGTAATAGCAGACAGAACAAAGTCAATTACCAAGCAAAATAAAATAAAACACGCAAGTCTAAACCTAATACAGTAAGAAGCTGAATACTGATAAAATCTCACCCTCAGAGATGTTCCAATAAGCCTCTTTTACAGACTAGCCTCCTTCTAGTCTGGGTCCAGCAATCACTCACACCCCCGTGGCTACTGTCCTTTGTTCCAGTTTTTTTCAGGTATCCTTTGGGGGTGGAGAGGCCATCTCTTGAGCCAGCTGAAGACAAAATGGAGGGGTCTCCCAGGGGTTTAAATAGACTTTCTCTTGTGGGTGGACACCCCTCCCTCCCTCCGTGTAGAATCCCAGCTACAAGATGGAGTTTTGGAGTCACATGGGCAAGTCACATGACCTTACAGGTAGTAGCCATTGTTCACATGCTACCTTGAACGTCCTCAGATAGACTTCTTATGTGGATTGGAGCTTTCCAAGATCCATTGTCTGTTAAGCGTTTCTTGATTGGGCACTTAAGTTGCACATTCCTTTCTAAAGAAGCTGACCAAATGCCTTACTAAGGCTACTTAAAATCAAACAAGTACACAGCCAATATTCATAACTTCGAATACAACAATGACACATGCATACAAATAGGATGAATATATTCAGTAGATCATAACCTTTACAAAGATTGTTACATGGCATATGTAGCGTAAAACATATTCCAGTTATGTCATATGAACATTCATAAGCATCTTCTCATAAAGCATTGTGGGGTGCAATGTCACAATGACCATTTCCATTAAACAGAGCTTGAGCTGTTTACCGTGATGTGTTCTTGAGATATTACTGCTCCTCTATCATCTTTGCTTCTCTCTCTGATTATTGGGTTGCTATTTGATTAAGTAGTTCCTCCTCCTCATCCAGAATTGTGCTAGGGCCTCCCTCTGTGCAAAACTTTCCCAAGCAACTGCAGAGTGAAAGGACCATTAATGTTTGCTTCATTGCTGCCCATTGGGTTCTGAAGAGCACTTGTGAAACTGAGCAGAATTTGGTCAACCTTACTTTGCTGCAGCTTGGAGAAACGGATGCATTAGGGCTGTCTGCATGTGCAGATACGGGAAGTCAGCCCAGCATCACTTTGCATCTGGAAGGTTATCTTCCTGTCCATAAGGGCTAAAAATCTTTTATGTTTCAAATGAAAACTTCATTTCTGCTGAAACTGATTGCTTAGCTCTGCCTTCCCACCACCTGGAAAAGTTCCTACTTGCCACTGCACTTAGATAAGGAATTTTAAGTTCTGGTAAAAGCATGGTTTGTTCCTTTCTATACAGACAAGGCCAAACTTGATAAAAATTGCTGAATAGAAAGGTTCTTACCCTCCTAGATAATGATTGAAAATCACCAGCCTCTGTAGTAGCAACACTGAGGAAGCCAACAGAAACCAACTGGGATGATGTAAATTTAACAGTATTTTTTATACAGATGAGGGCGGAACATAATATATACTTTACTATGATACTGAATTTGACTGGTTGGTCTCTTACTCTCTAAAATTTGATCTAGAAGTTAAACTTTTGCTTGTTTTTGTTTTTTTTTTTAATAAGCCGACTGGAAAAGTTTTTTCTGAAGATCCGATGCACCAATCCCTGGTCCATGTGAAAAGGATTGAGCTTCTCAGGAATGTGTGCAGAGATGCAGCGTTGAGAAATCTCTCTCATACTACTGTTTCCAAGTTTGTCTTGGACCGAATATTTGTTTGTGACAAGCACAAGATCCTATTCTGTCAGACTCCAAAAGTGGGCAACACTCAATGGAAAAAAGTCTTGATTGTTTTAAATGGTACCTACTTACTCTAATGAGTGTAAGGTTTTTGTTTTGAGGGGGAAAGGGCTGAGTCACTAGAATGAGGGAAGCATTAAAACTAATTTCTTAACATTCTTCTTTACAAACAGATACTTAATTCCACTCATTCATTCCTTGCAGTTCCTTTTAGTCCTTTTTAAAGTCTCCTTCTGAAAAATTAAAAATTACCTTCTTTCTGCTGGAATACATATCTTTGTAACTTACCTCAAAAGTGATTTATCTGAGCCATTGAGGATTTATTTGGTGGATTTATTCTCACTGCAGGCCGGACACCCTGTGAGTAGAATTTTTAAGCAAGTGAATCATAAAGGATCACAATCCCCTAAACCAGGGTAATTTAAAACCTATGACTTGAACCAACAACAAAAGGAACAGTTGTGATTTCAAGTGTCTAGCCATAAGAAAAAGTTCAATTTTTCAGCAGTACTGTAAGATTTCCGTGGCATGAAGCTGGAATTTCTGTCTTGACAGCAGTTCTCAGTTTTCAGTTTGGCAGCTGCTGCAGGTCTGTAACACTGGGATTTTGTATATACATTATTAATGGGCCATGGCATGAGTTATGAAGAATCAGTCATATACTTAAGGGTGTAGAATTGTAGCCTGGTCAGTGAAAATAAATTGTAGAATGACTTAAAACAGGAGAAAAGGAACAATGTTGTGATTTGTGTTAAAATAAATTTCTGACAGGTGCATGTTCTCTCTCTCTCTCTCTCTCTGAAGTGTTATGGTATGTGAACAAAAATAATTAACCTCTTCAAGGCTATATCTCAAGGTGCAGTTTGCACAGTAAAAGTAAATGCAAACTTGGGTGAATGGTTTAATGTAATCACTGATGTGAAACAAGGATGCATTCTCTCATCTCTCCTATTTGGTATTGCCACTGAGTTCATTTTGAGAAAAAATATAGATGGATACAACACAGGCCTCACATGGCTCGACAGCAGTACAACAGAAGATCTAGATAGTGTTAACGACATAGCTCTTCTGAGTGACTGCTCAACCAACACGTAAGCAAAGACCGAAAGTCCTAGGCTGTCAAGTCTGGCTTTTGCCAGCATTCAATTCACACAAGAAAAGGGGAGGACAAAAAGCATTAATTATAAAACAGGAAAGACTGAGGACATTAAGATTCCAAGCTGTGTGAATTAGTCACTGCAGCCTTATCGACACTAGGCTTTTTTCTGAAACATGTTTCCTGGCACCAGTGCGACTCCAGCGGTGGGAGCACTTGTGTATAGATGGGCACTGGTGGCTTTCATGGAGACTTGCTAGTCTGATGACACTGCACTTGTCCTTCCGCTCACATGGAATCCCACTGAGTTCCATGGCGCTCTATATTGGCACGTCACTGCAGGACTGGGGTCTTAAACTAGCTGTTACTCTTTCCTGCACCCTCATGTGCCTACAGAAAGACTGATAAACTAACACCTGGACTCTCACCATTCTGAATGTGTTATGTATTTTATTTTCTTATGCAACACAGAAGGATCTGAAGTTTGGTAGTTTTCAGCATAGTTTTTCGTTTAATTAAAAAAGGACTCAAGCAAAGAAAGCTTGCCAGGAGCTTGACAGTGAAGTGTTTTTGAGTTAACATGGTTCAAGTGGACGCTTTACAGTGTTCCCTGTTTGTTGGAAACTAAACCAAAAAAGCCAATCCCTCCTGTAATGCTAAGCTTCAAAGTCTTTTCAGCTGGGTTATGTGGGAGGAAAGTTGTGGGAAGGGAGGGGAGGGGAGGGCTGACAGATAATGCTTGTTTAACATGTATTATTAAGAAACTTGAACGCTTGTTTGGTTTAGACAGGAGTTATGTTACAAATCTCCAAATCTGTATTCTTTTGAGTGTTGAACAGCCGTTAGTGTTGCAGTCTGAATCTTCCCTTATTTAACAGCTTTTATACCTAGTAACCATAGATATTAATGCCACAGAAGAGAGAAAAAATAAATAAAAACACCACTGAGACACAAATACCCTTCCCCACCTCTTTTAAAGGTAACCTTTTCTGTCTGTCTTCTTTATCTAGGAGCATTTTCTTCCATAGAAGAGATCCCAGAGAACATTGTACATGACCATGAGAAGAACGGACTTCCACGCTTATCCTCCTTCAGTGACTCTGAAATTCAAAAACGGTAAGATGTGATTTTCCAAGGAGATAGATAGGTTTCTGAACCAAAGAGGAAAATTAGGAGGTATTACCACTGGTGTAACTCTGCTGATTCCGTTGATGTTGGTGTTACCATCTCATGTTGACTTCAGAGGCGTAAAACCAACATTACTGGTGAAATGGAGTGGAGAATCAAACCCAGGCTGTGCTTAGATGTGCTTAGGATTTCTCTGGTTCATCTGTTACCTATATAACATGGTAAGTGCTCAGGGTGTTTTAAATAAAAGATAGACGAAGATTCCTTTCTTAGAAAAACTTACAATCTAAGGGTCAGATTGTGCCACCTTTATTCACATCAACAAGTGCCTTACTTTGTAAGTAATGCTACTGAAATCAATTGGGCCCTGAGAAGGGTTGAGGAAGTGGGAGGATAGGAACAAAATGATTGTGGTCACTTAGGAGACTTGTGCCCGGATGGTTATGAAAATACAGTTTTTTGTTGAGTATAAGACTAAAGGTTTTTATAAGCCACCTTGAAGAACTGGTTTTGAGAAGGGATAGTTCCGTAACAGAAAGGTGACATCTCATTTGAGGCCAGGTCCAAAGCTCATTTGAGCCAATGTCTGAGAGAGAGATGAAAAGTGGGCTCCTCCTTAAAAGTCATATTCTTGGTGTTTCAGAGGTCGTATTTTATCTCAGTTTTGTAGCTTTTCGGTATGTAGTTCACTTTTTCTGTCTGTTTAATCCCTTCCATTTCTGTTTGCCTTTAGACTGAATTTATACTTCAAGTTTTTTATTGTAAGAGATCCATTTGAAAGACTTATTTCTGCATTTAAGGACAAGTTTGTCCACAATCCTCGATTTGAACCTTGGTACAGGCATGAAATTGCTCCTGGCATTATTCGGAAATACAGGAAGAATCGCACAGAGACCAAGGGGCTGCAGTTTGAGGACTTTGTGCGCTATCTGGGGGACCCTAACCACCGATGGCTAGATGTTCAGTTCGGTGATCACATAATTCATTGGGTAACATACGTGGAACTTTGTGCCCCATGTGAAATAACTTATAGTGTGATTGGACACCATGAAACCCTGGAGGATGATGCTCCATATATCTTGAAAGAAGCAGGAATAGACCATCTGGTATCATATCCCACAATTCCACCAGGAATAACGGTATACAACAAAACAAAGGTAGAGCGTTATTTCTCAGGAATTAGCAAGAGAGATATAAGACGCCTATATGCTCGCTTTGAAGGAGACTTTAAACTCTTTGGATATCGGGAACCAGATTTTTTGCTAAACTGATGCCTAGAAACTGTGAAGACATGTCTATCAGATTAAACTAAAGCATATGAATACCAGCTGAAGCACTGACAGAACTGGGATTGACAGTAATGTACCACTGTTTTCTAGTTTTTTGATGTTGCTCCATTTTTCAGTGGAATAGTTGTCACACGAACAATTAGGGGTTCCTAACTGTTAGCCACTGACCATGTTTTCAACATATGACATTGCAATCTTCTATTGTGAATTAAATTTGTCTCATCCAACATGTATACTGTACTTATCCCCTCTTCCCAAGGAAAAAGAGGAAGAAACCAATAGACTATAAAAGAACATCAAATAGAATGCAATGTAAAATGTTGTAAAGCATTTCCTAAAGATACCAGTTTTGTGAAATGCAAGGGGACCTGATGCTTATAAAAAGAAATGTGGAGTTTCTCACGGGCTATGAAAACTAGAGGCGGACATAGGACCAAAAACCGATGATGCGCTAGACAAGCAAAAGACATCCAGAGTCTGCTCTGTGACTTCTATAATCGTTGTGCTGAGCTAATGCCGTTTTTTGTGATACACATAAAATGAGTCTAACTTGACAGAAGCTTCAGTCCTATCCAAAAAGGGCAGATTCCAGAGGCCATTTGTTTTTATTTTGTGTCATGGTGTTATCTGTACTTACTACTGGTCTATCAGGCCACATAATGGTTCATTTTTTAATTGTTAACTTCCAAGTTTGTATGTTGTCTGAAAACTTGAGGTGGAGCATAGATCCCAACAAGAAACTCGGAAGGACTGTTGGGGAGACTTTGAGGAAAACTAATTAAAAAGTAAAGATGAATTGTATTTGCAAGAGCAAATATAGAAGCCAAGACCCGCTTTCTAAATAGTGTGCATTTTAACGTTGTTTATTTTCTAATGTTTCAGGCTGTTACAAATATTAAATAAGCCATGAGAACAAGAAAGCATATGAACATAAAAGTTGCCATAATTATTTGGACCAATAGTCCAGCCACTCCAGTATCCTGCTTCCAGCAGTGATCAGTACCTGATGCTTCAGAGAAAAACAAATCCCCTCCCAAAATGTACCTCCCCAATTCTAAATGGGTAGATTCATTCTTGACTCTTCCCGGTGGTCAGTTGGCATAATGCCCTAAATCAAAGCTGCCCAAACTTTATGCCATCAGCTTTGGCAACTTGCCAGGAGTTCAAGAGCTACACTTGTGTATACATTTTTAAATCAAAATTAAATTAACACAACCATAGTATTTGCCTGTGCGTGCACTGTTCCTGTTTGATTACGAGAAGTCTTTTTTTGTTTTTTAGTTCACCAGCAATAAAAACCGGTGGTTGATCAGCTTTGCCCCCACCCTGCAGTAAGTGGCAGAGGGAAGACCACAGCTGCATTTTAGGATTCGCAGAGTCATTTTTGGCATCTCTCTCCTAAAGGATGAATTTTGAATATAATAGTGTCTCAGCTTCCATGGCTAGAATCATTAATGATGGCCATAAAGTCATGGAGTCTTTCGTTCTAAATCCAGCGACAGTATTTGTCTGGATAGCCTCCTGTGGCAGGGCAAAGGAAGTAGCTTACACCTGTGAACTTAAAAAAGGAAAACCAGTGCCAAATCGGACATGGGCTGCTGTCCTCAAAAAAGGAAGTCCTTTAGTAGCTGGATGTGATTCCAGAAGCATATTGACAGACTGGTCTAAGGGAGAATTGTTACTGGGCGTTGTTCACAAAAGAACAGTCTAAGGTGGCAAAGCTTGAAGTGCTCTCGTTTTTCTTGAAAAAGCAGCAGTTACAATGTCTTAGACTTGTTACTTCTTAACTGATAATTAAAGGATGTAACAGCTCAGTTATTTTTATATGAAGTCATAGAAAAGTATATTGTTAAATGCATTTCAGAGCTAATGAGCTGATTGATTACCTCTCTATTGAATTAAAATGTAACAATGTGAATAATGTATAGTGAATTAAGGCCTTAAAGTTTAGTCCTAATAAAGGTGAAGTCGAATTTTTCTCTCTCAAGCAAAAGATACTGATCACATAACTGTGTCTGGTTTTATTCTTCTAAGCACAGTGTTTGGTACTAGATGCAGTGACCTACTAAGTTCAATTAAATTTCTATTCTGTGCCCTTTTTCTAATGGTTCCATACTACTAGCTCTGTGCTCCTACACGTTACAGTCTGGAATTGGAATGCTCATTACCTTTTTCTCAATTTGTAAGTGAAATATACTAAAACAATATTCCTCTGAGCTACTTTTTCTTTGTGGAAATCTTCATTCTTTTGTGGTTAATAGCATTTCAGGAATAATTGTGGATGAATATTATAGAAACTACTTAACGCTCAGGTCATGTCTATGCTAGAAAGTTAGGTCAACACAACGTATGTTGGCGTAAAGTCACCTCAGAGAGTATAATGAAAGTTTCATTGACATCTCTTAGGAGAATTCATTGGTATAAGAGAGGAGGAGGACCAGGCTAAAATGAGAGGACCAGGCTTAAGAAGGAGGACTAGGCTAAAATGGTGAAAACCACGCAGGAGGAAGAGAGGAGAGGCGGACGAATGGAAGAGTGGAGCAAGAAAGCCCACAACATGGGGAGCAGTGGCCAACATAGGGTGCACACGGAACCCATGAGGCAAGGTGCGGGCCTTCCACCCCAGCTCTTTTGAGATTTGTCATAAGAACTGCCATACTGGGTCAGACCAATGGTTTATCCAGCCCAATATACGTCTAGCCCAGTATCCTGTCTTCCGACAGTGGCCTGTGCCAGGTGCTTCAGAGGGGATGAAGAGAACAGGTGATCCATCCCCTGTCATTCCAAGCTTCTGGCAAACAGAGGCTAGGGATACTTCAGAGCATGGTTTTGCATTCCTGCCCATCCTGGCTAATAGCCACTGATGGATCTGTCCTCCATGAATTTATCTAGTTCTTTTTTGAACCCTGTTATAGTCTTGGCCTTCACAGCATCCTCTGACAAAGAGTTCCACAGGTTGACTGTGCATTGTGTGAAGAAATACTTCCTTTCGTTTCTTTTAAACCTGCTGCCTATTAATTTTATTGGGTGACCTTTAGTTCTTGTGTTATGAGAAGGAGTAAGTAACATTTCCTTATTTACTTTCTCCACACCAGTCATGATTTTATAGACCTCTATCATAGCCCCCTTAGTCATCTCTTTTCCAATCTGAAAAGTTCCAGTCTTATTAATCTCTCCTCATATGGAAGCCGTTCCATACCTCTAATCGTTTTTTTGCCCTTTTCTGAACGTTTTCCAATTCCAATATATCTTTTTTTAGATGGGGCGACCACATCTGCACACAGTGCTTAAGATGTGGGCATACCATGGATTTAGAGGCATTATGATATTTTCTGTCTTATTATCTATCCCCTTCCTAATAATTCCCAACATTGTTAGCATTTTTGACTGCCACTGCACATTGAGGGGATGTTTTCAGAGAACTCTCCACAATGACTCCAAGATCTCTTGCTTGAGTGGTAACAGCTAATTTGGACCCCATCATTTTATATGTATAGCTGGAATTGTGTTTTCCAATGTGCATTACTTTGAATTTATCAACATTGAATTTCATCTGTCGTTTTGTTGCCCAGTCACGCAGTTTTGTGAGATCCCTTTGTAACTCTTCACAGTCTGCTTTGGTCTTAACTATCTTGAGTAGTTTTGTGCCATCTGCAAATTTTGCCACCTCACTGTTTACTCCTTTTTTCCAGATCATTTATGAATATGTTGAACAGTACTTGTCCCAGTACAGACCCCTGCGTGACACCACTATTTACCTTTCTCCGTTCTGAAAACTGACCATTTATACCTACCCTTTGTTTCCTATCTTTTAACCAGTTACTGGTCCCCGAAAGGGCCTTCCTTCTTGCCCCATGACAGTTTGTCATTGAAATAGTGTCTGTATTGGTGGCTGTAAAATACTGAGCTCCTCTTCTCTTGCACCAGAGAAAACTGCTGGTGGCGTGGCTCTCTCCTCTACCAAATTCCCTTTATATAAAATGAGTCAAGTACATTACGGGGGCTTGAAGAATCTTCTTGCTGACCCTCCTCAAAATAATAAGGCCAGGCCTGCGCTCATAATGAACATAGTTGACAGGAATCAGTTAACTGTAGGTGGACGGAGGAAATTGTATATCCGGTTAAGGACCAATTATCACGTAAGCTAATGCCCCTTTACACCGCCCTGTAAGTACAAAGTGGTCTTAAAATAGGCATAAAATTAATTTACATTCACTATAAGGCCCCTTTACATTGCCAGAGTGGTGTAAAGGGGCCTTAGGATAGATGAGAGTTGGGGCCTAAAGGCTTAATTTAGCTGAATGGCTAAGGCACCTAGATAACTGCTCCCTGCACGTCATCCCCATAGGTCACCAGATTTACAGATGGCATGCAACTGCGAGAGCAGGGGGACAGAGAAGTGTGCTGATTGATTTGCAGCAGAGTGTGTGTGTTCTGTGGCACTGCCATGGGGACAGTTGCAGAATTATATTCTTCTATTAGTAATCAAATCCACAGTGTGATTGTCCAGAATGTATTGCAGGCTGATGCCTCCCCTCTGGAAGAGAATTGAGTCTGTGTTCACCCTACTTTGGTGCTGCCTTGTACAGAACTTCATTGGGGTGTTTTTAATAGACTTGTGTTTAACTTTAGGATGCTCCATTGCTTTCCCTTTGTCATCTGTTGCAATTGCTTGAGGTGCCATAAGCCCATTGCCACCAGAGCAGCTGTACAGCTCTGAATGCACTGTAGTGTGGCTTGCCTTGTAATAAGAGAAGTGCCCCTGCAAGACAAGCAGCAGTACACTTCCAGTTGAACAGCTGATGGCAACAGGCTGACATTACCCAGAGGAAATACAACAGCTGACAAATGATGCTGGTTAGTGCTAAGTAACACTTAATCATAATTTCCCCTTATTAAGGAAGGCAGGGAGTGCAGGGGCAAAGGAATGTACTTTTGCCTGGAGTCATAACAAGCAATGACCTTGACAAAAATTCCAGACAGCACTGAAAACCGCTCCTGCTAGTCACTCTAACACCCCTTATGGAGTAACTAACATTCCTTTGAAACAACTGCAAGTTACACACCTACCGTGATTTAATAAATAGGGATATTCTTGTAGATCTTTCTGTTTCTTCAATCTGTAGCCTTTTTATGTTTCTGAATTCTCACTCTCCCTCCTTAGCAGCATAAGATAATATGCTGTGACATATACTCACCTCTCCTCCCTTGCAAAGATAGAAGAAGATTGTAGGTAGCCACTTCCCTGAATACGTATCTTTATAGTGTGATCACACCACAGTTCAGAGTTTAGCATATGGAGACAGAATTGCTATGGATTACAAATGACTTACTATGTGTGTGGGGATCTTGGTGATGTGACATTTACTGCTTTTAGATATTTCATCTGCCTTTAATGCTATAAATCTTGCTAACTGCATAATTATTGCATTTTTTTGTGTCTCTGTACTTCTGTTCTTACTACTTAGGTGGTTTCTGATAACATTTCTCAGCAAGTTACATTTGAAATCTGACATGCTGTAAAGTCTCTATCTGGATCCACTTGTTTTGCTCTCAATCTGTTCTCAAGGGGCTTTGCAGTATCCTTTGCACTGAATTTCCATCTTTATAGTGTTACTCAACCAATGAATGCCACTGTTCTTTTTTTAAAAGACATAGAATTACGTACAAAGTACAGTATAAAAAGGCAGCTACCACACAGTCTGCTGAGACAGCTCGGTGGGAAAGCCAGGGCCCCAAAAGGGTGCTCTTGCTCCTTTTTGTATACTTCTGTCTTCTTCACTAACATACTTCATTAGTATATTGTCAGTCTAACTTTCATTTGTAAAGCCCCTCCAGACAGGATTTTGGGATCAAATTCAGCAGTGAGATATGGTGGTAGAAATTCCATGTTGGTCATGAGCAGTAAGGGGGTTGAGGGCTGGGGTTATAAGATTAAATAATTCCACACCATCTCTTCCCTATGCATGTTATTTTATATTCTCCTGTTGGTTGCTCTCCTGCCACAACCCCACCCTTCTGTCCCCTTGGTAGTTAAGTTACACCCACATATGCTCCTGCCATCCAGGAAGTTGGGCCTTGTCTTTCTATTTGCCTCTAGCGTGTTGTGCACCTAACTCTTTTTCCAACTACAATTTGGTATGTTTAGCATGTGTCTCCAGCTTATTCATCCTGTCCTTTCCTTTGTTCTATCTCCCTTACCTGAAATAACCAAACAGAAAGTAACAAACTGTACCCCTTCTTCTTTACCTGTTTCCGACTTTCTCACTGTTGAATCGCTCAGTATTTATATTGGCTGGTATATGAGTGGCTGGAGTATGACCCTTGGCTAACCAGCAGATGGGGTCTACACCCTGCCGCCTATGCCACAGTGACACTTCCTGAGTGTTGTGAGGCACCTCACTACCTGCCCTTGTCTGTGTTAGCTCCCAAACTCCACCAGCCAGGGGCAACACCAGCACTCCTTGCTAGGCCTCACAGGCCCCACTGGCTCTCCCCGGGTAAGTGATAGGCATACTCCAGCCCTTGAGGCCTCCAAATGTCTCCCTGGAGTGTCCAGCCCCTGTTCCACTGGACACACAGTATTCACAGATTTGCTATTTCCAAAGAACAGTACACCCCAGCCCACCAGTTCCACCTCTGATCATCGCTCTCCTGAACACACACCACTCAGATATGTTTAGAGTGAAAGCAAGTATAAGTTTATTTAACAAAGTCCAGAGATTCACGTAATAGCAGGTAGAAGTATTGGAAACAAATGGTTACATATAGAATAAAAGCATAACATGCATTCTAGAACCTAGACTTAATTAACTAGATACACTCATGTCTTGTAGAGTATAGGTCACCCAAAGTCCTTGCAGCATGTTACAGCCAGGTTTGGCTGTGATCCTCTTTTCACGAGATAGATATGCTACCAGCTTGTCTCCTAAGAGAAGGACCCTCTGTGTTCCTTTGCCTCCCAAGATATGCAAGTCCCATCCTTTATCTTCATTCATAAATAGGACATCCACCTCCTGTTTTGTTCCTTCCTGTAGATTTTCTGTCTTCTAGATTTTGCAACCTTTTGATTGGTACCTGGTTCAGTACGCAAATAGGCCTCTATTGTGAGGCAGACAATATATAATGCACAAATGACTAGACAGGGAGATAAGCATCTATTACCACCTGCCTGGAAGGAACATGTCCGAGGATGTCACGGTGACCCGCCTTACCACCAAGACCTTAAGAACATAATTTTCAGTAATAGATATATAACTTCTTAAATATTATCCCCATATACATTGCACAATGTTTATAATGACTAGAGGGCTCCTGGCTCTCTGTAGAAACCTGACATACCACCCTTTGGTGAACTATTTTGCATATATCTGACCAAGGGGTTCCCTGTAAAACCCTATGGACCCATGTGCTACCTGGCATCACAAGGTCCCTGGGTCACAAATTTTGATTTAAGCAAGCCTGAATTTCATATATTGCTGAAATACATCTCTGTGTAGAGCAAGAATCTGCAGAAAGTTTTAATAATTTGTTATGGGCTTAAAGTTAGAGGGATAAAGGATTTGCCATTACCTCCATATAAAGAGCAGTCATCTAATTTCTTGCTAGCCAAAAGAAATTCTTTTAATGAGATATTGATTTTTATATTGTAATCCTCTTAGCGGTGTATCGCTAGCATAAAGTACAGTACGGAAGACTTGCACTCTACATGCCAATTGTTCCAAGATAAGTTTATTTATACAGTTTAATACTCTATTTTGGGGTATATTTTCTATAGCTTCTAGTTGGAAGTGACTTTGATGATTAACTGTTTTGTTTGAGTTCTTAAGTCATCAAAAGAAGAGGCTTTACACACTAAAGAGAGACCCAGAGCACAATGGAAGGACAATGGACCTCAATGGGTAGAGAATGTCATCTCTGAGTTCCTCTTTATTCCAAACTAATCCTATTTCAGCCGGATCCTCTCCGCACAATGAAAGAAAATCACATTTTCTACAAAGCCAACTGTGCAGGTATGTTTCTTCAATATTTCATTCCTTTATTTGATGACTTCTGATGCACTTTCAGGGAACTCAGGAGCCTGTAAGGCTAGTCTTGAACAGTTCGTTAACAAAAGAGGCAAAAGAAAAACAAGCATTAAGACAAGGGAACTTTGGTCCGGATGGGAGGGTATACACAGGTGGCTAGCTGAAGTGCCAAAAGATTGAATCTGCCAATCTTGTATCAAGCTTTCCAAAGCCACTGATTTTTTCTCCCATTAGCCTTTGCTTTGGTAACCTTTTTCCCCACCAAGCCTCAAACATCATAAGCAAATATGTGAGGCAGCAGCTTTCTTTGCTGTAATGTCACCCATTTCTGGCTGCATTCACACCTTCATAAGTCTGTGCCAACATGGAATCTTTCTTCTCAATAGCTCTCTCAAAGTTGGTTTTAATTGTTCTTTATTCCCTTTAATCGACAGGCTTTCAGCTTCCCTCAGATAAAAGCTTTATGAGTTAATTTCTTCTTTGGAAGGTGTTTCCTGGGTAGAAACACCCTTTACCACTCCCATCTCCCCCTCCTGTCCCTGGGAGTCCATTTTATTTTCCCTTCCTTACCAAAGGGGTATGAGGCAGTGATAGAGTCTTCTCCAAGATTCAGATCTAGATTCAATGCCAGCCTAGCACAGTGGATATGGTGTCACTGAAGCCCAATGAACATGGTGTCACTGAGGCCCAATAAAACTCCCCACAGAACCACTGTCAGAACAGAGCTTTGCAAGGAAGCTATACCCCCATGGAAAGCTGCCTTTTTCCCAATCCACCACACACATTCTTCTGAACATGAATTCCCACCCGGCTTCAACAAATCTTGTCTCTTATTTTAAGGGGAAAACAAATAGCTTCTTTCCAGCCCTGGGAATTGCCCCTATCAAATATATTAGTTACCTCCTTCAAAAAACCTGGTTGCTAGTGGGACCGCATGTCAAATTAGCTTTACCGAACACTACACCTTGTAAATGAGGCTTTCCGCATAAGCGCAGGATGTATTAAAGATATTTGTAATGTGTCAAGTGCAGAGTAAAGTTGTTATAAAGTCAGAGCAGACAAAATATTGATGACTGTGGTATCATAGTGAGAACTTTATTTCACTGGAGACTTTTGAAAACGTGGTAACTTCTGCAAACCACATTGGAACACCAATCGAAAAAGCATGCACACAGTTCAGGCAGCTAATGCTTACTGCTCTTCTTTGGTATGGTTACTCTGAATGCTGGCTTTGTTTTAATTTTGCAGCGCCATATAAATGACACTAGGGATATGTTGACTTCAGAGCCGCCATTTAACATTCAAAGCTATGAGTAATAGGTTCGTTAGCCACCTTAAAATTTAGTTAAGGGCTTTCTTTGTCACAAATAATCCTAACTTGCATTCTGGATGTAGAGCATGTGAAATCTTGCTGTGTGCATAAGTCGTGAAAAAAGTCTTCCCCTAATTCACTCTCAGCAGCTAGCCAGCCTTTAGAGTGCTCACCTCACACATGATAACCTCTGTGGAGGCAGGGCAGCTTAGAACTCTAGTGGGCCTGGATCCACCAAAACATTACCTGCCTAATACTAATAATAATCTTTTAAAAAAGTTTTTTGACCCCTTTCCCAGAGTATGACCAGCTGACAGTATTTGTAGCTGGGAGTGTATTGTGTGACGTAGTGATCACCGGCCCCACTTCCTTTGGTTCACCCTGACATAGCCTGGGTATGTGGCTGCATCTCGTCCTCCCTGTGTTCTCTGCCATGTGGACAGCTGGATGCCACAGAGCACCTACAGCAGGAGAAAGAGAGCATCTGCTCGGTGCACTCCCTGCTCCCATAGAGGTGGCCGCAGACAAGGCCCTGAGGATGGAGGAGGAGGTGGCACATTCTCCCATCTTCTTATAGAAACAGACCTAGTAGGGGCCACAGTCAATTTCAGGACATTGAGATCGAAACCTGGGTGCACAACAGGAAGGTCATCTCTGACAGAGAGTGCCCAGCTGGACAGCCTGAGGGCCTGAGTTGGTGATGATGTTTTGCCTGTGTTAAAAAATATCTTACAGACATGGACAGCGGGTAAAGCTGGAAGAGACTAGTTCCATGTCCTGCCTCTTCTGCCAGTGGCACTACCCACACTCCCCCCAACTTGCTCCAGGCTCCACCCCCGCTCCACCCCCTCCCTGCTCAGCTCCGTCCCTGCTTGGCCCCCTCGCTGCCGCTCACCGCATCCCTCCTCCTCTCCCATCACCCGTTGTGTCCCTCCTCTCCTCCATCCCCCTCCCCTGTGGGGGGGGATGAGGAGGGATGCAGGGGGCTGGGGGGGGTCTCACGGGGAGGGGAGTGGAGGAGAAGAGGGATGTGGATAGTGGCGGGGCCTCTGGAGCAGGGCGGTGGAGTGGAGGAGAGGAGCGAGGAGGGACTCACCAGGAAGTGGCGAGCAGTGGGGACCTTGGGGGGCAGGGGCAGATTAGGGAAGGGAAGAGGCGGAGCACAGGTGAAACCACCACGGCCCAGGTGTCCGGCGGCAGGTGGCGGTGGCTGCGCCTGGGGAAGCTTTGCCTCCCCCAGCCTATTATACCCACCGCCCATGCTTACAGACATTTCATTGAGAATCTCTAGTGCCCCATGCTTTAAAACAGGGACTTGAAATTTGGAGGGGGCAGCCACCCTGGTGTCAGAGATGTGCCTTTTGCTGTTCTGGGAGACGGGACACACCCCACATTTGGCCCAGTTATAAGCCATTGAAAAATTTCAATTTGCACATACTCAGCAGAGACAGAGTTTGGCAGCTAAATTTTACAAAGAGAACATAACTGGGCATGCTGTAGACTGGGGCTGCAGGAGCTGAGCAGGATGCCTCTTGCAATTGTTGCTCCTCACTGGTAGGGCCTATTGTGACACTGGACACTTGTCTTTCCTGTGCTCTGACTGCTCCCACCACTGGTGCCCAGGAGGAATCCGCCTGAGGAGGAATCCGCCTGACTGGAATGCAGGGAAGACAAGAGCCAGACCTGGGTGGGGAGGGGTGCATGTGGCAGTAGTGCTGGGAGGAGATTGGGACTGGGAACTGGGGGGTTGAGAGAAGCGAGTGAAGGTTGTGCATGCAGCCTTAGCTCAGCCCCCTTGTGCCTATGAATTGTGATAAGTCTTTAATTACATCACATACCAGTTTGTTTACATGATCCTAGCCCCAATCAGTACACAGGATGGATGGTGCACTCAGGGCAAATCAAAGTTGTTTAGCAAAGGAGGCTGTTGCCTGTAGGTTCCCTGCCTCAGTCAGTAGCAAAAGGCCAATGCCTGCCTTCAATAGGCCCATAATGACAGCCCCCATCACCCACTCATAAAATTTGCTAATGAGCATCTTTGTGCTTTCTCCTCTGGTGCCCTTTATGCCTGGGAGGTGCTCCATGTAAGCACCTGCAAAGCTACTTCACTCTTCAATTCCCTCCTTAAAACTCTCCTCTTCCTATATAAAACCTGACAAGAGTTAGGCTAGGGTTTGCTGATAGCATTGCCTACCATACTGATCAGTATTGTCTCATTGTTCAGTTGGACTCTCTTGACTGTCTCTAGCCATCTCTTGTCTCATATTTAGATTGTAGGATCCTTCGTGCAGGGAACTGTTGTGTTGTGTTAGTGCAGTGCCTAGCACAATGGGCTCCTAGTCTATGACTAGGGCTTCTAGGCACTATGATAATACAAATAATAAATAACAATTTGTTAAAGAAGTTGGAGGGTGTGTTGTGAATAAGGCAGGAATTTCAGGAAGTAAGGATAGTCTTATGTTAAGGCAGTTGAATGCTACCCTGGAGAATTAGAGCCTCTCTCTGCCTCTGTCAGAGTTCCTGCGTGATGGTAGGCAGGTAATTGAAACTAAACTTTTCACAGGTGGTCACTAATTGTGCGGCCTTCATTTTCTGAGTGTCAAATCTGAGGTCTGATTTGCAGAAGTGCTTAGCACTCACACCTGCAACTGAAGTCAATGGGAATTTTGCTTTGAACATATTAAGTGCTATATGATGCTAAGCACAGCATTATACAGGTCCTAGGTGTCTCAAAATGGGCACCTAAAATTAGTGGACACTTTTGACCTTAATCTATCTCTTCCCCAGCTGTAGAATAATAATACCCCCTCATCTCACAGGATTCTTATGAAGTAAATGTTTGCAAGGCACCCATATTGCAGCCATGAGCACTGTGGAAGAACCCATGATGAAATTAATACTTCTGTCTTCAGAGCAGGGTTTGAATAGTGTGAAGTAAATGAGATCTAGGGCCATATATTGAAAAGTGAGGATAAAATACAACATTGAATAGCTGGTCATTCAGTGAGCAGCATCCATCCTGTGCACTGAATGAGGCAGGAATCCTGTGGGAAAAAATAGTACATGACCCCGTAGGTAAAGATTATCTCAGGGCATAGACACAGGGGTTGCACAGCCACCCTTAATGCTGGTATTTCCTGACTTTGACTTTGCACCTGTAAAAAACTACACTAAAAGAATGTGTGAAATTTTGTATATACACTGAATAAGTTCCTTTGGAAAAGTCACATGGGTACCCTCTAGCGACCAAAATATGAATAGCATCAATATGTGACAATTACTGAGCATACAGATCCATTTACTTTTGTCAACACAGATTCACATGAATTCTAGAACTAACACACCATGTGTTTCCACTCCTGCCCAGACACACACACACACACACACACACAGAGTGTATATACAATGTACATGACATAAAATTGGCCTCTGTTCATTTTGCTTATTTGGTGCATGGGATTTGTGTCTCTACTGCACTTATAATATTTAGTCCTGCCAGAGTGCAGGGGACTGGACTAGATGACCTCTCGAGGTCCCTTCCAGTCCTATGATTCTATAATGGGAAATATCACAATAAATTTAACTGCAGCTGGATAACACTGGTTTTTATGGGAATCACTGTGTGTGTGTGCATAAGTCTAATGGTGGTGACAGTAGCAACTCCATAGGTAAGAGTGCATTGATATTTGCACTTAAAGCAGGACTTTAAGCCATCTGTTTCACAGTTTAATAATTGAATTTAGTCTTCAAACTCGGCCTTAGATGCAGGAAGGAGAGCTTTAAATTGTGGTTTCCATACTTCCTATTGCAAGCAAATGGACAGGGAGAGGATGGGGAGTAGGGTTAACCACAGCTCCCTGCCCTGGTGGTTGGACATGATCAGGGCAAAAATTCTGGTGGGTGGATGTGACACACTTGTGAGAGGAGTTCCAGAGGGGTGTCTGAGGCATGGTTCCTTTCCGGAGATGTTCCTGGCATGGTGCAGCTACACACTCACCTTAAAGGCGCAGTCTAGCTCAAACATAGCTATTCCCTTAATTAGTCATAAAGAAATGGAGATTTGCCAAGATTAGCCAATAGCAGTACTCAGCTCCATCAACTACTTTTGTTTTTTGATGTTGCCAGCCTGCTTCCCTGACTGCAGGCACAAAATGAACATTTAAAATTTATTTTTTATCTGAATTTTGTTTTCATCAAAGTTTTCCAATCGGCTCTATCCCTGACTTGAATAGGGATGTTGTAGCCATGTTGGTCCCAGGACATTAGAGAGACAAAGTGGGTGAGGTAATATCTTGTATTGCACCGACTTCTGTTGGTGAGAGAAACAAGCTTACACAGAGCTCTTCTTCCGGTCTGGGAACCCTGAAGAAGAGCTCTGTGTGAGCTCAACATTTGTCTCTCTCACCAATAGAAGCTGGTCCAATAAAAGATATTACCTCACTCACCTTGTCTCTCTAGTAGGGAGGCAGGTTGGGCTCTGGGGGACGGGATTGAGCTCAAGGGGTGGGTAGCATTAGGGCAACTGAGGTGGAATGGAGGTGTAGCTGTTATTAGTGGGAGGGTGTGAGAGATTGAGCAGGGCAGAGTTTTGTGGAAACAGGGAGCTTTAGCAAGGACAGGGCTAGGAGGGAGAGGGGTCAGTGTGGGGGTGAGGGTCAAGAGCATGATCTTCTTCCTGCACCTCTCCTCCCCTTTTTATTTTACCCTTCCTTCCTGTCTTCTCTACATGTAAATTGTAAACTCTTTTGGAGCAGGGAATGAGTCTTTTTATGTAGGTGAAGTGCCTGGCACACACACAGGCATTACAAAATAATAAATACGAAAGTTAAGGCTGAGTATGCTGACTCCACCCCCCTGTCTGTTTACATTACAAAATAGTCTGTACTTATGTGATCATATTTTTTTTCAAATATATCATACTTTTTCTCCACATAGTTAATGTCTGCTCTTTCCTTTAATTTATACCTTCTGCCAGCCCCATGGCATTTAAGTTACACCGACCTGGAATTCTTACATTCACTTAGACCTCCTTCCACCAGGCAATCAAGGCATAAAACTAACCCATCACCTCAGAATTTGCCCCTCTGTCTCTTCCATACACAAACATATCGCTACCTTGTTAAACTATACATGTTAATCATTTTATCCTCTTTTCACTGTAGACAAGATTAGGTTTTAGCTATTTACCTTTTCCTACTTCAAGTGTGACCCAATTTAGCTCAAGAGGGAGTAAATACAGTACACAGGAGTGCCTTGCTAGGATGACCCTGTCATCTAGAGTTTCTTTCAAATCCTTAACCTAAAAACGTGATCTCTCACTCACACACACTGCTTTCAACGTTTGCAGCATGTCATCTGGGTGTGACACACTGGGCAGAACATGAGCAGCAATTTCACCTGTCAAGGAAATTCCTCAGATGCATCAGCTCATTCTGTTGACTCACTGACAGCTTTTTATCTCTGAGGCATTGTGTCTGGGAGGCCATGTGCTATAGGCCCAGAGAGACTAAGGTTCCACATGCCTCTTTAGGTTTCAGCCATTTCGCATTGTTCATCCAAGAATGCAAGTCTGCAGCCTAAAATGGAAATGGGATGCTGCCATATAAAGTCACAGACCTCGTCGTAGCTGGTGAGGACAGAGTATGAACAAAGATTTTTAAAAAGATTCGTTGCATACTCGTATTATTCTTCAAAACAGGCCAGCTTACCACAGAAAGAGCTCTACTCCTGTGCAACTCTCCCTATCTCCCACAGAATGGGGAGTGCTGCCCCCATGGCAATAGTCTCATCCCACCACCCTGGGATTCCCTTCCAGCTTCCCTACTGGGTATAGGGACTGCGTAGACAGTCGTGCCTAATGGTTAGAGTCAGGCGGCTGGGACCGGAGCCAGGGTCAGAGTCAGGTACAAAGCCAAAGGTCAGAGCTGGAGCCACAGTCAGGAGTTGTCATAAATATAAAGGGAAGGGTAACCACCTTTCTGTATACAGTGCTATGAAATCCCTCCTGGCCAGAGGCAACACCCTTTCACCTGTAAAAGGGTTAAGAAGCTAAGGTAACCTCACTGGCACCTGACCCAAAATGACCAATGAGGGGACAAGATACTTTCAAATCTGGGGGTGGGGGTGGGGGGAAGGCTTTTGTCTGTCTGTGTGATACCTTTGCCGGGAACAGATCAAGGATGCAAGCCCTTCAATGTCTGTAAAGTTAGGAAGTAATCTAGCTAGAAAATGCATTAGGTTTTCTTTGTTTTGGCTTGTAAATTTGCTGTGCTGGAAGAAATGTGTATTCCTGTTTTTGTGTCTTTTTGTAACTTAAGGTTTTGCCTAGAGGGATTCTCTGTGTTTTGAATCTGATTACCCTGTAAAGTATTTACCATCCTGATTTTACAGAAGTTATTCTTGTACCTTTTCTTTAAATAAAATTCTTCTTTTAAGAACCTGATTGATTTTTCATTGTTCGTAAGATCCAAGGGTTTGGGTCTGTGTTCACCTGTACCAATTGGTGAGGATATTATTATCAAGCCTTCCCCAGGAAAGGGGGTGTCGGGCTTGGGGGAATATTTTGGGGGAATAGGACTCCAAGTGGTCCTTTCTTTGTTCTTTGTCTAAATCACTTGGTGGTGGCAGCATACTGTTCAAGGGAGAAGGCAAAGTTTGTACCTTGGGGAAGTTTTTAACCTTAAGCTGGTAAAAATAAGCTTAGGGGGTCTTTCATGCGGGTCCCCACATCTGTACCCTAGAATTCAGAGTGGGGAGGGAACCCTGACAGGAGTCAAGCCAGGGGTTGATGCTGGAGGTCAGCATCTGGGGTAAGGTATAGAAACAGGGACTTGGAACAAGACAAGAAAGCAAGAACCAGGAATAGAGGGGAGTCTTGAATAAGAAAGATAGGAACCAGGAATAGGCTGGGAGGCAGTAACCAGAAAGAGGCGAGAAGGCGGGAGGGGTAGGATGGGTCGGAGGCTCTGAGTGGGGCAGTCAGGGGCAATGTTCCCTCTAATTTTTGACAGGCAGTGTGCGCAAAACATTTCTTCTGGGCAAATTTTTGTGCACACAGTGTTTCGCCGTGTGCGCAGGGTTTAGGATCTGTGTGCGAGAACACATGCGCACAGCTTAGGCCTGGTCTACACTCCGGGGTGGGGGTCGATCTAAGATACGCAACTTCAGCTATGGGAATAGTGTAGCTGAAGTCGACGTATCTTAGATTGACTTAGAATCACGTCCTCGCGGCGCGGGATCGACGGCCACCGCTCACCCGGGGACTCCGCTTCTGCCTCTCACCATGGTGGAGTTCCGGAGTTGACGGCAGAGCAATCGGGGATCGATTTATCGGTCTACACTAGACACGATAAATCGATCCCCGATAGATCGATCACTACCCGCCGATCCAGCGGGTAGCGTAGGTAGACATGACCTTTGAGGGAACAGTGGTCAGCGGGCAGGAAGTGGGAGGAGGTGAATGGGGATGGGAGCCAGGCTGTTTGCAGAGGCACAGCCTTCAGTATCCAGCCATCCATACAGTTTTGGAACCCCAATGTGGCCCTCGCCTCAGGCCAAAAAGTTTGCCCACCCCTGGGCGTGTGCCCGCAAGGGCTGGGGGGAGAGATACCAATGAAAGGAGGACACTCAGAGGGCAGTTCCTCAAAGGTGACAGCACCCAAAAGCCATGAGTGCACATCGGTAATGCTTGCCTGGGTCATTTGTATACGCAGCTACAGGTAGTGTTTCCACTTCCATATGGTCTGAGTCTGGGCTACCCCACTCCGTGTGAGTGGGCTTTCGTCCCGGACCCAACCCATAATCGGAAGCAGGGTATGCACCTTTACAGGCTCTGCGCCCGTTATGGGCTCAGTTTGCTGCAGGGCCCACACTACTGCAAGCAGCTGCTGTTCAAGGGATGTATAACACTCAGCCGAGCCTCGCAGGGATTGCGACCAGTACCCTATGGGCTCCTTTCAAGATGTAGCTTGCTGCCACAGCCTCCACAAGGCCACGTGGTCAACCACCGTTACCTCAAGTTCGAAGGGGGTGCCTCGTCTGCCTGGGCTCAGCACTGCGTGTTGGCTCAATAACTGCAAATAGATCTTCAGCTGAGGGGAAACAGATCTCATGCTAATGCATTCCCTTATGTATCCTTCCCCTACTTCTAACCAATGACTAGTGTGCATGAAAAATTTCATTGAATGCTCTGTGAAGGAGCTGATACCTGAATTTTGTAGAAAGGCAAGAATAAGCAGGGCTCCTGCTGCTAGTTATTTCATGACTGGAACTAATTTTGGCCCTTTTATGAGCAGGCTCAGGCCTAGAATTTACCAATTCTTGGATAGGTAATAACTTAATCTGGTTGAAAACACTGAATAAAAGGGCATAAAAGATAATCTTCTTTGTATTTGAGCTAACCTAGACACATGCAATTGGCTGCATATAGCTGCCAATTTCTTGTGGTGATTTTCCTTTTATTTACAAATGTGTGCTTGTAGTGGAACAAGATTTTAAAACACCCTTCAGCTCTGCCATCTTTCTGGTCAAGCAGTTGTAACTACCTACGCTCTCTGCTTCCTGTTCTTGCAATCGCACCTGCGTCTTCACTATTTTTTACTCCTTCTTAAGACCCTCCCAACCCCACAGAATCTTGGCAATTTCTTCAAAGAAAAAAACGGACAGTCCGAGGTGACATCTCTCCACCTCCACACTCCTTTCCTCCATGATGTTCTCCTGTCACAGATATGTAAGGCTGCTTCCACGTCTAACCATTCCACTGCCCTCAATCACTCCATACTCTCATCTCCTGACCTCTTTCTCACTCCTGCTCTCATTCTTCATCTCAGCCTCTCCCTCTTCAAATGGCATTGGTTTCAGCCTTGACCTTACCTGTCCCTTCAATTATTGCCCTAGCTCCCTGTCCCCCTTCATCTCCAAACTCATACTGGCTGTGGAGTCTTAAATGCTTCTCCTCCTCCTTTCAGATCACTCCTTCACTGGGTCTTCTTCTTCCCCACTCCCACTTTTGGCAGGGGTCCTTCAGGGCTCTGTTCTTAGCCTCCCACTACAACCTTTCTTTTTTTTTTTCTTTCTCTCCTTTGGGTGACCTTATCACAAACCTGGCTTTGATTACCATCTTGATGCTGATGGCTCATAAATCTACCTCTCTATCATGGGAGGTGGGTATGATAGGCCAGTGGAGGCTCTGCCTTCCCCTGGTGCTGCTGCTGCTGCCTGACCCCCAGTTGGGGGGTTTTGGGGGGAAGTTTTTGATTTATTATGCCCCATGCAGGTTCTGGGGTGGCTGAGGAGGCAGTATGTGCTATTCAGCTTCCTGTGTTCATCAGTAATCTCCCCGGACTCCAGGGAGATTACTGATGAACCCAGGAAGCTGAGTTGCAAATACTGCCTCCTCAGCCACCCCAGAACCTGCATGGGGCATATGAAAGGCTTCTGTGAGAGGATTTCCCCTGCAGTGGCTTGGGGTCTGGGGAGGGGAGGCGCAGTGTGGCTGCGTCTGGCCCTGGGCTCCTCTGGTAGGGGGAGGCTCAGGGCTGCTCCAGGCAGATGGGGTCGGGGGAGGCTCAGGGCATTTTTATTGTAGCATGCATCTCTGATGAGTAAAGATGGCAGACCCTGTAAATTATAGATGGTGGGAGGCTCAGGGCTTCAGCTGGCCTAAGGCTCCTCCAGACAGGTGTGGTGGTGGGGTGCTCGGGACTCCTCCAGGTGTGTGCGGCAGGGGGCTCAGGGCAAGGGGTTGGGGTGCAGGGGGGGTGTGGCAGGGGGCTTAGGGCAGGGGGTTGGGCTGCAGGAGGGGTTCGGCCTCTGGGGTGGCAGCGGCACGCACCGGGGCCAGGGCAGGCTCCCTGCATGCCTGCCCTGGTCACACACCGCGCCGCTCACCACGTCCCTGCGTGGCCCCTGGGGGAGGGGAGAGCACAGGGCTCCATGTGCTGCCATTGCCACGCCTCCAGGTACCTCCCCTGAAGCACCCATTGGCCGCGCTCCCCGTTCCCAGCCAATGGGAGCTGCGGGGGGCGGTGCCTGGAGGCAATGGCAACGCATGGAGCCCTCTGCCCTTCCCCCCCCCGGGGCCCCAGGGACGTGGTGTCAGCCGCTTCTGAGAGCGGCATGGGGCCCATGGCACCATGGGGGGCAATCCCACGGGCCAGACCCAAAGCCCTGAGGGGCCGGATCCAGCCCGCGGGTCGTAGTTTGCCCACCCCTGTTCTAGCACCATCGTCTCCAGATCTATCTCCTGGTTAGCTCCTGCACTCGTGGCAGCTCTCTTCTCCCTTCCTTCTGCTGTTACCCCTCCTCCAGTTCACCACATTCCCATCAGACCATCAGCTTTCCTCTCTGACACACTTTTTATTCACACTACTCCTGTCTGCTATGACCTGCTCTCCAGGAAGATTTTTCAGGGAAAGGATTTTACTCAAAAGCTGAAACAGAAGTGAGAAGTGTTCAAAGAACACCCAGTATACAGGGTTTACATATGCCCCTTTAAGCTGAGCTCTTGGGGCGAGCTAATTCTTACTGGCATAGCACAGTCAAAGACATGCGTGGCAACTGGGAAACAGCAGTTGAGGAGTAGAACACAATGCAGGAAAATAGCCTCTGCCATCACTAGGTCCACAGGACTTGATTCACAAAGGGACTTGGGCACTTAACTGTCTCTTTAGGTGCCTAAATATGAAAATTAGGTGCCAATATCATTCTCGGCCCCCCTGCTCAGCTGCCACCTAACCTTGTAAGGTGCCTAAATGCCAAGTTTTCACTGGTGGGCATGGGCAAAACCACTTAAGTCCTGATGCCGCCAAGCCGCTCAGCGCCCTCACACCTAAGTTGCTGCAGGATTCACAAACAAGGCATTTCCCTCCCTCTCTGAAATGCAGAGCCTGATCCAGTAGGCATGCTGTGCGCATGGCTAATAACCCACACAATTGACATCTGGGGGTGAGAATTTGGGGGGCTGGCTAGTGTGTTATTGGACCCAGAGTGATTAGGGCACTCAGCTGGGATCCTTACCCTGCCTGATTTGGCAGAGACACTTGAACCCTGATCTCATATATCCCAGGTGAGTGAGGGGTGGGAGGTCTTTCTCAACCTCTCCTGTTGAAGCTGTTCTCCTTTGTATAAATAATTCAGCATTTGCTGGAATAGGGGTTTGAACCGGAATCTCCCGGGCTATAGAGTCAAGCTCTCATTTTCTCTTTCCTTCTCAATGAATATTTAGTTGTTTATACAAAGTGGAACAGCTTCAATGGGAAAAAGTAAGACCCATGCCAAAGCACCTTGGTGGGAAGTGGGAGACCTCAGTTCAAGTCCCTGTTTTAAACCAGGTAGAGTAAGGATTTGAAAGCAGGTCTCCCATAACCCAAGTGGGTGCCCTAACCACTGAGCTATAAATGGGTGTGTGGATGGAGATCTCTCTCCCTCTGTTTTTTCACAAAGGCTGCCCTGGCTTAGACACCCATCTCCAGGAGAGGGTTTATGGCTGTGAATCCTGATTGGAGACAAGCCTCTAGAAGGAAACTGTCTGTCACTTAAGCGTTTAGCTGTCTGTGGATCTGAGCCCTAAGCCCTGCCCCTCTCTTCAGCATGTCACTGCTGATCCCTTTCTTGGGTGCCTAACTCTCCCCATGCAATGAATGGGAGGTGGGAGGGGCCTAAGGACCTAGCTCTCATCTGTGAATGCCACTGGATGGCAAGGCACCTAAGACTGGCGTTAATCCCGTTTGTGAATCTAGACATCAAGATATATTTAAGAATAAGATATTTCTTCCCCACAACAGAGAAGAACAGAGTACCAAAAGTGAGAGAAAAAGGCAAGTGTGTTCAGACGTTAATAATGGTTCAGCTCGGTACAGGAAAAACAGGGAGGAATATAAGGCAGTCACTTAGATCATAGAAAAACAATTTTGTTCTCTGACAAGTAGCAAGAGGCTGTCTTAATAAAATAGACGTTACATCCCAGGAGAATAAATTAGGAGAATGTTGATTATGTTACTAATTAAAGAACTTTGGAAGATGGACTTAGTGAAAGGCACTCCTGGAGAGTACTCAGCAAGTAAGGATGACAAAAGAATTGCAGCCATTCCAGTTAGTCATCACATAAAACAGCAGCAAATTCAATGACTGGAATTTACCCCACTTGTGAGCCTAAACGTGGGAGAGTGGATAAAAAGTTACAAAATATTCCAATAACATATAACAATAAATGTTGATGGGAAAAGGTACAAAAGGGAGACAGAAATACTGAACAGTCCAAACAAAAAAGCATACTGATATAACTCAAGGAATGTGTTAAGATCATGTCTGGTAAACAAGAGAAGTGTGGGACTTGAAATCAATGAACCAAAATTGGCGTGTTTGGAAATTAAACCTATTGGTGGCCAAAATAATGAAGGAATAGATTATTCCACTCATCACTCGTTTTGGGGTTCTTAAAAAGAAAATGCTTTTGGGGGGAAAGTAGCAGAAGAAGCTGTCCACCAAAAATTGCAGCAGTAAGCTTTAGCATCATGACTGCCACCCACACAGTCTTCTAAGACTCTGGGATCTACCGTTAACACCATTAGGCCTTCATCGTTGATCATGCTACTCTGACCAGACCAAGGGACCCAGATGCCACCTCCATCTGTGCTGGCTAAATCCCAACTACCTCTTGGGATGTGAGACTTTCTTTCTCATACACACACCCCTTGTGTGTCCTTTTTCTTCCCCACCTTATTTCTTCTCTTTCCTATCTCTCTTCTTTTTCCTCCTTCTGTCTAATAAGAGTCTATCTTAACCAGCCAAGACTGTATATTTTGCAACACTGTTGTAAGCCAGTGACTAGACAGGCAGCTAAAAGCAATGCCCTTAACAGCCTGACACAGGTACAACTTTGCCCGGTCTCAGAGTAGCTGATTAGAGCAGAAGTTCTCAAACTGTGGTCCGCTGACCACCAGTGGTCCGCGAGCTCCATTCAAGTGGTCCATGGACTGTTCCCTCTAAGGTGCACGCCAGGTGGCGGCACACAAGAGAATGAAGAGCAACCCACCTAATTAGTGGAGCCGTGTAGGCGGGACTTCACTAATTAGGTGCCTGGACCCTGGAGAAGATGCACATGTAAGGTGAGGTGCTGGCTTTGGGAGGAATAAGGGGTAGGTGGGAGGAGGCAGTGGGGTGAGAAGAGGGGGTGGGGGGAATTTGGGATGTGCAGGGCTGTGGTGGCCAGAGAAAGAGGCGACTTTCCCCAGTTCCAGGGCTGTGGCTGCCGGGGAGAGATGGCCCTTGTCCCAGCCTCAGCTCTGTGCCTGCTGCAGTTGGGGAAGAGAGAGAGAGACCCTCCTCCTTCCCAGCCCCAGCTCAGGGGCTGCCGTGGTAAGGGAGGGAGGGCACGTCCATCGCATTAGAAAGGTAAGACTACTGATATTAAAATATGAGGTGTGTGCCTTTATTTGTAGAACCCCAAAACGTTAATTATTATTATAGTTTTTTTTAATATAGTGCTTTTATCCAAAGCGATTTACAATAGTTAGCTAACAGAACAAACAACATTTGGAAAGATCATTAAGTGGTCCGCCAAGACCCTCAGCAATTTTCAAGTGGTCCACGAAAAAAAAAGTTTGAGAACCACTGGATTAGAACATAAACTGTGCCTGTGTTTCTCCAGCAGTTAAGTTGCAAATGAGAGTTCAACACCAGACACAGAAGCTGCAATAGCTGTCCCTGCTGTTCATTTCTCTCTTAGGTTGTCTTTTAGGAAAGACAACAACAACAAGACTTCAACAACAAGAGCTCCAGTCCACATCAAATAACTTGATCTCTTTCCCCCCAAAAGACAGTTATTAATTACCATCTAAAACTCTTTCAGATGGGGGAAGAGGGAGTGTCTTCTAAAATCTCTCTCCAGGTAAAGGGAAAGAGAACAAGGTATACTGTTAAAATGAAAGCCTTATTTAAATAATTAACATTTCAAATACTTTAACTGTTCCCTTCTTGTTTGTATCTTTAATAAAAGGTCAAACATTGTAATGATGTGTTTGCCATGGTTCTAAGCAGGCTGAGGTCTCTGTATACCGAACCTTGTTTAAAATTGGAGTGACAGGGTCATGTTAACACCTTTCCATCTAAATTAGTAAAATAGTAATTGTTCACTACTGTCACGTGGGTCAGTATTGGTAGCAAAAACCTTGTATCAAGACAGACCAGCCTTGCAGCTGAGGTGTATAGCCATCCCAGAGCAATTAGAAGACATTTAGATAAATCAGTGATGTGCCTGCCTCCCCCTTTCCAGAACAGTAAAGAAGAGTTGCCAGAAAGGGTCCCTTTGTTAGGAACCAAGGATGGGAGCAGGAGGCAGAATCAGCAAAAGTGCTGCCACTCCAGCTCAGAATCCCAGGAGCCAGAGGATAACTCTGAGAAACGGCTCAGCTGTGATGCTTGTAGTTGATCCCATCGTCATCAGCCTCCCAAGATGTCCTGACTGGTCCTTGCCAAGATGCACCACAACATAGTGGAACAAAATGCTCCATCACCTTCTGCCTAGAAGATGTAGGAAGTGGAGAATGTGACTAGAGTGTGCCCAGCCTGCTCTCTTCAACAAAATGGGAGCAATGGTGTTCAATCCTGTATTAACATCCTATCACAGTAGGGCAAGTAAAGTAACACCATATCACAGTAGAGCAAATAAAGATCCCAGGAAAGGGATTGATGAAACTTTCAAAGGATACCAAGATAAGCTTTTAGACACTAGTAGCCTAGAGCCAGTGAGGGTGTGGATAATGAGCAGTGCTAGCAGGTCAGGATGACTTTGCTGACAATGTTAATGGTGAAAGAGTTGCAGGAATGTAGGAAATTGACAGAGCTGAAGACAGCTCAGACCTATAACTACTGGCTAGTAAAGAGGTGGGGCCAGAAGCAAAAAGGCTGTTGGTTGGGAATTTGTGTTAGGGAAATTGGCAAATACACCTGCTATTGTGCAGTTGTACTTGGAAAAGTCACTATGAAAAATGGCACTTTCTTATTTATCTGATCTTGTTCCTTAGAATAATTTCTGCATGCACAATAGACTAAAATAAATCTTATCTCCTTTTGGTTAGTCTCTAAGGTGCCACAAGTCCTCCTTTTCTTTTTGCGAATACAGACTAACACCGCTGCTACTCTGAAACCTTTTTACTCCTGTTAGCCCTGCAGAAATAGCTGGTTTCCATTCAGACTCACGCATCAACTGCTTTTAACTAAGCTCCGAGTGCATTATCTTTTACTGCTGCTGCTGCACCACCCATGAAGAACCCAGCAGCATGACTTTCAGATCCCAAACTGAGCTGGCAGGGGCTGGCAAGTAAAGAAAACGCATCGTTTTACATATAAGCTGAGCGAATGTGAAGAGGAATGAGTGAAAAGCAACAGCCCAGGAACTTCAAGCTGCTCCTTTCACAAACTGCGTGTGTAAGAGTGTACTAGCGCCTGCCTCCTTAGGCACCAGAGCAAGTCAGGGGGCTGATGTCCCTCCAGTTACGAAGGCGTGGAGGAGGCAGGACGGAGCCCTTTCCATCCACGCAGAGGGGCTTGCAGCGGCGGGGCGCTCTCTGCAGGGCAGCGCCCCCCACCCCGTGCTGAGCACGGTCCTTTCCCCGGCACCGAGCAGGCTCCCAGCCCGCAGGGGGCTCCCCTCGCTCAACCGGCCGGTGGAGGGGGCGGGGGCGGTGCGATCTCCGGGCCACCGCTCCCCACCGCGGCGGCTGGGCGGGAGGCGGCGGCGCGTTACACAGCCATTACATAATAAATTAGCCGGTGGAGGGGCGGGGGAGGAAGCGAGCGAGCGAGGCAGGCAGGCAGGGCCGCCCCCCGGGCCGGAGCCTGCCGGGAAGGAGGCGCGGGCCGGCGGCATGGAGTAGGCGCCGGCGAGCGGAGCGGGCGGCATGGAGCCGAGCCCGGGGCCGAGCCCGGGGCCCTGCGCCGAGATGCTGCAGGTGGCCGAGGAGGCCTTTCGCGGCGGCAACTTCGAGCTGGCGGCCGAGATCTACGGCTCGCAGCTGGCCGAGCTGCCGCAGCCCGAGCGGGGCCTCTGCCTGCGCCGGGGCGACGCGCTGGCCCGCGCCGGCCGCATGGCCGAGGCCCTGGAGGCCTACAGCGCCGCCGCCCGGCTGGGCCGCCTGCGGCCCGAGGAGCTGCGGGAGCTGGCGGAGAGCCTGGCCCTCAGCCTCCGCGAGAAGGCGCTGCGCCTGCCGCCCTGGCCCGGCGGCGGCCCCGAGGGGGCGGGCGAGGCGCTGGGCGACCCCGCCTGCTGCCGCCCGCCCGAGCTGCTCGGCTGCCCCCTGTGCCGGCGGCTGCTCTGCGAGCCGGTGACCCTGCACTGCGGCCACACCCGCTGCCGGCGCTGCGCCGAGCCCGGCGACTGCTGCCACCGGCCCCGCCGCGCCGCCGACGGCCCCGCCAGCGCCCGGGTCAACGTGGTGCTGGGCAACCTGCTGGAGAAGTGGCTGGCGGGGGAGAGCCGGGCGCGGCGGCTCCGCGCCGAGGGGGACGAGCTGCGGGACAGGCAGGAGCTGCCGGCCGCGCTGGAGAAATACAACCAGGCCCTGGAGACCGGTGAGTGTCCGCCCAGCCCCGGGCTCCCTGCGCTGGGCCCTGCGGCCGAGCCCTGCCCCGCTCCCTGCTCTCGGCCAGGCTGCAGCAGCCGCCGCCCCCGGCCCGGCCTCCCCAGCGTCCTTTGTCTCTGTGCGCTGCCTCCCGCACTGCACTGGGCTGAGTCCACGTGGGTCAGTGTGTTCAAGCGCCGCGTGCTGCTGACTGGTTCTCAGTTTAGCCCCTAGTTCGTACTGCCGCTGTCCTAAACCATTTCCCTTGTAGTGCCCTCTGGCTCCCTTTCCACCGGCCGGGCACGAAGCCGTGGATTCTGGGAGATTAGTGAAGACCACCCGTGTACTCCAGGGAGAGGCGTGGCTGAGCCGCTTTAGCTAGCCTAGGTGCACTCTGTCAATAAAAGGGGTTGCAATGACCCATTATAGACCCGCATGCACGTAAACCTGTTGAAACAGGTTCTTTATGTGGACACAAGGTGTATGTGTTAAGGGGCTAGAATGGTTCTTTGACTGTTAAATTATTTAGCACCCTTGTAGTACCACATGGTGCTGTTGTCACAGTATATTTTGGGGGGTACCTAGACAGCAGCCAAAGAAGGGTGTGGGTGCTTTCTGCTTTGCCAAATTTGCCACACTCTAAATATATAAAGGAAACCAATCTGAAATCCTAGTCATAGTAAATGAGTTACACAATTTTTGATGTTACATCTGGCCTTGAGTTGTCCTGCAAGTTTCTATGGCTTTACCATCACATTTTTCTTTAAAAATAAAACAACAAAAAACTTTCTCCTGTTGGTGTGTAAAAGATCCATGCAAACAGTATATATGGGGAAACTCAAGGTGCTGTCAAATGAAGTGAAATAAGAGACTAACTTCTTTTTAGTCTAGATACAGTCTAGTCTACTTTAATATTGTGATTATTCACCTCTTAAAATTGATTGTGTTCCTTAATAGCGTGGGGGGGGGGGAGGGGACTCTCACCCCTTTGTAGTAACTAATAGCGAAAGTGAAGTAATATAATTCATTGGGTATTTGTACTATTTGTTACATTTTTTTACGTGGGACAATAGAGACAGAGTAGTCAGTTTTGCAATTTGTGTCCAGTTAACCCTGGTTCTCATTGCTTACTTAACACTGCAGTTGATTGACTTGTAAACATAGATGGGGACTGTTTTGTTCTTTGGGGTAAATAGTGGAATAGCAAAACAGAGATGGAAATATATCCAGTACTGTCCTGTTATTGAAATGTAGTAGTAATGGAATATTTCTGCTGGCCTTGACCTGTGAAAACTTTATTTTGAAAACCTGTGTCAGAAAAATGCCCTATTTGATATAGCTTAAGTAGTTAAACTTGGATAAGCAAAATTGAAACAGGGCACTCTTGAATCAAAATAAGTGTCCACACACAGACTTGCACTGAAATATCAAAAAGTGTGAATTACCAGTTTAATTATTTTGGTGCAAGTTTGTGTAGACAAGCCCCTAGAGTACTTCTTCATTCTCTCTCTGAAATGGTTTTGTGAGCCTTTATGCCTCAAAAGTTATAGTAAAATATACCCAATATCTTAAAATTTGTTTTTGTTCAAAGAAGGGGCTGGTATTTGGAATTTGCAGGGATATAAACACAAATCTGGCACTGTATTTGGAAATGCACTGCCAGGTAACACTGTCACTAGTATGACAAATTTCAAATGAAGGATTAACTCTGGCCTTGTAAAATTGTGCAAATAGCTTACTTACTGCAGACCACTCCTTGATGATTTGTGGAGAGTTGGCAGGTCACACTGTCCTAAGAGCACTTTTTTTATAGATGCATGTGCTTTTAAAAAACAAACCAAAAACTGCCTTTGAAAGAGCCAGTGTTTCGCAGGAAGAGGAAAGGAAACAGGAGCCATCTTGATCTTTCTTGAGTGGTAACAGCTAATTTACACCCCATCATTTTATATGTGTAGTTGGGATTATGCTTTCCAATGTGCATTACTTTGCATTTATCAACATTAAATTTCATCTGCCATTTTGTTGCCCAGTCACCCAGTTTTGAGAGATCCTTTTGTAGCTCTTCGCAGTCTGCCTGGGTCTTAACTATCTTTAGTAATTTTGTAGTATCTGCAAATTTTGCCACCTCACTGTTTACTCCTATTTCCAGATCATTTATTAGTATGTTGAATAAAACTGGTCCCAGAACAGACCCCTAAGGGACTCCACTATTTACCTCTCTGTCAGTTCTGAAAACTGACCGTTTATACCTACCCTTTGTTTCCTATCTTTTAACCAGTTACAAATCCATGAGCGCACCTTCCCTCTTATCCCGTGGCAGCTTACTTTGCATAAGAGCCTTTGGTGAGGGATCTTGTCAAAGGGTTGTCAAATCTAAGTACACTATATCCACTGGATCCCCTTGGTCCACATGCTTGTTGACCCCCTCAAAGAATTCTAGTAGATTGGTGAGGCATGATTTCCCTTTACTAAAACCATGTTGACTCTTCAACAAATTATGTTCATCTATATGTCTGACAATATTGTTCTTTATTATAATTTCAACCAGTTTGCCCGGTACTGAAGTCATGCTTACAGGCCTGTAATTGCTGGGACCACGTCTGGAGCCCTTTTTAAAAATTGGCATCACGTTAGCTATCCTCTAGTCATCTGGTACAAAAGCTGATTTAAATGACTACAGTTAGTTCTGCAGGTTCACATTTGAGTTTCTTCAGAACTCTTGGGTGAATACCATATGGTCCTGGTGATGTATTGCTGTTTAACTTATCAATTTGTTCCAAAACCACCTCTAATGATACCTCAATTTGGGACAGTTCCTCAGATCCTACAAAGAATGATCCATCAATGGCTATTAACCAGGATGGGCAGGAATGGTATCCCTGGCCTCTGTTTGCCAGAAGCTGGGAATGAGCGACGGGATGGATCACTTGATGATTAACTGTTCTGTTCATACCCTTTGGGGCACCTGGCACTGGCCACTGTGGGAAGACAGGCTACTGGGCTAGATGGATCCTTGGTATGACCCAGTAGGACCATTCTTAGGTTCTTATCTTCTGTGGCTGGAGCTGCCAGTGGTAGAGAAATGTCTAGGGGAGAAGGGAATCAATTGGTAGGGTAGCATGTGGAGGTAGGAGAAAAGGACCAGGGGAATGGAGGACCAAGCAGTAGAGTAGTAATGTGCAATGGAGAGAAGAGGCGAATAGGTGGGAGGTAGAGATAAAATGAAAAACAAAAATAGAATGACCCCTCCCCCCCCCTTTTTTAAAGGACAAAATACTGCTTCTTGTATCCTTGTCACAGACTAGATGTTTTTCCAGAACTGTGCACAAGCAATGGCTGTTTCCATCACTGCAGCGAGGTCCTCCTTTGTACAGGTCTCCCCAAGGAGTCTGCAAACAAGCAGGTGATCCCTGGTCTGCACTTCACCACACTTGCATGTATTAGTGTTTAGAGTAGCCCCATTTGATCATGTTAGTTTTTGATCTACCAGTTGGTGTACGTGGGCGGTTCAGACCTCTCCACATTAAACAGACTTTAGCCCCTCCAGGAAGGTCCTCCTGGGTTTCAAATCTATTTCAGTGCATCCGACTGCATGCAGTCTTTCATTCCATAACCTCAGTAGTGCCTTGCCAGCTGTCGTATCCAAAGGCAAAACACTGGTCATAAAACTTTTGTGATTTAAGGCATTTGGTTACTCCTGAGTGACCATATAATATATGCCATCTGCTGTGATCTTTCTCTTTGGCTTGCTACCTTCCTCTTGATATCACGTGGTACAACGCCAGCCAGTAAGTCCAGGCTATTCTTTGGTCTTGGCTTTAGACATCCTGTTTTTACGTGACAGCCGTCATTTAGGACAGGATTTAGTTTTTTAGCGTGGATGGATCGTTCCCACACTGGACATACATACTCTGCTGTGGAGTAGCACACAGCAATAGCAGTGGTTTGTAAAGTAGCTGGATTATCTCCCCGCTCTGAGGTGACCAACTTTCGAAGAATGTTGTTGCAGACGCTAACTTTCCCTTTCACCTTCTCTACATGTGCTTTGAAGGAAAGCATTTGGTCCAAGGTCATCTCCAGGTAGGCCGCGTTCAGGTGATTAGTCAGTGGTATTCCATTCTAGTTGGTGATTGGTTTCCACTTTGATTCTCGATGGCATAAGTGAAAAGCCATCACCTGTATCTTGGTTTGTGTTGGTGTGAAGCTGGTTCTTGTTGTAGTAAGTTGAGATGTTGCTCATAGTCTGTTCTAGACGGTTGCAAAGTCCTTCTCCTGTGATGCGATGCATAGATCATCTGCCTATGGGTACAGGAGTCTGGTAGAAAGCGGATATACTCGCACTGGATGAACAGTTTTCTGTTCCCTGAGTTCCCAGAGCAGGGGCTGCACTAGAGCAATCAAGAACCTGCTAGAACCAATTAAGACGGGCAAGCTAATTAAGACACCTGGAGCCAATTAAGAACATTCTAGAATCAATTATGGCAGGCAGACTAATCAGGACACCTGGTTTAAAAAGGACCTCCCATCAGTTGGGGCAGATGTGCAAGGAGCAGGGAGTGAGAGGATGTGCTGCTGGAGGACTGAGGAGTACAAGCATGATCAGGCTTCAGGAGGAAGATCCTGCGGTGAGGGTAAAGAAGGTGTTGGGAGGAGGCCATGGGGAAGTAGCCCAGGGAGTTATAGCTGTCATGCAGCTGTTACAAGAGACTCTGCAGACAGTTGCATTCCACAGGGCCCTGGGCTGGAACCCGGAATAGAGGGTGGGCCCGGGTTCCCCCCATACCCCTCAACTCCCTGCTTGATATTGGAGGAGTTGACCTGGACTGTGGGTTCCACCAGAGGGGAAGGTCTCTGGCCTGTTCCCCGATCCACTAGGTGGATCAGCAGAGACTTCAGGGATTGTTCTTCTTCCTTTCCCTATGCTGGCCAGTGATGAGGCTAACTGAGTGAATGGCAAGTTTGAGCCACTACCAAAAGTGGCCAAACTGAGGGCTGCCGTGAATCTCTGAGGCAAGCAAATCCACCAATAAGCGCAGGACCCACCAAGGCAGAGGAGGAACTTTGTCACACTGGTGTCAGGAGTGGGATCAGGCACACAGCACAGCAGAAGGAGGGTGTTTTTAAAAAAAAAAAAAAGAGGGAGAGGGGTGTGTTTTTCCCCCCCCCCCCCGCCCCGGCACCACAATGGAGGATGTAGTGTGGGCACTTATACAAGCCACAGCTGCCCAGCAGGAGGCTATCTGTGTTCAGGCAGCTGCCCAACAGGAGGCAGTGCTGCTGCAGCAAGAGACCAATCACCCGTTGATAGACCAGGCCGCTCAAGACTATGCTACGTTGCGGGAACTGGTAAACCAGGTGAAGGCCCTTACAGAGCTGAATCGCAGCCATGATGGGACGCGGATCATACGGGCCAGCAATTGTCTGCGGAAAATGACGCGGGAGGATGACATAGAGGCATACCTCCTGGCCTTTGAGAGGACAGCCCTACGGGAGGCTTGGCCTCAAGAACGCTGGTCTGGCATCCTCACTCCATTCCTGTGTCCAGAAGGCATATTATGATCTGTCTGAAGAGGCTGCAGCAGACTACCCCCGGCTGAAAGCAGAGATCCTGGCCAGATCTGGGGTAACGATCGCAGTGTGGGCCCAGCGGTATTGCGAGTGGAGGTACCAGGAAAACAAAAGCCCGCTGTCCCAATTATGTGACCTCCTCCATCTTGCACAAAAGTGGTTACGAACAGAGTCTTGGAATCCAGAAGAGATACTAGAGGTTCTGGTCATTGACATTGTGAGGACATCCGCCAGACCTTCACGCCTGGGTAAGCCAGAACGACCCCTCCACCTACAACGAGGTTGTTGCCCTAGTAGAGAGGCGTAGGAGGGCAAGGGAACTGACCCGACAGGCTAAGGAAGAGGCGCCCTGAGTTAAACTAGTGGCACCAACCCCCAGAGCTCAGGCATCTGAGCCCCCAAGAAGGCCCAGTGGAAAAAGGGGGGCTGAAGGCCCACCAGAGGCCATTAAAAGTCAGAGCACTGAGGGTGAAGAGGATTGTGATGTCAGACTGCCTAAACCAAGAGACTGGGGAATGCCTAGGGCCCCATACAGATGTTACGCCTGCGGGGAGTGAGGAAACATAGTTGCACAGTGTCCCAATGCCGAGGAGTCTATGCAACGTAGCCTAGGCAACTGGGAAAACTCCCTAATTCACATTGTGGGGGTTGCACTAACCCCACACAAATATACCAGGCCACTGAGGTTAAATGGAGTAGAGACCACAGCACTGATAGATTCGGGGAGCGCCATCACGCTCATCTCAGGAAAGCTCGTGAAACATAGTCAGTTATCTACAGGCAAAACGCACAGGGGTGACATGCAACCATGGGACGGTTAGCTATTACCCCACCATCCCGGTAAAAATTGAAATCCAGGGGAATGCTACAAAGGAAGCAGCAGGTATAGTGCCTAAACTTCCTTACCCGGTGCTCATAGGGAGCGACTTCCCAGGATTTGATGACTTACTCCCAGTAGGGGGACTGGAGAAAGGGGAGGACCCTGAAGCTAGTGAGGCATCCATGGTAAACTGTCAACCCCCAATTTTCTCTGAAATTTCCTCAGACATTTTCTCCACTCCCAGGCGGGGCAGAAAAACAAAAAAGGAAAGAAGGGCAGCTAAGGCCTTGGGAACCTGAATACTGACCCAAAGCCAGAGGGTCTCTCTTGTAGGTAGGTGGACCTGGGCAGCTGGAAAGGAGGCCGCCCAGGAGGGAGAAGCACCTGAGCCAGACCCCAACCCTAATGCCTCTGAACCAGCAGAAGCAATAGAGACTTGTCCTCTAGAACTCGGGCAGACCACCCCTGTGAGGGAAAATTTTGAACGGGACCAAGCCGAAGATCCAAGGTACAACAACATTAGGAAGGAGGTGGGGTCCCCATGGAAGGGAAAACCCAGGGACCCAGCCCCTACTTCATCATAAAAAAAGGACCTCCCATAAGTTAGGGGAGGGTGTGCAAGGAGCAGGGAGTAAGAAAGCATGCCGCTGGAGGACTTAAGAGTACAAGCATGATCAGGCTTCAGGAGGAAGATCCTGTGGTGAGGGTAAAGAAGGTGTTGGGAGGAGGCCATGGGGAAGTAGCCCAGGGAGTTGTAGCTGTCGCGCTGTTACAAGAGACACTGCAGACCGTTGCAATCTACAGGGTCGTGGGCTGGAACCCAGAGTAGAGGGCGGGCCCAGGTTCCCCCCCATACCCCTCAACTCCCTATTTGATATCGGAGGAGTTGACGTGGGTTGTGGGTTCCACCAGAGGGGAAGGTCCCTGGCCTATCTCCTGACCCACTAGGTTGGTCAGCAGAGACTGCTGGGATTGTTCTCCTCCCTTTCCCCATGCTGGCCAGTGATGCAGTTAGCTGAGTGAACGGCAGCTTTGAGCCACTAGCAAAAGTGGCCAGACTGAGGGCTGCCATGAATCTCTGAGGCAAGCAAATCTGCCAATAAGCGCAGGACCCACCAAGGCAGAGGAGGAGCTTTGTCACAAAATATATATATAAAAATAAAATGTTGAAGAGGGTTGATGCTAGCACACTGTCCTGTGGGAGACAATTTTGTTGTCTCAAGCGGCTCCACTTCTTACAAAGTTCTATGTAAAAATGTCTCTTCTCCGGAAGAGATCAGATGAGCTGCACTAGGTGGTGGTCATGCATCATATCGTAGACTTTGGCAAGCAGGTTTTGTTGGCTGACTGTATCATATGCAACTGAAAGGTCTAAAAACACAACATCTGTCATAATCCCTCTCTTGATTCCCTCTTCTACATGCTGGGGGATGTTTAGTATTTGGCCAGTGCAGGACTTACGGAAATTTGGCAGTATTAGATCCTGTTAGATATGAAGTGAGAGGCAATTATAAAGGTGGCATAGAAGTGGTATTGGCCTGAAATTCTTTGGGTCAGAGGCATTCTTTCCTGGCTTCAATAGAGCTATTACACAGGCTTGTCGCCATAATTTGGGTAATCTAAAGGTTGATGAGCAATTGTTAAAAAGGCATAATACCCATAACATGGTTGCAGGGCCAAAGTGCTTAATTTGTTCCATGCATATGTCGTCAAGTCCAGCTGCTTTTCCATTCTTCAAGTGACTTGTTCCGGCATTGAGTTCATTTATTGTGTACAGCTGGCTGAAATGATTTTCTTCCAGATTAGTTTGCAGTTAGTACAAATACTACAATTAGTACTGTAAGCTGCTTGTTCAGAGCTTTCCGGTTGAGCAGAAGCTGGTGTGCCACCTAATTAACTGTGATTTTTGTGGTGGTGCTCTACTTTCTCCGGGTTATTATTCAGCTTGTGAAAGGTCAATGATGCTTTCCTGTTACTGTGGGTCATGTCTATTCCTTCAGTCAATTCTTTCCATTTCTGTTGCCTTTCTTCTAGAAGCTTGTTAGTCAGGGCTGTCCCTGCCATGATAGTATCTTCTGAGAGGATCTCTTTGGAACATTTGTGGGTATTTTTTGTGTTCGGCTGCTAGTGTGGGAGTAAATCCTGATATGTGCTCAGTTCTGCATCCATGACTTATTGCACTGAAGCCCATTACAATTGCTGTAGTTACTATAGAGGGCTCATGCAAATAGAAGGGGCAGTCTTTGATTCCTAATAGTATGAAAAGTGTTTTGAGAGTGACTGTTATGATTCACAGTGTGAAAGCTTGAGAATGAATGCTGGTAAATGCAATAAAAATTAATAGTTCTTATTTTTAGTCCCACTATTGATTTTGTACCCAGTGCATCAGACTTCAAAATGAAACGCTTATCTGCCTGTGGTTGATGACTCATTATGCAGTATTTCTAGAAAATCCTTTCAGACTGGTGGTGAAAAGGTCCATCATGTAAAGTATATACTGGAACTCCTGCTTCACTCTGTCATAGTTGCATGGGAGAAACTTGTTTGTGGTCAGATCTGTGAGCCTTTGGCCATACACAGTTACACTTTCAGCAAGAATTAATTGCTAGAAATAACTTAATGTTTACATTATTATCTTAGGAAAAGTTGACGTGGCTGTAAATAAAGCAAAGAGCTCCATGTCTTGCACTGTTAAATATGAAACCAGGTTTTGACCCACAAAGAGGAGCTATGTATCTATTGCTGATTATCTGAGTCTGCATACCATTCCATCCAAACAGGTGCATAATTTTATTTAGGCAAAAAGTATACATGCAAGGCATTCTCTGTGGAACATCTTCCACAGGGAAATTAAACAAAAATTGTGGGTATCGTGCATTTTTCTTTCTGCTCCACCTTTACAGTCACTTTGTAGGACAATCTTGAATTGTCTCTCAGAACAAAATAATTGATTTCAATCTCTCTAATGGGCGGTATGTGGACTCTGCTCACTTTGTTGTGGCAACATAGTATAATTTCTTTTAAAATGAGTTAGTGAAATGAGGACCAAAAACTCAAAGGGAGTGGAGCTGGAGATGCAAAAATGTTTAGATGAGGCATAAGGGTGGGGAGGAGAAGGGATGGTACCAAACACAATCTCGATTAGCAGGCAAAAGGAAGGTAAATTAAACCTGTTACATTCACTGGCATACTGTCAGTTGGGGTGGTGCATCTCCTACTGTACAAAAAAAATAAAGTAAAACAGTGATACTTCATCACCAATGGAGAATCTGATCTATCTTGAGTAAGATTGCTTCCCCCTACACTGTGTCTTTGATCTAGGGAGGACACTTGTCTATGGAAAACATGTTCCCTTTCTTCTCCTCTTTTCAAAGTGGTGGACAAAGCATTAAGACAGAGGAGGTCACTATTTGTACTTCTTCCAGGTGATGCTGTTAGCGGCCAATATGGATTGGGCCAGAGAAGCTGGCTCTTAGTCTCCTTCCCCCTCTTAACTGTGGAGAAGTGACAGGCCGTTCTTCCCGCTTTAAAGTCTCATCTTAAAGCAAACATACAGCTCAACAAAATCTATGGTAATGTAGAGGAGGGAAGAACCAGACAGCTGGAGTGGAGCAGGACAAATAACAGACTTGATGTAGGGTAGTATCAGAAGTGGATTTTTATGTGTAGAAAAACTTGGATCCTCTGTTGTGAAGTCTTGCTTTGATCCACTAATTCCATCATTAATAAATATTTAGACCACTCTTGGGACCTATTACCTACCAAAATTAATCAGGTGGTGTGTATATATGTTGGGACTTAAATAAGGTTGCTATCCCTGTTAAAACAATCAGTATTGTAACTGATGTGTTGTGATTTGGAGGCAGTTGCCTCACTGCACGAGTGTAGCTGGATTACTTAATAGTTATCTTGGACTTTCCTAACTATTTTTCAAAAAGTGATGTATACCCAAACTGTTAAGAGTTTTTAGTTGCATGTATTCTACTATTTGAACTATAGAACCATAGGCTGGAATGTTATGGATCTTCAGTGAGTTTCACAGCAGCAGATCTAAACTCTAGTGGCTGAAGTGGCAAATAACCCTGTTGATGTTTGTCTGATTTGTGTTTCTCAGAATTCAAGCTGATTGAAGAGCCGATGTTCAATTGAACTTTGCCTCATACTGATCTGCTACTTCATTCTGACTTCTTTCATTTGAAGCAATAGTGAGACGATAGCATAAACAAAGAATAGAGGAATGGAATGGCAGACGTATTGAGTAACATGACCAGAAAACTGTCAAATGTTAGCATGGACTACTACAAGTTAAGAAGAAAATGTGGTCTGGGATATCAGCTTTTCCACTAGCTCCACTATTATGTGTCACAGGCAGAGAGTGAGAGAGACCAAGGTGCAGCAATGCCCAAGGCCCCTGCCATGGCATCCATACAAATCCATCCTCCTCTTACCCAGAGTGCTCTGTTGATAGACTAGATTTAGGAATAATGCAGTATTTCTGTATATCTTCCAGAGACTTGGGAGTGTCCTCTGAACACAGGAAACTCTTCTCATGTAATGAAATAAAAATTTATTTTGAAGCTGAGCTGCTGTGTATTTTTAAGAAACTGAGCAATTACTGGATGAAGTAGGTGGCAGTTACTCAGCAAGGAAGTTGACTGAATAAGGGGTGTGCAACTGAAAGCTACAAAACCCAGTTGTGATCTTAGATTGCATCCAACTTCCTTGCAGAGAATAAAAAGGAATTAAATATGGCATATAAGCTTTCTTTGTATGCAGCTACATTAAAAGATTACTGGCAATATAGTCCAGCAGTTAAATGTTTTGTTTGTTTTCCAGGTATATGTGTAGCCTTCTTAAATTTATATATGATGGCTAACAAACTAGAAATGTTTGAGTTGCATGTATGTATCTGGAATATGCTCTGTTTTAGAGATTATAACCTTGTCTTGGTTATGTCTTGTTTCATATTGTCATTGTTCTTGTGGGGGCTGAGAGAGAATGTACTTTATGTTCCACACCACACTGTTGGCTTTAAGTTTCGTTTGTAGCTAATGGAATCTGGGCTGTGATCAACTCTAGGGTGAGAGCAGACTAGTCACTGGCTGGGGAGAGGGCAGGGGAGGGAAACTGTAAAGGGAATTGGTGCCTTCAGCTGCCAGAAGTTCCTCTGAACCTTTTTTGATAGCAAACATTGAGCTATCAAGCCAAAAGAACAAATTATCATGCCTCTGAGCACCTCCTAAGTAAGGCTAATAGACTCTTCTCAAAGGTAACAAGACAGCAGTAGTTTTTGTGGCAGTAGTCATATGATCTCCTTCTCCATGCTCAACTGGGCAACTGCAGTTTTTTTAATGGTCTCCCAGGATGGAGCTTGTGTACAATACTGCTGTTCGGACCTCCTCTCACTAGGATTGTCAGCATATTCATCCTGTTGCACATACAACTCTGAACAGATTGCCCGTCTTGTAAAATAACACTGCAAAATTCTGCTCACAGGTAAGTGTGGCAAAGCTCCTGTTGAAGTTAATGAGACCTTTTTGTTTACCTGGAGACAGCATATGGCCCTTAGACTTTGTACAATAATTGACATTCTGGAACCCAGACTGTACATTTGCTTCATATCTGAACATAAGCATGACCTTACCTAACATGAGGCCAACAGAGCTAGATGCTATCTGCATCTAAAGTGCAGTGACTTGAGGATGTAATAGCAACCATTTCTAGTAAGAGCTTTAACAATAAAAGACACTTAAACTTAATTAGGCAGCATTTTTCTCTCAAAAGGAAAACCAATTTTAAAATCTTGTTTGTGGACCCTGTTAAACACTGTCAGGGTAGTGTACGCGACATTTCTCTCACTTCCACAGTTGCAGGTGACAAAGCTGGCCAAAAGCGATTCTGTAGATTGTCTGGTGCTTTCCTACCTGCTAGCCCTTAATGCTACAAATTGTCTGTAATAGATGTTGTAGCTTATGAATTGTCACGTTATCTCAGATGTGGCTGCATACTGCTAATGTTTTTCTTATTTCTTCCATCCTCTTGTTTTCCCCAGCCTTCTGACTCTTCATTGTACAGCACCATGTGGAAGCAGAAAACAATAAAAAAATTTTTTGTATTGAATGGTCTCTAATTTTAAAAGGAGACTTGCCAAAGAAAAAAGGAAATGTAGTCCCTGTTCACATTTTCAATACCAGGGTGGATAACCAATTATTAAAAAAAAAAAATAAAACCTATCTAAAGATTAATTTTAATTAAGATACATTATAGCTCAAAGCTATCTCATCATGGAATAGGGATTATAATTCTGTAATATGAGACAATATATTCATGTAATGTTTCAGAAAAGTTTTGTAAATGAGTTCCAATAGTTCATGGATTAGGGACCCAATCTGATGGGATTCCAGGGGCTTCCGTATAGATTATTTAGATTAATCTTTCTGTCTACCCAATAGGACACAGTGCTCAGTCTAGAAGATACTATCTGAGATGCTTAGTTTTTCAGTTCTCAAACTGGATTTGTGTCTCCAGAAGTAACATGCTTGTTAACAGCAAAAATGTTTTTAAATAAATCTATAGAGGTGAGAAATAACAGACCTCAGCTCTATTGTCCCTCTGCAACTTTGTGTACACCGAGTCAATCCCTTACCTCTCTCTAAAAGTGCAAAGTTTCAAGAAGTTCAATGAATAGAAGATTGTTGGGGTGGAATAGATCTGGACAAGGAGAAGAAGTCTGGAGATAAATGTGAGAAGCAAGGGACATATGCTTGTTTTGTTAAAATATTGCTGCAGAAGAAAAAATCGAGAATACTTAAGGTTGTTTTAGTTAAATAAAACAATTTAAGTGTCTGGCTGTCTGGTGATCTCCTAATACAGCATGGCAAGAAAATCCTCCAAATATTAATGATTAACCTGTTGAATTGGAGATAATTCACCTCTCAGTGACTCCATAAATACCTGCGTAGATTACCTTTGGTAAATGAAATAACCAAGCAATCGTTCACTTTCTGATATAGCTGTAAAACTAATCTGAAAAGTTTTCAAAATAAATCACTGTTTAAAAATGTATAGCGTGTACCTTCTAAAAATGAAACCTACATCTAACTCTGAATTTTGAAGAATATGTATTAAGGTTATAACCAACAAAAGTACACTTTTATGTAGAAATCCATGATTAAATTGAGTCTTCCTGACTAGTGATTTTGATTTAAATACCCTGTTTAATACACTTGACCGGCTGACCTTTTAAATAAAGGGTATGTTTGTAAAAGATGCAGTGCACCTGTCCTTTTCAGTGAGGTGAGCATTCACAGGAACCATTCCTGTTATCCCAAATTGGATGATACTTCTAGGGGGTTGCACACACTATAGCTTGTGTAGACTGAGCTCCCTGCACATACCAGGAGCTCTTTGCATCCCTCCATTACCCCCACAAGCTCCCTGTGCACCACCTTCCCATCCTTCTCTATTGCAGACACTCCCTGCAAATTGCATGCCTCTCCCTCAAGTCAGATTCTCTGTTCCTCTCCATTATACCCTTGGTCTCCTATGCCAGGGTCTCTGCCCTCATTCTCCCTCCTTTCCGCACAGCAGGGCCTTTGCTTTCTCCTCTCCCCACCCAGGTCCTTGCTTTCCCCTCACCATCTCTTCTCCCACCCCCAGCTTTTGTCTTCCTCATCTCCACCATGTTGTCCCTTCATTCCCTCGTGCCTTCCTGCTCCACCCTTCCACTGCCCTCTGGGTCCCTGCTTCTCCCCTGATAAAACCCTCCTGGAAGGCTCCCATTTCTGTAAGAGTCCAGGCTACAGACAGTTGCCCCATGCATCAAATTAAACTGCTGTTTGTGATATGATTAGGGAGCAGCAGTGGGCCCCCAGAGAGATTACTGGGCATGCAGCACTAGGAAGTCTAGAGCCATCTGCCCCCATTTTTCCACTAACTCAAGCTTTTCTAGTATTCCAATCTGCACCAAATTCACTAGGCTTGTGCCCGTTGATGCTGGCAACATTCCCTAAAATTTTTGAATTGATGAGGGAGTGTTCACAGAGCTTGGGGGCAGGAGGGGAAAGTCCGCTCGGACTACTCCAAGGATGGTGGCAGCGATCTGCTCTGCTCTGACTCCAGGTGTGGAATTTGCAGGAGGGTGATGCGGTGCCCCTAGTTGTCTGGGAGTAGCAGGAGGGGTGGTCACTCTCGAGCCATCTGTTTGGTGGAATGGTATTGGTGGGAGCCCTGCATAAGAATTTTTCTCAACTAAAGTAAAAAGAAAAGGAGTACTTGTGGCACCTTAGAGACTAACAAATTTATTAGAGCATAAGCTTTCGTGAGCTACAGCTCACTTCTTTGGATGCATTCAACTAAAGTGTGAAGCAGGGGACCTGCAACTTATAATCTACTTGAGGTCTTTGGGGTGGGCATGTTTCTTTGTAAAGTGTTTGTACAGTGCCTACCACGCTGGGGTCCTGGCCTATGATGAGGGCTCATATGAGCTATAGCAGTGGTTCTCAACCTATTTATCATTTTGGGCCACAGGTTAAGAACCACAAATCCCCTTCCCAGAGAACCCTCCACAGAGTGGAGTCAGGAGTGGAGCACTTGAGAGTTCCCATTAACTTCAAAGTAAACTTTTACAGGTTTCAGAGTAACAGCCGTGTTAGTCTGTATTCATAAAAAGAAAAGGAGTACTTGTGGCACCTTAGAGACTAACCAGTTTATTTGAGCATGAGCTTTCGTGAGCTACAGCTCACTTCATCGGATTCATCCGATGAAGTGAGCTGTAGCTCACGAAAGCTCATGCTCAAATAAACTGGTTAGTCTCTAAGGTGCCACAAGTACTCCTTTTCTTTAAACTTTTACAGTGGAGTTCAGTTATTGGAGCTGGTCTGGACTCAACCAGGTTTTATAGCTCACTGTCAAAACCTGACCTAGAACAGAACCAGCAAGTTTCATATCAGAAACAATTAACTGGAAAGGCTGAGACTTGAAGTCATAAAAGTTGCAGGGTTTTTTACAAACGAGAAGTTATGGTTCTATTTGTGAGATACTTAGGTGCTTTTTCTTTGAGTTCACATATCTTTCTCCTCAAATTTGAAGCAACTTTTATAGAGATGGAGTATGAACAGGGGAACGCATTCACAGCTAATGTAGTCCTGGATTTTACCATGGGAGTTCCAGGTTGGGAAACTGACTCTAGATGAGTATGACAAAGGTAAATTGTTCAGCAGAGCAGTCCTAGAATTGAGCAATCCTACTTCCACTGACAGTTATGTTAGCAGTATTGTATGCCATGTCCAAAGTTTCACATCATAATTGCACTCTCATCTTTCTTCCTTGGAGTCTGCTCCCCTCCCTGCTTCAGAAAAAGTGTACGTAAACTCTGAATATGAGGCACTACAGTTATCTGTTTTGAAGCTGTCTGCATCCCACCCTGCAGTAGAGGGCTGCAGGGGGTTAGAGAAAGGATCCATGTTTGCTAAAGCCAGAAAGCCGGTTCTAAAAAGTGAAGAAACAACTGAATTCAGGTTCAAAAGTGGGGGCTTCTACATAATTTACCGGAACTCATTACTAGTAAGGGAAGACTATGACATAAGTGTTTTATAGCAACACACACATATCAGGACCCCCTTGGGCTAGGGGCTGTACAAAGGCAGAAAAGATTATTCCTGTCATGAAGAGCTTCCAGTCTAAGTACTGACTTACATAATAGCAAATAATAATGGCTGCCCCTTCTGCCCACCTTTCTGAAAGGCCATGCATTTCAACAACCTTCTGTAGCCCAGAAGAACGAGGAGGGACTCTAATAAGTTGGACTTCCTGAGCTGTTCACAAGGGTTATGGTAGTCTTCTCCCTTTTGGAGGTAATAAGGGAAGGAGGTCAGGTTGCCCTCGTTTCCCTATGTGATAGAGAAGAGGACATGGCTATTATTTGAATAGCTCCGAAGCACTCCCTGTCCAGAAGTGTAAATTGAGAACTGAAAACATAGGGGGAAACTATTCCTAGACTGAGCAATATACTTCCAATAGAAGTGCTGGGTGATTAGGAACTTGATAGGGGAGGGGGAAATCTAAGTCTACCCCAGAATGCTTTTGAATCTCTCTGATGCTGGCTTTCTTTTTATTTAAAGGGAGGCGGGGAGAAACACTGTTCAAAATTCATTCTAGAATCTTTGAGGGTAAGACTGCAGACATTATATGTAAACTATGTAGCTGAGCTGAGGCAGGACTGCTTCCTTCCTCATTAGATTTATAGGTGTAATCTCAAAGTAAGGGTAGGAAACTAGTCAGTCCCTCTTGATATGTCAGATTTTCTTCTGGGCAGAATTTAGAATCTCTTATACTGTTTCTTGGCTAATTATCTCAGTGATTAGCAAGATTTAGTGGTGATGGCAGTGCAGTTTTAAATATACATCATCTGCTACCTGGAAGACCTATTAATTGACGTAGAAAAAGCATGCTGAGTGTCCAAATTATATTGATTAGGAGATATTTTTAACGTAGGTTGTATGGAGTCTGAGTTTGTATTGTTTTACTTACTTTTCTGTGGAGTTCTAGTTGGAATTCTAAACTGTGACGAGAATGGTGATGCAACATGCATTTATCTTTTGGGGAGAGATTTTTAAAATAAAAACCACTCCACTGGCTCATGGGTAAAATGTTTTGTATATTGTTGCCTTTTGCCAACCAACTGCTAAGTATGCTGAACCAGGTATGTGTAATGTATCAGTTCTTCTTCGAGTCTGTGTCTGTGTTCCAATTCTAGTGTGTGTGTGTCCCATGCACTAGAGATCACAATCTTTTGATCAGTAGTATTCTTTGTGCCAGATCTGTTCATTTGTGCCGTCAAGCCTGCATGAAGTGTCAGGCAGATCTGAGATAAAAAGGATCAGGACCCCAGACATTCTTATACAGTTCCAGGTTGTCTTTGACAGCTTGGAGTCCTCAGGCAAACAGTAGGCAATTATGGAGACTTTGAAATAGACCTGTTTCCTAAGCTGAAATTTTGAACATGTGGGTTAATTATATTGTTTTGTTTGGATGTGTAACTCCATTTAGCATTGGGAGGAGGGCTTGAAGAAACTGCTTCTAATATATCAGGGAGAAATGGTAGCTAAGCAGGACTGAGAATTTTAGAAACTTTAAATATTTTTCCTTTCCGACCAACACATGGCTTGGCTGACACCTAATACATGTCAAGGTTCCTTCCCCACTCTGAACTCTAGAGTACAGATGTGGGGACCTGCATGAAAAACTCCTAAGCTTACTTTTACCAGCTTAGGTTAAAACTTCCCCAAGGTACAAATTAATTTTACCCATTGCCCTTGGATTTCCACTGCCACCACCAAACTTTATCTGGGTTCCTGAAAAAACGGAGTTTGGACACGTCTTTTCCCCCCCCCCCCAAAATCCTCCCTACCCTTGCACCCCACTTCCTGGGGAAGGTTTGGTAAAAATCCTCACCAATTTGCATAGGTGACCACAGACCCAAACCCTTGGATCTTAGAACAATGAAAAAGTATTCAGTTTCCTTACAAGAAGACTTTTAATAGAAGTAAAAAGAAAAGAATCACCTCTGTAAAATCAGGATGGTGAATACCTTACAGGGTAATTAGATTCAAAACATAGAGAATCCCTCTAGGCAAAACCTTAAGTTACAAAAAGAGAGACACAGACAGGAATATTCATTCTATTCAGTACAGCTATTTTCTCAGCCATTTAAAGAAATCATAATCTAACACATACCTAGCTAGATTACTTACTAAGTTCTAAGACTCCATTCCTGTTCTGTCTCCAGCAAAAGCATCACACAGACAGACACAGACCCGTTGTTTTTCTCCCTCCTCCCAGCTTTTGAAAGTATCTTGTCTCCTCATTGGTCATTTTGGTCAGGTGCCAGCGAGGTTACCTTTAGCTTCTTATCCCTTTACAGGTGAGAGGATTTTTCCTCTGGCCAGGAGAGATTTTAAAGGGGTTTATCCTTCCCTTTATATTTGACATACCTGGAAAAACTATTTACTACAATCATTATTGGCAGAATAACTTTAATCATCCTGAATGTACACAATGTGTGTACGGGTCCTATCTTTAGTATTTGCAGTCAGTTGTCTGTATGCCAGGGCAGTCTGAGGAATTCTGCATGCTGTGTCAATGTTCTAACCCACGTACAGTGTAACACTTTTTGGTGTGAATGCTGGCACACGTGTACTCAAAACTTGCTTTTTACTCACTTTTTATGTGTGTGAAAATCATTCTGATGAATGCCTGCAAATTGAACTCAAAGGGGATGTGAGCAGAGCTGAAGCTAATTCATTAATAAACTCAGGTGGGCGCTCTTATGGAATACTTCAACTGAACAACTTGATACTATTGTTCAAGCGTGAACAGGATGCCATCAGACCCTTGGGGTAGCAATTTTATGATCTCAGAAACGGTGTAGAAGTCAGGTTAAAAATTAACCAGAGAAGTATCAAATGTTTAAGTTTAAATATGGCCATTTGGCCAACTGTAGAAAGAGGGGCTGGATAGTTGAGAGCTTTGAAAGAAAGACCCTTATGTTTGCTTGTGTTAAAATGTGGTGTGGTTTTTTGTTTTGTTTTTTTTTTAAACTTAGATTGAGTCATTTACTGTTCAGCATCTTGGAACCCATTAATTCCACATTTGTTGAGCCGAGTGTGTAACTTTGTGTCTAATTTTCCCTTATAAATGAGTGTATGAGGAGGTTGCAATCACTTGGAGTTAAGGTACTTTATATATATGTAATAATCCACCTGGATTCTCTAAATTTGAGTTTAAACTCTAGCTCTGAGGAGTGACTCTTTTGTTTTTGTTTCCCTCCTCCCTCCCCTACCCAAAACTGTTATTCTACAACACTAAATTAAAGCTGATAAAGTGAGTTCAGTAGCAGCGTATACCGTAATGACACTAAACTGGGAGGAGAGGTAGATGCACTGGAGGGTAGGGATAGGATACAGAGGGACCTGGACAAATTGGAGGATTGGGCCAAAAGAAATCTGATGAGGTTCAACAAGGACAAGTGCAGAGTCCTGCACTTAGGATGGAAGAATCCCATGCACCACTACAGACTAGGGACCGAATAGCTCGGCAGCAGTTCTGCAGAAAAGGACCTAGAGGTTACAGTGGACGAGAAGCTGGATATGAGTCAACAGTGTGCCCTTGTTGCCAAGAAGGCCAATGGCGTTTTGGGATGTATAAGTAGGGGCATTGCCAGCAGATCGAGGGACGTGATCATTCCCCTCTATTCGACATTGGTGAGGCCTCATCTGGAGTACTGTGTCCAGTTTTGGGCCCCATACCACAAGAAGGATGTGGAAAAATTGGAAAGAGTCCAGCGGAGGGCAACAAAAATGATTAGGGGACTGGAACACATGACTTATGAGGAGAGGCTGAGGGAACTGGGATTGTTTAGTCTGCGGAAGAGAAGAATGAGGGGGGATTTGATAGCTGCTTTCAACTACCTGAAAGGGGGTTCCAAAGAGGATGGATCTAGACTGTTCTCGGTGGTAGCAGATGACAGAACGAGGAGTAATGATCTCAAGTTGCAGTGGGGGAGGTTTAGGTTGGATATTAGGAAAAACTTTTTCGCTAGGAGGGTGGTGAAGCACTGGAATGCATTACCTAGGGAGGTGGTGGAATCTCCTTCCTTTGAAGCTTTTAAGGATGATTTAGTTGGGGATTGGCCCTGCTTTGAGCAGGGGGTTGGACTAGATGACCTCCTGAGGTCCCTTCCAACCCTGATATTCTATGATTCTATGATAATATATCTTCCTGTGACAGTTAGCTCTGGATATGATCCAGCATGAATTACTTTAACCTGTCTATTATTCTTGAATTGTATAGTTAGTAAATTTAAACTCTCAATGCAGTATGCTGTGCGAGAATGATAACAGATTACAAATTTAAGTAGTTCAGTCTAAGATTTGTGCACAGGTGAGCTCATTTGGAGTTGTGCATACACAACTCCAATTGCTTAGTTTTGGGTCTTGCCGCTTGACTAATCTTTCTGGAGAAAATTGTTTTTCTTCAATCTATATTCTTGGTAAATTTTGCTTTAGCAGTTCTGGAAAGTCTTATTTCTGATCGACCTAACATTTATAGACCATTATTCATAAGATTGGCCATGCCTCCCGTTTCAGAGTAACAGAGGGAGGAATCCTGAAGTAGCTTGTCATACTTGTCACTGTCTTCCTTGATCTAACTCTCGACTTTTGTACTACTTCTGGAGGAAAAAGACCAGCCCTTTCTCCTTTCATATATTTTCATGTCCTCGTGTTCTTGGCTATTTGGGAATTTGCTGTTGAATTCAACCTTCCCTGAACTGCTGTGTTCCAAAATTACTGCTTTACTTTAATTAAAAGGGAAAAATGCTCTAGTGATTCTGCAGACAAGCTTATAACTGAACTGTGATGCAGTGTAGTCTACCTGAACCTATAGAGGGTTTGAAACAATAGCTCTGAATTCTTGACCGATACGGAAACTTAGAGATAATTTATGACATTAGCAGAAACATCAAGCCAACTTGCCTAACCCACAATCCCAAACTGCTTTCCACACTTCCCCAAACCCCACCAGAACCTCTAGCTTCACCCCTGACCGCTTCTGCCGCATGATTACACTGCTAATATGGAAATCTGCTGCATATGAGCACTGATTTAATATCAGAATAAGACAGCAGCTGTTCCGATTGTATTTTTATACTTAATCCTCAGTTTCTAGTGTACTGGTATAGCGTGTGACAGAATTGTAGAAATTTACTATAGAACTTAAGTCCAGTTTGTCATGGAAGGAGGTGTACAGGCATTTTGAAAGTTCATATCTGGTATATTATGTGAGTTGTAAAAGTTTATCAACTGCACACCTATATGCTACTTTTGTTGTACAGGGCAATATCTCTATCAAGAACATGCCCTTTGTTTTTGCTAAACTTAGATAATTTCTACGTAACTATGCATTAAGGATGCTCTCAAAGAAATGAAACATGAGCACTGAACGGTCTCCATGCTTGGGTTCAAGTGCACTGCAGAGTATAGGAGCTACATAAGTTGTCTTCCCTGTTTCTTCACACCCCATCTTTCTACAGGGCATTTGAAGTTGGGTAGCCATGGACACGAACCTCCTTACAATCTGTGTGTTTAGATGATCACAGAAATTGAAATGTGCCTGGCCAATTACCTACAGTCTTAAATGGCTATGGAACTTTAAATGGGGAGCCAGGAAACATGCATAAAATAAAGATAAGATTAAAAAAAGGGTAAGGAAGTGGGATAAGGGCTAAAACAAATACAAGCCATATTGTGAATGGCTATGAAATGGAGTGGTTTTTAAAATTTGAGATTGGGTAACTGGGGAGAACACAAGAAGGGAACTCTGCAGTGAAAATGCAAGGAGAGAAAAAGTCCATATTGAGGAGACAATGGAGGTCATTCTAGGTATAAAGGGAAGGTGTTTAAAAAGGCATGAAAGGAAAAGTAACTGGGAGAAAGAGCGTATGGCACACAATGGAGTAAGGAAAGTGCTGTGCAGAGCTTTAGTATGGGGGTGAAGAGTTCAAACATTCTGTGGAAGATACAGGTATGTGCTAGCTCAGAGCTGTAGGGCTAAGCATCTTAAACCCTATATACCCAAGTCTTTAGGGAACTTGGGGGCGGGGGAGGGGAAGCCATGATGATGTTTAAGTGGCTTACCATCTATAGTGCATCAGGTTCATGAATGAATTGCCAGCAAAGTATACAAGGCTTAAGATGTCAGCGAGCTAAAAGACTTTTATCATAGACTCGTATCTACTTTACATGGAGGTTACAGAGGATGGGAGGGACATAGCCTGGTGGTAAACAGGATCATAAAGTTTGGGGTGCCTTTACTCTATGCATTTTGTACTTTTCAGTGAATGTGTGCAGTGTTTATTTAGATTTAAGTTTTTCCACATATTGCCCCAGAAGTGTGCTTGGCACTTCTGACGTTAGGTCTCTTTCCCCAAGGAACTGGTAATCAAAGCATACAACAGAATTGTGAAAAGTCAGAGGATGATGTTTGCTACGTATTCATAATTCGGCTTGGCAGGATTCACTTTCAGTCAATAAATGTTGGTAAACGTGTATTTCAGCTGAGCCACTGAAATTGATTGGGGGGGGCGGCGGAATCAGTGGGTAACAGCCTGTGGGGTTCGGGTGGCACCAGCCCTGGGGCAGCACAGGGAGCCCTCTCCAGCTCTGCTGTCACAGGAGCAAGCAGGTTCATGACAGTGGGGTTGCAGAGGGCTCCCTCTGCTGCCGCAGGGTGGTAACACCGGATCCCTGTAGGCACAAGATGCAGGGAAGACTTGCAGTCCTGGCCTGGCATCACAACCCCTTACCTTCCCCAGCCAGGACTGCAAGGAGGAGTCGTCCCAGGCCCTGGAGGAGGCCACCCCACTGCAGAATGACTGTTGGCTAGGAACAGAGCCATTTGGCAGCGGGGTGGTGGCCTCCAGGGCCAGGACTCATCCTGGGTGGGGGGAAAGAGAAGGTCTCTGCTCCTCTGGGCCAAGACCTCAGCCTCCCTGATGTCAATGGGCCCCATTGTTGGTGCTGGGAACCCCCCACAGCCCCAACCTGATCCCCCCAGCATCTGTGAAAAATAGAAATAATTAAAAATAGGAGAAAAAAATCTTAAATAAGAATCAGTATTGATTGTCATAATTAGAGAAAAAAAAAATCAAATTCTGCCAGCCCTATTCATAAACTCTCTTAAGAGTCTGGCCCTGAACTTTATATATGTGAGAATAATTGATCAGTGACACGCTGAGAAAGGAATATACATAGCTTACAGGAAGAAAAGAAGGAATTTTCTGTTTCTAGTAGGTAAGCATACAAATAAAGTGCTTCATTGCAATAGCATTTTTTTGGGATAACTCAAGTTCAGGCTAGGATATTATGTTTTGCACGTGATTATTCTACACTTCGTGGAGTTCTTAACCTTCTCTCTTTTTGTTTTCCAGCTCCCTGCAAATGTTCGTTAATAGCACAACGAGCAGAACTGTGGATAACCATGAAAAACTATCAACAAGCTCTCCATGATGCAGAGGCACTCTGCCAAAACAAACCCCTCTGGCCCAAGGTACGGTACACTCATGCTTCAAAGACAGAAATATGTATCAGGATCTCTCTTTGTGGTGAGGACAGAACTTTTTCAGGTCGCTTTTGGAAGGCTATTTTTGGCAACCAACAGGGCTAGAAACTTGAATGAAAGCTTAAATTCTACATAAAACAACGAGGTCTGTGGTGGAACCTTAAATCTGTGCTAGTGCATGAAATTGCTTTGGCATGTACGTCCATTGGTCCTTCATGCTAAGGTCCAGTGATCTGTTAAAATGGGTACATTGGCATGCTTGGGGACAGAACCAGACCTGTCAGTCACTGGCAGTAGGGGAATGCTCCACCTCCTGAAATTCCCTCCAGTGGCTCAACCAGCCCTCCACGCTGCAGTGCTTTTCTGAGGAAAATGCTGGGTTTATTTCAAATTTTTTAAACTAAAATTTGGTTCAACAATGTGTGTATCTAATTCTCAGACGTGACCCAGGGCTGCACTTTTTGGGGGGGAGGGAGAAGGCGGTTACACACTGTGGAAAGAAATACAAGTTATATGGTAAATTTGAAGCAGTCCATGAAGTACAACAGGGGAAAAACTAAGGCCTCTTTGCAAGTGATAGGTAGAACAAGTGCAGCATCAGAAGCCACCCACTCTTGGCTCAGATCTATCTGCAGGTCTCCCAACTATCCCTTTCTGGAGTTGAACCCCCTGACTGGTGCCAGACTCTCTCAGTCCAGAAGTAAAAGGGTTACCTATTGGTTTGCTCAAATGAGATCACTTGACATTATCCAGAGGGTCTGTGGAGCTGTGCAAGAATTTCAGGAACAGCTGTGTTCCATTCCTGGTCTCTACAACCCATGGAAAGACCACAACAGGAATGGAAGCATCCATTTTGTACTTTTAGATCAGAGCATTGCAACCCACTCCCCATCCTATTTCTAACTTCTGCTCCATTTGAAAGAATGCAGTGGTTTCTTGAGAAAATAAAAGCAGTGTTCATTGGTCTTGTGTTACAGTCAGTCACTTTGGAAATGTCAGTTTCACATACCTTTTGTTTGCATGCAGGGTCATTATGTGAAAGCACAAGTTCTTTCTGGATTGGGAAGGACTGAGGAAGCACTGAAGGAGTTTCTTTATTGTGTTGCCTTAAATCCTGAATGGAGCTTAATGAAGAAAGAAGCCCAAAAGGTACAGTAACTACATCATGGCACTCTTTTTTTGTATGCGGGTCTGTTGTGTCCTACAGCTAAGGAAAATCTTTGGATTCAAATACATTCCATGTTAATAAAAAAAAACCCCACACATTTTGGCACAATATCAAATAAAACCTTAGTGCATCTGCCATGGGAGAGAATTCTGCCTCCTTGATCACCTCCTTGTCTTGCTTGTAGGTGAGTTTTACTAAACTGTGTGCCTTACCACTGTCCTGTGGAAGCAAGCTACAGAAGTGAGGCTGAGTGAAGTGAGGTCTAACCTCATAGGCTGAGTGAAGTGAGGTCTAACCTCAACTTAATGGTGTCCGTCTAATAGAATAATTACTTCCAGAATTTCAGGAAACAGTCTAGGTTATCAGTGGGCACAGGCCTAATTTTTGTTGGTGCAAATCAGAACACTGGAAAAGCATGATACACAGGAAAATCAGGGCTCCCAGACTCACCCATGCCGCAGGCAGAGAAATCAGAAGCGGCAGCATAACTTGCTGTTTGGGGAGAGAGTCTGTAGCCTGGACTCTTATAAGAGAGTTTTATACAGTATATTGTAGGGGGTAGCAGGAACCTGAGGGGGTGGGAGTTGAGTTGAGTGAGGAGGAGGGGCACAGACCCTGGCATGGGGGAATGGGGATAATCATATGGAGGGACCTGTGTGGGACAGAGGGACATAGCCTCTGCCATGAAGGAGAGGTGGGGGTGTTTCAGGGAGTTCCTAAAAGAGAGGGCATTGTGTGGGTGGCAGAGCCAGGGAGAATGAGTGGATGCAACGGCCCTGGTGTGTTCAGTGAGTTCATCTGCAGATTGTGTGACCCCCCCTCCCGCCCACCACCCCAGCTCTTCAAGTGTCCTCTGCATTTCCCACTCGTGGGAAGCCCCAGCTGGTGTCTCCTGAATGGCAGAACTCTAACTAGCAGATTGGAGCACTCATTTGCCTCTCCTGCTGTCCCTCAAACCTCCGTGAACATGGAATTGGGGTGCAGATATAAAAGGGGTGTGGCACTCCAGCCATCTCAGTTCTTTCCAACTGTGGCCGGCTGAATGGATCAGGAAGTGCTCCTGGATTTGCACCTTGCTAGCTAGTTAATAATTTTATAGTTAGAATTAGTTAATTTTAGCATTAGTTTATGTTGTAAAGCTTTTGGTTGCAGGATTCTTTGCCAAACAGAAAAATAAAAAGCCAAGTTTTAAAAGATGTCATGCCCGGCAGTGTATCTAGCATTCAATGCACATGCCTGGCATGCTTAGGTGAGGCACATTCACCTTCAGAATGCTTGATTTGCTTGAATTTTACAAATGAGCTGAAAAGGAGAGACAGAACAGACTTAAGACAATTTATGGATAAGGAAGCCTAACCACCCAGAACTAAGAGAGAACAAGATTTGAACAAGTCTCCTAGACTAGTGTCCACTCTAAGCAAGTCTGGGGGAAAGGACAAAACCTCCACCTCTGTACCTGGTACTAAAGGAGCCAACGAGTTAAAACTACTGTGGTGTTGGCCTCTGTTTCTAGAGCCAATCCATGACAAAAGAACACAGCTGTCATGGTGAGCATGAGCTCTGGGTTCTCACTGTTGTCAGTCTCTTTGCAAAGAGCCGATCCTCGAGAGAGAGACCGTTTGGCCAGAGGGTCTTCCAGGAACCGATCCTGGGTACAAGAGCTCAGGAACCGATGAGGGGGGTAGACTAGGATGATGCAATAACCTGTACTGACATGGCACCTCAACAAATAGTAGTTATGGCACAGATTCATCTATGAAATCCTGCTCTGGTTCCATTACCTGCTTAATTGAGTTATCAGACACTTTGTTGTAACAGATACAATTAAATACTTGCCTGGGGAAGAGTTGAAGACCAGATCTCTCCTCTGCTCCCACCGTTTAAGACCCTCTTCTAGGCCTCTAAGAAAGGGTTGGTTGGTTTGTGTGCGTGCATGTGCGCTCCCCCATCCTCTCATGCGCTCCTTTATTCAGCCAAGGAGAGTGCTGTCTTCAGTTGCATCTGAAATGAGAAAGGGCTTGGCTAAGAGAAGATATGAATTGGAGGGCCGATCTAGAGACAGGTTTTTCCCACCAGAACCGAATGTGGGCCTTTGGCCTGACTGGCAGATTCCTCCTGGGGTTCTGTGCTCTTACTGGCCATCTTCTTAACCTTATCAGGATGTTTCTATGTATAAAAATAGACCTTTGCCAGTTTGGTACCAAGGAAACATTCAATTATCAGATCCGAAAAGAACAGATCCGAGGGTGGGTCTAAGTCCTGATAGGTGTCCTACAGAGGTAAGAGATTTGTTACCAGAAGAGGAAGAATTAGTGGAGATACAAGAATAGGATCTAGACTCTGACATTCTCCTCTGGAGAAGATATCCTTTCAGACACTTCAGCATCATCACCATCAGAGGGCGAGGTGGTGCTCTGTGAATTGGTGGATTGCATGTGAGACATCAAAAAGTTTTAGTTTCTGTATGTTATCTCTAAGTTCTATAATTCCTCCTCTTTCCCTTCAGGATTGATTTAAAGCTCTGAATTTAAGACACATTTTCATATTTCAGTAAGACCATATCACTGGAAATTTCTTCATTTCATGGTAGGAGAGGACCTACTATGTTTCAGTACATAGTCATCATCTTTGGCTCATCTAGAGGTCCAAGGCTGTTAATGAAATGCCTATCGGTAATGGCAGCATAACTGAGAAAATGGGATTTATGTATATCCTTACCTAGACAGCTGGATAGTTAGTGTCCATTGAGGGAACAAATCCTGTTACATGCGGATCAAATGTTTGGCAAAAAGTAAATCTGGGATTATGCATAAATTGGGAAAAGCTATCCCTAAATCCAACAACCCAAAAGATCCCTTTCATAGGGGCCATATTAGACTCAAGTGTAACAAAGTGTTTCTTCCAGAAGAAAGGTTTATTAAAATAATGTTGTCTATACATCTTCTGCAGTCCCCACAATGGTCAATGCTATTCTCTTCCCCCAGTTACTGGGTCTCTTAGCATCAATCATGTCAGTGACCCACACGCTCGTCTTCAGATGAGACCTGCAGCACTGGCTAGGAAAAATTACAAACTTGTCTTACACAACGTTTATTGCACATCAGCGTTAACTTCTATGGTAGAATTACTAATGTGGTGGATGTGTTCTAAATGTAATGGTTATACCTTTCAGTCTGTCTTGCCATCAGTAATACCTACCTCTGATGCATCTATGGTGGGTTGGGTGGTGCCCATTTAAACAAAAATCTACTGTTCAGAGCTCACTGGTCACCAATGGAAAAGAATCTACATATCAGTATCTTAAAACTGAGAGCAGTCAGGTTGGCTTTCAAGTCATTTCTGTCTCAGGTCAAACACCGGGTATGCCAGATCATGACAGACAATAGGACAGTGTTTGTATTATCTGAAGAAATGAAGGGAGGCTCATTCCCTACAATTGTGCATACAGGCAAGGTGTCTGGGATTGATCTAGAACAAGATGATCACCCAATAACAATTCATGTATCGGGGGCAACAAAATACCCATGTAGATCACCTAAGCAGGTCAACCACTCAAATGCATAAGTAGAATCTAGATTGGATGCAAATTTGGTATGGCTGTTCTGCAGTCCTTATTCAATTAGGATTCCATGGTCCCACCCTCCTTCATCAGAGTACTACCGTCTTGTGTGTGGGAATATGCTGAGGGCACTTGAACAAGAAATGAAGGTTATTTACCTGTAACCAGCATAGTCACACTCCCTGCCTGTTTTTCCCCACTGCCTCGGAGTCCGCCTTACAAAGGGCTTGGCACATGGGGAAGGAACTGAGGCAGCTGGATTGCCATGTCCCTTTTTCACCCTCTCCCTGGAACATTCAGTGCTCACTGAGGGGCGGTTTGGGGAAGGCATGTGAGTGCTCCAAGAGCTACTGCTAGCTAGAGTTCTAACCGTGCAGGCTACATCTGTGACTATGCAGAGTGCATCTTGAAGAACCCTGGTTACATGTAAGTAACCTTCATTTAGACTACACATATGTTTGTTTCTGTAACGCCAGCTCAAAAAATTCTTTTTTTTTTTCTCATTTACTAGATAATGTGTGAGATGTTTTTCCCAGCCTTCGAAAACGTGCATGACAGCCTCACTGCACCTTTCTCTAGTCGGACAAGGTTGAAACCTGCATTTTTAAGCAACTTAAATGCTGTTGAAGATGGTTCTGCTGCTGGGTGCTCTGAGGTAAAGAATAAAATATTCAAAATATATTAACACCAAAAGTAATTTTGAAGCATCTTGTAATATCTGATCTACCTGACTTGAATTGTTGCATATGTTTCTATACAAGCTTAGTTATTACTAATGCATCTTTTCCCCTCTCAGATTGTAGGGAGGGAATCTAGCTTTAGTGCAATATTATAAAAAGGTGGAAGGAAGTATAAATTGTATTTAGATCTCTCATTTCTGAGGGTATGTCTACACAATAAAGAAAAACCCGTGGCTGGCCCAGGCCAGCTGACTCAGGCTTGCGGGACTTGGGCTGTGGGGCTGTTTCATTGCTGTGTAGACTTCCGAGCTCTGGCCCAAACCTGGGAATAGTCCTACAGTCCGAGCCTGAGTCGAATGGCACGGGCCAGCCGTGGGTTTTTCTTGTCTATGTAGACATACCCTGAGACTACCTAATATAATTAGATTGGGGTACCACTTTCTAAGAGAGCCAAATAGCGGTTTTTGTATGGTGTGATGTTTTAAATAACATTTTATTTTTGTTAGTCTGTGTGCGCTTTGAGAATGCACAATTACAATATGTCAGGAGAGGTGGTTAGAAAAGAATGAGAATTGTAATGAGAGAAATAGCCCTCTATTTCTGAAGCAATTGGAGCAAGTATCTCTTATTAGTATTGGCTCAGATCAGTTACCAGGTTGCCCCCATGACATTACTATCTTATCATTTCTATGGATAGAATTAGTGCAGAAAATGAGGAAACAGAATCTGCCTGACTTTCATGCGGTTTTTCTCTTTTCAGGATACTGTGTTCAAATTAACAAAAGCCCTGTCCCAAGAGTCTGATGTTCTTCGAAGCACTAATTCTTCTCTCTCTCACAATGTACTGGATTTGCATTTTGAAGACCATAAGTCATTGGGAACAATCCTCTCCAGCTTACCTGTTGCACGTTTGAAAAGAAAGCTATCCAGTGACTCGAGGGATTTACAAAGCTTGGATGTCCCAAATAAGATTCCTAAAAAAGGTCTGTCCTGTTGTGGGGTTTTTTTGTTTGTTTGGGGAGGTGCCGGGGGGGGTGGGGGGGGGGTTGGGTTGGGTTATGGCACTATATTTTAAAATAGATGGGAAAATAACACTTCTTTGTTACTGTTCGTAGGTAAAACTCAGAGGGGGAAAGGGGGTACTCAGGTCTGGTCTACACTAGGAATTTACTTCAGTATAGCTATGTCTCTTGGGGTGTGAAAAATCCACACCCTGAGAGACATAGCAATAATGACCTAGCCCCCAGCGTAGACTGTGCTAGGTTGATGGAAGAATTCTTCCATCAACCTAGCCACCGCCTCTCAGGCAGGTGGATTACCTATGCGGACAGAAGAATCCCTCCCATCAATGTAGGTAGGGTCTACACTGAAGCGGTGCAGCTGTGTTGCTGTTGCATTTTAAGTGTAGACATACCCTCAGTGTCACAGCTAAATACGAGCTAGAATAGATGGTTTAGGGCAAGTCTTCACTTAAAACGCTGCATCAGCACAGCTCTCTCATCTGCGTAATCCACCTTCTCGAGAGGCCATAGCTATGTCGGCAGGAGAAGCGCTCCCGCTGATATAGCGTTGTCTACACAGGGAGTTAAGTCAGTATAACTTGGTCATTCAGGGCGATGGATTTTTCACACCCCTGAGCAACGTAGTTTTACTGATTATAGGTCTGTAGTGTAGACCAGACCTTAGTACAAGTAGCTAACACACATTCTAAGAGACCATTCAATTTGAAGTGGCCCATTAACACCCCTGCAGTCATAGGACAAAAATGAGGAGATAGTGGGTTACAAATCATTGTAATAAACGAGAAATCCTGTCTCTTTATTAAGACCATAATTTTTAGTGCCTAGCAAAGTTATGAATTTAAGCTCCCAGGTTCATCTTTGGAGGGTGTTGTGCAGGTTTCTTTTGAGGATGAGTACTGATAGGTCAGATATAGAGTGATTGCTTTGTGAAAAGTGTTCACCCAGAGGTGATATGGTGGGGGTTTTTGGGTTGTTTTTTTCCTTTTGTCTTTTTTTGTGAGAGTTCATTCACGATCATAGTGGAGAGCTTGCTTCTGGTGGTGAGCGTGGTGAGGTGGGGGAGTTCAGGAAAGATTTCTTTCAGGATGTGGTTCTCATTGGCTATGGTTTGCAATTGTTTGATACCCCATATGGGTTCTAGTGTGGGGTGGTAAGTGACAAGTAGGCATGTGTGGTCAGAGGGCTACATGGCTACAACACGATTTCAGACAACTCGTCATTCTTGTTTGTTGTGATGAGCAGAGTTGAAACCCTTGTCTAAACATCAGTAATATTGTTCCAGAGAAGTCTTGATTCATCTGAAAAGAAAAGGAGTACTTGTGGCACCTTAGAGACTAACCAATTTATTTGAGCATAAGCTAACGTGATCACTCTCTTTACATAAGCTATTACCAACAGGAGAGTGGGTTTGTTGGGGGGGGGAGAAAACCTGGATTTGTGCTGGAAATGGCCCACCTTGATTATCATACACATTGTAAGGAGAGTGATCACTTTACATAAGCTATTACCAGCAGGACAGTGGGGTGGGGGGAGAGAAAACCTTCTGTAGTGATAAACACCCATTTTTTCATGGTTTGTGTATATAAAAACATCTTCTGTATTTTCCACAGTAGGCATCCAATGAAGTGAGCTGTAGCTCATGAAAGCTTATGCTCAAATAAATTGGTTAGTCTCTAAGGTGCCACAAGTACTCCTTTTCTTTTTGCGAATACAGACTAACACGGCTGTTACTCTGATTCTTCTAAGGAATACATACTTCTCTTCTCCAAATTCTGCCTTTCTGATGCTTCATCCGTTAATAGCTTATCTATTGTACTGCTGGTGAAAGGAGTGCTGTAGTAGTTAGGCCTCTGAGGTATAGCTAAACTTCAGTGTCTCTTTGCATGAAATAGAGGAACAGTAAGCCCAACGGAGGAAGCTAATTTGCATCAAAATCAGTCATATGTTAATATCTATTTTTCCCAGAAAACAAAGAATCCATTTAAAAGAGAAGTACCCCTATCCATTCTGCCTTTTAATACATCTGCTTACATAGATATTTCAAACATTTTTAACAAAGATCTCGGGTTTAGCAGTGTGAAGGAATGCTAGAAGGCAGTAATGTACTGTATAATGAAATAATTAATGTTTTTTTAAATCTCCACTGTATTACCATTCATTGTTTCACCAAATTTTGAAGGTTAGAAATCTGACTTCTGCCTTGAAATTTACACACAACGTACCACTGTCTGTTTTCCACCTCTCCACTCAAAACCCATTTCTTCCACGTAATAGAAATGGTCCACCTCCCTGCTGTGATAGGAAAACTCCTGCAGAGTGGCCTGTGAACTGCAAACCCACCCAATCACTGGGGTGGGAAATCTAACCTTCCCCTATCTTCACAGTAAGGGATTTAGAGCCATTTCACACTTTAACTATCAATTTAAGGTTTACACAAGATGTGATGCCATGTTATTGTCTGCTGAATAGCCCGTTTAGGGTCCTGCTATTGGTCAGGGACCCCACCCTCAAGATATAGGTTAAAGATAAACATTTTCCATGAAAACCACTAATGTATCATCCACAAGATGTCAATGCCCTCCCCCCTTCCCCTGTGCTTGATACACGCCAGAAGGTTGTGTACAGGTTGTCCTATAACAAATTGTAGTGTTGTAACTTGCATGCAAGGGGAAAAACTTAATTTTTCATGTGACATCTAGTTAGACTCCTCCACCAGAGGGTTAGGAGGCAGAGATACCAATGGTATGAGAACTTTTGCTTAGTATTTCTAGACTTTCTGCTGCTTAGGCTTTTTGAACTACAGTGTTAAAATCATCGGACAAAGATGCTGATCCTGCAGTGAGTTGTGCACAGATGAAGGAATCTGCCTGCAGAGATCTTATTGCAGGGTCAGACCTTGTAAGCGCCAGTAACCATTATGGAACTTATACTGCTACAGAGCTTCTAGGTCCAAACTGGTAGAAATCTTGTCTACAGGAAGACAAAACTGCGTGGACAAGTCTTGAGTTATTTGTAAGTTTCTCAAGACCCAAGAATTTAGGAGTCTGCAGATTTGGGGGACTTAGGCTGAACCTGTGAATTTAGTAAGGTCTCTTAGTCCAGCTGTTCTGGCTTCAGCACTTAAAGGCTCAGCCTGCTTGGTTTAGTCAGAGCTTAATGCTCTGGGCTGTGCTTTAAGTTTAAAATTCTTGAAAATCAGGAATTCAGCTATACAGAACTTGCCAACAAAGCAGGCTATGCTAGAAGTTCGTTAACGCTCTTCACTCTTTTATAAACAGTGCCTGCCCTTGAGAACGCTAAACATTACTGCAACAGCAAAGTTCTCAGATTCAAATGTGTTAGCAAATTAATCTCCAGCCTTCCCAAAAAAAAACTTTAAATGCAATAGTCCTGATTTCAGAGGGAGAAGGGGGTGTTAAAAAACAAACCTGGAGTTCTTAAATTTAGCTTGTTTTGGGGGTAGGGGGGTTTGGGTTGGGTTTTTGTGGCTTTTTTGTGGTGGGTTTTTTGTTTGTTTGAAACATGCAAAACTCTTGAAAAATTAAAATCTATTTCAAACTGTGAAGGGTTTTATGTCTTGTCTCAAACTTTGGCTCTCCAACAGAAAAAACATTTACCCTCTCAGAAAAGTTACCCTCTGGCAGGAGGTCCATGTGTAATATTTTAGGTGGAGAGGAGTTTTTTTGGGGGGGGAGTTTGTGTTCATAGAGAACAGATACAAAACTGGGTTCATCGTAGAAAATTAGCATGGGGTCACTACTCTGATTCCATAATATGTGTACATACATAGTGCCTGCTTTACCTGAATGTTTGACATAGAGCTGTCCTTCTCCCTTAGATGGAGATACTGTACTTGAAAACTCAGCCACCCCTGCATTACGTGAGATATCAGCAGTCCTTGTGGATGCATCTGACTTCGAGTGTTCCCTCTGCATGAGGTATGACTGCGTAGAGCTGAGAGTCTTCCTAAACTTTAGACCAAATATATTTGGTTTTGAGGAAAGGGTTGTACTGGAAGCTATTCTAACATGAACTAAAGGTTTTGTTTCATCTTTGCAAAAATGTAATAAATGTTAACATCAGTGGAGATGCTGAAATTATTTTTGCAACATGTCAATATAATGGATTTACTTTAAAAATGAAATCCCTTTTACGTCCTAGGATAGAGACTAAATAATAAAAATGTCTCACAAGATTTACATGCAGGGCAGGAAATAGCTTTTAAAATGGTAGGCTTAGTGACACATTGCTATCTGTATTGTTTGTGTGTGAGATGGAAATTCTAAAGAACCAATTTTATTTTGTCCCAACTGTCTGGTTTAGGTTATTCTATGAGCCTGTTACCACTCCCTGTGGACATACATTTTGTCTCAAATGCCTTGAGCGTTGCCTTGACCATAACCCATATTGCCCGCTCTGCAAAGAAAAGCTCTCTGAAGTAAGTTTGTATTTGTGAGGGGGTTTTTTAGAAGCTTTTATTAAGATCTTAGCATATTGTGCAAAATCTCTTTGCATACATACAGCTGAACAATATAGGGCCAACATAGTAGTCTTGTTGTGCTCTGCACAGACATAGTCTGAATACTAACGCTAGTATTTATTAAGCTGTATTAATAATCTGGAGCAGGCCGGAGGGAAGGGAAGTACTGACCAAAATTGTTCGTACAGTATTACTTTCTCACATTGAAATGAGGCGTTTTAGTTTTTGCGTGAACAGTCTCTAACAAAGACTGTGAAAATGCTGAAGAGGCCGTACTGTCATTGCAGTATCTCTACTGATACTGGGTTGGTGAACAAAGCACGCTTCTGGCCATTCTGGTGTAGAGAATGTATGCTCAGCTGCGGGAAATCTGATTCCCAAATATTTAGACTCCCCAGGTGGCAGTAGCTTGAGTCAAAAGGTATTATCTCCTTTACACTAAGTAAGGAGGACTAGAGGCGGGCAAAAGTGTTTGTTTTTGTTTTTTTGATGCGGGCGGGGGGGTGTGGGAACGGGGACAGAAAATAGTTTGCAGAAAAATGCTGATTTGCATAGATCAAAACATTTCACAAACTCCTGTGTGTTTCAGTTAGTTGTTTCAGTCAAAATTGGGGAGGGCAGGAGGGTTAAGGGTCAAAAGAAATTCAGAAATGTCAAATCAGCTTTGTTTCACCACTTCTGAAACCTAAACATTTTGTTTTTGTTTGTTAGATTCACAAAACTGGAGGTGGTGGTGAACCACTTACACCCTTTAGCCCAGTTAAAGCACACACCCCTCCCCTTTCTCTCCTGCTGAAGCTGTTACACTTTGGATACATGATTAAATATTCATTGGAGCAGGGACTGGAACCTGAATGTTGCCTGCCCTCCCAGGTGAGTGCCTTAACCACCAGGCAATAGTCATTCTCGTTCGCTCACTCTCTCTCTCTGGTCCGGTGAATACTTAAACACTTTACACAGAGTGGAATAGCTTCAACAGGAGAGACTGAGAATACTCTCTAACCCTGGTGGTTGGGACACTCGCCTGAGAGTGGTGGAGACCCCGGCTTCAAGTCCCTGTTCTAGAGTGGGGATTTGAACCTGGGTTTTCCACAGTGCTTTCTTTAACAGCTAGGTAATAAGGGACTATCACTATACAAAATGTTTTTTCTTTAGATGACCTGATACAAGTTTTTCCCAACTCTTTTGATATGCTGAACCAAACCTGAAATATTCTGGAATTTTCGAGTCAAACTGAATTGTTTTCAACACTTTGGAACTGCCAGCGAATTGCAAGTCAGTTATTCTCACAGCTCTGAAGAGTACCCTTTTTTTTTTTTTTTATTGTTATGTTGTAGAGCCTATGATAAATTTGTCCTTCTGGAAGTTTATGGGCGCTGAAGTGGATAGTGTGTCCACTCTTGTATCACAGAGATAATCTCAATTTTTTGAAAGAGTGAGAAAAGAAGGGGGGTTAGAACAACTTTACATCAGGAAGCTGGTGCATTAATTGTTTTGTCACTGTTTGCGAACCATCTTGATCTATCTTGCTCTTGGAATGGAGGCTGGACATAACTGATTAAATATTAGTACTTAAGCTTTAACTCTCTTCTCTATAGTTTTTGGCAAGCAGAACTTATAAAAAGACAGTCCTTACAGAAGAACTAATAGTTCATTACTTGCCAGAAGAGTTATCAGAAAGAAAGAAAATTTATGAAGAAGAAATGAAGGAATTATCAAAGTAAGTTGTTTTTCTGTTGTATCTAAATGTTGTAAATTTTTATTTTGATCTAGATTACTGAAGAAACCTTTAATTTATTTATGAAAGTAGGTTTCAAAGGCTCACTTAATCTATTCATAGAATCATAGAATATCAGGGTTGGAAGGGACCTCAGGAGGTCATCTAGTCCAACCCCCTGCTCAAACCAGGACCAATCCACAATTTTGGCCCCAGATCCCTAAATGGCCCCCTCAGGGATTGAACTCACAACCCTGGGTTTAGCAGGCCAATGCTCAAACCACTGAGCTATCCCTCCCTCCATTCCAGTGTTGGCATGTTTGTAGTCGATAGTAATCAAGGAAAAGTAGGCTTGGATGTGAGAGGTGCACAACATCAGAGGAAAATATTAATTTTATTTGGCAATAAATTTAGCGGATTTATTTCTGTGAATAAAAAACCCATAATTTAAAACTAATTAAAACATCTTCCCCCAAAGTAGGAAGTGGGGGATTGGGAGTAAAAGAAGCATAAAATGTAAGCAGGTATGCTTCTACACATCCTTATAAGTAGATGTATTGGCTGCTTTATCCATGATTACTTGTACTTGCCATATTGCTGAATTTAAAAAATCACAACAGAAAAATGAAAGTGTGTTACAAAACTAGAGGCTGAAAGTTAACTCTGTCCTTGAGTCCCCATTTCCACTGAATTCCTACAAACACTCCACATCACTTTGGAATATAAAGATTGCTTTCCAGTCATGTTTAAAGTATATGTAGTATGCAGTAATATATCTTTTTGAAAATTACAGATAAAAGCTGTAAAAGACTCAGTGATGTGCAAATTAGATGTTTTTTTCCATGCACATGCTTGAGAATGCGATTGCATTTTCCATACTTTTTCTAGTAAAACCAAAGAATGGAGGTATTGGTACCTAGAGTGCATTAATAGCAGGGACAGCCCTTGGTGCTCTGGTGCCTGTGAAAGCAACAAATTTTTGTTGGCCAAGACCTTATTTTACGAGAAACAAGTCTGAGAAACCATTCTAGTCAAACCTCAACTATGAGGTTTTGTGCTGAATAAATACAGTATGCGTGAGGAGACTGACTGTTCTCATATTTGTATTTTTGCAGTTTGAATGAAGATGTTCCCATCTTTGTGTGTACCATGGCCTTCCCTACCATCCCTTGCCCACTTCATGTCTTTGAACCTCGGTATCGGCTAATGATAAGAAGATGCATGGAAACTGGTACCAAACAATTCGGCATGTGCTTAGCTGATGAACTAAAAGGGTATGGAATCTTGCTGAGAACATCCCTGTCGTAAGACTTTTGGAAGCCAGTGGAGAACCATAGTACTCTTGGTCTTCCACAACGAGTTGGATCCTTTTTAAGTTTCATGCTAGCAGATACAAATGTTACTAAGTGTTTTGTTGCCAGGTTTTTATATAATCTGTAAACATCCCCTTTTTGCTGAAGTTTCTGATATCTCAATGTTAGACCCAGAAAGTTGACTTATGCTCTAGTTATCCATCCAACCTCCTTTACGTATTCCTGGAAAGTGTTTCATTGTGGATATGCTTTGGAATAGTTCTGTTACATTTAACTAGAAAATAGTAACATGTCAAAAGACTGGAGTGCATATGGCATCTATTTCCTATTACGTTATGTATGAACGGTTTGGGGTCAGTCGTACCACAGAGAGCCTATTATGACAGTTTCTGATCCACGGTTTGGTTCCCAGTATAGGCTGTTGACTAAGTCAAGGTGAGGGTTGCTCTTCTGTCTGTCTGCTCTGTAAGGGTATGTCTACACAGGGATGATAAACCCATGGCTGGCCTGGGTCAGCTGACTCAGGCTGTGGGGAGTGGGCTCTGGGGCTGAAAAATCGCTCTGTAGATGTTCAGGATTGGGACCCTCAGAGAGTGGGGTCCCAGAGCTCAGGCTCCAGCCCCAGCCTGAAGTCTAAACAGCAATTTTTAGCCCATGAGCCTGAGTCAGCTGACCTAGACCAACCACAGCCGTGCCATCGGTCTTTTATCCCTGTGTAGATTTACCCTGAAACATCTTCCTGTCTCCTAAGCTTTGGGTTCAGATCGGACTTTTATGAATACCCTGGGTTAATAAAGCTGGACCATACAGTAGGTGTTTGAAGTGGAAAATTAGGCTTTTTGAATGAGAATTACATGCTTGGTGGATGAGGATGCTGGATCTGAGCTTTCATTTGTAGGAATTGAAGAATCCTAAAGAGGTCATGGATGTCCTAATTCCCTTGAGGGCATGGTGTAGCTGCGAGCATGTACAGTGGAATCTTACAGTGAAGTGCTGATTCCTTTGAAAGAGGGAGGAAGTGGAGAATAACTGGATTCTCTGCTTTGCCCTTAGAGCATGCAAAACAGAGTTAGTTTCCAAAACCCTCCACCTTTTGGGGGCTTGGCTTTATTGGTAATTCGGAAATAACAGTGTAAACCTCAACTTAAGCTGCTTCTCAAGTGTAGCTGTTCTTAAGGTTTCTCTGTAAGACCACCTCTGGCTTAATTCTTTCTGGCACAGACACTCCCATCACCTTGATATTAGGAGACAGTTCCTGCTCTGAAGCGCTTACCTCCTTCCTTGTACAGTGCCTGGCACAACATGGTCCTGACCTTGGTCAGTGTCCCTCGGTACTACAAATAATGTATTCACACTGGAGCTACTGGACCCACCTTCCATCATGACTCAGCAGTAATTACCCTGAATTTTAATGCAGGATTTTAGCTCCAGTTGCCTTCTTCTAAAAGGGTGCAGTGTGTAACCCAGTTACATGGAGTTTCTTTAGAATAGGAGAGGACTTTCCTGACAAAATACCTCTTCCTGGTTGCTCTTCCAGTTGCAGGTGGCCCTGGCAGTTGGTGGGTGGGGAGTCTCTGGTTGGTGTCTGTCTCATAGCAGAGACCAGCTGTAGTAATATCAGCAGCTAAGGATTCCTCTCCCCTGTTCTCTCCCTGCTTTCCCCTGTAAGTACTGGTGGCAACTTCTTTCCCCTCTCCTCCTCCTCCCCACCCAATCAGAAATAAGGAGAGAGGGAGAGGAGTAGTAATCCCCTCGGAGTGCATCACGTACTATCTACATGGTGGTTGATAACTTACTATTAATCATTTTAGAGTGCATCAGAACTTGCTTACAGTGGTGTGTTAATTAACTTCGTCTTGTGCCAAGGTTGTTTTTGCTGAAATGTCCCACCATTGTCTTCACTATTGGAGCTGAACCAGTGGTAGCAGCAACGGGAAAATGTATCAGAGGCCCAAGTGGAGTAAAAGCAATAAAAGACATTCACTTCACTTGCACAGCTTCAGCATATTCTCTAGGCCAGTGTTTCCCAAACTTGTTCCGCCGCTTGTGTAGGGAAAGCCCCTGGCGGGCCGGGCCGAGCCGGTTTGTTTACCTGCCGCATCTGCAGGTTCAGCCAATCGCGGCTCCCAGTGGCCGCGGTTCACTGCTCCTGGCCAATGGGAGCTGCTGGAAGCGGCGGCCAGTACGTCCCTTGGCCCACGCCACTTTCAGCAGCTCCCATTGGCCTGGAGCAGCGAACCGCAGCCACTGGGAGCCGCGATTGGCTGAACCTGCGGACGCAGCAGGTAAACAAACCGGCTCGGCCTGGCCCGCCAGGGGCTTTCCCTACACAAGCGGCAGAACAAGTTTGGGAACCACTGCTCTAGGTACTTCTCTGCCTTCCTCAGCAGTGTAACAGAGCTATCTCTTTATAAATAGTTGCAAAACCCTGCATAAGTTGCCACCAGCACTCAGGAACTGGTGTTGATGACCCGGAGCATGAAATCTGCTCAATTTATTTAAAAACCTGCCCCTCCCTCCTTCCCCACACACAATTCTAATTTTAAAAAGCTGTTGCTTTAATCATGAAGTGTGTGTGTGACTGTTACCAGACGCATCGTTGTGCTGGAAAATTATGGAGTTACTTTCGTTTTTCACCAATGTAACGCAGTGGTGAATCAGGTCCAGTAAGTTTATAAATGTCTGAACTTCTATAAATACCTGTTAGTGACTTCCTAGTTTTCTGTGCCCTTTTATCATTTCAGGTTTGCCGATTACGGCTGCATGCTAGAGATCAGGGATGTAAAATTTTTTCCTGATGGGCGTTCAGTTGTTGATACGGTTGGTGTTCGTCGATTTAAGGTCTTGAACCATGGTCAACGAGATGGGTATAACACCGCGAACATTGAATATCTTGAAGATAAAAAGGTGATCTCCTGGGCATTCATGTTTCTTTGGGTTCGCTTAAATGTTCTGTCCTTGTCACATCTCAAGTTGAAGTTATTTATTTACAGGGTCATAATGCACATTTTCTTTACTTCTGAAACCATGGAATAAATGATTTTGCCCTTCTGACTACCTCACTAGCTCTCTCTGCAGTTTAATCCTCTCTGCCAGTGGTACTTCTGTCGTCATCAAATCTCAGGGTAGCTTTCAGACCTTTGATACTTGAAAAGATACAACCTACCATGTCATGTTTAGATCGGGGCTAAAGTAGCAGGTGAAAATGACACTAGTTCAAGACCCTTCTAAAGACACACGTCTAAGTTTTATTCAAGTGCTTAGGATTCCATGCTTTGCATTGATATACAGTATCTGTTCCTAGCTCCCACAGGTGATCTCTGACCTCACCACACACTGAATAGAAAAGCTGTTTGTTTTGTTTTTGTTTTTAAAAAGGTAGAACTCATTTTAAAGAGGAGAACTTGGTACTAATACATTTTGTCACTCAAATGCTTGTGTATGCATGGCATCTAAGGAAATCTACCAATTAAAATAACTTTCTTTTCTAAAATCTGGCGAACACCTCATTTAGTGAATTTGTGGTGGAATTTACTGGCCAAAACAAGAATGGCCTGCATAATGGTCTAGTGTTATGCTGGATATCTCAAATGAGTGCCAGAGTGAGCTGTAGCTCACGAAAGCTCATGCTCAAATAAATTGGTTAGTCTCTAAGGTGCCACAAGTCCTCCTTTTCTTTTTAGTAAAACTCTGATACCACTTCACAGTGCACTCATTGCAGAGTTCAGGCCAGTGGATAGCATTAGAAAAGTCCAGACAGGTCACATGGTTCTCAAACAGACTTTCACAGTTAACTGCAGTTAACTAGGAGGATTCTCCCCATTTGTGCTGTGCAGGTCAATTACCAACAAACACACAGAAAAGGAGACACTGGGGATAAAATGTCTCTTCAAGGTTAAAGTGGTCTAATATCCCATGTTATGGCTCAGGGTCCCCACTGTGTGAAGGTGAAGTATATCGTCAGATCAAACATTTGTGTATATTGGCAGAAACCTTGATAATACCATCCCTGGTACTGGGAAGTCAGTCTCACTTATCTACTTGTTCTGTTTCTCCCTGTCATCTTTCCACTACTCCCTTGACCTGAGTACCACTTCTACTGTATTTGAAAACAGCACTACTTTGTAGAATTCCCTTAATGCAGAAGCCCTGGCTGGAGGGCTCCTCGTCCTTGTTAAGAGGAAATCCTAATCAACTGAAGACTCCAATAGCAATACTGCTGACTTGGTTGCTGAAAGGACCTAAAACTTCTGCAGGAGAGACCAAAAAATGGAACTGGCACGAGTTTGGGATGTATCAGACTTATGCACCACTTCGTTAGCTGGAGACATCCACATTAAGTGGCATAACCATCCCTTAGTAAGGAGTAGTCATTGCTGTTAAGCATAATTGGGTTGAAATTGGCTATCTGTGAGGCATTTAAATAGTATAGAATATGGAATAAATCTGATTTTTGTATCCTCCTTTTTCTTGATAAGGTGGAGGGAGCAGAGTATGAAGAACTTGTCCGTCTTCATGATTCAGTTTATGATCAAGCTGTTGCCTGGTTTACTTCCCTTAAAGACAACATGAAAGCACAAATTCTCAATCATTTTGGATCAATGCCAGGAAAGGAATCGGAGCCACAGGTAAATATTTCCTAAACATGCACTACCATCCTAGATCTATGGATCTCCTAGACAAACCTCTGATAGAAAGATCTGTTGTCTCATACATATCAAGCTTATTAATGATTACCCAGTTCTGGTTCACTAGAATCAAGGTTGGAAAAACATTGCCAACTATTCCCTGTGGTTTTGACTCCTGAAGATGTCATTGCTACTTAATTGCACAAAAAGGAAACATTTGAAGTTGGTGTAGAGCTCAAGAAACCCCCAATATATAGATGGGCATTAGTTGTATTACTCCTAAAATAGAGGGAAAGTGGGAGGGAAGATTGCTAACACTAACCTGTAAGCATGTATCCTTTTATTTCTCTTGCAGAGTAACCCCAGTGGTCCAGCCTGGTACTGGTGGCTATTGGCAGTGTTACCATTAGAAAACAGGGCTCAGCTGGCTATACTTGCTATGACTTCCTTTAAAGATCGTCTTATTGCCATCAGACGTGTATTAATATTTGTAACACGCAAGAGACCCAGATGACATGGACTTACTTGTGAACAGGCACTGACTGTATGTTAGATATGCTTTTTTAAAAGCATCATGCAGAGATGAACAGTTCTTTCTGGTTGTCTGACGTTTGCTATTCTGGATGTTCACCAAACTTTGCACTCTACTCTGTAATTAATAAGCACTCTGTGCCTGTTGTCCTGGTGAAATCTGAGCCTCTATGAAGTTGTGCTACAATTACAATGTAGTTGGTAGTTGTGGATAACTACTTTGAAGTACTGTTCATAATCAAGAGTTGATGTTTCTAGCCTGTGAGAGACTGAGTTTAAAGTATTAGAACACCACAATTGGCCTATGTGCAGTTTGGATTTACACTTAGAAAGGAAAAGAGTTCTCTGCAATGGATCACAAACAGCAGATGGATTTATTAGAATTTTCCTGAGATGGTCAGCAGAAGGGAAACCAAACTATCCTGCAGATAAAGAATGCACAAAGTGCATAGCTGACAGGATGCTTTCTTAATGAGTTGGTAGAGTCTCTCTGCCCTTTCATCTACTTGTTCAAGAAATATTGGTCTATAAAACAATTTTCAAGATTAAGGTTTTGGAGGTTGTCCAGGAGCGTAGTATTTACATGGTCAAGGCTGTGTGTCGGGAAGAGTAGTAGCTACTGAACAGCAATTTGGTAGCCTTAAGTAACCCCTTGTGTTGTGATTTGCATGTTGTAGTGGAATGAATATATCAAATGTCAAAGGTGTGCATTTATTTTTAGAAAATCAAAGTAATCCCAGTTGGTCAGATGTCACTAAACACAAATCAGACGTATTCCCTAAAACATGAAAGGCTGTTGTGAAATAGCCATTTCGCTCCAAATTCCGGGAAAGCATGCTGTGCTACTCGGCCGATGTGTGTGCTTAAAGTAAACTTGGCTAGGATAAGCATGGGGGAAGATTCCATTTCCCTTCTCACCTTCAAATGATGTGCCAAGCTGATGTTACATTGGAACAATATTTGTTAGAACTTTGGGTTTAAAAGTTAGCGTTATGTTTTATATTATAAGTGCTGCACGTGGTTGGAACTTGGTCTGTGATGACATCATGAAAGGAGGTCCAAACTGAACACTAACAAGGCAAGTCTCAATGCAAGCTTAAGGCAAGTGTCCTCTTCATTTGTTTGTCTTGGTTTTTAATATATTGGTTTTGTTAATATCTTACTTTGATAGCTATTGAATATGTTGCTGGTTAGTCAAACTATTTTAGTGGCTATTTAGAAAATTAATTTAATTGTGTAGCTTCCTAAAAGAAGTAATTTTACCAACTTGAAAAGTTAGCCAGAATCTGTGCTCTCAGAGTATAGCGAGATGCTTTTAGAGACACTTGTTCATGTGCAACACTCTGGCATGATGAAAATGGTGTCTTATCTAAATGTTTAAAGTGCCTAGTTTTTAGTTTGCTTTGAATTATTATTTTTTTTGTGTCCATGAAGATATATATTAAAAATTTGCACATGAGTCCTGGAAGAAAACTGCATAAACAAATGAATTAACACATATTGACTGCTTTCTTGGATACTGTAATTACAACCTTTGTGGTCTGGGAAGCTAAAGTATCTAGTGCAGTGGTTTTCAAACTTTTTCTTTTTTCATTTATAAAACTTCAGATGGAGGTGCGGACCCCTTTGGAAATCTTAGACATAGTCTGTGGACCTGCAGGGGTCCACGTACCACAGGTTGAAAACCCGTGATCTAGTTAACTTTTCTTTCAGCAAATCGTTACCAGAAGTGGTTTCTGTAACCTGCTCTGAATGTACTGTAATTGCCTCTACCTTGAACGCGCCTTTTCTAGTTAAATAGTGATTTGTAATTTATCCTTTGAATTGTGAAGTGCATAACGTACAACCAATGATTTTGTAATCTCCACAATAGCCTTGCTGCAAGTTCTGCTACTGTCATAAGAGTACTAAAAGTAAAAGCTATATGAGATTCTGAGAGGGTGGAGAAGGCATCAGAGCCCCAAAGCTGCAAACAAAACCGCTTGAAGTCTTTTGGAGCACTTCCCCCTCCAACCATGCATTAGTAACTCTCATACTTCATCCCAGTGTTTTTTCCAGTTAATCCATTTTAGACTACCAGCACTTTAGGTAGTTCAGCTTCAGTTTGGCAACCCAACTCATTTTCAGTTGGGAAAATGAATTCTCTTTTCAGAGTAGCAGCCGTGTTAGTCTGTATTCGCAAAAAGAAAAGGAGTACTTGTGGCACCTTAGAGACTAAAATAAATTGGTTAGTCTCTAAGGTGCCACAAGTACGCCTTTTCTTTTTGTGAATTCTCTTTGTGAACTTTCACATTGTTTGTTTGTTTTTTGTTCTGTATGCCACTCTTGCCATCATTGTCCTTGCTCTCTTTGTTTTACCCTTCCCCTCTTCCATGACTCTTTCCATGTCCATGCATTGAGTTTTAATGTTTTGGCGGCAAAGGGACATTGACAGAATCATACAGTCCTAGGCCTTGCACCTGCAGAGTGTTACATATGTGCTTAACCTTACACAGATATATATCCTTTTAGAATTGAAATGTTAGTTGCTGTCTCCTTGATTCTAATTACTGACGACAATGTGAATTTCTCCTGTTTGCAAAAGCCAGTGATTTAAGATGTCTGTCCTTTAAGTACTTTTAAAAGTGACACTACAAAACAAAGTATTCCCTGTAATACATCATAGAAAAGCAATAATGAAGATGTAAGAGTGTCTTTTTTTTTTTTTTTAATTAGCTTTTTTGCATTAAATTACATTACTGTCTAAGGATGCCAGGATAACTAATGAAATGTCCTCGCTTGAGTGAAAGTTGAGTGACAGAATTTTTGGTAAATTTTTAAACTGTTTCTAGCACAATGGGGTCCTGGTCCATGACTGGGGCTCCTGGGTGTTACATTAATACAAATAATTAATATTTGTTTTTAAACACTTAAGTGACTGACATTTTGGATACATAATATGAAATAATCAGTATCTGTATGCAAATGTTAAACTAACAACCCAAACTCACTGTTTCTTCCAAAACATGAAATACTGGATCATACAGCAAAGCTAAAGAGAAACGCTCTTCATGGGCACGTACAGAGTCTCTAGGGGTAGAGACTTTTTTCCTACCAAGTTCTCCTGTCCTGGTTTGTACAGCAGCAAATAGTAAATAGATGGAGAAACCAGTTGCCTCTTCTCTGGATTAGAGGCAAATGTCCATATTGCAGCTATCTTACATCTTTACTTCATTCTTGTCCCCATGGTACGGTATTGAAACCATGAGCTAAGCAGCTGGAAAAGACAGGTGTTTTGCTGCCCTTTAACACATTACATTTTTCGTAGTTGCTTCCTAGCCTGGGCAATGTGATAGGAAAGTCTCCGCTTTGGTGAGATCCTTTATACGTCATAAAGAAACAAAAATGTCCAGATCGAATTTTTTTTTTTCCCCTTATGGGTCACCTGTAAGACTTAAAAAAAAATATTTTTTAACTTCACCTTTCAAGAAGCCTGTAAATTGTTTGCCATCAAAGCCTTTGTTATCGACTGTATTTTAACATGTCCAGTCTGTGTTTCATTTCATCGATTGCTTTGGACTTCTAACATGCTGATGATCAGTTTCTTACTGCTTCCCTTTCTTATGTTCCAGTCCATTTTGAAACTGAAATATAAAGCTATTGTTCAAAAAGCTATACACTTGATTCATATTACCTTTCACACTGGTGGAATTGGTATTTGGTAGCGCCTTACATTTACAGTTGTGAAATGATTGTATCAATAACAAAATCTCATCTGGGGCTTGTGACCAGATTAAAACAAGTATGTGTAATGTAGATAAACTTGAAACAATTTTTTACTGTTTTAAAGCTAGTTATGAAACTGTATGTACATATGTATAAATATAAATTAAACTGCGCCATTTTGTATTTAGTAAATTCAGGACAAGTCCATGTTCTAGCCACATTTGGTACTTGTTGCATAAGCAAAGCCAAACTTTTTTAAAAATAGCAATGTTCATTTCATGTATATTTGCAATATTCATGGGAAATGTACTTAATTTATGCGACATTTTGAATAAACAGATCACATTTAGCAGTGTCTGTCTCTTAACAAAAACCCATCATGTGAAATGTTAAGGTTACTTGGAAGTTTTCTTAATTAGAACTTAAATTTAAGTGTGCATGTGTGTATCTGTTGCTGTTAGTTTGGATTTAGGGCTGTAGGCCCTTGTAATTCGTTTCTGTTAGCACGTCTTGTAATTTTAAATGCCTTAATTTCTGTAAATCTGTTTTGGGGCAGACCACTCAGACAACATACGTGTGTTTTCCCAAGAATGCTGCTTTAACATGATGTGGAGTAGGGGTTGGAATTTTTATTTAATTGGGGTCAACAGACTCTACTGTTAAAGGCTGAAGCTCTTTATAAGAGGTCCTGGTGATTACAGATCACAAGTGAGAGGATTGTGGGAGAATGTATTACACTTCCTGTATCAAAAGGCACACTCGGGTTTCCTTTTTCTCTTCCTCTTTGCAGTCTTTTCTGGCACTTAAGCACCTCTTTTCCCAGTTGATCCCTCATGAGATCTGCTTTACAGCTGTAGGAGTCTATCACACTCTTCAGTAGCTATGACTAAGGCTACGTTTTAGTCATGGGTATTTTTAGTAAAAGTCACAGTCAGTAAACAAAAACTCACGACCTGTGACCTGTGCATGACTTGTACTATATAGCCCTAACTAAAAGTTGGGTGGTCTGGGGAAGGGGATGGCTCAGGGGTCCCACGGATTGTGGGGAAGGAGAGGTGGGGGACCCCTGCTTCTGTTGGTGAGGGGGGCTGACAGGCTCCCAGCATGGCTCCCTGGAAGAAGCAACATGTCCCTCTGCTCCTAGGCGGAGGTATGGCCAGGCCGCTCCGCGTGCTTCCCACACCCCAAGTGCTGGCTCCGCAGCTCCCATTGGCCGGGAACCGTGGCCAATAGGAGCTGCGGGGGCGGCACTTGCAGGCGGAGGTAGTGTGCAGAGCCACCTGACCACGCATCCACCTAGGAGCCAAGGAACATGTTGCTGCTTCCAGGGAGCTCCCCTCCCCCCCAAGGCAAGCACTGTCTGGAGCCCTCACCCCCTCCTGCACCCCAACCCCCTTTCTCAGCCTGGAGCCCCTTCCCACACTCACTCCTGCTGCTGCTTGGGGGGCATGGTGGCCCAAGACTGCCCCAGTAGTAGCTGGCCCAGGGGCTGCCCGAGCTGGTCAGGCCAGCCACACCAGCTGCTGCAGAAATCACGGAGGTCCCGGAAAGTCACGTAATCCGTGACCTCCGTGACAGACTCGCATCCTTAGCTATGCCCACTGTGAAGCTGTCTCTTTTCTAAAGAGAGGCTAACCCAGAAGCTTTCTAAGATGCAGGACTATCTACTAAGTATCAGAGGGGAGCCGCGTTAGTCTGCATCCACAAAAACGAGGAGTCCGGTGGCAAGGGGTCTCAGCAGGTTCGTGGCAGAGCCGAGAATAAACTCGGGCCTTCTGCTGCCAGCCCACCCATCTTTAACTGTGTTGCCAGTGTGTGGGGAGCTCACTGCAGAGAGCAAGGGGGAGCTCACTGCAGAGAGCAGGTAGTGAATGGGAACAGAAGGCAAGATCCTGTGCCATGAAGTCAATGGGTTTTGCTGTTTACTACAATGGGATTGAGCCAAAAGATAACTGATACAGAGCCTCAGGGAGAGGGCAAGAGCTGTAGCATCTGGGAGAGGACGAGTTTCAGATATGTAGCCAGCTATGGGGAAGGAATTAGCAGTGAGAGATTTGTGAATGGGAAGAGGCTGCGCTGATGAGGTGGGAGGATAGTAAAGAACATGAGACCAGAAGGAAAGGGGGAGTTAGAGATGAATACATAAAATAAAAAGTGGGAAGCAATGGAGTAGGTATAAGGAAGGAGGCTACATAGTTACCGTCTCTTTTTCAGAAGTTCCAGCACTGGGAGCTTGGATTACTGATTTTCAAACCTAACCTGACTGGTTTATAATTAAATACATTTCCGAACTAGTTTTCCCCCCTCAAATATTGAACTGGTTTATTGGCTCTTAACATTCATAGCTACCCACACCTATTCTTTGGTTTGAAATAATCAGTAGATGTAACTTACAAAAATGTATTCTCTACTCAGACTGGCTTTTGTTTTTCTGCCTAGGAGCTATGTTAAATTATATAAATGCAATTTTGAGGCTTAAAGGAGGATATTGATTGTAGAATATATCTGTAGCTCTTGCCATGGAGGGTAATGTCTGGCATGATAGTTGACCTAATAATGGAAATATGTATTCTGAAAATAATATATTTTTTTTTTAATAAAATGGGCTGATTTCAGCCTGGTTTGTGCTCCCTTTATATAGGTTTTCTGTGAGTACTTGAGCAATTGAGCTTCAGTTGTGGTAGTGCTCGTGTAGAGTGAAAGTAAAGATCACTTATTCAAGTAATTCCATCTATATGTAAGTATATTAAAACAATGCTACTTTAACACACTAAAGAAGATTTCCAAAATCTCTCTACTGTCCCGGCACAGAGGCAAATAAATGAGCCAGACAAGGATCTGTGACTGCACCTTTCACAGCTAAGACCGTACACAAAATTACTTTGTGCGAGTATAATGGCAGTGGGGAAAAAAGCTCTACACAACCAGTAAATCTCTCACCGTAGCAAGAGGTTTTTCTTGCAGTCTTTTCTCTGCTGACGCTGTTGTGTGGCCTAGAAAGGAAAAGCTAAGAGTTTTCTCCAATTCTGTCAATCTTCCACGATACCTCCCTTGGACTGAAAACCACAGTGGTGGCTTGTTGCCATCACTCAGTCAGGAACAGCAATGATGCCGTCTTACCAGTGGGCAATTGCGTCTTTCCAGCACAGCTTACGCTTTTGAACAGGAGTGCTGAATACTCACTGCTGCTCGCTATGAACCCATGGAGTAAAAAAACAAGTGAGTAAACTAGAATAACAAATGTGAGAAGATTATAATCTATGCACAGTAAAAAGCAATTTGAGTAGATTAGTTGTGAATGACTTCTCTCAATGGCAGCGCTTTTACATTCATGGAACAATTTCTTCGTACAGTATTAACAGCTTGGGTGTGGCTTTTTTATTAGATCTATTCTGTGTGCTGTGGATTGTGTTACCTCTAAATCAAAATTCACTCTCTGACAGCGTGGTCTGGCATTTTGCTCTCTGAATGAGCTTGATAAAACTTGAATACATTGTAGAAGGGAAATGACGTCACATTTAAATGTGACTCATTCTTCATTTGTTCAGATGCATAGCAACATCTTCCTATTAGAGCTATGATGGCTGAGCCCCCGATGAGAGGCTGGGGCCCAAGATCCAATGCAGTGGAGATGTGTCCTGAGAGCGCTTTGGGTTTTGGAGGCAAACTGTGTCTTCGTTCCAGAGAGGAGCAACGTATCACCACCGTAGAATGAGTTGCCAAAAACCAATAAAGGCAAGAGAATCTCAGACTACCTTCTCTCTGGGAGTTTTCCATGGGACTATGCAGCCTATTTCCAGGGGAAGAAATGCCATTTACTATTTACCTGATGCATCTGAGGTTTCTGAAAAGTCTAAACTAGCTAAAAGTGGCTAGCACGCACACAAAGTACCCAGCTTTTCATCTAAATTCTACTCCGGCTTTTTAGTATTTAGCATTAGTCCACATTTGCAGATTAATGGTGCTTTAAGAACTGCCACAAGCAGGCAAGCCATTGGTTTATACCATGTCAGTGAACTGTAGGAGTGTCTCTTCATGCAATCCGTGAGGTGGAATAGTTCAAGGAACAGGCATATGGGGGAGTGCAATTTACAAAAAAAAAAAAAAAAAAAAAATTGCCAACTGGCTGCCAGAGCTTTTGTGTTTTTGTTTTTGTTACACTACTGTTAAGGACACCTAAACATTTTTTTTAAAAGCTTAATATTAAAGTTCACATTAAGCATATACAAGACCAGGCAGTGAGGTATATAGATGACGCATGGGGGATATGTGAGGTCACATGACCTCCAGATTTCTGCTTGGCCTGCTAGGGGGAGGGGAGGGGAGGGTCTCCATTGTGCTGCTACACCTGCCCCCTGGCAGCCAGGCCTGGGCAGAGAGCGGACGGGGAGGGACCAGCCACTTCTCTCACAGGCCCCGCCAGCTTGCTGTTCTGTGCAGCGTGGCGTCTGCTTGAGAGAGAGCCCACCTGAGGAGGTGACGCTGGGAGGCTGCTCCCAGCCTGGGCCCGGTTGCTGGGGCCAGGGGCCGAGCGAGCCAGAGTCCACTCTCCATATTTCTGGTTCACTGGGCCTCTGTCCCTGGCAGCCGGGCCCAAGCAGGGGAATGGCCTATCTCCCTGGCCGGGCTCTGTCTCTTGGGCAGCTCTTGCACTGCACAGAGCAGTGACCTGGAGCAGGCAGCTTCAGCTGGTGTGAGAAGCAGCTTTCTCCTGGTCCTGCCCACGCCCGCCTGCCAGGGACAGGGGCCCACCGTGTCAGGGGACGCAGCAGGAGAAGGACAGAGCCCCTCCCCCTCACATGTAGTTCTGATGGGGTGGAGAGAGTGTGGTGGCCCTGGGATGGGTGTGGAGGGTTCACTGGGCAGAAGAGTTGTGGGGTGGTCACGTTTCCTCCTCCTCCCCATCCGCAGTATCAGGAGACATGAGTCGTCTGTGATGAGGCGTGATTCTGAACAATATCCATATGAATTGCCATGGAGGTCTGTCTAGTCTACTATCCTGTTTCTGACACTCTGCTTAGTGTTGGAAAGCCTGACTACTGGTGCCAAGGAGTTAAATATTTCTTAATTCTAGCATGAATCATTTGTCCCTGCTTTGGGAGTCAGTCTGCTTGCCCTCACGTATTAGATTGGAGTGGTTCCTGGAATAGGAGCTCCCTGCTCACGTCTGACATGCACAGCTCAGGGAGAAATGAAGAAACAGCTACTGCAAATAAAAAGACGTAGGGGCCCTTTGCTTGCAAAAAAGAAACAGGGACACAGGCTTACTCATTCAGGATTATCTCAGGACAGCTTGTTCCCTTGCACTTTTTTGGAGGGTGGAGGTGAAGTTCTAGGTACATTGTACCTATTAGTGTTAAAGGTCAGGTATGCTTAGGTACTATATTGTTTGTCAATATAGAAAAGGAGAGAGGAGGAGGAGCAGGCAGTCCCTATATAAGTCAATGTGCAAGGTTTTACATTTGTCCTTGTTTGATTTCCCCATGTGAACTATGAGGTGTCTTTAAAAAGAGAACCATATGGGGAATAGAGCAGAATAAGTGGTGGGAAATGATCTATCTCTAGTCCCTACTAGGGAGGTGCCTGCAGTACAGACACTGCTCAGATCAAACCCTGAGTTAATAGGCAGCAGGTTTAAAACAAAAGGAAGTATTTTTTCACACAATGCACAGTCAACCTGTGGAACTCCTTGCCAGAGGATGTTGTGAAGGCCAACTCTATAACAGGGTTCAAAAAAGAACTAGATAAATTCATGGAGGATAGCTCCATCAATGGCTAATAGCCAGGATGGGCAGGGATGGTGTCCCTAGCCTCTGTTTGCCAGAAGATGGGAATGAGCGAGGGGGGATGGGTCACTTGATCATTACCTGTTCTGGTCATTCCTTCTGGGGCACCTAGCATTGGCCACTGTTGGAAGACAGGATACTGGGCTAGATGGACATTTGGTCTGACTCATTATAGCTGTTCCTTTACTCTTTTAGATCATAATGGAAAGGCGGTAGCTGAGAATTATCAGCTCTCAACCTCTGGAGGTAGGAAATGCATTTACACCAGTAGAGAACTATTTACTGTAGTGACCAATAGCAGCCTTTCCCTCAGTCACTACAGTGATGCATAAGCATTATGTGCCATTTTGTCCAAAGAAACTTTGGAAAGGTGTCTCAGACACACCCAATCCCCTTCATCACAACCTCCCTAGTTCAAGCTTGGCTCCATGCCCATTCCCACGTACCCACTCCTTCAGCTCTCTTTCCCCATGGCTTCAAAATCTTTACTGCTGCCAGCTCCAGATTCTTGCCAATTACCTCCTTCTTGGAGTCAAATTCCCTACTGGTCCTACAGATACTGTACTGTTGGTGTGTGCCAGTGAGAAAAATGTTTGTGGACATGGGAGAGAGAACTAACAGAGACACTTAGTATTTGTCTGACTTTTTTGGAGTCCATTCTGATACCACAGTCATGAGTGCACTAGAAAAACCTAGATAGAAAGCTTGTCATAACTACAGCTGATCACACTATTCTGTTGGATAACATTTTTCAGAGAAGAATAATGTTTTATGGAAATGAGAATTTCCACAGAAAATTTTTCATGAAAATATTGTGGGTGGGTTTTTGGGGTTCTCCTTTATCCTTCTCTCCCACCTCCCCCCCCCCCCTTCTCTTCTGTAGGTAAAAGATGGAAAAGGAGAGACGGGGGAGGGAAACAATTTTTTCCCCAAATGTTTTAGCAAAAAATTTTTTCCTACCAGCTCAAAACATAATTAACAGCTGCTCTGCTGGAATGGGGTCACTTTCACTCCTTTCAAGAGAAGGAAGGGGCAGAGATGAAAGAATTAAAATCTTTGGATTCACAGTGGTGTGAAGTGTTTTGAGGGGAATCAGTGAAGCTTCTGTATTGTCTCAGTGACATGCATCTAATTTTATTCAAACTTAACCACCTTATACATGTAAGCAGTGTCTGAATGAGCTCTCCCCTGACATCTAGTGATGAGCTGTGGGAGAAGACCTCAGGAATAGACCATGTTTGCACAGACATGCTACTCTGCCTAGATGGATAGTGTGATGGAGTTGTTTTTCCGAAATGATCACTTTTGGCTGGTTTTGGGTTACAAATCACTATCTAGAGGACATCGGCAATACCAGGAGAGATGAGCTGGAGTGTCGATGTGAAGCGCAGTCAGGAAAGTAACTGAAATACTTCCCTGATGGATTCGCAAAAAGAAAGAGTACTTGTGGCACCCTAGAGACTAACAAATTTATTTGAGCGTAAGCTTTTGTGAGCTACAGCTCACTTCATCAGATGCATTCAGTGGAATGAAGTGAGCTGTAGCTCACGAAAGCTTACCCTCAAATAAATTTGTTAGTCTCTAAGGTGCCACAAGTACTCCTTTTCTTTTTGTGAATACAGAGTAATGCAGCTGCTACTCTGTTCCCTGATGGATTGTATTTTCTAAAGGACAACCTACCCTAATTTCTCAAATACTGAGGGGAAATCTACACTCATTCCTATATTTGCTTTCTACTACCAACTCTGTGTAACTTTGCATGAGTGATGTACCTAAGTATCCGGATTCTAATATCTAAACTGTATATCGTTAAATTTATCTAAATTATTGCTGATTATGCATGATATGTATCTTATGACTTTTTTAAAACAAACTTTGTATTTGTAAATAATCTAAATACTATACCCAGATGTACAGACAACTCTCTTCTTAACCTTTGTATTATATAATCTTTTAACATTAGCTTTAATAAAATTGAATGCAGGGGTAATGAAACGTTCTCCTTATTATATGAGTAAGCACAGTTCTGCTGCCCTTTAGCTTGCCCTTACTGAAGGGGTCACCCTAAACTGAACTGCACTCACTAAGCAGGAGTGGGGATACCAAATCCCAGTGAAGGAGAGAGAGACTGGGGAGAGATGTTCCTCTCGGATGGTGCGGACTCTGCCTAAGAAATCCTAAACACCATTTGACCCTCCCTCCACTGTTTAAAGACAGAGCTGATTAGACTCAAGTGAGAGTTCTTGTTGAAGCTGAAATCACTGATAACCAGGTGCTGAGCCTTAGACATGGTGTGGGACAGTGTTGCAGTGAAAGATGCTGCACAACCTGTATTAACAAGCGAGATTCCCCACTACTTGCTGAAATCACTGAGAGCTGGTTAAGTGGTGGAACCTCAGAACCTGAGGTCGCAGCAGAGAGACAGTGGGGGATGGGGGCAGCAGCCGCAGCCAGTGGCACCGGTGGTAGCAGAGTGAACACAGCACGTGTGAGCCAGTTGCGATGGTGCAGTAGCTGAGGTGTTGCTCAACACTCCCTTTGTCCCCCTCCACCCCCGCGTAGGAGGTGAATTCACATGAACACACCTCTGAACTCTGGGTCTTCACTGACCAAGAACAGCAACTGGGAGTGGGCTGCAGTGGAGGGAGAGGGGGAGTGGCGTGTTAGAGGAACATTTGTTGCTTTACACACCACAAACTGAAAGAGTGAGGCAAAGGTCGCTGCCTAGCATACTATGGGGTGGGTGTTTTGCTCACGGTCATATGCTTTTGATTTTTGGCTGTGGTGTTTTCCCCAATTCTGGGGTCCTTCACCCTTTTTGTTAAATCTTTCCTTTGCTATACACAGACTCAGTGCTTGGAAAAGAGGAAGAATTGCCTCTTAGAGGTGTCTGGGGTCGTGGTTAATTTTCCCAGAGTACTGGTTGGGTCTTGAGCTGGTTCTGTTTTGTGGTGTTAAGAAGAACCCCTAGATATTGAACTCTGCCCTTGTTTCTGCTGATTCCACCGGGCAGAAGGGTTATGTACAAAACCACCTTAGTAATTCACTCCAGAGCCAAAACTCCGGTTTTGCTATCTTGTAGGTAATGTCAAGATTCTGTACATCAGTCATTCATTTGTATATAAACAGGAGTACTAACATTTATTCACTCTACTAAGCCTTTGTTTGGGTTACTGTGGGTCACCTATCACCTCTTGCTGAATGTTATTTAACACATCAATGTGCCTGTCTAACCAGAAGATCAGGACAATCTGCTAATACACTCCCCTTCCTTCACCTCAGCTTTTAACTAAAGTGCTGGCCAGGTTTCAATCATCTGAGAAAGCACTACACCAAGCCAAACCCAGGCCTAACTCTGGATTTAGGTTTAAAAGGCTCCCAATCATTGTCAAAATGAACCACACAATTGCTTTGTAGACAAAAAAAAGTATATTTAATACAAACCAAGCATTTTAAATAGTGTTTAAAATACCCAAATAACTTTGTGAGCAAAAGCCTGTAGGTAGAAAGGAAGCCAGTGTCTATCCTACACTGGTTTATTTAGAGGATTCTCTTTACTGTCTGTAAATAACACCTACATCAATTTAGAGGGGCTTTTGTTTTGTTTTTTGTACACATTCTTCTCTGATCCTCAGGGATTTTAGTTCTGTGTCACCTAAAGTGAATTCTTTAGAATTTGACTGAAAACTGCAGTGTGCATCAACCCATATCCAAACACTTTGCAGCAAATAGAAGTGTGGTCTGTGAGTACTTCTAGCTAGCCACACTCAGTTAAACTTATTCCTGTGCCTTATTTTTTGGTTGGATAGGATACCTTGCCTGCGGAGAAAATATAATAGGTTTGAGACATCAGCCTGTGAAACAATGTATTCCTCTCAATGTCTATCGGATTCTAACCATTGTGACTACTGGTTAGCTGAGCAGTGCTAGCAAGAGTGAGTTGTACTGCTCTGTCTTCACTGCCAAAGGTTCGGAGGGAGGGGGGCATAGCAAGATAATAAATTATAGTTATCTGAGTGCAAAATCATAATACAGATGGGGCACTATAATTTTTACCTTGAGGTACCTACGTGAGGTCAACATGGCTGACCTCACCTAGTTTTCCTTGCAGTAAAACTACTGTATGCATCCGATGAAGTGAGCTGTAGCTCACGAAAGCTTATGCTCAGATAAATTGGTTAGTCTCTAAGGTGCCACAAGTCGTCCTTTTCTTTTTAGTAAAACTACAGTATCTTGTCTCCATTTGGCTTTTATAGCAGCTTCGCTAATGCATGTTAAACACACCTTTTTTTTTTTTTTTAGCAGTGAAGGTAAAGACCAGGGCTAGATTGTCCACCAGTGGTCTTAGCACCAGGTCATCTAACCCTGCTCAGAGCAGCTCTAATCTACACCGTGTGTAAAATGATTCTCTGGATGCTGGTCTCTGCTAGCACTCTGTGTCAGCACTGCTGGTGCTTCGACATGCATTAACTATGATGGGAGACTCTTCAAAGGGTTAACTGGTGTAGAGTTGGCTGCACAGTGCTCTTCATTTTTTTTTTTTTAAATAAGCTTGTGTGAGTCACACAAGGGAAGGACATCTCACTGAGGACCAACCGCCTCAGCAGCCCCGAGGCCTGCAGGAGGCACGCTGGCCTGGGGGCAGGTCCGCAGTAGGCTGTTTAGGGAGGTGCAGCTTCCCCCTTTCCTATGATACCCGCCACCAATGAGCGAATTATAACCTTTTCCTAGACATCTTACATGCCAGATTTTATGCAAGATTTGTTTCAAATATATAACAGTGGTTGCAACAAGGATTTACATGGTCATATTTTAAACAGATAACATCACACTATCCCATTGGATAGGAAAGATAGGAAGTATGGTAAGAGACCACCCTGTCTTAACCAGGAGATCTTCAATGACCTGAAACTCAAAAAATAGTCGTACAAAAAGTGGAAAGTAGGTCAAATTACAAAGGATGAATATAAACAAATACCACAAGTATGTAGGGACAAAATTAGGAAGGCCAAGGCACAAAATGAGATTAAATTAACTAGAAACATAAAGGGTAATAAGGAAACATTCTACAAATACATTAGAAGCAAGAGGAAGACCAAGGTAAGGGTAGGCCCAGTATTCAATGAGGAGGGGAAAAACAATAACAGAAAATGTGGAAACAGCAGAAGTGCTAAATGATTTTTTTGTTTCGGTTTTTACCAAAAAGGTTAGTAGTGATTTGGTGTCTAACATCATGAATGCTAGTGAAAATGAGGTAGGATCAGAGGCTAAAAAAGGGAAAGAATAAGTTAAAAATTACTTAGACAAATTTTAGGTGTCTTCAAGTTACCAGGGCCTGATGAAATACATCCTAGAATACTCAAGGAGCTGACTGAGGAGATATCTGAGCCATTAACGATTATCTTAGAGAAGTCACGGAAGATGGGAGAGATTCCAGAGGACTGGAAAAGGGCAAATATAGTGCCAATCTATAAAAAAGGAAGTAAGGGTAACCTGGGGAATTGCAGACCCATCAGCTTAACTTCAGTACCTGGAAAGATAGTGGAGCAAATAATTAAACAATCAATTTGCAAACACCTAGAAGATAATAAGGTAATAAGTAAAAGGCAGCATGGATTTGTCAAGAACAAATCATGTCAAACCAACCTAATAGCTTTCTTTGACAGGGTAACAAGCCTTGTGGATAGAGGGGAAGTGGTAGGTGTGGTATATCTTGACTTCAGTAAGGCTTTTGATACTGCCTCGCATGACCTTCTCCTAAATAAACTAGGGAAATACAACCTAGCTGGATCTACTATAAGGTGGGTGCATAAATGGTTGGAAAACCATTCCTAGAGAGTAGTTATCAGTGGTTCACAGTCATGCTGCAAGGGCATAATGAGTGGGGTCCTGAAGGAATCAGTCCTTGGTCTGGTTCTATTCAATATCTTCATCAATCATTTAGATAATGGCATAGAGAGTACACTTATAAAGTTTGTGGACAATACCAAGCTGGGAGAGGTTGCAAGTAGCTTTGGAGGATAGGATTAAAATTCAAAATGATTTGGACAAACTGGAGAAATGGTCTAAAGTAAATAAGATGAAATTCAATAAGGACAAATGTGAAGTACTTCACTTTGGAAGGAACAATCAGTTTCACACATACAAAATCTGAAATGACTTCCTAGGAAGGGGTATGGCAAAAAGGAATCTGGGGCCGTAGTGGATCACAAGCTAAATAAGAGTGAACAGTGTAACTCTGTTGCAAAAAAAGGCAAACGTTACTCTGGGTATTAGCAGGAGTGTTTTAAGCAAGACACGAGAAGTAATTCTTCCTCTCTACTCTGCGCTGATTAGGCCTCAACTGGAGTATTGTGTCCAGTTCTGGGCGCCACATTTCAGGGAAGATGTGGACAAATTGGAGAAGGTCCAGAGAAGAGCAGCAGAAATTATTAAAGGTCTAGAAAACATGACCTGTGAGGGAAGATTGAAAAAAATGGGTTTGTTTAGTCTGGAAAAGAGAAGACTGAGAGGGGACATAACAGTTTTCAAGTACATAAAAGATTGTTACAAGGAGGAGGGAGAAAAATTGTTCTCCTTAACCTCTGAGGATAGGACAAGAAGCAATGGGCTTAAATTGCAGCAAGGATGGTTTAGGTTGGACATTAGGAAAAACTTCCTAACTGTCAGGGTGGTTAAGCACTGGAATAAATTGCCTAGGAAGGTTGTGGAATCTCCATCATTGGAGATTTTTGGGAGCAGATTAGACAAACACCTGTCAGGGATGATCTCACAAATACATAGTCCTGCCATGATTGCAGGAGACTGGACTAGATGACCTCTCGAGGTCCCTTCCAGTCCTATGATTCCATTCTATGACCCTGGGGAATCTCTTCTTCTGTTTCATTGCTCCTGCCCTCTGAGAGTCCAAACAGCAAAAGAGATGAGAAATTTTCTTGTTCACTATCTTTTTCCTTCTTCCAGAATTCAAGCCCTTTTGACAGGTTGACAGTTACAGGGTGAACATTTTTTCACCATTTTAAAGCAAAAACTTAGTATTACCTTATAGCATGGGATACATATCTTATAAGTAGGATTAATACATGTAGTGTCTTACAAGCATTTCATAAAGTCTAAACACAGTGCGATAAGCCCAATACCCATCTTAACCCTACTACCACACAGGTGAGCTGGACTGGTTTCCTTTGTCAGTCCTGGGTTGAGGTCTAAAGCCTTGACAAGAGCTGGTACTTGCTTTGCCAATGTCACAATCACCTTTTCTTTAAAAAAAAGTATTTAAATATCTGAAGGCCAGGGGCTTGAATGGCTCAGGGAAATTAGTAATGGCCTTACTATTATTAATAATTTTGTATTTCATGAGTGCCAAGAAGACACAATCAGAGGCTGCGAAGCTAGAGACATTACCTCTGACAATGCTTGAAACCCCCAGCTGCAAAAGAGGCATTACCAGGACACTTGATGCCATAATGCTGTACTTTGATACCTGGGAGATTTGAAACCCCTGAAGGTTTTGAAATTATATTAAGTGTTGAATGTAAAAAGGTAATCACTGTGATGGAAAACCAAGCAAAATGAACAGTGTTTAGCCACATGAAACAGTAATGTAATATGCTCTCTTACATGTAGTATAATGCTCCAATTCTACAATCTGCAGTACAATGCGCACAAAAACAAGTACAAGCAAGCTGTTGGTTAATTATGCTGTTTCTCTTGATCAGAAACAGTTTATCTGCTGTTACTGAATATGCATTTATATATACATGCTGTTCTCACTGTAAAGTTACTCAGCAGTGAAAAAATCTATTACCAGTCAATTCAATTCCATGAAGTATTGGAGTAAGCCACAGCAAATAGTCAACATCACTGGGTTAATACATTGCATTAGTTGTTTCTCTTTGTTTTTTTAAATGAGGGTGGCATCACTCTGCTTCATTTTGTAAAATTATTAGTCTTAATGGAAAAAGCACAGAACTGAATATCAAAAAGAAGAGTACAGTGCCACAAGTTCCAGCTCCTTATGTCTAATATGCACTAGTCCAAGCCCTACAGGTTGTTGAATTGTGGTACAGATCTCACATTGTTCACCTCCAGCTACTAACTAGAGTTGGTGGAATACTGCCAAAAGAGTGCTCATGAACACAGATTCAAATGACTGTTTAGTTCAGCCCAGGGTACGCTCCTTTTTATTTGCCATTCAGGAATAGCCATAAGTAGGGCTCCGGGTCTGTCATGGAGGTTGCGGAAGTCACAGATTCCGTGACTTTTCACAACCTCCGTGACTTCTGCAGCAGCCAGTGTGGCTGACTCCAGGGCTGCCCAAGCAGCTGGCTCCAGGGCCAGCTGCTCAGGTGGCCCTGGGACCAGCCAAACCGGCTGCTGCTGGAGCCATTCTGAAGCCAGCTGCTCAGGTGGCCGCACAGCCAGTCGCACTGGTTGCTGCTGGAGCTGCCCCAGTGCAAGCCGCACCGGCTGCTACTCGGGCGGCCCCAGGCAGCTGGCCCCAGGGTCTGCCCAAGCAGCGGTCCTGGGGTTGGCAGGAGCAGTCGCTGATTGGCAGCTCCCAGAAGCTGGTGCTGCTAGCCCTGCCCCGCCCCCAGCAGTGGCCCCCGCCCCTCCCAAGCAGCGGCCCTCTGCCCCCCCTCCCCCACAGCGTGCCCCAGAGCAGGGCCTCCACAGCTAAGATTTAGTCAGGGGTATTTATAGTACAAGTCATGGGTAGGTCACAGGCCATGAATTTTTGTTTATTGCCCATGACCTGTCCATGACCTTTTATTAAAAATACCCATGACTAAATTGTAGCCTTAGTCATAAGCAGGTTGCTGTTCACACAACTATCTGTTTTTCTTATGGCTACTCATATTTGTATATGAAAAAGTTGTGTGAGGGGGTGTTCTCGTTTTGTTTTTGGGGGGCTTTTTTTAGGTTTTTTGTTGTTTTTTTAAATCAGGGACCACTAACATTATCCCATGACTTTGGTGACCAACTGCATACCACAAACACCAACTATTTAAAGTAGAGTTTGCAAACAACCTGAGGGTTTAATTATGTGGCTGTACTATTCAGTAAATATAATTATGACTAATATACTTGCAGAAACCAGAACAGGTCACAAACCGAAAAGAAGCTAGATTTCCTCAAATTGATTTGAAATTAATAATTTGGTTGCCTGTACTAATAAGAAACAGGTGGGTATTTTTTATCAGCTATAGATGGAGAACAATCATGGACTGTGATATGTCTACTCCTGATACAGAAAATAATTAACTTAAATTCTTAGTAGTAAAAGAAAATGTACAATAGTTTTGTTCTGAACAGACCTGTTCACATGTGGCAGCTTGACTGCAGATTAGTCAAAAAGAAACAAAATACACACTACTGTGTCCATAGCTGTTCATGCGAAAGCACTTGGAAAGACCATCCCAGGCTAACAAGGAATTTAACATGTATTATATGGGTGATGCTTATTTTAGAGCTCTGTTGGACTGAGGATAGGTCCCTAAAGAAGCCTTAAGAATAAGCCTTATTTTATTTTCTTTTATTTGAGAAAATGAGTGTTTATGTTTCAGGTCGGAGAGAACCATGGCAAAACATTCTGGCCTTCTGACATTTACTCATGAAATAAATATTGATGTCAAAAGTCAGTGACCACAGCTTATTTTCTGTAACAAATCTGCTGAGCATTGCCATTTCTTCCAGTTTTCTCATAGTTCTGCTTAGAGTTTACACCCTAATATACCTTAATGTGTGCATCTTTGCTGTCAAAAGGGACACTGATCATCACAAACAGGGATATGTCAAAAATAGTATTAGATTTAGGCTTTGTAAAATTCCGTTTTTGTCTAAGTTTGAGGATTTATATCAATTTTTATTTTTCAGTATTTTCTTTGATTTTTTATTTTATCACAGTTGCAGGAAATTAATTGGGGTTGGGGTTAGAGCTCAGCATGGCCAAGGGGTCCAAGACACCTGGGGGCAAGGTGAGGGGGAGGCTGTGATTCTAGCCCAGTGGAGCAGACACCCACCACGCCAGCCAGAGCCACAAGCAAACCCACGACCCTGCAGTCTAGAGGAAGGCCACCCTCACTGCTGAATGGCTCCTGCCCAGGGATGGCCCCTATGCTTTCGGCCGCTGAGTGGGGCTGTGGCAGCAGAGCTTAAAATCATAGAATCATAGAATATCAGGGTTGGAAGGGACCTCTGGAGGCCATCTAGTCCAACCCCCTGCCCAGAGCAGGACCAATCCCCAACTAAATCATCCCAGCCAGGGCTTTGTCAAGCCTGACCTTAAAAACTTCTAAGGAAGGAGATTCCACCACCTCCCTAGGTAACACATTCCAGTGTTTCACCACTCTCCTAGTGAAAAAGTTTTTCCTAATATCCAACCTAAACCTCCCCCACTGCAACTTGAGACCACTACTCCTTGTCCTGTCATCTGCTATCACTGAGAACAGTCTAGATCCATCCTCTTTGGATCCACCTTTCAGGTAGTTAAAAGAAGCTATCAAATCCCCCCTCATTCTTCTCTTCCGTAGACTAAACAATCCCAGTTCCCTCAGCCTCTCCTCATAACTCATGTGTTCCAGTCCCCTAATCATTTTTGTTGCCCTTTGCTGGTCTCTCTCCAATTTCTCCACATCCTTCTTGTAGTGTGGGGCCCAAAACTGGACACAGTACTCCAGATGAGGCCTCACCAATGTCGAATAGAGGGGAACGATCACGTCCCTCAATCTGCTGGCAATGCCCCTACTTATACACCCCAAAATGCCATTGGCCTTCTTGGCAACAAGGGCACACTGTTGACTCATATCCAGCTTCTCTTCCACTGTCACCCCTAGGTCCTTCTCTGCAGAACTGCTGCCTAGCCATTCGGTCCCTAGTCTGTAGCGGTGCATGGGATTCTTCCGTCCTAAGTGCAGGACTCTGCACTTGTCCTTGTTGAACCTCATCAGATTTCTTTTGGCCCAATCCTCCAATTTGTCTAGGTCCCTCTGTACCCTATCCCTACCCTCCAGGGTATCTACCGCTCCTCCCAGTTTAGTGTCATCCGCAAACTTGCTGAGGGTGCAATCCACACCATCCTCCAGATCATTAATGAAGATATTGAACAAAACCGGCCCCAGGACCGACCCTTGGGGCACTCCGCTAGATACCGGCTGCCAACTAGACATGGAGCCATTGATCACTACCGGCTGAGCCAGACAATCTAGCCAACTTTCTACCCACCTTGTAGTGCATCCATGCAGCCCATGCTTCTTTAAGTTGCTAACAAGAATACTGTGGGAGACGGTGTCAAAAGCTTTGCTAAAGTCAAGGAATAAGACGTCCACTGCTTTCCGTTCATTCACAGAACCAGTTATCTCATCATAGAAGGCAATTAGATTAGTCAGGCATGACTTTCCCTTGGTGAATCCATGCTGACTGTTCCTGATCACTTTCCTCTCGTCTAAGTGCTTCAGAATTGATTCCTTGAGGACATGCTCCATGATTTTTCCGGGGACTGAGGTGATGCTGACCGGCCTGTAGTTCCCAGGATCATCGTTCTTCCCTTTTTTAAAGATGGGCACTACATTAGCCTTTTTCCAATCTTACGGGACTTCCCCCGATCGCCATGAGTTTTCAAAGATAATGGCCAATGGCTCTGCAATCACATCCGCCAATTCCTTTAGCACTCTCGGATGCAACGCATCCGGCCCCCTGGACTGGTGCACGTCCAGTTTTTCTAAATAGTCCCGAACCACTTCTTCCTTCACAGAGGGCTGGCCACCTCCTCCCCATGCTGTGCTGCCCAGTGCAGTAGTCTGGGAGCTGACCTTGTTTGTGAAGACAGAGGCAAAAAAAGCATTGAGTACATTAGCTTTTTCCACATCCGCTGTCACTAGGTTGCCTCCCTCATTTAGTAAGGGGCCCACACTTTCCTTGGCTTTCTTCTTATTGCCAACATACCTGAAGAAACCCTTCTTGTTACTCTTAACATCCCTCGCTAGCTGCAACTCCAGGTGTGACTTAGCCTTCCTGATTCCATTCCTACATGCCCGAGCAATATTTATACACTCATCCCTGGTCATTTGTCCAGTCTTCCACTTCTTGTAAGCCTCTTTTTTGTGTTTAAGATCAGCAAGGATTTCACTGTTAAGCCAAGCTGGTCGCCTGCCATATTTACTATTCTTTCTACACATCGGGATGGTTTGTCCCTGTAACCTCAATAAGGATTCTTTAAAATATAGCCAGCTCTCCTGGACTCCTTTCCCCCTCATGTTATTCTCCCAGGGGATCTTGCCCATCAGTTCCCTGAGGGAGTCAAAGTCTGCTTCTCTGAAGTCCAGGGTCCATATTCTGCTGCTTTCCTTTCTTCCTTGTGTCAGGATCCTGAACTCGACCATCTCATGGTCACTGCCTCCCAGGTTCCCATCCACTTTTGCTTCCCCTACTAATTCTTCCCGCTTTGTGAGCAGCAGGTCAAGAAGAGCTCCACCCCTAGTTGGTTCCTCCAACACTTGCACCAGGAAATTGTCCCCTACACTTTCCAAAATCTTCCTGGATTGTCCGTGCACCGCTGTATTGCTCTCCCAGCAGATATCTGGATGATTGAAGTCGCCCATGAGAACCAAGGCATGCAATCTAGTAGCTTCTGCGACTTGCCGGAAGAAAGCCTGGTCCACCTCATCCCCCTGGTCCGGTGGTCTATAGTAGACTCCCACCACGACATCACCCTTGTTGCTCACGCTTCTAAACTTAATCCAGAGACTCTCAGGTTTTTCTGCAGTTTCATACTTGAGCTTTGAGAAGTCATACTGCTCCCTTACATACAGTGCTACTCCCCCACCTTTTCTGGCCTCCCTGTCCTTCCTGAACAATTTATACCCATCCATGACAGTACTCCAGTCATGCAAGTTATCCCACCAAGTCTCCGTTATTCGAATCACATCATAATTCCCTGACTTTGCCAGGACCTCCAGTTCTCCCTGCTTGTTTCCCAGGCTTTGTGCATTTGTATATAGGCACTTGAGATAACCCGCTGATCGCCCCTTGTTCTCAGTATGAGGCAGGAGCCCTCCCCTCTCACACGCTCCTGCTCGTGCTTCCTCCCGGTATCCCGCTTCCCCACTTACCTCAGGGCTTTGGTCTCCTTCCCCCGGTGAATCTAGTTTAAAGCCCTCCTCACTAGGTTAGCCAGCCTGCTCGCGAAGATGCTCTTCCCTCTCTTCGTTAAGTGGAGCCCGTCTCTGCCTAGCACTCCTCCTTCTTGGAACACCATCCCATGGTCGAAGAATCCAAAGCCTTCTCTCCGACACCACCTGCGTAGCCATTCATTGACTTCCACAATTCGACGATCCTTACCCCGGCCTTTTCCTTCCACGGGGAGGATGGACGAGAACACCACTTGCGCCTCATACTCCTTTATCCTCCTTCCCAGAGCCATGTAGTCCACAGTGATCCGCTCAAGGTCATTCTTGGCAGTATCATTGGTGCCCACGTGGAAAAGCAGGAAGGGGTAGCGGTCCGAGGGCTTGATGAGTCTCGGCAGACTCGCCATCACATCGCGAATCTTAGCTCCTGGCAAGCAGCAGACTTCTCTGTTTTCCCGGTCAGGGCAGCAGATAGATGACTCAGTCCCCCTGAGGAGAGAGTCCCCGACCACCACCACCCGCCTCCTTCTCTTGGGAATGGTGGTCGTGGAGCCCCCCAACTTAGGACAGTGCATCTCATGCCTTTCAACTGGTGGAGTCTCCTTCTGCTCCCTTCCCCCAGACGTATCATCTGGGCCACTCCCCGCAATGGTACCTGTGGAGAGAACATGAAAACGGTTATTTACCTGTGTCCGCGTTGCTGGTACATGGACATTCCCCCTTCTTCTTCTGGAGGTCACATGTTGCCAGATTTCTTCACCGTCCTCCTGTCCGTGCTGCGCAGCCTGCTCTGAATCTTCAGAATCTTGTGTCTGTAGAAGCATATCCTGACGTCTGTCCAGGAAATCTTCAGTTTCTCTTATGCAACACAGGGTCGATACCTGTTGCTCCAGACCTTGAACCTTCTCTTCCAATATGGAGACCAGCTTGCACTTTGTACAGACAAAGTCGCTTCTGTCCTCTGGAAGAAAGACAAACATGGCACATCCAGTGCAGGTCACAACAGTTGAACACTCCCTATCCATATTACCTTCCTACTATGAGCTTCCTCAGGAGATGCAGTAATTACTCAGAGAAGTCGTTAGGGTGTAAGCCTCAGTGGGCTCACTCCAGGCGAACTCCCAGGCAAACTCCTGCTGTTTGCTGCTCTGCTGTCCCCCGCTGCTTAGCTGGTTACCCGCCGCTCAGCTGGTTCGCGGAGCGCTGGCTTTTTTTAAACAGCCAGGCTCACCTGAAACAAACACTCCCAACTCCCGCCCTTTTCAGCCAGCCAATCAAGCACTTACTCAAACTTTCAAGCTGCCCTCACTACAAACACTCTGATCCTCTCAGCAAACACAACTCAGATACCCAGATACTCACCAGCACAGATCCCAGGCAAACTCCTGCTGTTTGCTGCTCTGCTGTCCCCCGCTGCTTAGCTGGTTCCCTCTGCTGTGCGAGCTTGTGAGGGCTCTCTGCATGGATCCCTGCAGGCATGAGGTGAGGGGGAGGTTGCAGTCCTGGCAGGATGGATCAGAGACTCCTGGCCAGGGCCATGAGGAGGAGGAGGACAAATCCCCATCTGCAGGGAAGTCCACCCCATTGCTGTGCGGCTCGGGCCTGGGGACATCTCCGGCACTCCACACGTGGGAGGGAGGGAGTGGGGCCATGACGGTGGGGCTGCCGAGGGCTCCCTGCATGGCCATGTGCCCCATTACACCGGCTCCCTGCAGGCACTATGTTTGAGGTAGGCTGCACTTGCTGTCTCTTACAGATGGATTTTTTCCCATTGATTTCTGTGTCAGGCGAAATTGACGTTTACCCACACCTAGCAATTTAAGCCAAATCCTGCCAAGCCTATCGATGATAATTTGAGGTTATCTGGAGTAATAAACATCTCCTGCTCTGAAGAAACGCTGAAGTCAAAGGCCCAGGAATTTCTTAGCCCAGCTACGCTTATTACTGACTGTGACGCTGTATGGAATATGGGAGACACTTTATGATCTTGATAACACCAATATTGTAACATTGCAAGGAATCTGACCAGATATGCTGGGTAAAGTATCTGTGGAAATGTTATGATTTGCCAAGTGTGATCGTCTTGTTTATATGTTTGTATCACCTTTGTATTGTGAGTTATAGATATGTATGGTATATATGTATTTCCAAACTTGTGCTCAAATAAATTGGTTAGTCTCTAAGGTGCCACAACTACTCCTTTTCTTTTTGCGAATACAGACTAACACGGCTGCTACTCTGAAACCTGTCAAACTTGTGCTGTGTTTCTGGGTGGCACCCCTGGACAGACTGGCATCAGCACTGCCTACCCTGTTCAATGGCCCATCAAGAGTCATCAGCTGTACAATGAACCCATTGAAAAAGCCAGGGACTACACTTTGAGAGTCAGCAAGACATGTTGGGGCATGCCCATGGATAGGGGACTTCAGGGCTTTTCCATGCCATGTGCTGTGAGCTTGTGTTTGGGACACAGGAAGTACAGGCCACATGGCAACGGATATGAAAATGCAGCTGCCTCTTCTCCATTTTGTCTTCATTCCTGCTGGTTACCTCTGGAGTAACTTTTCTACCAACGGAAGCGCTGAACAAAGGAATGAATGACCCACTCAAGTTGTGTGTGTAGGCTGGACCAAGGAGCACACCTATACCTGTGCTTGCACTAGATGTAAGTTCTTGAACAGAAATAACTGTGCAGCAAAGTCCGCATTACTTCAGGGTGCCATGAGGGTCTCTAAGGGCTGGATTCACAAGGGGGACGTAGGCACCTACCTGCCCTTTTAGGTGCTTAAATCCAGCATTTAGGCAAAACAGACTGCTCAGCTGCTGCAGGACATGTGCAAAGCTGACTAAGTCTTGGCACCACTGAGCTACTTGGTGCCTAGCTCGCTCCTAAGGCTGGGCGGGATTCACAAACTAGGCGTTCCTCCGAGCACATTGTCATGCTGCTGCCCCCACCTTAAACCCATTACCCCCATGGTTACAGCACTCACTTGGGAGGTGGGAGGCAGGTGCAAATCTCCACTTGGTCTGATTTGGATCAGATACTTAAACTCAGCTCTCCCACCTCCCAGGAGAGTACCCCAGCCACTGGCCTCTGGGGTAATCTGGGGTGGGGGCTCTCTTCTGTGGAAGCTGTGCCACCTTGTATAAATAATTAAATGTCAGGCCAGAGAGCACATGCAAATGACTGACTCTATAGCCTGGTGTTCGGGACATGCAAGAGAGCTGGGTTGAAGTCCCTGCTCCAAATCAGGCAGTGTGGGGTTCTGAACCTTTGTGTCCCGCATTCTAGGCGAGAGCTCTCATTTTTTCAGGTGCCTGCCAGATCAACCTGGAGCTCTACGCCTCCTATGTGTACCTCAGCATGTCTTTCTATTTTGACCGGGATGATGTGGCTCTAAAGAACTTTGCCAAGTATTTCCTGCACCAGTCCCACGAGGAGCGTGAGCATGCTGAAAAACTCATGAAGCTGCAGAACCAGAGGGGCGGTCGCATCTTTTTGCAGGACATCAAGAAACCAGATCGTGATGATTTGGAGAATGGGTTGACAGCAATGGAGTGTCCCTTGCACCTGGAAAAGAATGTGAACCAGTCACTCCTTGATCTGCACAAGCTGGCAACTGACAAGAATGATCCTCATTTGTGTGACTTCATTGAAAATTTCAGGTTGATCTGCCTCCAGGTTGATCTGTAGCAGGAGCCTGGGCACCTAACCTGGGGTTGTGAATTCCACCAGGTGGCAGGGCATTAAAATGTTAGGCACTGCAATGCCCAAGTCCCCCTTGTGAATCTAGCCCTAAGTGCCTTCCACTATTACATCTTTCTTTCCGCTTCTAACATCTCTGAATATGTAAATGAGGGACTAAGCATAAACTTTAAGTGGCAAGCAGGTAGACCAGCTTAATTTATGAGTTTGCTGGTTCTCTTATGAACAGTGATGGGCATTTTAGAAATGCCTAAGAAAGATACAGAGGTACAAACAGGCACAAAATAATTCAGGTTTCAGAGTAGCAGCCGTGTTAGTCTGTATCCGCAAAAAGAAAAGGAGGACTTGTGGCACCTTAGAGACTAAGAAATTTATCTGAGCATAAGCTTTTGTGAGCTACAGCTCACTTCATCACTTCAATGCATCCAATGAAGTGAGCTGTAGCTCACGAAAGCTTATGCTCAAATAAATTTGTTAGTCTCTAAGGTGCCACAAGCCCTCCTGTTCTTTTTGCAGATACAGACTAACACGGCTGCTACTCTGAAACCTGTCATTATGCAAGGAACTGAATTTAGCCGTATGGAGGAATGCATCTGATGATGTGAGCTGTAGCTCACGAAAGCTTATGCTCAAATAAATTTGTTAGTCTCTAAAATAATTCAGATCATTCTAAAACATTTAGAATCTGCCACAAGAGGTCACTATAACCATTAGCAATGGATAAATGTCTTATACCAGGGTTTCAAACGCCCATATCATATATAAGGATGATTCCTTCCTTGACAATATGTTGACAGAGTAGAAACTAAGGCCATACTCAATGACTTATTTCCCACTTGCTATACACACACCATCTGCTTATAAGGTGACCATATGGATGTAGCATTCTTTCATTAAAATTCACCATCCGAATCCTACCTATAAAAGATACAGAAGTAGATCTCTACTTTTTCTCCCCAAGGAACGACCTTTACAAAGTCAGGCCTTGTCTACACTACAGAGTTTTGTCGACAAAAGTTATGTTGAGGATCAGAAAGTGCTATAATAACATCGCTATTGCATGTTCACACTATACTCCCTTGGTCGGCAGAGCCCCTGCACAACTTGATGCTCTAGCATCGACAGTAAGAGCAGTGCACTGTGGGTAGTTATCCCACTGTGCTACTCACCACCTTCTGCTACTAGGACTTGTGGGAAGACGGAGTGGATTGCAGTGCATCATAGGTGCGGGCTCAACATCCCATGATGCAGTTCTTTCTCTCCCAACATTCTATGGGTTTCCGACTGCGTTTCACAGCATTTTTCAATGGCTCTTTTTTACTGTGTGCCCACCTTCTCTGTTTGACAGGATAAATCCCACACTGCTCTCTACTGTTGTGGAAACTGCCATTAACACTTCATGGATGGTCATGCAGTATATCATGAGCTCCCAATCTGAGCAGGAATCAGAAGTGCCTGACCTGCTCTGTGCCATGGAGAGAAACAACACCAGATTACTTTGGGCATTCATGGAGCAGCTACACACGGTGGGCTTGGGAAACAAGCACTGAGTAGTGGAATCACATCATTATGCAGGTCTGGGATGACGAGCAGTGGCTACAGAACTTTCAAATGCAGAAAGCCACCTTCCTGGAACTGTTTGCAGAATTCACCCCAGCCCTACAGTGCAAGGACACCAAAATGAGAGTTGCCTTCTGGTGGACAAGCGCATGACGATTGCAGTGTGGAAGCTGGTGACTTCAGACTGCTTTCTGGAGCAGTTGGTCGTGAATCAGTTTGGAGTTGGAAAGCTGACCTTTAGGGCAATGTTAATGCAAGTGTGTGGGCCATTAATCGCATCCTGCTACGAAGGCCCATGACTCTTGGAAATGTGCATGAAATAGTAGGTGGCTTCGCAGAAATTGGATTTCCTCACTTTGGAGGGGCAATAGGTGGAACGCATATTCCAATTTTGGCCTGGGACCATATTGCAATGGAATACATCAATAGAAAGGGGTACTTCTCCATGGAATTGCAGGCACTTGTTGATCACCGGGGGTGGTCCAGGAAGGTGCATGATGCACGTATCTTCAAGAACACTATGGCCTGTACAGAAAGCTGCAAACAGGAACTTTCTTTCCAGACCAGAAGATTCCAGTGGGGGATGTTGAAATGCCCATAGTGATCCTGGGAGACCCCATGTACCCCTTACTCCTATGGCTCATGATGCCTTACATGGGAAACCTGGACAGCAGCAAGGAGTGTTTCAACAATAGGCTGAGTAGGTGCAGAATGCCGTGGAATGTGTATTTGGAAGATTAAAAGGGCGCTGGTGATGTCTTTAGGGCAGGTTAGATCTAAGTGAAGAAAACATTCCAATGATCATAGCTGCCTGCTACGCGCTCCATAATCTTTGTGATGCTAAGGGTGAAAAGTTTGCCCATGGGTGCAGCGCAGAGGCAGGTCACCTGGCTGCTGATTTTGAGCAGCCTGATACAAGGGCTATTCGACAGGCACTATGGGGGGCAATTCAGATCAGAGAGGCTTTGAGGCAACATTTTGATAGTGAGAACCAGTAATGTGTATTTCTATACAGCAATCTACCATTCTTCATTAATCTGAGTTTTGTTTGTTTGCTTAACACTTGTGATGATTCTTGAGTGAGATTTGCAGTAAGCAAATGATTAAACTGCATGTCCATGTTTTACTACCAGCTGCAATCACTATCTGTAGGACAGAAATAAAAATTGGTTATCTTTCAGAGATTATCTTTCAGAGATTTATTAAACATCAGTTAACACACAGAAAAGCTTGGTGGGAAGGGAGGTAGCGGTGCAGGACATTGGAGGCTCTCATAGCTGTGCATAAGTCCAGCTATCAATTTGGAAGCTGTCTGAAGAGGTGGAATAAACGGGTTATGGTTATTCTGAGAAGTTGCAAGAATGTGTGGGAGGAGTTTGGGGAGGGCTTGGAAAGCAGTTCTGTTTTGGCTGCAATGGGGGGCAAGCATGCATGTGTTTTGACTATAGTGTGCTTAGGGACTTAAGCTTCTCTGTTTGCACCTCCATGACTTTTATCATCTGCTCATGGGCCTTTTGAATGTTCTCCTCAGTCTCCTTTCTGTCCTGCGTTTCCGTTTCTCTCCACTCTCTGCGTTCTCTTTTTTCTGCCTCAGAGGATTGCAGCACCTCCTGGAATATGTCCTCCTTGGTCACTTCCTTATCTGGCAGAGACACTCTGCCAGTGTGTAGGAGGTTCCCCTTAAGGCCACATCTGCAGAAGCACAAGAAACAATACACAGAAGCGTGATTGTTAGTACATGCACAGCATTGAATCATTACCTCTTGTAATATACCAAGCACTTTCTCATTGACTCTTGGCAAGCATGCCTCTCAGCTAACACCCTAAACATGGCGAATTCTGCCCAGGTGGGCAGGGGTTGTTGAAGCTGGGGTAAAGAGAGACTGTGGTGATTCAAGGTTAGCGGTGCAGGAAACTAAGGACAATATTGTAAACTGCCACCATTTCCCACAGGCAGGGGTCCTTGAAGCAGTGAGGATAAGAAGGGATGCAAAGGTGCATGTATTGCATGCATCTGGCTTCAGACCTGGTCCCTATGCTGCTTGCCTGTGTGCTGCTTTGATCCCTGTACAAGTGATTGCCGAGTGGTGTGGGAAAGTTTTCTACAATGGGGAAAGGAACACAACTGCCAAGGAACCTTCAGCAGAGGATTGGCAAGTACCTCCAGGAAAGTTTCCTAGAGCTTTCTCTCTAGGATTCCCATGAAATCTCGGGGTGCATTAACACATTGTTCAACTGCACTGCTTAGATACACAGGGGAATGTGGAACACACCCAAACCCAGCTAGTCTTCCACATTTCTACCCTTCACCCAGTCCGACAGTATACAAAGCAAAGGACAGTTGTATGTCATATAATTGAGCAGCATCAATTCAAAAAGATCACCTGCCAGGACCCTCCTCTCCTGCTTCTTGCTTGCCAGAGAGAGACTGCTGGGACTGGCTAGACACCTCCAGAGTGGAGAAGAATTCCTGGCTTGCTGTACCACTGGATAACCCTGCCGTGGGCTCCACATCATCCTCCAACTCCACTTCCTTGCCCACGACTTTGTCCTCTGGGTTAGGTCCACTTTCTGCCACCTCCTGCCTCACCAAGGTATCCACAGGGCTCTTGGCGGTGGAAGTGGGGTTGCTGCCAAGGATGGGGTCCAGCTCCTTACAGAAGTGGCAGGTCTCTGGATCTGCACCAGAGTGACAGTTTACCTCCTTTGCCTTCTGGCATGCCTGACTCAGCTCCTTTATCTTTGCTTTGCACTGCACCGTGTCCCATTCATAGCCCTTACCACACAAACCAAGAGAAATCTGACCATAGGTATCTAAGTTCCTATGGCTGGAGCAGAGCTGGGACTGCACAGCCTTCTCTCCCCACAATGCCAGCAGATCCAACAATTCAGGTATATTCCAAGTGGGACAGCGTTTGCTGCATGAAGCCACCATAATCAACTAACTCAGAAGATGTGATGTGAGCTCTCCACACCAAGCAAACAGGAAGTGGAATTCAAAAATTCCTGGGCCTTTAAAGGGGGAGGGGCAGATGCTTGTTTACCTGGCTGCAGGGCAGCGGAGTTTGAACTGCTGACCAGAGCGATCAGGATGGATATCGTGGGATGACACCCAGAGGCCAGTTACGGCAACAAAACCAAGCACAGTGTCTACACTGACACTTTCTCATTAAAGGCTCTATGCCTCTTGTCAAAGTGTTTTTATTTTGTTGCCAAAACAGGAGAATTTTGTTGCCAAAAGTCGCATTGTAGTGTGTACACTTCCACTGTTTTGTCAAGAAAATCTTCCTGTTGTAGACAAAACTCTAGTGTAGACAAGGCCTAAGACATTTTAATTATAAGGATTTACAAGAGGAGGTGTTTGTCTCTGCTGGTTGTTCATCAGGCTACCACAGAGCCAATGGAAATGAATGAGCCACTTGAGGATTTTCTGTTCTCTGATTTGATAGAGAGTAACAGCCTCACAAAGGTGGCACTGTTTGCCTGTGGTAGGAAAGATCATGTGTGTTACTCTAAGTGCATTCCTTTCCTCCCTATGACTGGAGAGGTGTTAATGGGGCACTTCACTTAGAATGGTCCCTTGAAATATGTTTTAACTACTTATGCTAAACAATCTGTTCTACCTTGTAGTTAGCCATGATGCTCTGATGCCTTGTCTTTATATAGCACTTTACTGAAGACACTACTATGCCGTTGGGAGAGCTTCTCCCGTTGGCGTAGTTAATCCATCGCCCCACCAGCGGTAGCTATGTCAAGGGGAGAAGCTCTCCCATCGACATGGCACTGTCTAAATGGGGGATTAGGTCAGTATAACTACATCACTCAGGGGTGTGCATTTTTCACACCGCTGAGCAAAATAGTTATACAGATATAGGTCTGTAATGTAGACCTGGCCTGAGTTAGTTTCCCAGATCTGAAGAAGAGTTCTGGGTAAGATCAAATGCTTGTCTCTTTCACCAATAGAAGTTGGCAAAAGGCATTACCTTACCCACCTTGTCTCTAATATCCTGGAACTGACACAGCTACACCAACACTGCATACATCTAAGTGTATGGGTCAGTAATATCAAGAGAGTGACAATGTACAGAATCATAATTAGATGAGAGATGAAAAGAACACCTATTAGGATATCAAGTTCATCTCACTGGAAAATCAAGTCCGCTGACAGAGGATATATCAGATATTATACTGATACTGCTCCTTCCGATACTACATAAGGGGAGAAGAAAGGAGAGGGTTAAACTAGAGGTTAATGGAGTCCAAGAATGACAAACCCTCTGCCTCCTTAGAGACACTCAGCTGTAAACTCTACATTACCAAAAGTGAGGCCTACTTCGTGCTCTAATGTTTGAGGGCTCTTCACTTTCCACCCGCTAAACAAATTCTCAAGAAATTCATATCTAAAAGATCATCTTCTCACCCAGGTTTCCCACTTTTAAACATTAATTTAAAGTGGAAAAGGGGAGGACCGTCTTTCTAAGGCCTTGCAGACAACAATCAATATTAGCAATGCTGTCTGCTTGAAGTTAATCCCAACCCTTGACTCCCAAATTAACACAAACCCAGCTTTTGTGTTGCTCTTTCATTCATTGTTCATATCTCTTGTTTTTGTGGAGAGTGGCTGCCTCCATTCAACAACTGGCTGCTTCATCTGAGTGTGTGCAGGACCTATAAAGGTCAGGGATGTGACTTCAGGACCTGGCAGAGCAAATGAAGCAGTGTTTTGACTTTGGCTTTCTGCCCAAATGACAGTGTAACGGCTGTGTTAATGGAAATCCTGCAGTTAGGATGAATATAGCCTCTTTCTAGGGGCGGATTGTAGCTGGGCAAAAGTAATCCTACAACACAGTTTTGGTACATACTGTAAGCTAAAAGACAGACATAAAGAGAGCCTGCTTTTCTTTAAAGTCAATTTAGTGTTCATGGAAAGTGCTTAAGGTGAAGTCTTTTATCCCACCACAGAAATACGAGGGGGTAAGTTTGTTTAAGAGCATTGCTAATCAACACGGTCACTAAGAGGGCTCATCTACACAGGCAAATTGACCATGCAGGCAATCCCAGAATAGCTCCATGTAGACGCTTTTCCACGTTAAGAGTCACTTTACTCACAAAACACAGTAATTATTCTGAAATGGAGACTTTTATTTCAGAATAGAATGTCCAGGTAGGGAGCTATTCTGGAATACCTGTGGCAGTACAGCTTGTTTTGTAACAGCTATTTCAGAGCATTTCCCCATGTAGACAAGCTCTAAAAATCCAGGGAATCACCAGTTAATCCAACATTCACGCCAATCTCAATTTAGTTTAGGTGTGCAATTATGCAACTATTTTGTTCAGTTACATCAATTGCATGGGCAAATCAAATAGTTGCATGTGGAGGAGCTTGAAAAGGCAAATGCAAACCTCCCATAGTTATCAATGAAAGATCTACTGTGGATTAAGGGTGGAAGATGCCCTAACTTGTAGATTCAGCTCACACATCCTGATTAAAAATGTAATTTAGCCTTTGCCACGGAATGAGTTTGGCACTCTGGATCTAGAATGTGATTCTAATTGTGAGAGAGGAGAGCCAATGGATCAGAGCCTCAACTGGTGTCAAGCATTAAAGTCAATGGAATTCTACCAGCAGGGAGGATCTGGCCAAAATATCTTTTGGCCAAATCCTCTTCATCTGACTCACACAGAGAGGCCCGTTGAAATCAATGGGACTACTTGAATGTGTCTGACAAGCAGGTTTTAATCCCAGGTCAGGGGTCCCCAACGCGGTGCCCACGGGTGCCGTGGCACCCAGTGGGGCATTTTTGTGTGCCCGCAGGACATCGCGCCGCCGACATGCCGCCGCTGAAGAACTGCCCTCCAAAATGCCGCCGAGAAGCATTGCTGTTTCTCGGTGGCATTTCGGCAGTGGTGCTTCTTAACCGGCGGCGGTATTTCGGTGGTGAGGTATGTGGCGCCCGCCACAGTCTTCTGGGAATAGCAATATGCTATTCCCATAAGAAAGGTTGGGGACTACTGTCCTAGGTTATCAAGCCACAATGCTTTTTTGAAATTTTCTAACAGCTCTTATCTATGAGCATGTCTATTCTGAAGTCCTAATACATTTTTAAACAAACTTGTCTCCTCTTTTATTCCTCTTTGCAGGTCTAATTGCCCCATTTAAAAAAAAATATATTTAAATTGGAAAAGCTACAGAAAAGGGCAACAAAAATGATTAAGGGTATGGAACAGTTTCCATATGAGGAGAAATTAATAAGACTGAGACTTTTCAGCTTGGAAAAAAGATAACTAAGGGGGGATATGATAGAAATCTATAAAATCGTGACTGGTGTGGAGAAAGTGAATAAGGAAGTGTTATTTACTCCTTCACATAACACAAGAACCAGGGGTCACCTAATGAAATTAATAGGCAGCAGGTTTAAAACAATCAAAAGGAAGTATTTCTTCACATAACATATAGTCAACCTGTGGAACTCATTGCCAGGGATGTTATGAAGGCCCAAACTATAATGGGGTTCCAAAAATAACTAGATAAGTTAATGGAGGATAGGTCCAGCAATGGTTATTGGCCAAGATGGTCAGGAATGCAACCTTGTGCTCTTGGTGTCCCTAGCCACTGTTGCCAGGAGCTGGGAATGGACGACAGGGGATAGATCACTCGATGATTGCCTGTTCTGTTCATTCCCTCTGACGCACCTGGCCTCGGCAACCGTCAGAAGACAGGATACTGGGCTAGGTGGACCTTTGGTTTGACCCAGTTTGGCCATTCTTAGCCTTTTATGTTCTTTGTCTTTTGGACACACCCCTTTTCTCGCGACAATTTGTGTCCATTTATTTTTTGTGAAATAGTGATACCCTGATCCCATGGACACATTAATTATTGATCTGTAAACTGAGCTTTTGTTAGTCTACAAGTTTTTTCCTCTTCCACATACTCGCTACTAGTAGACAGTAATGTAACAACTTTAACCAGAACAATCTAGGAATAGACACGCAAAGAGTGTGAGAGAGACAGGGGAATTCTATTTGCATAAATGTCAGTATGGGGGTGGAGTTTAATGCCACTAACTCAGGCTTTTCTGTGACAAGTGGGGGAGATGATCCAAAGCCACTGTTTTAAAAAAAAAAAATGAAAAGAGGCATTGTGACAAAAGGAAATGGAGCAAAAGTGGATCTTCCTGGATCATGAGTCTCTTACACTGCTGATGTGAACTAATCTGAAAAAAAACTGCACAGTTCACCTTTCACACTTTTGAGAGGTTCCTCCAATCTGATACGAAAATCTCCTCCAAAACTAGGGCCCAGACTTTCAAAGGTATTTAGATGCCTATTTCCCACTGAAATAATTGATTTAGGTGCCTAAATATATTTGAGGATTTGGGCCCAGGTGCCTAAATGTGCCCATACTGTGCATGTTGCAAACGCCTTAGATTGGATTAGATAGACCTAAAAGGTGGAGGGAAACTTTAGTGAATTATTTTTATTTCAAATATAGTTATTGAAAAAGAAATTGGGAGGGGACCTTAAGTCAGTAGGATACACTCAGATACGTCTTCCATTACAGTGCACTTGCTATACGGTTCAATTCACGATCACAGAGTAGGAAGAGCACATATACAGTATTGATCACTGGCTGGGTTACGTTTAATGATGATGGTTCAAGTAATTAGGTAGGAAGTCTAGTGTGAGATTTGCTTCAGAAACCTGCAGTTTGTGCATTTCTTTAAAAAAAGTATTGAGGAGGAAGGCAATGAGAGTTAGCAGGTTTGTCTATTGGACATCACAGAGACATAGATGCTACCTGCTTGAGACATGGGGACATATTTTATTGGAAAAATCATTGCAATTCAGGGCTTCCGCACATGGCTTTTGAATACATTAAACAGAACTGTGTTCAAATTCAAGCTGCAGCTGGTCACAAATAGATACTAGTACTAAGTGCATGCACCCACATGTACAAACAAGCGAGAGCTATTGAAGGACACTGTAGCTACAAGAAAGAAAACTTTATTTCATTCATCCCCTGTAAATCTGTGCAATGTTAGGAAAGTGTTTCTAATTACCACAATAGTTTTACACAGATACATAGGAAAGTCAGCAGGAAACAGCTATCCTTCTCATCTCTTGGTAGGACTGACACAGATAAGAAAACAAGGGCCATGTAGGTAATTAATACGATGCTACTTAATTAATGCAGTTATAGGGTTTATTTGATATAACAAGAAGGTTTAGCTCTCACATAAAACATTAATGAGATTGCAGGATGTAGGTGTCGCTAAGTTACCTGATTTATTTTTTATATTATTTAGCTTTTACAGCATCGTCCATAATTATCAATGAAAAAGATAAGGCAGAAAAAAATAAACATACTGAACGAATCAGAGAAAATAGTTTGTGTACCCGACAGAATGTTGTGTATAGTCAGTTTCACTGATTCCCTTATATGAGAAAGCCACTTTTCTCTGTTGGGGGTTGCAGGGAACTTGTCATAGATGTTTGCTGTAACAGGTGGCTATCCGTCCCCAGATATTCTTCCCAAGGTGCTTTCTTAACATAGTGTGTCTCAAAGGCAGACCAAATCTGTGTCCTTTCATGTACACTTTCTTGAAAGCAAAGTTCTCATGAGGTAACATAAAAAAGAGATTTATTTAATGAAGAAACAGGATGTAGGTGGCTCTCAGCAAGCCTGTCTTTGATCTATGTTGCGGTGATTTGGGGAATCTATGTATGTCTGAATTCTTGAGTTTTTGCTATGAAAATAGCTGTATCCTGAATGTCCCTCTGTCTCTGTATATCCATCTTTGCTGATAAGCTTTTAAGTATGTACCTCGCAGACCTGAGATAATGGTGGGTCCTCAGTACGAGACTCAACAAGATTCTTGGAACAATAGGTTTGCTTGAGCTGGGAGAAGATACCCCTGTTTTTGTCTGAAGGGAGATGGACCTGAAGAGAGTGGAACTGCTATAAGCTGGACAAAGAGACACAGGAGACGAAGTAGAAGGTGATAAAAGGATTCACTAAGGGATGACTCAGAGAGTCATGGAAGATGTTTTGGGCAGGAAGAAGCAAGGGAATGGATAAGCCAACACCAGAATAGGTGAGCTGGGGGGAGGAGGGTCCAAGTTTCAGAATCCAGGCCCTACACAGCATCGGAAGGACTCTGAATGGCCCTAGACAACCCTGACACCAGCCCAAAGAATGTTCTGGAGTGATGAGGCCATTGAGCTAGGGAAATATTATTTTTGTGTACATCTGTATATTTCTCATACTAGTAAAGAAAGAACAATAGTGTGTTAGAATCCCATGCAAAGTGATAGTGCGTTTCACAAGTTACATCTACCATGTGTCCCCATGGTGAGGTAAACCAGGTAAACCTTCATCTCTGTGTGAAGGTCTTGGAGATGGTGTGTGTAAGCTATGGGAGGAGTTTCAGAGTTCTAGGGCAGGTGTGGGCCGCATGGTCACAACTCTCAAGAGTGGGTGCCAGGTAGAGGATCTGCTCCCCCAAAGTGTGTCCCAGACAGGGACAGTGCCTGGGCTCTATTCAGACACTGGAGGCTTATGACACCCAGGGATTCAATGGCTGGATTCCCTCGCAGCACACTGGTGAGTAGCCAAGAAGAGAGGATGCTCCACTAGAGCTGTTACAAATCGACAATTGCAGACCTCATTGAAGCTGATGGGCACACTTGCCACATTTCATTCAAACAAAATGAGGGAGCAAATAAATTCCTCTTTGTTTAGTAATAGCTGAAACAATAGAAGCCACTAGACTACTTGGGCACAGGCTGGGCATGTGGGCTGAGCACTTCCCTGAGGATTGAGCCAAACACAGGGCCTAGAGAATTGATTGGTTTGCAGCTGTGTTGTGAGTGGGTGTGAAAGGAACCAGAAAGCAAGAAGCCAGTGACAGATGCAGTGTGAGTGTGGTCCTGGGAAGAACCCAAAAGGGGGAGGGGTTTTTTGCGGCAGAGAACTAGCTGGAAAGGCAGGCTTGGAAACTGTGAGCAGGGACTGCCTCCTGTTAATTGTTCCAACTGTGTTTAGGGAGACAGGACTTGGTGTACGTTCTCTGTAAACAAATAGGATTTCACTACAGGAATTTCTTCTGCTAACAGAAACAACGCAGCAAGACCCCAAATACTGGCCAACCGCTTGGGCCAAAGGGGAACATTACTTTCATCCTCATCAAGGCTGCAAAGACAGTGTGAAAAACAGACCTCCAGGTTCCTTTCTGGAGAGCCCACCCCCTGACTTGACTTTTCTCAGCTCAAATCCACCTCCATCTAATCTCTGTAGTTAATCCTGTCCCTAATCTACACAATATGCTAGAACCAACCCATGTGAAAGATTACCACTGTGACCCCTGAAGATACCTCTGGTGTATCACAGTAACCATAGCCAAAGGGTTTGATCATGGAATTTCCAAATTAATTAGTAATAAAATTATCTTTATCTTTCAGTTCCCACATATGAAAAGGTTAGTCTGATGAGCATGTGAAGAACTACTGTGAAAGTGGTACTGTTACCATATTTTGGTAATGTTGCTGCAAATAGGAAATTTAATCTGGGAGAGACGTTAATTGATGGCTAGATGAAGCCATGTCATATCTAACTTGGATATAAATGTAAATATTCTCCGTTGGACCACTAAATGAGAAGATCCCATTAGTATTTTTCCTTAGAGAAGAAACAGTCTTCTATCCCCGGGGAGAACACAGGAATATGACAAGCTAAGGGGAAGAACATCCCACTCTATCTGTCAACTTCTGAATGTCATCTCGTGCCCTTCAGACCAGCATGGAACTGGAACTGGTCTTCTTTATGCCTGCGGGAAATTAAGTCTGACTACTGTCATGTAAAAATCTGAAGTGATTCAGACAAGCATGACTCAGCCTGTATGTCACAGTAAACTTATAATGCTAAAGAAGAAATTTACTCTTGAACATACTTTAATTGACACGCCAGATTTATATACACTGAAAGGATATCTTTCAAAATAAAAGATGACAGACTATTTCAACAACAGCTGGTCTAATTCCCTGGAACTATACTAGCAGATGTAAACTGTTATGTTATGTACTCTATTAGTAAATATCATTTCTTCCCCGGTTTCCTTTTTTCTAAATCCATGCACATATTTCATAATATATCTATACATAGTCAAAATATTAAATGTAAAAGCTCTGTTCATTACGGGAGTTTTGCCATTGACTTCAGTAGCACCAGGATTTCACCCAGTAAGTCTGTACATTCATTAAGAGTTTCTAGTAATATAAAAATAACAAGGAGTCTGGTGGCACCTTAAAGACTAACAGCTTTATTTGGGCATAAGCTTCTGAAGAATTGGGGGTTTTTACCCATGAAAGCTTATGTCTTTAAGGTACCATCGGACTCCTCATTGTTTTTGGGATACAGACTAACATGGCTACCCCTCTGATACTTGGTGATAATATAAACTGTGAGATTGAACCTGGAGTATATTTTTCCCATTGCGAGAACTGTGACTTATCATTCTTTCTCTGTCATTTTTCTGATTTCTATTTCTTTCCATTTACACCTCCTCCAGCACTCTTGAATAAAGATTACTGATGAACTACTGCTTCTATTTCCGCTCAGTGATCTGAGTAACAGCAAACTTAAAGAACCCTGTCATGTTCACACGCTAGACCCAATCCTTTAAGACAGTGGTCCCCAAACTTTTTCAATCGTCCCCCCTTACCAGGTCCTAGAGCCAAGGTGGAGGTGGGGGCATAAGTGCCAACTCCGTGGGTGCTCCAGGGCTCCTTCTCCTCCCCCTCCAGCCCACCCATCCACCAGCGGGCCCCGCCAATCACCTCCTCCCACTCCCTTCCATTGCCTTCTGCCCACCATGATCAGCTGTTCAGCGGCGTGCAGGAAGTGCTGGCGGGAAGGAAGAGGAGTGGGGGTGGGACGGGGCAAAAAGAGGTGGGGTGGGAGCTTGGGGAGAGGGGTGGAGTGAGGTTGAGGCATGGGGCAAAGCAGGGGTCAAGCACCCCCGCCCCCGGGAACTGGGGAAATCGGTGCCTCTGGATAAGGGGGTGATTGGAGCAGGGTGGAGGAGGGGGAGCTGTGCTTGGGGCAGGAGGGGGGGCACCGGTACCTCTCTTGCTGGAGCCTTCCCTGAGTGCTCCTGCAGGTTCCGGCAGGTAACTGGACTTCTAGTGTCCGGGCGGCTGGGACTGGGGCTGGGGCTGGAACAGAACTGGGGGGCAGAAAGGGGCTGGGTGACACTCTCTCCCCATCCTCCACAGGGCTGGGCTGGGCCCGCTGTGCCCGCACAACATCCTTCTGTATGGAATTCCCATTGACACCTGCAGAACACTTGCCAGCCTCAGACTAGTGCTCCCTAAGGCTTTGAGCCTGAATCCATAGGTGCTGGAACTAGGGGTGCTGCTGCTCCCCCTGGCTTGAAGTGGTTTCCATCATATTCTGGGTTTACAGTTTGATTCAATGGCTCTCAGCACCCCCCCATACACATTGTTCCAGCGCCCCTGCCTGCACGTACTGAATTAGGCCTTTAGACCACTGTACAAAGTATATAGCACACTTAATAGAGTGCCTGTAAAGTTGGGAAAAAAGCCTTAATAACAACAGGCCATCAACAGACCGACCTGAACTCTACCCCATCCAGCCTTCTCTTCTCCAAATAGCTATGTAAAAAATTGGGGGTTTGAAGCATGCCTAGGAGTTAAAAATTGCCAGAGAAGAGAAAATTGCATCTTTTTCTTGTAGTCCATCAAAATGACTTCTGCAAAAACACATGAAGGCCCCTAACCATTATGGGTTTGTGTATGCAGATTTTGTTCATCAGCTGCTTTATGGTAAGAAACAGAACCTTGTCAAGAGACGCATTGTTGCTGTGTTCCATTAGCATTTATTTATTTACACTACTGTTGAGGAAAGGAACCCACTGAAATAAATCCCTGTTAAAGAAGTGGACCAATTAAACAGTTAGAGCAGTGGACCCATAAAACACTAATTATTGCAGCAGTACCCCTCAAATGAATCCCTGCTAACAGGAAACCAGTATGAAAAGCATCAATTTTCAGTGCAACTCAGTCAGACTGCACACAGTCAAATAAATATATCTTAAAAGGCTTAACAAATGCAACTTTTCAGCAGCGTTGCAGTGTTGTCTGCACAAACCCACTTTGAGTGAGGGCTCAGTGATTTTGCTATTTATATTAAGGACATATAGCCCATGAATCTGTTTACTGCTTATTGGTCTTTGGAAATATGGGTAACTCCTGAGAGATAACAACAGGAGTTCTGTAGAGTCCTTTTCCCTTCAGATCTAATGTTCTTTGATATCCATGTTTCTCGTGGGTAGGTAATAAGATCCCCAAAACATAAAAGACCAACTTGTAATTGTATTTCATGCTTAGGATACATAAATGAAACTATGTACTGTCACATATTTGTAGTTTCTTTTTAGTTACATCCAGATGCAATCAAATCTCTTGTAGAATGTATGTTTGCCACAAGGCAAGAAAAATTGATTATTTTTTTTTAGGTATTGTGCAAATTTCTGTCTCCCAGAATTCACCTAGAGGTTTTTCTAAATTTGTTCTATGATAAGCAAGGAAAACGGCTAGATTAACTGGTGGGGGTATACATTTTTATGGAAAACTGTGGAACTTGTGTGTTTTAAAATGTTGTTTACTGACAACTCCATTCACGTCTTGGCTCTTCTACATCAGCCAAGAGTCGCTCCTCTGGATCTGCAAGAGCACCGTAGAAATCCCTTCCCAGACAGACCACACTATTGTGGAACAAGGTGGGTGAGGTAATATCTTTTCTTGGACCAGCTTCTGTTGGTGAGAGGGACTGCTGTGGACAGTCAAGCCTAGCTGGTTGATTAACTTATTCCATGAGCTAAAAATGCTCACTAAACTTTCAATTTTCATTTTAGGTGGAGAAAAAGGTGTACATTACTGAAATACACCTCGAATCCATGCAGAAATGTGCCTCTGCGTTCTACTGAAGGCAGAGGGGGAGTGCAGTGTATTCTTAGCCCAAGGCCTGGTGAAGCGATTGCATGTACTGGGTTTGATGACTCTCAATCCAGAATGCGGAGGGGACAGAAGTCCTGGGCATCGACAAATGAGGGCCACAGGTAGGGGTGCCTCAGGGGCAAGTTGGGCGATCTCCATTAGCAGGTCAGGAGGCATTATTTCAGTGTTATGGAGCCAGGCAACTGTGGTAAGACAAGTGTATGCATTAAGCTGTGTTACTCTTTGGATTGTGCAAGGGTCCATGAATGCCATATATAAAGCCACACAGAAATATTGTTGGCTATGGTGCCCTCGAAGTCCATAGGTTAGCCCTCCTCCCATAGAAGTTAGGGAATCCAGACTTGCTGTCCATGCTGGGATTCATAGTCAGCGCCCATCCATGCTAACCATAAGAAAGAGAACTACTGTCACATATCTCATTCTCTATGGAAGCCACATGACTGATTGTGACCCTACATCTGACATTGTCTGGAAATCAGGTGCCATGTGTCAGATCAGCTGTTCGCAACATATACAAACCATTCTAACCTTTCCCTGATGACTGTGGATGCCAGGAATTAAAGGCACACCACTGAGGTCATATAGATGGACACGATAATTAATTTAGTGGTGCGCAGAATGGCATGCAGAATGGAGAAAGCCTGAGGTAGGCCAATACTGGGGGACACAGTATGTGCCCCTGTAAGCTCATGCAGCCCTGATTTCAGCTTATGGTATTTTATTTTTTGAATTGCCCGCTCAATATGTTGGGGGGAACTGTGACTCTTTGCTCATGCGTGTTGCAGTTCCGTATGTACCATATCTGCAGAGAAACTTCTGATGACTGTGAATGACTGCAGTTTTTGCGGTTGTCCTCTGAGGCCTATGTGATTTCCCAACACATGTTTACTCTTCATGCAAAAGTAACAGCTCCTGATAGCCTATGGCTTGGTTCCATGGAGCTGTGTGCTACATTTTTGTTGCCATGTCTGTATGACATAGTTTATTTTTGGAGAACTGTTCTTATACGTGACCAGTGGCTGACTGTGATGTTACTGACTATTTGGGAGCTGAGTGGACTTTAAGTCTGCAGTGGCTGTGAGGTATTTTACATGCTCCTTGTGTTTCTCTATATAGCTGTCTTCTATTAATCTTCCTATGTGCAGATCTTGTCCAGATCTTCACCTCTAACCATCCTTTTCCTCTTTTGCTGTCAAGGGACTTAATTGACTTATCTTATTGTAAGCAGTGTCAGGATGAGCTCCACCCTGACATCTGGTGGTGAGGTGTGGCAAGTTGTGGAAAAGAACTTCAGGGGCCGATCTCATTTGCATAGGCACACCCACCCCGCCTAGAATGAGGCCATAGCTGCCCAAATGGTCACTTTGGCTGCTGTGGGATCCCCAGTGTCTCTGTTATTGGGGCAGGAAGAATAACTTGCTATTACTCTGATTATGGGAACTGTGCTTGGAACTGTACTTGGCCTTTTGTTATGATGGAGGGATTCACCATCAACTAATTAGCACTCGCTAGACAGGGGTCATGGGTTCCAAAACTCTGTGAATTGAGAGAGGCTGGGGACAAGTATTAATACTTGGTAGCATGGGCCACAGGGTGAGGGCTTTACATGCTAATTGCACTTTCTCCTCTCTCCACTTAGAATATCAGAGCTAATTTTGATTCCATTAGGAGTCTAGTTACAGGCTGCTGAGCTCACTTTGGGCTAATGGTGCACCAGCACTGAGGCTCCCCTGCTACAAGCTAAATTCACCAAAAAGCTGAACTGACTAAGAGCTGAAATCACTGAGTGTTGTGTTAAGTAGTGGGGGAGCCTGAAGATATATTGTGGAGCAGTTTGCGGCACGGCTGGAGTGCCTTGTGGATAGGCTGGTGGAGCAGTTCGTGGGACGGCGGGAGCTGCTTGTGGGACGTGGAGCGGAGCAGTTCGTGGACCAGCTGGTGGAGCAGTTTGTGGGACAGCGGGAGCTGCTTGAGGACAGCAGAGCAGTTCGTGGACCGGCTGGTGGAGCAGTTTGTGGGACGGCGGGAGCTGCTTGTGGGACGTGGAGCGGAGCAGTTCGTGGACTGACTGGTGGAGAAGTTTGTGGGACAGCAGGAGCTGCTTGTGGGCAGCGGAGTGGAGCTGAGCGGAGCCGAGCGAAGCAGTTAGTGGGGCGGCTGGCGGAGCGGAGCGAAGGCCTATGGAGCTGTGGGGTGGTCAGCTTCAGATCACGTAAGGTGCCCCTTACCTCTCTTCCCCCCCACCCCCCATCTCCACCCAGGTTGGGAGGTAAAGCTCTGCAGATAAACTTTCGAACTCTGGGGCTGCCCTGACCAGGGACAGAGACTTTTGGGTCATTGGACTTTTGGGACTTTGGGTGATTTGGGGTTGCTGGACTCAGGACCAAAGGGAAAGAGCATGCCCCAATTTGCTCAGGGTGGGGTTTTGCTCACGGGTTGTGTTACGAATCCTGTTGGTGGTGTTTCCCCAACATAATGCCACATTGTTTCTCTCTGTTATTAAAAGGCTTTTGCTACACTCAGACTATGTGCTTGCGAGAGGGGAAGTATTGCCTCTTGGAGGCACCCAGCGGGGGTGGTATATATTTGTCCCAGGTCACTGGGTGGGGGCTCGAGCCGGTTTGCATTGTGTTATTGGAATGAATCCCCTAGATATTGAACCCGGCCCTTGTTGCTGCCAACTCTGACGGGCAGAAGGGTTACATTATGATGACATGTATCTGTATGTGCTGCACCAGACAACAAATATTTCCTGGTCTTCCAGTTTGTGTGGCCAGATGGGCCCTTTATGGCCATGCTTCTGTTTCCCACACACAGTGACTATGAGCTGGCTGTTGGAATAACATGTCAGGACTGATTTACAGAAATGCTGAGCTTCTGCAGCTTCCATTGGTTCAATGAAGGTGCCGTCGCTCAGCTAGTCTGAAAATCGAGTAATTTTATGGATATGAAAAACTTCCATTCTCATGCTGTCCTATTTTTTGATGTTGTCACTCCATTCTTGCAGAACTTTCTGTGTTATTTAAAGGTACCTTGCGGCTGCTTTCACTTATGCTGGCCAGCTGCCTTTTTTGACTTCCAAATACCTGCAAGAGCTGACTCCGCCCACCCTGTTTCTCCTCTCACACCCCCTGAGAAGGAAATGACGAAGGACCATGGGCCATTCCACACAGGTTTCCTTTTCTCCCCACTTTGCATGAAGCCACACAGCACCACACTGGGGTTTGGCACAGGGAACAAGATTTACCCCAAATGCTTACTCAACAGGCATATATTTTAGCGTCTTCTATTTTCTTTTCACATTACACAGTCCAGTGCGCTATAAATGATGGGTAAATACCATATACAGGAACAAAGGGGTTTGCTGAATAGTGATAAATAATCAATTACGCAGGAAAAACACATCCCCTGCTTTTATTTATTTATTTGACTTGGCACAATTTCCACAAAATTCTGACAACGATGCCACCATTATCTTTTCATAACTGAGGCCCTAGGAACTTGTTCAGCCCACAGCAAGAGCCCTTTATGTATCTACTAATGTGTTGATTCACAGAGCCTGAGCAAGGCTGCTGATCTGAATAGTAATGAGATTCCAGTGTACGCTGTCTCTTTACAAGAACCAGAGACATTAATAACGTCTCAGGGGAGCGGCTACAGCTGTCATAAAGAAAAGAGCTGCAATGTTTGCACAGCTCTCTTCATTCATCCTGCTATGTAGTGAAGTGCGGTAATAAGGCCTTTACAAAATTTAAATGACACTCTTGTGGGGATTTCTTTGTTCTTACAAAAAAGGAACAAACACATGATTCTGCCAGTTATGATTTAATGACATTCATATTTCTAAAAGATGACCCAAGTTTGCTTTATATGAAAGTCCAGCCACAAAAGTCATCTTTGAAAATGGCCTAAGGGGTTTTGATTTATAGTTATGGAGCATGGAAAATACCATGTCACAAACATCCACATTTTAACTGTTAGCCCACGATGCCATTCATGCTAAAAAAACAGCTCAGGAAAATTGATTACCTCTCCTATGCAAATTAAATTAAGCAAAGAGAATTCAGCTGTTATAAAACACTGATAACTAATTAAAGGAAGTGGTTATATAGCAAAACTGCAAAAAGTAACATTAAAAGGACTCCTTTAACTTTTTTTTTAAAAATCACACCTTTCTGCAATTAGTTTAGCCACTTACAAATAACACCAGCTAAGATTACTATAAATGAAAGAAATTAGAGAAAAATTGTTTCATTTTATTTTGTGGATTTGATAGTACTATAGACCTGATCCACATCCTACTGACTTCCATGAGTTTGGGAGCAGGTTTTTTGGGCGTAGGAACTGTCACTGTTTCCTCTATGGAGGAGGTCAATTAGGCACAGATCCTGCAAAAACATATGCATGTGAGTAACTCCAGTGCTTCTGGGCGACTGCTCATGTTTGTAAAGCTAAGTGAGTGCAAAAGTCTTCAGCAATGAGCTCTTAGGCCCAGATCCACAAAGGTAAAAATACCTAAATACCGTTACCGATCTGGGCCTGACTTTTGTGGCTGCATGGGGCTCAAACGAATTCAGATATAAACTCCACCACAGCCTTCCTTTGAAGTCAATGGGGCTCCTCACAGGCACAGTAGTCAGCCCGTGTGGCGCTCCCCACTCAAGGCCAGATAATGAAGATGCTGGGGTGCTCACAGATCACTTAACTCATTCACATGACACACATTGGGTTGTCTAGTCTTTTTTAAACGTGTAATTTAATGTAAGACATCCTGGTATTATTATGTATATAGCATCAAATATCCTGCCTGTATAACATGGGTGACAACATTACAATCAACAGTTATCTTTATTCCATTGCTTGGCCTTTGAGCATTTAAATTCATAACTTTACGATTGTATTCACATATGTTATGTATTTTAATTTCCCCATTTCCTTTCCCATTGAAATGATGGGGTAAAGGAAGAATTCAGGCCTACCAGGGTTAGGGCACTTGCAAGCTCCTTGACCCAGAACTATTAGGCTTGCATAGTCCACAAGGTCCATTAGCTCCATTAGAGGAGATCTTGCAGTGATCATTAGTGCTAAGGAAGGAGCCTTTGGACATTGTAAGTGCCTGCGATAATTAAATTCCCCTCCTCCACATCACTACAACATTACAGTTACAAATTTAAACAAGAAATGTCAAAGTTAACATCTCATAAAAGTGTTGGCAACTCTTGTGACTTTTCCATGGGTCTCATGACAATTGATTTTTTTCTTAAAGCCTCAGCTCCTAGACACATGATTATGTGAGTACAGTGGCAGGCACTCACCCCCAGAAGCCCACCATGGAACTGCAGTTACATCTCTCCTCAGCTTCCCCTAGTGGGCTTTCAGTCACTCCCAGGGAAGAAGGAGGAGGGTTTTGGAGCTGGTACACCCAGGTATAGAAGGGGAACCAGGTGTGATAGGAAGCAGTGCACGGAAGGAGCAGTGAGGGCTGAGAGACGAAAGCCCAGAACTGCTGAACTGAGGATTCCTGGACTGGAGCCCAGAGTAGAGGGCAGGCCTGGGTTCCCCTATCAGATACTGAGGGAGTGGTACCATGGGCCAGTGAGAGGGAAGACTTTCTAAGACTGCTAGGGAGATGGGACTTTGCTCACCGAGTGACCCAGCTGGAGAGCTGAGTCATGAATAGGATAGTGTGGTTTCTGGAGTGAGAGAAGGGCTGAAGACCAGAGGGAGAGACAGAGTGACAGTGTGCAAATCGCAGAAGGGGAGCATTGACTTCAAGAACTAATCCATATAGCGACCAGAAGGAGGTGCCAGACCAGTGGTGAGTGGTGCACCTTGTCACATACATACTTCATAAAAATTATGGCCACTGCATCACTGAAGAGTTCCTATGATTTTTAAGGCCTGAAAATTAGGCCTTAAATGACTAATCCTTTTGTAATGTGGCTGCTTTTGACAGGTGTCCCATCTCTCTGGGGTGGAAGTGATCTTTTTCTGGTTTAGCTTTATTTTATGTTTAGATGGAATGTTTTCAATAATATACAAGAAATACTTGGTACGAGCATTGTTTAAAGATGAAAAGAGAACTGGACATCATTGCCAAGTGAGTTAGAGTAATCACAGAAGGGAAAAGGCTGCGGTTTAAATCCTTGTCCTGCCCCGGGTATAACAGTCATTAGAATGGAATTTCTAGATTTCTGCCTACCCAGTAAAAGAGTGGTTGTTCCCATATAACTTCCTGAGAGAAGGGAGGGTCCCAGAGCCTGGGCTCCGGCTGAGACCGAACATCTACACTGCAATTTGATAGCTCCTCAGCCCGAGTCAGCTAACCCAGGGCAGCCATGGGTGTTTTTCAGTAGTGTAGACATACTCTTAGCCTGATCTACACTTGGGGGGTGGGAGGGGGATCGATCTAAGTTACGCAACTTCAGCTACGTGAATAATGTAGCTGAAGTGGACGTACTTAGATCGACTTACCGTGGTGTCTTTACCACGGGGAGTCAACTGCTGCCGCTCCCCTGTCGACTCCGCTTGCACTTCTTGCGGAGCTGGAGTACAGGAGTCGACGGGAGAGCGCTTGCAGATCAATTGATCATGTCTAGACTAGACGCAATAAATTGATCCCCGCTGGATCAATCACTGCCCGCCAATCGGCGGGTAGTGAAGACATACCCTTAGTGTCTCAGGGCTTGATGTTTGTCCTCAAATCTATATGCGTTTAGCAACACAAGGTGAAAATGACCTCTGTGCTGGGAAGCAGAGGACCAGCACAAGGTTTATGCACCCCTGAAGGCCCATTTATGCCCCAGTGGTACAGAGAACTTGTGGTGGCATTTGCATGGGAGTGAATTTGACCCAAAGAAATACACCTCTGTGTGACATTCTGGGTCAGGCGGTAGCCTTTGTGCTTTTGTTGAGGTGCTGGCATTTGCCAATCCTTGCTTCGGAAAGTTTTTTAGGGCTGATTTATTTATATCTAACTGACTGATCTCCGTGCAGCAACTGGAAAATGAAAAGTGCTCCATAAGAGCTAGGTATTACTACTACTAAATCGGTAACTCAAGGAATGTGTCTTGACACACAATTTGGGGTTTTACCCTACTTGTTGCTACTATCTGAAAGAGGGCATTGAGAGCAAATTTTTGCGTATAATTTATTCTATAAGAATAGCGGGATAAGTGGTGCACCTAAGCAACTTAAACTACATGCTCAATAGGAAGATCTCTGCTTATAGAACATGTGCTTTCCCCTCTACACGCACACACACTCTGCTCAGCTACCTGTGACTCAGAGATTCCTGTGCAAAATGTAGCCTATAGGGACATCATGTGGGTGTGAGACACTCCCTGGGGAAATCTGAATTAATAAAGCACTCATGACACATGGTTCCAGAGCCTCTGGCAACGCAGTGAGTGTGGGAGCAATGCAGAATGTCACGGCAGGCACATGACTGGACAGCAGTGACATTCTGAAAGTCTTGGAGAAAAGAAGAGAAGAGCTGGCGTTTTGGGTTGTGACAGAACCAAAAGAGGTTTGTGAGGCTGAAGCTGCTGATTGAGTGGATTAGGGGGTTGAAATTCCTAACCTCTCTGGCTGTGTGCCTTGATGTGGTGTTTGCTGAACCTCTTCTGGTGGAGGGGTCCATCAACACTGCTGCCTGCAGAGCAATCATCTGCCTCTGACAGCTTCCTCTGAGAAAATTCAAAGGGCCTGCCTGTCCTCCCCCTTGCACACACACCCATACCAGATTGCACGTAGCAGTGGGACACTGGACATCCACTTTGCTGCTGTTACTACACCCCAGGTGCTGCAATAGGACCTGGAGGTGGATCTGCATAGATAGATGAGCATCTGCTACCCCCCTATTTCTTCCCCACACATCCCAACCCCTGTGTCTCTGCAATGCAACACAGCACTGTGGTGCATAGTGCACCTGTGTAACGCTGACAGACCCCGGTCGTCAGTGGGCAGGGTCAAACCTGGGACCTCTGGAGCTTAGAGCATGAGCTAAAAGCCAACTGGTCGTTAGTAAGGCTGTAGAGCAGACTCATTAATCTCTCTCTCTAAGTGGTCTTGGTGCCACTAGATGGGACACAACACCACACCCAGGCGGTGTGTGGGTTACATGCACCCCAATACAGCAGCATTGCACACCCTGCAATGCCAGTCATTGCTTGCAATATGGATTTCCATCATGGATTTATTCTGAAACACCAAGAAGATAGAAAAATGTTGTATTTGTTTGTGGCAGGAGTAGGGAGATGGCAGTTTGTATCAGACTTGGGCTGCACCAGAAAAATATATGGAAATCTTACCATCCTTGCAGGATTTGGACACTGAATACAGCACTTTATGTTTGTAGAATTTCATTTTTAAAATGGGGTCCTGTTCCTAACCTGGGCCTCACTAAATAAGAACAGGGCGTTGACTGGTTTAATTAATGTTTTGAGCATGTGTGTTTGTACAGCAGCTAGCCCTATAAAAGAGCTTTCAAAATGGAAAACTGTATAAGCACTAAAGATTAGTGTTTTTATTAATAGACATATGGAATATTTGTGACTTAAGGGTTGCTAAACAGTTTTGCTTGACTCAAGTCCAAAGGACTCAGTAAAAGGCTAATGACTTATCTACAAAGCCAACACAAGCACATATTCAACAAATCATATCTGTATTATTACAGTTTGAAAGTGGGTCAGACTATTTTTCTAGGATAAACATCCGCTACTGTGTATTAAGCATTATGTAGGTCAGTGCTTGCCCAAATGCTTTAGCTTGAAATTGAAATAGTCAATATTAAATGAGTTGTTTGACAAATCAAATACAATGGAAGTCTTTAAATAAATGAAATCCAAAAGACTATGTTAATGCAACTTGAAGGTTATGAATTGAAATGGGGGAAAAAGGCAGGAAGTGTGAAAGTTCAAGTTCTCATAGCAATATTAATTCCCATTGCCCATAGTGTATACCAAGGTACACATGGACTTATAAAGTAGTGATCAGAAATGTTATAGATGAATAATGTGAGTGAGTCAGTGATACTACAGAACCCTTAGCTCTTCCATTTCCTGACTTCTTGTTAAAATACAGAATCTCAGTGTTGTATTTAATTTATCTGGCTTTTCCTTACTTTAAAGAAAAACGTGAACCCTCCATCCCTTATGGGTTCCCCCTTCTAATTTTTTTGTGGCTTTTCCCTCTTCCAAGAGGGAGGGGACCAGACCCTTATTTTCTACCCCTCTTGGTAGCTTTATGTAGGACAATGGAGAATCAGGCCCTGTGCTTTAAACCAGAGAGAAAACTGGTCACCTGACAGCAACTTTCACCTTCCCCCTCCCATTCTTCCATTCCACTTAACCTATATATAATATGATGCTCGACAATACATTTTTCTTAAATTCTAAATTTTTCTTGTTCGACTTAATTTTTCTGCAAAATATGCAGTACATACCCCCCTATAAACAGATACTTAGACACTGTTTTATCAATATAGATGTAAGCAGAGTCAGGATGAGCTCCACCCTGACATCTGGTGGTGAGGTGTGGCAAGTTGTGGAAAAGAACTTCAGGGGCTGATCTCATTTGCATAGGCACACCCACCCCGCCTAGAATGAGGCCATAGCTGCCCAAATGGTCACTTTGGCTGCTGTGGGATCCCCAGTGTCTCTGTTATTGGGGCAGGAAGATTAAATTGTTATTACCCTGATTATGGGAATCAAGGACAGTGGAACTGCACTTGGCCTTTTGTTATGATGGAAGGACTCGCCATCAACTAAGTAGCACTCGCTAGGCAAGGGTCATGGGTTCCAAAACTCTGTGGATTGAGTGAGGCTGGGGACAGATATTAATACTTGGTGGCATGGGCCCCCTGGGGAGGGCCTTATATGCTAATTGCATTTCCTCCTCTCTCCACTGTGGAATATCAGAGCTAATTTTGATTCCATGAGGAGTCTAGTTACAGGCTGCTGAGCTGAATTCATTTTGGGCTAATGGTGCACCAGTACTGAGGCTCCCCTACTACAAGCTGAAATCACAAAAGAGCTAAACTTACTAAGAGCTGGAATCACTGAGTGTTGTGTTAAGTAGTGGAGGAGCCTGAAGATATATGGTGGAGCAGTTTGCGGGACGGTGAGCAGAGCGGCTTGTGGAGCAGAGCAGTTTGCGGGACAGCAAGCAGAGCGGCTTGTGGAGCAGAGTGGCTGGTGGAGCAGAGCAGTTTGTTGGATGCGTAGAGCAGCTCATGGGGCGGCTGGCAGAGCGGAGCCCCATGGAGAGGTGGGGCCATCAGCTTTGGACCACGTAAGGTGCCCCTTTACCCCCCTCCCCCCCATCTCCACCCAGGTTGGGAGGTAAAACTCTGCAGATAAACTTTCGAACTCTGGGGCTGCCCTGACCAGGGACAGAGACTTTTGGGTCATTGGACTTTTGGGTCATTGGACTTTTGGGACTTTGGGTGATTTTGGGTTACTGGACTCAAGAGCCAAAGGGAAAGGACATGCCCCAATTTGCTTGGGGTGGGTTTTTTTTTGCTCATGGATTGTGTTATGAATCCTGTTGGTCGTGTTTCCCCAACATAATGCCACATTGTTTCTCTCTGTTATTAAAAGGCTTTTTGCTACACTCAGACTATGTGCTTGTGAGAGGGGAAGTATTGTCTCTTGGAGGCGCCCAGCGGGGGTGGTATATATTTGTCCCAGGTAACTGGGTGGGGGCTTGAGCCAGTTTTGCATTGTATTATTGGAATGGATCCCCTAGATACTGAACCCGGCCCTTGTTGCTGCCAACTCTGACAGGCAGAAGGGTTACATTTAAGATTATACAAAGATCTGTTGAAAGATGTTCTTTCCAATATCCCTTCCTCTGATCTAAGGGTTTGGTCCAGCCTTCAAAGATTTTCCTTGCTTTCTCAGAACCCTTTTATTGGCGTTCTCTTTCTTAGCCCTCAGGATGTTTAGCAAAGTTACAAACACAAGCCCTCCACTTTGAAAGGCATTTAATTCTAATGCACAACAGATCAGCAACTCAGGGGCACGCTATCCTCAGAGAGAGGGTAAGAGGAAATGAACAAAACGAAGTGGAGCTCTGTTCTGTGGGTTCCTTACAAAACCTCAAACCTACTGGGGGAAAAAAATCAACGCCCAGCTAGGACTTATGAAAAAATTCCCTAGTGTTGCCTTCTTTCACTTCTCCTGGAAAACCCAGGAATCCAGAATTATAAATGTATCGAAAGTAGGTGACTGTCCTCAGTAGAAACGAAAGAAAAAAAATTGACCAGACAGGTTTGCTGGCCAACACAGAAAAGAGGGAAGAAAAAAACCATCTTCCCCAAAAGTAAGTTTCCATTTTTTTTTCATTCTTATGGTGGGCTGTAGAGGGGTGGTTGAAGGGTTGTTACATATTCTATACATTCTGTTCCATTCTGTCTCATTATTGATCATCTCAGTAAAAGTAGCAAATGTATATCTGTGAGTTCCAAAGCTAGCTCATCGATTATTTAAAATGTCAGCGTTATAAACTAGAACTACCTGTAAAAAACCTTGCTGATGAGCATAAGGAAGCTAGTAGGAAAAAATAAGATTCTAGTTTATGCACAAAATTATACACAATGGAAAATCAGTTACAGGGTGTGTTCTCTACATATTAGTGGCAGGACGGAGCCCCAAGAGGGCGCAAATATGCCCATCAGTGATCCTACTAGGCAAAAAGAAAAGGAGGACTTGTGGCACCTTAGAGACTAACAAAGTTATTTGAGCAGCAGCTTTTGTGAGCTACAGCTGCTCAAATAAATTGGTTAGTCTCTAAGGTGCCACAAGTCCTCCTTTTCTTTTTGCAGATACAGACTAACACGGCTGCTACTCTGAAACTTACTAGGCAAGAATCTTGAGCCTGATCCTGGAAACTCTCCATGGGGGTGAATCCAAAACACATTGAAATCACTGGGAGTTTTTAGCTTAAGCTTTTGGTGCAGAACATCCATTGTCTTCAGGCCTCAGCTCTTCAACGGAGAGCAACTGGCAGCTCTTCCGGACAAGTAGGAAGAGAAATAGTATATCCACTTTCCTGGCTATAGGAGCATCGTTCACTGTCCATAACATCATAACCTCACGTTTCTGAATAAATTTGATTTCGTGTGGGGGAGAGAGGGACAATACTTCCCTTTTTTCCCCTTTTGGGAGGTTAATTTGTCTTTTCATTTTTTTGAAATTTTTTTCAGGTTCTGAGGACACTATCTTGCTGTAGCACTCCTTGCTCTTATTTTTTAATGTACTGTAATTACAATTTGGAAGCAATCCTTTAAATCAGTTCAATATGTTTAAATCGCTATCCTGTACAGCAGAGTTGTATGATTCATTGTCAGTCTGAAGTGTGTAAAATTATTAATCTTTCCAGCTATTGAAATAACTCTGCAACGCCTCCTACAGTCCCAAACTGGACATCTTCACTTTAATTTAATAAACTCTTGAGTTTGGAAGCAAGTAGTTTGTTGCTGTGTATAGTGTAACAGAGGCTAAATGTTTCTAAGCCTAACAAGTTTTTCACAAGGATCATTCCCCTCCACACGTATTAATCAAAGGTGCCCTGGCTGACCCCAAAGTAGCCCCAGAGATTTACTCATATCAATATGGAATATCATATCAATCATTGGAATGCATCCGATGAAGTGAGCTGTAGCTCACGACAGCTTATGCTCAAATAAATTGGTTAGTCTCTACGGTGCCACAAGTCCTCCTGTTCTTTTTGCGAATACAGACTAACACGGCTGCCACTCTGAAACTGTCATATCAATATGTCACTAATGGTGTCTGTCTGCACATTTAGTGTGAGAAACGAAAGCTATGGTCTCCTCACTAGCCTTATAGTTTAGGCAACATTGTCTAATGATCAACACACAGGATTGGAAGTCAGTCAGTCTGGGCTGTGCTCTGCCAAAATTTAGCTGGGAGACCTGGAGCAAAACACTTAACTTCTGTACTTGTCAGTAAAATGGGGAAAACAATACCTATCTTTATAGGGGTGTTCCCGGGCGGAATTTCACGAATATTTGGACAGAATTCCTTGTAATACTTGATTACCTAAATGGCAACTAGTAATTGCCATGATGGGCATTTTAAGGATTCTATCTATAGTAGACTGATATTTGCAAAATGTTTTGAAATCCCTGGGTGACGGGGTGAGGGAGTGGTAAAGTATGGCTCTGATAGTGCAATTAGATGTGCACTGTGGACTCTTGCACCCACCCACCCACACAGATACACACACACACATTGAAGAAGGAGCTCTGAGTGAGTTCAAGTGTTCATCAATGTGGGCCTGATCTCAGAATCACCGTGTATGTTGTTACTATAGGGGCTGCTTCCCATGACCTGCTGTGAGTGTTTGTGTTTTTGCATACACAGTGCAAAACAAATGCAAACAAAATGGTTGCAAAAGGTGAATGTGGGTCACTTTTCCAAAAACAGTTTTTTTCAAACTAAATGTTGACAAATGTAGCTCAGATACTATGGATGCCTCAACTTCTATTTCTAATGGTAAGGAACTTTTGATTACGTGATAAATATGCTAAGTGAAATGTAATTAGAGAAGCTGATCGGGTACGCTACTTTATAACAATCTAAACATACGATAGTCATTGTTCTAATGAGGTCTCAGTTACTTTTGTAGAGAAATGTTTCCCGCAAAGAGTGAGCTTACAACTTTCATTCTGTTTCTTTTCCTGGACAGATGATGGCATTGTAGCACTACCATATACTGTAAAACCAATGGAGGTACTACCAGAATGAAATCTCTATTTGGTTTGATCTCTGCATGCTTTAGCAGCTTGAGGGTTTGCATTTGCGTTTCATGTCTTTGGTGAAACAGATGAATGCTATAATAGCAGTACTTCCCAAAAGGAAGACATGAAATCCTCATATTTATAATAAAAAAGTGTTACAAACCTCATTGTAATTCAGACTTGAACTGTTCACCCTGTGCACGTCCAGAAACTCATTCTCTAATACTAGATGCAATGATCTCTGGAGGGAAGTTTTCCATCTGTTTCCTTATGATGTTAAGCTGTTAGTGCAGTTCATTATTTATTACATCTACTGGTTTATGTTAAGCTATGATTTTCTTCTTTAAGAATTCAACTGGATTAGTGTAAAAAATTAAGATTTGCATGTCAGACAGACTTTTGTTAACATATCAGCGGGGGCGGGGGGAAAGGGAGGTGAAATTGCTCCCAAGATGCTTTTGGGTTAGCAGATAATTTATATTTAATTCAGTGATACAGAGCTAAATTAACCACTTGAAGACTGAGATAAATGTAGACTTGTAAATATAGCCTGATTCTGCCACCCTAACTCGCTTTGAACAGCACCTTACTCTGCTTGACTTCAGTGGGACTACTTACAGAGTAAGATCCTTCTCAATCTGAGCAAGGTAGGCAGGATGAGGATCATAATGCAAACATTCTAGAATGAAAGGGTGCACGGGTGTGTACACATCTGTGTATAAAAGCATGGCTCACAGGTACACGTTCATTTTCTACTCTCTCGTGGCCTAGCAGTTGCAGGACACAGAGGATTGTGTGTACTATTTACACTATATAGAAGAAATGACAGGTTCTCTCTGTGGGGAGAATAATAGCTCAGGGAGACGGTTGCTTCCCCCGAATTATTACTTTTTTTCTGGAAATAGAATTCTTGTTTGGTTCATACTGTTTCGTTGCCACTTGCACTTAGAGCTCACAACAGTGTAGTTGTCATGAAATAGCCGTGAGGGGTAGAGGTTCTGCAGTCTTTGAAATTGTACAAGAAACAACTCTTAATGTGCGGCATCTTGCTTACAGGAATGTCTTGGGAGGCAGACTGGAATAAAATCAGAATCTTATTACACTGTAATTAAAGTATCAGTTTTGCCTATGAAATATTACAGAGAATAACCATAGAAAGGGCTCTTAACAACACTGATTGCTTTGGTGTAAATGTGTGTGTTTCCAAACAGCAGCAGAGGAAGTTTTTAACCTATCATTCTCACACGCGGTTTCTCCTAATGTGATGGAGACTTGGAGATAAAACTGGATTGTTCTCTCCCCTGTCATGTTTCTGTGTCTTTATCTTAATAGCGATGTTAAGATAAAATCTCTCCACATTGTGGTATTATAAAACCCAGAATTACCAATGCTTTATCATTTATAAAGAACAAAGACTATGACTGCTTTAAGCAATATCAAAGTAAAAATACCTTTAACCGGGGGGAGAGGGGGAGGACCATGAAGAAGCTCCCAATATTTGCTAAAATGTAAGTTAATTCTTGTCAGACTTAATGCATTACATTTGCAAGTATTAGGCCAAATAATCACAGACAGATAAAACAAAAGTGCCAAAATAGCTTATTATGTAGTAGTAGAGTTCATCTACCTGGGAATGAGATGACTTGATTATGCATTTGTTCTTTCAAATTCTCTGAGTCAGAGCCTCATTTGGTGTAAATCAGTGTAGCTCTTCGACTTCAAGTCAAGGTAGAGGTGTTGATTTGCTGCAGCTGAGAATCTGGTCCATTTATAAGATGTCAAATTACTCTGATTCATAAATATATGCCATGCTGGTAGAGCTTATACAAACAGTTGCCTAACAATATTGATGATAAGCCCCTGTTTTCAGTTGCTTATAAATATGCCAGACTTCAAATATTCAGGCTAAAATTTCCCATGTCCTTGCCTCAGACTGGTTTGTTTGTTTTATCAGTGGAAATGGTTAGCCCTTTATGAGAACAACTATAGGGGGAAAATGATGGGTTTTTTGCTACCTGTTTAAAAAAAAGTTAAACGTTAAAAAATAAATCTCTTTGAAATACTCTAGCACATCCAGGATTGAGAACAGGAACTTAACATTTGGTGGCAGGGTGATCCTGGGGTCAGGCAGGTGCCTTCAGCTGTCCCTATGAAAATCCACTAAGTTCTGACCAAGTTATAAGTCTCTAAAAATCACCATTTGTACATACTCAGCAGAGTTTGTGAGAAGCTTTTGCTAAAAGTCTCTGAATGTTCAGCTCCTCTGAGCATGCTTCAGCCACACACAGTTCCCTAACATGCCAGCTGCACTGAGCATGTTCCTAAGCAGAGTTCCCTAGCATGTCAACTGTACCAAGTATGTTTCTAGGACCACAGTTAACATTCTGGCTCGGGGATGATGCAACAGCCGTGGGAAGAAGGAATGATGGGTGCTAGGAGGCCACCATGAGTTCTAGTCTCAGCTCCTCCACTGAATAGTATTAATAACTTTGTGCATTTCACATCACTTCTTATTGAGCAAGGCCTCTGCTACTTTAGGAGTCAGAAGTATCTTTTCCTTCCCCGTTGACAAATGGGGTAACTGAGAGGCTGTACAAAGTCACTGCTGGCAGAGCTGGACATAGAATTTATGGGCCAGGTTCTGTGATTCATCTCTTGGGAGGCACAGTCTGGGTTGTGGGGACAAAGTCAGCAGTGATTTAAAGCCAAGTTTGCATGTCCCAGGTTCTGGGCTGTTCTGAGAGCTAGTACAGTCCTAGGAATAAATTAAATTAAACCACAAAAACAACAAGGAGTCCGGTGGCACCTTAAAGACTAACAGATTTATTTGGGCATAAGCTTTCGTGGGTAAAAAGCCCACTTCTTCAGATGCATGGAGTGAAAATTACAGATACAGGCATAGATATAGTGGCACATGTTAACACTCGTTCTCCACTTGTAAGGTAACTCCCTTCTCTTCGTGTGCCACTATATTTATGCCTATATCTGTAATTTTCACTCCTGCATCTGAAGAAATGGGTTTTTTACCCACAAAAGCTTATGCACAAATAAATCTGTTAGCCTTTAAGGTGCCACCGGACTCCTCGTTGTTTCTGTGGATACAGACTAACACGGCTACCCCCGATACTTAAATTAAACCAGCTCCTGGGGCTGCATTATGGCAGCTGCTCTCAGCTGGTTATAGGCATCTCCATAGCCCAGAACTATCATCTATGCCTTTTTTCTGTTTCTGACATGCCCCTTCCCATTCCTGGTATACAGCCCAGGCACGTGCCAGCCCTATGCTACCCTGGCACTGGGGAAATTCCACACTTTCAGCCACTGAAGCATTGTCAAGGGGTTGAGGTGGGGGATAGAATCTGCCCTCAGGTCTCCAATAGTGCAGACTCAAGTCTCATCCACTCTAGCCACATTATCTTTGAAAACAAATGTGTGAAATTTGTGCTGTCTGTAACCACTAAAACACAGCCATAGAACCCAAACATTCCTCTGCTAGCTAGCAAATAGTTGTGCATGACACTGGCAAAGTATGTGCCAACCCCCAAACCCCTCTCGTGGCAGGTTTCCTTAGAGTAAAATGCCTACTACTGCTACCAGTTACTCCTTTAGGTCAATCAGTAGAGGTCTATGATGTGGATTTACAGGTTCTTGCTCCAACCCTGTTGATAATCCATGTAGGAGTCAATATGGTTCCACAGAATGGAATTTCCATCTGTTACAGTTTGCTTTTTAAAAAACATAGGAAATTCAGTACAAAGAAAATTACATTAAAAGAATGTTGAGGTTGAAAAGTCAAACACTGAAAAGTCTGAATTCAGGTAACCTATCAAGTCACTGGCATTAACTGTGTGAGTAACTGCTCAAGAGAGTGATTATGGCGCTCCGAATCTGGCCCACTGGCAGGCTATGTTGGCTTTGTTTAAAAACAGTGGAATTAAAAAAAAAAAAAAAAAAGAAAAGAATGGGGTAACCTTTCTGCCTGACCTTTGGTTCTACCAAAAGGGTTGCTGTTAGGGTTGGGCAATTTGGGTGTCTGCTCACAAGATTGAGAGGTAAATATTCATCATTGTTTATTTGATAGGGCAGACTACTTACTAGTCCAAGGCACTGTTGAACAGAAGTTGTACCTTTAGGACTTTTTGGAACACACTGCAGTATAGGAAAAACTTGAACAGCATCTATCCACATTACGTGTTGTTGAAGTCACTTCTGTTAAACCTTAAAATGAAAACTCCAACTTCGCCACCTTCAAAAGCCATGATGCTGTCTATGTACTCTTGTTTTTGAGTTCCCATAAAATAGGACATTTGTATTGTTTCTAGAACACATTATTGCATTTTCTCTGTATGATTGATTATATTCACCATAACAAGTTAAAGGATATTTATTCTGGTACGAAGTTATACTGTACAATACTGTACATTTGCTTCAGAGTAGCAGCCGTGTTAGTCTGTATTCGCAAAAAGAAAAGGAGTACTTGAGGCACCTTCATCCGATGAAGTGAGCTGTAGCTCACGAAAGCTTATGCTCAGATAAATTTGTTAGTCTCTAAGGTGCCACAAGTCCTCCTTTTCTTTTTGTACATTTGCTGCTTCAATGAGGGCCAATTCCTGGTTCCCTTAAAGTCAACCCAAGACTTCAAGATGAATCAGGATTTAGCTTTAACACTGGCTTTCTTATTTACTAATCTTTGATCTACAAAACAAAACTTTGATGTCCCCAATTTATCAGCACAGAAAAAAGTTAAAGAAGGAAAGAAAGTCACTTATACATTTGGAAATATATTTGACAAGGCTGATCAAGTTTGTTCAAAAGCCTTTTGGAACATTTGATCAGAGAAATAAAATGCAAGTGCTGAGACTGCTTTACTTTAGTTCATGAGGTTTTATATTTTACTCATGGAGATTCTAAGATGGCTGCCTTAAGTTATCCTGGAAATGTAGCAATAGACTACCTACAAAGTGACTTTAATTTGAGCTAGATCGGATTCCTATCCAGTATCCTAAATTCTCACAATCTGAGTTTCATGATATTTGGTGTTAGTCTTAAAATCCCAGCTCCTGGAGTTACGTGAGTCTCAATTGTGACTGCAAGTGTGAACCCTAAAGGCTCTAAAACCAGAAGGCAAATATAAAAAGCCTAAAATTTATTATTTTTTAAAGTTCTCATGACTTTTTTGGGGGGGGGGGACCCTGACTTAGGTGCATAGGCTCCATATACAATGAATGAGGAAAGGGAGAGTTGCCTAAGAACGGGATCCACAAAAGCCAGCATGTTTGTCAGGAAATTGGTATCTGTTTTTTGTTTCCCCTGAAACCTGTGCCAGCTTTCCCGTACTATACAAATTGTGTACATTTCATGTGCCTACTTTCATTACAGATTGGGTCTTCAGGATTCAGTGTCTCAAGATCTCTATGAAAGGCAAAAGGAAGCTGAGATCTGTCATTCTTGGGTTAAGCTCTATCTGCACCTACCATCCTCAATTTTTGGTTTAACTGAACTGTTTCTGTTGCAATAAGGTTTTACCTGAGAGGGTTGCAAACCCGACAGCAGAATCTTACTTTTTTTATCCAGGCTTGGGACCAACACTGTTGCAAACAGTGGCAGAGTTACTAAGTATAGCTTTCCTAAGTATTATATGGAATAGAATGATTGCCCTTACATCAGAAGTCCAATAGGAAGCAGCTACAATTGGATTGAAGGTAAATGCAGGGAAAACCAATATTATGACAGTTGGAAACTAGACAGCAGATACAAAACTGTAAGTGGATAGCAAAAAAATGGAACAGGTAGAGTTCTTCTATCTGGGGAGTGGGGTGATGTTTGAAAGTGGCTGCAATACATATTCACGAGAGATTAGAAAAAGCAAGCACCATTTTTGGAAGGATGAACAACATCTGGTCAAACAGAGGTCTTCACACCAAAGTAAAACTCAGATTATACTGTGTGATTGTGCTGAGTGTGCTACTGTACAGAGCAGAGACTTGGTCGATGACAGGGGCGAACAAATAGGATTGGAGGCTGCCCATCCCAGATGGCTGAGGAAGAAGTTAGACATTTAATGGAAAGACAAAATAACAAATGTGAGCGTAAGGGAGTTATTTTCTAACATCAAAGAAAGACCTTTCAGGTGGCTGGGACATGTACATTGTACAGAAGATGGGAGACATGCTAAACAAGTATTGAATTGGCTACCTAAGGTAGGAAACAGAAAGGGAGGGAGGCCAAGAAGAACTGACAGAAGACAGTAACGGAGGATATTGAATTTGTTTGCATTGCCTCAGAAGACGTATCACACCTAGTGAGTGACTGTAATCGGTAGAGGAACTGTACTACCTGATGGGTCAACTAAGGAACTACCTGATGGGTCAACTAAGGAGGAACTAAGTTCTAATGTATGGTCCCACAGTTCATAACGAATGTCCTCTACTGATACCCTTTCAAGTTTTAAATCTTAATTCTGATCCCAAACTTGAACATCCACTCCACAAAAAAGGTGGAATAATCTAATACATGGGCAACACCCTGAAATCCTTTCCAACTCTTTTTGCAAAACTCCCAGTGACAAATCAGTGGAGTCCGTTTAGCTGAGTTTACCCAAGAATTGGGTCAAATGAGGTTACTTGTGACAGCAGCATATTGCGCAGCATCACCAGGGCCCAGACAAGGCTGTTGAATCCTTGAGATGTTGTAAGGGAATGTGGGGGAGGGAGGGGTCATGTTGAGATGTGAGTGTGGGAGATTTAGCTGCCTCATGTGCATAGCTTAGCAAGTAGTCCCACTGAAGTAAAGTACTGTATCTTGCTGAAACAAAGCCATAGTACATACAGCACATCTTTTCTCCAAGATATTTGCTAAATACTGGGGACTGCCTGCCTCTGCACTCTCCCTGCTGCTGCCCTGCCCTGGCCAGCCACAGCCCCGTGTATTTTTAAACCTTCTAGAGTTTGCAGGAGTGAAAGGCTCTGGGCAGGTGCTCTGGAGGGCCAGGAGCTCTGGTTTGCTCTGCACCATGGTGCTGTGGGCACCTTTGGGGATGGAGCCAGATGGGTTCTGCTGATGCTGTGGGTCTGAGCCGCCTGCTCCCCTGCATGAATCACTTTCTGCCACAGCTGGGAAGGATCTAGGAGAAGGAAGCTGTTGTGTGACTTCCATGGGGAGGGGGTTTCACGGCACAGCAAAAAAAAGTTTGGAAGCCTTTACCTTAAAGCATCCAGGCATTGTAGTACCTTTGATCCAATATCATGCCAAGTCTAAAGGTATACAGGGAACCACAGCTGGAAGATAAATATTAATACAATGACAAGCTGCCTTTATGTTTGGGCCTGATCCATAATTTATCTGCCCATTTTCAACACATTACAAATGTGCTCGCTAAGACCACTACTTAACAGAACAGAAACCTCTCTATTTCTTAATGAAGATTCCATAAGAGTCTCACCTAACCAGGATGTTTAAACATAAATGCATCTCAAAATTTTAAACAAGTATGTTCAATCCAGTGCAAGACCACAATACAGTGGGATTCAGTTATAAGAATTGATTTGGGTAGCCTTCCATCTGATCGTTAATATCCTGTTGATTACCAATAGTATTCAGATATAGTAATGCAGGTTACAAAAGTATTGCCTCATTCTGCAAAACTCCCTTGCGGCGAATTGCACTTACTCATACAATTAGTTCCGCTGACCTCAATGGGACAAGCTCCTGTTACTATATGCAATTTGGCATGAGTAAGTATTGCACAGCTAGGCCCAGTATGGATAAAGGCAATAAAAATGTTTCTATATCAGTTGTTTTACTGAGACCAAATAGTTTTTATTTCAAAACAGCCAGTATCTGAGAAATACTGAGGAGCTATGTAGGGGTATTATACAAATTCTATCCATCACTGAAACAGTGTGGAAGGGATGTTAAGGAAAAGAAAATGTGTATGTATCTATCTGTGTGTGTGTAAATATGTAAAGTTCTCAGGACCAATTGGTTTTGTTTTTGTTTTAAATAATGCCAGTAAAAATCCATTTGACTCTTTAATTCAAAGTTGCAAAACTGACAGACCTTTTTGCTAGACACAGGTAATTAGTGTTGTTTGGCTTTGGGATTTGGCATTTAACCCTTAAAAGGTAACTCAATGCTTTACAAAATTTAAAATGTTTTTAAGTGGTGGCTGCAGCAGGGCAGTCAAAATCAGGAGAACAGAAAAAAAAATTCTGGATTCTTTTTGTTTGGTTGGTTGGTTTTGTAACAAAATACAGCAGATGAGCGCTGTAGTAAAAAAATAAATAAGAAATTAAAAAAGACAGTGCCCCTCTGAAGCAACAGCAGGGGTGAGGTGCACAAAACAAAAAGAAGCAATGTTAGAAACATTGAGTCTTAAAATGGCTCTGAGTAATCAGACTGTCACTTTGATAAAGGTACATGAAAACTCTGTAAGCAAAAAAAGAAATAGTTACACCTTATGTAAAAATTGAAATGGATAATGTTATAGAAGTTAAACTATGGAAGAAATGTCCATTTGCCCCAGAACTTGTGCAGGATATATTGTAGAAAGGGCAAAAGAAATGCAAACATATCATGCTACTTAATTAAAATGCTATTAGGGCTCCAAAGGGAGCCACAATAGGTTGGGTTTTCTTTTTCAGTTTGCTGTGTGTTTTGGAAGCAGAAGTTAAAAGAGTAATCAAAAGTAATCAAGTACATGCCAATGTAGACTTGGTCCAAATTGGTCTGGGTAACCTAAAAGCCCGATGGAATCTTTGGCAATGGCTTAACAGATTTAATAATTTTATTAAGATAATGTTGAAATAAAAAGAAAACGGTACAGAGTTTAGGCATAGAAGTTTCTGGTTATCAGGGAATAAGGTACAGATTATCAAGAGGTGCGAAATTCAGTTTAGGAGCTGGTGGAGTAAGGATTACATAATCGGCAATCTCCCCGATTGGTGGTAAAAGTTTAATGGGTCAAAGTACAGACATTGAGCTCTGGGGGTATGTTATCCATATAATGGCTATGTTCAGGTGTGGAGTATAATCAGCGGATATGATGATGGGGATGGATCTACCCTCATTTGGTGGGATTTAATGTTCATTGAGTTTATGGTTCCAGTTCATATGGTCCAATGGAAAAAGTCTCTCAGTCCCTTTCCCATAGTTGATGCACGATGTCATACCGGCTCACACCTCCTGGTACTGTCGGTGGCCGGTGATGTGTTCGATGTAGATGTCCCTGGACCATCGGATGGTGTCCGAGATCATGAAGCACCGCATGAGCCGTACATAGCATCGACCGATCCCACAAGTCCGCAGCACACGCTCGTAGCAGGGGTCCCAAGCACCCAGGGCTCCGATGATCAGGGCGTCCATCTGCACCTCGTAGCCCTTAGCTCTCAGGGTGTCGGCCAGGGGGGCATATTTTTCCAGCTTACGAGCTCGGGCTTCACGGAAGGCCGGAGTCCTGTTCTCAAAGGAGACCATGATGTCGACGAGGATGATCTTTTTCTGGGCCTCGTCAGTGACTACCACATCAGGTTGCAACTGGCTGTCAGTACCGGGGATGGCGTACTACCACATGGCTTATGCATAAGAAAAAAAATTTAGCAATAGGAAACTACACAGCCATAGCTATGGGATGCACTGAAATGCAGATACTTGCCCTAGCTACTTTGGAACATGAAATGTTCTGGGTCATATTGGGAAATATTAAGGGTTTGATGCATTTGTTAAAACAAAGAGATCATTGTTTGACACTTATCAATATGAATGGATGCAATACGTTTCCGGTATTGTAAAACCAAACTTGTTAATGGGAGAAATTGTTGTCAAAATTGCACACCAACAGTCCCTGGAGGCAAAGGTACTGAAGGTTAGCCCACTCCCCATATTACACATGGAATCCTTCTGGCTACCCTGGACCTCGAGCCAGTGGGCTGGGGAGGGCGGGAAGCTATTGGACACTAGAGGTCGTACCGAATTGACTCCTCAAAAGTGGGTGTGCCTCACCTTGCCTGTTGCCCCAGAACCTTGTAATAAAGATACTTCACTAGGATCATGTATGTGCCATGAACTGGAATCACAAACTCAAATTGCCTCACAGTGCCCTCTCTTGAATAGGCTACATAGAAAGTGACACTGACGATTATAAATCTTAGTGTCAAAAGGGGGATTATGTTGGATCATACTAAAGAAGTTCTGTATTAAAATCACAAATGAGTTTGATTCCCCATAGTTTAAATTCCAGGGTATTACTAATTAAGAGGTCTCTTGGTTTTTGGTACTGTTTCTCTCCCTCTGTGTGTGAAACTTGCAAGCTGCTAATTGTGTTAGTACATTCTAAGACAGAGTCTGTTCTCAAAGCAATTCTTTGTAACAACAACTACTCACACAGAGAAAGACTCAAAGCAATACTCTGTAACAACAGAAACAGCACCCAGAGACTCCCCGCCCTTTTGTTGTATTCATCTCGCTTTGTTAACAATTGTGATTAAAATACAGATAGAGGATGTATGTGGATAGATCCTTGGTGTGGATAATAACTGAATGTTCAGGGAGGTGCCAGCCTAAGAATCCAGTGTCCCTCAGCTGAAGAAGGCGTCAAGTGGAAATAACCAGAGGACCCCCGGAGGGCAGACTGGAATCCACCCAACAGCCTCAAGAATGGGAGAACCAACGAACAAGATAACATCTGGCAGCACGGAGCCATCAGGAATGTGACATCTGCTGATTGATTCAGCAACAGCATGATGAAGCAATTCCCATAGACTGGCATAGGAAGAAATTCCTATAAAAATGGACTCCAGAAAGTGAGAACTTTGGGGTCTGATTCTGCAAACCAACTTCCAGGAGCATCAGATGAGCATCTGACAAGGCCCTGCTCCCTCCTCATGTCCAGGCCACCTGGCCAGTGGCTTGGCATGAGCAACTCTAAGGCTGGTAACTATGATAACAACCTTGCAGAACCTGTGCGTGTGTGTGTATGAATGAATGTGTGAATAAATATGAGATTGAATGGAATGTTATAGCTATAACTAACTGCTTACTATGATTCTTTCTGTATTCACAATAAATGTGGCATTTTGCCTTTTCCCCTTTAATAAGATCCTGCTGGTTTTTATTTTATTGGTATAACACAGAATGGAGAGCTGGGATATGCAAGTGGAAAAAATGCATTCCAGAAAGCATCCTCTGTCAGCTCTCTCCCAATTTCGACAACACAATGTAGAATTGATTGGCACTTCTTCATTTCTTTCCTTGTTGGCATAATAACTATTTCCTCTTCATTTCCTACAGTCCCTTTCTACCAGTGGTGATGAATGCAATACAAACACATACACAGGAGATTGGCTCTAGTTAGCACTTAATTTCCTTCTAGCCTGATCCTTAAAACTGGAAACTAGCTGATGGTTATAAGTGAGGCAAATGTACCAGAACAATGAATACTAGGTTTTGGAAATAAGGATATGACTGTTATAGCCAAATAATCATTAGAGTGTTTAATTACCGAAATTGAATTCCTCATGTACCTAACTACACCTGTCTGACATCTGGAAAATTGAACTAATCAATCACCTTAAAGGAACACCAACTTGGAAATCACATTTCCATTTGACAGAGTTGTACCTACTATTGTTACAAATGGCCTCTAAGATTATTAGAATGGAAAGAAAATAAAGACAATCTTTTTTTTCAGTCTGTTTACTTTGTGAATTTGACAGCACTTGGTCTGGCGTCAATTGCATTGTTTTGTTAATTGTCAGTTATGTAGCTCCTGTACTGCTCTGGGAGGAGCTTGCTTGCACTGTCTGCCCCAGGTTTTGCAAGGGGACATTACAAAGCTGAAAGTGAAGAGGCAACGGGCAATAGTCAAAACCCGAAAGAAATGAGCCCAAGCATATTTGGTGTTGCTGGTGGGCCTTCCAAAAGTCCCTTATGAAAGCAGCAGGAGGGGCAAAAGAACCCTTATATTGTTTCTTTTAAGGAATACTTTTTAATGTACGGCCATGCGGTTTAATGGATGCCCTATCGGAAAATTATTTTTTAAAATTATTGAGGTTGGCAGTGTTCCTTTTAAGCTTGCTAAGTTTACCTGCTCTGAACAAGATAAGGAAGCACAACAAATTTCCTGCACTGTCTCACCTTGAGGAATACACTTGATCACAGAGTTGGTGGAAAATTTGGCAACTTTTTGCCCATTAAAAAAGAACTGTTTAACAGAGATCTATCCATCTTGATGAAAATTTAATTGGAAAGACTTCTCAGGCCCAGGATGCAGATTAAAGTGTGTGCTCCTCAATGGCTAATAGCCTGATGGTTAGGGCTTTCACCTGTGATATGTAAGATCCAAGTTTAAGGCCCTGCTCTCTGTATTTTGGATAAGGGACCTGAAACTGGGTCTCCTATAACTACCAGGCTATAGAATCAGTTTCTCTCTCAGTCTCTCCTGTTGTACAAATAATTAAATACTCAATGGGCCAGAGGGAGATATTGGCTGGGATTCTTGGGTATCTTTTTATGTTTGGTGGGGTGGGAGAGAAAGGTCTTGGTTTTGTTTCAGTGCAGAATGAAAACAAATTTTGAAACCTCAATTTTTTTTCTTGAAATAGAATTGTTTTCTGGCCAGCCCCACTTAACAGTCAGGTCTGTAGAACCATACAGCACCCAACTACATACAGTGGGGACAAATATAAACAAATGAAATTTCACTGTCAAAATAATGATATTGTTCTCTGGTATGAATAATTTGAACTGTGCATACACATTGATGGGTTCTTCTGATCATTCTGTGTTCTATATTTGTACAGTGCCTAGCACAATGGTGTCCTGGCCCATGACTAGGGCTCCGAGGTGTTGTGGTTATACAAAATAACATCACCACACACCAAAACTGGACAAGCACTCCCATACCTGCTGTAGATTAAACAGACAAACTCCTTTCAACGTGAACGTATAACATGGAGCCTTATAGCAACTGGGTTAACTATTTCATGATGAGAAGAAGAGCTAATAGTCTTAAATATATCTGGAGATACATTTTCTAGACCATCACTGTAAGAATTACAAAGCAATAGTGATGATTATTATAAGAGTTGTAGTTTTCTTTAAAAGAATGTCTACAGAATAATACAGACACTATATCTCCGGCCCTTATATGTTTTAGTTGTTTTGTAATGAAAATATTAATACAGTACAATAAAAGAATCGGACAGCTGGATTCAATATTTGATTTTTTTTTCAGACCTCTCAGAACATGTTACTGAGGAGCTTAGTGCAATTTTTAGCACCCTGTCAACTGTCTAGCATCCGTAACTAAGGCAAAAAATCTTATAACATAAAGGTTTTTTTTAAATACAGAATTACCATCGTTTCAACCAGTAAGAAAGGGATTTTTCCACAGTTAAAATTCAGTTCTGGAAAATATTGGAAATTGACATGGTATTAAGTCTTTTCTATAAAAATGAGGGAACATAATCATAGAATACCAGGGTTGGAAGGGACCCCAGGAGGTCATCTAGTCCAACCCCCTGCTCAAAGCAGGACCAATCCCCAATTTTTGCCCCCGATCCCAAATGGCCCCCTCAAGGATTGAACTCACAACCCTGGGTTTAGCAGGCCAATGCTCAAACCACTGAGCTATCCCTCCCCCCGACATTAATTTTTAACCCTCTCCTAAGCAACTCCTGAATCATTTTTTTTAAGTCACAAAAAAGGTCCTTTAATAGGCCTGTCGATTTTGTCTGTGCTAACTTAATGTGGAAGGCCTCTCTGGTTTGAAGGCTGATGGCATTGCAAGGCTGCTGATGGACAATAACACTAATGTTTTTGCACTGCAAGACACACACATTGCAGAGGAAGACTCAGTGCACCTCAAGATACCAGGATACATCATTCTCTCCAACCAAAATGATCAACGAACCAATACGTCCAAAACATGGAATGGCCACCTACTGTACTAAGACATTAGCCCAAGCACTGCCAGCAATGGACAATGGTTTCACGACCAGTACCCAATTCAGTGAAACACAAGGTTATATATTGTCATAAGCCACCCAAATGGAAGTAGCCCTTCCCAGCCCTACACAAATCACAACAGCTGTCTGAGTACCTTGGTGATTTTGACAGCCACCATACAGCATGGGGTTATTCAACGAACGACACTGCGAGCAAACAGCTCGCTGATTGGTCACTAAGGTGCCACAAGTACTCCTTTTCTTTTTGTGAATACAGACTAACACGGCTGCTACTCTGAAACCTAGCACAGGATCAGTACCTGTTCGATGGAAAACAAAAGGGTACCTTCTGCTCAGCCTGACTGGAAAAAAAGAATACACACCTGACATATGGTTTTTGTCTGCAGACTCCAGCAGATCACCACTCAAGGCCTCTTGAATCCTGGACCCCTTCCCACACAAGCTGGCAGTAGTATACATCAGCATCGAACTCCCCGTCATTACCAGCTTCACACTGGAACCTGAGATAGGAGGATTGGCTGGGTTTGTCTGCCACTAGTGAAGAAACCCATCAGTAGCACACCACCAAAGCCTGAAAACTTTGGCTGCTTCACAAAGCTTATTATTAAAGCTGCAAAGAAGAATATTGCCCATATTTACAGGAGCTGCTTTATGCCATGCTGAGGCCCAGAGAATGAAATGCTCCTAAGGGAATATGAAGCTACTGATAACCAGACTTAGCCACTGCTCTTCTAGAATCATTGGTCTCTACAAGGTGACAATGATGGATAGTCGGTGGAGGCCACAGACTTCACACACTCAAGCCCTAAAGCCTTCTGCAGTACCTAAGTGGAGCAGTTGTATCGGTGGGCGCGCACACACACACACACTCTCCGCAAGTCACTGCTAATGGTATTGCCAGCCTCCTCCTAAGAAATTCAAAGATGACAGTAAGCCGACTTTCACACACAGAGGTGAAAACAGCTTTCAAGGAATCCTGCACATTGTGTGCTCCTCCCTCAAGTCTGTCAGTCCTTCACAAAAGCTGTGATCAATACTGCCCTCTCTGCTACCAAAGCAGGAAAAGCATCTGGCATTGACAGCATTCTTCTGGACTTCCATAAATATCTCAGCTGAGAGGATGTGATTGGATGGCAGCACTATTCATGGAAGTCATTGCCACCAGCAAACTCCCAACAGCTTGGAGATAATCAAAGATATCTGTCACACTGGCTGGAGTGGCTGACAACCATGAGTGCCTACCTCAGGGCAGACTGTCAAAAACAGGGCTGACACCCCAAACTGGTGGTATGATCTATAATTAGACTTTGTCAAGTCAGTAACAGTGACCCAGGAGTTTACATTTGTTAGTCTTACCACAGAGTCACAGACAGTCCCCTTAGACTTTTTAGACTATCTTGCCATCCAGACAAACTGGACTTAGTGATAAATGGTCACTTACACCAAAATCACACAATATTCAAGTTGCTTCCAGTCCCAAGAGACTAGTCCATTACCTCAAATCACTTCGTATCCTAGATCATACACCAAAGACTATGCCTATAGCCAATCTTGTAATAAATTATCTAAAGGTTTATTAATTAGGGGGAAAAATGAGTTATTTATAGGTTAAAGCAAGCAAACACTTCACAAAGAAATGAGTTGCCGTCTAAATACTAAGAGTGACAGAGTTGTAACGATTTGTCAATTCAAAGTGTCTTTCAGGGCAGACCCAGGAGGTAACCCCTGGGGATCTCTGGCTTCAGTTTGGTTTCTCTGTCCCTGTGAGAGATCAAAGAGCAAAGATGAAAAATCTTCATCAACTATTTTTATTTCCCTCTTCTAGCATTCAGAGCGATGGCTCAAGGCCTTCTGCACGTGTTTCTCCCTGGGTGCGGTAGAGCCATGTATTGTGACATTCCTTGATTACCTATCTGATAGTTCTTCTGGATGGGATGGGGAGAGGAGCGAGACATGACTATTCCCATGCCTGGATTCACTGGTTCAGAACAAACATTTTCAAAGTTATAAAGCAAAACTTACATATTATAACATGGAATACAGCCATTACAAGTGAGATTAATGCATGCAGCAACTTACAAGCGTTTCATACACTCTAAACACTAAATACATTCTTATAAAACTAATACTATTTTGAGCAAAACTAACACAGGTGAACTGGTCCCGTCTCCAGCTATGAGTTTGTCAGTTCTTAGCTAATGCCTGCAGTCTTGGCAAGAGCTGGCACCCAGTCTCCCAGTGTCACAGTATCACCATTTTAAAACCTGGAAAGCCATCTGACCCCCAAAGCTACCACCCCCATATCTCTCCTCTGTTCAACATACAAATTACTGCAGCAGGCAGTCCTGGTGGGGCTGATCTCACCCCCCCACTTCCTCCCCCCAGCCTGGAGACTGGCATAGACAGATTTCAGGGCAGGGCGAAGCTGCTGTGTCCCAGTGCACACATATTCAGGCGAGTTTCAGCTTTCATCAACTTGTTGTCAGCCAATGACACGGTCTGTCAGAAGGGCCTATTGCTGAAATTATCCAATCTGCTTCAAGGAGACCAGACATTTTCACTCATTAGATCAATGCTTGCAGAAGAACATTCTGTATCCATCTTGGAAATCAGGTTAGCAAAAAACGGGCTCTGCACATTGGCATCCCACAGGAATCCGTACTGGCCCCATCCCTTTTTGTGCCTGACGTGGCATAAATGAACTTGTGGCATGAACTCCTGGCACTAACAACGCAACCGCAACACTCAAGGAAGCAGAAGATCCCCCTTGACAGTGATCTGAAGAGGATGGAAAACTACGTTAGATACGTGCAGCTCAAACCCATCCATCAAAAATGCTGTAGTCAGCTGCCATCTCTGCAAGCCTGAAACTAAGATGATGTTGACTGTAAAATTCTGTGGCAAGGCAATTGCCCATGATCCTAACCCCTGCTACCTAGAGTCACTCTCGATCGCAGCCTTACCTATCAACATCTGAAGCAGGTGAGCCACAAAATGAAGCATTGCATCAATATCCTCCAAAAGCAAGCACGTTCTAGCAAGGGTTGTAATGCTCAAATGCTATGAATGGCAACATTGGCTTTTTAGTTTATTTCATGGCTGAGTACTGTAACCCTGTTTGGGGAAGTAACTTGCACATGAACCTAGTTGATATCCAGCTAAATGATGCTGTGAGAATTGTTACAAACACCCTGAAGTCCACTCCACTGCCTTGGCTTTCAGTCCTCACAGACATCCTTCCTCCAGCCACCTGGTGAGAGAGGGCTATATTGCGTGAGTAGAAGAAAGCTCCCACTAACCGAAAGCTCCCACTTCATGACCACCTTGTTCTCACACTGACCTGTAGTCCCGCCAAGCTTTCTGGCTGGCTGGAGAAGCTCTTCTATAATCCAGCTTCAACCCAGAAGATACCTGATGGATGCAATGGGTGCTCTGGTGTAAACAAGCACCTCATAAATGATCCCACTGTCAAACTGCCTGGTTTCTTGCTCTGCCAAAGACAGTGGACAGCCATCAACTGTACCAGGCTGTTACATGGAGCAAGCACACACAAACAAATGGAGAATGAAGGATTTGCCACAGTGTGAATGTGGAGACCTCCAGACCATCAAACGCATTGTGGAAAAAGTGTCTCATCCTTATTTCCAGGAAGTATAGCAGAGCACTCTGCATCTCCTGAAATCCTCAAATGGATTTCAAATCGGTCTATCAACTTGTAAATGTTATATCCATACCAAAGAAAAAGTGATAAAGGTCAATAAATTTTAGGGATTTTTTTCTATAATAGGAAAGGAGAACTTGTGGCACCTTAGAGACTAACAAATTTATTTGAGCATAAGCTTTTGTGAGATACAGTAAATTTGTTAGTCTCTAAGGTGCCACAAGTACTCCTTTTCTTTTTACAGACTAACACAGCTGCTACTCTGAAACCTTTCTATAATAGAGTTAACAGCTGTACTGCCACTGTGTGATTTTTTTTTTAACTTTAATTTTTGAGTCCTTTTTAAAAAACTGGCTTACTTTAAAACTTGTTCATTTTCACTTCAGTGAATTTCCACTTCAGTGATTTGCAACCATAACATTTCACACTGACCTTGAGTCTGCTTACTTCTAATATATACATGATGTACAAACCTTGAGGTTGTGATAAGATGGTCTTCAGGAAGCTTTCCTGTCAGCAAAGGAGATCGGTACATCTGGGTTTAGATTGTTCACAAAGAACCTAATCCAGCTTTCATTGAAGTTAGTGGGGAAAAAACTCTTTCATTGAATTTCAATAGGAGCTCGATTTAAGCCTTAAATTCAGAGGTCTCCCAGCTAATGTGTGAACTAAAAGTTCTAAGGCCCCGTTTCTTCAAAACACTTAACTGGATGGCTTTCCGGGTTTTAAAATGGTGATACTGTGACACTGGCAGTCAATTTAAGTTCCATTGACATCAGTGGGATTTAAGTATGAACTTCAAGTTAAGCACGTGCTTAAATGCTTTATTCTCTAGAGCCTAATTCTTTAAGGCCATACATAATGCCACACATGATTCACGCACATGCTCTGGTGTGGCTTGATGACAGTATTCAACAGTAAATCAATTTCTGTTTCAATTTAAAAAGTGTAATTTCAAACTTAAAATTACAATCACTCATCTTTAAAAGATGGACTTAATAGTGGTATCTTTTTTATTTTGAAATGCTTAATATTTTTGAATTGCTGTATGTATGTTTCTACCTCTTGCTTAAGTTTTTTTTATTATTATAATTTTTTTTTTTTTGGTAGTGATCACCTTTTAAACTCATTTAATGCTAATGTTTCTTTGCTATTGAAGTGACTTAACCACATGGGTAAGTGGTCTTATCAAAGTCCCATTATTATTCTGTCAGTTTCTCATTTGTATGCAAATCCACTTGTACGCAACGTATTCTTTGGCAAATGGTACTAGCATACCAGCAAGCCTGGCTTTAATTATGTGCCATGTCTGTGTGTACTATAGTTGTTACTGTATATGAACATTAACAAACACAGTATCTTTTATCATGTCATGAATAGTGGTGCAAATCATTCCTGCAATTTTTATCATGAATGCTCTATTAGTTACTGTCACTAAGGGTAACAGCAATTTATAAGGTATTATACAATATTCATGGGTTCTTTCTTTTTGATTGCTCATCTCTTCCATAATAATGTCCACTGCATAGCCATTTCTTCAGCCTCCTTCTCACTTTTCAGTTTATATATCCTTGACCATTGCCAAAAATGAATTCCATTATGCACAAACAGAAAATGAGAATCTGCTGAAAATCTTCCTTAGATTACCGCTTTCATTTAGTAGTCATAGGCAAACTGCAAACACAAGCCTGTGTCATTTAAAGGTGGGGGCAATTCTGTATTAATGTGCAATTGTCCTTGAAACGGCACATATATGTGCTACAAAAGCAGCATTAATGTGTGCCTGTAGTCTGGCCATAAGAAACCCAGGCACAGCCTTCGAGTGCAGATTATTCCTGCCAGGAGCATAAATAATCTTTGTGTGTGTGCTTTGTAAGGTTCATTGCTGGGTTAGGGTGTGTACACACACAAATATATAGATCATGCCAGCTGATTGATAGGGCCTGTTCCTAACACTCATCTGTAGCATCTCTCCCATGGAGTGGCTTCTCTGCAGGTTTTAGAAAGATCCAAGATGGGGAAAGAGTACCTTCCCTGTACTCCTGAGATGGGCATGGGTTTTTGGCAGCCTCTGCTGTGTGGCCCCTTGTCATCTGTATAAGGCTAATGTTGCATGTTTTAGTGTGTAAAAACAGGTCAACTCTTTGCAAAGCAATATGTAAAAATAGAAGCACCCTAGTCACTAGTTCAGAAAAATGTTCAACTACAGGATTTCAAAAAGTAACGAGAAAGATATATAAATGTTGCAGTTTCTCACTGGTGGCATTTTAAAGTGGAAAAAATAGTTTTGCTCTCTCAGGAAACGTGTAATGACAAATAAAATAGGCTAGTCATTGGAGTTGCACAAGTCATTTTAGAATATGTGTAATAGCGCTGCATTCCTATAATGTGTGTGTGTATAAATATTGGGGGGAGTGATGTATGTCATTGTACGTGTATGAGAGAAAATCACACACATACAAAACTAATATATAGCAAAACAATACCTTGCAATAGGTCCTAAAGAGAGAATATAGTGAATTCAAGACAACAAAACTTCTGCAATTACTAATAAACCTGACAATTTGATTTATGACTATTTTTCTGCTGCAATCTTATGACAGATTGACCTGTATGCAAAAATTAGCAAGGTTTAAATTGGTATCATATGGCCCTTAATTCAACTGACAATATGTTAGCAATTAAATTCTGCTTAAGCTATCATCAGCTAGCAAACCCCAGAATGTGTTAAATGGGATGACAGTCAGAGAACCAATAAAATACTTTGCAGCATAATTCTAAGGGCTGGCCAGTTAACTAGGGAGCAATGAATAACTAGAGGAAAAAGACAAACAGTTTTTTCACAGTGGAAAAATGTAACTGTTACTGGTTCTACATTTAATTATCTCATGCTGGAGGAGTCAGGAAGGAATCCCTTTCCAACTATCTCTTTTGCTGCCTCACCTCTGCAACAGCACTGCACAATTGAGGAGATGCAGTATGAGAGAAATCCTGGAGAAACCAGTAAGAATTTTGCCACCATGATTTGACTTCATCGTGGTTCGGTTTTGGGGTTTGTTTTTGGCTCTTCTCTTAAGGATCATTTTTTATTACTTGTGGAAACAAGATCTCTTTGTTGCTAGACAAGAGATCTGATCCCGTGTGGTAAATCATATGTTCCTAACTTGGTTTCCCTTCTCCAATTCCTCCCCACTTTATTAATATAGGAGTAGGGTGACCAGACAGCAAATGTGAAAAATCGGGATGGGGTGGGGGGATAATATGATCCTATATAAGAAAAAGACCCAAAAATTGAGACTGTCCCTATAAAATCAGGACATCTGGTCACCCTATATAGGAGATTGCTCTGAAATAGCACAATGCACTTTCAAGGCCTTAGTAAGAAAACTGGTCTTTACTCCACATATTGACCCCAGCAAAATATCTGATTCATAGTGCATGTTCTTTATAGTGTTCTTTAATTCTAAACTCTCAGTTGTCAGCCTCTCCAAGGAAAGATACATTTTAACTTCTGCTAACTACAGTGAAATGAAAACCACAAGTACTCAAGTGTTTTTAAGAGCCAAAAAATATACCTATTGAGACAACCATTAGCTTAGCTTGTTTCAAAAAAGATGAACACCATTGGAGTTTCAGAGTAGCAGCCGTGTTAGTCTGTATTCGCAAAAAGAAAAGGAGTACTTGTGGCACCTTAGAGACTAACCAATTTATTTGAGCATAAGCTTTTGTGAGCTACAGCTCACTTCATCGGATGCATTCAGTGGAAAATACAGTGGGGAGATTTATATACACACAGAACATGAAACAATGGGTGTTGGAGTTTGACTTCCATAGCATTAAGTAGGCTGAGCTCATCTTAAATGGTAGAGCAGGATTGACTCACTTCGTTTTAAATACAGTACTGAGGCATTCAACAAAATAGTGTAGTGGAAACGTCTATAAATGTTGCATTATATGGAACTTCCTGCTGTGAATTTTATCTGTCTCCCTTATCTCATCTTTAATATTGTGGTTCTTTATTAAGTGTGTGTGTACTCTAGAAAATGTTCAGTAACCTTTGTTTAGAAAATACAGTGCAGCCGTGTTAAGCCTAGTGAATTGAAAATTTACTCTTACTACTCCATCATAGTCTCTGTCATTGTTTGCTTACGAGATTTTCACAGTATTACTCTCTATGCTACAGCTTGATGAATGTACAAGACTGCAATATTCCAGAAAGCTACTGGAATTTGGAATCTTATTATGGGGCAGCTCTAATGTATGCATTAACCCTTGGATAGCCCCTTCTTTCCATACCATGCATGACAAAATCATAAGCCAAAAAAATTCACAAAAAAGTTAATAAAATCATAAAACTCTTTCAAATACAAATATCCTTCTTACTGCAGGTTACAATGTAAATCAGGCATCTGTGATTTCTGTGTCAATATAATAATTTAAAAGGTATTTGCACATGACAGGTGGCATTCTCTAAGGATGATAAATTAGACATCTCCTAAATATCTGATTATTCTTTTATTAAGGCATAAACAGACACGAATTCAGGGCAAATCCTGTTCTTCCTCTGTACATCAGAGTGCCCCGGTTAGTGAAACACATGAGCTTCCACTAAACAACAGGTGGCCCAAACCTAATTTTCCCTTTTGAGGAAGATTATGGTGTCATCTGCGGACCATGAATTTCCTTGATCGCTTTCAGTTTGGCTTTCACTAGGCTACTGCATGGACACAGTACAGAACTATTTGGCTGATTACCTCCTTTTAGCAGTGGATAAAGGTCAAGGATGCCTACTGATTCTTTTAGTCATGTCAGCAGCCTTTGACACCACTGATACGAGGTTTTGTTGACCTTAGCTTGGGTAAGTGGCATTTTGAGGAGTTCTGCCCCTTTCTTCCCAAGAGATTCCAGAGGATCATTTTGGACACCTGCCCAGGGCCGCGTGCATGAGGGCTTCACCGTGTTTTCTTCTTCATCTCTCCTTTTCAATGTACGTCATAAATCTGTTGGAGAAAATAGGCTTTGATGCCATCAGTATGCACAATAGAACGATAATGCAGCTCTATATTTCTCTCTCATCAGATCTGGACTTAGTTCTTAAAGCTGGGTGGGGGATGGGAATTGCACACCTGAAAAAAAAAGAATTGAGCATGGTCAATGAGGGGTGTACTTGAAGTACCTGTTTACCAAAGCTGATGCTTTCAGATTATCATAGACTCATCCATCTTTTCCAGACCACTTTAAGAACAGCCTGGACTGCTTGCTGCCTCTGCTTTCTCAGTGCCTTGGTGAGGCAAGAGACTTGGATGAGAGTGAGCTGCCGCAATCCACAGAACATAGAGGTGATGCTGGTAGGTTAAGGAAAGAGTGAGAAAATATGGCGGGGTACTTCCTGTCTCTGGATCTACTGAATTTCATATATCTAGATAACATCCCCATAGTATATGAGGCCCTGATTCTGATCTCTCATACACCATTTTACACTGGTGGGAATCTTTCCATTGATTTTTTTTTTAGCAGGCTTTGGATCAGGCCAGGAGGTGGGGGAGGGAGGAGGGCAGAGGGTGTGGGGGAGGGAGGTGTGCAGGGGATGTGAGGGAGCTTATCACCTAAGATGAGAAAAACCAAAATCCCTACAGAGGAAGCATAAGAGAAATTGAATCTGAGCTGTCCAGAGGTGTATAAAACAATGGGACCATCTAGTCCTCAACCAGTATGTCTGTTACATTTCCTTATTTGTGCAGTCACTTAACATTACAGTGGGTACAGCTCATTGAAACAAATTTATATGCAAGAACACAATTTTAATCTTAGACTTAAATTAGCTTTAATTAATAATACCTCCCCTTTCCAGTCTGTCAACATATCTCCACCTCTTGGCTTTTTAAGAATTAAAGTAAATATAGAAATATTAAATTACCATAAATCCAGAAATAAGAAAATATTCATTCTCAAGTCTGTGGCTATCCCCCTCCCCCAAAAGCACATTTTTCAAATTCATGCTGCCTGTTTAGCAGAAGTGTATCTAGTTTCCATTGGTTTTAGACATCTTATTTAAAGATTGTTAAAACTAACCATTGAAATGCTGTTCAACCAAAATATTATAACGCATTCTCTCTTCCTTTATTCCTCCACAGTCTTTCCTGTACAAGGTTTTCTTCCCTTGATAACTGTTAACAAAAAACTACCCTTCTAACTTTGCCTATGAGATATACCCTGTTACAGCTATTATTTAGATTCCTCTTGACTGGAAACAACTGCTGCACATGGCTAGCTTTTCTGTAGGATGCAATTCAGAAGCAATGCTAATGCACTTAAATGTAGCTGCTACATAAAAATATATGGCTTTTCTGGGCTTCAGACCAAAAATGGTACCCTACATTTTTGGGACACAGTGTTACGGAGTTTGTTGAGGCTTCTTATTCTTACCCCTGCAGCCTTCCTCCTGGCTCATTCCCATAATGGGTATTCCTGTATTGACAGCCAGTCACTGTTGACAGCAAGGATGATCAACTACACTTCTGTTGAACTGTGTCAAGATATTTATGACTCTGCTTCTTATTTAGGACAGTGAGAACTCTGAACTATTTCCCACACTTCTCCAAAACAAAGTTAGCACTTCTAAATTCTCCCCTATCCGGGCTTAAAAAACAAAAGCATTCTAGAATCAGATTACAACACGGTACATGAGCCATTATGCCATCCCAAAAAGTATGTATCCACAGGTGCTTTTAAAGAAAAAATACTTTTCAGGTAAAGAATGGGAATTATTGTGCATGATAAGGAATGTCTTGTTTTTCTAAGGATGTACTGATTTAATGGATGAACTAGAGGAAGACTACTAGAAATACCCTGAATTACAGCTTAAATGACTATAAATATTCAAGTTGTTTATGGCTTTTAAAAGTCTTAAACCAAATGGTATTTAGGAGATGATGTATGGGTAAAATGCAAACTGAGAGATAATGGAATAAAGTAATTACAATTCAACCTGCTCAAAAGCTTGAGACAGTAAATATCTAGCAAATAGGAGCATCCCTTTTCTCTCTTGGTGTGCTTTTGCAGAATTATGTGACCCAGGAAAGAAAACATTAAGAGATTCTGATTTCACCCTATAGTATAGGGAAATACAGTTTTGTTAATGCTTACCATAATTCTGTCTACTTGGTTCAGACAGTTATATTTTTATGAATCTTATATTACTTTCTGTCACCCTCTAGGCAACAATATAGAGTTATTACAGTATAAAGGAAAATCTGTCCTGTTGATCTTATACTTGTTCAAGTCCTAACCAAGTGGAAGCTCTCTTTAAAAGGGTAAATAAAGTGAGGAATAAACAGACACAAGGAGTAAGCAATATTGGATTTATAAAATTTAGAAAATTCCAAGTTAAAGCTGACATTGTGGGCCAAACCCAAAGGCTGAGGAAGTTATAATGTTGTGCTTATTAAAGGTTATTGCACTCTCAGCACTGGGAACTACGCAGTATCTGGTCTGAGGGTAATATAACTCCCACATCCATTCAGTACTTGGCGTTCATGCTAAAACTACCAGCAAGAGAACCAGTTGTTAGAAATTGTATTGTGAAGACCTGTTCTCTAGGCATTTAGCTATGATCTCCAGCTCATTTTAACATAGCTCACTGATGGGCCATTTGACAGTAATGTCTTGTTCTGAGCTGGATTTGAACCATCAATTTCGAAGCAAGACTCTTGTTGTTTGAGGCTTCATAAGGAGTTATTTTCATATCTCTATTAATGACATCACAGAATAGGTCCTGGGTTATTGGCTCACATGCTAGTATTGCTTCTCCATTTTTATGGCATCCAAATAGACCACTATCATGCAGTAAGATACCAATATAGAACATAAGAATTGCTGTACTGGCTCAGACCAGTGGTCCGTCTAATCCGGAATCCTATCTCTAACTGTGGCCAGTGCCAGCTGTTACAGAGGAAGCTACAAGAAACCCTCGAAGCAGTCAATTTTGAAAATTTATTTCCATAGTCTCCAATAGTAAAAGGTTGGCTTAAACCCTGAAGCATTAGGACTGGTAAAGGGTCCTTTCCAAAACTCTCTTTTTTTTTTAATTATTTATTCCAACTGGATATTCTTGTTATCCACATAAATATCTAATCCCTTGTTGAATACTGCAAATTATTTTACTTGCCATGAAATTTTGTTGCAGTGAGTACCATGGGATAATTATGTATTTTGTGAAAAAAGGGTTTTCTTTTATGTGTGTTAAATTTCTGTCCATTCAATTACACTGAATATCTCCCTTGCTCTTATATTATGAAAAAAGTGAATAGAAGTTCCCAGTCATCTTCTCTCTACCATTCCTTATTTGATCTCCTGTCAAAGGTAAACAGGCCCAATTTCTTCAGTCTCACTTCATATGCGAGTTTTCCCAACCCCTAATCCTTCATATTGACCATCTCACATACTCCTCCGTTTTTTTTGAGAAGGAGTTACAAAAAATGAAGTTTTCCAGATGAGGTCATTCATATAATAGCATTATACTTTCAGTATAATCCTCCATCTTTATGCATGCTATTTTTAAAATTTTTTGCTAATGCTGCACATTGAGCAGAAGTCTTTGCTGAGTAGTCCGCAATGATACCTATCATTTTTTCTGACTAGATACAGTTAATTTAGAACCCTGTAAGATGTCTGAGTAGTTTACATTATTCCCTCTGATATGCACTACTTTGCATTGTCAACCCGGAGGGCATGTCTTCACCACAAAATTAAGTCCATCAAACCAATGTCCGCAAACTGCCTCAGCCGTAATTGCATCACTTGTGTGTGTTTACACTTTGCTCCTTGTGTCAGTGGTGCGCATTCTCACCAGGAGCACTAGCACCGATTAAACTGTCAGTGTGGGGCATTGTGGGACAGCTTCTGAAAGCCAGCAACAGTTGATGTAAGCAACACAGTGTTTACACTGACACTGCATCAACCTAACTACATCGACATTGACTTTGCGCCTCTCGTGGAGGTGGAATTAAGTCAGCGTAGCGGGCAAGTTACATCAGTGGGACTGAAATTTTAGCAAACACACTTACATAGTTAGGTTGACGTAAGCTGCCTTGCATCAACCTAACTCTTTAGCATAGACCGTGGCTGACTTTCATTTGCCATCCTTCTGCTTGACTCCCCCTTCTGTCCAGAAAATACTCAACTAAAAGAAAATTACCCAGAATCAAATCAACCTTAAAACAAACCCCAAACCAAAATGCATATGTGAAGCAGAGACAAGGTGGGTGAGGTAATATCTTTTAAGCTATTGAGTTTTATGAAGAAGGTGCTCAGACACTACATTATGAGCAGCAGTGTAAGCCCCTAGGAGAATCTGTTGCTATCATTATAGTAGGCATAAAATGGACATGTTGCTATGTGATGAAAATGCAACCCTCTTCAGGGGAATTTCCAGACTGCTTTTAAGGTCATGCAGGAGGAACCTAATATTTCCAGTGACGTACGTGCACACCATCAAAGACTGGTTGCCTGTGTATGTCACTTACAGAAATGTGAATATCAGACAACATTCTTTAGAGTATTCTGTTTCTGATATGGATAGAATGTGTATTGTGGGTAATGATCATGAGGGGATTCCTAACTCCTCTACACTACAACAATGATTTTTTTGGTTAATATGGTCACTTATCCTTTCATTCTCTTGCAATGAGATGGAGCATAGTTTTGTTTGGCTCAGAGCATATTGTTTCAGCACAGTCAGTTTCTGTGGTTGCAAACTGCAAATGATTAATTCATAGCGGGCTGAGTTAAAAGTGGTTGATCAGCTTTTGCAAAGCTGCTTCAATGAAGGTAGTTATTTTGGGACTACTAAATGTTTCTGGGGCCAGCAACGAGTTCATAGATACCTTACAATATGATTTCAATGGTTGGTGAGCCAAGGATGATTCCACCAGAGAACTTCCTGGGACTACTGCCTTTCAAAGGGTAGAGACCCAGCATCAGTAAAATTGCCAGATTGGCTGAGTTCCCATCCAACTACCCTTCCAGGATATACACATAGGAAGATCTTTCAAAGGCTTTCTTTTTGCATTCTGTGGGCCTGATTGTTCACTGCTTTGCACTTATGGTAGTCATTTATGCCTGTGTGAAGAGGAAGTAAAATGCTACCACTGGTAAGTGACTAGAGAACACTGTTTATACCTACTAGGCCAGAGGTGGGCAAACTACAGCCGACTGTCCTGCCCGGCCCCTGAGCTCCCGGCCGTGGAGGCTAGCCCCTGGCCCCTTCCCCACAGCGCTGCTGCCGTGCCGTGCCACCGGCGCTCTGGCCCGCCACTCCTCCTGGGCAGCGCGAGCGGCGTGGCTGGCTCCGGCGGGACTGCAAGCTCCTGCTGCTCTGAGCAGCATGGTAAAGGGGCAGGGAGTGGAGGCGGGGTTGGGTAAGGGGCAGGGGATCCCATGGGGCAATCAGGGGACAGGGGACAGGGACCAGGGGGTGGCTGGATGGGGCGGAGGTTCTTGGGGGGGGCAGTCAGGGGACCGGGAGCAGGGGGGGGTTGCAATGCTTTGTTGTACAATGATTCCCGAGTACATGTTACTGGCCTGGAGTGGTAAAGTGTCTTACCATGGAGGATGCAATAAGGCTGCCCTCCCCAGAAACCTTTTGCAAAGGCTTTGGGAGTACATCCAGGAGAGCCACGAATGCCAGGGCAAATTAATCCTTTCACATGCTTGCTTTTAAACCATGTATAGTATTTTAAAAGGTACACTCACCGGAGGTCCCTTCTCCGCCTGCCGGGTCCAGGAGGCAGCCTTGGGTGGGTTCGGGGGGTACTGGCTCCAGGTCCAGGGTGAGAAACAGTTCCTGGCTGTCGAGAAAACCGGTTTCTCCGCTTGCTTGCTGTGAGCTATCTACAACCTCATCATCATCATCATCTTCTTCGTCCCCAAAACCTGCTTCCGTGTTGCCTCCATCTCCATTGAAGGAGTCAAACACACGGCTGGGGTAGTGGTGGCTGAACCCCCTAAAATGGCATGCAGCTCATCATAGAAGCGGCATGTTTGGGGCTCTGACCCAGAGCAGCAGTTCGCCTCTCTGGTTTTCTGGTAGGCTTGCCTCAGCTCCTTAAGTTTCATGCAGCACTGCTTCGAGTCCCTGTTATGGCCTCTGTCCTTCATGCCCTGGGAGATTTTGACAAAGGTTTTGGCATTTCAAAAACTGGAACGGAGTTCTGATAGCACGGATTCCTCTCCCCATACAGCGATCAGATCCCGTACCTCCCGTTCAGTCCATGCTGGAGCTCTTTTGTGATTCTGGGACTCCATCATGGTCACCTCTGCTGATGAGCTCTGCATGGTCACCTCTGCTGATGAGCTCTGTATGGTCACCTGCAGCTTGCCACTCTGGCCAAACAGGAAATGAGATTCAAAAGTTCGCGGTTCTTTTCCTGTCTACCTGGCCAGTGCATCTGAGTTGAGAGTGCTGTCTAGAGCGGTCACAATGGAGCACTCTGGGATAGCTCCCGGAGGCCAATACCGTCGAATTGTGTCCACAGTACCCCAAATTCGACCCGGCAAGGCCGATTTGAGTGCTAATCCACTTGTCAGGGATGGAGTAAGGAAATCGATTTTAAGAGCCCTTTAAGTCGAAAAAAAGGGCTTCATCATGTGGACGGGTGCAGGTTTACATCGATTTAACGCTGCTAAATTCGACCTAAAGTCCTAGTGTAGACCAGGGCTTGGAGTCATTTGTGGATCATGCTCTGAAAACATCTGCTCAATGTGCAATGGCAGTCAAAAAGCTAACAGAATGTTAGGAAAGGGAGAGATAAGACAGAAAGTACAATAATGTCACTATATAATTCCATGGTATGCCCACACCTTGAATACTGGGTGCAGTTCTGGTCATCCCATCTCAAAAAAATATTACAATTGGAAAAGGTACAGGGAAGGGCAACAAAAATGGTTAAGGATGTGGAAAGGCTTCCATATGAGGAGAGACTAAGAAGACTGAGACTTTTCAGCTTGGAAAAGAGAAGTCTAAGAGAGGATATGATAGAGGTCTATAAAATCGTGACTGGTGTGGAGAAAGTGAATAAGGAAGTGTTGTTTATTCCTTCACATAACACATGAACCAGGGGTCAGTCAATGAAATTAATAGACAGCAGGCTTAAAACAAACAAAAGAAAGTATTCCTTCACAGAACACATAGTCAACCTGTGGAACTCATTGCCAGGGAATATTGTGAAGGCCAAAACTATAACAGAATTCAGAAAAGAACTTGATAAATTTATGGAGGATAGGTCTATCAATAGCTATGTTAAGGAAAAGTTAGTATATGTGACCCCATTTTGGTTTGGGGCCCACCATTGTCTAAAAGCAAGCACATCATGCACCAGGAGGAGTGTTCCTTAGATACTGCATTTCTGTGAAAACGCTCCCCCTTGTTTCCAGCCTGTCTCGACTCCAGGTTTCTGTTCTTTGTTTGTTCCTAACTCCCTGCCTCCTGGCCTTGTGATGTGGGCCTCCCATCCTGATAAGAAAGGTTACTGATGCATTGCTTTAGGACCATGTTGTGTGGTTGAAGTAATAGTTTAGCATGGGGAATGTACCTAGCAGGGATAGGTGGTAGATATGGAAAGGGTTTGTCTATTGGATAAGGTTTCCGATGCACGAGGGCAACATGCTTTGCTAAAAGGTATATAATCTTTGCATAACCTGCATTTGGGGTCCCCTTCTGATTAGCAGGGGGGCACCACGCTCGAGCGTAATAAACTTAATATCTTTGGGAACTCTGCAGTTGTGGACTTTGTTCGTGTGCCTCAGCCTAGACTCGAACTGCGCGTGACCTATCAGGTATAATTCGCAACAGCTATTAGCCAGGATAGTCAGGGATGCAACGGTATGCTCCTGGTGTCCCTCAGTCTCTGATTGCCAGAAGCTGGGAGTGTATGGCACCTTTTCAGAAAATGTGGTTGATTCAACACAAGGGATGACCCAATGATTGCCTGTTCTGGTCATTCCCTCTAAAGCTGCTGGCACTGGCCACTGTTGGAAGACAGGATGCAGTTATAGATGGACCATTGGTCAGACTCAATATGGCCGTTGTTATGTAGATATTGTCACACCCGTCTTACCTTATTTCATACTGTCAGGTCTCTCCCTTGACAGTAGTTCTGAAGAAAACTTCCCAAAAATTCAAGATGAATCATCACCTTTCATATCCCAAGCGGGTGTCAGATGTCATTGATAAATGATCGGGAAAATGAGGGAGCTAGAAGTGGATAGTACACATCACATAAACATTTAAAGCATGGAGAAGAGTAGCTGTAATTATATGTATTTAAGATGGACTGCGATTCCATGCATTATGACAGTAACATTTGTAGGGTATGGGCTGACTATCTCTGGGAATGGACTGGAATGATGGCCCTTTTCTCACTTAGAATGGACTATCCCAGGGACATAAAGGGTGGTATCGCTATCATCATGGCATGCCCTACAGTAGATCCTGAAGTCCCGGTGGTGACAGATTGCCCACAGTCAAGCTTAGAGTCCCAGAAAGATTACAGAATATTGTTCGTAGTTCAGCAAGGACCATCTGACTCTACTTGTGGATGGGTTTGTAGTTGTTATCCAAAAATGCATCATAAAAATTTTCCCTAGATGTTTCAGCATTTGCTCCTGCCAGTGCTTGCCCAGATAGTGCAGCCTTAAGCCCAGTGGGAATCTACATTTGAGCTGTGGTTCTACAGTCTCTCCTTGGCTTGTCTTGGAATGAGACAAAGATTTCACTATGCACCAGGGTCTTGTTTCCAGTACTCTTCTGTCTACTCAGCTAATATGGTCAGACAGCTATCTCTTTAACACACCTATTTTCTTTAGGGATCCATTACTCCAAGAGATGCTCTCAGTGGATACAACCTTAAAAATGATGCAGTCAAAGAGAATTATAATTATAGCATTTACTAAGGCTATTTACCAAGCAGAAGACATATAGCCCAGAAAGCATGAGCTAAAAGAATATATAGCAACCACCTTACTAAATCTGGCATTGCTCAGGTATTTGAAAATATTTTTGTAGGAAAAGATCACAGATAACTTAAACACCTCTTGTAGTGTCCATCTACACTAGAAAAATGATGCACTGCTGACAGTGACTGTGAGCAATAGGTCATCTCCTGGCCCTCCTTTGACTGGTGTTAAAAATTGCCTATCTATTAGTACAGAGGGACAAAACTGTCTTTGGCACCTTTTCAGAAAATGTGGTTGATTCAACACAAGGGATGACCCATTACTGACAATCAGTGTCAGCAACTATCCATTTTCCTAATGCAGAAGGTGTTTATGTAATTATCAGGTGAAATTTGTCTCCTCTCACAGGCATGAGGCAGTCAGTGTCAGTGACAGAGTGATTTGATTGTGCACTACATTTTATTCCTCATTCCTCTATCTCTCGAGTAGACTGTCTGTGTCTGAACCCTAGACTAACCATCCCATAGGTTTGCTTAAAACTCTTCACCAAGTTATCTATATATGAGAGCACCTACCTTTCCAAACAACATTCACATAAATTCATCCGAAGCTGTACTCTTCCCTGTTGCTTGGAATCCTATAATCCAGCAATGGCTTGTTGTTCAGCTCAAACCACATGGAATGGTCAATTGTAACTGTTCAATTCTTTTGTTTCCAGATTAAAAATTTTATCTTTCCCTACCGCAATTCTCAAACAACTATTAAAAGCACTTCTGTTTAGCTTCTCTTGCAAAAATGTTCTCTGGAAGCAATCTTTTGGGTCCCAGACTACACATTTCCATTTTGTTCATAATCTTTTGTTTGAAAATTTTTAAATTGAAGAAAAAATCACAGAGAAAAGTTTTATATTTGTCTCTAATTGGCGTCCATTCCTTCTGCCACGGCTCAGATTTAGAACAGCTCAATTTGTTCTACAGTTGACAAGACATGATACATATTGTCATCAGTACTTAGAGCTGTACGCTGTCCTTCATTCATGCACACAACGTCCACTTACCTCAGTGGGAATCCTACGTGTGAATCAGAAGCACTATGTGACGAGTAGACGGAGTCTTGACTTAGACCTCCAGGCTTGCAACATATATTAAAATAATAAATGTTCAGTATCCACAAAATCAACGCTATTCCTCTACGTTAGCAATTGTTAACTAACAATTTGAAGTTATTACCACAATTAACCAATGAAAATTAAATCTGTATATTTTGTTTGTGCAAAAAAGTTAGTTTTTAACCACTTTCCGCTTATAGGTGTTATATGGAAAGGTGGGGAGTGAAATGAAATATGCTGTGTTAACTTTAGTAGCATCTGCAGCTATATCATCTTGTGCTGTGATCCTGTCAAATTTCACAAGCTACAATACAGGATTAGGCTGTATTAGTATTTGCATGAGAGAACTCATGCACAACACAAAGATCTTTTGCAGCGAATGAGACGAATCCCACGTAGGAAAAAAAAAAGGAATACTGTAATCCAATAACAAGGCTGTATAAGAATGCATATACACAAGGAGGCAGAGTTAAGGTTCTATATACTGTTTGCTAGACCTGCTTGCAGCAGCTTTCATCCTAAAGGATTCCAAATCTCATAAATTTAAAGAAATATAGAAATTATACAGTGATAATTTCACTGACCGCTGGAATAACAGCTGCCATTGTGTTGGAACATGGCAGTTATTTAAAGGAATAGTATAAGGTTAAAATAATATATCTGGCATGAAAGATGGGTTGGTAAGTGAAGATATTTATTATTATTTATTTATTATGCATTTCTACTACGTTAAGAGCACTAAATTACAGACAATGCAAGCATTCCAAACAAAACAGTCTAAAAATTTAGTCCAACACAAGTTACTGGGCTCAACACGTGGGTAACTGGGTGAAATTTAGTGGCCTGTGGTATACAGGAGGTCAGACTCGATCTAATCGTCCCTTCTGGTTCACCATCTACATCTAAAACGACTTTAAGCTCAAACTCGCATGTGCCAAATTAAAGTGAAACTATATTTAAATTCAAATGCAAATCCACCTATTATATATTCAGATTGGTACTTCAGAGTCCCTTTTAGAAGTGAAATACAATTTAGAGTTTGTTTACACTATGTTTTAAAACCTGTGGCAGTAAGTCGCAGAACCTGGATCTACGGATTTGGGCTTGTTACTATGCTAAGAAAAGCAGTGTAATGTTGGGGCTCAGGCTGGAGGTTGGACTGTAAATCCCAGAGAGCAGGGTGGGTTTTAGAGCCCCAGCCCAAACTGCAATGTCTACATTGCTGTTTTTAGTGCTGTACCATGAGCCCAAGTCTGTAGACCTGAGCTGTGACACTTGCTGCCACAGCTTTTAAAACACAGGACCTCGGGCTGTCGATTAATCACAGTTAACTCACGTGATTAACTCAAAAAAATTAAGTGTGGTTAAAAAAATTAATCGTGATTAATCACAGTTTTAATAGTTCTGTTAAACAATAGAATACTGTTTGAAATGTATTAAATATTTTGGATGTTTTCCTACATTTTCATATAGATTGTATTCTGTGTTGTAATTGAAATCAAACTGTATATTATTTTTTATTACAAAGATTTGTACTGTAAAAATGATAAACTAAATAGTATTTTTCAATTCACCTCATACAAGTGCTGTAGTGAAATCTCTTTGTTGTGAAAGTGAAACTTACAATTGTAGATTTTTTTGTTACATAACTGTAGTCAAAAACAAAACAATGTAAAACTTCAGAGCCTACAAGTCCATTCAGTCCTACTTCTTGTTCAGCCAATTGCTCAGACAAACGAGTTTGTTTACATTTACAGGAGATAATGCTTCCCTCTTCTTATTTATAGTGTCACCAGAAAGTGAGAACAGGCATTTGCATGGCACTTTTGTAGCCGGCATTGCAAGGTATTTACGTGCCAGTTATGCTAAACATTTGTATGCCCCTTCATACTTTGGCCACCGTTCCAGAGGACATGCTTCCATGCTGATGACGCTCATTAAAAAAATAATGTATTAACTAAATTTGTGACTGAACTCCTTGGGGGAAAATTGTATGTCCCCTGCTCTGTTTTACCCACATTCTGCCATATATTTCATGTTATAACATTCTCGGATGATGACCCAGCACATGTTGTTCATTTTAAGAACACTTTCACTGTAGATTTGACAAAACGCAAAGAAGGCACCAATGTGAGACTTCTAAAGATAGCTACAGCACTTGACCCAAGGTTTAAGAATCTGAAGTGCCTTCCAAAATCTGAGAGGGACAAGGTGTGGAGCATGCTTTCAGAAGTCTTACAAGAGTAAAACTCCGACGGGGAAACTACAGACTCAGATAATGAAAATGAACATACTTTGGGCCACACTGCTTTGGATTGTTATCGAGCAGAACCCGTCAACAGCATGGACACATCCTCTGGAATGGTGGTCGAAGCGTGAAGGGACATATGAATCTTTAGTGCATCTGGCACGTAAATATCTTGTGACACTGGCTACAACAGTGCCATGAGAATGCCTGTTCTCACTTTCAGGAGACATTGTAAACAAGAAGCGGGCAGCATTATCTCCTGCAAATGTAAACAAACTTGTTTGTCTGAGCGATTGGCTGAACAAGATGTAGGACTGAGTGGACTTGCAGGCTCTAAAGTTTTACATTGTTTTATTTTTGAATGCAGTTTTTTTTGTACATAATTCTACATTTGTAAATTCAACTTTCATGATAAAGAGATTGCACTACAGTACTTGTGTCAGGTGAATTGAAAAATACTATTTCTTTTGTGTTTTTATAGTGCAAATACTTGTAATAAAAATAAATATAAAGTGAGCATTGTACACTTTGTATTCTGTGTTGTAATTGAAATCAATATATTTGAAAAAGTAGAAAACATCCAAAAATATTTAAATGGTGTTCTACAATGCGATTAATTTTTTTAATTGCTTGCTAGCCCTAACAGAAACACTTACTCACTTATAAAAAGAAAAGGAGTACTAGTGGCACCTTAGAGACTAACCAATTTATTTGAGCATAAGCTTTCGTGAGCTACAGCTCACTTCATCAGATGCATTCAGTGGAAAATACAGTGAGGAGATTTATATACACACAGAACATGAAAAAATGGGTGTTATCATACACATTATAAGGAGAGTGATCACTTAAGATGAGCTATTACCGGGGGGTGGGGGGGGGGGGGGAGGGAGAAGAAAACCTTTTGTAGTGATAAGCAAGGTGGGCCATTGCCAGCAGTTAACAGGAACATCTGAGGAGCGGGGGATGGGGGGGAAATAAACATGGGGAAATAGTTTTACTTTGTGTAATGACCCATCCACTCCCAGTCTCTATTCAAGCCTAAGTTAATTGTATCCAGTTTGAAGTCTTTTTGTTGTAATATTGCGACCTTTAGGTCTGTAATCGAGTGACCAGAGAGATTGAAGTGTTCTCTGACTGGTTTATGAATGTTATAATTCTTGACATCTGATTTGTGTCCATTTATTCTTTTACGTAGAGACTGTCCAGTTTGACCAATGTACATGGGAGAGGGGCATTTCTGGCATGTGATGGCATATATCACATTGGTAGATGTGCAGGTGAACAAGCCTCTGATAGTGTGGCTGATGTGATTAGGCCCTATGATGGTGTCCCCTGAAATCTGTAGCTCACGAAAGCTTATGCTCAAATAATTGGTTAGTCTCTAAGGTGCCACAAGTACTCCTTTTCTTTTTGCGAATACAGACTAACACGGCTGCTACTCTGAATTACTCACTTATGTAGACCACTGAACTCAGTTGGAACAAGCTGTGTGCATAAGCGTTACCCAATGTGAGTAACAGTTTCGGAATCAAGACCATAACTAGGGTTTTTTTCTCTTTCATTCTTTGGAATAGATTGAGGCTGGCCCCCATGCATGTGTTCTGGGGGAAGTGTACATCCCATCCAAGCACTGGCCACCATTGCAGGGACTGCACTTTTCACAATGGCTTGCAGAGTTGGCTGAGCATATGCTGGACCCACAAAGGGTTGTAACAGCAGGTGTGATCCTCCCAGTACCCCCAATATGGACAATGTAGCTTCATTCTATACAGTTGAGTCCTTTGATCATCAGGGATCCTAGTATTCCATAATAAAAAATAAAAATACATGTTTTTCTGTGATTAAAATGAAATCTGAGAGCTGGAGCCCAGCTGGCCAGAGCTGACAGTTGGAGCACCCTCTCCCCCATCCTTTTTTCCTTGGCAAATGGATTTCTAGGAACCCTGGTGATTATACTGTCTCATTGGTATACTTTTCAATAAAACGTATCTTCTGCATCACTACTTAATACACTGGCTTTACCAGAACAGTAAACACAGGTCTGTTTGTTCTCATGCAGTGGGTCCTTCATATAAACTTATTTTGTGGGAAACTGAAGGCAATACCAGACTTTTTATGAGTACTGCCTACAAAAAAAAAAAAAAAAAAAGAACCCTATTCTCCATCCACTCAATTATACCATCTTTATGCTGGTGTAATAAAAATGGTATAATGGAGTGGAGAATCAGGCCCAGAGTCTTAAAACACACTGTACTGACACCTTTGGACTTACCCTATGCCCTGTACACACAAAAAATATTGTTTAAAAACCTTCCAGTTTATTCAAGGCTCCTCGTCCTTTTTGTTCTTTGGAAATGTAATATCAGGGTCTTATGAGTGCATCCGATGAAGTGAGCTGTAGCTTACGAAAGCTTATGCTCAAATAAATTTGTTAGTCTCTAAGGTGCCACAAGTATTCCTTTTCTTTTTGCTGGGACTCAGAAAGGGGAAGATGTCATCACTCTCCACCTCTAAAAGCCTAAGCACAACAGCTGAGATTTCTCAGAGCCATCTGAGGGGTTTGAAAATCTCCTCTGACTTCAGTGGAATTACTCCTGATGTATACTGCTGTAAGTGGGAGGAGAATCTTGGCCATAATGGTGGAGAACACAAGAGTAATAATAGATATGTAAGAAATTTTAAAGAGTGACTCATGGGTTAAAATAAATTTAAAAAAGCTAAAACAAATTTCTTTACCTATCTTGCTAACATCTTGCGTTGTCAAAAGTAAAAAGATTTTGGAAATCTAATTCATTTTATACTGGTTATACTGTTTGTTTACTTTTTGTATTCCTGTCAGCCTGAGTGATGGAAACAGTTTAGTCAATTTCACTTTTAGGTTCTCATGCATTAGCATCCTGCTGAAATATGTATTATTGTTTGTTAGTACCAAAATGTACATAGCACTTCACAGAAACATATAGTTTAAAATCTAGGTTAAATCAAGAACAGCAGCAGGAATTGATGGCACAGGCAGTGGTCAAAGACGGGGAAGATGAGCATGAAAACAGAACAGTCATTCTGTCATCTAGAGTAATATATTTGTCACAAAAATTACATAGGTATTTTTAACCTTTTTCATTTATAAGGCTCAATCTTCAGTTGTACCAACCTCACACTTCAGCACAGCTAGTAGGACGGAGACAAAGATGGCCGCAAGCCACCTTTTCGCCTTCCTTGATTCAGGAGTAAGCAAGGGGCCCAAGCACAAAGTAGAGCACTCACAAGCCTACTGTAACTTGTTCTGGCTAGATTATGCCCCAGGCCTTCCCATTCTGGAATGCTCCGACCCTGCCTCCCCATGAGTCATGTCATGTTCCTGTTCTAGGATGGGAGAGTGAGGATGCAGGGCTGGCATAAACAGGGCCATCCTTAGGATTTATGGGGCCCTATGCAGTATTATTAAACTGGTGCCTGAATGCCCGATGGCAGCCTGGGCTCGCATGTGTATTTTAGATAAGGGTGATCTTTTAAAGGATTTAGTTAAAAAACTATATATCTGAAGATCCAACCATTTAAGGCTAAAGATTAATACTCAGATTGTGCATCTAAAAATCTATGCAAGGATTTTTTAGAGATGTGATTTATATAATCTTCAGCAACACACTAATGAAATATTTTTAAAGCAAATTTTAAACTAAGATCCTGTAGACTAACATATTCCAAGTGAATATTACAGTAATGCACAACTGTTTTTGTCAGTAAATTCAGAAACTGACAGTATATACCTGGGTGTTGGCAAATGCCTGTTAAATGGCTTCATTACCACTTGAATGGCTCTTTAAGAGTTTCAGTGTTGTGCTAATAGGTCTGGCAGGCTGGAAGCCTTTTTCACTTTTAAATACTAGATCCCCTCTGGAGGAAGACTCACCAGGCTGCAGCAGCCAGCTGTGGTGGGAGCCTGCAGGAAGGGTCAGAACAGGGAGAGGAAGAGGAGAGAGGGGCACTAAGACCCAGGGGTGCCCTAATTTTTTGGGTGCCCTATGCAGTCGCATGTGCTGCCTATGCCTAAGGATGGCCCTGGGCATAAAGCTGGCCATGCTTAATGGGGGATTTTTAGCTGCCACTGATTTTACACCTCTTTGGCTGTGCAAAAATAATCTAAGTGGAACTGAGAATCTGGTCCATAATTTCTAAACCTCTTGTGAGAGGCTTATAAACCACAGTTGTATGGTTTTCCAACTTTTTCATAGAGTGGACCACATCTGAGCAGAAAGATTCTCATAGACTACTTCCCTTTTCACTCACGATCTTGCAGACCACCCTTCTCATCTGTGGTCATATAACATCTCTGGTGCAACTGTAGCAATTGCTTAGATGGAAAAATAAGATTCAGAAAGTGTTTGGTGTTAGCTTCTTTTAATGTGATTTAGCAACTAGAAGACAGAAGACCCAGCATCATGTGACCAGCCAGCTCTCACAACCACAGTTTAAGGAATCATGGCTAAGGTTATTAGTTTATCTGAGGAGCAAACATTATAGGGGAAAGTATGTTGATTTTTAAAAAAATCTGTTTCCAGTGGATTTTATGGACTTGTCTATGCTGGGGATTTTCAGCCATCAGTGCCCAGCCTCTATAGGCAGTGACTTACACTGGTGCAGTTTACCCCAGTTTTAAGCAGGGATAACCTGTTTCAGTGTGACATTGCAGTTTATATTGAATTACCTTGTCTACATTCAGGGTTGGTGGTAGTGGTGGCTGGTCACCAATGTCTGAAACCCACAAAGGTAGACAGGGCCTAAGACAAAGCAAATGCCTGTTCCTCTTAGGTAACCTTGACTTTAACTCAGATACCTTTAGGACCAAAGTTGAAACAGCAATGTCCTTGCACAACAAAACTGGTTGAAAATTTTTCAATATTTTGGATACTACATGTTCCCAATATCTTATCTGGGTGGTACTTATTTGTGTGGCACTTTTTTATTCTATATATTTCTTCAAGTCTACAGGTGATGGACATAAAAAAAAATCCATTTTCAGAGGTGCTGAGACTCTGCACTTGGCATTAGTGTCAGGGGGAGCATGAGTGCACAACGCTGCCTGAAATCCGGCCGCCCGGGGGGAGGCCCTAGCACAGGGCTATTGCCTGCCCTGAGTGCAGGGGACAGGACTAGATGCTCGACTGCGGTCCCTGCCGCTCCTGCACTTCTATGATACTTCCCCTGGCCATTTGCCAGGATCAGTGGCTCTGGGATTTTGCCCATCATTTCCCAGGGCTATTGCAGCCCAAGAGAGGCAGAAGGCTGGTTTGTAAAGGTGTGGCAGGCTTTGGGGGAGGGGAGCAGAGGGGACCTGAACTCGGGGAGGGAAGTGTATGGAAAAGCAAGTTGCAGCTAGAGATGGCGCGGGGGGGGGGCGAAGTAACACACACAATCCCCCTCTGCCCTCGTCCTCTCCTCCCCCCCGTCCTCCCAGGCAGCAGGGAACGGAGCCAGTGCCCAGAAAACAAAGGGGGCTGGGCGGGGGGCGGCGCAGGCTGCAAGCGGGCCCTGGCGGCAGCGAGCGCTACCTGCCAGGCACAGGCAGAGCGCGGGGCTGCGCGGCGAGCCCGGGGAGGGCGCCCGCCCGCCGGAGTGAGTCACACACACACGCGGCGCTGAGGGGAGGGAAGCGAGGGGAGCGCGGCGGCGGCGGCGGCGAGCAGAGGAGCGGAGCAGCCCGTGGGCGGCTGGCGGCGGCGGCGGCGGCGGCTGCAGCTGCAGGGGGGGCCCGCGGCTGGCTGGCTGCGTGTTGCCCCGGGCAGCCCCGGCCCCCGGAGGCGCAGGGGCGGGCTCGGTGCGGGGGCGATGCCCCGGGCGCGCTCCGCTGGTGCAGCTCAGCCGCGCTGACGCGTCTCCTCCTCACCATGGACAGCTTCGACTTCGCCCTGCTCCAGGAATGGGACCTGGACTCCCTCTGGTGAGTGCTGCCGGGCCGGGCCCCCTCCCGCCGCGCCGCACCTGAGCCGGGGGGCGGCGGGGGGCGCCTCCCTGCCTGCTGGGCTGCGTCCCGGCGGCGGGGGAATGTGGCGCTTCAGCTGGGGGTCCGGGGAGGACGGACTTGCCCTGCCCCCTCGCCGCAAGCACCCCGGGCTCCAGCCCCGCTCCCCGGCTCGCGGCGTGTGCCTGCCCCCCCCGCCCCGCTCCCGGCTGCCTGGTCCCCTTCATGGACCCCCAGCCCGCCGTCCCTCTGCTCCCATGCTCCTTGTCCTCCCACTGCACCCCTAGTCCCTCCCTGCCTCTCACTGCACCCCGTTCCTGCTTTCTTTTGCACCCCTATGTACCTCCCTGCCTCCCACTGCACCCTGCTCCTGCCTCCGCTGCACCCCTACGTCCCTCCCACTGCACCCCTAGTCCCTCCCTGCCTCTCACTGCACCCCGTTCCTGCTTTCTTCTGCACCCCTACGTCCCTCCCTTCTTCCCACTGCACCCTGCTCCTGCCTCCTCTGCACCCCTACGTCCCTCCCACTGCACCCCGCTCCTGCCTCCTCTGCACCCCTGTGCCCGCTCCTGCCTCCCATTGCATCCCTACACCCTCCCTGCCTCTTACTGCATCCCCCCTCCTGCCTTCCACTGCACCCCGATGCCCCTTCCTGCCTCCCACTGCTCCCCGCTCCTGCCTCCTCTGCACCTCTCGCTTCCTCCCAGTCCGATTCCGCCCCGCTTACGCCCCCCCCCCCCGACTGTGCCCTACAGGACATGCCCTTGGACTCCTCGTCGCACCCTTCTGCGCCCCAAGCCAGCCCTTGTGGGTGGCCGGCGCTTTGGAGCGGGGAGGAAGGTCCAGTGTCTGCCAGGTTGAACGGGCTGCGCGCAGGGAACCCATTCCTAGAAATGCCATTGTCGACTCTCCCTGGGCATAGCCTCCCCCTAGCCCAGCCCAGGGGCTGGTATTTCGGGCGCTGGTGCTGGAGGCGCAGCACATGGGCACCCTCGCCGGGGGGCTTTGCCACCCTTGCTCCCAACCAAGCAAACTGGGTAAGAGCAGCGGAGGGGAGGAGAAAGTGCCAGTCCACCCAGAGCAGGCTGGGGCTTTTTGCTTGTCAGTCGCAGGTACTTTGTGGTACTGGTGTGTGCGGCTCCACGGTGTGTCACTGTTGTTTGTAACCCCCATAGATTAACCCCTTTGTGCACGAAAAAGCGATGGGTGAAATGGAATTGTACTCAAGCTCCCCATGTCCCGAAGTGCGTGTATTGTACGGAATCTTTTTATCTGGAGCAGTTTAATTCCAGCGGCAGGTGCCTTTGAATAACCCCCCTGCTTCCTCCGCCCGTTCTACCTCCCCCGCCCCACCTATCCAAGTGGTATAATTATTTCAGCGCCAGTGTATTCTTATTACTACAGGAACTTGTGTTATGTTAATCATTTTAGGTGAGCATTTGCTGGAAGAGGGACAGTAACTGCAGTTTATGTCCTATTAGCTCGAATGGTATATTTGGGAGTTGAGATTATTTTTGCCTTAAGTCAGTTAAAAGTGTTGCATTTCTTTAACATTTTTTGTGATCTGTATCAGTAGAGGATGCATTCAGCAACTACAGCTTATCTTTTCCATGACAGGCTTAACAAAATAAGCTGGACAAGCAAATCCATTAGTCAGCTTCCTCTTACAAAAGATCTCCGGATTTATGCAATGCATAATGCTGGCTCTTATAAATGCATACATTGATGACATGCAATATAATAAACTTTTATATTGCTATGGGAATTTTAAAGATCAAATATAATAGAACAGTTTGTTACTATTCTATACAAGTTGTTAATTACAGCTTTGCTGCCTGGAATACTAGTTAAGGTTGTGTCTGAATTTCAGTAATAAATACCAATTTTCAGTTTATATCCAAACCATAACACTTATCTCTGGATCGATTTTAAATTTTCAGCCCACAAAATGCTTATAAAATTAAATTCCACAAACTTTCTATTTAACAAGAGGGGGGGGGAAATAGTACGTTGGTCTGCTTTGGGAACCCCCCCCCTCTCATTTTTTTTAATGGGAATGTGGTGGCCATTAGTCCAGTTTGTAGCTTAGCTCTTATATTTAATATTTAAAAAATGGAAAAAGTTGAAACTATAATGTTGGAAGCCCAGCTAGTACTATGTCCGGCAATCACTGCTTTTCCTAACCTTTTTAGCATGCTTTGAGTGTTATTGAGTCACTCTGAACATAGTATGAGAGGTTCTACTGATTTAATTGATAATATTGATCCAAGGGACACTTCTAGAATCCCAGATAACACACTTTTTAAAAAGTCTATGATTTGTGTAACAAGTATTATTTTAAAAAATAGTCTTAAGTATGTATTTACCAAGTATACCACAAATGTTTCAAATGAAACGTAGACAGTTGGGTAATAGTGAGCCTGATCCTGCATTCCTTGCTCACCTAAACCTTCCCCTGAAGTCGTTGCAGGGTTGAGTGCACAAAAAAATTAAACATCAAGCCATCTAAAAGTGAATCACATACATTTAATCATAACTTCTCTATAGAACAAGAGTTTCATAAGTGTTATCATTTTCTGCTTGCATTCTTTCAGGAAGAAAGTGTAGCTGTGTTCTGCTGAATGGCTTGGTGAATCTGAGGTTGTTTGCTGGAAGTTTATCACAAAGCAGCTGTTTTAGCAAATGTTTCAGAATAAAAAACTCAGAATAATCAAGTTAGAGTCATAGCAGAAGTACTGATGTCACATACTGTAAGCTTATAGCATGAATATTAGTAAAATGACAGCTTTACCACTGGGTGACCCAGCAACAACAGGCATAGGGCCCTGGGCTTGTTGATGATTGTGGGCAACGTGTGCATGTCATGCAGTCTTTCCTCTATACTGCCAGGTTCTTTCTTGCGAACAGACCGGTTATTGAAATTTACAAAGAATCCTACCTTGTAGGACATACTCACTAACCAAAATAAACCTTGTAGATCTAACTTTAGACCTAAAAGACTTGACAGCATCCTTCTAAAGGAGCACAGTTATCACCAAAAAGAAAAAAAAATTTTGTACCACATAGGTGGAAAATACTTTCATGGTAAAGGGCAACACTTAGAGGATTTAATTTTCCATGCAGCAAGAATAAATATTATCCCTCATTTTTTTGAAGGTAGTCATATTGACAATTTGTGTACTTAACTAATGACAGAAAAGCTGTTTTTTGCAGTACTTGATGACTGTTTTGCTTAAAAGTGAAATCAATAAATATTAACACGCTTCTCTAAAGTTTTCTTTTTTAAATTTTTGTTATTGGAAAATCGAAATGGTTTTAAAAGGATGTCCATATCAACAGTAGCATGATACTCAGTTCTCATTGAGGACAGTGTAAATATTGCATTGAATGCATCAGTTTTGATGAATTTGCCCTCCAATTAATACCCATTACATTTTTACTCTGCTGTTCATGTTGTAGCATACAAAATGTAATATAATATTTGTATCCTATACATGGTCCAGAAACCATCATAAGAGAGGATATTCATTAGTATATTGTAAACTGCAGAAGGTTATATAAGTTGATTTTTATATTGAATTGTAGTTTCTGTGAAGTTGCATCCACACCAATGGCATCTCCCACCCCTCCGCCCCCAGTAACATATTTCAAATGACAAAAGCTGAGTGAGACTCAAATAGAAAATCCAGCAGAACCACACAAATTTGTGACATAAACAAAACATGATCATGTGTTTTGTATAACGCTTTTGTTGGCACTTTTTGGGGAGATCTGCATAATTCACTCGTGCCTCCATTACTGGTGAGTAATGCAATTATCCCAACTTCACAGCAATAACAACTTCGTACCACAACACCACCTCATATATTTTCTTTCTGTACATCAATTCATTTGTATATAATATCTAGTTTATTTGTACAAATGCAAGGAGCCAAATTTTCCACTGCTTAGCAACTTGTATGTTCTTTTACACAGTGCAAAAATGGTCTTATTCTGATTTGGTAGTGTGTACATCTATTTTGGTCTAGTTAAAACAAATTACACAAGGTGCAGGGTAGTAGAGAATCAGGTCAAATGCGTTAAATGGAAGTGCCAGGCATGGTTTTATAGTTAAAAAATAAAAATAAAAATCGTGCAGCTGTTCTGTGTTGTATTGGTCAAACTTAGGCCCATATTCAGCGAGGTACTTAAGCATGTGCCCAACTTTAAACATGTGAGGAATCCTTTTGAAAGCAATTTTGTAAAGGAACTACTCGTGCTTAAAGTAAGGCACATAATTAAGTACATTGCTGAATCTGGGTAAATATTTACAAAATTTGTAAGGGTTAAATCAGTTAAATAAAATTATCAGGCTTACTAATGCATTTACTCACCATGTTATAGCGTACAAAAAGTAAAGTGTACGCATATTTAAGCATGAGGCATGTTAGTCCTGAATAAAATGGTGGTGGTTTAGGCACAAGTAGCAAAGTGCATAATCAATGAATATGTTGCTGATCTGATGCTTTTGGATATTTTGAATTATCATCAGTTTTGTAGAGGTGGCCTAGTATTGTAAATAAATACACATGTAACTGTGTAGTTTCCAAGTAGAGGTCAATGTCAAATGCCACAGTGTAAGGTGGCCCACTGTTTTATACAGACTATGTATTGAATTACTAGCTCATTTGCTATCTTTGGGTCTGTTCCTGCTCCATTTGAAGTCAATGAGAGTTTTGTTTGGAAGCTGCTCTTAACAAAAAGTGGGTAGACATCCAGCAGTCTTGTAAAAGAACCTTTTGTAACTTTTTGATCCCAGGCTAGTCCAGTTTTTAGTCACTAAGTTTTATATTTGTGCAAGTTGAGATCATTTTCATTTTGTACAGACTGTTCACTAGAGAAGATTCTGGAAAGCTAATTTTACAAATTGTTACCTAGACATCATAAAGTATTAAAATGTTTATTTTCAGTTAATATTGGACTGATTTTTTTTCTTTGGGGTCACTAACCCATGGATATCTTTCCTTCTTTAGGACAGGAACCATAGTTTACCATTACAGATACACTAATACATTCACAAGAATAATAATACTTAATTTTATTTAAGTGTTAAGTTTCTCATCTTAATCTTGAGCTCTGTGAACATCTGGTGTATCTTGGGTTCACATTAGACTGAACACTGACATACAAAGAATACACGAAGAAGCTGAAAAAGAAAGTGAGCTCCAGGAACTGAATACGCCAGAAACTGTCCAATACAAAATGGGGAGCTGATTGTAAAACACTCTGAGCAACCAGTCTCACCTCGTGTTACTCATTTGCGGAGTACTGTGTCGCAGTATGGTCATGTGGAAGAAAAACACAGTCTTCACTCTTAGGTTGTTTGCAACAAGTCAGAGACAGTTTATTCTCAAGCAATTGCAAGGGGGAGAGTGTGCACGGACAGGGGATTTCCCCTTCCTAGGCAGGTCTCCGCCACATAAACAGTTAGGGCAAGCATTTATACCTTTTGTTGCATACAATAATGATCAACAGCTGCGTCTTGTTTATACATATTCCTTCTTGATATCTTACTTTTCTCAGCAGTTCCTGCTACAGTCTGCATTCCATTCTTATCTAACACAAAGTCAAAACAGCATCTCTTACAGTTTTCCTATTCGCTTCCCACTTGCCCAGGCCCTGCCTTAAAGTCTCGCGTTATTAGAGTTAGCCTGACTCTTGCTCTATTCCTAAGAAAACTAAGATGTCTGCATTCAACTCCCCTTTATCCCTTTTTCTACTTCCACAGTCATGCTCAAGCAATGCATACAAAATTGATACTTATTCATGCCTGTAGGGTCATAAGAGGGGCTTTGAAACTGACTCCTATGGTGTCGCTGTACTGCGTCATGGGGACTGCACCACCATCAGTGGGGCAGAATGCTTTCAGTAGAAAGGAGAGACAAAAACAGGTGCATGATCCAAGATACCCGCTGCATGGACACATTCCTCCACCCAAAAAGCTGAAGTTCAGAAATAGTTTTGCCTCTGAAATCCCTTACTCTGTCACCTTCCACTGTGGTATTTTGAGGTAACAAAATGGTGGGAAATGCTGATGATCCTGGAGAACATGGTTCTGTCAGGACAACTTCCTCTAGTCATTGACCTCAAATGGAAATAGTGGTGTACTCTAAATTGAGCAAGAGTTGGGGTGCTAAAGACTGGTGACAATATGATCAAATGGAAACCAAGGAACATGGAGAGTCTAGACAAACGCTTAATGCAATGTCTCTGTCAACACTCTGTACTGTTCGAGATAGGTGACAGCACCATGGTATTAGCTGCAGTTTTGGAGCAACAAGCTCTGATGATCTTAATCTTCGAGGTCCTACAGAACTGTGTTCCAGTGTGTCTTGGACTGTCTCTTATTCCTTTCCCTTCATCCCCTGCCGCTTTCTACCAGCAATGCCATGCTTGATGCCCTTCTTATTTTTCTCTTGGTTCCATCTTTGTGCCTCTTTCCATTCTGCTCGCTTCCCAATCCTGATTAACAAAGCCACCACCTTCTCCTTATTAAAACCCCATCTAAAAATTCACTCCTTCTGGGTTGATTATAAGTGTGAGTAGACAATAACAATGATGATAGTCATAAGTTATTCCTGTCTGTGGATTTCACAGTGTATGCTTTCTTCTGTCTGTCTTTTAGACTGTAAGCTCTGTGGGTCGGGAATTGCCTTATTTGTCCTTTTACAGCACTGGACAAATTGTATTTGCTACATATAATACAGAGAAATAAGAATGTCGAGCTTTTCATGTTCAAAATGCTGTATCAACTAAATAATAATGCCTTAAAAGTATGTCCATGCGAGTACTTATTTGCTAGATGTACGGCGTCAGTTTCTCAGCTGGTTTAAATCAGCATAGCTCCATTGACTTCGATGCATTATGACAATTTACACAAGCGGAGGATCTGGCTTATTTTCTCTAATTTGTGTGTCAGGAAATTAAAATCTGTAAGGAATAATATATTTTCCATCTCCACATTGTTTTTTAGTCTGAAGAATATTTGGGGAAGACAGTGGTACAGTGTGTTTTCCCTCTGCTCCCCCACTGTAGACAAGTTGATGGTCCAAGACCAGCAGTTTGATATATAATGATAAAAACTCTTCAGGCCTTCCTGCTAGCCGTCAAACCTCTAGATTTATGTAACTGTGGATATGTTTTCTTTGAGGACTCTGAGGATGATAGGCAGAAAGCTCAATAGACTATGGAGAAAGAACTGAGGGGAGGGTGTGCTAAGTTGCCAGGCTCACTCAATAAATTATGATCATTCTGAGGAAAGTATCAAATCTGGAAAAACTTGTAGAAGAAGAGAAGAATGGGCCATTAAAGAGAAAAACAGACAGAAAGGAAGCTTACACCACCATATCCATATACTTCTTATCCATAAGAAATGTAAGAAATGACATTATAATCAATGCCATAGGATTTTCATATGGGAAAGTGAATGTTTCATTTTAAAGCATTTAAAATCTGGAAAAGTTAATATCATAAATTATTTTGTTGTATTATTTTTCTGGCTAGAAAACACTATCTCTGATCACTTTCAGTGTACTGCAAAATATGAACAGAGTGATAACTATTTACCATATGTGCTTCAATATAGCTAAACACCACATCATAACTTCATTAACATAATGGCTAATAAAAATAGTAACAACAGGAATGAAGAAAATCTGATTTCCACAAAGAGTAGAAAAACTTGGGTTTTCATGGTATTTGAACTTGGTTTTGAACCAAGGGGTTTGAACTTGGTATTGAAAGTACAGGGAAGAATACTATACATCCCTGAGGGCTGTAATACTTTGGTCTAACTCTGATTGGTGGGGTTGGTGTAAAGGTGGCTGGGTGGTGTTTCGAGGCCTGTGATGTACAAGAGGTCAGACTAGATCAGTAGTGGGTGGCCTGTGGGCCGCACACGGCCCGTCAGGGTAATCCACTGGTGGGTCATGAGACAGTTTGTTTTCATTGACTGTCTGCAGGCATGGCTGCCCGTAGCTCCCAATGGCCGTGGTTCACTGTTCCTGGCCAATGGGAGCTGCGGGAAGTGATGGCCAGAATGTCCCTGTGGCCCACAGCTCCCATTGGCCGGGAATGGCAAACCGCAGTCACTGGGAGCTGCGGGCGGCCATGCCTGCAGATGGTCAGTGTAAACAAACTGATTATCCTGATGGGCTGCAGGTTGCCCACCACTGGACTAGATGATCAGGTGGTCCTACCTGGCCTTGAACTCTCTATGATAAGTGTAATTCTTTGGGGGTATATCTACACACAACTCTGATTTCAAAGAGGAAAATTGTGCTTTCAAAATTTCTAGATTGTAGAACATAAGAGTTTCCTATGAGGCTGAACTGGATTATTTAGTCTGCAGAAGAGAAGAGTGAGGGGGGATTTGATAGCTGCTTTCAATTACCTGAAAGGTTCCAAAGAGGATGGATCTAGACTGTTCTCAGTGGTACCAGATGACAGAACAAGGAGTAATGGTCTCAAGTTGCAGTGGGGGAGGTTTAGGTTGGATATTAGGAAAAACTTTTTCACTAGGAGGGTGGTGAAGCACTGGAATGGGTTACCTAGGGGGTGGTGGAATATCCTTCCTTAAAGGGTTTTAAGGTCAGGCTTGACAAAGCCCTGGCAGGGATGATTTAGTTGGGGATTGGTCCTGATTTGAGCATGGGTTGCACTAGATGACCTCCTGAGGTCCCTTCCAACCCTGATGTTCTGTGATAACCCTGTGATTCCATGGTTCCTCTATCTTAAGGACCACTTAACTACATGGCATGATTCTTCCCTCACTCCTTACTCCCCAGTGGAAAATTTAAACTTTTTGGTGAAAAATTGAAAGCTGAAAAATGTCAACAGAAAACGTTCACTTTTAAACAGAAAATCTCTATGCCACCATAGTGCCTCCTGGTAGTTGTAGTATGGGTGCCTCATGTCTCCATTCTTCTCTGTGGGCAGGGATTCCTAGCTGGACTAAATTTCCCAGGATGCACCACAGTCTACCCTTTACAAATCCATTGTAGTGCATCATGAGAATCCCTAGCCCTTGTGTATTCATGGAAGGTGTAGTCTTGTTGGGGAACAAAGAAGAACAGGGGCATGAGACATCCAAACTGCAGCTCCCATGAGGCACTGTGGCAGCCTATCTGAATAGAAAAATTTTTGCTAAAAATATTTTGGGATTTGGCTTTTCAACAAAAAGTTGAAAGCCGAAAGTCCATGTATAAAATCGTTTTTACAAACATTTTGTTTTGTCAAATACCCAATTTTCTGTTGAAACTTAAGTTTCAGTCAGTCCTATTTAGAACACTGTTTTTGTATTGTTACAAAGAGGGCTAAGAATCCAATCTTCTCTTGATTGAAGTCAATGGAAGAACACCTATTGATATTAATGGTGCAGAATCAGGCGCTATGAAAAGACAGACTGACATTTCTAGCTTAATAGTTGTTTGATGATCCACACATTTTCTTAAAAAATTGAAGAGTTCATGTTTATCTACACATAAGATTTTATTTTAGGAAGAGATGCATTATGGTTACTAGTATTAAATGAGCATGGTGATAGTTATTATGCTGCGTAAAATATTTTATACATGTTTTCAAAGAGAAAAATGCAGGATATGTTTGTTTCTTAAGTTTCTTACTTGCCCCCTTTATAACTCATCTTTCCAGATAATGGCAGTGAAAAAGTAATACTTGCTAGCAGGAAAAGTTGATTGCATTTTATTTTCTTAGGAAAATTGTAAACTACACACATGATACCAAAGGGCTAGAAACTCATACATAGTTGTATCTTGAGAAATAGGACTGTAGGAATGCAATTTAAAGTTATCCTAGGAGATCCTTTATATTTTTTCTGTTTTCTTAATAAATTAGTCTCCAGGTGACAAAAGTCAGGAAGAATTTACAACTACAGTATGAGGGATGAGGCACCTTTGCTGAGAAGGTTTTAAAAAAATATATAAATAAATAACAGCAAGCACCAAAGGAGGCTGAGCTTCCCCAAAACAGTAAATGCTTTTAAAAATTAAAAACAAGGTTGGATCTGGGAAAGCCACTAAACCTTTTTGATAAACGAATCCTCTTTTATTATGGCATCCACCAGGTCCTGGTCAACAAAACTGTCCCTAGTGGTTGACAGGGAAACTAATGGATAAGATTAGATTCAGCCTAAACTGGCTAAATCAATACTGGCTGTGCTTGGTAAGGAGAGGATAAGGGTGATGTCTTCTGACATTGAGTTTCAGTTTTGATCACTTTCAGCTGTGACCTACCATTTTGGATCCATACTGTTAATGGCTAATTAAATCTACCAGGGAGAAACTGGTGGACATGACAGGCAATGCATTGCCTGTATATTTAAATACCAAGTGATAGAAATTATTAATCTGTTGTATGTGTACTAGATATACTACTGATGAATAGATAAGGGAGAACAAAGTGCTAGCATTTCTTAAAATTGCATTTGCTAAACTTCAGATCAAGAAGTCATTTCAGCAATCTTAATCTCATCAGCTATTGCCCTGTTTCTCTCCTTTTGTTCTTGGGAGAGGTTATGGAGAAGGTTTTGGTGAAAAAGCTTTGCAATACCTGGATTTGACAAATTTCCTGGGCCCTTTTAATGTAGATTTAGATGTGGCTAGGGTACTTTGGTTTGATTAGACAGTGGCCATCACCTAATCATGAAAAAAGACAATGCTGATGTTGGATCATACTAAAGAAGTTCTGTATTAAAATCACAAATGAGTTTGATTCCCCATAGTTTAAATTCCAGAGTATTACTAATTAAGAGGTCTCTTGGTTTTTGGTACTGTTTCTCTCCCTCTGTGTGTGAAACTTGCAAGCTGCTAATTGTGTTAGTACATTCTAAGACAGAGTCTGTTCTCAAAGCAATTCTTCATAACAACAACTACTCGCACAGAGAGAGACTCAAAGCAATACTCTGTAACAACAGAAACAGCACCCAGAGACTCCCCGCCCTTTTGTTGTATTCATCTCACTTTGTTAACAATTGTGATTAAAATAGAGATAGAGGATATATGTGAATGGATGCTTGGTGTGGATAATAACTGAATGTTCAGGGAGGTGCCAGCCTAAGAATCCAGTGTCCATCGGCTGAAGAAGGTGTCAAGTGGAAGTAACCAGAGGACCCCCGGAGGGCAGACTGGAATCCACCCAACAGCCTCAAGAATGGGAGAACCAAAGAACAAGATAACATCTGACAGCACGGAGGCGTCAGGAATGTGACATCTGCTGATTGATTCAGCAACAGCATAATGAAGCAATTCCCATAGACTGGCATAGGAAGAAATTCCTATAAAAATGGACTCTAGAAAGTGAGAACTTTGGGGTCTGATTCTGCAAACCGACTTCCAGGGGCATCTGACAAGGCCCTGTTCCCTCCTCATGTCCAGGCCACCTGGCCAGTGGCTTGGCATGAGCAACTCTAAGGCTGGTAACTATGATAACAACCTTGCAGAACCTCTGTGTGTGCGTGTGTATGAATGAATGTGTGAATAAATATGAAATTGAATGGAATGTTATAGCTATAGCTAACTGCTTACTATGATTCTTTCTGTATTCACAATAAATGTGGCATTTTGCCTTTTCCCCTTTAATAAGATCCTGCTGGTTTTTATTTTATTGGTATAACATTTAGTCTCTGAACTTTGTCAACAGCCTTTGATACTGTTGACTATGAGGTTTAGCTGACACAGCTGTGGACCCTAGCAGGAAGTGGTACTGCTTGAATGGCACTCTTTTTGTTTGTCTGAGAGACCCTGACTGCTTTTCTGTCCCATGCTCGTGTGAGGTGCCACAATATGTATTGAAGTTGGGGAGAAGGAGGAGGGAGTACGGCAATATGGACTGTGGTGTCATCAACATGTGGGTGATACTCAGCTCTGTCCTACTTCCATCAGGTCTTGATGGGAAAGCTAGACAGAGAGCAGAGAAACTGAGATCTGGACCTGGATGAGAGCTAGTTGGTTGAAGCTCAATCCAGAGAAGATAAGTAATGCTTGTTGGCAAGGAAAAATATCTGGAGGAGACAGCAATGTTAATATGTGCCTCTTTGATCGGTCATTTCCCATCATTTGTAACTGAAGTGTGTAATCCAGGCAGGTCTTGTTAGATCATCTGCTTTTAAACAATCAAGTAATAACCAAGAGTGCTTTTTTCATTGGTGTTTGGCAAGGAGAGTGCAACCCTTTCCTCTAAGATGAGGATCTTGAGTTATCCATGCCTTTACCACCTCCTAGACTGGATTACTATGTTATGGTGTGTGCTGTTTGTGGCTAGGCCTGATGATCATTCAAGAATTTCAACTAGTGCAAAATGTGTCTGCCCATTTACTCAGTTAGAGTAAGGTAAGGTAATATCTTTTATTGGCTCAACTTCTGTTGGTGAAGGAGACAAGCTTTTGAGCTCCAAACCTGAAGAACAGCTCTGTAGCGCTCAAAAGTGTCTCTTTCACCAACAGAAAATCATCCAGTGGAAGATATTTCCTCACTCATGGTTGTCTGTCTCATATCTTAGGACCAACACTGCTATAACAACACTGCAAACCTGTACCTCGCAGTGTATAGGCAGGGAGCATATGGCATCCAGGCTCTGTAGTCTGCATTGGTTTTCTGTTCATTTTTTGATACAATTCAGCATGTTAGTTTTGACGTTCTAAAACCTTAGAGATTGCATCTTGTCTTGTGTTTTTGTTCCACCAGCTTAAGTCATCCAAGGCATTCAGGCTAGTCAGCCCCAGATTTAAATGGGTTGGGGCTCCAGACAGTGTATTTTCAATGACAGGCATTCAGCTCTGGAACTCACCTGCCATAGTTTGACGAAGCACAAGTTTGTTGCACTTCTGGGCATACTGTAAGGCTCATCTGTTTACATGGGCTTCTGTCTGTGAGAGTGAGGTTGGGACAGGTTCAAGGTTTGTTTTAATTGAGGTGAGGACTTAAAGTCTTCTAATATTGAGTCAATTTAGTTAACTGTCAATTTTGCATTTTAAAAATTATTACCCATGTGCTTAGAGATTTTGATAAGCATGTTTCTAAATTTAATAAATCAGTCAAAATAAAACATAGGTGGAGATGTCTTAGATAAGAACTATAACTTTTCAAGCTTATCAATCCTTTGTTGTCTTCAAACAAATTGGTGTGGTGCTGCTATGTTCAAAGTAGAAACATGAAAGCATTCCTTGGTTAATTCAAATCATATTGAAGAATTCAACTAAGTAACAATAAGCGATACTTAACATGATTTAAAAATCTATGTGATATTGGACTTAAGTAACAGTATAAACCAGACAGATGAAAATGCAGTCACACATTCTAGTTCTTACAAGGATATAAGTAACAATATTTTGAACTAATTATAACTGATGTAAAGTACATTTAAGGAAACCCATTAGAAGAGAATTAGAACTGGAACAGATTAGCTGTTCTTTAATGGCCTTGACTGTAGATCTTTTGATGCTTTGGAAGCTTTTTCTAACTCTCATTGCTCAGCTGTCTTGACTAAATGACTGAGAAGCTGTTTCTAGTTTTACAGTGTGGTGATAATGTCAAAAACATTATTTTCAGTCCGATACAATGATAATGTTTTTAAAATGAAAACTCTGCTATATTCTATAATTGCTCATGAGATTTAAGGAATTACTTGAGTACTCATAGGGACTCATAGGAAGAGCAGTGTAATAGACTTCCATGTAGATACTAATTATTTACTTTCTTGAAATACTGATCATAGACATTTCTACATTACTTGTTTTCTCAGTCATCCTTCTTTTTAGTCTCTCTTTATTTTTGTGTGCTATACAAGCATTTAAGCTCTTTATCACTGAGAAGGGAAATAAGTAACATGAGCTATCGCAGCTGTTTCACAATTTATTTCAATATCTAACAAATAGTGCCCATTCCATTGCTGAGTACCTCTGCAAAAGATTAAGTTTAACAGTATCAAAATATGATCCAGATGGGAGCACATGTTTTATGATCAGAAAAGAAATATAGGTTGTAGAAGGCCTAAAAAATCCTGCACTGATAAAAATGTGAAGTCCTATGAGAACTTAAGAATGACCATACTGGTGTGGTCCATAATGGCCCATCTAGCCCAGTATCCTCTCTTCTGACAGTTGCCAGTGCCTGGTGCTACAGAGGGAGTAAATAGAACAGGGAAATTATTGGGTAATCCTTGTGGCAGTCAGAGGCTAAGGACACCTAGATCCTGGGGTTGCATCTTGACCATCTTGGCTAATATCCATTGATGGACCTATTCTTTTTGAACCCATTTATAGTTTTGGCCTTCACAACATCCCCTAGTAACGAGTTCCAGGTTGACCGTATATTGTGTGATGAAGTATTACCTTTGATTTGTTTTAAACCTGCTGCCTATTAATTTCATTGGGTGACCCCTGGTTCTTGTGTTATGTGAAGGAGTAAATAACACTTCCTTATTTCCTTTCTCCACACCAGTCATGATTTTATAGACCTCTAATATTCTCCCTTAGTCATCTCTTTTTCAAGCTGAAAAGTCCCAATCTTTTTAATCTCTCCTCTTATGAAGGCTGTTCCATACCCCTAATGATTTCTGTTGTCCTTCTCTGTACCTTTTCCAATTCTAATATATCTTTTGAGATGGGGCAACCATAACTGCACACAGTATTCAAAGTGTGTGGGTACCATGGATTTATATGGTGGCATTATGATATATACTGTCTTATTATCTATCCCTTTCTTAATTGGTCCTTTTTATTAGGGCTGTCAATTAATCACAGTTAACTCATGCAATTAACTCATTCCTAGTCACCCAGTCTTGTGAAATGAAATCCCTTTGGAACTCCTCGCAGTCTGCTTTGGACTTTTATCCTGAGTAATTCTGAATCATCTGCAAATTTTGCCACTTCACTGTTTATTCCTTTTCCCAGATCATTTGTGAATGTGTTGAACAGCACTGGTCACAGTACAGATCCCTGGGGAACACCACTATTTACCTCTCTCCATTCTGAAAACTGACCATTTATTCCTACCCTTTGATTCCTGTCTTTTATCCAGTTACTGATCCATGAGAGGACCTTCCCTCTTATCCCAGGACTGCTTACTTTGCTTAAGAGCCTTTGGTGAGGGACCTTGTCAAAGGCTTTCTGAAAATCTAAGTGCACTATATCCACTGGATCACCCTTGTCTACATGACTTCCCTCAAAGAATTCTAATAGATTGGTGAGGCATGATTTCCCTTTAAAAAAGCCATGTTGACTCTTCCCCAACAAATTGCCTTCATCTATGAGTCTGATAATTCTGTTCTTTACTACAGTTTCAACCAGTTTGCCTGGTACTGAAGTTAGGCTTACTGGCTTGTAATGGCCAGGATTGTGTCTGGAGCCTTTTTTAAAAAATGGTGTCACATTAGCTATCCTCCAGTCATCCAGTACAGAAGCTTATTTAAATTATTGGTTACACGACACAGTTAGTAGTCCTGCAGTTTCACATTTGAGTTCCTTCAGAACTCTTGGGTGAATACCATCTGGTCCTGGTGACTTATTACTGTTTAATTTATCAATTTGTTCCAAAACTACCTCTACTGACAACTAAATCTGGGACAGTTCCTCAGTTTTGCCAGTTAAAAAGAATGACTAAAGTGGGAAACTCCTTCACATCCTCTGTAATGAAAGCCAATGCAAAGAATTCACTTAGCTTCTCCTCAATGGCCTTATCTTCCTTAAATGCTCCTTTAGCTCCTTGATCGTTCAGTGGCCCTGTTGATTGTTTGGCAGGTTTCCTGCTTCTGATGCACATAACATTTTTTTACTGTTCGTTTTTGAGTCTTTTGATAGTTGCTCTTCAAATTCTTTTTTGGCTTGCCTAATTATGCTTTTATACTTGACTTGCCACAGTTTATGCTCCTCTCTGTTTTCCTCAGTAGGGTTTGACTTCACATTTTTAAAGGATGCCTTTTTGCTTCTAACCACTTCTTTTACTTTGTTTAGCAATTGTGGCACTTTTTTGTTCTCTTACTACTTTTTTTTTTTTTTTTAATTTTGGGGTATACATTTAATTTGAGCCTCTATTTTGATGGTTTTAAAAAGCTTCCTTGCAGTTTGCAGGCAATTCACTTTTGTAACTGTACCTTTTAATTTCCGTTCAACTAGCTTCCTCATTTTTGTATAGTTCCCCTTTCTGAAGTTAAGTGTGACTGTGAGTAGGTTGTACTGATGGGGGAGTGGCACTATATGTGAAAGAAAGCATAGAGTGAAATAAAGTAAAAATCTTAAATGAATCAAACTGTACCATAGAATCTCTATGGAAAGAAAATGCATAAGTTCATTATCCAAGTTTTGAACCATTGTCTTAAGAATTATTTAAAAGCACCAGTTTGAAGCAGCATAATAACTAATCATTTTTAATGAACTATAGAGCTAGGGAAACAGTAACATAGGAGTATTTATTCAGTTGGCTCATTGAATATTATTTACATCTGTTAAAATGTAACATTAGTGACTATTGCATATTTTCCCCACTTTCTGGCACTGTAGGATCTAAAAGAAAAGATTTGCTATGATAAATCATCTCTTTACTTATAAATCAATATATAATATGCTCTACTCAGAAAAGTTTGATAAAGCAAATAGAAAAAATATTGAGCAGAGGAAAATATTATCATAACAGTCCATTGAGGTACATGTAGAAATCCTATTAAGCAAGTGTTAAAGTTCATATATTAACTTTTTACAGATCCCTTCGGGGAAGAAGTTAAGTCTTTTATATTAAATCAAATAATGTTTTAATTTTACTTTAAAAAATAAGTAAATACTTTTATAGAAGGTAATACAGTAGAATCTCAGAGTTACAAACACCAGAGTTACAAACTGACCGGTCAACCACACATCTCATTTGGAACCGCAAGTACGCAATCAGGTAGCAGAGACCAAAAAAAAAAAAAAAAAAAAAAGGGCAAATAATGAATAGTACAGTACTGTGTTAAATGTAGTCAAGTATCAGGGGGTAGCCATGTTAGTCTGTATCCACAAAAACAACAAGGAATTGGGTGGCACCTTAAAGACTAACAGATTTATTTGGGCATAAGCTTTTGTGGGTAGAAGTGGTTTTTTTACCCATGAAAGCGTATGCCTAAATAAATCTGTTAGTCTTTAAGGTGCCACCCAACTCCTTGTTGTTTTTGTGTTAAATGTAAACTACTAAAAAAATTAAGGAAAATTAAAAAAAAAAAAAAAAAAAAAAAAGATTTGACAAGGTAAGGAAACTTTCTGTGCTTGTTTTATTTAAATGGTTAAAAGCAGCATTTTTCTTCTGTATAGTAAAGTTTCAGAGCTGTATTAAGTCAATGTCCAGTTGTAAACTTTTGAAAGAACAACCATAACATTTTGTTCAGAGTTACAAACATTTCAGAGTTACGAACAACCTCCATTCCCAAGGGGTTTGTAACTGTGAGGTTCTCTTGTACATTACAAAGAAACCTTTTATGTTTACGAGGGCATTTCCAAATAATGGGCCAAATCTGTACAGCAGTGGTGGGCAACCTGTGGGCAGCATGCGGCCCATCAGGGTAAACCGCTGGTGGGCTGCAAGACAGTTTGTTTACATTGACCATCCATGGGCATGGCCACCTGCAGCTCCCAGTGGCTGCAGTTTGCCATTCCCGGCCAATGGGAGCTGCGGGAAGCGGCGGCCAGCACATCCCTGCTGCCCGTGCCACTTCCTGCAGTTCCCATTGGCTGGGAATGGCAAACCGTGGCCACTGGGAGCTGTGGGCAGGTGTGCCTGCGAACAGTCAATGTAAACAAACTGTCTTGCAGCCCGCCAGCGGATTACCCTGATGGGCCGCAGGTTGCCCACCACTGCTGTATAGCCTGTAGTCCTTACTCAAGCAAAATTGTCTTTGAAGTCTGTCATAAATATAAAGGAAAGGGTAAATACCTTTAAATCCCTCCTGGCCAGAGGAAAAACCCTTTCACCTGTAAAGGGTTAAGAAGCTAAGACAACCTCACTGGCACCTGACCAAAATGACCAATGAGGAGACAAGATACTTTCAAAGCTGGAGGGGGCGGGAACAAAAGGTTCTCTCTGTCTGTGTGTTGCTTTTGCCGGGACCAGAGCAGGAATGCAGGTCAGAACTCCTGTAAAGAGTTAATAAGCAATCTAGTTAGATATGCATTAGATTCTGTTTTGTTTAAATGGCTGATAAAACAAGTTGTGCTGAATGGAATGTCTATTCCTGTTTTTGTGTCTTTTTGTAACTTAAGGTTTTGCCTAGAGGGATTCTCTATGTTTTGAGTCTGATTACCCTGTAAGGTATTTACCATCCTGATTTTACAGAGGTGATTCTGTTACTTTTTCTTTAATTAAAATTCTTCTTTTAAGAACCTGATCGCTTTTTCATTGTTCTTAAGATCCAAGGGTTTGGGTCTGTGTTCACCTATGCAAATTGGTGAGGATTTTTATCAAGCCTTCCCCAGGAAAGGGGTGTAGGGCTTGGGGGGATTTTGGGGGAAAAGACATTTCCAAGTGGGCTCTTTCCCTTTTGTTTTTGTTAGACGCTTGGTGGTGGCAGCAATAAGGTCCAGGGACAAAAGGTAAAATAGTTTGTACCTTGGGGAAGTTTTAACCTAAGCTGGTAAAAATAAGCTTAAGGGGTTTTTCATGCAGGTCCCCACATCTGTACCCTAGAGTTCAGAGTGGGGAAGGAACCGTTACAAAGTCAATGGAAGTTTTTCCTGAATAAAGACTCCATGAATTAGCCAATTCATTGTAATCTGAGTTACATCAGAAGTTGACTGCTAAACAATAAAATCATGATTCATGATACAAGGGCTTCACTTGCTTCTTTTGTAATCTTAATAGATCTCGTTATATTGTACTTCCGTTCTTTCCTCCCTATGTAGTATTCAGATTAATAACAACCACCTTAATGTAACCAATGGTTAGACTTTTGCTGCTTTGAGAGGATCACATAATCATTTTTTCCCCCTTTTTTTTGGATAGACACCAAGACTATGGTGATCAATCTCTCCTGTAGCCATTAAGCAGAGTGAAATATTTTAGGGTACCCTGTTGGGCATGGACAGTCTGAGAGATTGAGGGCACCTCAATTTTTGAGAGGTCCCCAAATTTGCAAGACTGTCCTGAATTTAGCAGAAATCAGTCGGGGGGTCTGCCAGAGTTAATGTGTACTGATTAACATTCTCATAGCTGTGCCTTGTTTTAAGTAGCATCTGCGCTATGTCGTCCTCAGACACAGTTGCCAGGCCTTTACCTTCTTTTAGATCCCCTTGTGTTGGGGAGCGATGGGAAGAGAAGTTCTGCCTCCTTATCCTTCTGATCATGAAGAGTGAAAGCAGAGTGAAGGGGTTTGGGGATAGGGTAAAATGATGGGAGAGGCTGAAATTTAACAGGGAAGGAGATTGGGGGAAGAGATTGAGGGAAAGGTGACCCCAAAAATAACATCACTGGGGCCCTCACAACTCTGAATCTGACCTCAACCAAGGAGAAATGCATGGTGAGCACAATTAAGGACAATAAGCAGTTTAAAAAATATATTAGGAACAAAAAGAACCGTGACAATGGTATTTGGTCCATTACTAGATGAAAATGGTAGAATTATCAATAATAATGAAGAAAACACAGAAGTGTTCAATACATACCTGTTCTGTGTTTGGGGAAAAAACAGATGATATCATATCATATGGTGATAACACTCTTTCCATTCCACTAGTATCTCTAGAGGATGTTAGAGAAACTACTAATGTTAGACATTTTTAAATCAGGTGTCAGGAGAGCAGGGTTGTAGGCAGTCTGACCTAGTGGTCTGAGCAGGAGTCATGCCTGGTGGTCAGAGTGAGGGTCAGAACTGGAATCGGAGTCCAAATGCTAGAGACCAGGATCAAGACAGAATTGGAACCAGGGTAAAGAGGCAGAACCATAGTCAGAGTCCAAATGCCATAGCCCGGCTCAGAACTGTATTAATTGGAGTCAAGGAAGGCAGGAGCAGGGCTGGTTCCAAGTCTGGGGCAAGGCCAGGGGCAGGGCAGGTTCTAGGCTGGAGTGATGTTGGGTGCAGGGCAGGGTCTAAGCTGGAGCAGGCTTGGAGTGAGGTGAGTGCAGGGAGGCAGAGAATCCATGGGAATGTGCACTGAGCAGCTATTGATCCTCTGCAGCTGCTGGCTTGAGAGCAAGCCATCTGACTGCTTTAGCCTATCAGGTGGTTCTTCTGTGGCCCAACTCCACTCATTGGCTGCCTGGCAACTGGGCAGGTGCCACTGCAGGCCCTCAGTCCTGACAGCAGGTCCAGATAACTTGTATTGAAGAGTTTTAAGGGCTGGCTGAGGAGCTCACTGGATCATTAATGTTGATTTTGAAAAAGTCTTGGAGCACTGGGGAAGTTCCAGAAGATTTGAAGAAAGCTAATGTGCCAATTATTAAAAAGGGTAAATGGGATGACCGAGGTAATTATAGGCCTGTCGGCCTGATGTCGATCCCAGGCAAGATAGTGGAGTGACTGATATGATAAAGAAGCAAATGAGAGTAATGTAATTAAATGCAAATCAACATGGGTTTATGGAAAATTGATCCCGTCAAACTAACTTGATATCCTTTTTAGATGAGGTTACAAGTTCGGTTGATAAAGGCATTGCAATAAGACGTTTGAATTCGTACTGCGTGACATTTTGATTAAAAAACTCGAACGATATAAAATTAACATGGCACACATTAAATGGATTAAAAATTGGCTAACTGATAGGTGTCAATATAATTGTAAATGGGGAATCTTCACTGAGCAGATGTGTTGCCAGTGGGATCCCACAAGGATCTGTTCTTGGCCCTATGCTATTTACCATCTTTATCAATGACCTGGAAGAAAACATAAAAATCATCACTGATAAAGTTTTCAGATAACGCAAAAGTTGGGGTGGTGGTAAATAGAGCAATCTAGATCACTTGGTAAAGTGGTGCAAGCAAACTGTGTGTTTTAATATGGCTAAATATAAATGTGGGAACAAAGAATGTAAACCATACTTATAGGATGGGGGACTCTATCCTGGGAAGCAGTGACTCTAAAAAATATTTGGGGCGGCAGGTGAATGGATAATCAGCAGGTCATGAGCTCTGAATGAGACGTTGTGTTCAAAAGAGCTAATGTGACCCTGGGGTGCATAAACAGGGGAATCTCAAGTAGGAGTTGAGATGTTATTTTACCTCTGTATTTGGCACTGGTTCTGTCACTGCTGGAATACTGTGTCTGGTTCGTGTGCCCACAATTCAAGAAAGATGTTGATAAATTGGAGAGGGTTCAAAGAAGAGCTATGAGAATAATTAAAGGATTAGAAAACATGCTTTATGGTGATGCACTCAAGGAGCTCCATCTATTTAGCTCAACAAAGTCAAAGTTAAGGGGTGACTTGATTACAGTCCACAAGTATCTACCTGGGGACCAAATACTTAATAATGGGCTCCTTAATCTAGCAGAGAAAGGTATAACACGATCCAATGGCTGGAAGATGAAGGTAAACAAATTCAAACTGGAAATAAGGCATACATTTTTAACAGTGAGAGTAATTAGCCTTTGGCACACTTTACCCAGGGTTGTGTTGGATTCTCCATCACTGACAATTTTAAAGTAAAGATTGGATGTTTTTCTAAAAGCTCTGCTCTAGGATTTATTTTGGGGAAGTTCTGTGGCCTTTTACACAGGAGGTCAGACTAGATGATCACAGTGGTCCCTTCTGGCTTAGAATTTATGAATCTATGAACCCCTCACTTGGAAGTCATCTGTAGCTGTCAGATTTTTAGAATATTTTTCATCTGGAGACATAAGTGGAACAAGATGTGTAATGGCTGCAAGATGTGTAGTTTGTCAAAGTAACTAGAAAACTGAGTTTTGCAATATACTAATATGCAGAGCAATGAAACCACTGGGCAAAAAAAATCAGAATTAAAAATGATTGTGTGTTGAAGAAAGGCAGGAGACAGAAATAGTTGGATGAATAATTACAATTAAATCTGAGAGCTAAATGATATTAAATTGTACTGGCATAAAGACAGCCCTTAGGATGAAACTCAAAGGGTGAAATACTGACCCTACTGAAGTCAATGACAAAATTCCTGTCACCTGAGTGAGGTAGTTCTTTACATATGAGCTAGCTGACCCATCCTGGGTTGTATGCTAAAGCTCAAGTACTAGTAACCCACCCACTTTGCAGTGATGATGCTGGCTAAACCACTCAAGTACTGGGAGTCCTGTAGTGCCTTCACACAATTCCCCATGTGCCAAGAAGTTCTCCCACAATTCATTGAGACAGAATGATAGAATGGCTCAGGTTACTGCAGTGCTAAGAACCAAAGAATATTCCCCCAATAGTCCTAGTGTCACACACGGGTGAATACAGCAGCAGTGTAGGCTGCAGTTGAGTGGACACACTTGGGTATAGCTTTGTAGCATGGCTGCTCACATCCAAGCTAGGCTAACAAGCTGCTCAGACCCCAGTGGCGATCACACGAGTGATCTTCTGAGTCTGAAGTCTGATTTTCAAAAATGACTTGGGCACTTGGGAATCCACATACACCTGTGATCAAGTGTGGTAGTGCTTTTAATTAAATTTGGCTGGTCCGAGAGGGGGTATAGGTTACAGCTCAAGTGAGCACAACCTGTCAGTTGGTAACATAACTACTCTTGAGTGCTGCTAGTCCTCCAATGCCTTCCCACAATTTCCCTCATGTCCCCAGAAAGGACACACAAGTACTCCCAAAATATACTGGTAAAGAATTCATAGAGCAGCTCAGTTTACTGCAGTGCTGAGAACCATGGGATGTCCCCCAGAAGTCTTAGCGCAAATATCAAGTGAGTGCAGTGCCGGTGTGGACACAGCAACTCAAGCGTTATTTTGCAGTGTGGCCACTTTCTCTTGAGCTAGGATGACATGAGAGGAGTAACTCAAGTGTAGGTAGGTTGAGACAATCCCACAGTGAAGTCTTACTCTTTGTCACTTAGATGATTTTGAAAATTTTATCCAAAGTCCTTCCATGCAAGAGACACTATAAAGTGGGCAGTGAACCTTAGAGGGATGGAGGGCAATCTATTTCTAGGTCAGTGAAATGCTAGCTGTATACAGAAAAGGAAATGTAATTTAAATACAATGAAGCAGCTGTCAACCTCGTAAGTACTCCAGTTCAGAATACATGTGTGACTATATCTAGTCACAGCTAAGTTAGGGATGTGTTACCTAAAGTTTTTAGTTAGGTTTTCAGAGCAGTGGGAAAGTAGGGAAGGTATTTTGCCTCTCAGAATATCAATAGTGAATTCATAAGGAAGAGTAAATAATTTCAGTATGGTGTATAGGATCCAGAGTCCTACTCAAGTCAATTTTTTTTGTGTTAAAAAAACTCTTAGGTGGTCAAAATACTGTACAACAAGGAAAGGGGCTAGTCTTCCTTATCACTGCATCACTCTATTAAGAATAAAGAAGAGGGAGAAAAAGTCAAAGCAGTGCAAAGAGAAATGTAACAAGTGCAAAGCAAGGCCTCCTTGTGCTTCCTCTCATCTAGGGCTTGATCTGCACTACTGAAATTGATGGGAGCTTTTCCATCGACTTGAATGGGAACAGGATCAAGTCCCTATCGAGGAAGGTGATAGCAGTTTTCAGACTCTAGACTGGAACAGGCTCCTTTTCCCTGCCCTCCGCCCCGCACGTTTCTTCGAGTGAAAGGTGAAAAGGGTCTCAAAATTGCAAGAACAGGAATATGATTTTTAATAAGATAAAAACATTTCCCTTTTTATTTTTATTTTCTTCGGGAAGGCAGCCGCCTTTATCATCCTGATATGGGATGAACTGAAATGGAACAAGGACTATATTATCACAAGGTGTTTGAAAAGTATCATATTCAAGAGTGAAGGTGCTAGCGTTCATACTGCCTTCAATGAACAGAAAGTGTTTTAAGATATTACTAGGTCTCATGGAGTTATAGTCACACTTCATAATAAGGAGATCTCTATGATGGCTTTACCATGGTTTTCACTGTCCGTTCAGGACACGGCCTTTAGGTCTATGAGCAATGCCGAGAGTTTTTACCAGGATATTGGTTATAGTAATAGCAACATTCAAGTTGGAGAGAATTCGTGCCTTTCTTTCTCTGGAAGATATTTTGATCAAATAAACTGCCTTCAGTCTGATACAGGAAACTGCCAACAGACTTCTCACAGTTATGTAGAGGGTTTGTGATGAATATGGAAAACTTAATTAATACCACATTAATCGATTACAAATCTAGAAATCCTTATAGATTCCAAACAAAGGAGAGCTCTTCTTACAAGAGAGTTTTTGGAAGTTGCAGCAGCTCATAACAGAAATAGAAATTAGGAAGGAAGCTTTGAGAAGATCTTTAATAAGTCTGTGGCACGATATTGTCATGCACTGAAGTGCTCTTACAGGACACACTGTATATGATGAACTTCCAAAGATTAATCTGTAAATGGTCACACAAAAGGAACAAAGTGAAGTGCTCTGGTATGGGTTTCAATACATGTAAACTCAACCTCTTGGGGAGTATACATGGAACTTTTCTTAACTTATGATTTATGGTCAGCAAAATGTCAACAGTATCAATATTTTTTCTCAAGTGGACAGTAACCATCTTGCTTTTGATAATGGCAGGATATGTTAGAAATTCTTTGAATATAACTATAGACTTGTTAAGCAGAAGTCATATGACAATGGAGTGGAGCTTAAATCATGAGACATACACTAGTTTAACAGGCAATGGGGGAAGCAGCAAAAGCATGTTGACCTCTTTGCTTTGAAGGTCTAGTATTAAAAAATGAAATGCAGTGGGTACTCTAAAGCAGAGATGATCTCAGAACCCCTTGTATGCACTTCCACTCCTTTTCTTGCTGGCCAGGGCAACTGACTAGTTTAGAAGGGAAAAGGATAGCACAGTATTGATCTGGGAGACAGTGCCTCCTGAGTTTGATGGAAATGTCATCAGACTACCAGTCACAAAGGACTTTTTACAACAAGGTAGAGTCGTCCATCTAAACCTAAACTCTGTTATCTTAATAGTCTGGTTATTGAAAGGGAGGGAGCACTGAAAAGAAAAAAATCGATTCAGGTGCGGTAATACTCAGCCAATGTTATTGCACAGCAGGAGTACAAATTAACAGAACACTTAAGAATCTTCGAAATACTTTGGCCACAGATATAAAAAAAAGAGCAAACAGCTCTTGAAGGCCTAAATATCTCACACAATAATCCACAAAAGGGTGCTCATTAGTAGACTGAATTGATACCCAGGTTGGATACTGAGACTACTACTAAGACTTAATCAGCTGTATAATTTGAACCACTAAAAATATTTTCATTATATTTATCATCTAGTATTTCTAAGCACCACTACATCAGTCAGAAGTATCTCTGGATTGTTTGTAGAAGACCGATGTTGATTTTGTTGAACCAACTAGTTTGAGTTCATGCTCAAAGTCAATTCAGCTTTCCACAGATGCACAAAGATATGTAGATGTCTCAATGCCTAATTTTTAGGTGCCCAATCTCTCTATACATACAATGCATGGGAAGAGTTAGGTGCCTAAGAATGAGATTCACAAAAGCCAGAAAACTGAGTTCCCTAACCCACTCACTAGAAAATGATAAGGAGAGGAGTTAGGCATTTGTCTCCACTCAGGATTCACAGCCATGAATTCTATAGGAGTTAGGCACCGAAATCGGGTCAGTCCTTTCTCTCAAAAAATGGAGGAGGAATAGGAGTTGAGTATAATGGGCAGCACCAATAGCCCAGTGGCTAGACATTCATCTCCTGTCCCTGATTTGAAGCACAGGCTTGAATCAAGGTCTCCTACCTCCCATATGAGGGCCCTAACAACCAGGCTGTGTGATATTCTAGGGTGGGTCTCTCTCAGTCTCTCCTGTGGAAGCTGTTCCACAAAATACTTACGTATTCATTTGACCAGAGAGAAAGACTCTACTTTAGTGGTTAGGGCACATGAGAGACCCAGGTTCCAGTCCCTCCACCCATGAGAATGTAAGTGTTTTATACAAGTTTATACAAAGCGGAACAGTGTCAACAGGAGAGACTTGGAGAGTGCTGTACCCCAGAATACCTTGTGGCCTGGTGGTCAGGGCACTTACCTGGATGAACTGGGTTCAAGTCTCTGCACCAAATTAGGCAGAGTGAGGATCTGGGTCTCCCACATCCCAGGTGATTGCCCTAATCACTGAGCCATTTGGTATAATGGACACCATCATTATTGTCTTTTGTGTGTGTTATGACTCCTCTGAGAACCTTACCCCCAGATCAGGCCTGGCAGGTGAGATAGGTGGGGAACACCCATTTTGAGGGCTTAGATGTGACCTCGGTGCTGAGCAGCTTGGCAGTATCAGGACTTCGGTGGCTTTGCACATGCCCCCCAGCAGGAATTTAGGAGCCTCGGAGCCTTCAAAAGCAGAAGCTTAGGTACCTAGGAACTGAGGAACCTTTTGGGAAAGAACATAAGAACAGCCATACAGGTCAGACCAATGGCCCAAATAGCCCAGTATCCTGTCTTCTGACCGTGGCCAATGCCAGATGCTTCAGAGGGAATGAACAGAACAGGGCAGCTATTGAGTGATCCTCCCCTGTCATCCAGTCCAAAGGTGGCAGTCAGAGGCTTAGGGACACCCAGAGCATGGGGTGGCATCTCTGACCATCTTGGCTAATAGCCATTGAATGGACTTGTTCTCCATGAATTTATCTAATTCTTTTTTGAACCCAGTTATATTTCTGACCTTCACAACATCCCCTGGCAACAAGTTTCATGTGTTGACAGTGCAAAGAAATATTTCTCTAAATTTGTTTAAAACCAGCTGTCTATTAATTTCATTTCCTGATCCTTGGTTCTTGTATTATGTGAAAGGGTAAATAACACTTCCCTGTTCACATTCTCCATACCATTCATAATTTTATAGACCTCTATCATATCATCTCCTTAATGGTCTGTTTTCTAAGCTGAACAATCCTTTTTAATCTCTCCTCATATGGAAGCTGTTCCACACTCCTAAGAATTTTGTTGCCCTTCTCTGTACCTGTTCCAATTCTAATATCTTTTTTGAGATGCACACAATATTCAAGGTGTGGGGTACCATGGATTTATATAGTAGCATTATAATATTTTCTGTCTTATTATCTATTCCTTTCCTAATGGTTCCTAACATTCTGTTAGCTCTTTTGATTGCCACTGCACATTTGGCAGATGTTTACAGAGAACTATTCATGAGGGATCCAAGATTTCTTTCTTGAGTGGTAATAGCTAATTTAGAATCCATCATTTTGTATGTATAGTTGGGATTATTTTTTCCAATATACATTACTTTGCACTTATCTGCATTGAATTTCATCTGCTATTTTGTTTTCACGTTACCCAGTTTAGTGAGACCTCTGTGTAACTCTTCACAGTCAGCTTTGGCCTTAACTATTTTGAGTAATTTTGTGTCATCTGCAAATTTTGCCACTTCACTGTTTACCCCCTTTCCAGATCATTCATGAATATGTTGAACAGCACAAGTCCCCAGTGTATTGTTGCGGGATCCTGCTGTTTACCTCTTTCCAATATAAAAACTGACCATTTATTCCTACCTTCCTATCTTTTAACCAGTTACTGATACATGAGAGGACCTTCCCTCTTATCCCAAGATTGCTTACTTTGCTTAAGAGCCTTTGGTGTGGGACCTTAGCAAAGACTTTCTGAAAGTCCAAGTACACTGTGGGTATGTCTACACTGCAACCTAAACCTGAGCTTAAGCCTGGTCTCAAGCCGAACCCACTTTGCCTCTATACTGCAATTGCACTAAGCCAGGACTTGGATCCAGGGAACCAGGATCCTGCATGGCTGTAAGGTCTGAGATTGCTTTAAGCCAGGACTGGGGGTCCAAGCACTATTGCTTTGCAGTTTAGACACACCCCTATCTTGCAGGGTCCTAGAGCCCGGGCTGCAGCCCTAGCCCGAACACCTACACCACAATTAAAGAGCCCCTTAGCCAGAACCCCACGAGCCTGAATCATCTGGCATGGGCCAGCCACACTGTAATTTAGACCTAGTCAGGGTTTTGGGTGGATGATATCGGGCCAGGTAATCAGTGTGACGTGATGGTTACTTGAGCACAGACCATGCAACAGCTTAGTTAAGAAAGCCAGCAACATTCCCTCCTTAAGGGAGGAGCTGACTGTCTCCAATGGCTGAGCCCAGTTCTTCTTTACTGCCCTTCAACAATCAAGAAAAACATGGGTCCAGAAGGCAGATTGTGTAACAAAAAGGCTCCCAACACCTGGAGTACCTGAGCCAGCATAACTAGTGTACTCAACTGGAGAAAACTAGGGGCAGATTCTCCTCCCTGCCCAAGTTCCACTCAGTTGCAGTGGAGAAGTTAGAACTGCAAGGGGCTGGTTGTGGTTCCATGATCCTCAGCTACTCAGCCCTGGCACAGATTAGAGGTGCAGCTCTAGCTCATGGGAGAATCTGGTCTAGTGTTGCTTTACTCTGTTATGCTCCCTCCAGTTTCATCCCCCAACATGTACTATCTTTCTCTTACTCTCCTAGCAGTGGTTACATGGCAGCAGAGCTGTCTTCTCCAGCTTTATACTGGTGGAGTGCTCACTTGTGCAGGAGAAATTCTTCAGTGACAATCTCTGGTTGATTTAGGTGCAAAATGGCCTTGGCAAACTGAAAAACATAACCCTTAGCATTTGTCCTCTCCAGATCTCATCCTGCTTGTAGAGTAGGGTACTATTTACCATGAATAAGGTGATAAAATCAGGTCCTTATGCTGCTCTGGAACATTTGGCTCTGTACTGTATAACTAAAAAAGCTATCTGCCTGAACTACTTCTACCTATGTTGCTTTCTCCAACCAAATAAAAGCAATATAATTTCCATGGACAGAAACTGTTTGACAACAGCATTTGAATTATGGGCCGCAAGAACCTTTCTTTTCATTTTTAACTTCTAACCTATGATTTATAACTTGGCCCTCATTTGAAAATAAGAGGTTAGTGTCTTATTGACTTGGTTCTAAATTGCATTTCATTGTATTAAAGAGGATCTATCATTTTTCTATGAATCTAAATACTATTATATATAAAATATTTGACTAGCACACAGCTGTGAGGCTAGATTTTGAAAAACAGTCATCTATGAAGCTAAGATGGTATTTAGTGAAAACATTCCAGAGGAGTACTGTATTATTTAAAATGGTCTTCACAATTTGATTTTACGTAGTTTTGCTGATCATTTCCTTTGTACTTCAGGACTGTACATTGATTGGACATACTGTTCCATCTGCACTGGAGGTAGGACAGGAACTGAGCTAATAGCTTACAAGAGTGTTGTACCAATTCAAGATAGAGGCTAAAATGACATGATAGAGAGAAAGGTTACCCCTTTCCTAAGATTGTCACTCCTGGTCATATTTTAATTAGAATTTACTGGACTGAAAGAGGCTAACGGGGTAATTCTGCACAGGAACAGAGAAATTTCTAACATAAAAGGGAACGGTTCAATATTCCTATTGTCTATAGGGAGTTGTCAGCTTTCATAATATTAACACTGTAATTAACAGGATATGCAGCGATATATTTTAAAATAATGTATATTTCAGATGCCTCTCAGTGTATTACCAACTAGCACCTCATTCTTCTCAGGTCTCTTAGAATTACTGCAGTCCCTCTTTCCCCCTTGTCTTTCTCTATAAAAAAAGATCTTTCAGAGTTTTCTAAATAGTGCTCATTCCCAAGGGTGACTTAATGGACACAGTATGGATAAATCCACATGACAATCCACTTTACATTATGGCACAGCTGGCATTCTCTGCTCATGTTCAGCTCAGGAATAAACTCATACAGAAACTGCATCAGTGTAGAGTGTGGGTCAGTGCATACTGCTTCATCATGTCCTGGAAATGACCTCTTTTCCTCTTACAGATAATGGTGATGTATGAATGTATACATTTTTTTTTTTTTTTTTAGTGCAGTCAAGGCACTAGGAGTCATTTGCAGGGTATTTTGGGTGGGAGTGTGCACTGGAGTTGCCAGAGCTTTTACCCGGTAGTTAAAACCTCAAGTTTTTTAGTCTTCATTTGTTTAATAGAAGTACTCATATACTCTCCGTACTATCAATTGTCAATACTCTGTATTCTTTTTTAAAGTATAAATCATTTAAGTAGAAAAATAGAAAAAATAAGTAGAAAAATATTTACAGAACTAGACTGGATTAAAAATACCTGCTACTTGTGGGAAACCAAACCCACAGGGTAGATGGGGAATAAAGTACAGGTTGTGTATCTGATAAGTAGCCTGAAACTAACATCTGAAGGAAAAAATCTTTTGAAATGAATGAGGCACTTTGGAATAGGCAGACAGGTTAGATGGTTAGCTGTGCAAGGTAGTGGCTGTGTATGCCTTTGTCTTTGTCCAGGACCTAGCACAAAAGACTGACTCGGACCTCTGATATGGATATTAAACAATAACAAATAAAAAGAGAAAAGAACAATGGAAAATGGATCTTTTATGGCAATTCTTAGGTTCCTAAAGCAATTTCAACTCTTCTACAAAAGCCAAGTCATTTACTGCATTTTCTCCATTGCCCTTTTCCTGTCACCTTATACCCCCAAACCTGTACTGGTGAGCTATATACATTTTAATTGGAATATACTGGATTCATAAACTAACCCTTCTACTTGATACACTACTAATTACACTTTGTTGTGATTCAGTGGGCAAATGTCTGATCTGCTTGTAGGACACTAAGTATGCCCCTGCTTAGGAGTACCTGAAGTGTTTCAAACTGGTTTGTCCCTCTTTACTACAAGTAAAATACGAAAAAGTACCATTTTTCATGTCTACTTATCATAGTAGACACAATTGTGTCCTACAGGCGTAACAATTTTCACTGCCAGAAGTAAAATAGTAGCATTTTAGTTGTACTTTAAGTGATAATATTTCTATTGAATGTCTACAAAGGACAATACTTTATTATTGCATTTGGAGGGTATAAGAAGTAAAAACATTTTTCTCTCGTACACTGGCCATGCTATTCCGTAAACTCACTTGTGGTAACCACTTATAGCAACTGAACAATAAAACATTCCAGTCACACAAGGTCATTTTCTAATAATTTAAAACTGCCTGTTACAACCAATAACTTGGATGCTGAAAATCAGGGTAGCAGTTATAAAGTCTTGGAATATAACTTTTCATGTAAGGCAATGGTTTTTAGCACAGCCAGGGACATGCAAGTGACCTGGGGCATAAAATTGCTGCTAAAAAAAAAGATATATTTCCACAAAATGCTCAGATATCTACTTATAACAATTACAATAATGATAATTTCACATCTGTTAGGCAGACAGTTTTAATCTGTAAAAGGTTAAGTATTTGACAGTTACTTGTTCTTACATACAGATTAGCTACTTGAGGTTTAACCTTTAGATGTACTTAAGCAACCACTCTTTAAAATTTATTGTGTAAAACCACCCAAATAGAAATTGTCTAATCACTTGTAATTAAGAATACGGAAATCTGAGAGACTTTTTTTCCTTCCTTTCTCATAAAAATCCCTCAAATAACCTTCCTTTCCTTTTGTGTGAAAATATTTATAAGCACATTATTTTAATTTCCAGAGACACAGGTTTGTAATTAAGGATTATAAAAGGAGGATTCTATGACTAAATGTGTACAATTAATTACCTAGACTTAATACGGATACTTCTGGAAGAACACGATTCTTTCAAATTGAATTCTGTGAAGTACATTGAAACAGGGTGGATGGGAATATGAATCTTCTTGTGGCCTTTATATTTCCTCAAAATGGAGAATAAGATATTTATATAGTAGTAGAAAGATCTCCAGATTTCTGTAGTTTTATATTAGGCTTTTCCTAAGTGTCATAAAACATGTGATGTTTTACACCTTTTGCATGGAACTGAATTTAATTAAAAAGTATCCTGTGGAAGTCAGGATTTTTTTTTCCTGGATGACATTTATTTAGCTATCAAGAACATGTACCTGATTCAAATTAAAAGGCTTATTTTATTGTATTTTTGATTACTGGCAAAGGAATAAATAGAACTTCAAGAGTCAAACATGCACACATGGGGACTGGACACTTGTTTGTTGTTGCTGTGTATGTCTGCTTCACGGAAGTGCAGCTGGAATGTCCTTTTCATCCACCAGCAGGAATGTGAAAGCATGCAAATTTCCATTTTAGGCACTTTATAACTGTGTTTTATAATCCATTACTTTCTCCCTCCCCAAAAATGGACACTCTGGATTTTTGGTCCACACATCCAAATTAGGCCTAGAAAATAGCCAAGTCAAAAATAAAGCAACAAGTTCAGGGAAGAGGGAGGTTGTAGCTCAACAGCTAGATCTTGCACCATTCAAGTCAGTGAGAGTTTTTTCATTGACAGGAATGGGAGCAGGATCATGTCCCAAATGAGCAAGTTGCAGGAATTCACAAAAAAATAACTTAAAACATTTCTGAAAAAGTCAGACTCCCATGTGCACAAAGTTTCTCCTGGGTAACTTTTTCTTTTGCACCAGGCATAGGGGTCTCCATGTGTGGGTTGGTTTTTTTTTGTTTTGTTTTGTTTTTTGAGCAAATATTTATTGTCGGTAATGCAAGCAATGGGATCATCCCTGGGCCTCAGAGTTTTCAACCTTGCCCCCCACCCACTTCCAATGTGCCAGGTATGTCCCAGGCAAGAAGCAGCAGAACTGCCACTGCCTTTTGACAGGGAAAGACAACTTTAAGTTTCAGCGGGTGCTACATAGTTCATCTCCAAGTACTGTGTCCCCTCCCCATCTATAATCTGTTGTTATGCTACCTTCTTCAGACTTTTCCTCTTTATTCTGTACTTATTGTGTTATGTCTGAGTACACAGGGAAGGCAGACATTTCCTGGGCCTTATATAGAAAGGTCAAGTTTATCATAAAGAGGAAAACAATTAGTGTGGGTGGGGCAGATGTGATACAGGGGAAACCTGCATGAAAGGGTATATGTCTTTGGCAGCTTGGGAGCACCCAGGAATAGATGTCTGAGTGTTCCTGTAGCAGAAGTGTGTTTTTATGGGAGGGGGCAGAGAGGCTGAGCATGCAATAGGGTGCTGGTTGTGTAGATTTCATTAGTTGCAAAAAGGGGTAGGTGTCTCTCAGTGGGGAGAACACACCCAAATTGAATGTCTTGACTAGGAGCTATTTATAAGAGATTCTAGTATGTCCACTTCTGAACAGTTTAAAGAAGATGGACAGAGGTAGTTTTTAGTCTTTGATTGGTATTAACCATTGTGTTCTTATGCCCTACTTAGCTCATATCATCACGAGTCATTATAAATGAAGAAATAGATGAGGTCTGCTAGTGCCATAATATTATAGACCATTACAAACACATTAAAGAATAATAGCTATCTAGTAGCTGTAAGTCTACTATATGCCAATTAGTATATTTAAACTGAGCAATAAAAAGGAGTTAATAAAATACACCTTAGAACTTGAACATAAGATTAGAGATGACATTTTGGCTCCTCTTCAGATTGTTGAACAATGCAGTAGGTTTGAAAAGAAGGTCAGATTATTTTATTCAGAGCCTGAGGAAGTTTTCATGGCTGAAGCATACTCCCTCTCCTTATTTTGTTAATGGTGATATATATTTTGTTACATATTTAGCAGCCCTCAGTCAAGCCCAGCAACAGTTTTGTTTGCAAATTATAATTAACTGTTTGAAAATTGGATAACTAATGTGGTGCTGTCCTTAAAAACATATTATGGTTTCTAAATGTACAGAGAGAAACTGCAATGGAGGTGTAGAAAGCCAATGATATGAAGATTTTGATAAAAGCTTGTTTCAAATTACTTAATCACTTTGGTGTTTTCTTCTGTCTCTGTGATTGCCAGTGCTATAAATCTGATCTCTAATCCATTGTATAGCTGTATTAATTGAAAAATGGAAGCAGGATGTACTGGGGCTATTTGTAAATCAAGTAATACGTAATAAGGAATTTTATTTCCTATTCTTCTAGGTTTCTGGTAGTTTGCATTCACTGTGTTTCAGTGAGAAGTGTAAAAAAGACATCTAGTTGGCTTATTTTAAGAGCTATGGGATCAGCTAGATTTTCGGCTGGTGTAAATCATTGTAGCTCTATTTAATTAAATGAAACTACACTGATCTGCACCAGCTAAGGATCTCGCTCTGTATCTTCATGGGAAATAATGAAATTCATGCATTAGTTATAGTTGTCAGTTGTGGAAAATATTATTTAGGTTAATTGAATTAATTAAAATAAATATTTGTGTTTTTAAGCAAAACAGTTTATGTTGTAATAAGATAACAGACACATTTTATGCATCTTTTTTTTTTTTTGCTGGATTTTGTTCCTTACAGATAATGATCTTTCAATCTCTGTTCCATAAATATGCATGTCATGTTCAAGTTTCTATTTAATGCATGCATGAGTAAGAAGCACTGCATTTGATTAACTTTATTAACAATAAATAATCAAGTGTACTGTTTTATGTTAACCCCTATTTAAGGGAAAACACCCATGTGAGTAAGTTTACTCATGTGAGTACTGCCATTGATCTTAACAGGATTACCCATATGAGTAAAATTAGTCAAGTGTGTAAGTGTCTGTAGGATCAGTCCTTTATTGTGTTGCAGCCTTTAGAGCTTTTACTATTTGGCAAGCAATCATTTATATCCTTTAAAAAAAAATATTTATGGCTTTTTTTGACTAATTGCTTTTTACATGATTTAGAGCATTTTGCATTGTTACCATTTGTTAAAACACATCCAGAAACAGGCAGAGCAGAATCATTTTTCAACTTTTTAGTGTCATTTTTATAGACAAATAACACTTGTAAATGATGGATAATAGCCAGCAGAATGCTGTGTTGTATAAAATGTGCATGAATTATATTTGCTGGGGGGTAGAAGGTTAACTTGTCTATGAACTAATTGAGGAGCTTTATGGTAAATGCAAAGTGGCGTGTGCACATTATAAACATGACTTTAAACCAGATTAAAAAGGGGTTTTCCTTCTCTTGGGGCTTATTCATTATCTCATCCCTTTTTTGGGCAGCCTGGTATTTAAAAAATGAAAGTCTAATCAGAATGAATCCATAAGAACTAAAACAGTGAGAACAGAGCAGATGTGCTTAATGATGTGACACACCAACACTTTACAAGCTTGGCCCCAATCCTGCAAACCCTCTGCTCAGAACTTCCACTAACTTCAGTAGGAATTTGTGCAGAGTGTTTGCAGAATTAGGCCTTAATCTTCATTCACTGTCACACATAATAAAGTTTACTAGGCTAGTATTCAAAAAACTGTTGGGTTTTTTTTTGGTATTTTACAATTCATAGTTTACTTTAAAATGTTTATTTTTATGTTGTGTCTTATGGAAGAATTCAGAATAACTGCCTTCCCTTTACTCCAGTAATATATAGTTGTATATTATGACCTGTGCTAGTCAATAGAAGTTTATATGAATGTCTTTGACCAATGCCAAGCAATGGCAAAATAGACAAATGGCTCTGTTTGCAAAAAAATGTTCTTTGCATATACAATATAGGATCTAAGCCCCGAAGACACTTAAGCATGGGTTTAACCTTAACCCTAATCCATTGACTTCAATCGGAGTATTCACAAGTTACAAGATAATCTTTGCGCATAATTCTTTGCAAGATTGGGGCCTATGTATTTTAAATTGATTAAAACATTATATTTGCATGTATTGTTTTTGGTTCATCCTCTAGGTTCCCAACCTTTTCTCTGTTGTGGCACACCTCAAGCTCCAGAGGTTCTTCCTCCCCACCCCTGGCTGCAGGAGGGAGGGGAGAGGCAGAGGAGCAGACCTCTTGCTCAGACAGGAGGGAGGGGGGGAAGAGAGGGAGATTGAGCTCTGATTGGTTGCTCCACCGCTGGAAGAGGCCAGGATAGTGAGGCAGACAGTCGATCAGAAGGCAGCTTCCCTCCCTTGTTCTCACATGTACTTTTTCAAAAAATTATGTGGCACACCTGTTTGGGCCTGACGGCATATCAGCATGCCATGGCACACTGGTTTGGAAACACTACTCTAGGCTTCTTCCATTTTCCTCCTTTACCCACCCTGAAAGGCCCAACATCATGATCACTTTTTCTCTAGTCAAGGAGTGCTGGTAGCAGTTTGTCAATCATGACCCATGCTTTGACTAGAGGGAAGTGTTACTATAGAGCAACACAAGCCCCCCCAGCAACTGAGTGGTTTTTCCCAGGTTCAGTTGAACTCGGGAGCTTGGGGTTGACCTCATGATCCAGACTCATATCCCCATCGAGCTCTGCAATACTACCACAGTGCAATCCTACTCCCAGTTCATTGTTTTAAGTATTTTACCTTTTATTTACACATCTTGGCATTTAATTTTTGCAGTGGTTTTAATTTAACATTTAAATAAATATTTGGGGCACGGGTAGAATTTCAGCAATTTGTTGCTAGGATTCAGTAGAGTTCATGCCAGCATGCATTCTTTGTCCTTTTTCAAAGGTACTCAAGAGACAAAAATGCAGAACTCTGGATAATATCCTTCTAGCAATGGCATCTGGCTTCTTGGCAGACTCCTCAGGCAATTGGCAGCCTTGCCTTTAGATCCAAAACTAGTTCTCTGATAAGTTTTTTTTGAGATGTCTTGTCCTTCTGGTTATCATATTTGCTTGGCTTAACTTTGATTCTGAGTAATTATTGCATTATTATTTGAGAACGTAGTGCTTGTCTAATCTGTCATGCTAGCTGAGATTTTATGGTAAAAGAGGTGGTTTCATATGTATCTAATGTGGACACATGTCTATCTACATAGCTAAGGATGTGTTGAGATTTATACTCCAAATCTACACAATAATTCTTCAGAAGACAATTGAATTTTCTGTGTAATTTTGTTTTGGTAAAATATTTACTACTTTGCAGTGGAAACATTCTTTGGCTTCTCTCTCTCTCTGCCACATGTGCACACACATAGATAAAATCTCAGGCTTAGGACACTCTGAACTTTTAAAAATTAAACACATTAAATTATCTTTAACAAAGGAGATTACTTTATTGAGCTACACCTAGGTTAGTTGATGGAGCTGCTTACACCCATCACCTGCTTCCATTTTTTGACATTGCCCAGACTGCCTCCAACTCATCAGCAATCCTGGTCACAGAGACAATAGGAAGCTTGAGACACAGTCTGGACAGAACAAGGTATTGGGAGGAGGCTGAACTCTGGGGGGAAATGGGAAGCGAGGATGTGGGTGGCAGGCAGCGTGAAGAGAACTTGGAGGAAGGCTCTGGCGGAAATGGAGGGCTTTAGAAGGGATATGTGGTAATTCTGGAAGAAGAGGCTTGTGTGTGTGTGTGTGGGGGGGGGAGGGGAGTAAAGGTCCATGTTTGAAGAGTTCCCCTGATGCCAGTGCCCCTGCCATCTTATGGTGAGATGGGAAAGGGAAGGGAGAGGAGGGAACTTTCCTCTGAACATGCTTGAGAAACTGAGTTAGCAGTAGTGTGTTGCTGATGGCTTGATGCAAAGATACTGGGATCTCCTGCCCACCCCAGCCCCCTTATTAAAAATATCTCCCTGGTTCTCTCCATGCCCCTAAATTCCCAATTACTTCTTGGTCATGCAGAGTGGGCAGGCTATTGTGTATGTATGTGGCAGGGAAGGGATCCCTTTGGAAAATTAGTGAGGGTATGGAATATGCTAACATACATTCACTGTATATAGTATAATTGATAGTGCATATAATTTATATGCACTAAAATATATATGATCAGTAGTTAGGAACCAGGTTGTAGGCCTAGTGGTCAGAGCAGGCATCCAGGTTGGGGAACAGAAGCTGGGGTCAAGGCTGGATTCAACTGCCAAATACCAGAACCAGGGGTAGAGCCAGAGTCAGTACCAGGAATTGAAGCTGAGGATCAGAGCCAGTGTTAGATATCAAATGCCAAAGCCAAGGGTTGAGCCTGAGTCAGAGTCAGAAGTTGGAGCCTATGGTCAGGAGCCAGGTGAAAGGGCAGGAATTGGAGAGGGGCTAAGACCAGACATGGAGCAGGAGCAAGGGAGGAATAAGGAACAGGTCAGAAATCAGGAACAGGGTTGGATAAGGATTGCAGGAGGATAAGGATAAGGATTGCAGGAGGCAGGCAAGAGAAGGATCCAATGTGACGGCAGCAGTAGCAGCATCAGGAATTCTTCGCAGACGCTCAGAGAGCCCGCCTGGCTTACTTCCTGGCTTAAGTAGCGAGTGTGAAACAGTCAGGTGGCAGCAGGCCTTGCGTGCTCTGATAGGACTTCCTCTGGGGCCTGACCACCCAGGTTTAGCAAGATGCTGCTTCATCCATCTCCCTTGCTGGCAATGAGGGAGTGTCAGCGATCCAGCCCCTCCTTCCTGTCCAGCCCTGTGTTCTAGACTTGCACCCTTAGATCCTTACAGTAGTGCACACCTACAGCTGAAGTGGGTCAAGTGGGAGGTGCACCACGTATGACACAAGTTAACACTCATGTTGGAGACTGAAGGGCTTTGTTTCTTTATTCGTACAACCCTCTCTAACCCAGGGAGAAGTACTTTAATGCGAAGGTCACTGCTAACTCATATTTTCCATAACATAGCACAATGCACTAGTATCGAGAACTCCTCCGTCCCCAAACTATTAGAGAGATATTATTTTAGATAGCTTCAAATAATCAAAAGGATAACTTGATGGAATAGTCTGGTATAATACTGTCCTAAATGCACCATGAGTGCCTTTCCCCCCCAAATTCTACAGCTGCATGTCATGGAAGCTGGTTTAAAATATTACTACTGTGCACGAGGAGTAATTAAAAAAGAATGGCTTGGGCAATGCAGTATATTACCTGGCAGTGTGGCGGATTTCCAGGTGGGAGACTCACATTTTGGAATGACTTCGGGACTGCCATTCCATGTTCTGGACAGGGCAGTAACACCACACTCTTTCTTTTCTAAGGACCAGGGAAAAGTCAGGTGGTATACATGTAGGCCTTAGTCCAACAAAGCACAAGCACATGCTTAACTTTAAGCAGGAGACTTGTTTAAAGTTAAGCATGTATAAGTGCATTGTTGGATTGGGACCGAGCACTCCCTGTCTGGCTATCTAGAATAATGGCATTGCAAATGTAAGGGGACTGTTGCCCCCTTACTAACATTCAGTGGGGGTGTTTTAGTTGCTAGCTCCCAGTACTAAAAAGGGGAAGGGTCAATGGGGAATCAGGACCCTGAGACTGCCAGTCCCTAGGAGCAATGGGGAGAGGCCAATGCTCCAGGTCAGCGTGAATGACAGGGTGGGCAGGCTAATCAGGGAGTTAGGAGGCAGGGGGGTTCCATCCGCTGTGTGAGCTGGAAATGCCTGGGTCAGACAGAGTGGGGCTGAGCTAAGGAGAAAGCAGGGGCCCAAGTTGAGCTGGGGAGCAGAGCTGTGCCAGATGCAGAGGGACCAGAAAAGCAGGCCAGAGAGAGCAGACCCTGTCCTGGGAGCAGAGCTACAGCCTCAAAGCCAGAGGCACAGCCCAGAGAGAGCAGACTTGCCCTGGGAGGAGAGCTGCAGCAACCAGAGCCAGAGGGGCCAGAAAAGCAGCCCACGAAGCAGGTCAGTGCTGGGAGCAAAGTCACAGAAGCAGCCTGCAGAGAAGACCTGTCCTGGGAGGAGAGCTGCAGCAACCAGAGACAGAGGGGTCAGAGAAGCCGCCCAGGGAGCTGGAGGCAGAGCAGCAGCCGTGCTGAGGCAGAGTGCAGCTGGAGCTGCGGCTGGAGCAGTCCGGAGCTGGGTGTCGTGAGCAGCTGGGAGAGTGAGGGGGGACCCTGGGCAGTGGGCCCACCAGCCAGGAGGCTCTGCAGGCTAGACTCGGAGGGGGATTGATAACCCTGAAGGGCGGGGGCAACACTGGGAAGAAGGGCCCTGCCACCTAGAGCCTGAGAGCGTGTGGCCACCACCAGAGCAAGTGTCCAACCGACAGCATCCCTACAGCACAGCCAGGGCCTGAGAAGGAGGCCTGGGACTTACAAGGAACAGACTGTGAACTGCCCTGACATTCCAGAGACACTGTTTGTGATGTTCCCTGCCACAGAACGGGTTGATGTATTTCCTTTAACCTTTCCCATTTTCCCTTATTCTTTTTAAAATTAATTGTTGATTAAATAACTTGCATTTGCTTCAAATTGTGTGTAATGATCAGTGGGTCAGAGAAGTGCCCAGTGCAGAGAGAACACCCCAGAGTGGGGACACCCTAGCCCCTGTCCTAGGTGACCACAGCAGGGTTGGGGGTTGAGGCCCCCAGGAATCCTGGGCCCAGCCTTGTTGGAGTTACGAGGACTCTGCCAGACAGGAGAATGGAAGGGGAGTCCTCAAGGGCAGGGAGGCCACTGGCTAAAGGAAGTGGGAGCGAGGATTCAGATCCTTTCGCTAGCTCACTTCATCGGGGTAGTGCAGAAGCCAGGAAAGTTCCCCACAATAGCGGGACTATTCCCCCGCTTACACAAACGTTGAGGAAACTGCGTGGTTTTACAGATTACAGCGGCTGTGCAAGAACTGTAGGCTATAGTGGTACAAGATAAGTAGACCAGAGTGAATGTGTGGCTAGAAGTTCAACATATTTAGCCCCTTCCAGATAAAATAATCGCCTTTGGGATCCGTGCTGAGGAAGAGCCAACATGTGGTCATTAATTACACTTGCTGCAAAAAGAATATATTTAAAAAAATCAAAATACCAATATATTTCTTATATCAACTAAGATTTTTTAAAAAAATCTTACATTTTAGAAGCTGTAGATCCCAGTTCTTGAGGTCTCAGAGCTATGATAAGTAATGATTGCATTTATCGGTACATTACTTAAGTCAACCAAATAATGTAACTAATCAGCTTTAACTGATCATATCTATTGCACAGTGTTGGAAAGATAGCAATCTAATTACAGTGGTTCATTATTGAATAACAGCAATAGTTACTTTGGTGGAATATAACTATCTTTGATAACTGATCCCATCCCACCATTTCCTTCCTTTAAGAAGAGTTGCAATTACTTTTATTCAAGTTTTAGAAAAAGGTTGCATTCAAAACTAAGAATCTTGGGTTAAGGCAAGAAGTTATGTGTGTGTGGAATGTAGTACATCCCAAGACTCTGATTTCTCCATTTTAATTATTGACTTTTTTATTATAAAGGCACTGTTCAGAAACTGTGGCTAACTATGTCCATTTCCAGTTCTCATTCCTCTTAATGAATTATAACTCATACTTGTCAAGGTTCCTTCCCCACTCTGAACTCTGGGGTACAGGTGTGGGGACCTGCATGAAAGACCCCCGAAGCTTATTTCTACCATCTTAGTTTAAAAACTTCCCCAAGGCACAAAATCTTTGCCCTTGGACTAGGGTATGCTGCCACCACCAAGCGCTTTAACAAAGAACCAGGGAAAAGGACCACTTGGAGTTCCTCTTCCCCCAGCAATCCCCCCAAGCCCTTACACCCCGTTTCCTGGGGAGGCTTGAGAATAAACAAGTTGAGCACAGACCAGCTTGGGTTTCTTAGGACTCTTAAAATCCAATCAGATTCTTAAAAAACAGAACTTTATTAGAAGAACAAAACAAAGATAAAAGAAACACTCTGTAAGATTAGAATGGAAGATAATCTCACAGGCAGTCAAATTCAAAACATAGAGAATCCCTCTAGGCAAAACCTTAAGTTACAAAAAGACACAAAAACAGAAATACACATTCCCTCCAGCACAGCGAAGTTACAAGCCAAAACAAAGAAAACCTAACGCATTTTCTAGCTAGATTACTTACTAACTTTACAGGAGTTGGAGGGCTTGTATCCTTGATTTGTTCCCAGCAAAGGTATCACACAGACAGACAAAAGCCTTTCCCTCCCCGCCCCCTCCAGATTTGAAAGTATCTTGTCCCCTCATTGGTCATTTTGGGTCAGGTGCCAACGAGGTTACCTTAGCTTCTTAACCCTTTACAGGTGAAAGGATTTTGCCTTTGGCCAGGAGGGATTTTATACAGAAAGGTGGTTACCCTTCCCTTTATATTTATGACAATACTTGAAGTATTACCTTACACTTCATTACTGAGGATAGTTAGAAACTGGAACTTGCTAGTGTACTTATTTTTTTTAGGTATTGTAAATATGAGATGAAGTGTTGATAATGAGACGGTCTTATGGTGATTTCCATTAAAAAGTCAATATTTGCTATCAGTCACCAGACAGTGGAATCTCAGTTACAGAAGTATTTTTCTATTTTTAGCATAAGAAACAATTGCTAAAGCTCAGATACCACTGTGTATACACTGTTTAAAAATCTTGACTTTTTAGTAACAACCACATCTGAATTAGATCTGGCTTTATATTTGAAGACTGTTCTGTTTTCTCTGTTTTGGTTAATAATCGAAAGATGGTTCTGTGGAACTGATAGCCACACAAACTGTGATTGAATCCTTATTCAGAGTTTAGATTTTCAGGATTCTTTCTTGTCAGCTTTAATTTTCTTAAGGTGAAATTTAACCACAAATGTCCTTTCACGTCTTTTCACTTTCTCAAATAGAATTTTCTTTCTGGCAGAGGTTCTAAAATGTGAATCAGGTAGTCTAAAATCTGGTTTAGTAACGACCAGAAAATAATCTAACTTCACATATTTTAATCATGAAGTATACCATTGCAGATTCGCAGAACTCTGTTTTTGCACAGCGCTGCCTGTAAATCTTGCCTTGAGGAGCACCGGTCCTGCTGTTAATCCATGTTAGTAAACTACAACCATGTAGCCATCATGGACAGTCTGTCAGCATTGACTGCTCTGTTTAAATTAGTGAATGCCATCAAACTGCTATGCATATGCAGTAACAGCATGATGATGTAAACACTAAGTATTAAACTTGGTAGTTGCATGGTGACTGAGGCAGATAGACGTACAATGCAGAATTCATGGGGATTCTCACTAGCTTGGTAAAATTGAAAGATACAATCTTTTTTAAGATTAAGCACTGTATTTTGTTATTAGTAATGAATAATGTTAGCCGAAAGCAGTACTATACAGTAGTCCCTGTCAATACCATTTATACAGATTAGAAACAGCAAATATTAACTAAAAACATGATCTGTTTAAATTTTAATTCTCACTTTAAGGCATAAAATATATTAATTGGCTACAGGAAAGTCATTCTAGAGGGAATGCATTTTTTATGGCTCTAATTCTTTGTAATCTGAGGGTATTGATAAATAATGCAACTTTCACTGGAAAAGTATTCTGCATTACTAAAATACACATTTATACAGGATAAAGAAGTTAACTGTTTATATGTAATTTAAGTGGAACCTGTTTTTTAAATTTTGAAACTGGTGTGTAATACTATCTAAAGCTAGCACTGGTTAGCACTAAATAAAAATCTGTACTACTTTCACATAATGCAGATGAATGAGCTGAATGATTATCATGTATTGCTTTTGAGTTTATGAATGCTAACGATAGTTCAGCTTCAGTATGTCATTGGTTTAAAATCTTTGACTAAGTCAGTCTGCTTACAATTTAAATAAAATGCAATTCTGGTAATTTGCAATGACTACACATTTACAAGCAAAAACGGGGGAAGGCACTGAGGTCACAAAGAGAATGGTATCGTCAGCATATGTATTTATTTAATGTCACCTAAGGAATTTATGAAGCAAAGTATCATTGATAGAATCTGCTGTCTTTTTGAAGCAATTCTCATTTGAGGAATTGCCTAAGGTAAATTGGTTTGGCTAATTGAATCATACACTTCCATAGTATGCTGCATATAAAACTAGACTAGGAAATAAATATAATTAAAGTAAGCATGCCCTTCTAATTAATAATTGTTTCTGCCTTTTTAAGCAAATTTCAGTTGCCCAAAGTAGCTGTTCTAGTATAAACTTAATAATGGAGGCTGTAATAACAGGTATAAATTAAATATACATTGTTTAACCCCTGACAAATTAGTGCAGTACAAATACTAGATGATTTTATTTATAGCCAATGATATTTTTCTTGCTTTTTCTTTACCTGTGTTATATTGTAAATGAAGCAAATGTGCTCTTTCTTTTTTCAGGAATATGCCATGTGCAGGCACTGACCAAAAAAAAAAAAGGGGGGGGGATGGGGGAGAGGTGGAGAAATGTGGAATTTATGCAAAGGCAATTCCTTTTGTAAGTAATATGCAGGAATTGTTTGAGGACTTAACACTATCATCATAGTAGCTGTTCTTACTTGTGTATTGTTAGAAATAAAATATTGAGAATGGTTTAAGTATCGAGTATGCAGGTACAAAGGTAATAATATCCATGATGCAATAAAATATTTTGATTCCCCTGAGTGCCTCCTCAAAGAATATACTGCACTACTAAGTGCTTTGCATTGATGTTTGCCTCGACAAATAAATATTGCCAAAAGTGCTTTCTTTTTATAATGGCAGCAAATTGAAGATAGAAAGCCAGGGGTAAGAGCAACAAAAATATCCCAACAAGAAAAAGCGTCCACATTTTAATTTGCAACAAAGGATATAATTCTTTTCACATTACAGAGGATGTCACATCAGAATCCAAAATAAAGGACCAGATAGTTAGTGTACCACCAACATACTTTCAGATCTTTGACTACTTATTTTTTTAAATTATTATTATTTTAAAAAACTGGGAGTGGTGTTCAGTTTTTTGGTCTTGATTTCATTTTAGCAATGTTATTTTGTTTGTTTTTTAAAGTTTGTATTTTGATGTATCAAATTGAAATAGCAAATAAAAATTAAAATCAGTAAAACAGTCTTACTACATTCTTTCCCTCCCACCAAATATCTTGGATGTATGCAGTCATATCAGAAGACAGCAACGGAAAAGCTCTCTGGGTTGTATATTTTAAAGAGGTTCTGCAACTTGATAAGGTAATTGTTACTTGTTAAATTAATGGCTCTATGGTCCAAAACTGCATTCACAAACTGTGTTCAATTCATGTAAAATTTTTGAGCTGAAGTTGGTAACAGTATATAGTCTATAGCAGGGGTGGGCAAACTTTTTGACCCGCGGGCCACATCGGGGTGCAAAACTGTATGGAGGGCCGGGTAGGGAAGGCTATGCCCCACAAACAGTGTGGCTCCTGCCCCCGACTACCCCCCTCAGAACCCCAGACCCATCCAACCCCCCCTGCTCCTTGTCCCCTGACCGTCCCCTCCCAGGACTCCTGCCCCAAACCGCCCCCCCCCCCCGGGGCTGCGGGGGAGGGGAGACAGTGGGGGCGGGTCAGGGGATGAGCCTCCCTGGCCGGGAGTTCAGGGGCCGGGAAGGACGGTCCCGCGGGCCGGATGTGGCCCGTGGGCTGTAGTTTGCCCACCTCTGGTCTATAGTGTAGTGCATAGTCTACAACAGGGATTCTCAAACTGGAGGTTGGGACCCCTCGGGGCTCGCGAGGTTGTTACATGGGGGGTCGCAAGCTGTCAGCCTCCATCCCAAACCCCGCTTTGCCTCCAGCATTTATAATGGAGTTAAATATATTTAAAAGTGTTTTTAATTTATAAGGAGTGAGGGGTCTCACTCAGAGGCTTGCTATGTGAAAGGAGTCCACCAGTACAAAAGTTTGAGAACCACTGGTCTACAATGTACTTACACTTCAGAGCTCCCCCCGATGTGGTTGACTTCTTGCCCCACATGATGCTTAAATCACCCGGTTCTATTGTACTGGGTGATTTCAAAGTCCACACTAATGATAATTCTCTTGGGTTGGCTCAGAACTGCATGGGATCATTTCAGATAGCATTTGGCTCTGCACATACAGCTGGGCACACTTAGGATCTTGAGGCCACATCCTCATCTGGTGTAAATTGGCATAGCTTAATTGACTTGAATGGAGATATGCAGGTTTACATAGATGAGGATCTGGCTCTTGATTTTTGCATAGCGCTTAGGTATAGAGTTTGCATAGAGTTTGGTAAAGAGCAGGAAATATACCTTTGGTTATGCATCTTTGGAGTAGAGGATCTATTTCATTGGCATACCATCAAGCTTGATGGACCAATTAGGTTTCAGAATTTTCTAAAGAAAAATAAGTTGCAGCTGGTGGCCTACTCTTTTGAAGGCTTGATAGGAGTTGATTATAAAGTGCCCTTGACCATTGGTATGGTGTCTTCTATGAGTTATCTATCAATTAAGTGTTCATACATGTCTCTATGGTGTGTACAAATGACCGGCAAAAACTAAAACATACAAGGTAGAGTTTGGACTGCAGGTCATGGAAAGCGTATTATAGATCTTAAGGATTGCATCACAGAGTTTATATGGAGTTTCACCCAGTTCTGCTCACTGAGGTTCAGAAGATACGGAAGGTGCTTATACCCTTGAAGTTTGTAGAAAAACAAGTGAGGGAAGAGTTTGTTTCACTGATAGTTGGGATGGATAATAACCCCTTATGGAAGAGTAGGGCTTCCCTCCGGTAGTGTTGGTTAGGGCCCATACTCAAGAAGCCCATCACTTACTACTGGTAACTTCATCCATTATTACCCTTTTCCTAAATTTCCCTTTTTGGGGAAGATTATTGAGAAGGTTGTGATGAGGAAAATGAAGTGTCATTTAAAGTTCTCAGATGTCCTTGATCCCTTTCAGTCCATATTGAGATCTGGATATGGCAAAGAAACAGCCTGGCTATATCATGCGTTATCTGTCTGCCTCTAGCTGTGGTCAATGGCCAGCTATACGTGCTGATTCTTTTAGCCTACTAGAGTCTTTAGTACCGGATGCCATGACCACAGAGCTTTGTCAATTTGCTTGTGGTCCTTAGCTGAGGTAGACAGTACTGTTCATTCTTTCTGATGGAGTCCCAGAAGTTGGTTTGGGACAGGTGCTCTTCTTGTGTGGGGATCTGCAAGGCTACATTTTGTGTCTCTTCCTGGTCAAGCTGTTGGTGAGATTGCTCGGTGAGATAGTGAGTGGTTTCAGCTGCAGGGTCATCAGTGTGTCTCATTGTCATCATCTTCTGATGGTGGTGCTGCATCTGTGCTTTCTCAGTGACTGGCTAAGATGAGACTTAGGTGAGGATCACTATCAGAAAGACAGAGGTGATGATAGGTGGATGAAAATAGGATCTTGAGGGTATGGAAACTTTTGTGATTTAGGACTGAATTGCTGAAATATGTTTTGCATGGGATGATTTCAGATCATTCAGAAGCCACAGCTGATACAGAAAACAGCTGCCTAGATGTTAGACCATATAAGATTCAGGGAACATATTGTATTACCCTGGTTCTCCAAGAATTGAACTGGTTTCTTGATTGCTTTCAGGTACCATTCAATATGTTGATCTTAATTTCTAAAGTTCTGAGTGGCTTTAAACCTGGCTACCTGCATACTGTACCTGTACCTCTGAGAGACGGCCTCTTTGCACGAGCCATTGTGGCAGCTGAGGTTAAAATGGGGTGCACAAGGTAATAGGATCTACATAAATGTCATGGGGATGGTGTCTAAATATTCAAAGTGGAAGGCAAGCAGCTCTAGAAAGTGCTTTCCCCATTGGTCAGACAGTTTCTGTTGACCATTTGACCTTATACATTTTCTCAAACATTTGAGAGAGTGGATGCATTCAGGGAGAAGAGATTGCTGTTTTTTTATGGAATATCCTTTGTACTGGTGAAAGGGACAAAAGTTGCATGCTTTTTGTTTAAATTTTGCATATGTGCCTTGAGATGTGACAAGACACATTTTATAAATGTAAAAATATAAAACGTTCACTGAAGAAATTAATTTTGGGAAAAAAAGTTTCAAATAATTTTATCTACACTTTGATTGTCATATCTACCCAATGAGTCAAATCCTTTTGGCTCAAAGAGGATGCATTCAAAATCACGATTACATAATTTCTCTTCTGAAATTCCACACAGCTTTCCCCCCCTTCATTATACCTTGCTAATATCATATTAGGTATCCATTTTATTCCCACACCAAGAACAGCAAAGTGCTCCTTAAGGTCTCCTATACAACCTCAGACCCTCTACATATCTTTGTCACCCAGTGAATAAAATCATCTTTTCATTTAGATCAGAATAAAATACTAATTATTTAAAATTTACCTAGAAACAATCCCAAACGGACAGAATTTCTTTGTTAAAATAATTTTTTCTCCAGATATACTAAAAACTGACTGAAATAGCTTTACAGGATTCTTTCGCCTCATCCACTCTGAAAATTAGTAACTCTGCCATTTTCTTTCTTGCTTAGAAGCCATGTTAGCATGGTTATCTTGGGATATTTTCAGGAAGGATCTTTGTAGTTGCAATTTACTATTTAAAAGTATGTATCATTTAACAAAATGCTCTTTGGCTAATTACGTCTGTTCACTTTTGCATTGGGGTATCCCAGCAGGTGGATTCTGCCTTGTTGCACTTGGACCCAAACCAAGAGCCAATTCACTAACAATGTGCTGGCACCCTGAACTGCGTTGATTTTGGAACAACTCTTTTATCCCCTTCCAGCCTATAGGTTTATTCTTACCCTTGTCAGGTTATTTCCATTGCAAACCCATCCAGAATGGAGGAGAGGGGTTAGAGGACAGACTTCTCTGGTTTTTCGGTGCTACATCAAGATTCTGCTAGCAGGCAGCACTCATGTGGTGTGTCTTCACTGCAGAGTTTACCTGGGCTACAATTCGAGCATTGCCCCTAACTCTCCTTCCAGCCACATAGAAAAACCTCCAACCCAGACTTCAGGGTCCTTTAAGCCCACAGCTATTAGGTATGGCTGAGGGTACAGGCTTGAGCTTGGTTTCATGTCAGCCTGGGCTCACACAGCTCACCTACTTTGCAATGAGAATGCAAGTCCAGGTGCTGTAAGTTCTCTAATGCTATCCCACCGTTCCACCTCGGCTGTACTTTCTTGTCCAACTCGTCCTTTCTTCTGCACTGCATTTCAACCCCATGTTTGCCTGTTCCATTTCTGTTGCACTTCCCCAGCATTTTGAACGGAGATGCTATCCAAGAAATCCTTCTCCCATGCTGCCAGTTGGCCAGAAGCTAACACCAGCCTTTTGATAAAGCTGTGGTGCGATATCAGTAAGACCCATTTGAGCACAGGAGGGACAGACAAATTCTCCCATAATACACTGAGTGGCTCAGTTTAATGCAGTACTAAGATCCATGGGATAGCCGGCTAGAAATCTAGCCCAGCACTCAGGCTAGTACAACATCACTGTGGGTGCTGCCACCCAGGTCTGGCATAGGTAGGGCTTTGCTGTGGAGAGACTCCACTTAGGCTAGGCTTGCCTGGGCTAACTCTGCAGTTCAGACATATCTGTGGAGTGCACAGTCATTGACTTTCTGCCCTTTTCTGGCTCCCTCTCCCTGTCTATTTTAGATCTATAGCTACCTAGCAGGGGAAGAATTTCAGTAAGTCTTCTCCTATGTCTTGAAATGAACCTGATTTCAGTAGGCTGACTGGGAAGAGTTTTTGATATACACAATTGGCCCAAATAAGTGGGGGCAAAATGAAGCCCAGGAGAAACACTATAATAAAGATTTGTAGTGGAAATAGATCTAGAGTCCTCTAAACTGTCTAGAGGAATAAAATGGGAATTTTGACACAAATAAGATTCAAACAGCAACATTTTAGGTATTTGTTATCCTGCTCTTTTACCATACTTAGAATGTATATAGAACTTAACACCTTCAAAGCAATGTACAGATTAATTTCACAACTTCCCAATGCTGTACAAGATGGTTGGTATTATTCCATTGTACAAACAAGACACAGAAAGGGAAAGTAATTTGCCCAAGGATAACACAATGTGTTAGTGTCAAAACTAGAACTCTGGAATACCTTGCTCCCAGCCTGATGTTTGGTCCACTAGACCATACTGGCTCTTTGATCAGGAAATAATAAAGTTTCACTCTCCTTACATAATGCTTAAGCAAAATCCTGAGCAATGTACTCTGATATAAGTGTGTATTTGTGAAAATATGCTTTAAAAATAAAGTATGAAGAGCTTCCCCCATTGCTCTTTTATTTTCTTGGAAGCTATTTTCTCCCCTCAAAAATACTAGGTATTTTAAAATGTATTGAAAGAAATCCTGAGAATAAAGCAGCTGTTTGGGATATAGGGTACCATGTATCATACTTCATCAGACCACTTGCTTACCCATTTTGGATTGGAACCACACGACTTTGAAGCCAAGCTGATATTCTTTTATAAGCAGCATCTGGCTCTTTGGCAGGCTCCCCATGCAGTTATATTGGTGTCTTTGGAGTGGCTTCTGCATCTGTCACATGGTTCAGCTGCTGGATAGCCGCCTCTCATTTTAATGTCATTTTGTCAAATGCTGAGTTATTTAAAGAAATTATAATCTGTCCGAAATTGAAGCATTCCTTACACTAGATGTAATGCCTCTGTGTAATACCATATTTAAAGGGTTTTAAATGACCGTTTTCCCCTTAGTTATGTTACCATTAGTTGGTTTAGTGCTCTGTTTTTCTTTCTGAAAAATGTCCTTTATTGTTGGGTTTGTAAGCAGGCCATATCCTGACATCCTTTTAAAATAAAATCAAAGTAATAAGACAGACACAAATCATTAAAAATAAAAATGAGTTAATTTGAAATCTTTATTGGATATAATGAAAAGTAAAATACTGAATTTCCCATTGTCTCTCACTTAAGTAATTAAGTGCTTGTAGGTATACATGGGTGCTCCTGCACAAAATTTCAAAGATGGGCAGCATGAATTTTGATACAAATGCTCACCTGATAGGCTCAATGAATAGTGAATAACATGATGAAAAATTCTGTGTAAGAAGCAGAAATTAATTATATTTGTCCCATTGTGCAAAAGCTTCAACATGTTCCTCATTTAAAGAAGACGTGCATTTTTTATTCCTGTATGGACATAAATTGTTTAGAGCTTGGTATGCCAGTTTTGCCTAACTTCTGTTTCTTATTTTGATTTTGTGCCCCTTGGGGCTATGTGTCAAAATATGACGGAGTTGCAGAGGCCAAGCAGGATTTAATGAACAGGAAACTGAAATTTATATTTTTGTGTGTTTTGTATTTTTCTCATTTAGATTCTAAGAATAAGTGATATGTGGTTAACTTGTTAATTGGGCAAGCATAAACTCCAGCTTCTGCTGGCATTTTCAGTGTTTGAAGGTGACGATTTGGAATAGCATTGCATTTAATTAGCTGCAGTTAAAATGTGTGCAGTTGATTTTATAGAAACTGGTGAGTTGTGTGGTGCAACACAATCTGTTTAGCTGGTAACATTTACTTCTTAAAGAAACACAGTATACTGTATATAAAGTACTTTTACTTTTAGAGTAACAAAATACATAATAAAACACAGCTTTCTTGTTTCCTTGAGGCCAGACTTTTTTGAGTGGAACCATGATTGTTTTTACCAAAGTATCTGTATACGTAGGTACAAGGTGCGATTTTTACTTTCCTATATGCAGGATGCGGTTGATCTGAGTCATATTTCACTTATACCAGGTTTAAAATGGTATCTCATTATTGCTACTTATGTAAATGTATAATCCTTGCAGACTTCTGGTACAAACATAGGAACCATCACTGGAGTCAGGGAGAGAGTGTTTCTTTGTATAATAAGCCACAGTGTCATGTGTTCGTATGAGAGAAAACCTTATTGGACTTCTTCCTTAGACATTCACTGAGTTTGTTTTTTGTATATGTGGAACTGGCATAGGTTTGCAATACCTTGGCATTGATTTATTTTTCATTTGCATTTCTTTTCATCCATGTTTGTTTTGTGGGTGTGTGCGTATGTGTATTATGATATATACATGCAAAACTCACCTGAACCTCAGCTATGAGCCATGATGGTTGCTCTGTAATAAAAACCTCTCTTTATAAAGTAATATAATTATCTATGAAATAAAAATGAAAAATAAACCACAAGCAAATACTGCAAAATGTATATCTATTCTGTAAATTCAAAAACAAACTCAATGAATGTCCACTGAATGCCCAAGGAAGAAGTGTTTTTTGCATATATATATAAAATGTGATGACTTACACTGTGATATATTCATTATTTGTTTCACATTCCAGCAATTGTGTCGTTTCCATAACATTGTAAATCATGATTTAACGCACTCAGAAAGGCTGTCACACATGATCCTTTTTAAGCCAAGTAAAACATAATACAATACAAAATGTATATCATTTTCTTGATTAACCTTGATGAACCTTCAGTCATTATCCATTATAGTAACAGTAAATTGGAAATGTTGCTTTGTTAATAAAACATGTATAGACATTTTCATGAGTCATAGAATTGATGGTTACTAGCAGCTGACATTTGTAATAGAAAACTGTACTTTATCTTTCCTTGAAAGTAAAATATTACATATAGCTGCAATTATGCATCCCATGTTTCATGCAGGAGGCAGGTAGTACTGTATTTTGATGTCTTCATGAATTTTATTTCAGAATTAAGTCACAGTGATAGCCAAGAGTTTTTACAGATTTGTACACATTAAAGCTAAATACCTGTTGCACATTTTTCACTCACATTTTGTCGACTTAACTATGTAGGGGCATTGTTAGGGCTAACAAACAAATTAAAATTACCCCCAACTGGTCTGTCAGCTGGAGGCTGAACTACTGGAATGTGCTCAATATGGCCCGACACTCAAAGACCACTTAGAAGTTTCATCTAGGACTTAGTCCTGCAATGTGCTGGGTGCTCTGATCCTGAGACCTCAAAGTATTTAAGCATATACTTACAATTAAGCATATGCTTAAGTGCATTACGGATCAGGGCCAGAGTGCTTATCACCTTGCAGAATTGAGCCCCAAGTGTAGAATCC